>NC_057828.1:23061984-24438234 GCF_910594005.1 Cervus elaphus | reverse complement strand
GCTGGGTGTGTGGTTACCTGGGTAGTTAGTAACTATACTAGCTCCCAGGAACTAGTTTGGCCTGAAGGCTGAACTCTCACCCATGGCGTTGATGGAAGTAGCCAGTGCCAGTCCTGGTTGAGAGCCATAGGAAGTGGACTTTCTCTCCTATTCTCTTCTCCTTTCATATGGCTGCAACGATGAGCATGTGACAGCCTTAGCCATGTGAATACAGACCTGGAGGACAAGGAAGAAACATCTCAGTCCCAGCCAGATTCGTGAATGATCATGGGGAGCAGGACCAAAGGCAATTCTGGAAATTTAACTTCACACTGTTATGTAAAAAAGAGTTCTTGGTTCTTCACATCATAATATCAAGGGATCTCTTTCTATATTAGCTTTGCCTTACTCTAGCTGTGGCTCCAGATTAAAAAGGGGCACCCCACATAGAACGGCTAGTTAGGTATCTCCTATCTAATGGGACCACAGAAACTGGGTGAGGAATATCTGATACAGAATTTAAAATCCTGCCAGCTGTGTCCCAGGCTGTGCTTCTTCTTGGTTATCTTAAAATCTAGACACAGAGCTGCCTTAAATCAGTGATGTTTTGAGAAATTAAGGGTAGTAGTGATGTAAGGAAGAAAGAAAAAAATATCTGGAGAATCAAATGAGACGCAGAGAAGAGATTGAGAATTCAGTGAAGCAAGAAATTGTAGGAAAGTGATCATGAGAAAGTAAACCCCAAAAGACCTGGGATATAGACTGAGGAGGGTGCAACTCTCCACAGTGTGGAGGGGAGGGATTTAAGCCAGTTTTCTTCAGTAACTGAAAAATAAGCCCAGCTAGTGAGAAGATGAGATCAGATGGGCAGCACGTACTGAGGCTATGTCCTTTTCTATTGTTCATATCATCTGCCTCAAGCCCCCATTCAAATATCATTTCCTCCATAAACTCACATCTGCCCTTGGGTCAGCACGAAAGGGAATCCTTTGGGGGTTTATCCTACAAAAATTCCATGGACAGGAGCCCTGGTCTTTTGTGGGACCTTGTGGGCAGCCCAATGCAGTAAATATGACATTCAGTCTTGCATTGTAATAAATTAAGGATATAATTTTATGAAAAGAGCCTTTCACTAAGGACAGGTTGGTTTATAAAGTGCCATCATAACCCACCATCAGAGGCCTCAAAGTGAGCCTCGATTCTTTTTATTATTTCCTGTTAAGGGAAACCTGAACTCTTCCTGTGCCAAGAGGACATGACAAGTTCCTCCCATCTGAGGGTGTTCCTGGCCTCTATTAAGGTCTGAAAGATGACCCGAAATTCCTGGAGCCCCTCCCATTGATGTCAAATTATAAATAAAATGTTGCTCTTTTTTTTTTTAAGGAAAAAACTGCCTATTTCACCTTCCTTGGCAGTGGAATAAGTGAATCAAAAACAGCAACTTCTGATGAAAACTCAACTTCCAAATACATTCCACAGCTTATTTGCAGAGGGAAATGTTCTTTACCTTTTGAACTTTCAGATAGCTGGTGAAAGCAAATGGGTAAGCTTTTTTTTTTTTTTTTTTTAATTAAACAGGAAAAAAATATCACACCCTGGCTTGGCGGGTCACCAAAGGCAGGGGTTTCGGGCTATTCCTGAAGAATCACTGCAAGGATGTGTGACTGGACCATGGGAACAGGACCAGCCTGGTGATTGTCATAGCGACACTCTTGGTATCTTCCTAGAAACCACAGCAGCGGGAGTTTCTGGAAGGGGGTGGTGACGAGAAATGTTAACGGTTCATTTCTCTGTGTACCATAACCTTGCACCTTCTTGCCTATAAATCAGAAGCATTTGAAAATTCACCACATCCTTTTTCTGTCCAGGCCTGTGAAACTGCTTCCTTTAATCCAGCAGATAGATGCCTGTGGTTTCAGAGCCCTGGATGTTCCATTTTGAGTGCCACATGCGTGTGGTTAGCTAATGACCGGGTGTCTACTGAGGTTTGCGACCAGGGATTGTTGCAAAGCTCTACCTGACTCCTTTCTTCTCCTGGAGAAGGTGAGAACATTCTTACCGTATTAGTCATGCTGGGGTCTTTTTTTTTTTTTTTTTTTAATACACAGGAAATGTTTCTCTCCAAGAGCACATAATTTGGCCAACAGCAGCTTCCTAGCTTCAGAACAACTTTACCACCTATCAGGAGTTTTCCAAGATAAAGTTTGTAGTAGCACATTTTTCGTGGTAGAAATGTCACCAAGTTGCATAAACTCAAGGCCTGCTTTGGCCTTCAGTCATTCTGCAAATATTTGTTGAGCGGAGTTCATTGGGGTCAATAGGATGAACTGGAGGGTTGTTATTCCTCATGCCTAGAATTTACCCACGACCCATTCAAAGTCACACAAGCACTGTTTTGTTCTTAAAAGAGGTATTTGAATATTGAATATGGACAGTAGTGCAGGAAATACTTTCTTATATTAAAGAGTGGATGATTCGATATACACTGTGTGTGTGCTAAGTCACTTCAGTCATGTCCGACTCTCTGCGACCCTATGGGCTGCAACCTGCCAGGCTGCTCTGTTCATGGGCTTCTCCAAGCAGGAATCTAGACTGAGTTGCTGTGCCCTCCTCCAGAGGATCTTCCTGACCCAGGGATTGAACCCACAACTCTTACATCTCCTGCATTAGCAGGCTAGTTCTTTACCGCTGGTGCCACCTGGAAACCCTTGGATAGATACACCGCCCTGTGTAAAACTAGACAGCTAGTGGGAAGCTGCTGTGTGTCCCTGGGAGCTCAGCTCTGTGCTCTGTGATGGCCTAGAGGGGTGAGACCTGGGGGGTGGGGGTATGATGGAGGCTCAAAAGGGAGAGGATATAGGTGTACTTACAGCAGATTCACACTGTTGTACAGCAGAAAGTAACACAACATTGTAAAGTGATTATCTTCCAATGAAAAAAAAGAACTGATGATTGGGATGCGGGCCGGGCGTTGGACACAAGATCAAGGTGGCTTCTGTTTGGGGCTGAACCTGGTCGGCACTGAAATGTCTAGCGGGCAGAAGCCAAGCTCCCAGTGCCAGTGAGTTCCCAGACAAGACCAGTCCTGCTAATTAATATTTTGTCATTTGGAACCTGATTCTATCCTATCAGACAGGAAATCCAACTCTCAGGCTGTCTGCATAATTCAGAAGAGCCCGTTGAGAAAGCCAAGGGTAGAGGAAAAAGTTGTCACAGTCTATCCAAAGCCAGTCAGCTTGTAACTGGATAAAAATTGGTCAGTCATCTGTGATGATCACTCATGTGGCAACCTGGTTACGCTCTGGTACCCAGTTCCTCAGTCAAAATACTCATCTCAATATTACCCTGAAGGTGGTTGATAGATGTGATTACCACCTACAATCAGTTGACTTTGTATCAGGGAGATTCCTGGGTAATCTGGGTGGATCTCATCCAATTCATTACAAGGTCTTACGAACAGAACTGAGGTTTCCCTCAGGAAGAAGAAATTCCACCTGTGAACTGAAGCATCAGTTCCTGCCTAGAGTTTCCACCCTGCCCATCCTGACAGCCTGCCTGCCCTCCCCCCCAGGGATTTGGGGCTTGTCTAGACAGCTCCACAATCACAAAAGCTCTCTCTCTCTCTCTCTTTTCCCCTCTCTTTCTCTGGGAGAATCCCATGGACAGAGGAGTCTGACAGGCTATAGTGTATAAGGTCACACAGAGTCAGACACGACTGAAGCGACTAAGCACGCATATGTGTGTGTATGTGTATACTGTGTGTGCACGCAAAAGGAGAAGGGGGCAGCAGAGGATGAGGTGGTTGGATAGCACCACTGACTCAGTGGACATGAATCTGAGCAAACGCCAGGAGATAGTGGAGCACAGAGGAGCCTGGCATGCTGTAGTCCATGGGGTCACAAAGAGTTGGACACCACTTAGCGAGTGAACGACAATAACAACAGGTCTCTACGAGATCTGATCCCTGATTCCTTAGACCATGTCCTCTGTCCTCACCATCTTGCTTTTTTGCTCTAGTCACACAGAGCTTTTCTACTCCTTATAGATGCCAGGCACACTCCGTATTCAGGGTCAAGGCTCCATTCCCTGGTACTTGACTTTCCTTTCTTCACAGCAGTCATAAACTATTTGAAATGTTCCATATTTACTGCAGTGTTCAAAATCTATCTCCTTCAGAGTGTAAAGCTCCAAGAGAACAGGTGCTTTTTCTGTTTCGTTCACTATATGTGTATCCCCAGGACAGACACAAATTAGGCAATTCGTTAATATATGTTGAAAGACTCGATGAGCTTAATCCAGTGGTGAAATCAGTCCAATATGTGAATTGATGTTTTACAGATAAAATGGGCTTCCCTGGTGGCTCAGCTGGTAAAGAATCCACCTGCAATGCAGTAGACATGGGTTTGATCCCTGCGTTAGGAAGATCCCCTGGAGAAGGAAATGGCAACCTGCTCCAGTATTCTTGCCTGGGAAATTTCATGGACAGAGGAGCCTGGTTGACTATAGTCCATTGGATCGAAAAGAGTCAGACACGACTCAGTGACTAAACCACCACCACATAAAAAATTTACTTACTGAACTTTAATTTTCTGCCAGGTATTTTCCGACCATACAGAAACCGTTTTAAAGGGCATTGACTTGTGACCAGACTCTTTTCAGTCTTCTCCTTCCTGAATATTTCAGCAATGGACATATGGGTCACCTCTTCTGCGTTGTGACCTTCTCTTCTCTGACGTCTCATTATTCTTTTTTGTCTCTGGAATATTATGTGGGAATAGATAGGGAAAAGGAAACCAAACTTGCTTTTATTCTCTTATCACCTGTATATTCCACCTTTATCTGTGTATCTACAGCCTCTCTGACTAGAATAGAAGGTCTATAGGAGTGAGGGCTTAATCTTTGGTCACCATGAATCCCTCACAACCTAAAACAACATCTAACGCAAGTAGGTGTTCAGTAAGTATTTTTGAATATTCATTAATACTTAATAATTTAATGAAATAGCTTCATTAAAGTGATATTCTTTTCTGGTTTATCATGTTTGCTTGTTTTTTCAAAAGGAGCTGATATTCTCCTATTAAGTCTGAGTGAACAGTAGTTTTCCAGTCACAGCTCATCTGATACCACAGTGGCACTCCTTAGGCACTTCAGTGGCAAGACTATGGGACAGCACCATCTGGCTCCCACATCTGCAGGCACAGATGTTCTGTCCTGCACATTTTCAACCCTTAACTAAAGTGACCAAATAGCCCTAGAGAAATTTTTAATTGTTTTTTTTTGTTTGTTTGTTTTTTAGAAATCAATCAATGAAAGAACTTTAAGCCACATGGAAGAACTTTAAGTTCTGGAGATGGATGGTGGTGAGGATTACATAACCATGTGAAAGTATTAAATGTTGCTGAACTGTACAGTTAAAAATGGTTAAAGTGGTCAATTTTATGTTATTCATGCTGCTGCTGCTGCTGCTGCTAAGTCGTATGCATATTTAACCACAGTTAACAAGTAAACAAATTAAAAGTTTGGGATTAACAGATACACACTGTTATACATAAAATACATAATCAACTAGGTCCTACTGTATAGCACAAATAACTGTACTCAGTATCTATAAGGGAAAAGAATTTGAAAAAAGAATGTATATATTAGATTGGCCAAAAGGTCCGTTCAGATTTTTCCATTAGATGTTAATATAAATATAACTAAATCAGTGTGTGTACACTCTGCTGTACTCCTGAAACTAACACAACATTGTGAATCAACTATGTGTGTGTGAGTCGCTTTTGTGAGACAACTATGTGTGTCTGACTCTTTGTGACCCTATGGACTCTAGCCCGCAAGGCTCCTCTGTTCATGGAATTCTCCAGGCAAGAATACTGGAGTGGGTTGCCATTCCCTTCTCCAGAAGATCTTCCTGACCCAGGGATCGAACCAGGGATCAAACCAGATTGCCTATCGTCTGAGCCACCAGGGAAGCCCATAAATCAACTACACATCAATAAAAAGTAAATAATAAAAAGATGAGGCCTGCTCATATGATTACCAGCTGGAAAGTCAGTCAGTAGGACTCCCGCATCCAGGTGAATGAGAAGTGAATTTTCCTGTGCTTCCCTTTCCCTGTGCTGTAGTTCTCATGGCCTTCTCCATCTTGACCCCAGCCTGAGATACAGACACACGGTTAACGAATAATTCCTATTTTCCAAAACAACTTGCAAAGTTTCAACAGTTAGAGTTCCCACGTTGCATGTGTTTATTTCCCAAATATTCTTAAAGCAAGAGTCCTGCTTCATATCAACGTTCATTTTCAAGCAAACAAGTGTATCGTACTTTGGAACAGCCCATAATTTTACACTGAACGCTGCCATGTGAGAGAATCTCAGCATTCTTTCACCATTATTTATTAGTTCCTACATTTATTGCTTTTTCAAAGCTTAGAAATACAGGTGAAATTTAAAACAGCTTCATTAAACTTCAGATGTATGGTTCTGATAAGCCTGGCATGGAGCCATGACATTCCAAGATTCTCAAATAGCATAATCTAATTAATTTTTTTTCTAGAACACAGAGGTCATAAACACACAGTAATCTGAAACACTTAGTGTCCTGCCAGCTGGCGTCTTCTCGTTTCCAGTTTCCCTGCACTGTAATTTTGCTCCCATTTGTGAGAAACTGTGGATTTCTCCACTTGGGTAGAATGTATTAAGTTACACACTATTCAGTGGAGGTATTTTTTAATGAACTAATTGCATGTTAGTTAATAATAGAACATGGCGTCAACAGTCAACTGTTGAATATAACTTTTAGAGAAATTACTTCAGTCTTGAAGTAGGAATGTCTGGGAACAGGATTGACCTGGGAAAACAATGTGATCACCCAGCAGTGAGTTTCTGAGTTATAAATAAATGAGTGTGTATTGGATATCAGTGTTATTAGCAATAATGACATCAGTGACCAAAACCACACCTATAAAACACACATTTTAACTTTTCCTACCAAAATCATGTTTTCCATTACTGTTGTGCATGCTTAATTTTATCAGTGAATGATAATTAAAAGACATCAAGTCCTACTGGGTAGGCTCATGGCTGAAATCCAATCCAAAATTCTGGCTATGAAGAAGATCGAGGTGGTTGCCCTCTGTGATGTTCAGTTCAACTCAGCTCGTAATTCTTCCACTTCTGGTGTTGAATCTGATGGATATTCATCTCTTCACTGTGCATAGATCTGTGATGATTTTGCAGACAGTGATCATCTTCCTTTGAACGCAGCATTTGTCTTTTCATATGTGCTCATTCTGGATCTCTTTGTTTTTAGATCTATTCTTCATGCTCCTCTGCTCTGCTTTGCTTGCCAGGGGATTGAACAGGCTCCCAAGTCAACCAATTTCCCCTTGGACTCAGCCTTTGAGAAAGAAACACTGATGAGAGATTGGAGGCTCCAAGGAAGGGAGGGGAGGCCAGGGTACCTCTTCCTCTGCCTCCTGTAGCATCTCTGGCAGCAGCTGCATCTCCTCTGCCCACCTAATTGGCCCCACATACCCCCTGCATCCAGCTCATAGGGGGTGGCATCTTTTTGCCTTTACCAATCAGAATGATCTCACTGTCTCCAGACTTCTTAGCTCTTCTATCTCCAGTATAACCAGTTCCCTATGTGAAAGTCCTACTGTTGTAAATATTCAGTGGTTTTTATTTCCTGAATGACCATGACTGAGATCCCAGGCTAAAAATCACCATCTCCTGAGGCTATCTCCGTTTTTCATTCATTTCAGATGCATTTTTTTCTCAATATTTTTTATTACATCTTTTTTGATGCAGGATTGCATAAAATGTTTTCTCTTCCTCTTTTAAAGAATGTTTTGGATTTGAGAGAAAAGAGAACCAGACTGGGGGAAGGGCAGCTCTTTGTAAGTCTCCATAATAACTTCTACCTAACTGTCTGTATCCCGAAGTTTCACTTTTCCTACACAGCAGGGCACACATTTTTGGTGAGGTCACACACACCCAGGGATATGATGTCATCTTGCACATTGTGTTACAAACAGGTTTAATAATACATTGTGGTATCTTAAAGCCCTAGATGGAATGCTCTGGCCCAGAAGCCAAACCCAGGATCCATCTGGCAGACATGTTAGTCAATGACCCCGAGAGCTCAGCACATTTCTCCCTATTGAGATAGAACAGAAATGATTCTTACAGATTTAAGGTTCAGTTTTATAGCACAGCAGTGATGTCATCACTGTGTGTTTTTTTCTTCAGGTCTCTTTTTCTCAGCCTCTATTTTTCCTTTGCCTCTCTTCCCGGGTTTTCCTGTGCTTCTCAAGACTTAGCTAAGACCAAGAGGCCCATACATATACTGGAAAATCGTTGGCATTTTTCAAAGGCCAAGCAATCTGGAATCTTTCCTACCACTGTCCACCCAAGAGCTTAAGGGCTGCACCTAAGGGCCTAACAGCTACTTGAGGGAACCCAGTGCATGGTGGGATAAATATGGCCGACAGTGTGTGGCCCAGAAATGGCTCTCTAAGGCTCCCTGAATTGCTGGCTACCCGCTTTTTCCAGTCTAGAAGCTGCAGAATCACCTTAGACTTCTCTACTGTCCCCTCATCTCTATCCAATCACAGAGCACCTTTACTCTTCATTTCCAGTTTTCCTGATTCCTGCCTCCTCCTCCTCCTCCCAAACTACCCGGTGTCCTAGGCTCACTCATTATCTTCTGAATTCTCCAGGGACATTTTCACATCTCTTTTGTTGTTTGTGTCATTTTTCCTTCCTATTTCCACTGCTTGGAAAAATCGGACTTATTGTCAGAAAGTATCTTCAACAGTATTGTTTTTGTTTTTGTTCTGCAAATATCCCAGATCACTCACAAGAGGGAAAAAATAATTTTGGAAGCTAGAAAGCAGATGGGTGAACATCTGATTTCTAGCTAAGTAAATTACTTAGACACCCAAGGAATAGAAGTACTAAGCCAGCAGTAGGGGAAACTGAAAACAAACCCAGATTTACACTATGTAACCCCTAAAGGCTCAAAATGTGACCTTATCAAGTACCTGGAGAAGTAGGAGTGAGGGGAGTAGACTAAACAAAAACGGAAGTATTTTTTAAGAAATGGGCTGGTCACCAGTTCCCTAGATCACTATGTTAGACTGTCACTCCCCAGTTTATGTCTAGAAAACACAAAACTTAGGACCTTAAGTAGCAGCAGGCAGAATGGATGATGCAGATTTCTTACTGAAAGAAGTAATCCCAAGCACATTGAAAGTGAATACCCGCTACTCTCTGTATCCACTTGTCTCTTGGAACACTGACTCCCAGGCTGGACATTGAAAAAAATCTTCCATGGGAAATACTTCTTTGCCAGAAAGAGGGATATAAAGGTACTGACAGTAGAGATTCTCCACCAAAAAGCACCCAGCCAAAGCACTCTACAGTGAAGTCAACAGTTTAACAGTCCCCATTCATACACTCAGAACAGCAAATCAACTTATGGGTGTCCTACTCCTAGGTATAAAAATTATGAGACCTTTGAGAAAAACCTCCGAATAGAAGAAACTCCCCCATCCCATCATACAAAGCAACTTGGTTGAGACAATGGTTTGCCAAGAAACCATCCATATCTCAAGTTTTTATTAAATATTATCAAGGAAATAAAATATAAATGCAACCATGTAATAAGAATCAGAGATTTAAAATATTAAAGGAAAGAAGTTGTAAATAAAAGATAAAAATGCAAATATAACAGGGCCAAGTGGTTCCAAATCCAAAAAGCAAGGTTTCCAGAAAGAATAAAGAAATAGAGAGGAGGGAAATATCAATAAAATTACTCAAGAAAAGTTCCCCAAATGAAAGGAAAAGATTGTAAAAGCCTACCAACTGCCCAGTGAGATAAACAAAAATAGGCCCTTTGAAAAGTAAGAAGATTGTGAAATTTCAGCAAAGAGAAAAATCTTAAAAGTTTTCAACGACAAAAAAAAAATCTGGGCAAAGAATCAGGAATCAGAATAACTTTTGACTTCTCAGGAACCCTGAAAGGTAAAAGGCAATAAAGTAATGCCTTCAAAATTCTGAAAGAAAATGATTTCCAGTCTACATGTCAAGACCCTGACAAACAATCAAACATGAGGATAAAAGAGAAATTAAAAATATTGTCAAATCTTCTCAGTCTCTCACACATAGAAAATGACTAGAGCATGGGCTCATCCAGAAAAGATTAACTAGAGAAGACAGGTGATCCTGGCATTGAGGAGACCCAACAGAGGAGAAAGCCAAAGAGAACCTACTGGGTAGTCGTGCAGGGAGATTCCCAGGATGGAGATGCAGGAACAGGGCAACCAGGCCAGTGTGGTACCCGAGAAGGCTTTGGGAGAAATTCTGGAAGATGAACACAAATGGCAATCAAATGGCCCTGAATGTCTTAAGAAAAGCTTTAGACACATGATGAAGTGTTTGGGG
Source organism: Cervus elaphus (assembly GCF_910594005.1). Lineage (NCBI taxonomy): Eukaryota > Metazoa > Chordata > Mammalia > Artiodactyla > Cervidae > Cervus > Cervus elaphus. The sequence continues at coordinate 24,427,807 of NC_057828.1, read as the reverse complement.
TTGAATTAGTGGTAACTACACATAAAATGAAGTAAATTTAACAATGAGAAAAAAAAAATAGGAATTCTAGGGAAAATAAAAAGTGACATAGGAAAGGAAGAGTGACCATATTTTCCACAGACACAGCATGAATAGTTTCGTAGGCTTGATAACAGAATATTGACTTTAACCCCAAACACAACATGCTGATATTAAGAGAACGGAGGAGGCTGTAAGGGTGCCCATGTGTGGTGGAGGGAGAGAGCTAAACCCTCATTTTCCATAAGGGAAAGTCAACAGATAAAGCCTGCGACTGAAAACTCAAGAGGTCATGATACAACCATGCTTCTTAGAGACATGGAGATAGATAATACAACACTCAAGTTGCAAGCAGTGACAGTGGTTGCCTCTGGGGAAAAGAAAACTACTGGACAAGAGGTACAAAATGCTGGACTTTCAGAAAAAAATTTTTTTTTTACAAATCTTAAAAAACTATGTCTGTGTTTAAATTATGTGATGTATAATATTGCTCAAAAAAATCATCATTGGGCAAAGTTAATTGATAGGGTCCCAGGTATAGTGCTGGGGTGTAGCTATCTGTGCTTCTGTCTTCCAATGGATTGTGGTCTCTTTAGGGGCAAGAGCCCCCCTTGTTTGTGTTTGCTCCCTTGCTTAGCATACTGACCCAGAATTGGCATCACAGGTAACACTATTGGTAAAGAATCCACCTGCCAATGCAAGAGACATAAGAGACATAAGACATAAGATCAAACCAGTGTTCGATCCCTGGTTTAGGAAGATCCCTTGGAAAAGGGCATGGCAACTCACTCCAGTATTCCTGAATGGAGAATCTCATGGATCCCTGACAGGCTACAGTCCATAGGGTCACAAAGTGTCTGACATGACTGAAGCAACTTAGCATGCACACGCATGCACACGTTGATGAAAAGAATTGTCATAGAACTATTGGCCCTAATTCTACCATCTGGTTTTATAGAAACCAAATCTCTTTCAAATGCAAGACCACCAAATAATTGAATACAGTTTGCCTTCAGTTCAGTTCAGTCGCTCAGGCATGTCCAGCTCTTTGCAACCCCATGGACTGAAGCACACCAGGCTTCCCTGTCCATCACCAACTCCTGGAGCTTGCTCAAACTCATGTTCACTGAGTAGGTGATGCCATCCAACCATCTCATCCTCTGTCGTCCCCTTCTCCCACCTTCAATCTTTCCCAGCATCAGGGTCTTTTCAAATGAGTCAGTTCTTTGCATCAGGTGGCCAAAGTATAGGAGCTTCAGCTTCAGCATCAGTCCTTCCAATGAATATTCAGGACTGATATCCTTTAGGATTGACTGGTTGGATCCCCTTGCAGTCCAAGGGACTCTCAAGAGTTTTCTCCAACACCACAGTTCAAAAACATCAGTTCTTCGGTGCTCAGCTTTCTTTATGATCCAACTCTTACATCTATACAAGACTACTGGAAAAACCATAGCTTTGACTAGACTGACCTTTGTTGGCAAAGTAATGTCTCTGTTTTTTAATATGCTGTCTAGGTTTGTCATAGCTTTTCTTCCAAGGAACAAGCATCTTTTAATTTCATGGCTGCAGTCACCATCTGCAGTGATTTTGGAGTCCAAGAAAATAAAGTTTGTCACTGTTTCCATTGTTTCTCCATCTATTTGCCATGAAGTGATGGGACCAGATGCCATGATCTTAGCCTTACCCTCTCTTAAATCTTCTCTTCACCAGACTAAAAATTCCCAATGCCCCTATTATTTGTGGGTGGGTTATTTTTATTAAAGTCTACACCCCATTTGGGTCATAGACCTTCAGTTAATTCTAATTAGTCTTCATCTCTTACAAATATTGCATGCACTAAATGTTACAATGTGTGATATGACCTGTGCAGATCAAATAGGATTCCCCTTTCCCTTAATTTATATGCCATATATCTATTGATACAACCTGAAATTACATTATACTTTCCATGAACCACCTTTTCTTGTTCCCAGATATTTAGCTTATCGTCTTCTACAAACCCCTTAAGTCTTTTTCTACTTTATTCCTGGCAAAGCCCCTCTTGCTTTTTTCTATGTGGGTTGATTTTAAGGTTCAAACATGACTATATTTTTTCCTTTCTATATATTTTTAGACCATTATTCAGTCTGTTGAGACTATTGTATTAAGATCCTGTGAACCAATACAACTCACTTTCCCAGCTTCCCATGATCTGCAAATTTGATTAACACACTTTTATACATTATTATCCAGAGAAGGCAATGGCACCCCACTCCAGTGCTCTTGCCTGGAAAACCCCATGGAAGGAGGAGCCTGGTAGGCTGCAGTCCATGGGGTCACTAAGAGTCAGACATGACTGAGCAACTTCTCTTTCACTTTTCACTTTCATGCATTGGAGAAGGAAATGGCAACCCACTCCAGTGTTCTTGCCTGCAGAATCTCAGGGACGGCGGAGCCTGGTGGGCTTCCGTCTATGGGGTCGGACAGAGTCGGACACCACCAAAGCGACTTAGCAGCAGCATACATTATTATCAATTAACACTATTGGCTGTAAATTGGTTCAGCCAATATGGAAAACAGTATGGAGTTTCCTTAAAAAACTAAGAAGAGAGCTACCATATGACCCTGTAATCCCACTCCTGGACTTACATATCCAGAAGAAGAAAAAAAAACATAATTTTAAAAGATACATCATGCACTTCAATGTTCTGTGCAGCACTCTTTATAACAGCCAAGATATGGAAACAACAGATGTGCATCGACAGAGGAATGGATAAAGAAGACGTGGTGCACTTATACAATGGAATATTACTCAGCCACTGAAAAGAATGAAATGATGTCATTTGCAGCAACATGGATGGTCCTAGAGATTGTCATCCTGAGAGAAGGAAGTCAAAATGACAAAGAGAAATACCATGTTGTCACTTATAAGCAAAATCTAAAAGAAATGTTACAAATGAACTTACTTATGAAACAGAAGCAGACTCATAGACTTAGAAAAAGAACTTATGATTACAAGGGGGAAAGGATAGTTAGGGAGTTTGGGATGGACACATCCATACTGTTATATTTAAAATGGGTAATTGACAGGGACCTACTGTATAATACATGGAACTCTGTTCAGTATTATGTAATAATTTAAATGGGAAAAGAACTTGAAAAAGAATAGATACATGTATATGTATAACTGAATCACTTTTATCACAAAATTGTTAATCAACTATACTCCAATATAAAATAAAAAGTTTTTAAAAAGTCATCAATTAATATGTTGACTAGGTTAAAGATGATGATTAAAGCTCTTGGCACAAGATTAAAGGTTCCCTTTTGAGTTCACAGCATCTGTTGTGAGTACTCTCTAAACCTAGCCATTCAACTCATTACAAAGCCCTTTCATTGTTTAGGTCATTCAAATGGTGTGTATTTACTTTGTCTACAAAAATGCCATGGACGTCTTTGTCAAACTCCTTGTCCAAGTAACGCAACTATAACAAAAACAAAAATTTATTGTGTCTGTGCCAGGCACTCTGCTTAAGAACAAATAATGTCAAATTACATATTAAAGCTAGTGAAGTCTACAATAACTCCTTCAACTACCAGATTTTTCTAATCTGTCAGTCTAGTAATACTGTCTTTTTGCTACATATCTCTGTCCAATGGATTGCATTTTTATGCCTTCTCTTGGAGAGAAGTCTGTTAAACATGACCCCAAAATCCTGCAATTTTTTTGGATGTTAGTTTTGACACAAACTTCCCAAATAAATTAAATCATATAACTTCCTTCCTCCAGGGTCACACATTATTCAGAGAAACACAGTTGGAAATCATTTTACTGACCTTTAGTCCAGCTTTTTCAAACCTTTTCAATAACTTGCCATGTGCTTCACTTCTTTATGACTTTGACTATAATTTATTCCATTTAAATGCTTAAACTTCACCCCTCCTTCCTATTTTCAATGCCATATATTCCAAAAGGATTGTGATTATTCTCGAGAGAAATTTCTCTCCCATCTGAAAATTCTAGATTTTTCTAGATACTCTCCATGAGATTCTATCACACAGTCTCTTATTGTTACTGTCACAGAATTCCCTCAGCTAGATTCCAGCTTCTTCAAGGTCAGAAGACTCCTTCATGTTTTTATTCAGAATTTTACCTATTATAATAATGCATCTATAGCAGATACTTAATCAAATCTGTAGATTGGCTCAAAACCTAAATCTGTTGACCTCTGCAATTGTCACTATGGATGCTCTATAGGAGATGTCCTTGGAGATAATGTGGATGTGGGGTACTTCCCAGTATATCCATGGGCATGAAGAATCCCAGATGGGAGAAATTACATATCGGAGTCATCATCCATCCAGTAGAATATTAGCTTTCTCAGCTTCTGAATCTAGAAGTAGACATAGAGATTTGAACTAGGAGACTGAGAGCTGACATATATGTTCTTGTCCGACAAAAACAACTCACTTCAAATTAGCAGTGATGAGAATATCATGTCTCCAAGATGAGCCCTTGAACCTGAGAATGAATGGACCTGGAGGCTGAGGTGCTGGATCCTGAGTCCTGCCTCACCTTCATACATAGGCCAGGAGCTCTGGTCCCAGGCTTACTCAAGAACATTAGTACAATCACTTCCTGGGGATTATTTTGGTTGCAAGAGTCACAAACCCAGAGACTGAAGAGTAATCACATCCATGAGCTCTTTTAATAATAAATTGTTTGCTTGCATTTCAGCTGAGAGTGGTTGGATTGGCCTCATTTTAGACTCAGCAAACATCTCAAGCTGGTTTTCCAATGCTTTTGATCTTCTATAACCCAAGTATGTTTAGCTAAGCACTATCCCCTTAATTTTTAAAACCCACACATACTTTATAGGAAATGTTGCTCACATTGTTTTGACTCATTTACATGATAAATCATCACAATATTATTTGGGAAGGGTGTTTTGATGTTCAAGAAGACTTTTCAAGCATTTTTATAAGCTGTTTTTCTTAAAAACAGGAAGCTGCATTTTTGCCAAGAATAAACAAACTGAAAACTCAAGAGGCAAGAGGTTGCTTGCAAACTCCAAACCCACAAGGTTGAGTGGGTTCGAAACTTGGCACCACACCTTTCCTCATCCTTTTGTTTCATGTGGTTCCTTGTTTCCCTCCTAAAAATAAACCTCTAAAGCCAAACTAGGATGCAGAGGAAAAGAGTAAACAGGAAGCAAAAAGAAACAACAAACGGAGGTGAAATTGAAGCCATGTTTTATTTCCCAGGCATTGCTCAGAGACACAAGGACTTTATGCACTGGGAAACCGAGGCACCAGAAGACAATTTGCTCTCGGGGTCCCGGTGCCGATTCAGTGTCCCAGTGCCAATTCGATCCAAGCCAAACAACCAAGACAACACTCTTTTTGCCTGCTGTCTTCAGCCCTCACCCTTGGCTATCAGGCCTTCTGCTTACAGACAGGACACAGTTTATGCCCTCCATCCAAAAGATGAGCCTGTTCCCAATCTTAGATCAGCTGTAAATCACCGAGCCTTGCTGCTTCCAAAAGGCAGAAAGCACCTCATCATGTGTTTTCAACTCTGCCAAAGAAAAGGGCCCTGCCCGGTTTTGATTCTGTTCGGGTCTCAGGAATAAGTTTGCAGTGCTGTGCGTGGGAGTTGGCGATGTGGGTGGGCAACTCTGAGCAACCCTCACCATTCCACAGGAAAAACATTGTTGGCTCCAGGCAGAGTCGTTCCCGAGTATTGGCAGATTCCTTTGCCTGGTGCTTTGGTTCCCAGAGGTAGGCATCTCTGAAATTTAGGTCCACTTCCAAATATTCTGAACAAAATGCAAAGCACTCCCTGGCTTGAATTTCCAAGGCAGCGAGTGCCAGGAACCTATCTGCATTTTTTCCCTTTTATATCCTAATTCGGAACTTAGTTTTCTTTTTACATTTGGCCCTAGAATCCCAGTGAAAGGGTGGGAGGCAGAAACCAACAAAAAAATCATTCAGCCCAAGTTAACCAATGTGAAAAAAGTGAAATAATCATTTTGGTAAAGCTTTTAGGTCCACATGGCATGGTATTTCTAAATCATATGACCATGAAGCTGAAAAACAGTATTTTCCCCATCCTGTCCCTCATTCTAAATCAAATTAAGACTAAATTTTATCTTTTTTAAAAAAAATCATAGAATATATAATTTATCTCTTCTCTCAGGCTGTCTCAGAGGCATGCAAAAATCCCACCACATTTAAAGTGATCACATGTACATATGGAATTTCTATTAGAAATTTAAAGGGCATGGTTATACCCAGTTCAATTGCTACAGCATGTTTCCACCTGTTGCCACTTATAACAAATTCAATGCACTCCCCACACTAAAGTTACTGAGTTACTTATACCCTGACCTCTTAGAGAAGCTAAAGAGGCAAGATAACAGGATGCAAATATATTTTGCTCTTTGTGGTTTTTGTCACAAACAAGAAATGTTTTCTTCCTTCTCAAAATGATGTTGTTGTTGTTCAGTCACTGAGTCATGTCTGACTGTGACCCCATGGTCTGTGGCACACCAGGCTTCCCTGCCCTTCACTATCTCCAGGAGTTTGCTCAAACTCATGTTCATTGGGTTGGTGATGCTATCCAACCATCTCATCCTCTGTTGCCCCCTTCTCTTCCTGCCCTCAATGTTTCCCAGCATGAGGGTCTTTTCCAGTGAGTCAGCTCTCCATATCAGGTGGCCGATTGGAGCTTCAGCTTCAGCATCAGTCCTTTCAATGAATATTCAGGGTTGATTTCCTTTAGGATTGATTGGTTTGATCCCCATGCAGTCCAAGGGACTCTCAAGCATCTTCTTCAGCACCACAATTCAAAAGCATCAGTTCTTCCATGCTCAGCCTTCTTTATGGTCCAACTCTCACATCTGTACTTGACTACTGGAAAAACCATAGCTTTGACTATACAGAACTGTCGGGAAAGTGATGTCTCTTGCTCTTGACTATGCTGTCTAGGTTTGCTATAGCTTTTCTGAATGCTATGCATACATCAAGAAAAGGCTGTTAAAGAACTATTAAAATGACTCTGAAAGGGGTAAAGATTTTTATTCCCTTTATCTTACTTTTCCTCTGTCCCTTTGAAAGAGGCATCTCTGACACAGCTATTTCTCTGTTGGGACAGTAATAACTGAATAGTTCATCAGGCATGTGTAGAGGGGGAAATCACAGTTGGGGGATTTGGGGCTAATAAAAATCCTGTAGTTTGGCAGAGTAGAACCAGACAGGGGCCATGAACAAGGAGAGGAAACCTCACAGAAGGATAAGCTATAGTCAGTCAAATGTGATATGCTTAGAAGGGAATTCTATCACTGAAACCCATCTAGACCCAAAACAAAAAAACATGAACTTACAAAACCAAAACACAAAGCCACTGGTATGGGCCAACACTTGATAATCATTAAGGTTCCCTCCAAACCCCACATGATCCTTAGGACCCCTTTCCAGGGATTTTTATCGTTTCATTAAATGTATGCGTGTAAAACCCAATGTATACTCACTGGTCAGATCTGACCACGGAGGTGACGATGGGTGGGAGGGATGACCAATATTGCAGTGGCATTTCTTAGACCTTAGGAATCATCATCTGGAATTAGTATACTTAGCTGAAATTTAGAAGGTGATGAAATGTGCTTTGAAAATAAATGTATTGTTTTAAAATAATATATTTAGGTAATAATACAAATCCTGATTTGAACTTACAAGCAAGCCAAACAATATATAAGTTGTTTTTCTTATTAATCTATAAGTCCTTCTTTCTTATCTGATTGAAAGCACTCAGAGACGGGATAGAAAGAGAACTCTGTGGTTCCATTCTGAATTATCATCTACGATGGACACCTGCTACCTCATAAAGAGTTCATTTTCTCCCTCTCCAAGCCATTTCCTTCCAACTTCCCTTTCTCTGTCCATGGCATCATGATTCTCAAGTCACTCAAATCGAGCATCTTAAAATAAACTCCCACATGCCTTGTCCCCCTTCTCTCCCCCTATGTCCATTCATTCTACAGGTGCTGGCACTTTTTGCTCTTTGGTGCCTCTAAGCTACTCTTCCCTTGTAAAATTACTTAATTAATCAATTTGGCTGCATGGGATCTTAGCTGTGTCATGCAGGGTCTTCACTGCAGTGCTTGGGGCTGTCTAGTTGTGGCTTGAGAGAGCCACATGCCACATACTCCTTGGCATGTGGGATCTTAGTTCTCTGACCAAGGATTAAAACAGTCCCCTTCATTGAAAGGTGGATTCTTAACCACTGGACCACCAGGGAAGTCCCTACTCTTCCCTTTTAGTGGTCACTGTCAGCATCCTAGCTCAGTCCTAATCATCTCTAACTTCACCTCTTATATGATTCCTGACAGGGATCCCTGTTTCCATTCCTTACTCCAACCAAGCAAACTGAATCATCATAGCCAAAATAAACTTCCATGATATCTCTTTGCATAATTAATGCAAAGTTTTGAGTATGGCGGTTACTTTATCCATATGTGTTCTATGAGCAAATCTTTGATTCAAGAGCTTTTGGTAACTACGCTATTTCCCACTAAGGAAAGTTCCAAACCTTTCACCCAGAATTAGATGGTAACAATTATCTGGTCCCTGTTACTATTTCTAAACCTCATGTGCCACTGTTTCTTTCTTTGAAAACACTACCTGAGTCAAATTATCTATCCATTATTCCCCAAGAAATCATCCACAATTCTCTCCCCACATCTTGGTTTACTCAGTGGCCTATGTCCAAAAGTCCTCCATCATCTATTCAAGTACCTCAATCCTATCTGTTTTTATCCGAGCTTGACTGCCACCTTCTCTGGACTGTTGCATTAAACTGTCACTTCTCGCATGACCTTTCCCAGTGTTTATTTTTTGTTTCTCAAACTATCCTGAAATAATAGGGATGTTGAGAATTCATCTCTCCAATTACCTCTCTCCTAATTAAAAGTACTATCTGTATCTATATAACACTTTGGGCTTCCCTGCCAGCAAGAGACCTGCAGGAGACCCAAGTTGATCACTGGGTCAGGAAGATCCCCTGGAGAAGGAAATGGCTACCCACTCCAGTACTCTTGCCTGGAGAATTCCATGGACAGAGGAGCTTGGAAGGTTGTTATCCATGGAGTTGCAAAGAGTCTGACATGACTGAGCAGCTAACACACACATATGCGCGCACACACACACACGTAATACTTCATTTAAGAAACTTAACCTTTGCCAGAAATAAGCTAGAGAATTAATAAGCTAGAGGACCTGCTAGGTGTTTTAGACTCAGTTCACATATCATTCTCATGCCAGTGCTAAGAAGATAAATATTCCATCTAGTTAATCATCCAGGAAAATGAGACTTAACTAACAGGAAGATTTCCAAAACTCACAGAGTAGTAAGTGCCACTAGCAAAATTCAATCAAGGATTTATAGAGATAATTAAATAAAATAATGCACAGGTCTGGAATAGAATATGCCCTTAATGCATGCTAAGTAATATTAATGGGTCTAGAGAACATTTTGAGTGATATTCTTCATTTCCTCCAGAGAAGAAAGTTGTGAGGCACTAGCCAAAGTACCTAAAAGTCTTTGTGGGTTTTCTCCCCAAAGGTTAAAGTGCTTAGGAGATCTTGGATGATTTATGGGGAGATAAGTGGAAATTTTGTGAGGAAAGGCAGAATGTATTGGAGCAAAACAGACTTTTCTCTTCCCCATCCTCCTCCAATAGAGGGAGCTACCTGAGCTAGAGGGGTAGGTAGTGAGAAGACATAAAAGGAAGATGTGAGAGACTTTGGCAGATTCTGGGTTGGTGAAAACCCAGGATCAATGTTCTGGCGGCACCAGGAAAGTCTATTAGACACCTAAAAATGAATAATATGTAAATTAGCCCCTGATTTTCCCACCAACTTGTTCTTCCAACAGTCTTTCTTTTGGGGGAAAGAACTTGGAGTCCCTTGAATGATTGTCTTTAGCTCCCATTGCACACCCAATCAATCAGATTAGCTTTCCAGCTCTCTCTTCAGCATCTGACCTGATTTTTGCCAACTCCAAATCATTGTTCAAGCTTGAATGATGACAGTAGCCTTTTGTCTCTTTCCTGAATTATTTCAATAGCCTCCTAACTTGTTTCCTTGCTTCTGCCCTTGCCTTCCTACAATTTATTCTCAGTCCATGAGCCAGAGGAAGCCTGTTAAAACATAAATTAGACTACATCAACCCCTTGTTAAAACCCTCCCGAGGCTGCCCCATCACTCTGAGTGGAAGTCTATAGAATAACTCATGAGTTCTTAGGTGATCCCAAATCACACTGCATCTGCCATCCCCTCTTTCACACCGAGTCCCTCACTGTCCTCCAGCTATTTTGGCCTCCTCACGTGTGCATGCATGTTATTTCACTCCACTCTTTGGGACTCCATGGACTGTAGCCCGCCAGGCTCCCCTGTCCACGGGTTTCTCCAGGCAAGCACATTGGCATGGATTGCCATGTCCTCCTCCAGGGAATCTTCCTGACCCAGGGATCGAACCTACGTCTCTCATCTCTCCTGCATTGGCAGGCAAGTTCTTGACCACCAGTGCCATCTGGGAAGCCCTTTGGCCTCCTTGCTTTTTCTCAAATGTGTTTTTCTATTCGTATATCCATATAATCTTAACATAATACTAGCTTAAAATATGGAGGGAAATATAAAGGTAGCTCAACATGTCAAATTATTTAACAAAATTTTAAAGTTCTTTCTCTTTCTGCTTCTGATATTCTTTTAATGCATGTACTTAGGCCTCAGGATCTAGCCTCAAATTCTCTTAACTTTTCCTCAATAGTCCCTCAATATTTTTCGGCAACTAATTTAAGTCTGTCTCGTAGTAATCATCCTTGGGCTTCCCAGGTGGCTCAATAGTAAAGAATCTGCCTGCCAAGCAGGAGATGCAGGTTCAATCCCTGGGTTGAGAAGATCCCCTGGAGAAGGAAATGGCAACCCATTCCAATAGTCTTGCCTGGGAAATCTCATGGACAGAGAAGTCTGGTGGGCTACAGTCCATGGGGTCATAAAGAGTCAGACATGACTTAGCGACTAAACAGCAGCAGTAATCATTTTCAGTGTCAAAGGCTATATTATGTGAGTTTGAAAAATCCTATTTCTTTTAGTTCCTGAAAATCTTGAGTTTCCACCTCAAATGGCTCTTTTTTCATTTCTCACAGCAAGTCTATGTGAGCCATGTTCTTTGTGTTGATGTTTCTCCCTCTCTCTAATCGCTGGATTCCCTGAGAGACAGAATCTTTGTTGGCCTACGGGGGTTAGACCTGGAGGTCGGGGTGATCATCTGCCCTCTGGGGAGGTGTCAGTACAACAAGCTGGTAATCACCTCCTGTTGGTAAAATCCTGCTGCTTTCCATTCTTCTCAAATGAAGCACGCCTGCTCCCACACCCCACAGATCTCAAGGACTTCATCATCCTTTCAGGTCCTCCTTGGTTCTTCAGGGGAACAGAGAGGTATAAGCTTATACTCCTGTAAGCCATTGCTGTCTTTCCTCCAAAGAAATCTGTGTCTGAATGAATTCTCACCATGACTCATACCCATCACCTTTTGATGCTCACTGCAAGGTTCTTTGATGAAAGCCGCCAGATCTTGTCCAGACTAAAGGAGATAAAGCATCAAATCACTTCTTCAAGATTCCTATGAATCTGGCTGACTCTGAAATTATTCTATCCCCCAGCATCTGCCGATCTGCTATGTGCAGAAGCTAATTAGGTATGAACATGAAGGGGGGTGATAAAAGTAAAGGATATGTGAAACTCATTTGAGCCCTGGTCTTCCCTGAATTCTAACGAGGGAGTTGGGTTCAGAAACTTGTATTAAAATGAAGAATAAGGAAGATATGGCACATATATAAAATAGATGCTTATTCAGAATAGAGTATAAGAATGAAATAGTGACATTTGCAGCAACATAGGTAGACCTAGAGATTATCATACTGAGTGAAGTAAGTCAGAAAGAAAAAGACAAATACCATGTGATATCATCTATATTGTGGAATATAAAATATGACTCAAATAAACTTATCTATGAAACAGAAACAAATTCACAGACATAGAGAACAGACTTGTGGTTGCCAAGAGGGAGGTTGAGTAGGGGAGGCATGGATTGGGAGCTTGGGATTAGTAGATGCAAACTATTGTATAGAGAATGGATAAAGTCCTACTGTATAGCACAGGGAACTATATTCCATGGAACTATATTCCATATCAGTCCATGATAAGCCATATTGGAAAAGAATATGATAAAGAATATACATATGTGTGTGTGTATAAAACAAACATTTTGCTGTACAGTAGAAATTAACGCAATATTTTAAATCAACTATACTTCAATTTAAGAAATATAGCTACTAGAACATAAAACAAAAAGCTCTTGTGCAAAACAGTAAAGTATTAGTGCAACAAGAGCAAGAACAAAAGTGCCTGATGAATATCTCAGTGGAGATTTTAAGAAGGCAGCTGGATATACTAGGTGACGTACAGAACCTTTGTGTGTGCCTCCTCCCCAAATTCTTATGTTGAAACCTAATCCCCACTGTGATGGTATTTGGAGCAGGGGCCTTTTGGAAGCAATTAGGTCATGAGTTTGGAGGCTTATGATAGTATTATTGATCTTTCAAGAAGATACAAGAGCACTGTCTCCCACCGTATGAGGATACAGTAGAAAGGCATCCATCTATAAGCCAGGAAGTAGACCGTCAGACATCAGATCTGTGGGCACTTTGACCTTGGACTTTCAAGCCTCCAAAACCATGAGGGATAAATGTCTGTTGTTTAAGCCACACAGTCTACAGGATTTGCTATATAACCTGACAGAGGCGTTAGGGCTTGGTTGGGGGAAAACTGTAAATTTGAGAGAATTCATGATAATCAGAGTCACCGACTCATCTTGGGGAGTACAGTAGAGTGAGAAGAAAAGAAGACTCAGAATTTGGCTCCAACATTTAAAGATCTGATCGAAGCTGGTCGGTTTAGGTAGGATGCCAAGAAAGAGCAGCCAGAGTAGGAGGGAATATGAGAGAGCAGTGAGTCACAGAAGCCAGGGAAGCGGAATGTTTCAAGAAGGAAGGCATGTACAACCATGTCAACAATTGTGTCAAATACTGTTGAGAGACCAAGTAATGAGAGGAATTAAAAAAAAAAAAAAACTCCATCAGATTTAATAACACAGCAAATATTGTGACTGTACCAAGAGCCTGAAAACAGCACAAAGATAATACATGTGAGCAACTCCAAGTATTTCGTTTTACTAAAGTCCATGTCTGAGATAAGCTAAGATTGAAGGCTACATAGGAATCAAAATCAGAAGAGACATAAATGGGATGTAAAAACTGGAGCCAAAAGCTTGACATACCATTTGTCTCTTTTCCTTTTCAATTGCTCATGTATTCAACTATCTCAAAGACTGGACCTATTGACGCACACTCGTTTTGCCTAGTTTTCTAAGTTTGGAGGTTTAGATTAGAATGACTGGGGATATTTTCCTTTTAAAATATGAGTTGACTATTTTGCCATTTCTAGTTTGATAAAGTAAACGATTTTAAAGAGTTTGTTTTTTCCCTCATTTTTTCCCCTTAAGCTTTTTCATTTCCTTACTGTCTCAATGAACATCCTGGTGTTTATGATTAAGGCGATGATTCACTCCTCCAGTAGAGTAGGTGCGGAAAGATTTCACATTGTTTTTCTTTACACAACACTAAAAGACTAACACATTTCTAACAGTTTGTTGGAACAATTGGCCGATGCAGAAAAAAAAAAAAAATAATAATCAAATCAGTAATATTCACAGGCAGGTAGTCATTTGAATAGAAAATTAATCCATCAGAATAGTTCAAAACAATACTGCTGGTTCCTGTATAAGGATAAATCTCTAGGACCCAAATAAAATCCGCACCTTAAGTTTTCATGTGCCTGCCTGCTAAGTTGCTTCAGTCATGTCCTGCTCTTTTCAACCTCATGGACTGTAGCCCGCCAATCTCCTCTGTCCATGGGATTCTCCAGGCAAAACACTGGAGTGGGTTGCCATGCCCTTCTCCAGGGGAATCTTCCCAACTCAGGAATCAAACCCTCATCTCTTATATCTCCTGCATTGGCATGCGGGTTCTTTACCACCAGCACCACCTGAGAAGCCACATGGTTAAAGAGTCTACCAGATTCTTTTTCCAATGAAATTAAAATACGCACTCTAGGTGGGTATCAAACTTGTTTTTTACTCAAGTTTTGACAGAAGATGCCTTTAGAATGATTATAATAACAGGTCAAATTCTTGACTTCATGTTCCTCAATGTAAGCATATTAATAATGTAGGAATCTATGAAAATGAAAAGAAAAGAAGTTATTCCTAGGTAGAGAAAACCACATTGCTACTACATGTTCATGAATAATGATAGACCAGCCTTATCACTTTTTCAAGGGGTGTCAAGGTAACAATAGAAACAGTGGGAGAAGAGAGGTGGTGGGGCTCACCTGAAGATGAGTCCACGAAGGGCAGAAACCAGCTTTTAAAGATGTTGCCTTGATTCAGCACCAACTCAGAAGCTGAACGATGTAGGTAGTAAGATGTGAGCTCTCTGACAGAAGCATAGGATTCTCTCTGAACCACTGAAGGAAAGCTGCTTATCTTTTACTGTGTCTGTTCCATCAAAAACAGGAGTTCAAAAGCTAAAAATAGAGTGGCCTTATAAGCCACCAATCCAGTTACTGGGTATATATCCGGAGAAAACTGGACTTCAAAAAGATATACACACCCCTATGTTCACAGCAGTACTATTTACAATAGCCAACCCATGGAAACAAACTAAATATCCATCAACAGAAAAATGGACACAAAAGATGTGGTATATATTTAATTGGATGGCATCACTGACTCAATGGACTTGAGTCTGAGCAAACTTCAGGAGATAGTGAAGGACAGGGAAGCCTGGCCTGCTGCAGTCTATGGGGCTGAAAAGAATCAGATCCAACTTAGCAACTGAACAACAACAACATATACACACACACATACACAGTGGAATACTACTCAGCCATAAAAAACAAGTGAAATAATACCATTGCAGCAACATGGATGGACCTAGAGATTATCTAAAGTAAGTGAGAAAGACAAATTTCATATGATATCATTTATATGTGGAATCTAAAAAAAAGATACAAATTAACTTATTTACAAAACAGAAATAGATCCACAGACATAGAAAACAAACCTATGGTAACCAAAGGAGGGAAATGGAGGGATAAATTAGGAGTTTGGGATTAATATATACACATTACTCCATATAAAATAGATAACAAATAAGAACCTACTGTGTTGGACAGGGAACTATACTCAATATTTTGTAATAACCTGTAAGGGAAAATAATCTGAAAAAGAATATATATATTTATATATTAGAATCACTCTGCTGTAGACCTGGAACTAATACAACATTGTGAATCAGCTATATTTCAATTTTAAAAAATGCATTCCAGAAGGTTAGACAGGAGTATATAAATTCAGAATGGAGTCAAATGACACAGGAGTTATTTTGCGTCAGAATGGTGAAGAGGAAGTCAATTTGGTTTTCAGCACCCGATCTATCATTCACTAAAGTCAAGATCAATGGAACAAAATAGAAAGCCCAGAGATAAATCCACGGACCTATGGACACCTTATCTTTGACAAAGGAGACAAGAATATATGATGGAGAAAATACAACCTCTTTAACAAGTGGTGCTGGGACAACTGGTCAACCACTTGTAAAAGAATGAAACTAGAACACTTTCTAACACCATACACAAAAATAAACTCAAAATGGATTAAAGATCTAAATGTAAGACCAGAAACTATTGAACTCCTAGAGGAAAACATAGGCAAAACACTGTCCGACATAAACCACAGCAGGATCCTCTATGACCCACCTCCCAGAATATTGGAAACAAAAGCAAAAATAAACAAATGGGACCTAATTAAAATTAAAGGCTTCTGCACAACAAAGGAAACGATAAGCAAGGTGAAAAGACAGCCTTCAGAATGGAAGAAAATAATAGCAAATGAAGAAACAGACAAAGGATTAGTCTCAAAAATAGACAAGCAGCTCCTGCAGCTCAATTCCAGAAAAATAAATGACCCAATCAAAAAGTAGGCCAAAGAACTAAACAGACATTTCTCCAAAGAAGACATACAGATGGCTAACAAACACATGAAAAGATGCTCAACATCACTCATTATTATCAGAGAAATGCAAATCAAAACCACAATGAGGTACCACTTCACGCCAGTCAGGATGGCTGCTATCCAAAAATCTACAAGCAATAAATGCTGGAGAGGGTGTGGAGAAAAGGGAACCCTCTTATACTGTTGGTGGGAATGCAAACTAGTACAGCCACTATGGAGAACAGTGTGGAGATTTCTTTAAAAACTGGAAATAGAACTGCCATATGACCCAGCAATCCCACTTCTGGGCATACACACTGAGGAAACCAGATCTGAAAGAGACACATGCACCCCAATGTTCATCGCAGCACTGTTTATAATAGCCAGGACATGGAAGCAACCTAGATGCCCATCAGCAGATGAATGGATAAGAAAGCTGTGGTACATGTACACCATGGAATATTACTCAACCATTAAAAAGAATACATTTGAATCAATTCTAATGAGATGGATGAAACTGGAGCCTATTATACAGAGTGAAGTAAGCCAGAAAGAAAAACACCAATACAGTATACTAACACATACATATGGAATTTAAAAAGATGGTAACGATAACCCTGTATGCAAGACAGCAAAAGAGACACAGATGTATTGAACAGTCTTTTGGACTCTGTGGGAGAGGATGAGGGTGGGATGATATGGGAGAATGGCATTGAAACATGTATCTTATCATATGTGAAACAGATCACCAGTTCAGGTTGGATGCATGAGACAGGGTGCTCAGGGCTGGTGCACTGGGATGACCCAGAGGGATGGGATGGGGAGGGAGATAGGAGGGGATGGGGAACACATGTACACCCATGGAGGATTCAAGTCAATGTATGGCAAAACCAATACAATATTGTAAAGTAAAATAATAAATTAATTAATTTAAATAAAAGGAATGCCTTTACCTAAAAAAAATAAATAAATAAAGTCAAGCTTTGGGGGAACTTCCCAGCTTTCTGCTATTGTCCTCCCTAAGGAAAGAAAAAAAAAAAAAGATCCCAGGAGTAGGTCTTTGTGTTCATATTGGGACTTTATAATCGTTTGATTAGTCTAAGTGGAGAGACAATTAGTCTAAGTGGTGAAAGTCAGTGGGATTCTCACACTGAAAAATTCAGCCTAGAGACAGAAATTCTGGGTAGCGATTGATAGGTGCTTAAACTGAAAGGATACATAAAAGTAAAGCTGAGATCACCACTTTGCTATTTTCTACTGATGACATGAAGAGAGATTCCTTTTGCAGAGAGAAGCAATGGAATAGACATACCAAGAGAACCAAAAATTAGAGAATATGTGGCCACAAGGAGAGCAAGATATAATAGACTCCTGATGATTTTTATTGCATGTCCAGAGTCAACAATGCTTTATTTCCATGAGATACCATTTTAGTTTCAAAATATCACTCTTTACTAAAGCTTTGATTAAAACAATAACTTGCAACATAATACAAGGTGTGCATGCTAAGTAACCTCAGTCATATTCAACTCTCAACTCTTTGCTACTGTGGACTGCAGCCTGCCAGGCTCCTCTGTCCATGGGATTCTCCAGGCAAGAATACAGGAGTAGGTTGCCATGCCCTCCTCCAGGGGATCTTCCCAACCCAGGGACTGAACCTGCATCTCTTATGTCTCCTGCATTAGCAGGTGGGCTCTTTACCACCAGCACCACGTGGGAAGACCATAATACAAGGCACTCAGTCGCAAAATAATGATTGCTAAATTTATTTAATGTTTATTACATCCTTGACATCGTCCTCAGCATTTACATGAATTTTATCATTTACCTTTCAAACAGAATTATGAAGTATATCTCATTATTTTTATCCATTTGCAGATGAGAGAGCTGTGGCATTGGTCCAACTAGTAAGTGTAAGTAAAGCTAGGATTCAATGCAACTAGTTTTACTCTAGAGTCCACTTAACTACCATCTTGCATTCTTGTGTTAGTCTCATCAAACCTCATTGTCATCTATGAAATGTGGATAATAACGACCTTACATGATGTGCAGATTAAACCTGATGACACACATAAAGACATTTTATAATTTTATATTTCTATGTGTTAAGATTCAGTTTTGCTTTGGTTTGATCCTGGTTTATCCATGCTTTCATTTTTATCACCCATCCGTTAACTCATCCATCCAAATAATTTTCAAATACTTATTAGACCCAATGGTGGTGGTAGTGGTTTAGTCCCTCAGTCATGTTTGACTCTTTGCAACCCCAGGGACTGTAGCCCACCAGGCTCTTCTGTCCATTAGATCTCCCAGGCAAGAATGCTGGAGTGGATTGCCATTCCCTTCTCCAGGGGATCATCCTAACCTAGGGATCAAACCTAGGCCTCCTGCATTGCAGGCAGATTCTTTACCTGAGCCATCAGGGAAGCCCTTATTGAACACAATATATGTGGTGTATTGTGATATGATGTATAAGTGCATAAGGCACATATAACAGAAAACATAATTATATATGTCTTTGCTACCACCACCATAAACCCTTTCCTAGCATTAAAATGGTAGTGATGATAATGATGATGGTGGTGGTGATGAATATACTTATTGCCAAGTCAGAGTTGTAACAATGTGAGTCTTATTTACTAAATCATTATTAAAATTATTGAAGTTTATATTTCACAGGGATACAATGTCTAGAAGTACTAGCTTGTTAGTTGATGACAAATATTACTATTCCTCTAATGCACTGTAAGTAATTAGTATTTTGAAACTAATCACTTGAAAAACTAATAACTGACTTTGTTTTGATATGCCTAAGTTTTAGCATTAATTTTATAGCTGCTCTTCCAAAAGAAAAAATTACACTGGAAGATATTTCTTTCTAGTGAGTTTATACTAGTTCTATTTTTCTAAAAATTGTTTGGAAAGCATAGATTCCAAACAAAGAAAGATAGACAGGCTTGATGACTATTTGGAAATTCTAATATATTATTTGGGAGGTGAGAGTGCTTATGACTCTATTCAGATGCATGAATAAGATTGGATAGCCACTGAAAATCCTTTTTCCTGAAGAAACACCAGTTATAGGTCCCATGCTGCTCATATCCCTCTGATAACACATTCTCTCTTTGTATATGTGCAATTTGGCTGACTCATTTTTAACTCAGCTAGTTAAGACCATGTTCTAGTTTGCCTCCTTGCAACTATATCAGGAATCTATAACCTAGTCACCCTAACTCAACTTGGTGGTTTGCAGATGTCTTCCACCACACATTCATAATCTCCTGAGTTATTGTCATGACTCTATAAGTCCACCACTTACTAGTTTACAGCTCAGACAAAATTATCCTCAGCTTTACTCCATCAATTAGTATTTCAACTAGGGTGTTTTAGGGTACAAGGAGGAAAAAAACCACATCAAAGTAGTCTGAACAATAACGAGAACTTACCACTTTGTATAAGCTGTAGGGTAGTCTTCAGGCAGCTAGATTAGGGCATCAACCATATTTTTCTGTTATCTTCTCACGGTTGTGCTTTTCCATGAGCTGGCTTCACCCTCGGGCTGTTTTCCTTCGAGATTAACAATATGGCTTCAGTGGTTCCAGGCTTCACGTTTGCAAACCATACAGTTCAGAGCAATTCTCCATGAAGCAAGAGTCTTACACATTTGTTGGTAATTACACATTTGTTGGTAAGTTGGGTTGACTTGGACATGAATTACTTAACATTCCAGAGAGAATCACTGTAGCCCATAAGGTGTGAGACAATGTCAGTGAGCTCACCCCAACTGGAGTTCACCACTGGAAGAAGTCTCGGGTCAAACCCACAGAAGTTATACGGATGCTTCGTGGTCATGGGGGCCACTGTAACAGTTGCTAGGAAGACAACTTCTGTCTACCTGTTAGCTACACAGCATCCATTTACACCAGCTTCTGTACATATGCATCCAAAAATTCTCAATTACATACACTATATGAGGTCCCACCAAAAAGAGAGATGAGTAAGTTCTCACCTAGATAGTAAATGTGACTCTGAGTCCAGGATTACTGAATGATAAGTGGCCCCCTTCATCAGATGCAAGCGTGCTCCTCTCAATCCCGAAAACCAGTCCTAAAATGTTTCCTACCCCTCTTTATAGTACTTCAAATACCCTCAGCTTCACTTGCCTTTTTCCTTCTATCATCACATCACACAGTAAGTGGGATTCTAATAGCATCATGCAGATGAAACCTAGCACCGCCTCCCTCCCGCCTGCCCTGTGGCTTCCCTGCTGGTACTGAGGTGTGAGAGCCCATGAGTCTTTACTTGTTGCCCAAGTATGCACAGCTCAGCATGAAAAATTGTTGGCACTCCAAAGGTAAACTTCTAACTGGTAGGAGACAAAAAGTAATGAAAATCTTTTTTCACTCTCCATCTCACCAGCTTTCCTAGGTACACCTATAAGACAAACTTTATATGGCTTCCCTGAGGACAACTCTGTGTCATTAAATACATATGAGCATTTGGTTGCAGCCCTTTCAAACCAATTAATATATCCTTGGTGGTCTAGTGGTTAGGATTCAGCGCTCTCACTGCAGCAGTCTGGGTTCAATTCCTGGTCAGGGAATTCTTTCTTCTTTGGGCTTACCTGGTGGCTGGCTCAGAGGTATAGTGCAGGAGGCACAGTTCCGATCTCTGGGTCGGGAAGATCTCCTGGAGAAGAAAATGGCAACCCACTCCAGTATTCTTGCCTGGGAAATTCCATGGACAAAGGATCCTGGTGGGCTGCAGTCCACGGGGTCACAAAGAGTCAGACACGACAGAGACTAAACAACAACAAAACAATCTTACTTAATTGACTCCCTTTGTTTTTAAGCCTCAAGGTCTGCACATCTTAATAAAGCAATAGTACATGTGCCTTTGTTTCAGGTTCAACTTTCTGAAAAACACAGGCCAAGATAATATGTAATAGATCCTGGCACTTCCATTAACAAACGTTAGTAGCAAGCTGGATAAATGAAATAAAACTTCCATTTGGAAAAGAGGGCAGCGTGAAACATGCAGAAATCTCCAGTACATGGCATATATCATAATGTGCTGGCCACAAATAACAAGGACAACCTGCCCTGGCAATGGAAGGCATTCTTTGGTTGACTAATCAGAACACCCCTGGTTCTAACCTATGAATGGATTTCCCTTGTCCATTGTCTTCTGGGGAGATAGACTTTGGAAAGGATGCAATTTCTGGGGCCTGACCACTTGAGCAGCCCACTTCCTGTTGATGTGATTCCTGGACCCTTGGGATTATCTTACGGTTTGAGAAATACAGGCTCTTTTGGCCAGTCATAGGGTTTTTTTGGCAGTACAGCTCACTTAAAAATTTAGTAGGCTGCTGGTCTATTTGCTTTGGGTTTATGTGCTTGTGATCAATTCCATGGACTAGGACTAAAGCCAACTCCCTTGTCAGGTCATAGCTATATGAATCCAGGCAATTCTATCTTCTAGAAGCATATTTCTCTTCTTTTCCCATGAGATAGTCTCTCATTTAATGCCTGAAACCGTATTCTTGACTTGTGCTTTGAGACAATTTGAAAAATTACTTTTATGGGTGGAGGTCCTAAAAATGTCTTATCTTTAAACTACTCTATATCTGTATCTTCACAGCAGGACTGTTCCCTCTGTCTAGCAAAGAATACTTAGCAGGAGGAGCTTGGAAGAAGCCTGGTCTCACTTTCATTTGCTCCTAAATCTTCCCAGCTCCTTGTGTCTGTCATCACCAATCTCAATCCTCCCCTTGAGGTGGAGACATTCCTGTCCTTGCAAGATTCTAGATTAGATTGGTGGACCTCCTGGCAATTTGTCTCCTTAACTCTTTTTCTCTTACATTTGACACCTAATTCATCAGGTAGATTGTCAGTTCTACCTTCTGTGGTGGCTCAGTGGTAAAAAAATCTGCCTCCCAATACAGGAGATGTGGGTTCAATCCCTGGATCAGGAAGATCCCCCGGAGAAGAGAAGGGCAGTCCACTCCAGTATTCTTGCTTGGGAAATCCCATGGACAGAGGAGCCTGGCAGGCTACAGTCCATGGAATCGTAAAAGAATCAGACATGACTTAGCCATTAAACAACAACAATCTTTAAAATATATCTCAATTTGGAAAACATCTCATCCCATCCACTACCAACCATTAGATGGTCCAATCATTTCACCACCATCTTCTTGGCAGATATCATGACTCTCTCCTAACATAACTTTATTTACAATATCTCATATAATCTATCTACCTCTTCTGTTCCCACCTCTCCCCATCTCACTGGGCAAAGAAGTCACACTAGCTACCTAGCTTGTCATTCCTTGAAATACCAGGCACGCTTCTGCCTCAGGGCATGCTGAAATCTCTGCCCAGGAACTTTTCCTCAGATGTCCTGATCATCTTATAATAAAAGTATATATTTCCTATTCCCTTATTCTGCTGTATTTGTTTAAATAACGTGCCATTACCTAACCTTCTTTTGGTAATTTTTTATAAAAGCTTATCTGTATGAGTAAGAAATGCAAGATCCATGTCAGCAGGCACTTGTTGACCATACGTCCCCTGGGGAGCACTTGCATGACAGAGTAGGCACACAATAGCTAATCTTTTAGTCATGCAGCCTAGGCTTGTTGGGTGGTGTTAATGGTAAAGAACCTGCCTGCCAATGCAGGAGGCATAAGAGAGGCGGGTTCAATCCTTGGGTCAGGAAGATCCCCTGGAGGAGGGCATAGCAACCCACTCCAGTATTCTTGCCTGGAGAATCCCACGGACAGAGGAGCCTGGCAGGCTACAGTCCATAGGGTCTCAAAGAGTCAGACAGGACTGAAGCGACTTAGCACTCACGCACACGCTAGGCTTGTCCCTTTCAGGCAGGGTATTTCTGCAGACCTGAAGAAAGGTCTATCAAGTGCTCTAATGGTACAGTGAAGAGCTTCAATAAAGTGAAAGAGGAAATAAGAGGGGCAGGGTTTCTGTACCAAGGCAAGAGAGAATACAAAAAGATATCCATCTTAGATGGGGCAAGGGGCATCCTTTCCATTGTAATTAGAGGGAGAAAGAAATGATGGAGTGGTTCCAGTGAAACCCTAGATTGGTGGGCAGCGGTTGGTGGAGAACCCATCCTACCACATGCACCTTCTCTGTGAAGTAGGTGATTGGTAAGTTAGATCACGTTTTGAAAAGGGGAGATGATGGCTTAAGAAATTCGAGGAATACGGACATTTGAGATGGGCACTATGGAGAAAGAGGAAGCTGAAAGAAAGCACAAGGAGGGTTTAATTATTCTGTGAAACACTGCTCACTGTTTTCTACTTTGCTCTGTTATGCTTTACTTTTGAAGGGAACCTATCATTGCAGATCAGTATAATGATATAACTGATAATCTTATTACATAAAAAAATATATAATAAAATTTTAGTATTATAATAAAATTGATTATGCCAATAGTAATTATAAGTACTATACATTAATGATATCTTTAAGATTTTTTTTATTTTAATTTTTTGGCTGCACTATGTGACATGTGGGATCTTAATTCCCTGACCAAGGATCAAACTTATGCACCCTGCCTGGCAAGGTGAATTCTTAGCCACTGGCACTGGGAAAGTCCTTCAGTGAACTGATTTAATACTCAATGGAATTCTTTAATATGTTACTATTATTTTCCTCATTTCATTTCATTTATTTATTTACTTTTCATTTAAAGGCATTTTATTTAAAATATAGCAGTGTATACACGTCAGTCTCAAACTCCAAGTATATCCCTCCTCCCCACCCTTCCCCTCTGGAAACCAAAAGTTCATTCTCTAAGTTTGTGAGTCTGTTTTGTAAATAAGTTCATTTGTATCATTTTTTAAAAATTCTGCATATAAAAGGTATCATATGATATTTCTCTTTGTCTGACTCATTTCACTTAGTATAATAATCTCCAGGTCCATCCATGTTGCTGCAAATGGCCTTATTTCATTCTTTTTAATGGCTGAGTAGTAGTCAACTGCATATGTGTGTTACATCTTTATCCTCTGTCAACGGACATTTAAGTTGCTTCCATATCTTGGCTATTGTAAACATTAGAATGCATGTATCCTTTCAAACCATGTTTGTTTGTTTGTTTGTTTTTCCTGTATATATGCCCAGGAGTGGGATTGCTGGATCATAAGATAGCTCTATTTTTAGTTTTTCAAGAAACTTCCATATTGTTCTCCAGAGTGGTTGTACCAATTTACATTTCCACCAACAGTGTAGGAGGGTTCCCTTTTCTCCACATCCTTTCCTGCATTTATTGTTCACAGATTTTTTGATGATGACCTTCTGACTGGTGTGAGGTGGTATCTCATCCACGTCTTCTGCATTGGCAGCGGATTCTTTACCACCCTACCACCTGGGAATGGATAACCAGCCTTTATTATGCCAAATATGGACCCATTCAACCACCATCAAACAAACATTTTGAGCTATTACATAAAAGTTTTTATCATTGGCCTAGGAAAAAGTTCAGTTTGGGCTGATTGTGCAATTATGTAATATGCCACTGAATTTTGGTCTTACTATTTGGTAAAGAATATACCTGCAATGTAGGAGACACAGGTTCAATCCCTGGGTCAGGAAGATCCCCTGGAGATGGGAATAGCAACCCTCTCCAGTATTCTTGCCTGGAGAATTCCATGGACAGAGAAGTCTGGTGATAAACAGTCCATGGGGTCACACAGAGTCAGACATGACTGACTAACACATACACACACTGCATAAATATGAGTGGAAATGGGGAAGGTACTGATAATATGATCAAGTCAAATGAAATCATCAGGTATTTGGAGGCTGTAGGTCTTTAGCCTGATAGGTTCAATAGCAAGTAAATGTGTTCAAATGTTTAAAAAAAGAAAAAAAGAAGCAGCTAAATTCAAGGACGTAAGTAAAGTGTTGGATATGTGGCCCACTGAAAATAAGGAAAGGTTATTCATGCTGATTTGGGGGCTTCGCCGGTGGCTCAGCAGTAAGGAAACCACCTGCAATGCAGGAGACACAAGTTTAATCCCTGGGCTGGGAAGATCCCCTGGAAGAGGGTATGGCAACCCATTCCAGTATTCTTACCAATGAAGAGAAAAGTCTGGCAGGCTACAGTCCATAGGGTTGCATAGAGTTGGACAGGACTGAAGAGACAGAGCATTCATGATGGTTTAAAGAATTTCAGATACAGGTTTAAACTCAGAACAAAGAAGGGAGGAAGGGGGAGAAATTTCTTCTTTCTTAGAACACTTTGATTCTGCTTCTTCATGTGTTTGAGACACTTCAAAATTCATCTAAACTGCTTCTGCCACTGTGTTTTCTCCCAGACTTCCCAGCGGCCTAACAAAACCTCTGAATTTTAATTTTGATGACAGTTTGCCCTTGAAACAGGAAAACTCTGCATCCTGAACGCTCTGATTTTCCCAGAAGGTTTTATACACATGCCCTGACACCAAATGGCTTGATTTAGCTGATGAACTCATGGCCACCATGGCTATCCCTTCCCCAATCTTAACCCCAACCATCTTCAAGGTCAACCACAATGAGCTCTTCCTTTAAACCGGGAACACCTAACTGGTAATTTGGACAAGAGTGGCCATCTGGAAATAATTATTCTGTGCTGTCCTCTGGGCCTATCCTGATTCTGCACCCATTTTTTTCCTCTGAATTTATTGGTACTTACCATTTTAAGAGATCAAGCAAGAATTATTATCTACAGAGAAGATTCTATGCGCTTCCACTTCAGCTATAAGTCTGAACCAAATGACCAAATGCAAGAACAGACAATTCCCATTGTTACATTTCAGCCAGATTACCATGAGTTTTACTTGCACAATTTAATTAAAGCAATAATTAATGTAGTTTATTCAAAGTTGCCTAATAAAAGAAATACTAGGAGAAGTGATTGTTGACCATTTAAGAGTGAGATGCAAAATGGTCTGGTTAGTGCAGCCACCAGAGGGGAGATTGTTCTTCCTTGGAGGACAGAGGACAAGAAATAAGATGAAAGGAACACAAGGAACACTCACCAGCAGATAGACCCTTTCGTGTGTGAGTCACCATCATTTTTCCCCTCTCAATCTGGTGACCATTACTTTTCAATCTAGGACACATGTAAGACAGAAGCAGGATGCTACAAATAATTATATTCCAACAAGTCATATAAACTGGAGCTCTTCCAGAAAAATAAACAGAACATACTGTGTCACAACCTCTTGGGTTCTGCACCCGCTTATCAAAACTTTGCTACTGGTATGTGGTAATATTCTCCCCATCCTGTATCCTGTAAAAGAACATTTTGGTGGCCAAACTAACTTGGACCACTATTCACCTCCCTAAAAGAAATAGGTTTATCTTCTCGGACAAATGTAGTGTTGGTTATCTTAATACATGAATCAACACATGAAATGGCTGGCAATGGCTATATTAGCAACTAATTCTGTTACTTATATATATTACAACAACAACAGCAAAAAAAAAAAAAAAAAAAAACCCACAGCAGCAGGGAGCTCAGTACACCAAGTACACCAGCAAGGTGCCTTCAGGGCAGCTTTCCACCTCGTTATTGAACAAAGAAGTATTAGGTAAATGGATATGTCTCCTCTGTCTTTGTTCTTTGAGGAGCGATTGTTAAAAAGGGAATTAGAAGAGGCATGTAATTAGATGATGTGCAAAATACTAGACTTATTTTCTTAATTTGACTGATCGCTTCAATGGGCATTTAATAAGCCCTATGTGTTGGGCACTCTGCCAGAACCCACAGAATCAACATATATACAGTATCATAAGCATGGTTGAGTCAAGCTTGTAAATCAGCCGTTATTGTTTTAGCATGACAAGAGGCATAGCAACTGTAGCACAGAATACTGGGAAGATCCCTGAGGTCAGCAGGGGATGGAGGAGATGCAGCGCATACAGCTGAGGGGGTTCCAAGGGACCCTAGAACTAACCTTGAAAGGAGCAGAGGTGGATCATTCGACTGAGGAAGAGGGTCATTTCAGGGGAAGGAGCAGATTATAGGAAGGAGTAGGAGGCTGGGTGACACTGTTAAGAACCTAAGAAAAGGGAGGGTGAGCGAAGTGCTCCAGGGAAGTAAGAGAAGGTGGAAGTGGAGATTGAGATTTTTTTTTAACTTAAGAAGAAAAAAAAAATGAAAGAAAAGGCTTCAAAGCAAACAAATCTTCAGAGAATGTTAGCAGACTTCCTTTTGGCTATGTTTCTAAATTCCTAAGGAAAAATAAGGTGGGATTAGGCTACACAGGTGGTATTATTATCCCCATTTTACAGATATTAAAACTGACAGAGGGGTTTGTTAAATCTGCAGTGCAGATATATTATCCCCACTCTACAGATGAGAGAACTAAGGGGCAGAGAAGTTCATTCAGTCCGTTTTTCCACTCACAAAAATAACTATTTGTTAAGTATTCAGTAATGTAATAAAAAATATTTTATTTGGTGAGCCTACCATCTGTCTTGACTTTCCCTATCCTAATAAAACCTGAATAACTGAAAAATCTCGACTTCATTTGCAACACGTAGACACAGAATAAATATACATACCACTCAAGTTTAAAATGTTTTCCCCCCCAACTCAAACATTTCCAGCATCTCCTGCAAAAATATGACCCTGAATTTTTAATTGTTGACTTGAAGACGGAGAATATTTCATATCTGCAGCAATTGAAAGAATGCTATTCATGTTAACCACAAGAGGCTTAAGAGCACAAGCTAACGGCTGCATCCGCATTCTTGGAGCCTGCTGATAGCAGAGGCCGCTGTGGTGCCCGAAGGTGGCGTGGGTCCGGGGGAGTTCTACGGGTCCTGCAGGCAGGGACCCACCAGAGCTTCTGGACTCATCCACAGCTTCAGGAAGGAGAAACTCAGCGCCCGCAGGGAATGAGATCAGCTGCTTTTAAGGACAATCTGGTTGTCAGGCTCAATGAACACCCACGCTAGGCATCACTGGACATGCAAGCAATAGGACATGTGGTTCCTATGTTGTCTCTGAAATACTGGCTCCACACGATCACTTGGAGACATATTTTCCCAAAGGCCTTCCAAGGAAACGAATAGTGCTTGTTTTCCACAAATTTGCTTCATTTTAGAACACTATAATTTCCAAATAACATTACCTTCCCTTCGAATGTGAATGGATTCTAGGGCACCATGTTTCATGTGTCCCTCAGACATTAAAAATCATCTCCTTTATAAAAGTCATATTTTTTGTTCACGCCTTTAGAGAAAAATACTTTCATGGGCTATTTTACTGTCTTTAAAGACTTGTAGTTTTCAAGAAGCACTTCTTGGACACAAATCATGTGTCCTGGGTTCTTTGTTTTTTACTATGCATGAACTAGGGGATATCAGGTGATTCATTAAATTGTGAGCTATTCTTCTGCAGGTTTCAAAAAGAAAAAAAAACAACATAACCCATCAAGCTTGTATTACATCAAAAAGCTTTGTTTATACAACACCCTCAAATTTTTCCGAACATTCTTTTCATTCAACTAATTAAAGCAATTTGAACTGTGTAGACACAGTGACACTTTAAGGGTTCACAAAGCATGCCACTTATCCATGAAGTGATGTGTGACTTAGATCTATCTTTTCAGGTTGATCTTCAAAAATCGAGCATAGGAAACATACATAGTCACAAACTCAGTGACTTTCTAAGGTTATAATCAAGCTTAATTATTTCAGAAGGTCTATGGTGTGTGTCATGAAATCAATCCATTATTAGTATTAGGCTGTCATGAGTGCAAAATGAATAGTTTCATTATAGGGCAACTTCACAGAAAAGGAAAGAAATGAAATTCCTTTCTCTCCTTTGTTCCCCAAAGAGAATGTGCATGTGAAGAATCCCTATTCTGACGTTGGTTACCCTACTTCCCTCAACTCTGACCAGCCCCTAGGATGACTCACTCCCCACCTTTTGCTCCAGGAACACTTTTGTCAACATGTACTGAAGATCAGCCCTTGAAAAGCAAACCACTGGTAGTTATGGAAACCTGACTGACATCTGCTTCCTTGCACTGTCTCCACTTCCTTGGGCTTACACACCAGCAGGCCTTACATTGACAATGACAGCTTATACAGCCCATAACATACAGATTCTTAATCCCGTCTGTACTATTAATACAAATTGGCTGATTCATATTCAGAATTTCTGACTCATTACACAGAGTAGTTCTATGCCTCATAGTTAAGGTATATTTTTTAGTTTACTTCTTATCAATGAAATGTATCACTTAATAGTCATTTTGAGAATTAAGTTAAATCAGATATCTTTACACATAGGGTGAGGGTGATAGTACCTGTAAAATGAAAGGAAATTTCCTGGTTTATGACAGGCAAAATACATGAGATTCAGTTCAGTTCAGTTGCTCAGTCATGTCGGACTCTGCGACCCCATGGACTGCAGCACACCAGGCTTCCCTGTTCATCGCCAACTCTCAGAGCTTATTCAAACTCATGTCCATCGAGTCAGTGATGACAGCCAACCATCTCATCCTGTCATCCCCTTCTTCTGCTTTCAATCTTTCCCAGCATCAGGATCTTTTCCAATGAGTCAGTTCTTTGCATCAGGTGGCCAAAGTATTGGAGTTTCAGCTTCAACTTCAGTTCTTCCAATGAATATTCAGGGTTGATTTCCTTTAGGATGGACTTGTTGGATCTCCTTGCAATCCAAGGGACTCTCAAGGGTCTTCTCCAACACCACAGTTCAAAAGCATCAATTCTTCTGCACGCAGCTTTCTTTATAGTCCAACTCTCACATCCCTACATGACTACTGGAAAAACCATAGCTTTGATTAGACATACCTTTGTTGGCAAAGTAATGTCTCTGCTTTTTAATATGCTGTCTAGGTTGGTCATAACTTTTCTTCCAAGGAGCAAGCATCTTTTAATTTCATGGCTACAATCACCAACTGCAGTGATTTTAGAGCTCAGAAAAATAAAGTCCGTCACTGTTTTCATTGTTTCCCTATCCATTTGCTATGAAGTGATGGGACCAGATGCCATGATCTTAGTTTTCTGAATGTTGAGCTTTAAGCCAACTTTTTCACTCTCCTCTTTCACTTTCACCAAGAGGATCTTTTGTTACTCTTTGTTTTCTGCCATAAAGGTGATGCTATCTACATATCTGAGGTTATTGATATTTCTCCAGGCAATCTTAATTCTAGTTTCTGCTTCATCTAGTCCAGCATTTCTCATGATGTACTTTGTATATAAGTTACATAAGTAAGGTGACAGTATAAAACCTTGACATACTCCTTGCCCAGTTTGGAACCAGTCCGTTGTCCAGTTCTAACTGCTGTTTCGTGACCTGCACACAAATTTCTCAGAAGGCAGATAGGTGATCTGATATTTTCATCTCTTTAAGAATTTTCCACAGTTTGTTGTGATCCACACAGTCTAAGGCTTTAGCATAGTCAATGAAGCTGAAGTAGATGTTTTTCTGAAATTCTCTTGCTTTTTCTATGATCTGATAGATATTGGAAATTTGATCTCTGGTTCCTCTGTGTTTTCTAAATCAAGCATGAATATCTGGAAGTTCTCCATTCACAAACTGTTGAAGCCTAGCTTGGAGAATTTTAAGCATTACTTTGGTAGCATGTGAGATGAGTGCAATTGTACAGTAGCTTGAACATTTTTTTAGCATTGCCTTTCTTTGGGATTGGAATAAAAATTGACCTTTTTCAGATGTGGCCACTGCTAAGTTTTCTAAATTTGCTGGCATATTGAGTGCAGCTCTTTCACAGCATCATCTTTTAGAATTTGAAATAGCTCAACTGGAATTCCATCGCCTCCACTAGTTTTGTTTGTAATGATCCCTTCTAAGGCCCACTTGACTTCATATTCCAGGATGTCAGGCTCTAGGTGAGTGATCACACCATCGTGGTTATCTGGGTCATGAAGATCTTTTTTGTATAGTTCTTCTGTGTATTCTTGTCACCTCTTCTTAATATTTTCTGCTTCTGTTAGGTCCATGCCATTTCTGTCCTTTATTGTACCCATCTTTGCATGAAATGTTCCCTTGGTATCTCCAATTTTCTTGAAGAGATCTCTAGTCTTTCCCATTCTATTGTTTTCCTCTATTTTTTTTTTCTTTGCATTGCCCACTTAGGGAGGCTTTCTTATCTCTTCTTGCTATTCTTTGGAACTCTGCATTCAGATGGACTTATCTTTCTTTTCCTCCTTTGCCTTTCCCTTCTCTTCTTTTCTCAGCTATTGTAAGGCCTCCTGAGGCAACCATTTTGCCTTTTTGCATTTCTTTTTCATGAGAAACGCTGGGCTGGAAGAAGCACAAGCTGGAATCAAGATGGCTGGGAGAAATATTCAATAACCTCAGATATGCAGATGACACCACCCTTATGGCAGAAAGTGAAGAGGAACTAAAGAGCCTCTTGATGAAAGTGAAAGAGGAGAATGAAAAAGTTGGCTTAAAGCTTAACATTCAGAAAACTAAGATCATGGCATCTGGTCCCATCACCTCATGGGAAATAGAAGGGGAGACAGTGGAAACAGTGTCAGATTTTATTTTGGGGGGCTCCAAAATCACTGCAGATGGTGACTGCAGCCATGAAATTAAAAGACGCTTACTCCTTGGAAGATAAGTTATGACCAACCTAGATAGCATATTAAAAAGTAGAGACATTACTTTGCCAACAAGGTCCATCTGGTCAAAGCTATGGTTTTTCCAGTTGTTATGTATGGATGTGAGAGTTGGACTGTGAAGAAAGCTGAGCGCCGAAAAATTGATGCTTTTGAACTGTGGTGTTGGAGAAGACTCCTGAGAGTCCCTTGGACTGCAAGGAGATCCAATCAGTCCATCCTGAAGGAGATAAGTCCTGGGTGTTCATTGGAAGGACTGAAGTTGAAGCTGAAACTCCAATACTTTGGCCACCTCATGCAAAGAGTTGACTCACTGGAAAAGATCCTGATGCTGGGAGGGATTGGGGGCAGGAGGAGAACGGGACGACAGAGGATGAGATGGCTGGATGGCATCACCGACTCAATGGGCATGAGTTTGAGTAAACTCCAGGAGTTGGTGATGGACAGGGAGGCCTGGCGTGCTGCGATTCATGGGGTCGCAAAGAGTTGGACACGACTGAGTGACTGAACTGAACTGAACTTTACATTTACAGTATTTGATATAGCAATCACCTGGGGACACAGATATTACACCTTTCTTTTGGAGACTAAGCATGAGGGAGAAGTGATTGCTTAGAGTCACATAACTGTTGAGGCCAGGATCCAAAAGAAGGTCTGTGTGCCTCTACAGCCTGGTACCTCTCAGAGAGACGGACCCCAAGTAACCCACAAGGAACCCCCACATCCAGTAAGCTGGACTATCAGTCAGAATGAGCCTGGAATACTGAAAATGTTTAAGAACTCCCAGTTTCGAATATTGAATTTCTTGATCAATATTTGTATCTATTTAGTATATTCACTATATTTTCAATACATACATTTTCTTTATCCAGACTATGAATGGAGTTTAACCCAAACCCTTGAAGTTAGCTTATGAATAAAACTAACTTAAATTTTTAAAATTATCAACACTATTAAATATTAATCAACAGAGCAGTGTGGCTACATTACACTATCTTAAACTGCTAGTTAAAACATGGCGGCAGTGGAGGGAATCCAAAAAGCGCTTGCTCTGGCTCAGTTGGTAAAGAGTCTGCTTGCAATGCAGGAGACCAGAGTTCATTCCCTGGGTTGGGAAGATTCCCTGGAGAAGGAAACAGCAACCCACTCCAGTATTCTTGCCTAGAGCATTCCATGGGCCACTGTTGGCTACAGTCCATGAGGTCACAAAGAGTCAGACAAGACTGAGTGACTAATACACATTAAATATTAATCAATAGAGCAGTGACAATGGCTATATTAAAACATTTTAAACTGCTAGTTAAAATATAAAAAGAAATCCAAAAAGTACTTGCTCTTCATAATCAGTTCAGTTCAGTCACTCCGTCATGTCAGACTCTTTGTGACCCCATGAACTACAGCACACCAGGCCTCCCTGTCC
The DNA here is from genome assembly GCF_910594005.1 of Cervus elaphus. Taxonomy (NCBI): domain Eukaryota; kingdom Metazoa; phylum Chordata; class Mammalia; order Artiodactyla; family Cervidae; genus Cervus; species Cervus elaphus. Next base: position 24,394,587 of record NC_057828.1, on the reverse strand, counting down.
ATCACCAACTCCCGGAATCCACCCAAACCCATGTTTCCATTGAGTCGGTGATGCAATCCAACCATCTCATCCTCTGTCGTCCCCTTCTCCTCCTGCCCTCAATCTTTCCCAGCACCAGGGTCTTTTCCAATGAGTCAACTCTTTGCATGAGATGGCCAAAGTACTGGAGTTTCAGCTTCAGCATCCGTCCTTCCAATGAACACCCAGGACTGATCTGCTTTAGGATGGACTGGTTGGATCTCCTTGCAGTCCAAGGGACTCTCAAGAGTCTTCTCCAAACCAGTTCAGAAGCATCAATTCTTCTGTGCTCAGCTTTCTTTATAGTACAATTCTCACATCCATAGATGACCACTGGAAAAACCATAGCTTTGACTAGATGGACCTTTGTTGGCAAAGTAATGTCTCTGCTTTTTAATATGCTGCCTGGGTTGGTCATAACTTATCTTCCAAGGAGTAAGCGTCTTTTAATTTCATGGCTGCAATCACCATCTGCAGTGATTTTGGAGCCCAGAAAAATAAAGTCAGCCACTGTTTCCACTGTTTCCCCATCTATTTGCCATGAAGTGATGGGACTGGATGCCATGATCTTAGTTTTCTGAATGTTAAGCTTTAAGCCAACTTTTTCACTCTCCTTTTTCACTTTCATCAAGAGGCTCTTTAGTTCTTCTTCACTTTCTGCCATAAGGGTGGTGTCATCTGCATATCTGAGGTTATTGAATATTTCTCCCAGCCATCTTGATTCCAGCTTGTGCTTCTTCCAGCCCAGCGTTTCTCATGATGTACTCTGCATATAAGTTAAATAAGCAGAGTGATGCATCCCTTAAAAATGCTCTTGTTATATAAGTGTTATTGTTCTGTCATATTTTAGATTCCACATACAAGTTACATGTATACATACAAGGTACATGTATACATCTATGTATACATGTAAAACTCATTGTTCAACATAGTATTCTTTAATTTGCTAATCGGATGGTAGAAGGATAAAAGAGAGGGACAGAGGAAAAGGAGCTATTAACTAAGTAAAGGTAATGTGACAATCAGGTATCAAATATATGGTTGCTCACAGGAACGGAAAAAAATTTTTCTTAGGGGTCCCTCAACTCACCTCTACCCGACATTCTGCAGTGTCTCTTTGGCCTCCTTCAAGGGCTTGACCCTTGACTCTTGACCCAGAGAAACCACCCTGCACAGTTACTTCCAAGTTTGACCAAAGAGAAATGAGTATCTCTTTAAGACACAATTTCATTTCCTCTTATTAAATACGTTAGGATAAAGAACATATTAACCTAATAACATTGATACATTTGTAAGAACAGCCAACTGTAAAGACAGTGATAAAACAAGCAGTTTGTAAATGTAAGTGTCCTTCCTCCAGGAGAAGCTTAAGAGGATACACTTTAAGTGATTAAAGTGTATCTACTTTAAGTGATTAAAGTGTATCCAACTCTTTGCAACTCCATGGACTGTAGCCCACCAGGCTTCTCTGTCCATGGGATTTCACAAGCAAGAATACTGGACTGGGTTGCCACTTCCTTCTCCAGGGAGATCTTCCTGACCCAGGGATCAAACCCACGTCTCTTGCTTTAGCAGGTGGATTCTTTACCACTGAGCCTCCTGGGAAGCCCATATAAATGTGTTAGAGGAGATAAATTTGAGAATATCATTTAAATGATGTTTTATTCATCTGGATAATATTGCTGTTCACTCTATTTGAAAGGTCAAATCCATATTTTCAATGTATATTGAGAACAACTGCAAAAAGATATGTCATTTATTTGTTTAGGTTAAGAACTGTATTTGGAAACACCAGTACTTTTATTCTTCCCCTAAAAGGCAAGTTTATAATTCTTTCTTTTTTTTTTTTAATTCTTTCTTTTTTATAGTTTTGATGCCCATCCTATCTTGAATCTCCATGTGCACAAAAAGAATTTTTCAGAGGAAAACACCATTAGCTATGGTTTGAGATTCCTAGTGCTAAGTCAAAAACTCTGCAACAGTTTTTTTCTAAACAACAGATGTGCGTGATGCCATCTTTCAGCAATGGTTTCTCATCATAAACTTATAATCATCTGCAGGTTATCAGATGTCTTCTTGGAGTTGGGCTGCCCTGGAAGCAAATGCACTAGCTAATTGCTTCTGAATTCTCTGCTCGCTGTTTCCTTTACCCATCTGGAGCATCTTGCGGAAGTACACAAACCAAGCCTCTGGGCTTCCCAGCAAGCCTGTCAACTCACCCTCTAGGCAGAGGTCACAAACTGGCCACTGAGTGTGAATCTGGTCCCCAGATGGTTTACATTTAATGGGTACTGGAACTTGCTTGGTCCTCAACACACATTATTGCTTTTAAAATCTGGCTACTCATGAAAATCAGCTAGGAAGCTTTTAATAAATATTCTGCCTGAGCCCTCCTTATACCTAGATAATTGAATTGGTTTTGAATTGGGGCTTCCCTGGTGGCTCAGATGGTAAAGAATCTGTCTGCAGTGCAGGAGACCCGGGTTCAATCCCTGGGTCAGGAAGATCCCTGAGTAGTACTCCATTGTCCTTGGAGGAGGGCATGGCAACCCACTCCAGTATTCTTGCCTGGAGAATTCCATGGACTGAGGAGCCTGGCGGGCTACAGTCTATGGTGCTGCAGAGTCAGACATGACTGAGCAGCTAACACTTTCACAGGACTTGGACATCTGAATTGTTTTTTCAAGCTCTCCAGGTGAATTTTATGCCAACCTTGATTGAGAACCACTGCAGTCTATATTTAGAGATTGACATCATTGTATACAAGAATCTCTGGCATAAGTAACAGGGTAAACCATGGCCAAATCTCTACCGATGAGGTAGCACCAAGAGAGAAGGACCACAGTGCCAAATGAAACAAGGAAGGATCTTCATCAAAGGTGACCTAAAGGATAGAAAGCCAGAATTAGGGAAGCAGAGATAAGACAGGGACCCAAATGGTAAGAAAAAAGGGCTAAAAAGGTGATGAATCAAGCTGGTGGAAGATGTGGTTCAGGACTGAGGTGTAAGTGATGGGAGTTTGTAAGTGCTCTTCATTTTCCTAGTCCTTGTATGTGTTCTAGGAAGGGTCATTGCAAGCTAGAACTGAATAATTCATGGAAACCATCTGAATCTGAATCAAAGCAACACATTTGATGCAGTGGTTCATGATCAACAGCAACAAAAAACAGAATACCTGTTCTCAGAAGGGGTCTTGCTCTCCTGAGGAGCTGCCAATGAGACTTGTGAGCTGGGTTCCAAGAGTGGCAGTCAATCAGGAACACGTGGCAGAAGAGACAATGATTTGAGATGGTGAATAACATATCCCCCAGTAGCTAAATGGTGAGTCAGAAGCACATTCCTTCCATTGGAATCACTGTACCCAAATCTTGACCTTTGCAACTCCAGGAGGTTCTTCCTATGAAGAAGAGAAGGGATTGATTGATTATTATTGCAGGTGACATGTGCTTGTATGAGTTATCCATTGCACCCTAACAAATTACCCCCAAACTTTGCATCTTAATATAACACTATGTCACAAAGTCTCCGGGGATCAGGGATCCAGGAGCAGCTTAGTCAAGCAGTTCTGTGTTCGAGTATCTCCGATGTCGGTACTCAAATACGTTGGTCAGGAATATAGTCATCTGAAGCTGTGACCAGGCTAGAGGTTCTGCTTCCAAGCTGACTCATGTTGCCTCACCATGTGGCCCTCTCCATAAAGCTGCACACAACATGGCAGCTGGCTTTCTCTAGGGAAAGACAGAGACAAAGAGGCAGCAAGACAAAGAATCTTTGTAACCTAACCTAACATGACATACCATCACCTTTGCCGTATTCTATTTGCCACACGCCAACCTTGGTCCAGCACAGGAGGACTGACCCAAGGGTATAAGCACCAGTAACTAAGGCTCATTGAGGGTCCTCCTGGAGACTGGCTACCACATGGTTATTGCTGTCATCTTTATTATTTATTTGGTCTCTCAGAAACATCTCGATCATACAAATGAATGTGCTGGGGTTTCTGGGAGACTTAGTGACTTGAACAAGGTTACATTTTTAGTAAGTTTTTCTTAGTTGCTGGAGTTTTCCTGGTCACGGTGACTTGGAACTCACTAACCATCCATAAATCTTCTTTTATTACTCAGTGGCAGCTCTGCAAAACTTCTGAAAAATAAGATGTGAACTGAAAGGTTTTCTCAATTTGATTAGACCTGGCCAACATATCTGGATTAAGCCCAGATATTTATAAGAAAATTTCCTTGGGCAATAAGGGATCCACTTGATTAAATCTTTTGTTCATGTTTAATTCTATTGTATAAGTTAAATCACACTCTTTTCTCCATTGAGTCTCAGAATAAGGCCTCCAGGTTTAAAAACTCATTCAGTCACCTGTCTTGAGTTTACAAATAGTTTTTAATGATATTAAAGCTCTGAGGAGGCTAATAAATGCATGTATAGGTCCACAGCATCATAAATGCATAATTATGGGACAAGGAAATTTAGAAAATTGATGGGAATTAGAAGGAAGGGCACAATTTTTAAAATAGAATATAAAAGAAGGCATGTATAAGGATGCTATGGACTACATGTTTTTGTCCCCCCAAAATCGTAGTGTTGAAATCCTAACAGCCCTCATTGTGCTGGTATTTGGAGGTGAGGCATTTGGGAGGTAATTATTTCATGAGGGGAGGGTACAGTCCTCATGAATGGGATTAGTGCCTTCACAAAAAGAAATAAGAGTGAGCTCCTTCTTTCTCTAACTCCAAATTCTCTTTCCCAAGAGAAGAAACAGCTAGAAGACAATCATTTGCAAGCCAAATAATGGACTCTCACCAGACACCAAATCTGCCAGGGCCTTGATCTTGGACTTCCAGCTTCCAGAACTGTGAGAAACAAATGTTTGTTCCTTAAGCTAACTGGTCTCTTATAACAGCCTGAGCTAAAGACAAAAAGAAAAGATGATATAACCAGAGCTTCAAATGACGCATGCTGTAGACCTCCTTGCTGGTGTGGGGTCTCAGATACTCCTGCCTTATGACACATTATTTCCTAATAATTTTTTATTCTATTTTTTTTTTTACTAAGAAACACATTCACATATAGCATATAAATTTTTAAATGCCCAACCATTTTATTCCCTTTCAGTGGGACTTTTTGTGCATCCTATTTCCAGCTATTTTATGCATATATAAGCAAATACATATTTGCATGTCTTTTTTTCTTCTTTTTCTACAAATGGGAACATAATATACACATTATTCTGCACCTCAATTTTTCTATTAATAATATTTCTTGGAGAGCTTTTTGTGTCAGTACACAGAGAGCTTTCTTGCTTTTTTTAACAGCTTAATAGCATTCCATTTGGGTTGTCTAAAATCTTCTGTTATATAAGCACTTCCTCAAAGAATTGTCCTAAATATGTGCCACTTCACACAGAGGGGTGAGGATATGTAATTTTTTTAGAAGTAGAATTGTTGAGTCAACATGCGTGTGCACTTATTTTGATAGATTCTGCGAAACTGTTTCCCTAGAGGTGATAACCATTTATTTTCCCCCCAGCACTGTATGGGGCTTCCCTGGTGGCTCAGTGGTAAAGATTTTCCCTGCAGTGCAGGAGAGCTGGGTTTAATCCCTGGGTTGGGAAGATCCCCTGGAGGAGGGCATGGCAACCCACTTCAGTGTTCTTGCCTGTAATCCCATGGACAGAGGAGACTGGTGGGTTATAGTCCATGGGATCACAAAGAGCTGGACATGACTGAAGTGACTAAGCACTCACGCACACAGCACTGTAAGAAAGCGCCTGGCCATCCACAGACTTGCCAGTGCGGTGTAGACTCACGCTTGGATCTGATAACTAACAAATGGTATCTGGACTTGGTTTAATTTGTATTTCTTTTATTATGAGTGAGTTGGAGAACTCATATGTTTAGAAACCACTTTAATTTCATTTCCATGAAGCTTCAATTCATATATTTTGCAATTTTTGAAGAGAATAGTTGATCTTTTTCTTGATGATTTGCAGGAACTTTTTATATATTAAAGAAATGAGTCCTTTGCCTGAGGAATGAGCTTCAAGGTTTTTTTGCCATTTTATTTGTCCTCTGATTTTACCTGTTTTGTGATATTTTCTATTTTTTCCCTTTTTTTAGCATGCAGAATATTTTTTTTATTTTTATGTAATCACATCTATCAATCTTTTTTTTAATGGCTTCTGAGTTTGTTTGTATGTGTGTGTCATACCATTTATTAACCAATTACCTCTCCTGCAACTACATAGATTCAGAGAAGACACATCTCTAAGTCAAAACTACAAAAAGCAAACTGTTGTTCAAAGCCCAAGATGCTCCTAGAAAAAAAATAATAAAGTGAAAGAAACTGTAAAGAACCCAAAACAGTTTTAAATAAGAAGCAATAGTTTTTCTTGCTTTGTCTGTTGGTGATCCATGGGTGCCTTCTCTAATTCCATTTTTGGCCAGATCACTTGCCAGGTCAAAGAAGAAAGAGAGAGGGAGAAAAGGAAAAAATAAGCAAACAAGAAGGCAAGCAATCATTCCTTCCACTCTGAAGGTGTGGTGTGAACAAATGAATCAGGCACATTTGGGGAACGAGAGGGTGCCAGGGTATATGGCCAAGGCTCTCTTCACCTAGGCAACGGTTGGTAGGCAGCATTTGTGGCAGTGGCTGAAAGCTGTTCCAGGGCTTGGCTGGGACAGTATCTGCTGAATAACTAGGCCAGTCTTGGAGCCAAGATCCACAGCTCAGCTGCCGTTGCTGCTGCTGAAGAAGGCTCAAAACTCATTTTTTGCTGAGTCAAATCTCTCTTTGGGGATTTAGAAAACAAATGAGGCTCTGAAAAGTGGAAATTCTTCTGGATCATTCTTTGGGAAACAATGCAGTGAGTCTTTTTGTTATTTATTGTGTTCTTATATAATAAATTCAGTCAAAGGTACAGCCCCCAACTTCCTGATAGATCTAGGGTGAACTCACCTTGGAAGAAATTTCCCCAGTTTTAGGCCAAAACAATGGGACTGGAGAAAATGAACCATTGAGAAAACGAACAGTACAGAGAGGAAGGAACTATATAAAGCTATATGTTTCAATATGAAAGACAGATGCACGTATATCCATGCCAGTTAGTCTGCTGTGTATAAATAGGAGGAGCTCAAGGTAAACTACCAAGAAAATGACTCATCTGGGCAAGAATAAGGGAAGAGATCAAGTGTTCCTGAGTTATTAGTAACTTGAAATTACACCCTTATGCAGAGAAGCTTCAAAGCTGCATTCTCTAAGCTTTGACCTTGGTGAATGCATGACCCAGCCATGACTTTAGGTAACCAGAGCCAGGATATTCCAGGGAATGTTTAATATGTCTAGTCCACATATATTTTTTCAAATTTTTTTAAGATGTAGGGGAAAAAAAAAAAACTTTAGCATTCCATAAAGTGCTTTAACTAAATTGCTAAATTGTGCATGTTTGGAAAAAGCAATTCCACTCTCTGCCACCTCATCACTGCCTGAACAAATATTTGTTGAATTCCTACTATGTGTGAACCACCTTAACAGGCTGCCAGTGGGAATTCAAAGAGGTATGAAGGATGGTTCACCTCTTCTGATAGCAATAAAAACAAGACTGTGAAGTTCAATCCATCCACTTTTATTAAATGAGTTACCAGACACTTAGAAGGACTAAGTGAACTTACTCAGTTCACATCTGGGATAAAATTAGAATCTATGGATCCCCTTCATGAAGTCCTTTCCACTGCACCATGTTTATTTATGATGTAAAAAAGTATATATAAGACATGAGGAGGGCTTCCCTAGTGGCTCAACAGTAAAGAATCCTCCTGCAGTACAGGAGCTGCAGGGGACTCGGTTTTGATCCCTGAATTGGGAATATCCCCTGGAGGAGGGCATGACAATCCACTCCACTATTCTTGCCTGGAAAATTCCATGGACAGAAGAGCCTGGTGGGCTCAAAGAGTTCAAAGGGTCACACTTACCACCTAGAGGTGATGCAACCACATATTAAATAAATGGAATTCAACCTTCACAGAACTCAAGGTCAACACCAAAATCAAGGCACACTATATAGGCACCAACAGAGACTCTGGATCAAACTTGCTCATCAGTGCATAACTAGCATTTGTTTACAATGCATCCGATTTTTTTTAAAGCCCATTATTTTCTTCTCCTGTCTTTAATTCTTATTAATGCCATGGATACCATGAGTCACAGTGATTTTACAATCTACAAAAATTTGGTTTGGATTTTAATATATGTTTCCAAGGGTATCTCTTTTCTGAATATGTCCCTGTGGCTAGACATGAAATGTTACTACAGGGTCTCTGCTGTCTTGTAGCAAATATTGCCTCAGGCTTTTATTCCTCCATGAATTCTGTTTTCTTATGACTTCTGATGTCTCATACCTTCTACTTAGAGCCACTTTCCTAAAGTTCTCTTAGTTTTCCTGTGACTTTACAATCTGCTGACTTTTCCTCATAACAAACTCCTCAAGAAGGATTTGCTCAGCTATTTACTTTACAATATATTAAGGTCTATTAGGGGCCATTGGCCAAAATATACATTGTTGCCTTTGTATCATGTGTTTCCATGGCCAAATTATCTAATCACCTATCATCAGGGCGATGAACTCATGTGGCAAGAATTTCAGCATATGTGGAAGGAGCCATCAGTGGCAGCTTTCTGAAACAGAGCTATGAGAGTGACAGATATTTATAGATCATGGAGTCCTTCTTGATATTTTGCTAAGAAACAATTGACTATTTAATTAAGTGGCCCCATGTGCTCTAAATTTAATTATAGACCTCTTTTTTTATGTAATGTCACGTATTGGGAATGGAGGGTTATTTTCAACTGAATTGTTGACTGATAGCATTAAAAGGGGATTGAGAAGTTCAAACTGATAGCATTAAAAGGGGATCGTGAAGTTCAACCCATCTACTTATATTAAATGAGTTACCAGACACTTAGAAGGGCTAAATGAACTTACTTAGTTCACATCTGGGAATAAAACTAGTATCTATGGATCCCCTTTATAAAGTCCTTTCCACTGCACGATCTTTATTCACTGCACATGGTCTTAAATTAATTTGCCAGTGCAAATAAAGTGTGGTGTAGCTTTCTATAGATATTTTTACACTAAGTTTTTCTAAGTTTTTTTCTAATTTTAATCAATCTCCAACTAATTACAACATGAACAATTTTAGTACTGAAAAAACATTTAACCTGAACACAAGCAAAATAATTTTTCAGGGCCAAGAATAGAATAATAGGTGATGGAGAACTTATCAGTTTTTCATGAACCATAAACCGACTTCAAGAGACAGGAGCCTGGACTCGTTTATCCCTGAGTCAACCTTAGTTGGCTGTGGTGAGCTGAGTGAACTTTTACTCTTGGGGACATCAGAAAGAAGCTATCATAAGCAAATTATGACAAATACCTCTAGAGCACGGGCAGTGAGGAAGAAGTGAAGTAAACCCTGAAAGCACTTACTACAAACATGTGGAGAAAAAATGTACACTATAAACCATGATTGGTTAATGCACGTGATTACATATACAGTTAGATCTCTAAATTGAAACCAGCCTCTCTGCAGTTTGACAGAAGTAGATAACACTTCCTGAAAAGTAAAGTGAGACTCCGGACTTTAAAAGATGGGAGGCTCAAACAAAACACTTTTATTGAATTAAAAAAGAAAAATTTAACTTTAATTTTTGAATTCAATAAAAACAAGCCTTTTCACTTCTTTGAAATGAATATCATTTTTCTAAGCCTTGAATCTGGCATTCTTCATACCTGGCATCTGGCGATGCCTGGATTGGGAAAAGAAGCAGTTCTTTGGTAGACAGGCTGGTTTCTAAGTATTACTGAAAACTAGCAAAAGCCTCTTAAATCGGTAAAAATATCAGCTTGCTGTGGAGATGAATTTAGTTTGGAAAATTCTCCTTTAGTCTTAGGAATGATACTAAATCATCTAAAGCTGCTTCTAATTTATATTTAATCTCTAGGATTAAATGCATGCATTTACCATCAGAAGGATTTAACTAATTCCTCCATCTGTCCTTTACCCAGCATCACGGCCTCTTCAGAAGTACACGGGCTTCAGAATCCCAGACTCTATCTCAACCTCCAATAATGTATCTCTGAACTTAGTAGGAGCTCAACACTGTTCCTGGAATAGATGAAGCATGCAGAGAACTCTGATGGGTTTATTTCTTCAAAAGTCTCCTGGTGGTAGCTTTCCAGACCCAACAATAGGCCTTAAAGCTTTTATTCTGAAAAAAATGTATTCTGGGGTTTCTTATCCTCTGTGTGACTGACGTTTTGATCCAGCTAATTCTTTGGGCTAGGGGGCTGCCTTATACATGATAGAATATTTAGAAACATCCATGGCCTCTGCTCCCTAGATGACAGTTGTCCCCACCGTACCAAATGTATGACAGCCAAAAACAACTGTCTGCTGGGAGAGCAAATTTGCCTTCATCCGAGAACCGCTGGTCTAAGTAGAATGAATGACAGGAACCAAGAGACTGAGACAATATTCCTATTCACAGTGAGAGCATTTTTACCCATGGAAATCTTTCTAGGGTCAGTTGATTCAGTTGATGAGAAATAAGACCAAGTTTACAGACTTTCTTAAAATAGCTCTAGCACTATGATAAATACATCAGATGCATTTTTTGAGAGTTGCACATTTATTTTGTATTTTCTATTGGGTTATAATTGCCTTACCATGTTGTGTGAGTTTCTGGTGTACAACGTGAGTCAGCCATATGTATTCAGATATTCCTTTTCTCTGATCCTCCCCATCCACGCCCCACCCACCCCCATCCCCTCCCCGACCCTATTCCACTCCTCCAGATCATCACAGAGCGCTGAGCTGGGCTCCCTATGCTAAACAGTGGATTCCTGCTAGCAAATCCAAAGTCTAATGACCTCACACTGGTCAGAAGGGCCATCAACAAAGAATCCACACACAATAAACGCTGGAGAGGGTATGGCGAGAAGGGAACCCTCTTACACTCTTGGTGGGAATGTAAATTAATACAGCCACTATGGAGAGCAGTACAGAGGTTTCTTTAAAAACTAAATATAGGACTACCATATGATCCAGCAGTCCCACTCCTGGGCATATACTCTAAGGAAACCATAAATCAGATGCAATTTTAATCAAATTTTCACAACAACTTTCTATACCCAATTTGCAGATGAAGAAGTAAAGTTTTGGAAATAAAGTTAATTGATTCAACCCAATTTCTCTTGACTAAAGTACATGATCTTGATCACTTCATTAGCCTTTAATATCTCGTGAGGTAGACTCTGTAACAGTGCTGGACTCCCCCTAATTCTAGATGCAATCCACTGGTCAGAACAGACCTGGCTAAGGATATGAATGACTCAGTGACAATGCATTCCTATTACAGGAAAAAACATTTTGAGGGCTATGATTTACTGAAGGTGAGTCATTAGAGACTTAACTATAGAGAGAGACCCAAAGCTGTAGTTTACAGGAACATGGAATACATTTCTACAATTATTCCATTTGGGATTACATGTCAGGTGCTGGAGCCTATCAAAAAAATAACATTGGGACAGAATGGTAGGATAACAGTGGAACTTTCTCCAGGAAAAGGTGAAATCGAATCCGCAGGAAAAGTAGTTCTGTCACTTTCATGTTTGACACTCAGACACTGTGCAAAAGAAAACATTTCTGGCATATTTTTAGCCTTATAATGGAAAATGGACCCTGCTGGGTCACATGGACCAGCTTCCAATCCAATAAGAGTCAGAAATGCAAAAGAAAAATACCCTGGGAAAGTTTTCTCCTGCTCATACATAGCAGAGAATATAGTGCATTCCTTGTCCAGCCTATAATTCAGATGAAAGGCGTGTTCCTCTCCAATTTGCCATCCGGTGGCATGGTTAACATTCCATCCTGGCTGCCCCAGTCTGATTTGTCTAATGCAACACATTTTTTAGAGGAAAGAAAGAAAAAAATAAATAAAGTAAAGCACACATTTTACTCTGAAATATTTCATAGGATGAGCTATTTCAGCTTCAACTATTTTTAACTCCGTTCAAAGAAAACATTTTTGAGTTGACCATTTCTTACAGGAACTAGAGTATAAGGCTGCCTGTCTTTCGAGTCTCACTGTCTTGTTTGCTTAAGGTACTGCTGGTTTTGTTGAGACCACTGCCTGTGACGGGTTGGCCTAAAAAGGTTGGGACAGTGTGGTATGTGTCCAGAAGGTCAGATGTTTTCCTCAGCCTCTTGGGATATCAAAACTTGGCCAAGAAAACTTTGAGAAGAAGGCTGTTTTTTTTCACCAACCCTGATACTTTTGAATTCTACCCAGACTGAAAACAGCATGAGAACAGCCTTTTTTCATAGAAGTTCCCCCTTCCTACCTCTTCTTAAACCCTTAAAGCCTGGCAGTCAAATAATAATAAAGCACATCTAGACGGAGATTTCATTTTGACCTACACAGATAAACACACATATATTTTTTCTGAAATGTATATGAATTTATAAAAGTATATATATACAATTATATAATGATATTAATTTCTACATAGATTAAATTCTGGAATTTATACACATACATATATTTTTATATATGTATAAACTTCTGAGTTCTGTTTTCTTTCAATCTTCTAGAAAGATCATCGGTGGGCTTTCACTCATAGGGTAACATTTTCAAACAAAAATTGCTTCACTCATAGACTGACATTATTTGAAATACAATTACAGTCTAATGATTCATAGTATAGGGCTCTGAAGTCAAAGTACACACTCAGAGAACATTCTGTATCTCAAGAAATCACCTTTTGGAGGACTTAGAAACTTATGGGTCTGATTAAATTAAACCATTTCCACAGTAGCCACATTCCATCACCCCAGTGAGAATTCACCTCCAAGGAACAATTGAATGGCTACCAGCTTTCCCAGCTGAGAAGTTAAGACCTAAGTTTTAAAGGCTGGAGTTTCCCATAAGGTGTAAGCAAAGTAGATGAATCTGCTCTGTGTGTTAATATCATGCTTACTAATTGCAGGCCTGGTAATTACATCTTCCAGATGTGTCCAATCTTGTACCTAAACTCAATGCCTGGGGCCTTTTAAACAAACAAGCCCTTTTTGAGGGGAGGGAAGTCCAACAGACAACTGGGTTTCCCAGTACTCCAGCGCCCTGCCAGTCATTTGGCTGCAGTTTTGCTGCTCTTTCAAAGTTCTCTCCTGCCTGGATCACCCCATTCCAGCTCACCCTTGAATGAGTCACAAGGCTGCAGTGCACACCCAGCGTCTAACATTCTGGAAGCCTGTGGGTTCTGTGGTCCTGCTTAGGGGACCACCAGGCTTACTCTGCCATGAGTAGCTAAGCATTCCCAGACCCCATGCTCCCAAAAAGGAATTCAGAGGCTGTCCTTCCATCACTGTTCTTACTTCTAAAGGCTGCCTCTTTAGAATTCTAACCAGTGAGATATATTGAAACAGCAAGAGAGGAGGAAGAATTTGTTTCACATCAGAATATGTTTTGTAAAGGCAAGACATTGTTCCCCAAATGACTGCATCCTGTTACAGGTAAGGGTAGCTTTTTTTTTTTTTAACCAGTTAATTATATGATAAATAGAACGTTTAAAAGAAAATATGAGAAACTATCCATTCTTTTGAGTAATTAGTGTATTAGTGTAATGGTACCAAATTATTTGTCATGGCAGTTATTAAGCATGAGCTGTTGCTTAAGAAAAGAAATTCTACCTGCCCTAATGGTTAGCATTAGCTAAGGGTTAGTACCAGGACAGTAGAGGGGCTCAGGGTAACAAAATAAGCGGTAAGCAACAGAGAGACTTGCTCTAAAAGCCAATAAACTTCTGTACATGGTATGCACTACAGCTCTTACTGGCTTGAACACAAACCACTGAAAGAAAATTCCTTTTTGTTTAGGCTCATTGCTTCTAAAGTATGCAAAGCTGTTAAGTTACAACAGAAGAACAATGGATGTTCTCCCTGGCTCATGGAGATAAGATTCGAATTCAAAAATTAATCTGAATGGTATCTGTGCTGGACTAATTTCAGCAACAGCAAACTGACTTTTTGCAACTGGATTTGGCTGGCCTGTCTGATAATTCTTACCTTCCACCCCCTCTGGAGTGTTCCGCCACCCAACCACAGTGAAATTACAATGGTTCCAGGAATGAGGTGAAAGATGATCAAAGACAGGACCTCCTAGTGTTTTAGAGAACAGACCATCCCCAAAGCATTCCATCAGAGGCCAGACCACCCTCTTGGCAGGAACACTGGAGAGGAGACCAGAACAATTGATGGTGGTTGTATGAGGTAAACTTGAAGATCTCATCCAACCTTGCAAGGCTATGAAATGGCCTTATTCCAAACAATTTTTCAACATTAGGAGAAAATAATGGCTTCTGAATTAACTCAAAAGAGAGCTCCAAAATGGTGCTTGGCTCAACTGGATGTTACAGAAAAACAAAGGGTGGGAATCTGTCTTAAAGTGTCGTGGGGCTAAATAACAATAGTGATGGTAATAGCAATAGTGATGGTAATAATAATAATGGATCTAAAATTATTCCTCTCTTATTCATGTGACTCTCTGAAACTCAATTTTTCTGTAGAGTAACCTCCCCGATTATGTTTTAGTTAAGCTAATTTTACAATTAATCTCATTCTTTTTCTGGAGGAGTTGATAGAACTTGGAGATGTTCTGGGACAGCCTGGGTTTTGGAGAGAGAAGTCTGGAACAAACAAATAGTAGATAATCCAAACAGATAATTCAGAGCTGACTTGCCTCAACATAAAATGCCATTGACTTTGGTTCTGATGCTGGAGATACACAAGGCAAACTTCTCCAAACTGTATACCACTGTCCTGGGAATATCATCTTTTTGAAGGGGGAAAAAAAAAAAAGCACTGAAGAGTTAGGAGAATTTTAAAAAATGGAAATACAATAGGAACCATCTTGAGAAAATGACTGGGGTCTTAAGAGACATGGGACACATTTTTTGACATGTGTACAGTTTATAGTTTCCTCTTTGCAAAGCTTTTCAAGCTTTCTTCATTTTCATATTTGTGCCCAATTGTGTGTTCAATTCTTACCACAGAGGAACTGTGTTACCAGGGAGGTTTGCTTTTCATCAAGCAGAGAGGCACTGGTGTTCGCCTTCAGATTGGGCTTCCCTCCTGGCTCAGACAGTAAAAATATCCACCTGCAATGCAGGAGACCAAGGTTCAATCCCTGGGTCAGGAAGATCCCCTGGAGAAGGGAATGGCTGCCCCCTCCAGTATTCTTGCCTGGAGAACTCTATGGACAGAGGAGCCTGGTGAGCCACAGTCCATGGGATCCCAGAGAGTCAACTAATACAGACACAGACTGAGCGACTTATACAAGCACAGATATGTTTGAAACAGACATTTGATGAAAGTGTAGATAAGAAAAGAAAAGGAGAATTGAGGTGACCAAAAGACATATAAAAAAACAAGTTCAAGCATCCAAAAAAGTTGTAAGAACAAAGACGAATCTGGCAGCTGATGAAAACAGACCATTCCAACCCAGGACAAGAACCATGAGGGCTGGCAGTGGGTATTCTTTTTCTTTTTCTTTTTTTTTTTTTGAGGGTAGGCTCAGGATGAAGGTGGGGTGGAAAGTGAGATCCCCCAGGCTGTGCCAAGGTGGGGTTGTTCCCAGATATCTGTCCACAGAAGCTCGATGCCAGGAAGGAGAATGCCCGTCAGAGTCTGGGAAACAGAAGGAAGGCGCGGAGCCTGGAAAGTAGGTCACACAATGAGTCAGGCTGGAGAAGCTGAGCAGGAAATCAGCCATGGAATGAGCAAAGGTGGGTGACCAGAGAGTCAGAGAGGAAACGCGGTGTTGCTGGACCAGCAGGAAGACAGCGTAGCAGCTTACCCCGTGATTCCCCTCCGCCAAAAGTCGCCAGTGCAGTGATTTCTCGACCAGCTGGGACCTAAGCAGGTAGCAGTCCTCAGCTGGATGCACTTTATATGATTTCACCAAACGAGACCCATGGCCAAGACGATCTAATAGGTTTCATATGCTGGGTTTATTATTCATCGAACAAATAGGTATCGAGTTTCCACTGTGTGCCAAGCACTGTGCTGGGTGCCGGGGCCACAAACATGAGGAAAACCTGGCTTAGACTCACCCAGTCATGACTGTACATGTAAATCAGTCTGTAACCAACAGGCTCTGGTGAAAACTGTGTTATAAATATTTTTGAAGGTTGCTTATTTTTTTACTGCTCAATAACTTGGTCAAAGAATTTAAGAGATGAATTTGACAGTCAACCTGGCAGCTTAGATGTTGCAGAACTCAATGAAATGTAAAATGTTACATGATCTACAGAAATCATGGGGTGAGAAGCAGTGGGTGCAAAATTTTTCCTACCCACCACATTATTTGAATGGTTAAAAAAAAAAAAAAAAAAAAAAAAAAAAAAAAACCTCCAGCAGCAGAAATTGGAAAGTGGTATCATTCCCACTGAGTCTTTTAAATAAAGGCATACACGGAGCTGAGAACCTTCTAGGTTTTGTTCTTGTTCATCCATAAACACATTCATTCATTCATCCTTGTTAAAAAAAAAAATAGACTTAAAGCATCATTCAGAGCTAAGAGGAGGATTAAGTATCATTGTTATTGATTTATCCATCATCTTCAAGGAAGATTGAGGTAATGATCAAAAATGCAAACTCAAGAGAGAGGCTTCCTGTATACACATTCCAGATTCATCTTTTCACTAATTTGGGGATCTTCAGCAAGTGCCTCCAACTCTGTAGTTCTCCCAGCCATAAAAGTTGAATTACAATAGTGCAACCTCTTAGGGTTGTTGGGAGGATTACATTAATATCTGTAAAGTGCTGAGAATACTCTTTGTCATATATTTAGTGATCCAAAGTGCTAGCTATTGCCATTAACTGAAAACCATATGTGCTGGGACATAACTGTGAACAAGAATGACGTAGTCCCTGCCAAGAAGCTTATACTCTAGTGAGAGATACAGACAAATAAACAGATACATTGTTAGACATTATGATGATTGATAGGAAGAATCAGAAGGGATAGACAAGAGCAGGAGAGGACTAAGTAATTCTCTAGGGTAGTTAGGGACCATCTCTTACGTTAAGCTCTGAGGGATGAGAAGACAGTGATGAGAGCAAAACATGGTCCAAAGGACATATTCACTGGGATCCAGCAATCAATGAAGGTTAAAATTACTGGACCGCATGAGTGGGAGGAAGAGAGAGGTGTGTTGCCTATGTTCTACTGGAGCTAGGTGATAAATTTGGAAACTTTGAGGCCACATGGGTTCTAATGAAAGGAGTGCTAGATTTCTAATCCAACAATGGGCTTTAAAATCCCATGTCCATTCATTCAGTCTGGCTGCCACCTCAGGAGCCCAGGATCATCTCTTGCTTAGAAGACTTCCAAAATGGTGCCTTACCTATACTCTTGTTCCCCAACAAGATCAATCTCTATACAGCAAGAACAACTTCTTAAAATGTTGTCGCTGTTTCAGTTGCTAAATTGTGTCCGACTCTGCGATCCCGTGGACTGTACCCCTCCAGGCTCCTCTGTCCATGGGATTTCCAGGCAAGAATACTGGAGTGGGTTGCTATTTCCTTCTCCAGGGGATTTTCCCCACCCAGAGATCCAAGTCAAGTCTCCTTCATTGGCAAGCAGATTCTTTTCTACTGAACCACCTGAGAAGCCCCTTAAAATGTAAACACCCTAATTTAAAATGTTTCAGTGGTTCCCATTCATTGTACTGAAAAGGAAATGCAAACTCTTGCCCAAAGCCTTTGAGGACCTGGCCCTTGCTTTCCTCACCTAAATCTTCCCTCCCACTCTTCTCCTAGTTTATTTACTCAAGCTCAGTCACATTCTGTTGCTGGCAAAGTACAAACTTATTTTCACCTCCAGTCTGCTGTTTTCGCTGTACCCACTGCCTGGAATATTCTTCTCCCAGATATTTTGTGTGGCTGGCTCTTCCATGCTCAAGACTATCCTCCAGTGGAATCTCCACCACCACGCCCAAAGTGGCCCCCACCCTGACTTCTGTTCATTTTCTATAATGTACTCTGATTTTTCCCTTCACTGAATTTATAACTAGCTAACTTGCTTACTTATTTGTTTTTTATCTGTCTACTGCTACTAGAATGGAAGTGCTAAGAGAGACAGTATTTGATGTCACCTTGACCACTGTACTTGTACCTCTACTAGATTGAAGAGTGTATGACATGTCGTCATAGTTAATACATAGTTGCTAAATGTTGGATGGAAAGATCCTAGCTCAGCCTAGTTCCAGTTGCATGACCTGTCATTTAATATCTTAGAAAATTGCTTTCTTCTGGAAGCAAATACAAATACTATAAGAACAAATAAGAACGTTTTTACCCTTCTTAATATAACACAATATATCAAATGTTAGGATTAAATGAGATAATATGAGCCAAATGCATTCTAAATTACAAAACAAAATATACTCTTGAAGAACTAAAAGTTATGCTGAGAAAATACTGTTACCTAATGTTAGAATATAAATTAGAGTACCAAAGTGATATTAGGATGAATAAAATGAAGATTCTAGGCACAGAATTTCTATTCTTTTGACCTTTATAGGAATAAGAATAAAACATGTGACTGGTTTATGGGACTGTGTGAATTCACTGTGATGTAGTTTTATTTTCCTACAATTATTCAGCTGTGCCATGTTGAACCAGCTTCAAAGATGGTTTTCTAAACTCTTCATCTTTTGCTCACATTGACTGAAGAAGCCCAGGAGTGTCAGCGAATTAGGGTGACAGTTGAGAAGAGACAGATCTAGTTCTATGATTTTTTAGTGAGTCATGGAGAACTTTTCTTTCTCTAAATAGCAGCATTAATTTTTCTTTTTTTATTGATTTTATGTGATTAACATACATCATTGCATGAGTTTCAGCTGTAGGGCATAAATTGCCTAATATATGTTGTGAAATTATGAGTTAACACCAACCGTTTCATCATCTTCTTCCTCTTAGAATGGGAGTGTTCCCAGGTCCCGTCTCTTAAGCATTGGAACTTGAGCCGCAATTTCCAGGAAACATGAAAAATAATTCAATTTTACATATGAGTGATTTCTATGTGCTAGACCCTGTAACACATGATTTACACAAGTTACACAGGAACACCTCATTTTATCGCACTTCGTGGGATATTGCACTCTGCAGATACTGTGTTTTTTATAAATTGAAGATTTGCAGCAACTCTGAGTTGAGCGAGTCTATTGGTAATATTTTCCCAATGGCGCTTGCTCACTTTGTCTCACATTTTGGTTATTTTTCTTGCAAAACTTCAAAATTTTTGTTATTTTAAAAAAATTTATTGAGGTATAATTGATTAACAATGCTGTGTTGGTTTCAGGTGTAGAGCAAAGTGAATCTGTTCTACAAATACCTAATGTGTGTATGAAGGTGCTTCAAGTCATGTCCAACTCTCTGTGATCCTATGGACTCAAGCCTGTCAGTGTCTTCTGTCCACGGGTTTCTCCAGGCAAGAACGCTGGAATGGGTTGCCATGCCCACTCCAACTCAGAGTGCAATACAGGAGGGATCAAACTTTAGTTTCTTATGTCTCCTGATTGGCAGATGTGTTGTTTACCACCAGCGCCACTTGGGAAGCCCACAAATACTTATATCCACACAAAGAGTCAGATACAACTGAGGCAAATTATCGTGTACGCCCTCTTTTTTAGTTTCTTCCCCCATATAGACCATTACAGAGCATTGGGTAGAGTGCCCTGTGCTGTGACAAGGGTCCTTATCAGTTGTGCTGGGGGAGGACATGTGCTTGATTGCTCAGTCATATCTGACTCTCTGTGACCCCATGGACTATAACCCACCAGGCTCCTCTGTACATGCAATTTTCCAGGCAAGGATACTGGAGTGGGTTGCCATTTCCTCCTCCAGGGGATGTTCCTGACCCAGGGACTGAACCCTGAACAGGAGTCAAACCCACATCTCTTGAGTCTCCTGCACTGGCAGACAGATTATTTACCACTAGTGCCACCTGGGAAGCCTTTATTAGCCATCTATTTCATATAGTAGAATGTATACGTCAATCCCAGCCTGCCAATTTATCCCTCTCCCTTACCCCGGGTAACCATAAGTTTACACCATTATCATTATTATTATTTATTATTATCATATTTGTTATGATGATCTGTGATCAGTGATCTTTGAGGTGACTGTTATAATTGTTTTGGGGCACCATAAGCCATGCCCATATAAGATAGTGAATTTAAGTGCTGTAAGTTCTGACTGCTCCACTGACCAGCTACTTCACTGTCTCTCCCCCTCTTCTCAGGCCTCCCTATTCCCTGAGATACAACAATATTAAAATTAGGCCAATTAATAACCCTGCAATGACTTCTAAGTGTTCAAATGAAGAGTCCTATGTCTCCCACTTTAAATCAAAAGCTATACTTGATTAAGCTTAGTGAGGAAGGCATGCCAAAAGCTGAGATAGGCAGAAAATGAGGCCTATTGTACTAGTTAGCCAACTTTGAAAGGGTGTTGCTGAACCACAAAAGACACCAGGATTCTTGGCCTCCAGAGGAGAAGAATTCAATCTGGAGCCAGAGACGAGGCTTGCTCACTCAGAGCTTTTGTGTAATAAAGTTTTATTAAAGCATAAAAGAGATAGAGAAAGCTTCTGACACAAACATCAAAAGGGGGCAGAAAGAGTGCCCGCTTCACTAATGTTAGCAAGGGAGTTATATACTCTTTAGTTAGTTATTACAATGAATCAAAAGAATGTCTGAAAGTTGTAAAGATCTTACTAGACCTACTCCCATAATTTACATTTTTAAGATAACAGGGTTGGCCATAAGGTTTTCAGGAAGGAGAAACTGTCCTCAAGCAGGATACATTGTTGTTATATAATCCTTAGTACAGAGTTTAAACTGAGTTGTTTGTTGTGTAATCATCAGTTCCAGACTTAAAGATAAAAAAAATTTATGTGACTAAGACTAAGGAATGTAGAAGGAAAAAAAAAAAACAAAAAAACAACTTTTGTCCTTTCCTCCTCCTTGAGAATTCTAGAGCCATATTTCCTCCTTGAGAACCCCAGACCCCTGGGGAGAGCCTTGAGGACCCCCGGACTTCTTATCAACCTGCCTAGGAATTGACTCTCTCAACTTGTGAATGCAAAGGGAACTTTCTTTAAAGCAATTAAAGATGATAGTGCAGTGAACACATGAATGATAAGAAAGTAAAGCAACCCTGTTGCTCAAGTGGAGAAAATTTCAGCATTCTGGATGGAAAATCAAATCAGCCATAACATTTCCTTAAGCCAAATTCTAATCAGAGCAAAGGGTCTCCCTGGTGGCTTGGATGGTAAAGAATCTGCCTGCAATGCAGACCTGGGTTCAATCCCTGGGTCAGGAAGATCCCCTGGAGAAGGGAATGGCTACCCACTTCAGTATTCTTGCCTGGAAAATCCCATGGACAGAGGAGCCTGGAGTGCTGCAGTCCAAGGGTTTGCAAAGAGTCAGACAAACAACTGGGTGACTAACACTTTCACTTTTCAATCAGAGCAAGGCCCTAAATCACTTCAATTTCATGAAGGCTGAGAGAGGTGAGAAAGCTGCAGAAGAAAAATTGGAAGCTAGCAGTGTTTGGTTCATGGGGTTTAAAGAAAGAAACTGCTCCGTGACATTAAAGTGCAAGGTGAAGCAGCAAGCACTGATGGAGAAGCTGCAGCAAGTTATGTAGAAGATCTAGCTCAGATCATTAATGAAGGTGACCACACTAAACAACAGATTTTTCAGTGGAGACAAAGCAGCCCTTCTATTGGAAGAAAATGCCATCTAGAACTTTCATAGTTTGAGAGAAGTCAATGCCTGGCTTCAAAGCTTCAAATGACTGGCTTACTCTCTTACTAGGGGTTAATAGAGCCAATGACTGAGTTCTAGTCAAAAATCATTTACCAATCCTAAAATCTTGAGGCCCTCAAGAATCCTAAATCTACCCTGTCTGTGCTCTCTAAATGGAACAACAAAGCCTAAATGACAGCACATCTATCTACAACATCTATTACAAGCCCATTGATGAGACCTATTGCTCAGGGGGGAAAGAAAAACATCTTTCAAAATATTACTGCTCAGTGACAATGCACCTGGTCACCCAAGAACTCTGATGAAGATGTACAATAGGATTAATGTTGTCTTCATGCCGCTAACACAATATCCATTCTGCAGCCCGTGAATCAAGTAATTTTGATTCTCAGGTCTTATTATTTAAGAATGCATTTTGTAAGGTGATAGTTGCCATGGATAGTGATGCCTCTGATGGATCTGGGCAAAATTAATTGAAAATGTTTTAGAAAGGAGTCACCATTCTAGAGGGCTTCCCAGGTGGCTCGGTGGTAAAGAAACTGCCTGCCAATGCAGGAGACATAAGAGACCCAGGTTTGATCCTGGGATCAGGAAGATCCTCTGGAGGAGGGCCTGACAACTCACTCCAGTATTCTTGCCTGGAGAATCCCATGGACAAAGGAGCCTGGTGGGCTACAGTCCATGGGGCCACAGAGTCAGACACAACTGAAATGACTTAGCATGCGCTCATGCATGCACCATTCTGGAAGCCAGTATGAACACTTGTGAGTCATGGGAAGAGGTCAAAATAATTTCTTGAAGTGGAATTTACTCTTGGCAGGGATGCTGTGAACATTGTTGAAATGACAACAAAGGATTTAGAGTGCTACATAATCTTAATTAATAAAGCAAGGGCAAGGTCTGAGAGGATTGCTTCCAATTTTGAAAGAAGTAGAAAACCCACTTTACATTCTTTACTGTTCATCATACACTTTTTATTTGTGTATGATGGATGCTGTAAGAAAACTATCCATGAATTTCTCATGTTTCTGTGTTGTTCTCTGAGAAGTTTTTGTTCTTAACTATCTTTTCAAGGATTTTTGTGGAGCAAACTGCCTCAGAAGATGCAAAAGCTAGATCCTCTTGTGCAAAGGGCAGATTTATCTACAATAACAAGCACAGTGTCTTCCTCTAGGGCAAAAGTTGAGCAAGTTTGCTAGTTATCCCTTTAAAAGATAGTGTTTTCCTAATATGAGAATTCCTCAGCTAGGATATAATCCCACTGCATACACGGTATCCACCTAGGCTGTTCCACCAACCCACAAGGCTTGGAGTACTGGGCAACTTATGAAAACATGAAGCTTATGCTGCCTGCTCTGTTGTGAGTAATAACACGCATTGTCTCTGACCTGGCTGTCTTGTGTCTTCTACCAGCACCCATGAAACTGGCAGTCAACTTGTGAGCTTGAAAGCAGAGTCTCAGAGGCCTCACAGTTTCTGACAGCTGGAAGGCCATGCTGAAATTTCCTCTTATTTTCTGTAAAGATTTCAGTTTGTTAAAAGGCATGACTGGGAATTCCCCGGCAGTCCACTGGTTAGGACTCTGCATTTGTACTACCAAGGGCGTGGGTTTGATCACTGGTCAGGGAACTAAGATCCCTCAAGATTTGTGGTGCTGTGGCTAAAAAATAATAACAATAATACTTTTTTAAATTAAAAAGTTTTAAAACTTAAAAAAATTTTAATTTTTTTTTTAATTAAAAAGAAGTTTTGACTAGTTATTCATTTGAGTTTCTCCACAACATCTTACATTTTGGAGCAAAGGCCCATTCATACCATCTTTTCCAGCATCTCGCCAAAAGTAAAAATTGAAAAATCTTATTTGTGTTTGTGTCTTCCATGCCCAATAATCAAGTTGTGTTGAATGAATGACCACATGAATGAAGGCAAAACACCCAAATTATACAATTATAGCAAAGCTACATCCCATTAAATTTAATAAAATAATCAATAGCTAATTATGAACCATTTACTCATTTCAGCATCTGCCTTAGAGTGGAATGGCATTATGAGTGCATTTAATTGGACCAAAAAGAAAGCTAAGCACTGAAGAATTGATGCTTTTAAACAGTGATGTTGTAGAAGACTCTTGAGAGTCCTTGGACTGCAAGGAGATTCAACCAGTCAATCCTAAAGGAAATCAGTCCTAAATATTCATTGGAAGGATTGATGTTGAAGCTGAAACTCCAATACTTTGGCCACTGACTCATTTGAAAAGACCCTGATGTTGGAAAAGATTGAAGGCAGGAGGAGAAGGGGATGACAGAGGACAAGATGGTTGGATGGCATCGTCGACTCAATGGACATGAGTTTGAGTAAGCTCCAGGAGTTGGTGATGGACAGGGAGGCCTGGTGTGCTGCAGTCCGTGGGGTCACAAAGAGTAGGACACGACTGAGTGACTGAACTGAACTGAACTGACTGAATTTACAATATTTAACTATGTCTGTATGCTTAAAGCAAAAAATCAATCTAGCAATGTGAGTAATCTTATCAACTATTCCAAGATCAAAGAATCCATACCCTGGAATGAGCCTGAGAAGGAGACATTTGAATCTATAGTCCTTCATCTGCTCCCATTCATAAAGGCAAACTCTCTTCCATGAGTGGGATTTTTCTAGATCAAGAGAGAACTATTTAATAAAACAAAAGACCTACCAAGCAATTGAGGTCCAGGGTAAGACTACAAATAGAGGCCTGTAAACCATATTAAATACTTAAAAGTTATAAATCAAGTTAACAAAGAGTTAAACAGAAAACTCCCCTCTGAACCTTGAAAATTACACCTTCACATTGATAAAAGTTAAAAAATAAATATGAATAGAGCTATGATTTTTATATGACTTAGAGTTGGCAAGACATCAAAGACAAAGGAATTTAATTATTATTATGCACATAGGGATATCCTGTTTATGGGCTGGTGGTATGTGGATGAGTAATAAGGTAAAGACATACACAATATACAAAGTATTATGCATTCTTCTCATAAAAATATACTATACCTTTTTTCACTAGTAACAGTGTTACAAGCAATATTTTCACAAAATTTTTGTTTCAATATAGTTTTGCTCTAGCACAAAGTAAAACAGAAATATATGCTTCATATACAAAAATGTAAATGAGTAAGTGTGAAAAAAGGAAAGTTAAAGTCATTTTTATACATATTTCCAGTTATCTTTCTAAAATATTAAAAATATCTATTAAAATTAAAAGACATGATATAAATTATAATTCATTATTATCTCAAGTATGAATAAAAGTGTTTAAGTAAACCTGAAAAGGTTTGAACATTTAATTATCAATAATTTTTAATGAAAAGACCATTCCCATTTCCACCATTTGGCTTGCACATAGCTGCCTATGTAAAGGATCACAATCCCATTTGATGCACATTTTATCTAGACCTACCTTTTACAAATTTAGCATCAAGTGAATATTCAATAATGTGAATATGTCTCTCATCTACTGTGCCAACTGTTGAAAAATACCACACTGATTCTTAAATATTTTCAGAACTAAAAATGGGGATAGGAAGGGAAGCAAGGCTATAGATGCTCAGAACCAGTGGGAAAAAAACACTTTTTTCAATGCAAGATTCCCTTGCCTCTACGCCATCCGAGAGAAAGGCGGGACCCCACCCAACCAGAATAGACATACCAAGCTCTCCCTCGCGGGCCCCAAGCGTGGAAGCCGGGAGAATGTAGGGGCAGGATGGATGTGGGAGCAGGGGTTCCTTTCTTCTCCCTTTAATGTCTTTGAGTCTTTGTCTTTCCTGGCCAGCTTGAGGGATTGAGTCCCAAAATGTAGAATGTGTAATTTTGATAATTCAGCCTCCAAGCTAAATGCTCCGATGTTCACATTTACAACTGGCGTTGTACAATATATAAGTTGAAACTCCAATACTTTGGCCACCTGATGCGAAAAACTGGTTCATTAGAAAAAACCCTGATGCTGGGAAAGATTGAAGGCAGGAGGAGAAGGGAACGACAGAGGATGAGACGGTTGGATGGACATGAGTTTGAGTAGGCTCCGTGGGTTGGTGATGGGCAGGGAAGCCTGGCATGCTGCAGTCCATGGGATCACAAAGAGTCGGACACGAGGACTAAACTGAACTGAACTGTACAATACAAAGATGAAGGGTAAGATGCATGTGAATAATTTAAATTTTTAAGTTCCCTTACTTGGGACATTAAAACTCAAATTGAAAAACTTGGTCCCAAGTCAAAAGAGAGAGACTAGTGGAAGAAGGGGGAGAAAATGTCATCATCTGTATCTTTTACACTTTTTGCAGCTGTTTATAAAAGGGACATTTTCATTTTGCATCCAGCCCCACAAATTGTGTAGCCAGCCCTGGTTATGGACCGTCCTGGATCAGCACGGGATCCCAAGTGACAGAAGCGGTCACATATTTTTAATACATTTATTTACTTTTAAAAATATATTTCATGATATTTAGAGAGGCAGTCTAAAATATACAGCTCAGGATGCCCTTAGCCAGGTGCAAGGGCAGAGCTGAGTAAGGGCTCTTAAACATAAACCAACCTTTATTGCTGGTACAGCAATGCCTCAGGTTCCCCAGTGCCAGAGGAAAGTCTGGCTCTGTGGGTTATGTTATGGGAAGCTAGAAGAATGCCCAACATGAGACAGATGGGAATTTACCATTTTCATTGCTCCTCTGACTTAGAACCTAATCTTTCATAAAACGGGCTCGCTTGTAGAATCTTATTTGACTCCATTGGACACTGGTAAGATTTTTGAAACATATATATATGTGTGTGTGTGTGTGTATATATATATATATTAAAGCACAGTCACTAAAGTTTTATAAATTTTTTTTTTTTTTTGCTTCTATTCTTTTCAACTGTTTTGGACGTTAATAAGAGTGGCACTTCTCAAAGGATGTATAGAATGTCTTTATTCGTGTTCCCCATGGCCCATAAAATAGTGACTTTTATTAAACTCTCAGCATTGAATGTTAACTCATCGAATTAATTCTTAGTTTCTTTATTTTGGTGACTGGAATATTGATATATTCAATTCTGAGAAGTTTTTAATTTTAAAACACATTCCCTCTGATGAGATCAATTCATCTTTCTGAATCATTGACGTGTATATATATATATCACAAACCCTTGTGAATTTTATCTTTATCTCAACACCACACTGCTATCCTCATTCCCCCAAAAGTCCCAGAAAAAAACAAAATCTGAAGTGGAAAAACAGCCCATTCAGAAGGCAGTTGAGTCCTTGGGTTACAAGACTCCATGGGCAATCATTGAGTCCTGGAAATTAAACTTGACTCCCCTTGCTTTAAATTTGTCTCTAACACCTAAGGCATTGCTGAGGTTAATTAAGGTTATATTGTTGGTTGCTTTTTTAAAAAATATGCCATTGTTCTTTCCTCAACTTCTCCATCAATGTAGGAGAAAAAAATGTCATCTAGCACTTCCTTTTCGTGGCTTGAAAACATTCTCTCGCTTCCCCCACATGTTTCAGCCACCTTGGCCCACAGGATTGATTTCAAGTTTACCTTTTTAGGGATTTCAAGGGAATGTGTGAAAGGATCTGGTTCTACTCTTCTGGACATCTGCTCCAATTCCACATAAGCTGGACAGAGAGAGTCTCTTCCAGAAAGGTTACTTGGAAGGGAACCTTATTTAACCTTAAAACCTTATTTTAAAATACACTAATCCTTGGGCAGATACAAAGCTGTATGCTACTTTTGAGCAGTCGTTCAAGGCTTTCCCCAGTAACTAGTGCACTTGCTTCCACTAGTTCAAAATCACATTGCTATGCGTCCTGCTTCAAGACTCAGTGATGCATCAGCCATTGTGGTCAAAGGAACTTGGCTTCCTCCGTGAAGTCCCTTCAGAGACATAATGGAAAGTGTTCGACTGCTCAGCCATTTGCACTCCAACTTTTCACAAGCTCTTAAGGGAATTGAGAGCAAATGATGGATGACAGATTAAAGGAGACGGATGATGAGTAAATGAGAATGTCAGCTAGGTTTTCATACTCTACAGGGCATGGTAAATGTAGTGTTTTGTTTGCATTTTTTTTAAGCGTATCCATCTGGTAAGGTTCAGAAGTTGATGCATGAACCTCTAGGCACCATGCTGATGTTTTTGAGGTCAGGTTGATGAAATTGAATGGGGCTTCAGATTTAGTGTTAAGAGCCATGAGGGCCAAACTTACACTCTTTAAATCTGTCACGTTTAGCAACTATCAGCAGAAAAATGAACTTTCAGTTGTCTCATTGAGACAATTAACTTGTTTTCACTGTTCCAGAATGCTTTCCTCCCTCCAACCAGTCAGGCCGGATCTACTCTTAGTCTTCTCCCCACAGCTTCCCCGGAACACTGCAGCCCAGAGTTTCTTCCTCTCTTCTACACTTCCATCTTTTGTTTCCCCACAATACTTAATAGGAAGTAATCTTTGATGCCTCACTTCCATCCTTATATTATTTAGGTTGCTTGATACTTTTAACCATGTAACTGTTTTGTGTATTCATGCTTTGTCTCCTCCACTAAATTGTTAGGTCTTCAAAGGACCTAACAAGTTCTACTTCAGCACTTCAATAGCTTATCGTTACCTGACACTCATGGATTTTATATTTATTTGCTTCTTTGTTTACCATCTTCTTCAGTGGAACTTAAGCTTTAAGGGGGCATTGACTTTGTCTTCATCTTTGTATCTTCAGAAGTATCAAGAAGAGTCCCTTGCACTGTTTACAGTTAGCCAAGACATGGAAGCAAACTCAATGTCCATCAATGGATGTGTGAATAAAGAAGAGGTGGTACATGTATACAATGGAATACTACCAAGCCATAAAAAAAAATGAAATAATACCATTTGCAGCAACATGATGAGCCTAGAGGTTATCATACCAAGTGAAGTAAGTCAGAAAGAGGAAGGTACCAAACAATGTAACTTGTATGTGGAATCTAAACTATGACACAAATGAACTTATTTACAAAACAGAAACAGGCTCACAGACTTAGAGAATGAATTTATGGCTACCAGAGGGAAAGGGTGTGGGGAGGAATAGTTAGGGAGTTTGGGAATGACATATATACAATACTGTATTTTAAAATGGATAACCAACACGGACCTACTCTATAGCACAGGGAACTCTGCTCAATATTACGTGATAGCCTAAAAGGGAAAATAATTTTAAAAAGAATAGATACATGTATAACTGAATCACTCTGCTATACACCTGAAACTAACACAGCATTGTTAATCAGCTATACTTCAACATAAAATAGAAATTAAAAAGGAAAGCACAGTTATAGTAAATATCATAATTAACTCCAAATGTTTTGGTTGCCTCTCCACCTGAAAATATATATATATGTAGGAGAAAATGACTCTGTTTATAGATAACTCTCTTAATAGTCTTGAAAACAGTTGAACTGGTGACCACCCCACCCTCCTCCCTAGGAATATTAATTCCTCTCACCAAGAGTAATTCTATTAAAATTTGCTAAGCACCTGCTCCACTCGCAAGTAAATTTCAGTTTATTAGCCAGTCAGGTAATGAGAATAGAGGAGACAATATGAGAGGAATTTACAAAGTGAACCGATCGATTTTGTCAGACCTTTCATCTTGAATTTAAACATATTCGCCCATCCTAAAAGCATTAGTAGGGAATTGTTTCTTCACTTCTCTTTGGAGCTGTAATTTGGTATTAAGTATCAGAGGATGTAAGATTTATTGCTTTTAGATAAGATAGCTCCTTAAAAAACTTGTAGATGTGTGAAAAATGAGATTTGAGAACCTAAGAAGTGAAGTGAAGTTAGTCACTCAGTCGTGTCCGACTCTTTGTGACCCCATGGACTGTAGCCCGCCAGGCTCCTCTGTCCATGGAATTCTTCAGGCAAGAATTCTGGAGTGGGTTGCCATTTCCTTCTCCCTAAAGGTCCCCACAAATCTAGGAAGATTCATTGATCTGTAGCATTGCTAACAAAGGGTCACTGAAACCAGGTTTTAACTTGTTCAGTCCATCAATAACTCACTTCACTGAATGCACTTTTGCAAGCCAAGCAACCATATCAGCAACTCTCTTCTGAAAGTCAGACAGTCGAGGGCCAACTCACTCCTGTGAACAAAGGTCTGAGTGCCAAGAAGTCAACAATAAGTCATCAGTAAGTCTCACCCAAATAAATATGCTTCCGTTGATGATGTCAGCCTATTGTGTTTCTAGAAGTCCATCAAACTCTGAGTCCCATGTATCTCAAAACCCACATGAGACAAGCAGTCTGCTAAGTGAGATCTCATCATCCTTTGACCTAGTGGTAATATAGGCATAATAATAATGACTTAACATGCATTATTATTTCATTTGAAGCTAAAAACCACATCCTTTCAAGAAAGGAAAAATAAAACATTAAAAAAGCAAACATTTATTGAGGACTTTCTGATTTGAGCCACCATCTTCAGCACTTTGGTTTTTTATTTTAAGCCTCACAACGGGAAACTTCCCTGGTGGTTCAGTGGTTAAGAATCCGTCTGCCAATGCAGGGGACACACAGGTTCAAACCCTGGTCCGGGAAGATCTCACATGCTGTGGAACATGCCCCCCAACCACTGAGCTCATACTCTAGAACGCAAGCTCTGCAACAAGGGAAGCCACCACAGACAGAAGCCCCTCACCGCCACTAGAGAAAGCCCATACGCAGCAACGAGGACCCAGCACAACCACGAAATAAATACGTTTTGTAAAAAGGCCTCACGATTGCCTTATGAAATAGCTGTAGTCTTCTCATTTTACAGTTAAATATTAGCTGTAATATTACAGAAAAATTAGCTCCTGGACTGACACTCGAACCTTCTAATGGCCAAGTCATGGTCCTTTCTCTCCAACAGAGTGACATGATGGAGGCTCCGTCAGCAGGACCAGGCAGGCAGGAGCTGGAAGTTTGGGTTTCTGTGTTTCTCTGCATTTTCACACATAATGCTAACTAACAAGCTGTATTTTCTTCTATGTCCAAAAAAAAAACCTAATTTGCTTTTCTTATATTTGTAAAATT
Organism: Cervus elaphus; assembly: GCF_910594005.1. NCBI lineage: Eukaryota > Metazoa > Chordata > Mammalia > Artiodactyla > Cervidae > Cervus > Cervus elaphus. The sequence goes on along the minus strand of NC_057828.1, from coordinate 24,363,595 downwards.
GAAGATGATTTTCAAAATCTTGTACTAGACCTCTATACTCTTACAGTCTGAAACAAAGTAAAATGATGAATCTTGATGGAGAGCATTTGAGGAAAGCATCTGCTTTTGAAATTTAAAAAAAATTATCCTGGGCTTACCTGTCAGGAGTGTCCATAGAGACCATCCTCTTTGGTATTAGAGGAAGCAGTACATCGTCTTCTACTTTAAATTTTCAACTGTGATGTGATTGAAATTTTTAATAGTTTCATTTGAAATACAAATAATGACCTTCCAAAAATAAACTATACAACTTCTGCACTTTTGTGAAGGTTCTTGATAAAACATGACATTTTGGGGGAACCATCCAAACTTTTGCATACACTTATATACACTGCGCTGTGCTTGGTCGCTCAGTCATGTCCAACTCTTTGCAGCCCTATGGACTGTAGCCCACCAGACCCTTTGTCCATGGGATTCTCCAGGCAAGAATACTGGAGGGGGTTGCCATGGCCTCCTACAGGGGATCTTCCCAACCCAGGGATCGAACCCAGGTCTCCCAGATTGCAAGCAGATTCTTTACCATCTGAACCACCAAGGAGGCCCAAGAATACTGAAGCAGATAGCCTATCCCTTCTCCAGGGGAACTTCCTGACCCAAGAGTTGAACCAGGGTCTCCTGCATTACAGGTAAATTCTTTATCAGCTGAGCTATGAGGGAAACCTATGTACATACGCACAGTATTGAATAGTCCATATATACTGTCATTGCTGAAAAGACATGAAAAGGTTTCAAAATAAAAATTTTGTTCTCAAATTACTTTTCTTTCTTCAAAAAAAAAAAATCTCATTTGAGGACTAAGTAAATTCCAACACGGATAACACAAAATGAGAAATTATAAAAATATGATTAAAACTTTTTGGGCAACAAGTAGATTTATTACTTTTTGCATATTTTCAATTGTTATTTTCTTCACTAGGCCTAGATCTAGAAGTAGCTGCTATTGCTGCTGCAACGTCAAAGCCAGTAGGAATTTAAGCCCAGGCTCTGAGGCTCTGAACTGTGTTTTAATAGCATTTACCTCTGTTTTCAATCTCACTCTCCTATAATTATAGTCATTTAAAGAAAAAAAAAAATGAGCGACTTCCCTAGCAGTTCAGTGGTTAAGATTTTGCCTTCTAATGCAGGGGCTGTGGGTTCGATCCCTGGTTGTGGGGCTAAGATCCCACATGCCTCATGGCCACAAAACCAAAACATAAACCATAAGCCATATGGTAACAAGTTCAATAAAGGCTTTAAAATTTGCCCACATCAAATAAAAGTCTTAAAAAAATAAAACATAACATTTATCAGACATATCTGCCATACATGAATTTCTAAATGGATTACCAATAACTTCAGTGACAGCCCTATCCATTATCCATGTTCCTGCCTGCGTGCTCAGTCACTTCAGTCATGTCTGACTCTTTGTAACCCCATGGACTGTAGCCCACCAGGCTCCTCTGTCCATAGGATTTTTCAGGTAAGAATACCGGAGTAGGTTGTCATTTCTACCTCCAGGAGATCTTCCCCACCCAGGGAACAAACCTGAGTCTCCTGCATCTTCTGCTTTGCAGGCAGATTCTTTTCCACTGAGCCACCTCGAAAGCCCCTTCCATGTTCTTACTTTTATTTATATCTTGATTTGGAGCTGTTTTTTATTCCTTGCTCTTAGCAGAAATAAATGCACCCTTAATAACAATACAGGGTTAGACTTTGAGTCTAGTAAATCACTTTTAACTTTTTATTTTGAAATAATTTTCTGTTCACAGAAAGTTGCAGGAAAGTTGTACAGGGGATTCTCACATACCCTTAGCCCAGTTCTTTCAGCATGAAAATGGCACAATCTAGGAAGCTTATTCAGATTTCACACATTTTACAGGCACTCAGGCACTCATTTGCATGCCTGTAGGTCTCTCTCCACACATGTATCTATTTGTTCTGTGTAATTTTATCACATATATAGATTTATATAATCATAAACATAAATGAAGATACAGAACTGTTTTCTTTTCAAAGATCCTCTGTATTAACACTTTACAGCTAGCTCTATACCCTTCCATTCCTAAACTTTGTCAACCATCTCTATATGGATAGTCGAGAATTTTTGTTATTTCAGGAATATTGCATAAATGCCATCATACAAAGCAGCATTTTGAGATAAGCCTGATTCCCTTAAGATGGACAATAATTTTTGCCTGTATCAATAGTTTTACACAGGACAGCCATACTAATATGCACATGTCACAGAGTTTTTTCACCATTCACTTGTTGAAGTATGCTTGGGTTGTTTCCAGTTTGAGGCTATAACCAATAAGGCTTCTGTGAGCATTCATGCACAGGTCTTTGTGTGAAAATGAGTTTTTGTTTCTCTGGGATAAATGCCCAAGGCTACAATGGCTAAATTGTACAGTCAGTGCGTGTTGAGTTTTTAAAGAAACTGCCAAACTGTTTCCTAGAGTGACTGTGACATTTTCATTCCCACCAGCAATGTATAAGCAATCTGCGTTCTCTGTATTCCCACCAGCATTTGGTATTGTCACTATTTCTTATTTTAATGGCTGATAGGCATATAGTGATATCTGGGGTTTTCGTTTTCATTTCCCAAACAGCCAATAATGTTGAACATCTTTTCACGTGCTTTTTTTTTTAACCATCTGTAGTCCTTTTTTGAAATGTCTGCTCATGTCTTTTGTTCAATTTCTAGCTGATTATTCTTGATATTACTTTTGAGTTTTGAGAGTACTTTATGTTTTTTCTTTTTTTAAGATATGAGGCTTTTATTGGATAAGCGGTTTGCAAAAGTTTTCTCTCAATAAACAGCTTTATCGTCTTATCTTCCTCATGGGGTCTTTCACAGAGTTAAAGTTCTTAATTTTGGTGAGGTCAAATTTACCAACTTTACTTTTCCATGGGTTGTGCTTTTGTTGTGCCTATGCGCCTGTGCTGTTGCTCAGGTCATGTCCTACTCTTTGCAACCCCATGAACTTGTAGCCTGCCAGGCTCCTCTGTCTATGGGATTTTCCAGGCAAGAATACTGGAGTGGGTTGCCGCATCCTCCGCCAGGTGATATTCCCAACCCAGGGATCGAACTCTCATTTCCAGGGTCTCCTGCATTGGCAGATGGATTCTTTACCACTGAGTCACCTGGGAAGCCCATGCTTTTGGTGTCAAGTCTTTACCTAGCTCTAGGTACCAAAGATTTTCTTCTGTGTTTTCTCTAAAAATTGTAATATTTTTACCTTTTACATTGAAGTTCCTATGACCTATATTCAGTTTATTCTATATAAGGTGTAAAGTTTAGGTTAGGTTTACTTACAACTTTTTCTTTAATCCTCATAGAAGATATCAATTTTAAAAAGTCAGGAATGTATGTCTAGAGTTGGAAAGTAGAAACTAAAGTGAAATTCTCAGAAACTTGGTGCTTTTGTTAGTATCTAGAGACAAAGGAAGCATATCACAGTTTTCAATGAATAAAACAAATCTTCTAGTTGTTTTATACTGCTTTCTAGCCATAGCCCCAGTAGCATCTAGACATAAGGAGAAATACTTAAAGGGATTGCTAGCTAAACATTAAAGCTAGTCATAATCTTATCTAACCTGATGATTGGAAATACTAGCAGTTTTAAAAGCTTATTTCTTAGAAAGTTTTCCAGTTTCCCATTCTTGATGGCAAACCAAGTAGCTCTTATTCCAATTTGTAACTCTAGGGATGTTATCTGAAATTCTGGATATTAAACCAGAGGCTTAATTGTAATCTTCTTATACACAGGGGGTATTCATAACAAGCCAAGGTCAATGCCATTGACCTTTTGTGAAGTCTTTTGGCTTCCTTCATGTAAACAACAGTTGAATTATACGGACTGTCCCCCTGATAAAACACTAATGATCCTTAATGAAGCAGGACCCTGCTGGAGAAAGAGTGAATGCACTCAGGGAAAGTGTACAAGCACAAGTTTTACTTTTATGACAATTTCAGACAGCTAAGAAGCATTTAGTGAAATATTCTGGTTCAGTCCAAAGTGCCTTGTAAAACTGGGGTGAAAGCAAGTTAACTACATGCAGTCACAGCTGATGTTCCCCTGGTGATGTTTCAAACATGAAAGAAGGGAAAACAAGGCAAAGAAACCCTAAGCAGAGACAAGAGGATATTTTTCTCAAAAAATAAATAGCACCAAGAAATGAAGAGAAAAATCATTTCTCATTTGGGTGAGAGATAGCATTCAATAATATCTTTTCTGGCTCACGTTTGAGAATTTCAAGGAGGATTGCCCTTGCTTATAAAAGAACATAAGAAATATGTCTGTGGGCTTCTCTGGTGGCTCAGTGGTAAAGAATCCATCTGCTAATACAGGGGATGCAGGTTTGATCCCTGGTCTGGGAAGATTCCACATGCCGTGGGACAAGCCCATGCACCACAACTACTGAAGCCCAAGCAAGCTAGAGCCTGTGCTTGAAAACAGGAGAAGCTACCGCAATGAGAAGTCCATGCACAACTAGAGAGGAACCGCCACTTGCTGCAACTAGAGAAAGCCTGCACAGTGATGAAGACCTAGTGTAGCCAAAAATAAATTTAAAAAATTATTTTTTTAAAAAAAGAAATATGTTTGGAGCATGAAGCTTCATGTTTAAAATAACAGTGGCAACAACAATAATAATAAAAAAGCTGTTCTGTAAAAATAAATAAATAAATAAAAATAAAAGCTGTTCTGTTTCATAAGTCTATTTAACCCTTAGCTGGTGGTTCAGATGGTAAAGAATCTACCTGTAATGCAGGAGACCCAGTTTTGATTCCTGGGTCAGGAAGATCCCCATGGAGAAGGAAATGGCAACCCACCCCAGTATTCTTGTTTAGAGAATTCCATGGACAGAGGAGCCTGGTGGGCTACAGTGCATAGGGTTGCAAATAGCTGGACATGATTGAGGAACTAACAGCTACAACTGAGTTTTTAAAACATGAGCCCAAGTCTCAGGAATGCAGGTTACAGTTTAAATTGCTCTATCTCATTCATAGAGGACATCTCTCCAGCAATTTAAATCCGGCCTAAATAAAACTACCGTGGAACACTACCAGGTTAGCTCTTGATTCAAATGAAGGATAAATAAGAAAATAAAATACTAAAACCCTGTGAAGTGTTTTGAAAATGCCTTTTCTTTTATTAACAGAGCTAGTCTCCAAATGTTACATGATTATGGACCAAAAATCATGCATTGGGGATGGGAGATGAGCCATTTGTGTCACTAGTAAATGTGATTATACCATGGTATAAATGAATGCCATCCACTCTCTCAAGTACATGATATCTATTCATTTCAGTCAATAAACATAAATAAGCATGATTTGGTCATGGTTTTTCTACTACTTTCTTACTCCTCAAAGAGAGTGCTCAATCAAACCAAACGCCTAAAATTATCTACTGTGGTAGGTTAAATTTTCCAAAATGGACAAAACAGTATTTTCTCTTCTGTATTCCCTCTTATACCTGAACTCTGACATCAAAAGTTGGGGCCTGCGGACTTTAAAAGAAATGCACAACTTGAGAGTTGTGAGTTTTATTTGGGGCGAAATGAAGACTATAGCCCACGAGAATTGGGCTCGTGATATAATCTCTTGAAAATATCTGACTATCCGAAGACCTGTTCTGCCAGTTTTTCCGAGGGCACAGAGTGTCTCATTCCTGATCTCTACTCTGTACTCTTTACAGGCAGTGTTGAAGCTCAGCAGCTGCAGCAGCTCATGATTTAACCCTTGTTGAGGACGATGGCAAGTACTCATGGCAAGTGCCAATTTGTAGGTGACAGGTCTATGTTCCCTCCTCTTGAAACTGGATGCAATATGATTGTGGGGTGGTTCTGATGCTGTGTGACCACCAGGGCTAGTTCACAGAAGGCAAGCAATGAGGCTCTTGATTTGTTAGAGTTCTCATTCTTGTCACTTTTAGCAGCCCTGTTTATATCTGACTGTCCTGAGCCATCATGATGTAAGGAAGCCTGAACTAACTTGCATTGAAAGATCACATGGATTTGGCCCATGTTGATGTGGGTCAATGAAACCCATGAAAAGATGTGCCTGGTCAACGTGCAACTTCTTTAGCATCCTTCATCCCTGTTCTGACAGCTCCAGCCAATCTCTGCCTGCAGTCACAAAAGAGATTCCCAAGCAGAGCCACCCAACCAAACTCTCTTCAAATTCCTGACCCACAGAAATCATCAGACACCATAAATATATAGTATTACTTTCAGTCATCACATCTTGGGATGATTTATTAAAGCCTGGCGTGCTGCAGTCCATTGGGTTGCAAAGAGTTGGACATGACTGAGCGACTGAACAAAAACAATAACATTACCTAGAAATAGAAAAACAGAGCACTGACCTGTTAGTTTAATCAAGTGGTTTGTTAATTTGGTTAAGGAGAAGCATTGAGCAACTATGTTGAAAAAAATCATGAATAACTTAGGTTTTATCAGAGCTGTCAGGTCACTTCTCTGACATTTTATTAAAACTCCACCCTTCTTTACTTTGCTAATATTGTTACACTATTCTTCTGTGGGAGGAATGAGGACTTATCTTACAGTTTTTCTTTCTACAATATTTTCTTCTCCCTTTTCAACTACATGAATTGTTTCATTCTTCAAGTCTCATCTCAAGTCCCTTTTATCTTAGCCCTCTGAGACATTTTCAAACTTCTCTACACTGTTGACAACATTTACTTGTTATCTAGTATGGATGCACGTATGAGTCCATATATCCTCCTCAAGTGGATTTTTTAATGTCAAGAACATTTCAGTTTTCATACTATTACATCCCATTGAACAGTAGCAAACTGTTCTACAAAATTCCATGGTTAATTTATTGGATTACATCCTTTTGATAGCTGTGATGTTGTGACATAATAAGAAACATATGTTTAGCCTTTGTTCCCATTCCTAGCCCAGAGTCACCAAAATCCTTGGAATTTCCTGTGGTGAGAGCCAAAAGGTATCTTTTGTTATGTTAATGATATGTCTTTTGGAAAGTACCTAAGGTTTGAGGTCTGTTGCCTGTGGAGCCAACCCTGTGTTTTGAGGGTTGAAACATTCAGCCCCATTCAGTGACTTCCTAAGACTAGAGAGGGGTTTGGAGATTGAGTTCAATCACCACTAGTCAATGATTTAATCAATCAAGCCTGAATATAGAAGCCTTCATAAAATCCCAAAGGGACAGGGCCCAGAGAGCTTTTAGGTTGATAGACATGTGGAGGAGCTTAAAGAGAAGCTTACTAGGAAGAGGGTGTCTCTTCCATCTGATTGTTCTTGAGTTACATCTTTTTGTATCAAACCAATAATCTAGTTGGTAACATGTTTCTCTAGGTTCTGTGAGCCACTCCACCAAATTAATTGAACCCAAAGAAGGGTTGTGAAAACCTCTGATACGTCAGAAGCACAGGTGACAACCTGGACTTGTGAATAGCATCTGAAGCAGGGAAGGGTTTGCAGTCTTATAGGACTGCACCCTTAACCTCTGCAATTTGACACTATCTCCAAGTACACAGTGTCAGAACTGAGTTGAGTACTAGGACATTCAGCTGGTGTCAGAAATTTGCTTGGTGGTATAGAAAACTTCAGAATTGGTGCCAGAATCATAATCACCAATTGCTTTTTCAAACATCAAAATGGATGCTCATCAATCATTGATCCAGTCATTTGAAAAGACAGATTTTTATGCATAAACCTATCTGTTTGTAAAGTCAATATAACACATTGAAAAGTGATAATTTAAGTGAGATTGTCATTTTGGTAAAAAGAAAATAATTTGTATTTAAATAATTCATGAGTTTTTGTCTCATAAATATGCAAATAATTATAATGAAAGTAATCAGCAAAATTTATATGTATTGTCAAGTCTACTATACAACTGGTTAAGACACTCAATTATGATCTAATAAAAAAAGATCCATGAATGTATTTTCTCCTGTTCAAAGTTCTTATTACTAAAATAATTCTGACCATCAGAGATTTATCTCATTTAGGTTATAGATGGCAGGAAAATTAAAATTCAATTTAAGTCTGTCATAGAAAATTAAGTTGTTTATTTTAATTTGAGTCAGTACACAAAATTAATACATTATTTTTCTTCTTTGTTTTTATTTATTTATAACATTTTTATTATAGTTGATTTATAATACTGTGTTAGTTTTAGGTCATACATTATTTTTCACATGACTTTCTTGACTAGGCAAGGTAAAAAGCAAGTATGCTGGGTTTTGTTCTATAAGATATAGCTTCAAACTCACACACCTAACTCTGAAAAAACAAGCAAACAAACAGCAATCACTTGAACTGGTTACTTGTCAATCTTAGACAAAAGCACCTATGACTGCCTGAATTTTTCCCTTCTCAACTAATTTTGTATTGTTTGGTCCCACCTAAGACTGAGTCTCATAAAAGCAAGTTTGAAAAGTCCTCAGCTAACATTCACAGACTTCAACCTGGGGCCTGGGGCAGCAACGACAACCACGCAAGAAGACTCTCATGACTCAACTCTCCTAGACAGGATGCCTCCCTGTATTGTGAGCCTGACATCCTCTGGGGTGGGGCAAAAGGCAAAGAGAATCCATGACCCAGATGGAAAGCAAAAGTCAGTGACCACGAGAAAGAAAGTCCTCTGGGCAAAGGCTTAGTCACACTCAATGTCAACAGTCTAGGGGCCAAAGTCATATTAAAAAAAAAAAGTGAGCAGTAATAGAAAGTGACAACTGTCCCACCGCTTTGGTCTTTTCTTCCACTGGAATCCATGTGATATTTAACTAAGTTGCTTATTACAGCTATTTATAAAGTCCATTTTAAAGAAATGCCTGAGTTTACTTGCATATAAATAAATACATAGTCAAAATCACTTAAATAAAAATTTAAAACAAGAATCAAAGAATTCATACTTTCATGTCATGCCTGTATAGTCTTTCATTAATTGGAGTGTTGGCAATGATGTTGAAAAACCTGTGTGACCACCCAGAACTAGAAATATCAATGCAATTTGGCCTTTTTCCCTTTCAGTAAATTTATCAAGTATCAGTTTCTAGTTGCCAATCTCATCTGCTCACCAAATGCCTCTGAGTTCCATCAACATTCAAAACAGAGGCAGAATTAATATATTACTAATTTTTTATCAGTACTTGACAGATGGGCCTAAAATGTGTAGATTATTTTCTCCTCCAGGGAATCTTCCTGACCCAGCGATCGAACCTGTGTCTCCTGCATTGGCAGTCAGATTCTTTACCACTGATGCCATCTGGGAAGTCCCATAGATTGTCCTACAAGATCTGAAATGGTAGCTCATACTTTCCATACCTCTATAAGTCAAAGAAGTGTAGCACTGTAAAGATAGCTGAATGATTCACTGCTTACTTCCAGAAAAGGACCTCATTGAGCATCTAGTTCAGATTAATGAAACTGAGCCAAAATGAATTAAGTCAAACTGAATCATATTGAAGACACCAACAAGAAATGGTGGACCATAAATTACTGCTGCCTATCAGCAAATAAATGCAGATTGCAATGTCAACATAGTATTATTATTCAAAACCATGCAACAAAGCAACATTCCAAGGATACCAGTGAGACAGTGGGAATATTGTTCACCCAAAAACAGAATCACTCCCCAAATTGTCTTAAATCCTTATCATTAATGTATCAGTCAGGATGCTTTCCCTTCCAAGTACCAAAAAACTTGAATCAACCAAGCTCAAAACCAATCTCCACTCGCACCAAAGGCAGGGGAGAAAGTGATGGGAAGCCTAGTCATCCTGATTCACCTACTCAACCCTGGCACTCAGTGGGGAAAGTGTGCTTCCACCTAAGAGAAGATTATGTAAATAATGTGTACATACAATGTGTGCCCATGTGTGCACACACACACAGACACATACACACACCATTTGAGCTGGGTTGTGCTGGGCTCAGTCACTCAGTGGTGTCCAACTCTTTGTGACCCCGTGGACTGTAGCCCACCAGACTCCTCTGTCCTTGGGATTCTCCAGGCAAGAATACTGGAGTGGGCTGCCATGCACAGTTAAATCTAATGGACTGCAAGAAGATTAAACAAGTCAATCCTAAAAGAAATCAACCCTGAATATTCATTGGGAGGACTGATGCTGACACTGAAGCTCCAATCCTTTGGCCACCTGATGCAAAGAGTTGACTCATTGGAAAAGATCGTAAAGCTGGGAAAGATTGAAGGCAGAAGGAGAAGAGGGTGGCAGAGGATGAGATGGTTAGATAGTATCACTGACTCAACGTGCATGAATTGGAGCAAACTCCAGGAGATAGTGAAGGAGAGAGGAGCCAGGCCTGTTCATGAAGCATCAGCCCATTTGACTCACATATACATACCTGGCATCAAGTGGGAGAAGCCTGCTTTCAATTCTTGCGACCCCATGAACTGTAGCCCACCAGGTTCCTCTGTTCATGGGATTTTCCAGGCAAGAATACTGGAGTGGGTTGCCATTTCTTTCTCCTCCCAAAATGGGGGTGGGGTGGGGTATTTAAACACACACAGAGCATTTGTCTATTGTGATTAGTTCTTTTTACCTTTGAAATAATTGTTAATTCTCTCCTTAGGTATTTTTTAAGATACAACAAACACTGTTTGTGGTCAATCGCTCAGTTGTGTCCAACTCTTTGCAACCCCATGGACTATAGCCCACCAGGCTCCTCTGTCCAAAGAATTTTCCAGTCAAGATACTTGAATGAGTTGCCATTTCCTACTCCAGGGAATCTTCCCAACCCAGGGATTGAACCTGTGTCTCCCGTGTCTCCTGCATTGGCAGGTGAATTCTGTACTGCTGAGCCAGCAGGGAAGACTCTAGAGAAACACTCCTGGTTTGTGTATTGTTCATTTTGAAATCCTTTAGCATGAATGAGTTTACTGAATGCTTTATTCTGGAAGGGGGATGAGGAAATATGACACCATTGGGCACTGGTAATAGAAACCAATTAAAAGGCCAAGAATGGGGGCTGAGGGTGAGGCAGATGAGCGTGGTGCCAAGGATAAACTTTACCATTTCTGCAGTTTTGCCGCTAGCAAAATTTTGCCGTTCAGCTGGAGAAAGACAATTCAAAGAAGCAACTCTTAGCAATATAAACAATGAGTTGCAAACTTTTTCAACACCAAAATAAACAAAGAAGTGTTGGGACATGTAGATTAAGAATGCAACCAAAAATGCTGACACTGAAATACTCAGAGACTGTGCATGTGAGAACTTCTAAAATCCTATCCAGACTTTGAATCTTCTTGATTATTCAAAAGTGATGTGATGATTGTTTACCCTTTTCTCTCAAGCGCACCTGAAAAATCACAATTCAGAACCTAAGGGCAATTAATTTGTCCAATAAATGTAGCATGCTATACTGATCAAGTAGTGAGAACTTTTGCTTGAGTTCTCTAGCAAGCAACTTACAAATAAATGAATGTCAGGTTTCCTGATGGTTCCTGCCATCTTAGGCTCATGGAGCAGCTCCTGAGCAGAACTGCATTTAAGCCATTCTTCCAAATTAGCTTTTATTTAAAAACAAACAAAACAATCTCAAATGGAAGATTCTACCGCCTCTTTTAAATTCATAACTACATATGTAAAACAATGAGACATAGGGAAGGAAAATGATTAACTAACAATCATAAATATCACCAGGGTGGTTGACCAGCATGCACATAATGTTCTGGTGGAACTTGGCTTTGGAGTGAAACAGGCCTAATTTAAGCCTTATTTCCATCAAATATTAGTTGTGTGATCTTAAGCAATAAAGTTAAATTATCCTTCAGTACCAGTTGGTAAATGGAGTTAAAACCTTCTTCATAAGATTTGCGTGAATAACAGATTAAATATGATACTGTGTAAAGCAGTACCTGACATGTAGTAGATGTTCGTGGGGGAAAAAATTGCATTATTACCAATAAAATTGTCTCAAATGTCTCGCTGGGACTTCAGTGGGCTTTTGGAGAATCCAGTAACTGTAGAGAAACCACTATCAGGTGTAATTCAACCAGCCAAGATCTCAAAGAGGGTATACGATTCCTTATCAGCAAATGTCAGATCTATATGGATAAGTTTCACCTGTAGGACTTGTAAACAGTTCGGATATGTGAGAGATTCTTGTGAATTTCACTTACCACCAGTCACCTCCTCATATATGGGAGTTTTGGGGGGTTTTTTTAGGCCACCCTCTGTGTTCTGAGAAAGATGACTTCAGTGTGTGTGCTCTGAAAATCAGAAAGACTTAATCTCTTCCGCCACTATCCCCCAAAAGCATTATGTGCCAAGTAAAGATACCATAAATAACAAACTACTTCCAGGATATTTTAAGGATCCCTTAGCCATAATGCAGTTCTATTCAGCATAAAAGAGGGTAAGCTGAAGACAACTTTAATTAGGTAATACTTCTAATTGCTTTAATGATCATGCAAAGCTTGGTTCCATTAGCTAGCCCTACAACAATTATATCTTTCAGTCTAATAGCAGAGTGACAAGGAAGCATTTAAAACTAGACTTATGACCTTAGTTTTTAGAGCATTCAGAATGGTGACTCTTGGTTTAGACAATATTTCATTGCCTGTTACACAGGCCTACCATTGAGGCTTGATATTTTTCAGGGCAGTGAAACACGCACACACACACACAAGCAGGCACCAAATATTAAACCCTGTTCATATTTAATTTTGCCAACTCTGAGGTTCTCATCAATTTATCTCTGTTCTCTTCCACTGTCCTGTAAAATCCTTCTTTAAAGTATTTGATTTAATGTATGAAAACAAAGAGGCCGCCAGCACACACAGTTTCAATAGTGTGATTGTGGAGAGTAGATTGTAACTACCGTGGTGAAGAAAGGTCTTCAAACTCAAAAGTTTCATCTCCTCAATATTTTAGAATTCAAGAAAATAATGCTCCAGCAATTAGGCTTCTCCCCACCCCCACCCCCAAGTACAAGGTCAGTTTGACACTCTGAGTGGTTAAATCATCCTTGGCAAAGAGTCTGAACTTGGCAGAAGCTCCATAATGAGAAATCCAGATGACTGGTATCATTTGTAATGTGAGTGCCCTGCACTTAATCTAGCACTAGTTTGTTTTTGTAAGGAATAGCTATGACTTAAAAGAAGTCATTAAGGATGTTTAAGATTTTAACTGCTTTGACATTAGATGTGGTCCTCACCTTTAGTGGCACCTTTTAGCATTAAAAAGCAGTGTAGCCTTCTTATGTCAGCTTACTTCTGCTGCCCAGAACCAAAAGGATTCCATCAGCTTCTTGTTCTGATCATGAAAAACGCAAAATTTTCTCTAAAGCATAGACTGGATTTCATTGAGGAAAAGAGAAAATCAAGCTTGGAGGCTCACTCTCCCTTACCTCTTCTGGATTTTCAACAATTGCTTAAAAGAAGCTGCAGAAAAAAATACAGTTTTTCAAAAGACTAAACTAAATATCAGATTGAGATTCCAAGACCCTCAAGTAATTTGCCTGCAGGTCAAAAGACATACAAAAATAATATTGTCAAAGATCTCATAACCAGCCTTTATGTAATATATCATTGGGTTAACTCCCAGGACCATATGACTCTAAAGTTTGAGCTTTCATACATTCTCCTACACCCATTTGCATAAGGACTTGTCAGTTGAGAGGTGACAAACAAAACAGCGTTTTTTTCCTGAGTTCATCATTATATGAAAATTCTCCAGTGAGTTCAAAGAAAATACCACTTTAATCTTAATCCTCCAAATTTTCTCAACAAGAAACAGGGAAATATTAATATAACAAAGTATACAAGGTGATATTTCATAATATATTAAAAATATTTCATAAGCAGAATATAATTTTTGTAATGTACTAAACTATTTCATAAGTAGAATATATTTATATGCAATATATTAATAATATATCACAAATAGAGCATAATTTTTATTTTTCATTTATTTTGGTTGCCAAAATGGTTATCAGAAGACCAAGCAATCTTAGACTCAACTTTGCCACTTAGAAGGGAGGAAAAACTTTTCCTCCATCCTCTTGGACCCTGTCACTGGGATCTGTAAATTAAACTCATAGCAACAAATTAACAGGAGAAAAGATATATGTTTCTTTATTGGTATTAATATTTTTAATACACACTCATGACTTCACAGAAAAGTGGAACTTACAGAAGTGCTTAGACCTGAAAGTTTATATACCATTTTAATAAAGGGTAATAAATTGTGGAGAAATAACTAGACAAATAGAAGTGGTTTGGGGGGGTTCAGGAGCAATAAATTGTGGAAAGGTAAATATGTGGGGAAACTAATGGAAAACAAGAGTTATTTTAGTAAGGTTTATTTGTATAGATTAATCTCAGTGCTGATTTTCCATTGTCTTCATGACCATAAAATTCTTCTGGAGAGGGGATTTATGGCAGTCCTCATTTCTTAGAAGTTTCTACTTTTAGTCAGATAGGGAAACTCCAGTAAGTCTTCCTCATGCATCAGCTGATTCTCAATTGCTTTCAGCTCAAAATAATCCATAGGCCAAAGTAACATATTCTGGGATGGCATATTCCAATTCCCTTCACTACCAAATTCCTCAGGATATTTGTTAATCACTTCATTTTTCTGGGATTCCATTTCTACCAGGGTGAGAAAAAGGAATTGGAATAAATTTCTAAATTTTATTCATTCTCTGATATGCTATGGAGATTTTTTGTTTGTTTCTGCATTTCTGAAACTCATTGTGAGTTTCGTTTCCAAAGGCTGCATACTTAAGTTATAACCTATATAACTATAATCACTCTCACCAGAAAAAAAACAAATCTGACACCAAAAAGAGTGAACAGATAGTTTCCCTAAATTTACTTGTCTATTCAAAACTATTGAGCACCACAGTGATAGAGACAGTAAGATGGGTAAGAAAAATTCAGGTCATTTGGGAGATGAGACTACTTTACATGTCTTTTTTTTCATGAAAAAAATTAGTAAGGGTAAACAGGACATTGTTTGAAAGCAAGTTGAAATATCAGAAGGTTTCTCAGGGTCTAATATATTGATTCTTGTCACACTAACCTGCTGCCTTTTCCCACAAGTTTACTGACATTTCTGCAGATGGTAGTAAATCAAATGGGGTCATACCCTTATCCATATTCAAGATCTGCATCCTATGGTCAATTCTCCCCAATACCTCAGCTACTTTGACCTTGAGCTACTTAATAATCCCCAATGAGCCCAAGAAATTCCCTTAAAAAAGAAGGTGTCTATCATGACTCTGCAGTTCTTTGTAGGCAGAGTTATGAAAGAGAAAATGCCAGACGTAGTTTCAAGAGAGATATGCAGATCCAAAACCCAACAGAAGTGGTACTTGGCAAATTACTTTGACTTTCTTTATCAAGAGCAATGAATTTGTAAAATGAGGACCATTTTACTGTGATTCTGGTCCTCTGAACCAAAATAACTGAATCAAGGATGATCTTTCACGAAAAAGCAAGGAAACTTATTTTCAAAATACTGGCAACCCATCACAGAGGAAAAATTAGCTGTAATGTCCTGTTATACAGGGCTTCCTAGCTCTATTTATATTCCACAATGACAGCAAATGCATCTGTCTAGTGCTGGAAAGACACGAGAGAACTTAATTATTTGAATCCCCTCTCCAGTGGTTGAATAAGAAGGGCGTATCCTCACATTACTAGTCCCTGAACTCCAACCAAGACCTGGTCAGAAGGCAGTAGGTCTGTCTGGGGAGCCAACAGGAAGTTTTCCCCAACTTGAGCCAGTTGGAGAAGGACGAAGCTTGCTTCAGCTGGAAGTCATTTGTACTTTTCCTCAGACTAATCAGTCAGTGGCTTATGAGAGCATAGCAAAGGTGATCTTGCTTACTCTGATCTGGAGTTGGTGCTGAAGTCCAGCTGCTAAAATATTTAAGGGAAGTACCTGGAGTTGTCTGGTTTGCTTTGATGAAGAACAGGGTCAGAGAGAAAGAACTGCCCACAGAATGGAAAAATGAGAATTTGAGGCGTGGTACACTTACAAAAGGTCGTCAGTGCTTTCCAAAATTCCACTAGGAAATTGGGTAAGGATGGGTGGGGGCTCCATCACATCAGAAATTTTCCTTTGGGTTACCTAGTCAAGCAGGTTTCACCAAAATTGTGTCTACCCAGCAAATAAATAGGAAGGAAGCGGCGGGGGGGGGGGGGGGGGGGGAGATTGAATCAGGCAACAGTTATTCCAAGTACAAGTAGTACCAGTGGATCATAAAAAGTCTAAAAGTTACCAGATTTTGAAAATAAGTAATTGTCTGATATAACACATCTCTAAAAGGTGTTTTGTGTGTGTTTGGGTTTAGAAGGGAGCCCTTAGTTTGCTGAATGTCTCTCAGGAAGGAGTTTTCTTGAATGTGTTTGAGTTGTCACGTAAGTAACTTTCTCTTTGCTCTTTCCCAGAGGTTGGAAGAAGTTGGCTAGTGATGACCCATCCCTAGAAATCCTATCTCTGGTGGTT
This sequence comes from Cervus elaphus, assembly GCF_910594005.1. Taxonomy (NCBI): domain Eukaryota; kingdom Metazoa; phylum Chordata; class Mammalia; order Artiodactyla; family Cervidae; genus Cervus; species Cervus elaphus. The sequence continues at coordinate 24,347,099 of NC_057828.1, read as the reverse complement.
CTAACAGCCCAACAACATGGAGATTTGCTCAGCCTTCTGAGGGAATGTAATCTAATGCTGGTTTTTCCCACGAACAGAATTGGTGCTTTGGTACATAAAATTTACCTGTAAAGTGTGTTAGTGTGTTAGTTGCTGAGTCTTGTCTGATTCTTTGCCACCCCATGAACTGTAGTCCACCAGGCTCTTCTGTCCATGGGATTTCCCAGGCAAGAATACTGGAGTGGGTTGCCATTTCCTTCTCTATAGACATTTACATATGCTAACAGTGACCATCTCAAAGCAAACAGATGCCTAGTCTCAGCAGGAAGGGCAGCAGGATTGAAGATACTGGCCTGGGAGGTAGAAATGATTGAAAAACAGAATCATGCATAGCAACCCATACCCCCCAACCACCTAGTCAGACATGTCAGAATAATAATCTTAAACTAATAGAAACTTTCACAAATTTTCAAGAAATTCCTCACTCTATCATGCTGACTCAATACAATGCTTTATTGGCTTAATTTTTTTAAAAAAAATCACATAATGTTATATTTTAAATGGATAACCAACAAGGACCTACTGTAGAGCACATGGAACTCTGCTCAATTTTTTAAAATTAATTTGTTTTAATTAAAGGATAATTACTTTACAATACTGTAGTGGTTTTTGCCATACATTGACATGAATCAGCCATGGGTGCACATGTGTCCCCCATCCTGAACCCCCTCCTCACCTCCCTTCACACCTCATCCCCTGGCTTGTCCCAGTACACCGGCTTTGAGTGTCTTGCTTCATGCATTGAACTTGGACTGGTCATCTGTTTTACATATGGTAATATACATGTTTCAGTGCTATTCTTTCAAATCATCCCACCCTCATCTTCTCCCACAGAATCCAAAAGTCTGTTCTTTACGTCTGTGTCTCTTTTGCTGCCTCGCATATAGGATCATCATTACCGTCTTTCTAAATTCCATATATATGCATTAATATACAGTATTTGTGTTTCTCTTTCTGACTTACCTCACTCTCTATAATAGTTTCCAGTTTTATCTACCTCATTAGAACTGATTCAAATGTGTTCTTTTTTTTTTTTACAGCTGAGTAATATTCCTTTGTGTATATGTACCACAACTTCCTTATCCATTCGTCTGCCGATGGACATCTAGGTTGCTTCCATGTCCTGGCTATTGTAAGCAGCGCTGCAATGAACATTGGGCTACATGTGTCTCTTTCAATTCTGGTTTACTCAGTTGTATGCCCAGCAGTGGGATTGCTGGGTCATATGGCAGTTCTACTTCCAGTTTGTTAAGGAATCTCCACACTGTTCTCCATAGTGGCTGTACCCACCAACAGAGTAAGAGGGTTCCCTTTTCTCCGTAACCTCTCTAGCATTTATTGTTTGTAGACTCTTTGATGACAGCCATTCTGACTGGCGTGACTCTGCTCAATGTTATGTGACAGATTGGATGGAAGGGAGTTTGGGGGAGAATGGATACATATATACATATGTCTGCGTCCCTTCACCATTCACCTGAAACTATCACAACATTGTTTGTTAATCTGCTACATCCCAATATGAAACAAAAAGGGTTTTAAAAATAAAAGAACAAAAGTGTGGGATATTAACTCTATACCAGATGTATGTGCTAGGTAAAATATATCTGCCGTTGCTGAGTTTGAGGCAGAAGAGCCAAACTCTCACTCAGTGTACAGAATTCTGTAACTGAGAACAGTGAATGGAGGACAATGTGGGGCGAGTGCTGTTCACTGAAGAATGTGTAGCAGCATCCCTGGCCTTATCCACTACATGCCAGGAATGCCTCCTCTGCTGTGACAACTCACAGTGTCTCCGGCCCTTGCCAATGACCTTCCTTGGGTGGGACCCAAAATCACCCCTAGGTGAGAACTGGCCTGAAGGACAAAGTCCAAACCACTTGCCTGACTTACGAGACCTTTCCAAGCTGAAGCGAGGCTCTCCTGCCAGTTCAGCCTTCATTCTCACCCCACCTCGCTCACAAAGCCTTTCACACACTGTAGCCTTTCTTTGAAGATGCGTTCCCTCTCCTATGACACCCTCAGCCAACTTCTCCACCTGAACACACTCTTCTTTTTCATTCCCTACCAGACTTTAATTGTCACCTTTTCCCAAGGTCTTCTGGTCAGAGGTACTTTTACTTGGCACCTATTGACTTTATGTTACATGTTTTATCTTGCTCACTATATGTTGTGTCTGTTCGCCTGCCTATTTTACCTACCCTTACTGTACCATTAACTTCCAGAGAATGGGAATTATAATTTATTCATCGTTGTCTCTTCATAGTTGATAATATGACATCTAACTCATTATAGATGTTCAGTGAGTATTTTAAAATAAATTTGACTTTTATATATCCCCCTGTTAACTGAGTCCTCTCCGAGTGGTTAAGTACTTTATTGCACAAACTATGCTAAACTTCCCTTTACCCATTGAAACAGCCTCGTCTTAACTGTCATTTGGAAAGAGCCCTTTATAATAACTAAACAAACCAGCTGACCCACTCTGCAGCAGTATGTGCAGTATGCATCAATGGTGTAACAGATTCTCATCTCAGAAGCCCGCTGCTAGGGTAGGAGACCGTGGTTCTGCAGCCAAACTCTGCAAGCAGTTTCCCTGGGTTCAATTCTGTGTTGGTGGTTCTTTTTTTTTTTTTAATTGGTAACTTGAGAATATTGATGGCATGAACTTCAAAGTGTGATTTTGAGATTAAATGAATCAGTAAATCTAAAGCATGTATAAGTATTCCATAAAAATTGACTATGTCAGTTTAAAATTTATACACTTATGTATGACTCTGCTGAAATAAGGCCTTTATTATCATAAGACACTTAGGGAAGTTTGGCAACAGGTAGGGTTTTTAGGATCTATAAAAGCATGCCATAGAAGCATCGTGTCTTAGTCCTTGGGGCGCTCTCACTTCTATCATACTACAAGTGCCAAGAAATAATGCCCCTGTTTCTTCCATACCTTCTTCATGTGTAGAAACAGATGTGAAATATATATGCCTATTTAAGTGCTGACTTGTCCTCATATTTTACACACATGTCTATACATATAATGTATGAGCCCACATGTGTGTTTATAGTTGTTTGTGTTAGGTGCTAATCTTACTCAAACATACATAGACCCTTCCCTCTAGATAAAGTTTCAGGAAGAAATTGGCCTCTGGGGCAAGTTTAATGCCGGTATCCCAGCATTTAGAGGCATCTTCTCTCTGGGTTCTGTGAGAGTAGTGGGTACCTGTGCTGGCCCAGGTTTACAAGCAACTCCTTAGAATTAACCTACAGACCCCAAGGGAAATAGAGAGATAGGATACTTAAGTCAGACTGACTGATATGTGTCCCATCTCTACCAATTCTCGTCTGCTTCAGAGGGGGGAAATTCCTATTAAAAAGGATATTTGGTACACAAGTTAATCCAAGGCACAACTTATTCTGACTTTATTGTGTATTTTCCTTAGAAATGTTGCCTCTTACAAGATCTTTACTTCATAAATATCCTTTATTTTCTGTATCTTAGGAGAGTTGCAGTCTTTATGTGGAAAGCTGAAACCTGTTTGGATGGACTTTAGTAGATCCAGAATTTTTAGTGGTCTGAGTGGCTGCGTTAGAAAGTCACACGGTCAACATCAACGGCCATTCAATAAATTACATCGTCTAATGGCTGTGGGAAGCTCGATGGCCCCAAAAGAGGTGTGAACTGGGAGTCAACCCTTGAAACATGTTTAGGCTTATGCATATCTGTATCACCATATGCAACTTGCTGTTCTCCCCTGGTTTGGTTTTGCCATTTTTCAAATGGGAATAATAATAACATCCACCCTCTTTTGGAGGCTTATTTTAAAAACCAAAGAAGATACCACATGTAAGACTCCTGAGTTTTTAAAGTTTTAAATGTTAACACGACTCTCAGTTCTGAAACAACCTACAGTAGAAAAGTAAACCAGTTAAAATTTTATATGACACAATTTGCATCCTGCAGAATTTTTCTCAACATGTAAATATGTTTACCATTTGTATTGAGTGCTTCCATATGACAGCTACTGTGCTAAGTCCTGGAGTCATAAAGAAAGAAGATGCAAGGCTGCCTTGAGGAGCTTAGGGTGTGGTAGGAAGAAATACACACAGAACTGTGACCTTGAGCTGTATTAGGACCTCAGAGATAATGGGGATGTGTAACAGGAGTACAAAGACAGGAGGGTCTGATATCCTAATTTGACCTATCCTTAGCAGTACATGTTAACGTGTTTACAGATAACTCCAAAAAGCCCAGTTGCATAAACTTTGATGCTAGATTCATGGAGCTGGATGAGAAAATACAGATATACAAGTTTAGTTCCATGTTCCAATGGACATTGTTTGGGAACTATGCTTGATGGCCAATATTGATCACAGTGGAGCTCACATTACAGCTTTTTCAAAACATTTACCCATGTGAAATCAAATTGGGTGGCTCTATCTAGACTTCAAAGGTTGCAGATTTTAGATTTATTTACTGAACATTTACTATGTTCCAGGCACGGAACTGGATGTTTTCACTGCATTATCACATTTAAAAGCTAAATAAAGATGGAGGTAGCTTTTAACTTAATCCCATTATAAGCTTCTGTTCTCCATCATGAAGCCATTTCTATATCCTGGCTCACAGCCCATACTGTGAGTACTACTTTGATGGAATTCTGTTGAAGAACAAAACTGTTCTGACCAAAGTACTCCAAATAATGTAGCCGCCAGCCTGTGAATAAAAGTAATATCTCTTTGGTAGTGGATTTTTTTTTTTTTAAGTAACTGGCTTTGAATACATGATATAACTTTTCTTAATAAACATTTACATGCTAAAGTTTTCTCTTCATTTGATCAGAAAATCTGTAGATAGAAGGGGATTCACTGGTATATAAATTTGCTAGGGCTGCCATAACAAAGTACCATAAATCAGTGTCTTAAATGACAGAAATGTATTGACTCATGGTTCTGAAGGCTAAACGCTCAAGATCAAAGTGTCAGCAGGGCTGGTTCCTTCTGGAATCCATGAGGAAGAAGCTATTCCACACCTCTCCCCTGGCTTCTGGTGGTTTGCTGGAAATTATTGGTGTTTCTTGACTTATAGAAGCATCACACTGATCTTTGTTTTCAAGTGTTCTCCTTGTATATGTGTCTGTCTCCAAATTCTGTTTTATGCTTTTTTTTTTTTTTTTTTTTAAATAAAAACACCAGTCACATGGATTAGGGCTCAACCTAATAACCTCATTTTAATTGATTACCTCTATAAGGACTCTGGCTTCCCAGGTGGCATAGTGGTAAAGAATCCGCCTGCCAATGCAGGTGATGCAAGAGATGTGGGTTTGATCCCTGGGTCAGAAAAGTCCCCTGGAGTAGGAAATTGCAACTCACCCTAGTGAGTTGAGAATTGCCTTGAGAATTCCATGGACAGAAGTGCCTGGCAGGCTACACAGTCCATGTGGTCAAGAGTCACTGAATCGGACATGACTAAGGATGCACATGCATGTGAAGGCCATATCTCCAAGTCAGGTCACATTCAGAGGTACTAGGGGATAAGACTTGAGCATACCAGTTTTAAGGGAACACAATTCCATTTGTGAGAGTCAGTAAAGATGGTACCTTTTAAATATTGATCTTAGAGAGGATTAAAGGGCTCTGGTCACTCAGTCAGAGGAGTCATCACCGCTGGTAGTCAGGAGCCTCTCCTGCCATTTGACTTAATTCTGAATGTTCCTTTTCAAAGGTGCTAAAAGCCAAAATCTGCTTGTGTGAAACTTTCTCTACTCTCTGAAATGATTCAAATACACTAATTTTCCATACTTTGTACTTTTGTTAGAATAATAAATTATTCCAGTTAAAAAGGGGTCAGGGGGCGCTTTGGTCAACTCAAGATAGAGATAAATTAAAGAGCTAAAAGTGCTTCTTGGAAAGTTCTGAAGTATCACTGAACTATAATCTCCCTGAGGAAAATATAAATCACTGCTAATACCTTTACAAGTTTCACTTTACTGATTTGATTAAAATTAGCAATGATCATGCAGCTACCTTCACATCTCATCTCTCAACTGTTTGATTAGTGATGGCAAATGGCAGCCAATATCAAAAACCAATATCAGCATAGTCACAATGAGTTTGTACGTGTGTGACAGAGTTCACACACACACATGCGTATGCATATGTGTATGACAGAACAAACTTTGCTAGTGCTTCTTAACTTTTTAAAGAAAAGACATTACATTCAAACAAAGCTTTGCCAAATAGGTCACCCAGTATTTATTTTTTCATTGACACTGTTTTTTGCACAATTTTAAAGAGGTCATTTGCAAAACTAGTATGTGCCAAAAATTAGATTTGGCTGACACTTAAAGTGGATTCCACTGTAATTTCACATTTATTATCTTATTTTACAGTAGTACTGTAAGTTAGGACCACTATAAGTTGTAAGCTCTATTTAACGGGTAAAAAGGAAGACCCCAAAAAGATAAAGAGTATGTCTACCATTACAGAATCTGTTGAGGGAGAAACCAGGATTCAAGCCAGGAATCTTGCCACTTAAAGCAAAGTGAAAGTGAGGGTGTTAGTCGCTCTGTTGCCTCCGACTCTTTGCGACACCATGAGCTGTAGCCCGCCAGGCTCCTCTGCCCACGGAATTCTCCAGGCAAGAATACTGGAGTGGGTTGCCATTCCCTTCTCCAGGGATCAAACCCGGGTCTCCTGCATTGCAGGCAGATTCTTCATCATCTGAGCCACTAGGGAAGCAAACAAAGGACGGCAGTAAACTTTCTGTGAGCTACAGACGTACACAAACACATGTCACTGTGTTCAACTGGACAACTCTCACACTAAAACTGTTACATGATCCCTTCGGTTTCAACTGGACTTCTTCCTTGCTCTTCTCTGGGTAATTAGGAGTGAGAAGCAACCCAAAGAGATATCATTGTTGAAGATTTTGATGAAAGAATTTTTCCCGCACCAATGTGAATTAGTTTCACAACAATATAGCTCAGGAATGAAATGTACTGCATGTTGCTTTCTTATGTAGCAAAAGACCTTTCTTAGTGTCTGAAGCTCATTTCCAAGATAAGGAAATGAGCTTCCAGGCTGTCCAAGCCCAACATCAGTGGTTTTAACCACCCAGTTGGAAGAAACTCTGAATTGTGTGGCATAGAAATCTGATGGCACTTGTGAGATGGAATCTGTGTATAATTAAAGAAAAAAAAAAGATCTGTGCCTTCGTCATCTGTTACTGACACAAGTGTGATTTCATTCAGACAGCTCAGTTCTCAACAGGTATCTAAGTATTCACATACTTTATAGTTCCATATTTTACATACTCTACACTCAATTTTAACCTTTCTCTTGTGTTCTCATCCCCCAGCTGGACATTGCTTAGTGTCCTGCCATTTGTTCACATGTTATTAATACATCAAAATCCAAGCTTACCATCTTCCATCTAAACCAGCTTCCACTCAGAACTGCATTTTTGACAGATGTTCCATCATTTTCTTGATACCCTCTGGCACGAAATGTTGCCATTTTTGACCCATACTTCTTTCTTGCCCCCTGACTTCAAACAATCCCAGACACAGGCAAGTCTTTCTTTATGTGGTTCTTCCTTTCCTCTGCACTAGGCAAGGCCTTAGTTCAGGTCTGTGTCACCTGATTTTTCCAAGAGCATAATCGCCTCCTATCTGCTCTCTCTGTGGTCTGGGTCTATGGGAAGAAGTCCTGACTTATTCAAGATCCACCCAAAACCACACCTCTGGGGACTTCCCTGGTGGTCCAGTGGTTAAGAATCTGCTTTCCAATGCAGGGGACACAGGTTCAGTTCCTAGTCCAAGAAGATTCCATCTGCCACAGGGCAGCTAAGCCCATGCACCCCAACTACCAAGCCCACATGCCACGGTCAATATCCCAAGTGCTGCAACTAAGAACTGATGCTGCCCAAGAAATGTTTTTAAAAAGTCACACCTCCATCAATCTCTGCAAACTCTTCTTCCTAGATGGGAAGCCATATTCAGTCTTCCATTACTCATGTAGACAATAGACTTGCTTTCTTTTCCATGATAAATAAGATGGGATGGGCTTCTCATCAGGCGTATGTTTTATCAGCCTCCTCCAGCTCCATAAAAGATTATCAGTCTGAGCATGAGCTTTTCTGATGATTAGAGCATATGAGTTCATTTTAACTAACTTCACAGACCAGCTGACTCCTGACTGTTTTCAAGTAACATCACCTCAAACTCATGGTTTTTTCACAGACAGCAAACTCTCAGATCCCAAAAATGATATGTATAGCCTCTTTTGTTCTTATAGCTTGTGTGTAAAGTTGTTCAGTCATGTCCGACTCTTTGCAACCCCATGGACTACAGCCCGCCAAGCTTTTCTGTCCATGGAATTTTCCAGGCAAAAATACTGGAACAGGTTGCCATTCCCTTCTCCAGGGGATATTCCTGACCCAGGATCAAACCTGAGTTTCTTTTGCCTCCTGCATTTGTAATAGATTGTTTACCACTAGTGCCACCTGGGAAGCCCTATTATAGATTATTGTGGTTTCAAGCAAAAGATTTTTCTGTTTATTTCTAGTTATGACATTAATGTTTTTTGTACAAATTTGAAAAACACATAAAGGCAAAGGTAAAAGAGTTCTTTAAATCATTTATAACCACTGAAAATATTATGCATTTTTTTTCTCTTCTGCCCCATGGAAGTGAGTTATGGCACTGCAAGTTTTCTTTTGTTCCTTTACTGTATCTTAATAGTTTTTCAATGCCATTAAGCTATTTACATAGACTTCATAAAATATAGTATAATTTAATTGGTTACTTCAATTATTGGAAATGTCATTTGTTTCTAAAGTTATGCATTATTGAAAAACCTTTGATGAACCTCCTCACAAACTTTGCACACAACTGAGAATAGCTGCCCACACAGCCTCATCAGCACTGAAAATGAAATATAATTTTCAAATATCTTAACTGGTATTCCACAACCAAAAAGAGTGAATGCTTTCATATTTATTGACAAATTACATATCTTTTCTGGATTATAAAATTATACAGATTACCCTTTTAATTAGCTATGAAAGATGTTTATGGACTAAAAATATTATATTTTAACATGGAATGTTAAGCTTCAAAATTCTCATGGGATTTGGTAGTCAGATTATCTATCATTTTTACAAAAATAATTTTGGTTAAGAGGTTGGCATGAGATCCAGGTTTACAAACATGATCACATCTACATTAATCTTTGAGTACCCCCCATCACCTGCTTTTACAGGTTTTCCCCAGCCTCATGGGGTCTCCTGGGAGATGTCTAGGGTATGGAATCCATTGAGGCGGGCTTCCTCTGACATCAATCTCATAAATCTCATTTCTTATTCATCCCTCATGTACCTGTTTGTGAGCTTCTCAGGTGGCTCAGTGGGGAAAGAACCCACCTGCAATCCAAGAGACACAGGAGACACAGGTTCGATCCCTGGGCCGGAAAGATGCCCTGGAGGAGGACATGGCAACCCATCCCAGTAGTCTTGCCTGGAGAATCCCATGGACAGAGGAGCCTGGCAGGCTACATAGGGTCACAAAGACAGAAGAGCCTGGTGGGCTACATAAGGTCACAAAAGGTTGGGCACAACTGAAGCGACTTAGCATGCATGCAAGGAGATAATTGGGGTAACAGACAAAAATAATGAAAATAATTAGATATTTTAAAGAAGGAATTTTTTAACATAATTTTATTTATTTTGGCTGTGCTAAGTCTTCATTGTTGCCTGGGCTTTCTCTATTTGCAGTGCGTGGGCTACGCCTCGTGGCGGTGTGTGGGTTTCTCAATGCGGTGGCTTCTCTTGTTGCAGAGCACAGGCTCAGTGCGGGCTTCAGTAGTTGCGGCACATGACCTCAGAAGCTGCAGCTCCCGGTCTCTGGAGCACAGGCTCAGTAGTTGTGGCACGTGAGCATGTGGGGTCTTCCTGGCCCAGGGATCAAATCTGACTCCCGCATTAATAGGCAGATTCTTTGCCACTGAGTCACCTAGAAGTCCCAAGAAGGGATTTTTAAATTAGTATTTTAAAAGACAATAATGAGTAGAAAGGCATGTCTTTATTAATATTTTCTACCAGAAAAAAACAAAAAGTAAAACCACAAGATATAAAGTTTCATTTTTCAAAGATGACAGTATTTCCTTAAAAATATCTAAAAGAAAAAAATTTTACCTTGAGTGAGACAGATCAGAAAAAAAACTAGTCCTTAAGGTAACTCTAGCAGCACAATTGTATTTGTTTTCTATTGCTGCTGTAAGGAATTAACATACATTTAGTGATTTAGTGACTTCAATTCCCCCATCTGTGTCACAGTGGTTAAAAATCTGCCCACCAATGCAATTGTCACAAGAGATGTGGGTTCAGTCCCTGGGTCAGGAAGATGCCCTGGGGGAACAAATGACAATCTACTCCAGTGTTCTTGCCTGGAAAATTCCAAGGACAGAGAAGCCTGGCAGGCTACAGTCCATGGGGTTGCAAAAAGTGGGACATGGCCAAAAACACAGGCACATGCCAGTGACTTCAAATAACGTAGCTTATTATCTTACTGTTCTGGAGTCAAGAATCTAACCTAGGTCTCACTGGACTGAGTCAATGTTGGCAAAAGTGGAGTTCTTTCTGGAGACTGTAGAGGAGAATCCATTTCATTGCCTTTTCCAGCTTCTAGTGACCATCTTCAAGGCCAGCCATGTAGCATCTTTAAATTCTCATTCATTTTCCTGTCTCTCTCACTTATAAGGACTCTCATGATTGTATCAGGTTCAATATATTCAGAAGGCTGACTATAATACAGAAAATAATACAAAAAGGTCCATGGGAATGCTTTACAACTATTATCTTTATTCTTCCCTCCTATACTCACTTAATGAACTTTTATTATTTTCTGTTATATGTTATATGTAGTGTCACACTCTACCCAGCAGAATCTGTCTCTATCGACCAGCAAGATGGTAGGTAAAGAAATCCAAGTGATTTTTTTTTTTTTTGTAAGTAGTGTCAGTAGGACATCCTGTTATATTCCTACTATTCTACCTTTAGAAGTTCATTCTCTGTATCCTGACCCTTTCCTATCCTGAGTGGACATAGAATAATACCACAGTGGGGAACTCAAAAGCTGGTAGGACAGACGAGGCAGAAAACCACTTAGATGACAAAACAAGCTCTAAAACTACAAGCAAAGAGAGTCAGAATTTAGAGGAAAAAAAAAAGCCTCGTCAAAGCTCGAAAGAAAAATCTACCAGTTTGTCAAGTAAGATAGATGAATACAGAATTAAAAACAAAATTCAGAACAATGATAATAATCACAAGTCAGATTCATGGATCCTTGTCTGATACTGGGCTAAATATTTTATAAGAATTATTCCAAGGAATTTTCATAAAAACATAATGAGCATGAGATAAGTGAGGAAATGAGGCTCAGATAGATTTAAAGCGCAGAGATAGCAAGTATCAAAGCCTGAATTTGAAATCCAGAATCAAAGCCAATTCTATCTGCTTCATGAGTCGGAGCTTGAAAACACCACATCACTGTTGAGGAGGGGACAAGTGCAGAGTGGGTTGGGCAGGAATGCAGGAATGGCTCCAGGGTTTTGGCCATAATTTGGGCCTAACTGGGTGATGGTGACATGTCACATGGATGAGGTGGCTCAAGATAAAGGCTCAAGGTAGTGCTGGCTTATTAGAAGATTCTTGACTAAAATGCAAATGGGATCAGCCTAGCTCTAACTAGTTAATTGTTGGTTAACAGTTTAGCAGGACTAAGAGAGCTCATTAGCAGAGTTTTGGTGGAAATGGGCTTCCCAGGTGGTGCTAGTGGCAAAGAACCCACCTGCCAATGCAGGAGACATAAGAGACTCAGGTTCCATCCCTAGGTCAGGAAGATCCCCTGGAGGAAGGCATGGAAATTCACTCCAGTATTCTTGCCTGGAGAATCCATAGATAATGGAGCCTGGCAGGCTACAATCCATGGAGTTGCAAAGATCTGGACATACTGAAGTGACTTAGCATGTACATACAACAGTAATCATGATAGATACCTAGATATTTCTAGAAAGTTTCCTAGAAAGGAAACTAGGGCAAGAAGTGTCCAATCACAAGGCTGAAGGACTCAAGTTAGCAACCATGTTGTATTTGGTGTAAATTGTATCCCATAGGTAAGTGGTGATTAAATATGAAGAAAGGAAAGAAAAAAGCCAGATGGGAGAAAACTTGAAGATATGAGAGTACTTTCTTCAATAAGTAAATTACTACATTTAGATAGAATTAGGGATGCTATCTTTATAGAACTGGATATTGTCATGAACCTTGATGAGAGTGATGAATATGGATCTTTGAGCAAAGAATAGATAGCCATGTCAGGCTGTAGAGCAAATGACCAAAGACATAAGGGCAAAAAGTAGAGAATCAAGAACAGATGATTGTTACATCAGCTTTGCCAGGGTGAAGAAATAGTCGAAAGCTCCAAGAGGGGTCAACTATTGTGTAATGATGAATGCCACACCTCAGGGTTTAGACAGACCCACTGAAGGCTCTGATCTGGAAGCTGGTACATGGAAAACTAGAGGAGACAGTGAGTCAGAGTGCAATTCATTGCAAGCTCGTGAGGGTCAGCTTCCATTGTTTGTGTATGTCAGGAAGAGGAGCTGGTTTGTTCCATCATGGATTTCTAGATGGATCGTGGCATATGTCCTGATAGGGATCAGGGTGACCATGATAGGGATCAGGTGACCCTGAGTGGTGACCTCTTTACACAAAGGACTGTTCCCTTATCTGAGCTGCACCCACACAACCACATGATTTGTCCTGCCAGATGGAGTACATTTTTCATGTAATGCACTTGGCAGTGAAAGAAAATCTATTTTAAGCTGACTGTTCATTTTTCATGATGTGTATTACAAAAGCATTGGTATAGCCCAATTTATTTATAAGTGGACTTAAAACACTTTAAAATACAATGAAACCATTCGGCTAAATGCTGACTCTTGGGAGTTGGGTTCCTGTACGGGAGAGTGAGATTTCGGCTCTCTCTACCTATCTTCAAAATGTATAAAACAGGCAGGATTCAGATTGAAGTAGAACAGACTTAGTGGGGTCTTAACCCATGGAATGGAGAGACCACACAGCACAAGGATTGGAACTTATTAGTGGGGATGGATGAGCCGCTCTGTGGTTTAGGCTGAAACGCCTGGGACTGCTTTTCAAATGTTTCAAATTTGATAATATATATACATAGACAGACACACACACATATATTAAAAAAGCTGATGTGTTTGCCAAAATCTTTCCTCCGTCTCCATTCTTCAACCCATATGGATTTTCAGTGTTTGTAATCCATACGTCTCTGATGTGTTCACACGAGGCCCTCTGAGGACTGGCTCGTAAAAGATTGTCCTCTGAGGAAATTTCTATCCACACTTTTCTCTAAAAGTTGCCACCCATTGCTCAAGCTCGTGCCCTAACCCTTTGCCCCACTCCTCTCAGAGTGATGTGGAGTAAACGAAAAAGCACAGGTTTGTAAGTCAAACCTTAATTCACTTCTAATTCTCTCCTTTAAGCACTCAGAGGTTATATGGACAAGCCATACAACCTCTTTATGTCAATTTTTTTTTTCTCATTCAGGGAAGTCAGAGGCAGGGGGGAGTGAGGACTCTCTAATCTAGTGGCCCTATTAGCTCTGAGTCTAAATGCCAATGACCCCAATGATTTCAGTACTTCTGGTTTTGCTCCTAACCCAAAACTGCCTTCTTAGGAATGTTGAAAATTACTGAAGGAATCAAAACCAGTAAGGAGACGTTGTTTCTAGTGAAGGGCAGCACTTAACTCTGGTTAGTGGAAGAACTTTTCTCTGGGTAATATGAGAGGGACAGGGTTGACCAGTTGGCCAGGAAAGGACAGGTATGTGTGTACTAAGTTGTTTCAGTTGTGCCTGACTTTGTGTGACCCTGTGGACTGTACACACCCAGGCTCCTCTGTCCATGGGGATTCTCCAGGCAAGAGTACGGGAGTGGGTTGCCATGCCCTCCTCCAGGGGATCTTCCTGACCCAGGGATCAAAACTACGTCTCTTATATCTCCAGTGGTTCTTAACCACTAGCACAACTTGGGAAGCCCAAGGACAGGTGACAACCCTCTAACCCTGCTCTTCTCATCTCAGCCTGTCTTGAAAGCAACAAGGAAGAAATGCCAGAGGAAGGAGGTGGCAAACAAACATGAACCCAGTGATGTTCTTTACTTGGCTGTGTTAGGGAAATCCTACACAGAGCAGGAGGTTTAGAAATTCAGAGGTGGGAACTCTTGCTGCTGTGCAGACTGTCTGGCTAAGTGAGACCAAGTGCAGGGTTTAGACTTTTGGTTGTGGTATCAGACAGGCTTAGGTTCAAATCCATTTACTTCTTTCCCTGCGAGCTAGAAGGACTTTTAGCTAAGGAGGCTTTGGAAACCAGAAGATCCAGAACAAAAGCATGGAGGCCAATTGCAACTCTGGAGATTTGTCTAAGGTATCCTCCGGGGAAGTTATAGATGCTCTCCGCACTTCTTAAAACTGCAGGGCTAGGACTGATCTCAGCATTCTGGTTTTGGCTTCCCCACATGCCTTGCAAAACCAGGTTGTAGTATGCATTTAGGGTCAACTTGAAGTCACACACACACACAGACACACAAACACACACAACATGCAGGAGAGTAGAAATGAAAAAGAGAAATGGGTAATGCCACCCATTTCTCCTTCGTACCTGGAAACCAGAGGTTAAGGGCTGATGTAATTAATATGAAATACATGGCTTTGTGAGCGCCTGTCCTTTTCTGCTCTCTTTTCCAACCTCTTTCAAGCAGACTGAGAGGCTGAGGACCCAGAAGAGGGAAAGGAGAGAATGGATAACTAGGGCTAGAGCAGATGTCTTGCTTCTCCAGGCTCTGTGAGGTCCAGGGATGCAGCAATTGTTTCATCTGCCATTTGTGGATTTCATGGACTGTGAAATGTCAGGAAAGCACATGCAAGGGCGCAGAGAAGTGGTTTTGAATCTGTGCCTGATCGTGGCTTGTATACATTCCTCTTAGAAACTTCAGGGAAGAGGGATGAGGCAGGGGAATGACATGAAGAAAATTTCTTATGGATCCTGGGTCCCCCTCCCTGCTGAAATTAAAATAAGTTCTGCTTTGATCAGTTTTTGGTGTTCTCTTAACATTACATTTGGAGAAAAGATGCAGCTAATAATAATGATGTTTTCAGAAAGCGCTCCGGGACTTGCGTCAGCTGACAGGCCTAAAGCATTGCTCCTGAACGCTGGTTCCCTTGGCTGGGACATGTAAGGAGGGGCACCTTCCACGAATGCAGCAGAAGGGGAGTGACCGTAGCAGAAGAGGCCACAGCAGGCAGGAGCAGCAGCGGAGGTTGGTCCCAGCACAATCCACAGGCCAGCCAAGCCTGAGAGGCAGCTTTACAGACGATAACTGCAGTGGAAAGATTTCTGTCTGTCTGCGAAGGGTTGAGGGTGAGCCTCCCAGAGGGTAGGGAAAAGGACTCAATTACTCACCACCGTCCGCTGCTATGACTGATTTCTGCCTTCATTTCTAATATTTAATTGATTATAAAGTAACCAGAAATCCCAAAGGAGCCCTCAGCCTCTGCTGAGGTAGCCGTTTAGCTGGGACGTAGTCAAAATCTGAGGATTTTGTGGCTGAAATGTATAGCGAATGACCCGGGTCTGGCCAGAAGTGTGACGCACGACAGCATACATTGGATGACTCATAGAAGTCAGGGGTGGAAAAGACCTATTAGGTCATTTTTTCCATCTTCCAGCCATTGCAGGTTTACTCTCTGCCAAGGTGGGATTATATTCAAATATTTGGTCCAGTCTAGTTTGAACTGATTCAAGTAATAGGGCTCCCACAACCCCTCTTGGGATCTTAATTCCACAGGATCATTGATCTCAATCTTCGGAAAATGTTCCTGAGGTTCGCTTTAAATTTTCCTTTGCTCAATTTCATCCCATTAATCCTACTTATTACCCCTCAGGCCACCCTAAATAATATCCCTTCTCCTTTCATGTTGACATTCCTCCAATACTGGTAGGGAGGAGACAGGGGAATACAAAAATGTCTTCTTGGCTTGGCTCACGGTCCCAAGTATAAAATGAAGAATAGAAATGTTCTGAATAATAGCTTAAGATGTTGGGGAGACGATGTGTAGCCGATGAGAAAGGGTTTTCCAGATTGCCCAGGAATAGTTCAGACAATCAATGGCAGGTGTTTCTGAGTTTAACTTTCGTTGTAAAGATTCTGAGTCAGAGACGAGCAAAGGAGACAGACACGTGACCCGCCATTCTGCCACTTAACATGGATAGTGTATGTCCTTGTAGCCTTTGGGGGAGATAATTCTCTATAATCCTCCGATTATTTTTCTCCGGAGGGCAGGGATCACTTCAAATAGCAAAAATCCACACGAGTTAACCTCTGACTGAGTCATGTCCCTTTTAGGGCACAGGGCAGGAGAGGTGGTGAAGTCAGCTATTCTCAGAGTATGGGGTCCCAGAGTGGGAGGCAGGGTTTTCATATACTAGGGTGGGGCTTACTAAAAATACAAATCGTTGGGGTTCATCTCAGGCCAACTGTGATTCAGAATCTGTGGCCAAAGCCCAGAAATCTATTTTTTTTTCCCTTTTTGGCTGCACCACATGGCATGCAGGATCTTAATTCCCTGACTAGGGATCGAACCCATACCCCGTGCTGTGGAAGCCTGGAGTGTTAACCACTGGACCACTGGGAATTCCCTAGAAACCTACATTTTTAACAAGCTTAATGATGTTTGAAGGGCACAGACCCTGGGATAATTCTAATCCCATACCATTTAAGAACACCTTGGATGAAATTAGGGACACTAAACTGGCACCCAAAGGACAAGAGTTTGTCTGGTGATGGGACAGAAATCAGGAGTTAGGACTCAAGACTGAGAGCAGAGCAAGGATGTTGAGCAGTTATTGTTAGAAGCAAACGTTCGGTGTCCGCAGGCTGAATACATCGGCTATCAGAGCATGGTTTGTGCACATGAAGTCAGACTAACTAGATAAAAGGTCTGGTAGGACCCTGGTCTATATAAACATGGTCTAAGAATTGCCAACACTTTACCTTATTCTTTGCATGTTGTGTAAATTAATCTTACAGGTGTACCTTGTTTAATTAAGCTTCACTTTATGATATTTTGCAGATACTGAATTTTTTACAAATTGAAGGTTTGCAGCAAGTCTATGAGCACTATTTTTCCAACAGAATTTGCTGACTTCATGGCTCTGTGTCACCTTTGGGTAATTCTCAAAATATTTCAATTTTTTTCATTATTATTATATTTGTTATGGTGATCCGTGCCCAGTGATTTTTGATGTCTCTGTCATAATTATTTTGGAAAGCTACAAACAGTACTCATATAAGGAAGTAAATTGAATCGATTGATAAAATGACAATGATGGATTTGGAATGTTACATAAGTTCCATTGACAAGACAGAGGCAGGGTTTGGGAGGATTGACTCCAAGTTTGAGAGAAGTTCTACTGTGGGTAATATGCTATTGAACAGCATTGCATACTACAGAGAAATCATTCATAAAGAGAGTCAATTTCTGTGGCACATGTCACTGTTGTCCTGTTGTAAGAAATTTTCACATCCAGTCCTATCTTCATTAACCACCACCTTAATCAGTCAGCAGCCACTACCATCAAGGCAAGACCTTCCATTAGCAAAAAATAATGACTTGCTAAAGGATTAGAGGACATAAGAATTTTTTAGAAGTGAAGTATTTTTAAGTTAAAATATATACTTGTTTTAGACATTATGCTATTGCACCCAATAGATTGCAGTGTAGTGCAAGCATGCCTTTTATAGTCACTGGGAAACCAAAATATTCATGGGACTCACTTAATTGTGATATTCACTTTATTGCAGTGGTCTGGAACCCAGCTTGCAATATTTCCAAGGTATGTCTGTATAGGAGAAACCTAATGGTGAAGAGAAAAGGTAAGGATAAAAATACTGGATTTCAAATTTCAAATTCACGCACACAAAATTTCAAGGAGCTGGTCTGACTTTGGCTTTCAGTTACGATAAAGTGATTTGCAGCACACCAATTTCAGCCCAGAAGAAGTAGAAAAACTTAAGGTCCTTGATGGGTTGCAAAGGCAAGCCAGATTTGGGGAATTAAGATCCTGGAGTCAAATGAACCTCAGACAGATCAACTGATACTCTTAGTGTTTTCCCCTACAGAGCATTTCCTGATTGTCAGTAGAGAAGAAAAAAAGGCTGAGAATCCATGCAAAGGACTGCTGTTACGAGGGAGAGAGAAGTCAACAATATCACTGGGCCAGAGAGACAAATCCAGAGTTTGGGAAGCCAAACCGAGGAAGCCATAAGCCGAAATTTAACGAGAAGGGAGACACAAAGGAGAGACATTCAGTGCTGTTCCCCCTTAAGACGTTTGCTAGATTTTTATGCTGCTCTAAGCTATAGACCAAGTAGCTAAACAACAACAACAACAATAATAATCACAGAATTTTCTAGACTCACATGGTAAAAATAAGGCAAATATTGTATGCTATGATTTACCAAAAAGAAAGGCCTTAGTAAGCACCCTAGATTTTTAGTTGGGGCCGCTGAAGGGCATTACTCTAGAAGCAAGGATAAAGCACAAGTAAAACTTCAAGAAAACTACAGCCCAGCCACAAACAGCTCAGTCCCTGATTGGATCAAGGTCACTGACTGAATTTAACCTGTCCACACCTGATCAAAAGTAGCAGGTGTATAGACTCAGTACTAACAGAAAAGCACAATATAAAAACAGACATACATAGGACCCAATTTTTGGAGTTGCCAAACACAGGTAAGATTGAGAATTTCTTATGAGAACTAGAATATAAATTTTAAAAATATCAAATGTAAATCTTAGCATCATGAAATGCAATAATTGAAATTAATCATTTAATATATGGGTTTAAGTGCAGTTTTAACACAGTAGAAGAGAAGTAATTAGAAGCTACATCCTAAGAAAATAAAATATCCAGGCAGAAGCAGGAAAACAAAAAGAAATTTAAAAATACAGAAAAGAAAATGAGAAACAAATGGAATACAATAAATAGAGCAAAAAAACATAATTTGAATCTGAGGAGGAAAAAGAGAGTGTACATAAGAAGTCATAACAAAAGAGAAGTAGTGATACAATTTCCAAAACTAAAGAAAGATATCAAGTCACAGA
Organism: Cervus elaphus; assembly: GCF_910594005.1. Lineage (NCBI taxonomy): Eukaryota > Metazoa > Chordata > Mammalia > Artiodactyla > Cervidae > Cervus > Cervus elaphus. The sequence goes on along the minus strand of NC_057828.1, from coordinate 24,327,808 downwards.
ATGAGGAAGTGCTATGAACACCATGCAAGAAAAACACAAATAAAACATCTATGTACCATGTAACAAATCTACTGGTCATGAACAAAAAAGAGGAATACTACATTATCAAAACTGAAAGGAAAAGTCAGATGAGATTCCTTGAACCCTGTGTGTGTGTGAATTTGAAATTTGAAATCCAGTATCCATATGCAAATTGGATATAATTGGTACCATAATCAAAATTAAATTGAATCATAAACCTACAGTAAAGGTTAAACCTATAAAACACTGGACTACATAGGAGAAAATCTTTGCAGATTTGGAGCAGGGAAAGCATTCTTTGGACACAAAAGAAGTATCAGTCATAAAGGGAAAAAATTTTGTCTGTAAAGCTACAAGGAAGTACTACTATATACCCATTATATAAGACTGACAGTATCAAATCTGAGCAAAGATGTGAAGCAACTGGAACTCTCGTATATTTCTGGGGGGCATAGAACAGAGTACAATCATTTTGAAAAAAGTTTGACAGGCTCTTAAAGTTAGACATCATATACCTATAAACGACCCATGAATTCCACTTCTAGATTTTTACCCAAGAGAAAGAAAACATATGTCCACATGAATATCTACTTATTTATGCGAATGTTTACATCACAAACTTACATATATGACTTAAAAACTAGAAACAAATGTCCAAAAAGCAAGTGAATACCACAAATTGTGATATATTCATATAGTGATATACTATCCAACAATAAAAAAAAATGATTTATTTATCTATTCCACAACATAGATGAGTTTCAAACATATCAGACTGTTAAAAAGTCAGACACAAAATAGTCCATACTACATGATTCGATTAACAGGAAGTCCTGAAAGAAGAAAAATCAAATCTTAAATTACAATCAAAATCAGATGAGTGGTTGCCTAAGATTAAGGATTCTCAGTGTTACCTGGGAGAAAACAGGGGAAACTTTTTGAAGAAGTGGAAATGACTTACATCTTGTTTGGGTTGGTGGTTATACTAAGAGAACAGTGTTAAAACTCATAAAAGGCTACATTTTACTATATATAAATTACACCCAGATAAAGTGGATTAAAAGCTGTTACACTCCAGATTTTTTTTTTCCTAATTCAGGTTGGTCTTCTCTCAAATCAGGTATGTATCTTTTCTCTTTTTTCATTTCCCTTAGCCTTCTGAGTACCAAAACCTTATTAATAATTCAACATATATTTACTCAGCACCCATATTCTAGGTACTATTATAGGCAGTGGATAAATTTATTGAACAAAACTTACAAAGTTCCCTACCTGGTGGAACCTAAAATTAAATGCCAAGAAGAAATTTTCTGCAGACTATTCAGTCCAAGAAAATATTATGATTTTTCATCACAAGCTATGATTTCATTTTTGTAGTTGTCTTTACGTGGCTATGTTCTATGACACAATTCCACAATAAGATACAGATTATAAACAATTGTTTTGTTGTTGCTGTTATTTCATTGCCAAGAGTTGTACAACTCTTTGTCAACCCATGGACTGTAACCCACCAGGTTTCTCTGTCCATGGGATTTCCCAGGCAAGAATACTGGAGTGCGTTGCCGTTTCCTTCTCCAGGGGATCTTCCCAATCTAGGGATCAAACCTACGTCTCCTGAGTTGCAGGCAGATTCTTTACTGCTGAACCACCAGGTTTTGAAGCTCAAAATGAGTTACTAATGCCTCAGTTTTCTCAATGTGACTGAGCAAGACTGACGAAAAGGAAAGCAATTCTAACTGGCCCCGCCGCCTCTCTCTGTGACCCTTTGTATCCCCTCCCTTCCCTGATTAGGAACTGTTTGAAAGGCTTCCTGCCCAGGCGCCCCACAGGCTCCTGCCGCCTCATTACGGCAGTTGAGGAAAGACCTTCTTATCCTTCTGATGGCCTCTGCTTTCTTGAAGTGTCCACAGTTTGTATAGCATAGGTCTCGTTAGCTAATATCAATTAAAACTTTGGGGTATTTTATCACTGTCATTAAAAAGAATGAAATAATGTCATTTGTAGCAAAGTGGACAGACCTACAGATTATCATATTGAGTGAAGTAAGTCAGACAGAGAAAGAGAAATATGATATCCCTTATATGCAGAATCTAAAAGGAAATGATACAAGTGAACTTACTTACAAAACAGAAAGAGATTTACAGAATTAAAGAATGAGTTTATGGTTGCTAGGTTGGGGGGAGCGGTGTTGGGGATAAATGATAGGGATGTAACTATAGTATAGTGAAGTATAGTAAAGGATGGACATTTTACTATGTTTAAAATAGATAACTAATAAAGATATACTGTAAAGCGCGGGAACTCTGCTCAGTGTTATGTGGCAACCTGGATGGGAGGGGAGTTGAGGGGAGAACGGATACATGTATATGTATGGCTGAGTTACTCAACCATATCATATATGAGCCATATTGTATATGTAACTCATGTACATATACATGTACTCATGTACATGTAATATATTGTATATGAGTTATTGTATGTGAGTTACATATACAATATATGTACATGTATTGCAGTGCTTCTGAAAGTATCACAACATTATTAATTGGCCAAACTTCAATAGAGGGGCTTCCCAGGTGGCTTAGTAAGTGAAGAAACTGCAATGCAGGAAACTCAGGCTTCATCCTTGGGTTGGAAAGATCCCATAGAGGAGGGCATGGCCATACTGGAGGCCACTCCAGCATTCTTGCCTGGAGAATCCCATGGACAGGGAGTCTGATGGGCTACAGTCCATAGGGTTGCAAAGAGTCAGACACGATTCAAGTGACTGAGCACAAACACACACATCTTCTAATATAAAATTTAAAGTTTTTTAAAGGAAGGGGGAGGAAAGACTTTGATGTACCTGGTCCTAAAGGGACCCTCCCTCAGTCTTCACCCTTGTTCAATACTGGACTGCAGCTTCCATCTCCTTTTCCGCTTGGGTGTTCCACCCGTGCTCCCTGCCCACAGAGTCACCTCCAACATGCCCTGGGTCCTCCCTGCTTTCAGTCATTTTCTGTGTCCCTCATTAGAAACTTCTGGATCTTTTATTCCTTGTCTGGGCCCTGGGGAACCTGAGTCTGGCTCTAAGTCAGACCTAACCACCTATTCATTTCTGTCAGCAACTTGTATGCCTATTACCCAGAAATTGGATTTGCTTCTTGGTAGGTGTCAAGACCGGAGAAGGCAATGGCACCCCACTCCAGTACTCTTGCCTGGAAAATCCCATGGACGGAGGAGCCTGGTAGGCTGCAGTCCATGGGGTCGCAAAGAGTCGGACACGACTGAGCGACTTCAGTTTCACTTTTCACTTTCACGAATTGGAGAAGGAAATGGCAACCCACTCCAGTGTTCTTGCCTGGAGAATCCCCGGGATGGGGGAGCCTGGTGGGCTGCGGTCTATGGGGTCGCACAGAGTCGGACACGACTGAAGCGACTTAGCAGCAGCAGCAGCAGCAGCAGGTGTCAAGACAAGACAAAACCAAGTCAAAGACTGGGAGGATTCTTACTTGCAACAAGTAAGGAGAACACTGGGATCCTTCCCAAAGTGGTGTCTCCCTGAGCAGCAAAACTGCAGAAGTTTTAAGCTAAGGATACATGCATATTCATGAAAGGGTTTGGGAAGTAGAAAGAGTCCAAGCTTTAGCTGAGTGAAGTCATGAGGGTCAGAAATTCTAGGTCAACATCACCGTTCTTAGGTTCCAATTAACCTGGTGATTGAGTTCTTCTGGCTAATTTTTACCATTGAAACAGAACTGGGAGTCTTTACAACTGATATATTATCTTTGCTGTTGTTATTTCTCTTGCCTGAAACAGTGTGTTCCTGCATTCTTTTGTTTCCTTAAGATCATTTATTACTGAGACCTATTCAAGGGCAAGCACTATAGCCAGCCTTAGATAACAAAAATGCTTAGGCCAAAATGGCTTCTCTTATGTCAAGAAAGTCGTTCCTGGTTCTCTTTCTCCAAGGATCCTTTACCCAATCTGTCTATTTTTCTGGAACCATGCCAGCCGTGGGCATCTCTCAGAGGGACACATCTTTTTTAGGTTGAACTTGGAGATGGCTCTTGTCAAAGGAGGGGTTCCTACCCCTTAGCCTTTTCAGGTCAAAGTTATGTCACAAGATGGGATAAGAATAAAGAAATGAATGCTTACAGGAAGTAAAGTAAACATCCAAGAAGGAAAACAATATATACCAAGAGGTAATACTGAGGGACTTCCCTGGTGCTGTTTAAGACTTAGTCTACCAAAGCAGGGGTTACAGATTTGATGTCTGGTTGGGTAGCTAAGATTCCATGTGATTTGGGTCCAAAAAGTCAAAACATAAAAACAGAAGCAATATTAAAACAAATTCAGTAAAGACTTTAAATAAAAAGAGAGAGGTAATGTTGGATTTGTAGCCTCTTATCCCTCCCCCTCCCAAAATATGCAAAGATATAAAGTGGGGCTGAATATCTGAACATTACTGCAGCATATTGAATGGAACAAAAGAATCCTTTCTAAAGAGCCATTTGGTAATACAACCTGTCAGTCTCAGTATTTATTGGGAGGCAGTAATACGTTCCAGGAATTCTGCTAGGTGCTTTCCCACACATCATCTCTCAACAATCCGTTGAGGTAGGAATGACCTTTCCACAACAAGGATGAGGAAACTGAGACTACAGAGATTAAAGGACTTGCCCAGAGCCACCAAATTAAACAAAAGATCACATGGGGTCTGAAAATATGCCTTTATTTCTGACTCTTAGGAATAATTGTCTTAACTTTCTCTTTTGTTATGCTTTAAGATAAGATGTTTATGACCGTATAGGGGACAAAGACATTTTATAATTAATGGTGTATTATTTTTTAACCTCTCTTCACAGAATACCAAAACAATGTGTGTGTTTGTTGAAGAGAAAATGTCAAATTTAACAAAGCTGAGGGGGCAGAATTTTTAAGGTAGGAGCCTTAGTTATCACATCAGTGGAGATATCAGGTGGCTATCACTGTAGTTACCAAAACTACATGGAGATATCACCTCATATCAGTCAGAATGGCTATCATCAAAAAATACACAAATGGTAAATGCTGGGGAAAGAAGGGAATCCTCCTACACTATTGGTGGGAATGTAAATTTGTACAGCCTCTATGGAGAACAGTATAGATGTTCCTTAAAAAACTAAAAAGAAAGTTACCTTGTGATTATGAAATCCCACTCTTGGGTATATACCTGAAGAAAAACATGGTCCAAAAAGATACATGCATGCAATATTCATTGCAGCAATGTTTACAATAGGTACAACATGGAAGCAACATAAATGTCCTTTAACAGAAGAATGGATAAAGAAGATGTTATAAATATATACAGTGGAATATTGTTTTTGTTGTTGCTTAGTCGCTAAGAATGTCCAACTCTTTTGTGACCCCACAGACTGTAGCACGCCAGGCTCCTCTGTCCATGGGATTTCCCAGGCAAGAATACTAGAGTGAGTTGCTATTTCCTTCTCCAGGTGATCTAACTGACCTAGCACTCAAACCTGTGTCTCCCGTCTCCTGCATTGGCAGGTGGGTTCTTTACCACTGAGCCACCAGGGATATTACTCAGGATATTTAAAAAATAATAATAATAATGCCATTTGTAGCAACATGTAGCATGTAGCAACATGTAACACAATTACAGGAAACTAACCAATCTGATCACATGAACCACAGCCTTGTCTAACTCAATGAAACTATGAGTCATGCCCTGTAGGGCCACCTAAGATGGACAGGTCAGGGTGGAGAATTCTGACAAAATGTGGTCCACTAGAGAAGGGAATGGCAAACTACTTCAGTATTCTTGCCTTGAGAAGCCCGTGAACAGCATGAAAATGCAAAAAGATAGGGCACTGAAAGATGAACTCCCCAGGTCGGTAGGTGCCCAGTATGTTACTGGAGATCAGTGGAGAAACAACTTTCTCCAGAAAGAATGAAGAGAGGAACCAAAGCAAAAACAACACCCAGTTTTGGATGTGACTGGTGATGGAAGTAGTCTGATGCTGTAAAGAGCAATATTGCATAGGAACCTGGAACGTTAGGCCCATGGACCAAGGCAAATTGGAGGTGGTCAAACAGGAGATAGCAAGAGTGAACATCAACGTTTTAGGAATCAGCGAATTAAAATGGACTGGAACGGGTGAATTTAACTCAGATGACCATTATATCTACTACTGTGGGCAAGAATCCCTTAGAAGAAATGGAGTAGCCATCATAGTCAACAAGAGTCCAAAATGCAGTACTTGGATGCAATCTCAAAAATGACAGAATGACCTATGCTCGTTTCTAAGACAAACCATACAATATCCCAGTAATCCAAGTCTATGCCCCGACCAGTGTTGCTGAAGAAGCTGAAGTTGAATGGTTCTATGAAGACCTACAAGGCCTTCTAGAATAACTCCCCAAAAGATGTCCTTTTCATTATAGGGGACTGGAATGCAAAAGTAGGGAGTCAAGAAATACTTGGAGTAACAGGCAAATTTGACCTTGGAATACAGAGTGAAGCAGGGCAAAGGCTAATAGAGTTTTGCCAAGAGAACGCACTGGTCATAGTAAACACCCTCTTCCAACAACACAAGAGAAGACTCTACTCATAGACATCATCAGATGGTCAATACCAAAATCAGATTGATTATATTCTCTGCAGCCAAAAATGGAGACGTTCTATACAGTCAGCAAAAACAAGACCGGGAGCTGACTGTGGCACAGACCATGAACTCCTTATTGCCAAATTCAGACTTAAATTGAAGAAAGTAGGGAAAACCACTAGACCATTCAGGTGTGACCTAAATCAAATCCCTCACAATTACACAGTGGAAGTGACAAATAGATTCAAGGGATTAGATCTGATAGACACAGTGCCTGAAGAACTATAGATGGAGGGTCAGGACATTGTACAGGAGGCAGGGATAAAGACCATCCCCATGGAAAAGAAATGCAAAAAAGCAAAATGGTTGTCTGAGGAGGCCTTACAAATAACTGTGAAAAGAAGAGAAGCAAAAGGCAAAGGAGGAAAGGAAAGATATACCCATTTGAATGCAGAGTTCCAAAGAGTAGAAAGGAGAGGTAAGAAAGTCTTCCTCAGTGATCAATGCAAAGAAATAGAGGAAAACAATAGAATGGTAAAGACTAGAGATCTCTTCAAGAAAATGAGAGATACCAAGGCAACATTTCATGCAAAGAGGGGCACAATCAAGGACAGAAATGGTATGGACCTTAAAAAGCAGAAGATATTAAGAAGAGGTGCCAACAATACACAGAAGGACTATACAAAAAAGATCTTCATGACCCAGATAACCATGATGGTGTGATCACTCACCTAGAGCCAGACATCCTGGAATGCAAAGTCAAGTGGGCCTTAGGAAGCATCACAATGAACAAAGATAGTGGCGGTGATGGAATTCCAGTTGAGTTATTTCAAATCCTAAAAGATGATGCTGTGAAAATGTAGCACTCAATAGGCCAGCAAATTTGGAAAACTTAGCAGTGGCCACAGAACTGGAAAAGGTCAATTTTCATTCCAATCCCTAAGAAAGGCAATGCCAAAGAATGCTCAAACTACCACACAATTGTACTCATCTCACATGCTAGCAAAGTAATGCTCTAAATTCTCCAAGCCAGGCTTCAACAGTACATGAACTGTGAAATCCCAGATGTTCAAACTGGATTTAGAAAAGGCAGAGGAACCAGAGATCAAATTGCCAACATCCGTCGGATCATCAAAAAAGCAAGAGAGTTCCAGGAAAATATCTACTTCTGCTTTATTGACTATGTCAAAGCCTTTGACTGTGTGGACCACAACAAACTCTGGAAAATTCTGAAAGAGATGGGAATACCAGACCACCTGATCTGCCTCCTAAGAAATCTGTATGCAGATCAAGAAGCAAGAGTTAGAACTGGACATGGAACAATAGACTGGCTCCAGATAGGAAAAGGAATACGTCAAGGCTGTATATTGTCACCCTGCTTATTTAACTTATATGCAGAGTACATCATGAGAAATGCTGGGCTAGATGAAGCACAAGATGGAATCAAGATTGCTGGGAGAAATATCAATAACCTCAGATATGCAGATGACTTCCCTGGTGGCTCAGACGGTAAAGAGTCTGCCTACAATGTGGGAGACCCGGGTTCAATCCCTGGGTTGGGAAGATCTCCTGGAGAAGGAAGTGGTAACCCATTCCAGTATTCATGCCTGGAAAATCCCAAGGATGGAGAAGCCTGGTACGCTACAGTCCATGGGGTCACAAAGCATTAGACATGACTGAGTGACTTCACTTTCATGCAGATGACACCACCCTTATGGCAGAAAGTGAAGAAGAACTAAAGAGCTTCTTGATGAAAGTGAAAGAGAGTGAAAAAGTTGGCTTAAAACTCAACATTCAGAAAACAAAGATCAAGGCATCCGGTCCCATCACTTCATGGCAAATAGATGGGGAAACAGTGGAAACAGTGACAGACTTTATTTTGGGGGGGCTCCAAAATCACTGCAGATGGTGATTGCAGCCATGAAATTAAAAGACGCTTGTTCCTTGAAAGAAAAGTTGTGACCAACCTAGACAGCATATTAAAAGGCAGAGACGTTACTTTGCCAACAAAGATCTGTCTTGTCAAAGCTATGGTTTTTCCAGTAGTCATGTATGGATGTGAGATTTGGACTATAAAGAAAGCTGAGCGCCGAAGAACTGATGTTTTTGAACTGTGGTATTGGAGAAGACTCTTGAGAGTCCCTTGGACTGCAAGGAGATCCAACCAGTCCATCCTAAAGGAAATCAGTCATGAATATTCATTGGAAGGACTGATGTTGAAGCTGAAACTCCAATACTTTGGCCACCTGATGTGAAGAACTGACTCATTGGAAAAGACCCTGCAGCTGGGAAAGATTGAAGGCAAGAGGAGAAGGGGATGACAGAGGACAAGAGAGTTGGATGGCATCACCGACTCAATGGACATGAACTTGAGTAAACTCTGGGAGTTGGCGATGGACAGGGAGGCCTGGCGTGCTGCAGTCCATGGGGTCGCAAAGAGTCAGACACAACTGAGTGACTGAACTGAACTGAACTGAACTGAACTGTAGCGGTTGGACCTAAAGCAGATGGACCTAAAGATTATACCAAGTGAAGTAATTCAGATGGGAAAAAGAAATACCATATGATATCACTTATATGTGGAATCTTAAAAAAGAAGACAGAAATGAACTTATTTACAAAACAGAGACATAGACTGAAAGAACAAACTTATGGTTGTGGATGGGGGAAGGGTTGCGGGAGGGACAGATGGGAGTCTGGGACGGACATACACACAGCGCTGTATTTAAAAGGGATAACCAACAAGGACCTGCTGTATACACAGGGAAGTCTGGTCAGTATTATGTAACAACCTAGATGGGAAAAGAATTTGAAAAAGAATAGATACTTGTATTTGTATAACTGAGTCCCATTGCCATACACCTGAAACTAACACAATATTATTAATCAACTATACTCCATTATAAAATAATTTTTTTTTAAGGAACTATCACATTGCCCTTGAGAGTTTCCCCTCAACTTTGCTCTGCTTCAACTTCTTGGCTCAAGCCCCACCCTCTGAAAGGAAGAGGCTTGGAACAATCCCTGAATCTGTGTCCAAAAGGGCTGAAAACATGCTCTGGTCATGGTGGTGAGAAGTACCCAGGTTTCCCAGGCAGGAGATGTATGTAGGTCAGGTATTACTCAACTTTTAGTCCTGACTTCTGCAATGAAGGTGGGGTCTGGTAGTTGTTTGGATTGACTCCTCACATATAGGGACAAGTTGGCAGCTGCTTCCAGAAGCCCCCTCCCACCTAAGAAGGGTCTTGTCAACCTAAAGAGGACCTGAGCCTAGAGAGGTACTGCCTGACCAAATCAGAGATTGTAAATATTTGTATTTCTTTTATATACTAGGCCATCTTAATTATGGGGTCTAGTATGAAAAAGAAAGCTATATCGAAGTTCCTCTGGGACATCTTTGTCAGGGCCTGCTATGATGCTGAATTGGTCAATAACACAGAGATAGAAGGGGCTTCCCAAGTCGTTTAGTGATAAAGAATCTGCCTGCCAATGCAGATGATGCAGGAGACTTGGGTTCGATCCCTGGGTCAGGAAGGTTCCCTGGAGGAGAAAATGGTAACCCACCCCAGTATTCTTGCAGGGAAAATCCCATGGGCAAAGGAGCCTGGTGGGCTGCAGTCCATGGGATCACAAAGAGTCGGACAAGACTGAGTGACTGAGCAGACACACACACACGAAGATGGAAAACATACTCAAGGCCAGAGCTGAGCACTCATTCACAAGGGACAAGAGAAGGCATAAGTGTTGAACACATACACTAAGACCTGCCAACATTTTTCACTTGCAACTTTCTGAAAGAACGAGATTTCATTCTGGGCTGGGTAAAGAAGAAACAGCCAAGCCAAAATTTTTTCTCTAATATAAATGCGTGGCTTCCAGGAATTCCAAGAGCCACCCCTATGACTCCAAGATCAAAATCCACAACTCAGAGATTTCTGTTAGAACAAAACCAAGTGAGAGTGGGTGCTTTCTAGAGAGGTAAGTTTGTTAGGGGAAATATGGCCTGAAATAGCCCTCCCTGGCCAGGCCAGATAGTAGTCACTTGCATGAGCTATTTTAACAACAGGGGGTTCTAGTAAGGAACTTGGAATCAGCAAGCTACCATGAACTAGACAAATTCAGGGAAGGGCAAAAGGAGAGAAAAGACTCCAGTGTATGCATCTTCCCAATCTCCCAGAATCCTTCTTGCTGGAACCCATCTTGGCTGAGTGATGTGTGCACCACCAGGAAAGACCCTGAGTCAGAATGATTGTCCAGAGACAACCTGGAATCTAATAACATCACTATGAAACCTGAGACTGCAAACTACATGGCCAAGCAGTCTTCTGGGTTCCCTTACGCTGCTTCTCTCCACCCACGTGCCCCTTCCCAGTAAAGTCTCTTGCATGGTTAGCAGGTGTGTCTTCTCGGACAATTCATTTCCGAATGTTAGACAAGAGCCCACTCTCAGGCCCTAGAAAAAGTCCCCCCTCCTGCAATAAGTTCACTTCCAGAAGTTGTTTGAGTTTTGAAAGTCAAGACACCACAGACACTATTAGGGATACTGAGATTCTCAAGAAGATAAATCAAGCTTCTCAAATTCAAGATTCATTCAATTACATAATTTGAAATGAATTTAAGAGAGATTTTTCTTTGGGGCATATTTCCCCCATCTCCTTCTGCTTAACCACCTATGGATGGCAGAAGTTTCAAGAATTTCTTCTAGGAATGAAGATTCTTCCAGTCCCTCTCTTCTCTGGCCTGTAAACTGAAAGACAAGCTCTTGTTCAATGCCCCAACTGCCTACTTCTTACATTTCCCTGGAGGTTGTTGGTTTCACCCTAGTTAGGTAAACAAATACGGCTCTTAATTACGTGGCCCATTCAGTTTGACATCATTTTCTGCAAATGGCTTGTATCAAGATCCAAATCAACCACCTGGAATTTGGAACATGCTCTCCTACAGGCCTCTCCTTCTATGCCAGATCTGGCCTGAACTTGAGAAACAAGATCAACTATATGAGAGCTATTTCAGCCCAGATTTTCCTCTTCTCTGGAAAATTCAAGGAATTGGAGGCACCATTCCCCACTGACCCAATGCAGGAAATTATGACTCTCAATGATAGTATGAACTCACAGACAATGTCTGAACTGGGATTAACACACACTAATGCATGGTGGGCAAGTATGGTCCAAATTCAATACCTGCAATTTATGAAAAAAAAAAGGGGGGGGCATTAGGGAGGGGAAAAACTGAGAAGTCTAGGCATCTGAGCAGTGTTTGAACTTTTCCCTTTAACAAGGATCTGTTTTTCTGAAAACCCAACTCTCTCAAATTAGTTGGGTCATTGTTCCTCCAGAGTTTTATTTCTCTATGGGGAGAATTTCCAACACACAGAATTACCTCTTTGCATCCTTAATTGTGATACTTTCTGCTAATTGAAAGCTAGGACTTGTGGTTTCCAGAACACTAATTTGTGATGGTAAAACCTTTACCCATCATAAATTATTTCATTGTTCAACGAGGATGTAAAATAATTAATTGGTTATTTGGCAGATAAGTTAGCATTTGCAGGATCTGTTTTATAAGAAATTTTATTGATGAAAATGTGTCTAAAGCTTTAGCAATGCACTTGGCTTTAGCATTTGGCAGCAAGGAGACAAACTCTTAAAGCCAAAAACCTCCCCAGGGCACGAGGCAAAGTACAACTTTGCATCTATATTCCTGCTGTAAGTCATTGGGGGTCTCCTTTTACAGACAATTGGCAAAAGGTTTCAGTGGCTGTTTTATGATCCGTTTTGATTTTGTATATGAGCAAATCTCACGTTTCGGCTGTGAGACATACCCATGTTTTACCGCGTTGCCCTTAAATGATTTTTCAAGAAGTTGCATTAACTCTTAAAATTGACAGGAATAAATAGAGGCACCATAAATTTTTTAAGCTGAAGTCACAAGCATCACAGGCTAACTTACTTTTTGTTAGACTGTTGGCCAGTGTAGTTTTTAAGACATTAAAAGAAAATGTTCAAACTCATCATCACAAATATACTTGGCTCTCTTGATGCTACTAGTTTTAAGAAATTAAACTGGGTCTATATGACACCAATCCAACCAGCAAAGTCTAATAAATGTCTTAAAAAGAAAATCCCAGAAGTTGATTATTTACTGACGAATGGACAAAAAAAGCCAAGCGGGGACTTCCACTGACACTAGGTGGATAGCCACTGAGGGCCTTCTTCATCTCTTAGCCCCTCTGTACCATGTAAAGCTGGCTCCCAGGGACATCATGGAAGTGCTCGCTTACTGAGTTTGTGCTCTCAATAAGCACTGCATTCTGCTTCAAACAGAACATAAAGAAAGGTAAAAGTGATACAGGCGAGTGCTTGCTCCTTGAATGTCAGCCATTTGGTGTACCAATGTGTGTTTATAATAAACGCTTCCAGAATAAAAAAAAAAAAGTTCATTTCCACCTTCAAATGTACTCTTCAAAATTAGCCCTGTTCAGGGGAAATGTTTCTGGGAAAGAGTAGTGCATGCAAAAACTGCAAACAAGGAGGTTACACGTTTGTGTGACTAATATCCCTTGTCTTGCAACTTAGACCAGAAGAACAACTAAGAAACTAACAACTAAGACATATTTACTCTCAGGCTTAGTGCTGACATCTCTTTCTTGTTAACACAACAGAGTTCTGAACATGTTTTCACATAAGTTCTTCATTTCAGAAACTCATGGCTTGACTTCATGGAGTTGTCTTGAGACCAAAGCAATTTATTTAGAAATATTGAAAAATAATAACTGTTTAGAAGTTTCAGGAAAGGAAAAAAAAAGGTAATTCCTATTCCATGCCTGGTTATTTATTCCCACAAAATGAAAACACTAATTTGAAAAGATACGAGCAGCTCCAAAGTTCATAGTAGCACTATTTACAATAGCTAAGATATAGAAGCAACCTTAAGTGTCCATTCACTGATGGATAAAAAAAGATGTGGCACATATATATATACACAAAGTATTCCATTGTGTATATGTATATACACCATATGTATACACCACTCAGCCATAAAAAAGAATGATGTTTTGCTATTTGTAGCAACATGGATGATCATGGAGGGTATTATGCTAAGTGAAGTAAGACAAATGCTGTAGAACATGACTTATATGTGGAATCTAAAAATACAACAAACAAGAGAATATATAAAAAAAGAATAGACACAGATATAGAGAACTGGTGGTTACCAGTGGGAAGAGGGGAGGGGGGAAGGGCAAAATAGGGGTAGAGGATTAAGAAGTACAAACTTCTGTATAAAATAAACTAAAAGATATCTTGTGTAACACAGAGAATATTTACAATATTTTATAGTTAAAAATAGAGTATAACCTTTAAAACTTGTGAATCACTATGTATACCTATAATTTATATAACATACTCCAGCAACTATACATCAATAAAATAAATAAAAATGAAATGAACAATAAATTAATAAAAGTCTCAGGAAAATAAAAAATTAACAAGGAAAAGTATTACCACTTTCTGTTCCATCTTATAATATACAATCTTTATGTACTTACAAGAGTACTGTGTGTGTGTACGCTTGGTCACTTCAGTCATGTCCAACTCTTTGCAACCCCATGGACTATAGTCCCCCAGGCTCCTCTGTCCATGGAATTCTCCAGTCAAGAACACTGGAATAGGTGGCCATGCCCTCCTAGGGGGGATGTATCTCCCCAACCCACGGGAAGGAACCCATGTCTCAGGAACCTGAGACACGGAGCAAACCCAAGTCCCAGGTGTCCTGCAGGCAGGTTCTTGATTACTAGCGCCACTGAGAAGCTCACAGAGCACCTTATATAACGTCAGAAGTAAGGATCTCTGCCTCCTGTTTGCACTGCTTAAATACTGTCGTCCTTCAGCGCTCTCATACCTGTAAGTTCACATGAGCTTTACTCTCTTACATCTTGTAAACTCTAGCATTGTTTATATACTTTTTTTTTACAATCTTTATTAAGAATTTTATAAGCTCAATATCATTCTCCTAAGGGATGAATCAGACACACTGTATTAATATATATATTAATCAGACACACTATATTAATATATATATATATATATGGTTGATGCTGTGAAACAGTGAGACAGTAGGACAGGGATGGGTGGGGAGAAAATCAGTCAAATGTGAGTGTCCTCCCAGACACACTCCAATGAGTCTAAGATATGCAAGTAAATCTAAACAGTGTACAAATGAATAAAGAAATTACTTGTTTTCAAGGTAGAATTTTGGTCACAAAGGCAAAGGTCGTTCTTATTTGGGGGGAGGGGGCGGTTCAGATAGACACAGATAGTATTAAAAAAGACAAAGAGAAGGAAAAAACCTTTAATGAGTTGTAATTGGTCAGGGTTCTCCAGAGACACAGAACCAACAAGATAGATAAAGAGACAGAAAGAGATAGATGACATAAAGACAGATGTTAGATAATGGATAGATAGATAGAACCACCAATGCAGAAGACACAAGAGACGCAGCTTCGATCCCTGGGTTGGGACAACCCCCTGAAGGAGGAAATGGCAACCCACTCCAGTATTCTTGCCTGAAAAATCCCATGAGCAGTGGAGCCTGGTGGGCTACAATCCATGGGGTCACAAAAGAGCCAGTAATGACTTAGCAACTGAGCACACACGATAGACAGATGATATAGATGGCAGACACACACACACACATATATATAAATAAATCTACCTATCTATCATTTATTTGTCTGTTATTTATCTAAATTGATACTTATTTTAAGACAAGAGATTTATTTTAAGGAATTGACTCACCCAATTATGGGGGCTGACTAGCATGAAATCCATATGGGCAAACTGGCAACCTGAAAACTCACAAGGATTTTCATTACCAGTGTTAAGGCTGTATTTCTTCTCCAAAAGACCTGTTTTTTGTCTTTACAGCCTTCATCTGATGGGATGAGATCAACCTACATAATGGAAGGTAACCTCTTTTACTTAAGGTCAACTAATTGTAAATGTTACTTATATCTGAAAATATTTTCACAGCAACATCTACTAGTGTTTGACCAAACTCTTGGACACCATAGCTTAGCCAAGTGGACACATAAAATCAGACATCACAGGAGTTTTGAGTGGTTTCATAAATGAAGCCAAAGAAGAGGAAAGAATGTGAAGGAAGTGCAGAAAATCTCCTCCCTTTCTTCCACAATTAGAATGACAAGATTCAGAGAAATTAGTCAACACTGTGGTAAGCAGTCACCCTAGTTTGGGTCATTGAAGGGAATGGATCTGAGTTATAATTAAGGTTTTGCTCCAGGAAACACCCAGCCAAGAACTGTGGGCTCAAGCAATCACTCTTCTTATTTTCATCAGTCTCAAAGACAGGTTCTCTTTCTGTAGTCCTTGACCCACGAGAGAATTATCGGTGTGTATTGATTGCCTCTGACCAAGGCTTCACTCGCTGCAGCTGAGGGGTGGGACCAGCAGTTCCCAGACTGTGCCCGGACCCACACACATTAATCATTTTAATGAAGTGCATCCAGTCATCCTTGTCAAATCCGTGGCCAATCAACTGCAAACTATCAGAACAAGGTGTTGGATGGAGTTGATCATACTTCGGTGAGTAAACCAACTTAACTTGTTCATTTAGGAAAGAAGTTTGAAATGCGCTCAGGCTTAGTCATGGGCTGGTGAGAGTGTTTTCCTCTTAAACCACTCTTCATAGAGGACAACCTGTTTCTAAAAATGCAGGAGACATGTGGGCAAAGTGACACCAGTCCCTGAATAAATTGCTGCACTGACTTTTCTATGAGTAAAATATTATAAATTCGAATAACCTCTTCGGAGCATTTAAGGTACAGGAAATGAGTCATCGAAAGAACCTCCTGCAGCCTCTGGATGCTGGCAAACATTTTTTTTAAACCCTCATTAATTAGTGGGAAAGTAAACTTGAAAAACCTGAGTTAATATTATTTTGAAAAGAAATATCGTTTATGACTTTCACGTTCTTTCCAGTATAATGACTTCAAAGTATTTCTTAATCCAGTTCTTTGGTGAATGTGTTATTTTTTTTAATACATGAGAATAAAATTCAGTCATGTGCATGGGAAGTAAGCTGCTATAACAAAGCAAACTGTTATAATGTAATTACTTCATGTTTCATTGGTGTTTGCTTATTAGCAAAAGAATGAATAGGAAATTTTCCACTAAAGCAACAAAAAGCACACATCAACTTTTTAAAAATGTGTCTTTGTTGTAGTATTCTCTCTGCTTTGTGCATGTTGGACTAATTCTAAATTAAATTAAAATTTTAAATTAATTAGTAATTTTCTTCATGAGGTGGATGGTTTGGTGTTCTAAAGTTCTGGGATTTTTATCTCACAGGTAGACCTTGAGAGATTTTTTTTAGTCGCATGAGGCAGAAAATGTGAAAGTGTTAGTCACTCAGTATGTCCAGCTGTTTGTGACCCCATGGACTGTAGCCTACCAGGCTTCTCTGTCCATGGGATTCTCCAGGCAAGGACACTGGAGAGGATAGCCATTCCCTTTTCCAGGGGATCTTCCCGACCCAGGGGTTGACTCTATCTCTTACATTAGCAAGCAGATTCTTTACCTTCTAAGCCACTAGGGAAGGCCAGAACCCATGCTGTAAATATTCCCTCCATTAGTCTGGGTTCTCCAGAGAAACAGAAATAATAGGATATGTGTATATATAAAGAAAGAGATGTATTTTAAGGGACCGGCTCACACAGTTATGGAGGCTGAGAAGTCCCAAGTTCTGTAATTGACAAGCCTGAGATCCAAGAGAGTCAATGGTCTAAGTTCCGGCCCAAGTGCAGGAAAAGACTTCCATGCCAGCTCAGAGAGTCAAGCAGAGATAATGAATCTTCACGTATTCTGCCTTTTGTCCTATTCAGGTCTCCAACGGATTGAAAGAGGTTCACCCACCTTAGCGAAGACAACCTGCTTTACTCGGTCTAGCCATTTAAATGCAGTCTTATCCAGAAACACCCTCAGAGACACATCCAGAGTAACATTTAAGAAAACATTTGGGCATCTAGTAACCCAGTTGACACATAAAATTAACCATCACATCTCCCTTACCACCATACACATACACACACACAAAATCTGACAGTGGCTTATGATGTATTAGAGGAGCTAGGTTTTAATGAAGAAATTAGAACCTGATACAGTAAGGACTGAAAGTGAGGCAGCATGAAATAGGTCAGATTCACACAGAAGGAACGCCTACCTTAGACCTGGGGTGAGGCAAGGATGGTGGGGTAACGAAAATCTTCTCGGAATAAAGCCCACCAAAGCTAAGGCTTGAGTAGGAAAGAGGTTTTGTTTCAAAAAGATAGTAGTAGTGTAGGAAGCGTAGAAAGAGAAAACATTCTAGACACAGATAAAAGCCTGCACACAGCAGATCAGATCTCAACCTGAAAATTGAGGGAAGCAGGAAATCAGAAGACTAGGGTGCTGGCAACGGAGGAGGGTCAGGAATACAGCTGGAGGATGTAGCAGAAGCCAGATCACGACGGGCTTTGTTAAACAGATTGAAAAGTCTGCATTTATTCAAATAGCCACAGGAACCTTTTTAGCAGGAAAGTGGCATGATCAGATTTATACTGTAGACAGATCACTCAGGCTAACCTGTGAAGCATGGGTTCAAGAGGAACAGAGTCAGCAACTGTTTTAGCAATTAGGTGACATGATGTAACTGAGAAAATGGAGAGAAATGGATGAATTCTAGTGCTATTTAGGAGGTGAAATGAGCAAAACAAGATGATTTATTGAATGGGAGAGATGAGAAGGAAGCAGAATTCACAGGGGAGTACAGTCTAATTGTGTCGTTGAATGTTCCTCAATTTGCCGTTGTCTGGTTGTTTCCCCCAGTTGGTTTCGGGTTATGCATTTTCAGCAGGAATATGACATAAGTGATCTGTGTCCTTCATCAAGAGGCACGTGATCTCAGTTGGTCATTTTAGTGATGTTAACATAGTTAAGGCAGAGTTTGCCAAATTTCTCTAGTCTAAAGGTACGTCTTTTAACCTTCTAATTAAACAATACATAATCTGTGGGAAGATGCTCTAAGTATGTGATTACCCAACAAACTTAAGTAGTGTTAGTATTGTTAATATCCATTGATGATTCTTGCCCAAATCAATTATACTCAAGATGTTGCAAAATGCTAATTTTCTAATTCTGTCATTGCTTCTGAATGCATCATCTGACAATAATGCATAGAATTATTATACTTGTTGATAGAAAACAAATGAACCCAAAAAAAGTAAAGCTTCCTTTCTACTTTCTTATTTGTATTTTTCAATATCAACTTGGATTCTTGATTATCTTATTCAATGGACTACATTTCTTTGCCATGAGTCATCATTTTGATGCTCAGATTTCCCAATTCAACTGATGGAAGCTCCTTTAAGCAGGCTTCAGTGACCTTCTCACATGGACCACTTTCTGATTTTCTCACAGGGAAAGACATTTCAGACTAATGCTCACTTTCCCCACTTCAAACTTTGAACCAGCTATTTCCTCATTTAATGAAGGAATTTAGAATCTAGATCTGACAACTAGGTGTGCTTAGCCGTTTTGGACTGTGAGATGCCAAGCCTCCCTGAAATATTATTTTTGAAAATGTATTGTGGCCTAGGGGAAAGATGCAGGCTTACAGAGAAAATCTGCACTGGCTTTTGTTAAGAGTCTAGAGAGGTTAATCATAAATTCAATTTTAGGGGGATTTAGCTTCACCTTGTTTGAAATAAAACCAGTTCTTACAGGAGGAGCTTCAAAGCTCTGTGTACTGCCGATTTCGCTTGGTAAAATTTCTGAGTCACTATTCTGGGCATTGGGTGGAATGGCATTCAATGATCTTGATGACTTCCTCTCCTGTCGTGAAAGTGAAAGTCACTCAGTCGTGTCTGATACTTTGCGACCCCAAGGACTACACAGTCCGTGAAATTCTCCAGGCCAGAATACTGGAGTGGGCAGCCTTTCCCTTCTCCAGGGATCTTCCCAACCCAGGGATCAAATCCAGGTCTCCTGCATTGCAGGCAGATTCTTTACCAGCTGAGCCACCAGGGAAGTCCAAGAATACTGGAGTGCGTAGCCTATCCCTTCTCTAGAGGATCTTCCCAACCCAGGAATCAAACTGGGGTCTCCTGCACTGCAGGTGAATTTTTTACCAACTGAGCTAGTATCCCTGCAAATATGAGTTAACTGAGGTGAGGGCAATTGGGCCCCAGGATTCTCTATTTGGCACATCTGAGATGGAGCCTGCATCCTTTGAGGAGAGGATGGGTGAGGAAGGTAGCCCCCAACCTCACTGAGAATTTAGTCTCTTCATCTCAAGGATGAAGGGAAAGAGAAATGCCAGCAACTTCTTCTTAGGAGAATCCCAAGCTTCTGGATTGGGAGCTGAGGGGAATTAAGGCCCTTCATTTTGGGCCACATCTGCCCATAGTGAAGCTTCCATCAAACTGAAGGTAAAAGAAGAAAGAGAGAGAGACAGAAAGAGGGAGTGAGAGCAGATCAGCTTTCAAATGCCACAGACTCTGACTGTGCTTCCTGAGTTTAGAAGATTTTCTTAAATAAATGTTTCCTCACTTGCTGTATGTTTTCAGGACAATTGCCAGAGATGTTAAATGGTTGGTTTTCATCAATTATGCTTGATTCATTGGAGGGTGGGTCCATAGAGCTCTCTATGCTGGTATCCTTGAACAGGCTTTAAATTTTACTCTGTATGTTTGACACAGAAGAGTCATGTATTTGTATAGAGTCAAATCTACTTACTTTTTCTTATTTCTTTTACTGCTTTTATGCTTGGCCATCCATTCCTATCCAGAAATTTGGCATATATTCACCTGTTTTATTGACACCTAATTTTTGGTACACCCAGAATTTACCTTTAGTATATCTTAGTGTAAGATGCATGACTGCTCTCAAAATTAACTTTTTCCAAATAATAAATATCCTAACACATGTATTGAATAATCTCTTAGTCTCTCAATTTTTAAATTACCTATTTATTATTTATTGAGTTATTACATATACTGTTGGTCTGTCTATACTTTTATATATACCACACTATATGATGATTTTATTTTTTTTTTTTTTTGCGATTCTTTATTTTTTTTTTATTTTTTTTTTTTAATTTTTTTATTAGTTGGAGGCTAATTACTTCACAACATTTCAGTGGGTTTTGTCATACATTGATATGAATCAGCCATAGATTTACACTAATATATCTTTAAAATTTAAAACTGGAGTGCTGCAGTCCACGGGGTCGCAAAGAGCTGGACACGACTAAGAGACTGAACAACAACAAAGCCCTCATTATCCTGATTTTTCAAAATTATCTTAGCTGCCAGAGGAACTTTAGAATTATTTGCTAATTTATAAAATTCCAATACAGAATAATATAGCCCACAAATTAACTTGGAAAAGACAACACTTTTGCAATATTGTTTATTGTTCCATAAAAGGACATGATACGGCTTTTCATTAATTTTAATCAACCTTTAAAACTCTCAGAAAATTTGAAATTTTCTTCCTACAAAATCAGTTATTGTTGAGTTTACTCAAGTTAATTTGTTTTGTTTTGTTTTTTGATTGCCAACATGAGTAAGACTTTTCCAACATGCTATATAATTATGTCTGTTATGCAGGAAACTACCAGTATTTGTAATTGTATCCTGTCTGTCCATCTTATGAACTCAACGAATTTCAGAGCTTTTCAATTAGTTCTCTAAGGTTTTTGAGCAGTGAAGTCAAATTATC
This sequence comes from Cervus elaphus, assembly GCF_910594005.1. NCBI lineage: Eukaryota > Metazoa > Chordata > Mammalia > Artiodactyla > Cervidae > Cervus > Cervus elaphus. The sequence continues at coordinate 24,306,420 of NC_057828.1, read as the reverse complement.
TACAAATAATCATCATTTTCTATCTTTCCTGCTGCCATCATATTCAAGGACATCATCTTATTTGCAATGTTGGATTTAGAACTGAGGCATTTTGCAGATACCCAAATCCAAAATCCAATTATTTTAAACAGTCAAGGAAATGTTAAGTGATTTCACTGTTTGAATTATGGGGGCACTGGAATGTGGCCCCCAGCTCTCACATGCAGATATAGACCCTCGAAGTCAAAGAGCAAGCCCTTTAGGCAGAGTGCCCTTCATGCAGATGAATAATACAGATGGAAATCATTGTTATGCAAATCTAAGTTTTCAATGCTTTGATGTGCTTTGTCCAAGTATCTGCAACAAAAATTTAAGGTCAGACTGGCCTTTGTGAGTCCCCTCCTTTTGCCAAAAATTGTGTGTATGTGCTTGGGGATATAGATCTCAATTTAATATTAGGCAGAGTCAAACATAATTAGAAAGACAGACTCATGGGAAACAAAAAATCAACTGTGTTCCAGGACTGAGCATACCTATGTTAAATACCTGATATTGCAGACTGCAGGGCCCTCCTTCACTCCTAGAGTTAGTATAACACCATGGCAATGCTCGTCCTCCCTATTCAGGCTTGAACCCCAGCTGCCACTCACGAACTGTGTTACCTTTGGCAATATACTTGTGTTAGTTAACATTGGGTTTGACTCTAACCCAGAGGATCAGTGGCAGATAGCTTTATTTCTCTCTCATCTCAAATTCTGGGTTTGGGTTTTAAGGTAACGATATGGAGACTCAGCCTTATTGTGGCTTCAGAGATTACATTGCCATCCCTAGAATGTGGCCCCCTTCCTCATGGCATCTAGGGCCTCATACATTCTATCTGCCTTTCTAGCAAGATAGAAAAAAAAATAAAAAAGCAAAGAAGAGAGCACAAGCAGAATGTGACTGTCTTTTCTGGAGGCTTCCCTGAAGCTGCCACATAACCTTTTCATTTGTATTGTGGGTGAAAAATATTGTCTGCCATATCAGTAGGGTTTCCCAGATGGCGCTAGTGGTAAAGAACCCACCTGCCAATGTAGGAGATGTATGAGATGTAGGTTGGATCCTTGGGTTGGGAAAATCCCCTGGAGGAGGGCATGACAACTTAACTCCAGTATTCTTGCCGGAGAATCCCATGGACAGAGGAGCCTGGCGGGCTACAGTCCACGGGGTTGCACAGAGTCGAACATGACTGAAGCGACTTTGCACACCACATCAGTAGACAAAGGATGTTGCTATCAAGCCACTAGCCACTGCAACCACCCCCAGCTGTCACCCTGAGGGGATTCAGGATGGAGAAAAACAGGATACTGGTCTTGGACAGTTAAGGTGCACATCAAAGGAATGATTTCAATGAGCCTAGACTCTTGCATCTTCTCATACACAAAAAAAGTACTGAATTCATTAACTTGAGATATCTGGTTTTCTTTCATCAACAGTAATCTTTAACCTGATTTTTGTTGCAAAACTTCTGTTATATCCTGGCCCCTCCCTGAACCTCTTTGGAGGAGTTCATCAGAGTTATTTGAGAAGCAGTTTTTTAGGCTGCGTCCTCAAAAATTTTACTGAAAAAACATAATCCTCAACTTCTAGGTTGTGCATTTTTTTTTTCAGTTGACAATACCCCACTGACCAGAACATAGGCACACGACAATAGCTAAGTGTTAGGGAAGAAGGTGGGAAGAATTGTCCTTTTTTTAGGTGGCTAGCTAAAACTCAGAAATGCTTTTGTGGATTAGCAAAAAACTTTGTTAGGAATTTTCCATACCATCTTGCAGAAAAACCCAAATGAACTTTTTGGCTAACCAAATATTTGGGAATAAGGAAATCATGGATATTGGTAGACATCTATTTATTTTTTACCATTACATTTCACTTCTATTTGTCTCAAATCCCTTGTTGATAAAATAAGCATAGAAATAATAATCAAATAGTAGTATTATAAGGATTAATTTAACTGAGGTCATATTTGAATGATGCTTAGCCCAATATCTTAGAAAGCAAGCATAAATTAATTTTATCTATCATTTCCAGGGGGGAACACCATCAGGAATACTTTTATTGGTCTCTGTTACAAAAATAATACCTAACAAGAGGCAGTAATTAAATTTAACAGTTTTAAAAAGTGTTTAAAGCAGTTTTAACTTTAAAACAAAGTTGACAGGAAGGTACAGAAATTACCCATCTGCATCTTCACTATCCAGAACTAGTATCCTGCCTGTCTCCACCTGGGATGCCCCCCGGGTGCACAGCTGGGGTTGGGTGCAGTGGCTGCTGGCTTGATGGCAACATCCTTTGTTTACTGATCTGGTGGGTGAGATTTTTCATCCACAATATAAACAAAAAGTTTATGTGGCAGCTTCAGGGAAGCTTCCTTAAAAGACAATCAAACTCTCCTGGGATCAAAATAATTTTCACTTACTGATAATTTGCTCAGCTTTAACACAAATTATATTCCTACTATTGATTATCGGTTCAAAATTTTTGATCCAAGGGAAAAGACTTAGCACCTAGTATAGTACACTGTTTTGCAAATAGTAAATATTCAAAGTTATTCTGTTGAATGACTGAAAAGCAGCTGAAACACAGTATTTCCTCTTTGAATTTTCTGCCCAAGGAGGACAGGAGAGAATCTGTCTCATTCCTATGAGGACATTTACAAAATTTTCTTTGGTTGACCTCAATTGCTTAGATTTCAGTGGCCTTAGAAGGAGCCTTCACATTTAATAGCCAATGCTTTGGTTCTTTCTCTTTCTTGTACAGATATCTTCAAGTGATGGAAGTAGGTTTCTACCCAGGAAGTCAGTTCTTTGTCCATGTTGCTTCTCTGTAGCTGGCACTAAAGAAACTGCTGAATGTTTCAATCTTTCTTCCTGTAATTATAAGCATAATTTATGTTTCCCTCTTGGGGAAATATTTGAAGAACAAGAATACCAAGTATATAGTTAATATATATATATATGTGGGCGTTCTAGGTGGCACTAGTGGTAAAGAATCTGCCTACCAATGCAGTAGATGCAAGAGACATAAGTTCAATCCTTGGGTTGGGAAGATCCACTGGAGGAGGAAATGGCAACCCAGTCCAGTATTCCTGCCTGGAAAATAGACAGAGGAGACTGGTGGGCTACAGTCCATGGGGTTGCAAAGAGTTGGCTATGACAAAGCAACTGAGCAAGCACGCATGTATGTGTATATATAATACACACACACTCACATATATATAAACACACATATGTCTGTGTGTATGTGTATTCTAAAGAAATTTTATTTCTGAAATAGAAATAAAAATAGAATCATCCACAAATAGATTTTTGTGGACAACAAGTCAATTGGTAGCTTTCAAATATCATAGAAATGATGAATTTAGAAACATGTGTTCTATTGGTTTTGTAATAAGACAAAAAAGAGATTTCACAGATGCAAGTTATGCCAGAATGGTGCCCTTTTATTGATGGATACAGTGTCAAAAGTACAATTCCCAGGATTCCCATTAACCTAGACCCAGAGAAACTAGTAGAAAATGATGTCCACTGTCCATGAGGCAGCTCACAGGTGAGCACTCAGAGGGGGCCCAGGTCAGGTACATGGCTGGTCCCCTTGCTGTAACCCTGTCCTGCCCTGTGATCATCAGTCTGTCTCTTGGTCTGTCTTCTCTGGGCTGTCAGCCTCCTCTTTCACAAAGCCCTGTCAGTGGGAATGTTCTATAAGAAATGGGGGACAAAAGAAGGCCCCTATGCTTGGGAGCTCCACAGGGCCCTACTTGGTTTCACTGTTAACAAAACCTTAAACTGCAGTTGAGAGAACAAACACACAAAAGTACTTTTATCTGCTGCCTCCTCGCAGCCTTCCAGGTGCTAAGTGCTAGACATCTGAAGACTTGCAGAGACTCCATAGTCAGCTAAGAAGAAAATCCACTTGTTCTAGAAGCACAGGCCACAGCTTACCTTGGCCAGAATCCTCTAAATCACAGAACTCCAGAGAAACTTGTGTAACACAGAGAGAAAAGGAGCACAGTGAATAACTCTGTTTTCAGTAAAACACCTTCCAGTTACAAATTAGAATACACAATGGAAATAGATGTGGCCTTGAAAAAACAATAAGACATGGTATGTAAACTTCTCAAACTCTTTTGATGTCCAAGTCACTCAATAAGTGGAAAATGCTAAATAAATATTAAGTAATAAGTGTTTGATGATGATATGCTACTATTGTTTAGCCACTCAGTCCTGTCCATCTCTTTGTGACCCCATAGATTGTAGCCCATCAGGCTCCTCTGTCCACGGGATGTTCTAGGCAAGAATACTGGAGTGGATTGCTATTTCCTTCTCTGGGGAATCTTCCTGACTCAGAGGTCAAACTCCCATCTGCACTGGCAGGCAGATTCTTTACCACTGAGCCACCAGGGAAGCTTGATGAAGCTAATTATCCAACTAACACATATTTATATATCTAACATATATATGTATATCTAACATATATATCTCTCATAAATACATGTTAGTCAAGCATCAGTTTCTTTTTTATGAAATAGGACTGGTCCAGAGAGCCATACTAGGACTACTTTTCATGACTGGACAACCGTCTGGATGGTTATAGCCAGAAAACCAGTTATTTTTTTCCAGATCAATGGAATTCCTGATAGTAAAATAAATATTTGCACCCATATTGTAGTTAGTTCATCTGAGCCCTCTACAGCTACCACTTAAAACAGAATGCAGTGTTCAGTGAAGATTCTCATAGCTGTATTAGAGAATTGAGGTCTACTAGGAAATAATAAAACATAAATTAAACCCAAAACTGGGAGAAAGCAACAAAAATAAAATAGCGTGTACAGAATACAAAAACAAAGAAAGAGCAGAAAATCACAGTGTTTTTACATGCTTGGACTACATGTAAAATAAACATAGCTTCCAGTTTATTTATATGGTGAAGAAATACTTTTAAAAAATTCTTCCTATTTTAAGTGAAAGGAGCAACAAGAAGGAACAACAGGCTAGTTGACTCACCAAATAGAAGGATATAGTAAAATACAAAAGATAAATAAAATGGGACTGTGAAATTTGTAGTTTATCAGGGTTGCAGTGAGGGCAGCAAAGCTCTATAAAAAGATCCTTATAATGAACATGAGGGAACTGGAAAGTCTGATCCAAAAGGGCAAAGGCAAAGAAAAAAGTGTAGACCTATGGAAAGAAGAAATAAATTAAAGACAAAAAAGTGGGCATATGAATAAATGAATCAACTAATCAGCTAGGTGGTCAGTTAGTGAGACACTGACCTAGTGAGTTCTAACTGGAGAACCATGCTCAGTTGCCTATACAATCAATAGCTGGCAGTCAAGGCCAGTTATTGAGAGGTCCTAGAAACTTCCTTTAATTATTAGCGATCTCCTTCTTGGTTTTTATTGCAATTGTAGTGAAAGAGAATGGAAATGTCTCAGGTGCTAATGTGCTTGGGTATCTCTGCTAAGATGTAAAGCTGAGTAACCCTTTCTGTCTGAGACAGAGGAGATAGTGGGCCGAAAACAAGTTTCTGGCCAGGTTTTGCTAAATAAATAGAGATGACACCTCTGAAGATTTGAGGACAAGGATAAGCAAGGATTGCATCAGGTGCCCTTACCTGATATAGTTCTTTTCCAGGAGAACTATAGTCTACAGAGTTGCTCAGCTCAGAAATGATCAAACTGAAGCTCTGAAATGTCTGGCGTATCATACCTTGAACCTCACTCACTCATGTCCAGGCTCAGTCATGTCTGACTCTTTGCTACCCCATGAACTGTAGCCTGCCAGGCTCCTCTGTCCATGGAAGTTTCCAGGCAAGGATAATGGAGTGGGTTGCCATTTCCTCTTCTAGGGGATCTTCCTGACCCATGAATCAAGCCCGCATCTCCCGCGGCTTCTGCATTGCAGGCAGGTTCTTTACCGCTAGCGCCTCCTTGAAACTAGACTTTCTAATTAAGAGATCCCTGTCTCTCCACTCCTCACTCTACATCTCATCAGTCAAGTGGTGTCCCCTGATAAGAAATCAGCCACGGAGAACCAGGAAAGAGGCAGAATTTCCAGGGTCCTTCACAAAGGAAGCCTGAAGACTATTTAAAGCATTACAAAAGCCTACACTTGCAGAGTGTGTTTATATTGATATCTAGTCATTGCATTTGCTTTCACTGTTCTCATTGAAATAATTGTGTATACATTCTGTGTGACTAAGCTTTTTTTTTTTTTTTTTGCAGGCAATAAGAAATTCACTGTTGATTATGTAAAAACAAACAAAAACTTAAAAGCAGATTCAGAGGTGTAGTATGCACCAAAATCCAAATGCAGTGAGTTTAAGAGAAGGTGGGGAAAGAGAAACCAGAAACCATAGTATAGAAAAATGTTTTGAGGAATTTGCTTTGAGTTGAGCAGACACCTAGGGCTAATGGGCGAAACACTTTTTTAAAAAAAATGCAATGAAAGGTGTGTTTTATGCTGTAAGGAAAATGCATTAGAGAGGGGAAATAATGCACAGAGGGAGAATTGCTAGAACAATGACCTTGAGTTGGTAAGAGGGAGAAAGTTCTAGAGAGGGAGATCTGGGTACAGGTGAGGATAAGAACCCTTGAAAGGTCTGATGTGATTTTTTTCTGTTTTCTTCATGAAATAGTAAGCAAGGTCCAGAAGTGATGAGTAGGAAGTATTGGAGATTTGAAGAAGAAGAAAGCACAAAATCATTATCTAGATGCATGTAAGAGAGAAAATAGAATAGGGAATATACTATGATTGCCACATGATACTGGGAAATATAATATGATCGTATGATTGCCATATGGCATTCCAGTTCCACTTAAGGTTCATGAAAAAAGAAAAGTGAAAGTATTAGGTGCTCAGTCGTGTTTGTGACACCACGGACAGTACTGTCCATGGGATTCTCCAGGCAAGAATACTGGAGTGGGTTGCCATTTCCTCCTCCAGGGGATCTTTCCAATCCAAGGATTGAACCCGGGACTCCCACATTGCAGGCAGATTCTTTAAAGTCTGAACCACATTAATGGTGATACTTAAGGTTCATGTTCATGAATTTAACAGAAGAACAATCAATAAGGATATGCCATTTTCCTCATCCTCATTTAATGGAGTAGAGGGTACAGGTGTGTGCTTGGCAGAATGTAATAATTAGCCACATTTGAGATTTTTCCTGAGTTGATTGTGATGAAGGAAGAGTGGGGCAAGGAAGCTGGTCATGTCATGAGATGATGATTATAACCAACTGCCATGGAATCCAAGCTGGATGAGAAGTGAATCATGAATATGAATGGAATGAGGGACAATGAAGTGGTCCTGAAAGCATGGTTTTAGGTGGATCGGTGGGGTTTGAGGATTTCTGGTACCTGGGGACAGGAGGAAGTGAGCAGGAGGGATGTGAGGTAACAGTCTGAGAACTGGGTGCTGAGAATTTAGATTGTGGAGGTGGTGCCAATTCTGGTAATGACAAGGTGTGGGGAGGGCGTGGCTGAGAGAAGGCCTAGATTTACTGAAGGAGAGGAGGCTAACAATCTCAAGCAAAGGGTGCTGAAAAGATCTGTGATGGTAACTGAAAGCCCCCAAAAGAAGACAGTGGTGCTGTTACGAACAGCAAGTGACCTGGGATTTTCCTATCCGAGGACTGGACCAGCAACCAGAGCAGCACTGGGCTTCTTGTTGGTCACTTAGGATCTCAGTTCCAGAGATGCTAAATCAGAATCAATAGTTCAATGAGATCCTCCTAGACAACCATATGTTTACTGAAGTTTGTGAAGCACTGAACTGAAAATTCAATATCTTTCTGAAATGAGGAGTAACTCAGGTGTTGGAATGGTTATACCAAGAAGGGAGGGATCTGTTGGGGGTACAGTTTGATGACAAAAGATTCAGAGCTGGATGTTTTCAGGGAAGAAGTTGAATGAGCTGAAAACTGCAATGAAGAGCAGGAAGGACAACCACCTCACTTGAGAGGATGCTAGGGAGGCAGTGTTCTTAGGGGGTCTGGGTTTCATTTAGGACAAGGAGATAAAATGAACATCCAGAGATGAAGTTGAGTATCTTTGAAGACTCAAGAATAGGTTGTTTGCTGATTAGGGGCTGTGGGTTCAACAGGGCACAGTGAAAATGCTCAGAGGTTGAGGAAGTATTGGAGATGGCCTTATGGTGGTTATCTAATAGAATTAGTGGGGCAAGTCTGGGGCTTACCATGGTGACAGACATAAACAAGGATGAAAGATGTGATGACTTACTCCTGGTGGACTCCAGGCAGATAAAGATGTCACATCTATCAGTGTCATAGGATAAAGAAATGTGGGTTTTCGGGGGGACTCCTCTCCAGTTTCAATTACAAAGGTTTGGAGGCAAAAAAGGAAACAATTCTACTTTTTTTCAACAGAGAAATGGATAAACAAAGTTAAATTTATACACACAATAAAATGGGCTTCCCAGGAGGCTCAGTGGTAAAGAATCCACCTGCCAATGCAGGAGACACAGGAGACATGGTTTTGATCCCTGGGGCAGGAAGATCTCCTGGAGGAGGAAATGGCAACCCCCTCCAGCATTCTTGCCTGGAGAATCCCAAGGACAGAGGAGACTGGCAGGCCACAGTCCATGGGGTTGCAAAGAGTCAGACATGACTAAGTGATTGAACACACACATACAAGGAAATAATACAGTGAAGTTAAATAAATGAGCCAGGGTCATGTGTTTTAAAGTAGCTAAAACTCAAGCACATGATGCTGAGTAAAAGAAGTGTATTCCAAAAAAGAGTTTTGATATCAAACAATCAGCTTGATAACACTTTTTAAAAAGTTCAATACAAAACACAATAATGGATGTTCTTAATAAATATATTTGTATGCTCATAAGGATATAATGAACATACACTTAAGAAACCCTGATGATGATCCACCGGTTTTAGGAAATTGTTTACCTCTGGGAGAGAAATAAGAAGGGTTAGAGACAGGATGTTAAATATTTATGAGCCTTATTTAAAAAGAAAAACAGATCTGAAGCAACTATACAAAACATCATCTGTTCTATCTTAGTACACATATGAGTTTTTGTTATAATTATTTGAAATGCTTTTTTCATTTTAAAATAATACATGAAAATGGTAGATAAGGGAAGAAGGATTGTAATTCACCACTGAGCCTTGGAAGATAGACACTGAAGTTCTTTAAAAATGATGGCACAGCCATTTTATCCAGTCACCTCTTCTTCCTTTAATTTGGAGGCACAAGAACCCATCTCAACTCTGTCGTGTCCTTCCTTTCCCCCTTCCTTCTCCAGCAGTAACAAGCAGGATAAGTGCATCCTATTTTCCAATGCGGATCAATGTATCTTTCACATCTGTCCTCTATTTCTAGGCCGTTCCAGAGACATACGGTTTTACAACTAAATAGTATCTTAATATGTAAATGGACTTTCATCTTCCCTGGATAGTTTCTTCCCTGAGAAGCAATTTGATTCCTCCTAAGTGGCAAAGACAAGGAAATAAACATATTAGTGTAAAAATTGCAAATTCACCTGCAAAACACTACAGGTTCCATCCTTTGCAAACAAGCATATTGATACAACTTTTTCACTCTCAACAGGGTATAAACTTTGAACTTATGGTGAGTTTGTGGTGATGATGATGAACTTGAATTATGTTTGAAAGACCTCTTACTGGAATTAATCATGACTCTGAGATTCAGTTTTTTCTCAATGCATCATTACATGGACTCATAAATCAGATCTCTAAAGCAACTAAATTCATCTGCCTGTACGTGTACATATCAAGTATAATCAATGAGCTGAGAGTCCTATATTTGCTGAGCAAACTGACCTACTTCGTCTTGCTAATAGTGTTCTCAATTTATCAATCAATGAAATACACATGGCAGCCATGAAACCTGATCAACTTGTCACAAAGCAAAATCAACCACTTTAAGTAGAAAGCATTTCTGTTTTCATCATAACCCGATAACCAAATTTCTTTTTGATTTTTACTTTTGTAAAGCTAGTGAGTTTTATTTAAGCCCAGAATGCATGTAATATAACTTCTAAAACAACACATGCAATTTTGAACTATATGAATAATGTCTAAATCAAGGGCAATGTTGTATGGATGTATTTCTCAATCTTTTCCTTATCATCTCCTAAGGACCCTGCCCTTCTCTAGGGGATCTCCCTGACCCAGGGATCAAACACACATCTCCTGTGTCTCCTACATTGCAGGCAGATTTTTTGTTCACTGAACCAACTATGAAACCCTTTTTTAAAGACATGATTTTGTAATTGTCCCGTGCTCCTTCAGATTTTAATATCATAGATACCATGTATATCTCTTTTACATATTGTGTGTATGTCTGGGCTTTATTCATAAAACTAGTAAGTTGGTTTTTTTTTTTTCCCCTCTAATAGTGAATTTTTGCCCACTTAGGGATGATACCGCTCCTGTTAAGAATGCCTGCTGGGTGGGAAGTCCTGCCGTTATATTATTCTAAACTTACAAATATTTTAGTACCTACCCTTCTCTCCTTTCTTGTTTAATCTTCACTGTAACACCAATACATTAACATATACTAAGTCATACTGCAAGTAAACAGGATCAGTTAACTGTTTTCCATCCATCCTTCATTTCCCACTAGGAATTTGATCATTACTTTAAAAGCAAAATGTTTTTCATGCCTAGGCATCTGCATATCGACTTTCCTTTTGTTCCTTCTTTAGTTGACCACAATGGTTCTCAAATTTTAATGAACAGAAGAATTTCTGTGCAGAATTGTACACACCATATCATATGTACCCTCCCTTACGAGTTAGGAAAGGGCTTTTTCAAGGGTAATTTTGGCTATACTCAATTTTCACCTTGCATGCAGATTTGAGAAGCTAACCGTTGTATAATTCCACACAATTCCATGCATGAGTCAGACCCTATCTCAGTCTGTATTCAGTTCTGGGCATTAGTTTTGAGAAACAATGGCAAACTAAATTATGCTTTTCTAGAAGATCACAACCATAGCATGAGGAAAATGGTTACATTACCTGGGAACTGTTAGCCTGGGAAAAGAATGCAAAGGGAAGACCTCATAACTGTCCTCAAGTATTTGAATAACTAGCAAGAAGGATTAAGCCATTAATGCAAAGTGGGTATGAACTCAGGTGCTGGCTTGAACCCTTTCAATTCAGGAAGATAACATAACCAATCCATGACTTAACTTCATTATCTAAAAAAAAAATAGATATTAACAGCATTTACTTTATTATGTGCCCATATTATCCACAGGGTTAAAGAGAATATCAAATAAATTAATGTATCTATAAACTGCTAAGAACAGTAGCTAGTAGTATCATGCACTATCCTAATGTCAGTTTGAGGAAAGTGTTGACAGTTCTAAGATACATATTACTGGCTTTAGAAAGTTCTTCTTCACAATGTAGTGAATGCCCTGGGTCTGGAAGTAATCAAGCAGAACCTGGTTGAGTATTTGTCAGTGATTCTGCAAAGCAGACTAGACTAGAGGCTGGGCCTCATGATCTCTCAAGATTCCGTCAGTTCCGAGACTCAGGGTGTCTGCAGAACCACCTAATTATCTCCAAGCTTAAGCTCCTTGAACATTTGGTCTGAGGGAAGTTGTTTGCAAAATTGACCCATAAACAGAATCCCACACAGCAGTGGCCTAGAAATCTTCCCTGTGTGGTTGGTGATGTGCCTTCATGCCTCTTCAACCACAGCGCCAAGCCCATGGGCTCCCTGAACGCTGGGGCCCCACGAGCACACCCTTTGGTCCTTACACTGAAAATTCTTTGTTAGTCGCCCAATGAGTGAATGACTGCCAGTTCCTGCTGAAAATATGTCCCGACCTTAGATGGACTGTGTTTTCCTCGGTGCTAACAATGACTAGCCTTCACTGCTAAGAAAGGGACCATACATCGAAATACTTGTTGTGATACTGCTTCCCCAAATATCAATACAACATATGGAAAACTACAAACCCAACAGCTCTATTTTAGCATATATACAAGGCTCCAGGAACTGGGGACTGGCAATGATTTCTACTTAGTTTGCAGAACTGATCTGACCAGTCATCCATAAGTCACATGTGCATGGCCACAGACAATTTTATGACTCCAGTTTGAAAAATATTAATCCAATGGTCTTCATTTTTTATATTCTTCCACCTTTCTTTAGTATTTCTTCAGTAATTTAGACTTTTCTTTACTACTTACAACCTTTTCCTTCAAAGTCTCTTTTCTCCTGACTCAGTACCTGCAAATCTTCATATCCACTCAACCTGTCAAATGCATCATGTCTGTTTTGTCTGTTTCCACTTCTCCTTACCCTCTTCTTGGTGTTGCTCTTAGGTCTCTGTTCTTTACATTCTTCTCCTGATGAACTTGTTTCTTCTCCTTAATCCCCAAATTCCCATCACTGTCAAACCATCGAAAAAGTCTCCTTAGGGGACGATAACGAAAATAAGGTTGAGAAACTTTGGTTGCCTTTGACTTGGACAGTGTTGCCTTTGACTTGGACACCATATTAATAGAGTTCAAAATTGCACTTGTGGGGCTTGCCTGGTGGTCTAGTCGTTAAGAATCCACCTTGCAAGGCAGGAGTCATGGGTTTGATCCCTAGTTGGGGAACTGAGACCCTACAGGCTGTGAAGCAACTAAACCTGCGCACAGCTACCACCTAGCCAGAGTGCCACAACCAGAGAGCCCGTGCACCAGAGTGAAAGACACATCAAAGATCCCGTGTGCTGCAACAAAGACCCCATGCAGCCTCATGAATTAATTAAAGAAACCTGCACTTGGCATTGAAGCCATATTACACGCATTTTGGATTTAAACTAAATGCACCAGTTTTGCAAAAGAAATATTATTATTGGGCTATGATAAAACAGATATTTTCTTTTAACCTAGTAGGGTTGATTTTGCATTGTAACATGTCACTCTTCCTAAGTGATTGATGTAGGTACTTCTGTTCATTGATCAATTGAGGACACTCTTAGCTCAGGCCTCTGGCCCAGGCATCAGTTAGAGAGCTTTACTTACAGGATGGCTCCATGCAAAAGCTTTTAGAAGATCACAATCAAATCCTGCTCATTGCCCACGATTTGATAACTCCTCTGTGTGTGTGTGTGTGTGTGTGTGTGTGTGTGTATCTGTCGTGTCCTACTCTTTGTGACCCCATGTACTATAACAGCCTCCCAGGCTCCTTGTCCATGGGATTCTCCAGGCAAGAATACTGGAATGGGTAGCCATTCTCTTCTCCAGGGGATCTTTCCAACCCAGGGATTAAAACCAGGTCTTCTCCATAGCAGGCAGACTCTTCACTATCTAAGCCACCAGGGAAGCTCAGACTACTCCCCCATTCAGATTCAAATACCCAACTATCTCTGACTCTTTTCCTCCCCTTAGTCTTAATCACCTCCCTACAGCCAGTGAGCCACAATATACCACTGAATTTCCCCTGCAAAATGTCACTTGCCTACCCTTTCCTTTGTATTCACATGTAAGCCTTCACAATCAAGGATCTGGATCACAACAGAAATTCATCTTCTCTCACTGTTTCTGGTGTTCCTCCTCTCCAAGCCAGCACATTAACCTCCTAAAACACTAGTTTTCACCAATTCGTTAATGCTTCATCCAATAAATATTTATTGAACACCAACCCCCACTCCATGAAGACACTCCAGAGTGGTAGCCACACAAGAGACACCCAATAAGTTTTGGTGGAAATTTTGTAAAATTCTCATATTTATTTAGAGTTAGGGAATATCCTCTGAGCAACTTGACACTACTAATTCTTCCTAGAGGAGCATTGAGTCAAATGACCTGGGTCACAAACTTGCTTAGCATAATAGTGTAACATATTGAAAAATGTTCCTTGGGGGGCACTGTGAGTGCCTCACACAACCATATCAATGCTTCAATGTCCCCTTCCAGTTTGCCGTGGCACAAAGGACAAAGTCAAGGGAATGTGAGAGGAATAAAGACGTTCTTATTCTTGTTATTTATTTGCCTAGCCCATACCTCCACATGGGGTCAGGCTTACAAATGAAAGAAGTATGGAGTTGTTTTTTCTTAAGGCTCATCAAAAAAGCCTTTGACCAAAAATATCTCACCTTCTGGGCCAACCTCAGAGTGAAACTCACAAGTTAGTCTTTGGAATTAAAACATCAAGGGCTCAGCCTAAAATGTTATTAGGGAAGTGACATATTAAACCAGGGTTGGCCTTTAATTCCTTACTACCAATTAAGCTTGTGTTCAACAACACATCAATTCTTTCACAGCCTTTCACACATCTTCTCTTCCTTTTCACTCCTGATTCTGTCACTCATGGTCAGCTCCGCTCAGGGCTGGCTAGCCTGCAGGTTTGTGCATGTTGAACACTTAGCATCTCCAGGGACAACCATGGCCATGGACCACACAGATGTCTGCATTTACTGATCAGCTTTTCCTTCTCTCATTCCCATCCTATTAAAAAAAAAAATTCACCTCTCTAGTACAATCTATACAGAGGATAGTATAAATATACGTCTCTGACTTTCTGAACAGAATTTCTATAATATAATAAAAAACATCAATCCTCCAATCCAACATACTTCTACTTATTGTTCATTTATTGGCCTCACATTGAACACAGTACCACTTTATCACACTGTTCTCAACCAAAACTTTGATCCCTCTGTTCCTACAATCAAAACTTTCTTTTCTTCTCTTTCTCCTTTTCCAATTCATCATCATTGTCTAAGGCCTAACCTAAATTCTGTCTTCCAGAAACTCTTCCAGTCTATTCCAGCTCAAATTTCTCTCTCTTCTAAACTCTTCCAACAAGTATCCCTCCTCTCCATTTGATACATGTCCTTTGCAGAATTCATTTCTTATGTACATAATTTCTTTCAAAGAGATTGTAAATTTCTCAATAATAGGGATAAGATCTACTATTGCTTTTGTATTTTTTTATTAAAGACCAGAGAGTGTTCATTTTTGAGAAAATGCATGAAACATGCACTCATAAGCATCTTTCTCTGTGAAAATGTATTATAATTCAATTATAATTATACCAAGACTGAGCAAGGCATTGGCCAAGCCACTGAAAAAAATATGAAGGCATCGAACATGGATTAGGGAACATCCAATTGAGAGTGGATGTGAGATGGATGAATTCACTATAGAACTTCAAGGCTATGAGTTGTTGTGAGGAGGACAATATTACTTGAGCTGATAAACTGGGCAAGTTAGATAGACAAGGGGAGAATTTATTGGAAAAATATTTGTTGAGTACATATGATGTGCAGTTACTGGGCTAGGCCCTGAAGAGGATAGCCATAATGAATTACCCTCATGAAACTCACAAATGGAACCTGTTACAACATATGTTCAGGAGTTTCATGAGCTCTCAATCAATGACCCTGGTTGGAAAGATCCCCTGGAGGAGGAAATGGCAACACAGTATTCTTGCCTGGGAAATCGCATGGACAGAGGAGCCTGGGCTACAGTTGAGTTCAGTTCAGTCACTCAGTTGTGTCCAATTCTTTATGATCCCATGGATGGACTGCAGCATGCCTGGCTTCACTGTCCATCACCAACTCTTGGAGCTTGCTCAAACTCATGTCCATCAAGTCAGTGATGCCATCCAACCATCTCATCTTCTGTCATCTCCTTCTCCTCCCACCTTCAATCCTTCCCAGGATCAGGGTCTTTTCAAATGAGTCAGTTCTTCACATCAGGTGGCCAAAGTATTGGAGTTTCAGTTTCAGCATCAGTCCTTCCAGTGAACATTCAGAACTGCTTTCCTTTAGGATGGACTGGTTGGATCTCCTTGCAGTCCAAGGGACTCTCAAGAGTCTTCTCCAACACCACCATTCAAAAGCATCAATTCTCCGGTGCTCAGCTTTCTTTATAGTCCAACTCTCACATCCATACATGGCTACTGGAAAAATCATAGCTTTGACCAGATGGACCTTTGTTGCAAAGTAATGTCTCTGCTTTTCAATATGCTGTCTAGGTTTGTCATAGGTCTTCTTCCAAGGAACAAGCATCTTTTAATTTCATGGCTGCAGTCACCATCTGCAGTGATTTTGGAGCCCAAAAAAATAGTTTCTTACTGTTTCCATTGTTTCCCCATTTATTTTCCATGAAATGATGGGACCAAATGCCATGATCTTAGCTTTCTGAATGTTGAGTTTTAAGCCAGCTTTTTCACTTTCTTCTTTCACTTTCCTGAAGAGGCTCTTTATTTCTTCTTCACTCTCTGCCATAAGGGTGGTGTCATCTGCACATCTGAGGTTATTGATATTTCTCCCGGCAGTCTTGATTCCAGCTTGCGCTTTATCCAGCCCAGCATTACACATGATGTGCTCTGCATATAAGTTAAATAAGTAAGGTGACAATATACAGCCTTTGCGTACTCCTTTCCTGATTTGGAACCAGTCTGTTGTTCCATGCCCAGTTTTAACTATTGCTTCCTGACCTGTATATAGATTTCTCAGGAGGCAGGTAAGGTGGTCTGGTATTCCCATCTCTTGAAGATTTTTCCACAGTTTGTTGTGATCCACACAGTCAAAGGCTTTGACATAGTCAATAAAGCAGAAGTGGATGTTTTTCTGGAACTCCCTTGCTTTTTCAATGATCTCATGGATGTTGTCAATTTGATCTCTTGTTCCTCTGCCTTTTCTAAATTCAGCTTGAACATCTGGAAGTACAGTTCACATACTACTGAAGCCTGGCTTGGAGAATTTTGAGCATTACTTTGGTAGCGTGTGAGATGAGTACAATTGTACAGTAGTTTGAACATTCTTTGGCATTGCCTTTCTTTTGGATTGTAATGAAAATTGACATTTTCCAGTCCTGTGGCCACTACTGAGTTTTCCAAATTTGCTGGCATGTTGAATGCAGCTCTTTCACAGCATCATCTTTTAGGATTTGAAATAGTTCAGCTGGAATTCCATCACCTCCACTAGCTTTGTATATAGTAATGATTTCTAAGCCCACTTGACTTCACACTCCAGGATGTCTGGCTCTAGGTGAGTGATCACACCATCGTGATTATCTGGTTTGTGAAGATCTTTTTTGTATAGTTCTTCTGTGTATTCTTGCCACCTCTTCTTAATATCTTCTGCTTCTGTTAGATACATACCATTTCTGTCCTTTATTTTGCCCATCTTTGCATGAAATGTTCCCTTGGTATCTCTAATTTTCTTGAAGAGATCTCTAGTCTTTCCCATTCTATTGTTTTCCTCTATTTCTTTGCAATGATCACTGAGGAAGGCTTTCTTATCTCTCCTTTGTATTCTTTGGAACTCTGCATTCAAATGGATATATCTTTCCTTTTCTCCTTTGCCTTTAGCTTCTCTTCTTTTCTCAGCTATTTGTAAGGCCTCCTCAGATAACCATTTTGCCTTTTTGCATTTCTTTTTCTTGGGGATGCTCTTGATCACTGCCTCCGGTATAATGTCACAAACCTCGGTCCATAGTTCTTCAGGCACTCTGTCTATCAAATCTAATCCCTTGAATCTGTTTGTCACTTCCACTGTATACAGTTTATGGGGACTCAAAGAGTCAGACATGACTGCCACGAGCTAGCAGCAGATTGAGTTTGCAGCAAGAGTCTGGATAGCCAGACGTAAGAATTAGTACACATCTTCTTTCTACAACGTACGCTTGCAGTGGTTCCAAGATGCTCCTCTGGCTAGAATCAATGAAGACCAAAGAGAACTTATAATACTTGCAGCATCCTTAAAGGTGTCATCTTTGAGCCCTTAGCAGGAAACACATACATGGCTCAATGAGGTTATAAGTATCAATGTGTCCATGCTATGGTCTGACAAATGCCCATGGTTAAGGCTCCATGGGAACTCTGAACCAAAGGGAAGCACGTGGCCCAGCACAACTATAGGGAATGTCCCCATATAACTTTCCTGTATTTGAAAAACAGCAATGCAAAAATTGAAACTTCTCCTCTTGAGTTGGCAGCAGAATTGTGGGAAAAGTTTTGGATGAAAGGAAAGTCAGTGAAGATTGGTCTTTTGGCTCTGCCTGTTCATAAAAGGCAAAAATGACTCTTCCTTTAATGAAGGATGGCTGGGGGAAGCTTAGAAGATTCACTGATTTGGTTTCATTCTAGTTCGCTTATCTAAACCAGATCCAAATGATCTAAGAGTTTGGGGGTTATAAAATGGGACAGGAATTCTTAGGGCAGACATGTAAAATTTCCAAGGCTCCCTATTTCTTGTCATCCTTTCAGCAATGTGGTGCCAGCAAAAACCAGCTAATAGAATCTCATGATCCAAAATTAATTTGGAAAAAAAAATAACCAGCCAGAATTTTTTAACCTAAAAAACAGGGTGGCAATTTAGGTTGGATTTGCATTTTCGGCAAAGGCTCATGTCAGTCTTGCTTTTAGATTTAATGTATTCTCTCATGCCTAATTTTTTTTTTTTTAAGAAATAAAATTGGTATATATTTAAGATAATACAACATGATGTTTTGTGTATATGTTACAAAATGATGCAGACAATGAAACTGATTAATACATCTACATGAGGTAGAATTTTAGTAAGGAGAGTTTTAGAGACCTAGGGCAGATGGGCACCAATAAAGCTGGGAGACCCGTAGGGTCCAGTGAATGCCCCCAGAGGGTCACCCAGGTTTCAGTCTGAAAGTAGCTAGATTTCCTCTTACACTCTTCTCTGGTAAGAGAGAGAAGAAAATTAAAAGAAAGGGATATTTTCAAAAATAAGATTCAGTTTTTACTAATTTAGAGAAAGCTTAACTTCTACCATGCAGTGTTCCCTGACTCCAATCCACAATCTTCTTTTCCTTCTCTAAACTATAATATTTGCCAGAAATTTTCCTTTTAAAATTGGTAATATAACTCTGTACTCATGAGAGACAGTCTAATAGAAACAAATCAATTCAAATTTGTGTTTTGTACCATGAAGTTTAGATGGTTGAAATTCATATGCAACTGACATACAATGCATTATGCTATATTTACTATGATTTACATAACAATGAAGTTAACTTTAAAGTAAGTTATAATCATAATTTATTAATTCAATTGTTAATATTTTTAAATTATTAGAGAGGCATGGTTTTATTTTTGTATTTTGAAATAGCAATAATTTAAAATCCACAATTACAGTGATTTCCAATTTAGCTTCTCATAAAATATTTCAGCTCTAATAACAAACAAAGGTGTGCAAATTTGATAAAATTTTGATAAAATTCTGATTTCTTATTTTGAAAGTTTATCTGTGAAATAGTGTGATTTATATTACTAAAACAATATATAGATAATGAAAATTTTTTTCTTGAAACACAAAGTTGCTTTTCAATCATATTAAACCAACATTTAAATTATATGTATTTCAATTAATCTTAAAATAACCATTTTAAAGAGATGGAAATACCAGACCACCTGATCTGCCTCTTGAGAAATCTATATTCAGGTCAGAAAGCAACAGTTAGAACTGGACATGAACAACAGACTGGTTCCAAATAGGGAAAGGAGTATGTCAAGGCTGTATATTGTCACCCTGCTTATTTAACTTATTTGCAGAGTACATCATGAGAAATGCTGGGCTGGATGAAGCACAAGCTTGCTTGTGCTTCAAGATTGCCAGGAGAAATATCAATAACTTCAGATATGCAGATGACACCACCCTTATGGCAGAGAGTGAAGAACTAAAAAGCCTCTTGAGGACCTTGAAAGAGGACAGTGAAAAAGATGGCTTAAAACTCAACATTAAGAGAACTCTGATCATGGCATCTGGTCCCATCACTTTATGGCAAATAGATTGGGAAACAATGGAAACAGTGACAGACTTTATTTTTGGGGGGCTCCAAAATCACTGCAGATGGTGACTGCAACCATGAATTTAAAAGATGCTTGCTCCTTGGAAGAAGAGCTATGACAAACCTAGACAGCATATTAAAAAGCAGAGACATTACTTTGCAACAAAGGTCCATCTGGTCAAAGCTATGATTTTTCCAGTAGTCATGTATGGATGTGAGAGTTGGACTATAAAGAAAGCTGAGCACCGGAGAATTGATGCTTTTGAATGGTGGTGTTGGAGAAGACTCTTGAGAGTCCCTTGGACTGCAAGGAGATCCAACCAGTCCATCCTAAAGGAAAGCAGTTCTGAATGTTCACTGGAAGGACTGATGCTGAAGCTGAAACTCCAATACTTTGGCCACCTGATGCGAAAAACTGACTCATTTGAAAAGATCCTGATGCTGGGAAAGATTGAAGGCGGGAGGAGAAGGGGACGACAGAAGATGAGATGGTTGGATGGCATCACCGACTCAATGGACATGAGTTTGAATAGACTCTGGGAGTTGATGATGGACAGGGAGGCCTGGCGTGCCACAGTCCATGGTTCAAAGAGTCGAACACGACTGAGCAACTGGGCTGAACTGAACTGAACCATCATCATTTACCTAGGATCTGGCCACATTTCAGATACATCTTATTTATTATCTAGATCAAGTACAAATTATCTCCTTTTGTGGAATAAGTAAAATTATGTTTTGTCTAGTTTATGGAAAATTTAGTTCTATCAATAAACTTGTACTTATACTTTTAAACACACATGTACCAATGAGTACATACACACACACACACATCAATCAAGAAAACTCAAACAAGAGAATGCTACCTTTCTAACTGGCTTTAAAGCAGTATTTTCTCATCTAATAAGCCTGTGATACAAAGAGATATTTTCAAGATATATTCCAAAATATATAGAAAAAGTATCAAAAAACAAAAACTATAAATCTGTTCAAATACTGGAACCTCAGAATGTCTCGGTATAAAGTACCAAAGATATATTTCTTGTTCAGTTCTTACTTTAACTCATCCCTTACTTATCTAGGGTGTGCCTTGAGGGCAGTTTTTTTCTTTTATCTATAGGATTTTTTATTATGTTATACTTGATTTGCAATGTTGTGTTAATTTTTGCTGTAAAGTGATTCAGTTCTACATATTATATACATATATACACATTCTTTTTTGTGTTCTTTTCTATTATGATTTATAGTTCTCTGTGCTGTACAATAGGACCTTCTGTTTGGGGCAATTTTTATGGTAGTCAGCTGATGAATTTTACAAAACTTTGTAGGTATGAGTAACAATTTGGTTATTTGTAAAACTCTGAGATTAATTTCTTTTTGGAAAAGACTCTGGCTATTGTCCCATATTTGGTTGTTTCAGAAAAGATTCCTGAAGTCATTTAAGACCATTCATTTTGCTTTGTTTCTATAATAAGTATTGCTTCCTCTTATAGTGGTTAGAGTCTGCTTTTATACTTGAAGCTTTTGATTATTTATCAATATATTTTATTGTGTTAATCTCTATTTACTAGTGCAAGCTGGGAAGAAACAAATCTATTAATATCAGATAATTTTCATATCTGGAAAGTTTTCTTTGTTTTTCTCTTTTCTCTAAATGAGAATAGTGCTATTCAGGACCTGAGTTTTTATGAATTATACTTCATATTTTGCTAACAATTCTCTCAAATTTTTATGGTACTAATTTCTTCCAAATTTTGAGATTTTTTTTCTCAGTTTACCCTCTATCTCATTCTTCAAATGTAATTGTGCCTACTTTCTAGTGTTTTAAAACACAATTTACTTTAATTACTGTTTTTATTTTGAAAAAGTCTTATCTGAGCCTCCTATAAAATAGAAATAATTTCCTCATTGAGAACAAGATATTCTGTAAATATTTCTTATATTTAAGAAATGAAGTAAATCTTTCTGTTTTCTCTAAATAGCTAATGACTTGTTCTCTCATGCTGCAAATGATTTTCTGGTATTTATTTTTCTGTTCACTCATTATTGAGTAATTTAATAAACATACCTTGAAATGCTGGTTTAAAACCCATGTTTAATTCCCTTCTTCATGTATAGAAAGATACCCATGTCTGGTATTGGGAAATTATAAGTTTAAAGGAACTATTCTCACCAATGCCTGGATGCTAGCCATTTCCTCCACAATAAGCTATGGCTGAGAAGCTAATTGTCCAATAGATTGTAAACCAGACCAGAGATATTTACTTCTGTCTTTCAAGCAATGTAAATGGAATATGTTCAATAGACCCATCTTGAATCCCAAGGGTAAGTTGAAAAGGCAGGATAAGTGGATCACCCATGAGCAGGGTGCCTCTTCCCAAAGGAGAGCATGTTCAAGCCCTCACTGGTCCCTACATCTTACGACAGAGATACTTTTCCATGAAGTTTCTGAAGCTTAAATGTCAAAGACCTCTCACTCGCACAGGGGCCTTTCAGGGCTTGTGAAGGTCTCTATCTTTGTGTTTCACACGGTCAGATAATTCTGTAAAATTTACAAGACTAAGATATCTCATTTCCTCTATCTTCCATATACGTCAGGTGACTAGGAGGTAACTTGTAAGCATTTTTGAGCTCTTGAAAAGATGAGATTGAGCTTAAGGTCAATTTAGTTTGCTTTTAGTGAAATATATTTGTGTGGCTCCCAGACACTTGTATACATAAATTCTTGCTAGTCATGCTGGTGCAGGAGTGGCTTCCAAGAATATGCCTATTGGCCATGTTAACGATTCACCCCCAAGCTGTGACAAAAAGATGCAAGGCCACAATAGGAACACATTCAAAGGGCAGTCGAAGAGAAGTAGGATTTTAAATGGATAGAATCCAAAAGTTATCTATAACAGTTTAAGTCTTATAACTCAAATAGGAAATAAATTTAATAAATATTTTCCCAAATTTGGGAACAACTCTAAAAATTTTCACCATCAGACACATCAACAACTGAGCATCATTTCCACTTTGGCCAAGCCTCTCCATTCATCCTATTCATTCGTAGCTATTTCTCTGCTTTTCCCCAGTAGTATATTGGACACCAACTGAACTGGGGGTCTCTTCTTCTGGTATCTTATCTTTTTGCCTTTTCATGCTGTTCATGGGGTTCTTGAGGCAAGAATACTGGAGTGGTTTGCCATTCCCTCCGCCAGGGGACCACATTTTGTCAGAACTCTCCACCATGACCCATCTGTCGCCCAAAAAGCTTACAACATTATGAATGAGTCATGAATCTAAAAGAAATATCATTAAAATGTCATTATTAAAAATAATTTAAATCAACCATGCCAAAGGAAAGATTGAATTATCTATGCCCAGCATAGAAAAAAAAATGACTAAATCATTATGAGAAGAGGCAACCAATGATTATGCAGCCAAAGTTTAATTTAAATTAATGATTATTAATTTTAGAAACCATGTTCTTTTCTTTAATTTTTATTAATGTAGTAGATTTACAATGTTGTGTTTTTCTGTTGTAAAGCAAGGTGAGTCAGTTATACATATATATATATATATATATATATATATATCCACTTTTTTAATATTCTTTTCCCTATAGATCATTAGAGAGTATTAAGGAGAGTTCTCTGTGCTATACAGTATGTCCTTATTTATTTTATACATAGTAGTGTGTATATGTCAGTTTCCATCTCCCAATTTATCTTTGTCACCACACTTTCCCCTGGGTAATCCTAAGTTTGCTTTTTACACCTGTGACTCTGTTTCTGTTTTGTAAATTCATTGTTATCATTGTTTCAACTCCACATATAAGTGATATCATATGATATTTGTCTTTCTTTGTCACTTCACTTAGTATGATAATCTCACATACTTCATTTAGTATGATAATCTCTAGGTCCATCCGTGTTGCTAAAAATGGCTTTATTCATTATTTTTATGACTGAGTAATATTCCATTATATGTACATACCGCATCGTCTTTATCCATTCATCTGTTGAAATTTTAGGTTGCTTCCAATGTTCTAGCTATTGTAAATAGTGCTGCAATTAACACTGGGATGCATGTATCATTTCAAATTATGGTTTTATCTGGATATATGACCTGGAGTGGGGAAAATGATATTCTTTTTTTAAAAAATTCATTTTGGTATTTTTCAAGTTTAAAAAAATTAATTTGCTATAATTCCTTTTCTCATTCTAAATATCCACATTCATGTCAAAATTTTGTATTTCTAATTTTGCATCATTTTTCTTTAATAGAATCCCTAGTATTTAATAGTTTCCAGGCCCACAGAGCCTGGATTCATGTCTGACTTCTGATCCATTGGAAAAGAGTTTGTGACACTCAGCTGTGTCTCTCCCTTGACCCACTCTTTATGGTCAGCCAGCTTTCCTTCTCACTTCCCTAATGTCTCAGTCCTGAAACACCTTACCCTCATTAGACACATCCAAAACTGAGCTCATCTTTCTTCACAAGCCTTCTCTTTCTCCTTTTCTGTTGTAAGTAGTAACACTGCCATCCTTTGAGTCACCTCAAGTGATAATTACAAAAAGCATTTTCAATTCTCATTTGGCACTTCATGTGTAATCAATCACCAATCCCTGTTCATTTTCACTTCTAACTGTGTTCCCTCCGGCTACTCCTCTGACATTCAGTTTCAATAACTATTCATTGAGGGAGTACATGTTTTCCATCAGTCAGCTGCAGTTCCTTCTTCACACTGACTGCCAGGTTAAACCAATACAAGTCCATGACTTCCCTTTCATGGTGCCCTTTCAAATTCAGGATAAATTCCAATCTCCTCAGGATGAACTATAAAGTCTTCCATGTTATGAACCTCCCTATCCACCAAGCTCATCCTCAACCACTCTGCTGTCCCCACACTGGGACCCCTGCTACAAAATTGAACTACCCCAGCACACTCTTGTTCCCTACCTTCATGCCTTGAGCATGCTTTCCTCTCTACCAGAAAGTTCTTCTACACCACCCCTCAAGCCACTGCATCCATTCAGCCCTCCCAGTTCTGTGGAGGCACCACTTGTCAGATCTTCCAAAGGCAGGTAGTCCTTCCTTCTTCCACGCTAACTTGGGAATTTCAGTTCAAAGCTTTTGTATTGCATTCATTATTGCGAGTATTCATGTGCTGCCTTTCTGTCTCAGGAGACAATGAGATCTTCAAAGTCACTAAATAGGATTTATTCATCTTTATTTACCCAAATCTCAGTTGATATTGACAGGAGTCAGAATGTGCCACCCCAAACTACGATGCTGTGGCATGAGGATTGTTTAGAGCCCAAGGCATTTTCTATGTAGACAATTAATTGCTACAAATAGGAATAATTTTATTTCCTGTCTCCAGTTGCTATTTTCATTTCTTTTACTTGTTATACTGCATTTTCTAGAATTTTCAGTACAACATTGAATAGAAATGGAAATGTTTCTGGAGTTTCTATATATTAGTATAATGTTGACGGTAGGTTTTTTTTTTTTGTAATTAACTTTTATAACATTAATGAAATTCCTTTATTCAAGAATGGACATGTTAATTATTGCTAAAAGATTTCATACCCATAATAAATTTCATCTCCTTGATTACAGATACATTAAATCTACCATTACAAGAAAAAAAAAAAAGAAGCAGCAAATATAGATAAAGCTCTTCTCCCGTCCCTCCATCTGCCTAAAAGCAGGACATAAATTTCCCTTTGTAAAGGTATTCCCCCTCCCCTCTCTGGAACTAGGGAGAAAAGAACCCTTTTCACTAGAGACAAAAGTCACCACTGAGATGGGTCTGCACAGACAAACCTTACTAAAATAGCCTTAGCTTCCACTTTTGTTATTGTTCAGTCGCTCAGTCATGTCCAACTCTTTGCAACCCCATGGGCTGCAGCACGCCAGGCTTCCCTGTCCATCACCATCTCCTGGAACTTGCTCAAACTCATGTCCATCAAGTCGGTGATGCCATCCAACCATCTCATCCTCTGTCGCCCCCTTCTCCTCCTGCCTTCTATCTTTCCCAGTATCAGGGTCTTTTCCAATGAGTCAGCTCTTCACATCAGGTGGCCAAAATATTGGAGCTTTATTTACCTTCCCACTGTATAACATCCCTAGAAGTGCGAACTCTTTTATTATTAAAATGGTATATAAGCTCCAAGGTCTAACCTCCTTTTGGGGTATTCATTTGTTTTCTATGAAGGCCTTCGTGCATGCAAAAATATTAAAATACTAACATCAAGTTTGTATGCTTTTTCTTCTGTTATTCTTCCTTTTATCAGTTTAATTCACAAGCTCCAGTTACTGAAGATAAGAGGGTACAGAAAAGCTTTTTCCTCCCCTACAATATTAATTAAAATGCAGTGAATTATGTAAGTAAGGCTAACTGCATGTTTTATGATGTGTAAATTAAGGTTAAGCAGACAGTCTATGATCATGGATTAGAACAAATCTAATCGACTCAAATCTGAGTGGAAACCTATAACCCTATTAGTCTCAGACTGAGCTAACCAGGCAAAGATCACTAATTATGAATGTAAATATGATCAGTTTCTCATCTAAAACCCAACACCATACCACTTTGAACACAGATTACATCACCACATCACTTGCTGTAACACCCGAGTAACTTGCAAATAAACCTACATTACTCCTAAAAAGAGGCCAAGCTTTTATTAGCTCAGAAACTGCTATTATCTGAGAAAAAGTGCAGTTCTTTTTGTAAACTAAGTTAGAAACTTCCTCAAACTCTTAGAGATTTAGAGGAGCCGACACTCATTTTGCCGTTGGTTTTTCCTGAATATTAACAAACTCTGTTTACTTTAAAAGAAAATGTACTCCATATGTCCCAGAATCATTTGTACTAAAATCACCACATGGGAGTCATAAATAAATATCACGTATACATATGTATAAACGTTCTTCGATGTGGAAGAGACTACTTTTGTCTTGAAAATGAGCAGCTCTCATTTTGATTTCTGAGAAGGGAAAAAAAGGAACTGTGTGTTCTCTCCTGTTTTGGCTCCTCATTCTATGTAATCTCAGCACTGGGAAGGTGTCCTCCCATTGAACTTGAGTCATTACAGCAAATCCTTCTGGATACAGTCAAACCACAAGTTAATTCAGGAAGAAGGAGTTCAATCTCCTAGTCTCATGTCTTTAGCCCCTCTGACAACCAAAGGATTAAATCTGCTGTACCCTAGTGCAAGGGCATGAACCATACATTTAGCCCAAAAGTAGCCAGTCTCTGATCTTCCTACTCTGCTGCCAGAGAATCATTTGACTTTGGAGAACAAATCTACTCTGAGATTCTGTTTGTTCAGCGACACAGGAATGATGGAGCCTCTTCCACCTTGATCTTTTTGAAGCATAAGTTGAGAAAATTAATAAACAAACATTCTTTAAAAAGGCACTATTTAAAAAGCAGGCTATTCCAATGAATTTCCCACATATGACTTCTGTGTGTGCTTGTGCTCGGTCATTTCAGCCATGTCCAATTCTTTGTGATCCCATGGGCTGTAGACTGTAGCTTGCCAGGCTCCTCTGTCTGGGGAATTCTCCAGGAGAGAACATTGGAATGAGTTGCCGTTTCCTCCTCCAGAGGATCCTCCCAACTAAGGAACTGAACACTTGTCTCTCGTATCTCCTGCACTGCAGGCAGATTTTTTTTTACCATTGAGCCACTGGGGCTTCTACTACAACTTGATCATCACTGTCATCATCACCATCATCATTATTCTCAGTGAGACTTTGTGCATGGAATACAAGCTCAAGGAAAGGCTAATGTTTTAGTTTCTAGTAGTCAAAATGATGCACAGGCATTAGCATAAAAGCCCCAATAGTTGTAGAGTGAAGACCCAGGAGACACACTGCTCACACACAGGTACCACTGCCCCTGACATGGACTAGTCTTATCACCACCCAGTGCCGTACCACTCAATAGAGGATGAGTGGATTCGGCCTCCATGGGTTTCATCTTTCTCTTTCTCCATGGCATACCCTCATCTAACCAAGAGGAAAGCTACTGGAGCCCTCTGTCTCTTTTGATACTGGGGGATAAAGCCAGTCAGCTCCTAGATTTTTCAGACACCAAAATCTCAAAAACTGAATTCTCAATCCTCCCCACAAATTCTAGTCTTCCCCATCCCAGGAAACATTACCACCATCCACCTCCTTCAGAGCAAAACCTGACAGATAGAGTTCCTTCTACTTCAGCATCCACTCCAATTGTTAGATCCTGGTGTTTAATCCCCTATGTGATCTCAAATATAGGTTTTCCCCTGACATTTGCAGAGTTCAGGGGAAGAGCCCCATACCCTATATCTAAATATTTAAAAGCTATGAATAAAATGAACAAGTCATTAGATAAAACAGCTCTATTCTCCTACCTTGACAAACATACTTCCATAGTGACCCAGAGAGAGGGGTTTAGATGAAAAGTCTTCATCTCCTTGGCATTCCTTGTCCTCAATTAATGACTCAAGAAGAGCTGGCTTGCATACCCTTTGTCATCTCATCCAGCTTTAAGAACCTTGTGGACACACACATGGGCACCCAGGTTTCAGGTCTAAGCTCCACAAGGTTTCTTTACATGTCTGCACATGGCTGCCCCTTAAGCCCAGGGCCATATACTCTGTACGCTCTGCACATACTTGAGAGTTGGGGGGACGCACTGGAAAAAGGGTAGCACAGGCCCGGGAAGCAGACACAGGGTCATTTGGACCAAGGATTCCAGGGCTCTATATACCAAAGTGTGGTCTAGGAGCGGGTGGGTGTGGGCTCTGGGTGGGTTCCTGGGGGGAGGAACATGGAAACAGCACAGAATCAAGCCCTATGAAGTGAGGGGACTAGGGCAGGGACCCTTTGCCCAAGTCTAGGGATAATGCTACTCAATTCTTTCTGTTTACTGTTCCTTCCCTCCTCTGCCACTATCCTAGGTTCTTGCCTTAACTCCTTCGATAGCCTTCTAGTTGATCTCTGAATAACAACTTTCGTGTCCCTTCAAAACATTTTCCACATTACAGCCAAAATGACTTCACGTTTTAGTGATTCAAATATCTCTTGGCCTCAAGTCTTTGTAAGTCTTATTAACGACTCTTAAAGCTTTTAGATAAACTCTTTAACGTGGTTCACAAAGATACCCCATCGTGTGGCACTGGCCTCTTTCTCTACCCCATACTCCATGAGTCCTGGCATCCTCTTGGTCCTGTTCACCTCAGATGTCGCACTCTACCCTCTGCATGAAATTCTCTTCTCTTCCTTCCCGTGTGTCAAGTCACTCAGGTCTCAGTTCCCCAGGAAAGCTCTCCCAGGCTTCAGAAAAGATCAACTTTCCTTATCTCATCACATCACTCATCAAGGCCTTCCTCGACTAGTAAGTCACTAAATCCCCATGGCTACCACCACCCACATCTCTAAACTGGAGATGGACAGGAAGTGAAATGTGTAAAAAACACTTAACACGGTGCATAGTATGTCTTTTTTTTAATTAGAGGATAATTTCTTTACCATGCTGTGTTGGTTTCTGCCATACAACAGTGTGAATCAGCCATAGGTATACATGTGTCCCCTCCCTCTTGGTCTTCCCTCCTACCTTCCCACCCCATCCCACCTCTCTAGGTCATCACAGAGCCCTGGGCTAGCTTCACGCTAGCCATCTATTTTACATGTGGTAATGTACATGTTTCAATGCTACACTCTCAATTCATCCCACCCTCTCCTTCCCCCACTGTGTCCACAAGTCTATTCTCTATGTCTGTGTCTCTATTCTGCCCTGAAAATAGGTTCGTCAGTGCTTGCTGTGTTTTAAGAACTAAAAATTCCACGTGCTGCCTCCCCAACACTGACCTTAACACACACGACTGTAAACTCCATTAGGGCAAGAGCCTTGTCTGATTTCCCCAACATCCAGCAGATTAGCTAATTCACCGCCATCCACTGTTGAGTCAAATTTACTCATCTTATAATTATATTACTGAGCTTACATTCGCTGAATGAATAGATGAAGAGTTCCTGGCTGAGACTTAAATATCTTTAAAGTAAAACAAGATGTTGATTTAAGGATGATCATGAAGTTCAATATCTAGCATAGGCCTGATATATTCTGGGTCTTTAAAAATGTTTGATCCAACAATACATGATTGAATTAGCAAACTTTTGTCTTTGACATTGGCACACAAACTGTTACACCCTGACAATGCGATCCTCATGGCAAAAAACAAAGCTTACTTTGTCATGGACCCTACCTGTCTTCTACATTTCACAAAACAATTTAGATAGAATCAAAGGCAGTATGATTTTTTGTGTTTGAAGATGATATAATGCTGAAGGTGTGTGGGAGAAGTTAATAGAGTAAGTGCCAGAAAAATGATTCACAATGATCTGCAAAGATGATGCAAAATGATTACATGAAACCAAAAAAATAAGGGCTTAATTTAAATGACCATTGTCTTCATTTTGATGTAAATCCTTTTGTTGTTGTGGTTATACCTCTCTATCTCTCTAGTTTTATATAAATGTGTATATGTATAGACAGACAAGCATGTACATACATGTTTTTTAGAGAATAGGGATAACTCAGCAAATACTGCTGTATAATCTATTTTTTCCAGTTAACACCACATCATTAAATATTCTTCTGAAATATCATTTTCCAATACCACAGCAGGCATTCTATAATTTATTTAACCATTATAAGATTGTTTTCAATTTTGTTATTTTGGACATTGTTGCCATGAACACTCTTACAACTAAGTGCCCAAACCATTAATTCTCTAAAAAAATTCCCTAAAATGTGATTGCTGACATATATATTGCTAACTTGTCTTTCAAAAAATCTGTATCAATTTATTTTCCCATCAGTGGTGCATACAGGTCCTCATTTTTCCCCTTGGCCAAAATCCTTTGTTTCATTTTTTGTTAATCTTTGCCCGTGTATAAGTCACAGCTGGTATCTCAATTGTTTTAACTTTCTTTTTGTATGACATGTGAGATTGAATTATTTCTTGCATTTTATCAGCTGTTTGTATGCCCTCTGACAAAATGAAATTTGAAAAATATAAAGTTCTACATTTGTTTCTCCAAGACTTAGTAATATAATCATAAAATGGGGAAACTTGGCTTGACAGCAGATTGCATGAAAAAGAAAATGAAAACAATGCAAGGGGAATGTGAGAGCTGTCTTCAAATATTTGAACCATTAGAATATAGAAAAGGAATTATGTTTAGTTTATATTTTTCCAAAAGGAAAAAGTAGGGCAAGTAGATGGAAAGTTCAGGTCGGCAGACTTGAGCTCATCTTAAGAGAGAACTTTTTAACTGTCTCAACTATCCAAAGATGGGAATGATTGTTCCAAGTACTAGGATCCCACCACTAAAAGGTTTAAGAGTATAAATAGTCAGTTACCAGGAAGTTGTAATAAGGAGGGTTTTCTGTACTGGGTTAACTAGTTGACTCTGAGTATCTCTTTAAACTCAACAATTCTTTGCTTCTGTGAACATAGGCTCATAGCAATTTCTTTAAAATAAATATATTACTATCTACTTATTTAATATCAACTACCATGTAAATAGTAATTAAAATATCTTTTAAAAGACCATTTTTATATCATCTAATGAAGAGAATACTGCAGTTTGGGTTTTGAGTTTTTTTGGTGTTTTTTTTTTTTTTACTCTTATCCAAATACATAAACTTAAACTCAAATTTCTTTAGATTTTCATCTCCTTAAATTTGAATATGTTTATATTATATTTTAAACAAGATTACTAGGGGTGTTAAACTTTAAAATAAGGCATTTTTAGAAGCATAAACAGTTTAGTAATAGAATACCAGAAATTAAAAGAATTGTCTAGCTAACAAACATGCTAGAATTGGGGAGAACTTCATTGGCATTTAATTTAAGTAACATATGTCCTTAAAAGTAATAAAACTATTTCTCATTACACTAATCTATAGATTTTTCATTGAATTAGATGTGTCCCTAAGAGAGAGCTCAACATTTCTAGTTATGGAAGGCTGGTTATATTTGAAATCTACAGGCAATAAGATCAAAATCATAAAACATTGCCATCTTTTATTTAATACGTTTCCTTTCCTTTCTCCTTTTGGTTCACCTAGTAAGGTAACACCAGTGTCTTCCAATCGTCTTCAAGTTCTAAACAAAGAAGACACAGCACATCTTATGCCAACCCAGACACGTATAATCATTCCACAAGGGCAGCCCTCTTGGCTGCATTCAGCTGTAGAAATCAACCTTCAAATTTGGTTTATATGAGCAGGCATCACATTGCAGAGCATAGGGATTCTGAATCAATTAGTCAGATCTAAAGCTTTAATTCATCATAATACGGTAATAAGCTAGATATGCTGTGGTATGCATTAACGCCCCAACTCTTTCCAATATTCCACTATGGGTTTTTTGTGTTTTTTTTTTCTTTAAGCCCAGTTTGTTAAGCGATACCAGCCTACGTTGCGTTATATGATCTTGCTGATACTGCAGATAAAATATAGCTGCTATTTATTTTGGTAATTTAATATGGTACAAAGACTTTGAGAAAATCATGCTTTTCACATGCTATTTCAGGGTAACAGAGACCCACCCTGATCCAGAGAAATCAAGTTAAACTGGGCCCAGTGTTTTCCATTTTGTTTTGTAGCAACATGTTTCTGAGCTATGTTTAACCCCCAAAAAGCTGAAAGCATTAAATAGGTCAGGGGAGAAAGCCCACTGACTGTGATGTAAAAGTAAGCCCCACTCTAGCATCGGTGCAGTCTATATTTTTGTCAAGTCATTTATGGCTTTCCAGCTCCCATTTCCAGTTTAGGGAACTAATAGCTTCTTTTAAAAATACTGTCTTTCTAAAATTATGTGGAGTGGGGGGAGAGGAAGTGGGGGAGACTTATCTGACCTCCTTCATTTGTCTTATAATGGAAGCACACCCAACCGCTATCAAGAAATTCCAGGTGACATAAAAATCTAGATGCAGCCAGCAAAAGTTTTCTGCCTTGTCTAGCAGAGTCAATCTAATGAACATAACCAAGTGTTCAGGAGTAAAAAATGATAAAGAGCTAGGCAAGCAAATCTATCTGAAGTTCTCCCCAAAGGCTGTACGTTCTCACATTTATGCCTCTGGAAATGCTATTCTCTTTGCCAGGAATGTCAGTCAAAATCTTTTGGGAACGAGTTGGGAACTTCTACTGGTTCTCATCTATGTAAAGAAAAGGGAGGTCATATCATAATCCCCTGGAGAATTTCCCAGATCCACATGCCTTTTTCCTCTATACTGTCTGCCCATCCTTATGGGAATGCTGTTTTATAAAGTACCAAGTAATTACTGACTAGCTTGATGTTTTACACATTTGATGGAAAGAAAGGTAAGTGAAATGCTAAATATTTTCAGCCACTTAAACTAACTTCCTGCTTCTTTCTTTTTTTCCACCTACCCTCTTTTCCGGTATTTTTGAAGGAATGTTCTGTGTGTCAGGACCTCTACTGAGGATTGGAAATGGAAAAATAAATCAGACTTCATTTCTGTGGATCTTATGAAGATCAGTTAGGGAAACAAAAACTATACATAGAGAATTCATTTAGTGGGGAAATATATAGATATAGTGCTTCACTGGCGTGGCTTCATTATGATTGGAGGGTAATTACTGGAAAAGTCAAGACTCAAACAGGAGGGGCGAAAGCTTGGATATGGACTTTTGTTAATGTCTTTTGATTGGTGTACTAAACACAAAACTTGTAGGTCTTCTCAGAGTCCCTCCAGGGTTTTCTTATTCTTTCTTAGTGTCCCAGCTGCACCATGAGGTCCCTCTTCTTCCTAACTTGATTGGGTTACCACTTTACAGAGCATGAGATCCGGCTTCCTGAGAGGTTACAAGGAGGCAGATGTTAGAGCCTAGAATTTCATGAAAATTAACTCCCCAGAGGTTGAACCTTGACCAATGGAAACAAGAGACCAGAGGAAACAACACATAATTTCTCTCGGCATTCTTCTCTCTAGAGACTTCTCTTAGGTATGGTTCTCTTTGCAAACCCAGCAGAAATGGCTTCCCCAGGAGGTGAGTGATCACACTTGTTAAATAACCTTGTTGTTGTTCAGTCATTCAGTTGTGTCCGGCCCCATGGACTGCAGGATGCTGGCTTCCCTGTCCTTCACCATCTCCTGGAGCTTGCTCGAACTCATGTCCATTGAGTCAGTCATGCCATCCAACTATCTCATCCTCTGTCATCCCCTTCTCCTCCTATCTTCAATCTTTTCCAGTGTCAGGGCCTTTTCTGATGAGTTGGCTCTTCAAATCAGGTGGTCAACGTATTGGAACTTCACCTTCATCATCAGTCCTTCTAATGAATATTCAGGATTGATCTCCTTTAGGATGGACTCGTTTGATCTCCTTGCAGTCCAAGGGACTCTCAAGACTCTTGTCCAATGCCACAGTTCAAAAGCATCAATTCTTTGATGTTCAGCCTTCTTTATGGTCCAACTCTCCCATCCATACATGTCTACTGGAAAATCCATAGCTTTGACTATATGGACCTTTGTCAGCAAAGTTATGTATCTTTGCAACTTATAGGGAAGCAGTGGCCAGTGAAGTAACCCATCACATCACATAATTTCTCAACTCTCCTTGTCTTGGGTGCCTTTTCACTATGATCCCACTGTCCTTGGTTCTCTGAACCATTGTTATCTTCCTTTCTCCTCAACTTTTTGCTAATGTGTGCACAATCTATATGACTTTTCAAATTATTTCCTTTGGGAATGCTTAATAATTCAACCTTTTGTTTGAAGTTTTATGTATGCATGAGTGAGTGAGTGAAGTCACTCAGTCGTGTCCAACTCTTTGCGATCCCATTGACTATAGCTTACCGGGCTCCTCCATCCATGGGATCTTCCGGGCAAGAATATTGGAGTGGGTTGCCATTTCCTTCTCCAGGGGATCTTCCCAACCCAGGGATCGAACCCTGGTCTCCCGCATTGCAGGCAGACGCTTTATCCTCTGAGCCATCAGGGAGATCCTGACGTATGCATACTTAAACCTTTATTCAGTATTTTTGTTAACACCTGTCTATAGTTTTCCAATAGGCACAAGCTGATTAGTTGAAAAGATAAATTTTCTCAACTTGGAGCAAGTACCAGTGGTTCAAAGACAACACATGTTCAAAGAAAATAAAGTATTCAAATACAACCACCCCCATCCCACCAGAATATCTGCTCCAAGAGGAATGTTTGACAAATTCACCACTCTATCCCCCAAACCAAGAACACTTCCAACACAACATCTGTCAAATGAGAAAAATAAGTAAATAAAGGTACAGAGCCTTATTTAAAATTCATGCAAATATATTCAGGATCAAGATCATGTCTCAATCTTAAGCAAACCTTAAATGTGTAGTGTAAACACTACCCCTCTAAGAAGACTTTCTTGGGCCCCAATCATCCCTAAGTCACCCTCCATCCTTTGAATTCCCCAAAAGTTTTATTTGCTTATCTCTTATGACATTTATCATTTCTACTTGGAAGCATACTTACATTTGTACTTAGTTTTTCAGCTCTAGTTCATCTTCTCATTTTTTGGTACACGCATCCAAATTTTGTGTCGTTGAACAGGAAGTTTGTGTGTGTGTGTGGATCATGGGTCATGAAACCAATTCAAACTATTACCTTTGGAAATACCATAATTATCCCAATCAAAATAATGTGGATGGAGAACAGGAAATTAATCCTGATAATACCCTGTCTAAGCAACCAAATGTATTTTTCCTCATCTGCTCAGCAACAGCTTACTAAGTCATGAAATCCAACCTAGAGGTTTGAGGGGGGAAAAATTGCAACCGTATCACATTTCCCCAGAGTAAGTGCCATAGGCATTCATCTGCTGATCTATCTTCTACCATGCACATACTTAAGACAAATTGCATTATTATTATTACTTATTAAGGGAAAACCCAGGATCTCCCCCACATACCTTTCTTCTGGTTGACCCCAAATTTGCTTTGAGTCCATTTCCCTAACACTCACTCTCATTTTCCTCTAAACTTCTGGATCATAATGCAGCCAGATCATTAGTAATTTTCTTTCCTTATTGCATGATTTCTGTCTGCCTCTGGGTGGCTTTATTTTAATCAGAAAAAAAAATAGAATGGAAAAGTTTCAGTTGTAAATACACAGAGGTTCTGTTGGCAAATACGAGTTTGGCAGAAGAAAGGTCCATGGTCAGCCTAGCTGCACTTTATTGGCTCAAAAACAAGAACAATTTTGAGGGAAATTAGTATAGTTTTTTTAAAGTGACAATTTTCTCCATCAGGTAGATTACACTATTTCCTGTTATTTTATGATACTGATATTTCACTTATACATTTTCTCCAGCTCCCATAAAATTTTCCATCTGGACTTTTCTAATCCCTTTGTAAGCCTCTGGATTCAGTTTCTCCTTGTCTTTCTTCCTCTCTTTCTCTCTTTCTTTCTTGTCTTTTCTTTTTTTTTAATTGTGAGTCTCCAGCAAACTTTATCAGATAGCAGGAAACATACGTTTACATCTTAGCTAAGCAGCTTATCCACTCACAGAAAGTTACCCATATAGTTCTGGAAGGGAGGAGGTGTGGGTAGAAATCAGACTCAGCTGCTAAAGTTACCTTGCCTGAAACCTTAGCTCATGTCTTGAATGGCTTACAACTAAAATCCTTGAAAATTAAGACTCAGGGATTCTGGTTGATAGACATTTTTCCACACAGGAGATGAAAGAGCAGGTACAGCCAGAGGTTCTTTCAAAGGGGAGGAATAGCAATCGGCTGTGGTCTGTAGGAAAAGAAAAATAAAGCAAATATTCTTTAAAAGCTTAAATAGTACCAAGCAGATCTCTTTTCCCCTCCACTTTCCCAATGGAATGATAAAGTCCTCCCAGGCAGAGGAAAAGACAGAGACAGAACAAAAGCTGAAACACCTCATAATAAAGCTGCAGACTGATTACAACTCATGCAAGAGATTTTATCACTGATGGAACAAAATGGGAAACGTTTCTTTCTTTATGGACATTGCTTCCTGTTTCTGTAAACAGTGTGTTTGTCTCGTTCATTCCCCCAACATGGCAGGTCAGTTGACTTCCCCTTGGTCATCTTTGTTTGTTGACCATGCAATGGTTTAACTTTTCCCACACTGGACAGATCTTTGTCCTTCATCCTATCCCTGGTGGCCTCATTCCAGTATTTTTTCCATGACTTCTGGAATTTTACTAGCATCCCAGGGATATTTGTTTAAAGAAAAATATGGGAATGATAATGACCATGTTTACCGGAACTTTTAAGTAGGGAAGCTAGAAATGAATATTGCATTCTAAAAGGTAGAGTGCTTCCTCTGTCCAAATGAAGGACAGGATGAACTGACTATTGACGGTGTAATCACCTCCAGGATCTGCAGTGAGCTCAGTGCACAGAGAGCACATGAAGAGGGCTCCTGAGACAGTGGGATAGAAACAAGTGATGCCCAAGACCCTCTCGCAGGGGAAGATGCTGTGGCATTAACAACCAGTAACATTGCCCTCTTGCTTCTTAGTGTTCTGGAGTTTAATTCCAGGGTGAGAATTCAGGCTCTCTGCTTCATTCTATGGGCAAAGATAACACAAAAGCTTAGGCAATTATCTAGGCAATTCATATCAAAGAAAAACTATATTGGAAACAAAACCTTCATTGTACTTCCAATCAAATATATTGATTGCTCATCTATCCAAATCAAATTCAAAATACTGCCTAGCATCTAAAAGACTTGTGTCATATTTGCACAGTGAATGAATAAATCACAGACTCCCATTTCCCTATTTTGCCTAATCAATAGCACCTCAGGACTGGAACTGAAATATTTTATGTATCGTCCCCAAATAATTTACTAAAAGTACCCAAATTGCCAGCCATTTATGACTCAGGGCTTACCTGTATGCCATTGTATTCTTGCAAAAGCAAAACCACTTCTTGAAATTATGGTGCTCACCAAGAAATCTCCCAGTTTGGGGTTGCAAAAACTATCAAAATTGAATTTTTTTCTGGGGCCTGAAATTATCTCTTGGAGAAAAATTTCAGATGGGAGTTGTGTGCAGAACGATTTACTAAAAGTGGACCATAAGCATCATGTTAAAAACAGTATTTAAGGAAACAGCATATTCATCTATTAAAATTCCAATAATTACTTATTCATTAATTGAAATGAACATTTCATCATTGCCCCGAATGGTGGTTATATTTGGAGTCTGACTTTTTCCCCATCTTTTCTTTCCCCCATTTACATTTTATTTATTTATTTTTGGCTGCGCTGGGATTTGTCGGCTGTATGAGGGCTATAGAGACGCACAGGCTTAGCTGCTCTGCAGCACGTGGAATCTTCCTGGGCCAGGGACTGAACCCATGTCACCTCATTGGCAAGTGGACTCTCAACTGCTAGACCACCAGGAAAACTCTCTTTGCCTCTCATTTAGAAGTTAAATATTCTTCTGGCTTTTCTGTGTAAAAACGACATACATAAGTAAATTCAGCAGATTCACAAGAAACACCGGCCAGTTTTATTTCTTGCGTTCCCTTCTAAGATGCTGAGTCACATCTGTTCTCCCTAATGCGTTCAGGAATTCTTATCCACACATCTCCATTATTGCTCTAATTTATCAACCTTTCACCTCCAAGTGATGCATAAAGAGGAAAATATTTTTTCCCTCTCTTTTCATCCAAATTATCAAAGTAACACATTTGCTGACACTGAGATGAGATAAATCCAACCAACAAGGAAACAATGAGGGCAAAGTCCAGGAGGAAAAAAAAATACAAAATGTCCTGTAGACTGATTTTCTAACTTAATTGAGTCATCTGGGGGATTTAGCTGGCCAAATAATTCTTACGTTCCATCCCCGGTTTGGGAAGATACCCTGGAGAAGGAAATGGCAACCCACTCCAGTATTCTTGCCTGGGAAATCCCATGGACAGAGGAGACTGGCGGGCTACAGTCCGTGGGGTCACAAAGAGTTGGACATGACTTAGCAACTAAACAGCAAAAACAACAAATATATAACATAAAATGGACTATCTTAACCATTTTTAAAGTTCAACAGGGTATAAGCATAATCACATTGTCAAACAATAGATGTCCAGATTATACCCGTTAAACAACTTCCTTTCTGCTAGCCCCTGTCAGTCATCTTTCTGGCTTCTGTTTTAAAGACTTTAATTTCTTTACTTACTTACCTGTTGTAAGTGAAATCATACAGTATTTTCCATTGTGGCTTGCTTATTTCACTTAGCATAAGTGAATCCTCAAGATTCATTCATGTTACGGCATATGTCAAAATCATCTTCCTTTTCAGGCTAATATTCCATTGTATATTATCCAATTTTATTTGTCTATTCATCCATTGGGAAGTTGCAAGCTATTTTACTGACAGATTTTTGCAAAGATGCTTTCTAATCGGTTGTTACCACATTGGCAAATTGCGAACATGGTAATAATTCTTTCCCCTGAAATAAATGATATTTTGATATCAGAAAGGGGAAGTGGGAAATGATGTCTTACACTGCATTTCCCATAAAGTGAGCTTACCTGACCCAATCACTAGATAAGTATTTTGACTTTTAAAATTTTAGATGTCCAAATGATTATATTCTATTACACTTTTGACTTGCTGCTGCTGCTGCTAAGTCGCTTCAGTCGTGTCCGACTCTGTGCGACCCCATGGACTGCAGCCCACCAGGCTCCCCTGTCCCTGGGATTCTCCAGGCAAGAACACTGGAGTGGGTTGCCATTTCCTTCTCAATGCATGAAAGTGAAAAGTGAAAGTGAAGTTGCTCAGTCGTGTCTGACTCTTCGCGACCCCATGGACTGCAGCCTACCAGGCTCCTCCGTCCATGGGATTTTCCAGGCAAAAGTACTGGAGTGGGGTGCCATTGCCTTCTCCGACTTGACTTAGATTCGAATCTAAAGCTTTATTTGTAGGTCAAACTCAAGGTCCACACTTCTGGAAATTCAGGCTGTAATACTACAGTCAGCTTTTGGATGTCAAACCTTAAGGAAAATTTATCTTTTGTCAGTATATTAACTCAACCTTGGCCCACCCCTACAGTGCTCAGAGTAATTCTCTAACAAATATACCTATTTGTAGCAGCTAATATGCCTAAGAAAAGGGGCAATTTCTTTCCTTACTTGAGGAATCTGTTATCCCAGGTACATCTTAAGTGTGATAAGGGGCCTGGGGGTGGGAGGATTACTCATGTGGATTTAACACTTAGAGGATTATCAGATAAAATGCACAATACACACTTAAATTTGCATTTTAGGTAATCGACGAAGACTGTTCTAGTGTAAGTATGATCTGTGCAACATTTGGAACACACTAAAACATTCTTCCTTTGGTTTCTTGAAATTCATGTTTAACTGAGCATCCTCTATTTTTATTTGCTCCTCCGTGATTCCCACCCTCATCTGGAACTTGAACTTCCAGCGGCCTACTAGAGGAGACAAGCAAATGAAGTGTCGGAACACTAGGGGGCGCTGCAAGAAATTGAGAGCAGGCTGGCTGTTGGAGTTGGATGAGGTCCGTAATCCTGGGTTGGAAGAGGGCCTCTCCTCCCGGCCACACTGGGAAGGGCAGAGCGGCACTGAGGACCACGTGAGGACGGGCGTGACCCAGGGGCAGAATCACCCTCAGAGCCACACTAGCCAACCCCCCGCAGGGACAGGGCACAGCCGAGCTGGCCAGGCCACTGGCGACTGGAAGGCCCCCTGGCCACCAGCCAGAGCTGCAGAAGCAACAGTTATGGCTCCGAGCACTTGATCAGACATTGGCCTCAGCAACCACAATGAAAGAATTTCACTAACTTCCAAGAAAGGACATCTGAGCCTCCCAGGTATTCTGCCAAAGAGGGGAGAGTGGCTATTTGGAAACTAAAGTTCCAACAATTCGGGTGGTGGGAGCTTGTTTCTAAACCTCTTTTTAATCCCATTGCCTTGGCCCTTTTACTGACCACCCCCACCCCCTGCCACACACTCACACGCGCGCACACACACACACACACACTCATACACACACGAGTGTGTGAGAACCAGATTGAGGTTCTCAAAGGTCAAAGCTAACCAGGCTTCTAAGGAGCAGAAAATATTTCATCCATGTCCCCCCACCAACTTCCCAAAGTAGCTAATGACATGGACTACACTGACCTTCTCGACTTGCCTTCCACTATGGAACTTCCACAAACTCAGACACTTCATTGCATTTCCCAGCCTTCCAGGTATAAAGGAAAACAATTCAAAGTTAAAGAGACATGAGTGATTTTAAAAAAGATAATAATAAAACCAGTCAATGCCAAAAACGATAGTACAGATAAGTCTTCATAAATGCCGTAGAATCAGTTCAGAGCTTCATGTCCTATGTTGGAGGCACTTCCCTTTCTGAGTCCTTAAGAGAAATATGGGAATTGCGGGCAACAGTCTAAAAGTCAGTCACCTCTTTTTTCTCGGGCTTCAATCTTCACTCACATTCTCTATTCCAGAAGCTTGACAGCTTGAACACCACGTACTGAGGGTTTGAAAAGTCACCCACCCACTACACATACCTTTCTTTAAAAAATACGAATTCCATTTAAAGTCAGAGTGAAACATTTCTACAAGCTCTGAACACTTACCTGTTCTGGGTCTCTTATCAGAGAAAGAAAATATGAAAATAATCATCAGCTTGCCCAGTGATGAGTCACCTGCTGGTTTTACCCAACAGAGGAGAAATACTGGCAGGCTACTTTGAAGAAAGTTGCTTGCAACACCTGACTTAACTTTATTCTTCTTGGGAACAAAACCAGAAAGAGTGAATTAAATTGGGACTTAAAATGTTTTTGGAAGCCTGATTCAGGTCTCTACTGAGAGGATCTAGGATGTACGGTGACAGACCAGAACACAGTTGACCTGGAACCTTTAAGGTCACCTCTCTACAAGATGATTGCCCATGTGATATGATTAGAAGATTCTGGCAACCGTCTCTTAGACTGGTCAGCCTTCTATGCCCAATGTTGGAAAGGTTAATTAATTAAGACATCTATGAAAACACATGAGGAGGCAGAAAGCAAATTCACAAATATACTACATTGTTGGTAATTTGCAACTTGAATCAAAAGCACCACCAGAGCACAGAGCTGTATAAAAGCATAATACTCCTGGAAAAACAATCAGAGTTTACTGCCAGCATGCCAGGAATGAGGCTCTTGTCTTTGCACGGTGCTTTATTGGTTACAAAACAGTTTTGTATACATTTTCTCCATTGATTCTTAGAATATTTGTGTGATGTGGATGCGATGGTTCATATTTTGTGTTTAAAGAAAGCTTACCTTCCTCTTCAGGCTCATTTTGCACATTTCTCTTAACCTGTCCCCAGTCTCCCCAAACCCCCAGCTGCCTTCCTTGCAATCTGTGTTCCCAGCAAACTGAAATTTTCTGAATGTCTTAATAGCAGCCTCTCCCATCTCCTCAGCTAATAAAATGAAATTCCTTCTTTGCAAAACACTTTTTTGTCAAACATTTGCTTAATCTTTAAAGTCTCAGCTTAAAGCGTGACAAAGCTTTATCTGACCCCGTCGGGCTCCTTCCTGCACATCCCCTAAAGCAGCTCTGAATGCACTTGACTGTAACTACATGTTTCACGGTCTGTCTTCTCCACCCAGCTGCCAATTCCGTGAAAGCAGATGTCACGCCCAGTGCCGGAAACACTGCCTGAGGTACGTGCCTAAAATATTTGTTCCATGAACAAATGAAGTGACTTCCCCAGGATCAGGGGGAGGTGAAGGCCAGCCCTTGAACTAGCATCCAGTCTCTAATTCGTGTGCAAGGGCCAGTTGTTCATGTAGTTGGACTGATTTATGTGTTTTCAAGATGAAAGAGAACAGTCATCGGGTGAGAGGATGTTCTGAATAACTAGGAGTACAAGCAGAACTCTCAGTAAATATTAATCAACCCAATGTTAACATTCATTCCACAGATCTTGGCTATAATGCCAAACTGTTCACAGTCTACTAAAGTCAGACTCTTGACCTTATTCGAATGGAAATTGGAGCTCCATCATATGAAACACATCATGTTATTTACTTGTTTATTAGCATCTCAAAGGAAGCGACTTTACTAGTAAAGGAGAACAAAGTTGGCATATCATGTAATTTAAATATTAACCATTTTTTGTTGTTGTTTAGTTGCTAAGTCATGTCCAACTCTTTTGTGACCCCATAGACTATTACCTGCCTGGCTTCTCTGTCCATGGGATTTTCCAGGCAAGAACACTGGAGTGTGTTGTCATTTCCTTCTTCAGGAGATTTTCCTGACCCAGGGATTGAACCCACATCTCCTGCATTGGCAGGCAGTTTCTTTACCAATGAGCCACCAGGGAACCCCTAAATATTAAACATCAGTTCAGTTCAGTTTGGTCACTCAGTCGTGTCCGACTCTTTGCAACCCCATGGACTGCAGCACGCCAGGACATGCTGTCCATCACCAACTCCTGGAGCTTGCTCAAACTCATATCCATCAAGTACGTGATGCTATCCAACCATCTCATCTCGGTTGTCCCCTTCTCCTCCTACTGTCAATCTTTGCCAGCATCAGGGTCTTTCCCAATGAGTCATTTCTTTGCATCAGGTGGCCAAAGTATTGGAGCTTTAGCTTTGGCATCAGTCTTTCCGATGAATATTCTGGACTGATTTCCTTTAAGATTGACTGGTTTGATCTTGTAGTCCAAGGGACTCTCAAAAGTCTTCTCCAACACCACAGTTCAAAAGCATCAATTCCTTGGCACTCAACTTTCTTTATGGTCCAATTCTCATAGCCATCCATGACTACTGGAAAAACCATAGTTTTGACTAGATGGACCTTTGTTGGCAAAGTAATGTCTCTGCTTTTTAATATGCTGTCTAGGTTGGTCATAGCTTTTCTTCCAAAGAGAAAGCGTCTTTTAATTTCATGGCTTCAGTCACCATCTGCAGTGATTTTGCAGCCCAAGAAAATAAAGCCTGGCACTGTTTCTGTTGTTTCTCCATCTACTTGCCATAAAGTGATGGGATGAGATGCCATGATCTTAGTTTTTTGAATGTTGAGTTTTAAGCCA
Source organism: Cervus elaphus (assembly GCF_910594005.1). Lineage (NCBI taxonomy): Eukaryota > Metazoa > Chordata > Mammalia > Artiodactyla > Cervidae > Cervus > Cervus elaphus. The sequence continues at coordinate 24,262,512 of NC_057828.1, read as the reverse complement.
GACTTTTCACTCTCTTCTTTCATTTTCATGAAGCGGCTATTTAATTCCTCTTCAGTTTCTGCCATAGGGTGGTGTCATCTGCATATCTGAGGTTATTGATAATTCTCCTGGCGATCTTAATTCCAGTTTGTGTTTCATCCAGCTTGGCATTTTGCATGATGTACTCTGCATATAAGTTAAATAAACAGGGTGACAATATACAACCTTGATGTACTCCTTTCCCAATTTGGAACCAGTCTGTTGTTCCATGTCCAGTTCTAACTGTTGCTTCCTGACCTGCATACAGATTTCTCAGGAGACAGGTAAGGTAGTCTGGTATTCCCATTACCTGAAGAATTTTCCACAATTTTGTGATTAACACAGTCAAAGGCTTTGGCATAGTCAATAAAGCAGAAGTAGATGTTTTTCTGGAACTCTCTTGCTTTTTCTATGATCCAGTGGATGTTCACAATTTGATCTCTGGTTCCTCTGCCTTTTCTAAATCCACCTTGAACACCTGGAAGTTCATGGTTCACATACTGATGAAGCCTGGCTTGGAGAATTTTGAGCATTACTTTGATAGAGTGTGAGATGAGTGCAATTGTGCAGTAGTTAGAACATTTTATGACATTGCCTTTCTTTGGGATTGAAATGAAAACTGACCTTTTCCAGTCCTGTGGCCACTGCTAAGTTTTCCAAATTTGTTGGCATATTGAATGTAGCACTTTCACAACATCATCTTTTAGGACCTGAAATAGCTCAGCTGGAATTCCATCACTTCATAATATGCTTCAAAAAGTGTCAGACTGGAACTCTACCATCATCTCCTCCCTCAAGCAAGCAACTTGAGTGTTAAGTGCAAAGACACTGGTTCACACTCAGTGTCCTCCACAACCTGAACATATGAGTTCATCTCTGAGCAAGGTGAGGAGTGTTTCTGATGTGGTCTCATCGTCAAGGATTCAACCAAATGAGTCAGCATTCTCCACCAATATCAAAGTTATCTTTCACTTGTATACTTGTCTGTGGCTTTTACAACATCTTTTTAAATATTTATGTCTTTCTCATTTGCTATCCCATTGCATTCAGCTACATTTGCATTCAAACCTTCATTGTCAAATGAATGTTCCTGACTGATTTCTTTTTTCCCATCTTGGAACAGAAGCAAATGACATACATCTGAAATCTACACCTCTCATTTCTTTTTTGGTCAATCCACTAAGTCATCGGCCTCTCGCTTTTCTCCACTGAAATGGGTGGTTGTTTCACCTGATTACCCAAAGTATAGCATTATTTCACTCTGAGTGGATGAGCTGACATTAACTGTCACAATTCAGATGCTAGGGAATTGTTTGTGATCACAAAATACATAGGCTTACAAATCAACTCGGCTCAACCAAAAGGAGTCTTTGAATCTTTCCTTCAATTCAAAACAGAAATTTCTAAAAAAGATAATTTCATTACTTTTAGGGGGACATTTAAGCCCTAGCTCTTCATATTTCCTTGGAAGGGAGGAAAATTCCATTTACTCCCAAAAAGGGAAAAATGAGAGAATTGCTTCTGTCCTTTCTATCTTTTATTCACTCCCTAAAAGCAAAAAGATGAATTATCTGATTGGCAGGAATGAAAGAAGGAACAGAATATGCATCAACCAGTCCTTTCTAGTCCTTTCTAGCAAATTCAAACATGCTTTCCATCTCTGCCCATGCCAGGCACAGCCTGCCTACTCTGTGCTGTCATAAATTGGTTCGACTTGTGGAAAAGAACTTAGGAAGCTTGATTATAGGCTCTTCTTTATGCCATGATTTTCAATCTGTTATTTCCAATCCAAAAGCCAATATTCATTTATCTTATCATATTTATTTGTCTACCTGGTTTAGAATATAGAGGAAGACAAGGGTAGGATTAATTACCAAATCTCAACAAATATATACTTTCCTATTTTCCCTCAGCGCCCTTGGCTGGTTATATTGCTTACATCTCACTGCCACCAGGAAAAATGAAGGCATTTGTAATCTTACATATGAGTATGAATCCTGCTGCTTACAAGATTTGTGACCTTCGGCTGAACAAATTAACTTCCCTGTGCCTCAGTTCTCTCACTTCAAAGCAGGACCAAAAACAGCCACATTATTCTGTTTTATTCAGAATGAAATGAGTTAATTATATGCAGCTAATATGCAGTGTCTGGCTTGGAGAGGTCTTGGTTGGAATCCTAGCTCTGTCACTTACAAACCTTAAGATGTTTCCTGAAAGTCCCTATAAAGATAAAGCTAAGCAGAAGATAGAGGATGTCATCTACACAAAGCCTGTTATGTTTACCTCAGGAGAGAGTGCATTATCTAAAATAAACAAATGAGTGCCTGTAACAAAAGAGAAACAGACTCACAGACTCACAACCCTATGGGGAGAGGAAGGGGAGGAAGGGTATGGGATTATAGGGCTATGGGATTATGAGATACAAACTACTATGTATAAAGTAGATAAGTGACAAGGATACATCACATAACTCAGGGAATTATAACCATTATCTTGTAATAATTTCTAATGAAGTATCATCTGTAAAAATACTGAATCACTATGCTGTATACCTGAATCTAGTGTAATATTATAAATCAACTATACTTCAATAAATAGTAAGTAAGTAGAAAATAATAATAAAATAAATATCTCAGGTGGTTTAGATTCACCAAATAGTATTCGACTATCCCTGTCTTTCCTCCTGGGAGGAGAGTGGTCTCTCCCCACCACAATTCTGCTGAGAAACGTGTGTGTGTAAGGAACTGCTATTTACTGTAAAGCTAGACCAAGCAGCACATGGTTACCCATTCCAGTGGTAATGGAGCAGAGAGACATGATCTGCCCTTCAAGCCTGAAGCAGAGTCTTTTGAAAACCTCATCAGGAGAGTCTCCGATTTTCAGCTCTCATGAGCAAATCCAAGTGGGTTAGATGCTGAGATAAAGAGCCCACATTGGGTAAGTGGGGCCATTGTGTTTGAACAAACACCTTTGAAAGGTAAGGATAGTTTGAATTTTTCCTTCTCCTAGAAACTAAAACTAGGGCTATTTTAGATTTCTTTATCCTGCCCTCTTGTGCAATTTCCTTTCCACTCTCAACTTCATTTTGCTCTACTTGTCATCACTTCACATTGCATGGATGGTATAAGCTCTTCTTTGTTCCTGCTATTTCAAGCTTCCTCCTTATCAGGGGACCGATACATGTTCCTTCTTTGCTCTATGGCCTCAATATCAGAGTTGAAACCCCTAGACATGCCGGACCCACACTGTTGAATCCCAGAAGAGCTAAAGGGGTTCCTTTTCTTTCCTGAGATATTTGCAGTTTCTTCATTGAGGTTCAGTTGTTTTTTTTTTTTTTAAGGAGTTGGTTCATCTAATTGGAACTCCTAGAACATTTTTCTTCTATCAAAATATCATGGCTGATTCATGTCAATGTATGACAAAAACCGCTACAATATTGTAAAGTAATTAGCCTCCAACTAATAAAAATAAATGAAAAAAAAAATGTTATAGAGGTTAGCAGGGGGTTGCCCTGCCACTTTCTATAATGAGAAAAAGTGGTTTCAAAGGGAAGTTGTGTGGGCAGTCTGTGTTGGTTTTATTATTATTATTTTTGGTGCTACATGTCAACAGAAAGTAGTACAGTTTTAGTATTAATTTGAACCCAGAGTCAATCTTATCCACATGTGGACTGTATAAGTCCTTAAAGCACTTTAGTCTCCCTTAGCTGCTTGTTGATACCTGAGGTTACTTCTGTAGAAGAGAGAGCCTTTCAATCACCAAGCAGGGAGGAAAATCAAGAAAAATGCAACCGTTTAATAAAGTGATGCCTTGACTAAGACAGTGGTTCTCCACCTGGTTTATTTCTACCTCAAGAACCTGAAGGATATCATGCACAGCTAAGACAGTGGCTCTCAGTGGTAGTCATTCTCCCTAGACTGAGGAGCAGAAAGCTTTAAGAATCATAGACACTAATTCCTTTTCAAAGAATAGTTTGATAGAAGGATAGACACTAGGAGAAAGGAGCCATAGGATGGGGAAGTCAAGAGCACTAAAGATAAAGTTGGAGGACTTTTTACCTCTGCCCATGGTTGACCTTGTCAAGAGCCAAAAGCACAAACTCTCTGTGAAGTGCTGGAGTACTGCTGATACAGAGCTGCTATGCTATGAAGACTCCCAGTTCATGCTTCCATATTGATTGCTCCAGCATCCTTATATCTGCTCTTAAGTGGATCTGACAAAGCCTGAAGTGTGCAGTGCCCCCCACCCCTACACCTTCTCAGTTGCATAAAGAGCAAGCAATCTCTTCAGGGCAAGTAGAGACCCATGGAAGGACCACATATACAGAGTGGATAGATGTGAAGCTACAAAGATAGGAACCTAGTCCCTGTTCATTAAGGAGTAGTGTATGTCCCATACAAAGAGGGATTTGATACATATGTAATTCTTATACCTTCTCTGTCACATATCAGTACCCTATTTTTAAGAAGAAATGGAAGTTTTGAGTCTCTAAATAACTTGATCACACAGCCACAGACTCCAAAAGTCTTTGGTCTTTCTACAACATCATAGTCTCTTCTTTCATACTCTGCAAAAATATTCAGGACCTATAGGTAAATTTTCCAGCTACTGGACAGATAGACAATCCTAGCCCAATTGCTAGGGCTATTTCGCTAGTATTCACTCCTGAATACTTTTTCAGGAGTGACATTTTTAGACTCATTCCTGGGAATTTAACCTGGGTATCCTAATATGATAATCAACTAGATTAAGCATGACTCAGGTGAGCTAAGAAAAGTGTTCATGAAACAGATCAGTTTGTTCATTCACTCTCTAGGCATGCATCGGGGTCAAAATTTTGAAGCTACACAAGATCCTACTCTGCCTGACAACCTCCTAAAGGAAAAACTGGCTTTCTGCTATAGTCCTCTGTGATTCTCAGAGAAGCAGCACCAGTGGCCTCTGGAAATGTGTTAGAAATGCAAATTCTTGGACTCCCTGGAAGTCCAGTGGCTAAGACTCTGTACTTCCAATGTAGGGGGCAAGTGTTTGATCCCTTCTCCGGGGGCAAGTGTTTGATCCCTTCTCAGGGAACTAAGATCCCACATGTCATGTGGCAAAAAAAAGAAAGAACGAAAAAGAAATGCAGACCCTGCAGCCATATCCAGACCTACTGAATCAAAAATTCTGAGGATAGAGCTGGGCAATCAGTGTTTTAACAAAAAGGCTTCCAAGAGATTATAAGGCACATAAAGTTTGAGAACCACTGACTTTTCCTCCTATACCTTGTTTGAGGGCTTCCCGGGTAGCTCAGCTGCTAAAGAATCAGCCTGCAATGCAGGAGACCCCGTTTCAATTCCTGGGTCAGAAAGCTCCCCTGGAGAAAGGCTAGACTGCCTACTCCAGTATTCTTGGGCTTTCCTGGTGGCCCAATAAATTGTGGAAAATTCTTCAAGAGATGGGAATACCAGACCACTTGACCTGCATCCTGTGAAACCTGCTTGCAGGTCAAGAAGCAACAGTTAGAACCAGACATGGACCAACGGACTGGTTACAAATCAGGAAAGGAGTACGTCAGGCTGTATATTGTCACCTTGCTTATTTAACTTATATGCAGAGTATATCATGTGAAATGCCAGGCTGGATGTAGCACAAGCTGGAATCAAGATTGCTGGGAGAAATATTAGTAACTTCAGATATGTAGATGACACCATCACGAAGGCAGAAAGTGAAGAGAAATTACAGAGCCTCTTGATGAAGGTGAAAGAGGAGAGTGAAAAAGCTGGCTTAAAACTCAACATTCAAAAAACAAAGATCATGGCATCCAGTCCCATCACTTTATGGCAAATAGATGGGGAAACAACAGAAACAGTGACAGGCTTTATTTTCTTGGGCTCCAGAATCACTGTGGACAGTGATTGCAGCTTTGAAATTAAAAGATGCTTGCTCCTTGGAAGAAGAACAATGACAAACCTTGACAGTATATGAAAAAGCAGAGACAGTACTTTGCTGACAAAGGTCTGTATAGTGAAAGCTATGGTTTCCCAGGAGTCATGTACAGATGTGACAGCTGGACAATAAAAAAGATTGAGCCCCAAAGAATTCATGCCTTCAAATTGTGGTGCTGGAGAAGACTCTTGAGAGTCCCTTAGACAGCAAGGAGATCAAACCAGTCAATCCTAAAGGAAATCAATCCTGAATATTCATTGGAAGGACTGATGCTGAAGCCGAAGCTCCAATACTTTGGCCACTTGATGCGAAGAGCTGACTCATTGAAAAAGACCCTGATGCTGGGAAAGACTGATGGCAGGGGGAGAAGGGGACACAGAGGATGAGAGAGTTGGATGGCATCACCGACGCAATGGACTTGAGTTTGAGCAAACTCCGGGAGATGGTAGAGGACAGGGAAGCCAGGCATGCTGCAGTCCATGGGGTCACACAGAGTCAGACGGGACTGAGAGACTGAACCCCAGCAACATACCTTGATAATTCTGTTTTCATTGGTCCAACCATCCAGGTAAGTCACAAAGATTTCATGATCCCCAGCTGTACCAGTCTTGGTTGAACTATAAAAGAACCTTCTCCACCATCAAGGAATTACATCCAGATATGAAGCAAGTACTGAACAATCTGAGTTAGCACAGAATATCATGCTGCATCCTACAGTTCAGACTCCTAGAGAGAAACATGTGGCTTTTACATATGGTTAGCAGAGATCAGTCAATTATAATTCAGGTGAGCAGAGACGAGGCATACTCAAACACCACTTCAAACAATGCAAAAGTTCTGTGGATTGCTAAACAACTGTAGCAGCCAACGGCTGGTCTGATGCTAATCCCTTAGAAATGGGGTGGTTCTTGGAGAAAAGCATAAAGGACATGATACTTAGAATCACAAACAGCTCCAGATTCTACCCATAATTGCCTCTGGCTGGAAACCAAAGGCTTGCGTGCGCAGCGTGGGAAGCACTTTTGGTCCTGCACCAAGCCATACTTGTGCCCACAGATAGTGATCTGCACATTAAAGGATTCCAATGTCAAGGTCTAGGCAGATGGCTATGCAGACCAGTCAGTATAGTAGATAAGAGAGTCATATTTTGGGTGCAACCCAGAAGAAAGGATTGAGGAGTCACACTTGATCAACGGAAAACTGGCTGTCAAGTCACCATTCATTGCATGCCTTTTGTAACATAGAGAACGCTTATTGGATATAGAAGTATAAACAATACCCACTTTTGAACTTTGTAAGGAGTTACCAAATATCATAGAAATGCCTAAAGATAACAAATAAGCAATTAAAAAGCACAAAGTAGAACCATGTAAATACAGACTGAATTGTCTGCACTAAGCAGTTATCTCAGGAGTGACTAGACCCAGATACTGCTAGCAAAGGAAAACGCAACTCAAGTATGGACAACTAACAGACGGTAAAGATCTAATATTAAGAAAAAGAAAAGAGGATGGATGATGTTTGGAGGCATAATAGGAAGAGGATAGAAGAAGATTAAGAGCCTCCATTTGCTTGAGAATAAAAACAGAACATGTGGTAAGGAGGAATGGGAAAGACTCTGGGGAGGTCAGCGGATAGGGGGCCTTGGAATCTGGGGTCTAAGAACTTAACTCCAATTCTTTAAAGTTTATGTTCAGAAGTCAACATGGAATTCTAGAAAGAATAATGCCACGGTAGAAATGATGTCTCAGGACATCTTCCTATTTATTGCACACTAGTGCTGAGAGCAAGAGGGTTTCCATCTTGCTTTGTGGTTGCAGAATCAGCAGCCAAGGAGAGAGAAAGGAAAAAAAAAAAAAAAACCATCATGGGGAACAATGAAAAGGACTGAGTGGAAAGGTAGCAAATAAGTACCCAGGACTGGGTTAGATTTTCTCAACCCAGGTGCACTACAGAATTACGAATGCCCAACCAAAACCAATTCAATTCTTCTCTCTCAAGCTGACAAGACATTGGCACTTTTGAAAACCTCATCCAGCATTTCTACAGTACAGCAAGAGTTAAAAGTTACTACTAGTCCAGGAGTCTCTGATTGGACGTGTTTAATTAGTTGGTTGCAAGTGCTTTCAAAATAGATTTATCTGTAGTGAGGAGGAAGCAAGGAATTTTGTTAGAGTGCAGGACAGAAGAGGGGGGTTATTAACTTGCAGGGATCCACAGAGAGAACAGACGAACCATGCTTCCATGGTTTACAAAAATAAGGAGCAGGTTAAAGAAATGGGAGATCAGGGAATGAAAATTAAAGACAGAGGTGGAGCCTCAATCATGATATCCAATTATCATGCTATCAGGATATCCAGTAAGTGACCTCTTGTTAATACTGGGGTTTGCCTGGTGGTTTGGACAGTAAAGGATCTGCCTGCAATGCAGGAGAACTGAGTTCAACCCCTGGATTGGGAAGATCCCCTGGAGAAGGGAAAGGCAACCCACTCCAGTATTCCTGCCTGGGGAATCCCATGGACAGAGGCGCCTGGAGGACTACAGTCCATGGGGTCACAAAGAGTCGGACACAACTGAATGACTGACACTTTTACATTCACATGTCAATACTGAAATTTGAAATTTTGAATTTCTTCTTTTTCTTCCTTCCCTCCCCTTCTATTGGACTTGATTTTCTCAAGTAATTTCCCAGCTGTATCTGTAGACTTTTCCCTGTAAATTCTTCCCAAGAGAAGGACTGTTGCTTACTTACCTTCTTGTCTCTGACCTCCAGCTTGTAATTGGCATTCCCAGTGCTGTTTCCCTAGTCTCTGCACCATCATATGCTGTCTCCTGCTTAAAATTAGCCTGTACCTTACTATATGGATAAATATACGGCTTACCTATAGTAATAGATCCAAGTATTGCAAACATCTAGGGTGATTCATACCCACTAATATTAAACTGTTTAATATTTTTTAATTGAACTAAGCAGAACAATTTGGTTCTGGATATAAATTAATAAAATTTGCTTTTTTACTGCCTCTCAGCATCAAAGTAAAATGTTCAAAACTTGGGAAAATCTCAAAAAGGCAATCCCTTAAGTATTCATCTTTTAAATCCTGCTTAACTCAAATCATTTTAGATGAATAAGGGGTAAGAGGAGCATATTATTGTGATAGGTTCAGGCTAATCATTTGCAGTGGGAAAAGTTGGCAAGTCAGCCACAGTGATCACTGTGCTGGCCAGACTCTGGCAGGTCCTCACTGTCAAAGACCATGCTTGTCAGATTTCTCCAACATCACTTTCATTGACTTTATGAAACCCTTCGTATGTTGCAAAACTTGCAAAGTCACTCTGTATGCACATGGGATTGTAAACAACCAATAGTAAGAGATGGACAGACACCGTGAGATGGCAAGAGATGGAACATAAATGGTGGAGCTCAAGGTGAGATCATGAGAGACTGAGGTGTGGGTTTATTTGCTACATGGTCAGTTCATTAGTGAATATTTGTATGTGGTGGTTACTCTTGCTTCCCAGTGCTATCTTGTGACTTCTGAGACTCAAATGATTCATCTTCTGATGAAAATATTCTTCCTTGTTACCATCTATATGTTGTGGTATTTGCATTTCTCAATGTGTTTCTTCACTCTGGTCTTGAATTTATCAGACATACCTTTCTTTCATGACTTTTGATTTTGTTTGTTTCCTTATTTGTTTTTAAAGTGAAACTTTGAAACCCAGATCTGATCAAGTCACCTTCTGGCTTAAAACACCTCAGTGGTTTCCCACTGCTTTTAGGGTAAGGACCAAAATCACTAAAGAAGTCTTACAGAGACAGCCAAAGTATCAATAGATGAGTAGATAATGAAATCATGGTATATATAGTTGTCCTTTGGTTTCCCTAGGGAATGGTTCCAGGACTCCTGGGGATACCACATCATGTTTGCTCAAGTCCCTCATATAACGTGGCATGGTACAGTTGGCCTCCATATCCACAGATAAGGAACCAATGGATACAGAAGGCCAACTACATACACAGTGGAATATTCAGTTCAGTTCAGCCGCTCAGTCGTATCTGACTCTTTGCAACTGCATGGACGGCAGCACGCCAGAGCAAGAGTCTGAGCAAGCTCTGGGAGTTGGCGATGGACAGGGGAGCCTGGCGCGCTGCAGGGAAAAAGGGGGAGGGATTATTATTTAGTCATAAAAAGGAGAAGATCTTGCCATTTGCAACAACCTGGATGGACCTCAAGGGTGCTGTGCTAAATGAGTAAGTTAGACAAAAAAAGACAGATGTTGTATGATTTCACATATATGTGGAATCTAAAAGCAAAAGAAGACTTCATAGAAAAAGAGACCAGATTTGTGGTTACAAGATGTGGGGCGGGGGAGGAGGGTAAGGAATTAGAGAAAGATGGTCAAAAGATACAAACTTCTAGCAATAAATAAATACTACGGAGGTAATGTACAACATGATGACCGCAGTTAACACTACGGTCTGATGTATATATGCAAGATGTTGAAAGTAAATTCTAAGGTCATCATGAAAAAAGAAAACGTTTTTTTCTTTTTATTGAATCTATATGACAGGATGGATGCTAACTAAATTTATTGTGGTAAGCATTTAACAATATAGGTAAGTCAAAGCTTTATATTGTACACCTTAAACTCATAGAGTGATTTTGCCAATTACTGCATATGAACTGTGGTGTTGGAGAAGACTCTTGAGAGTCTCTTGGACTGCAAGGAGATCCAACCAGTCCACCCTAAAGGGGATCAGTCCTGGGTGTTCATTGGAAGGACTGATGCTGAAGCTGAAACTCCAGTACTTTGGCCACCTCATGCGAAGAGTTGACTCATTGGAAAAGACCCTGATGCTGGGAGGGATTGGGGGCAGGAGGAGAAGGGGACGACAGAGGATGAGATGGCTGCATGGCATCACCGACTCGATGGACACGAGTTTGAGTAAACTCTGGGTGTTTGTGATGGACAGGGAGGCCTGGCGTGCTGCGATTCATGGGGTTGCAAAGAGTCAGAGACGACTGAGCGACTGAACTGAAGTGAACTGAACTAAATGTCTCAATAAAAGCAGGGGGAAATCCTTAAGAGAGTCTACAGGACCTTGCAGAGTGGACCACTGTCTTCCTTGTAACATACTCTGCTTTTTATATTCCAGAATTTTTTCAACGGTTCAAGTAATAAGTTTGCTCACCTTAATTGTATGATGTTTTCTTTTGTTCTCCCAAATTTTCAAATAAAAGTTTCCTTCTACAGTAATAAAACATCTTAAAGAAAAGGAATTAGTTCAGTTCTTATAGTTTTCATTTTTTAAAATAAAGTTTTAAGAGAAGTTTGTCAAAATAAATTTACATTAAAAAAGTATCTTCTCAAAACAGAAGACTTGTTCTTAGGCAGCCTCTTATTATTGCTATTTAAAATGTCATGTTTTTCTTTGCCAAATATATTGTTAATTCCTCTCCCCTATTAACCTATTATTCTCCCTACCCTGCCATTTTTTGTACTTTTTATTACCCCCTGCATTATGCAACATTAACTTGTTCTTAAAAGTTTGTATGAGTGCTTGACAACATCTACTATAAAACACAAATAGATCTTATTAAATTTGAATTCTGAAGTCTGATCCTAGGTGATGTCTTTGCTCTAAGCCATCCATTTTCAATTATGCCAAGCTGCAAAAGGGAGCAATATTTGTTTTCCCTGATTCCACAAGCAATGTATTCTTTGCAGAAAATGGGCAGAGCCTGGAAATGCATTAAAAAAAAAAAAAAAAAAAAAAACAGGAAAGCAGCATAGAATCTTAATACTCAGAGATAATCACTATTATCACCCCGGTGTGCCCACTGTTCCTCTCTGGTCCCCTGTGACGTCATCCTGGACTATTACAACAGCCCCCTGAGCCCCTCTGTTCCACCTTGTCTTCCTGGCAGATCTTCAGACAAGCCAAACTGCTCCTGTCTCTTTTGCCTTCCTTTACAAAGACATATGTGTCCCTCCCTAAGTTCCTTCAGCTCTCTGCTCAAATACCCCCTTATCAGAGAGACTGTCCCTAATTAGCCCATCTTAAAACACCCCACCCCTACCACTATCCAGCAATCTCTGTTTTCTCTCCTGCTTTCCTTGACTTCTGAGCACTTAGCACTATCTGACGTGTATCCATGCGTGCATTTATTCATTGTCTAATGGTCTGGCTCTTCTAGAGAGTGGACACTCTATGAGAGCAGGGAATTGGTTTTTGTCTACTGCCATTTTCATAGCATAGAACATAGTACCAGGCAAGTGGCCAGCATGCCATAAATGTTTGCTAAATAAATAAATAAGGGAATGAATAGTTTGGTTGACATTCATTTTACAAGGTCTTCTTTCAAAATATGTTGACATTTCAGTTCTCCTTCACTGGTTTCAAGCACGCCCGGAAACTGGGGCCTGATTTACACAGCCTTCAGAGTTAGGTGCTTGCTCCAATCTGCCAATGGGCTGGTTTCCACACAGGTTATCACAAATAGAGTTGATCTTTTGTGCCTGTCTTAATGCAAAGCATTCATTCTTTCGTGCATCTCACTGTCAGAAGCAAGACTCAGTAGCTTTACAACAGAAAAAGTCCAAGTCATCAGCAATCAAAATGGCAGCACACAATGTCTGGAAGATTTTCCTCTGGGCCATCAAGTATGATAGCTTCATTTCCACTCTTTTCATTTATTTTCCCAGAATGCCTGAGCAGCCTAGCGCTTTCATTCTTCCTTTTGCAAAATCCCAGCTTTTAGCCACTTCATTTTAAAACTAACATTTAAAGTGAGCATTCCCCTCTAAGAAAAATGATAATGATGATAATGTTGATGATGATGAGAGATGAGATTACACTATTTCTCTGGCCATTTAAATCCTCTGGTGGATGCAGCATTCTAAGGCAGCAACGCTGTTGACCATCACTGTAGTACCGTAGGCCAGGTGCTGAGGGAAATAATAAAGGTTTGTGTTATAAAGTCATTACCTTGGCCATGGAAAACACTCAATAAATATGTGTTGAGTGATTCATTATTGAGCTCTTTGGTTTCTGTATTCACACTCTGATTCAGTTCTTCTTCTGTTAATTTTTAGGCTAAATCCAAGGCATATTTTATGAAAACTTTTATTGCAACCCAATGAAAATAACTATTGGCCAAATTAGGAGTGAAAGAGAACCCAGATAATATAAGAAAGTATAGCAATATTTCATTTGAAAGCATAAAATAACTGGGAAACTGGTTCAGTCTCACCAAAAAGGAGCTTTTGCAGTGGCAGCCACCCAAGAGAGGTAAAAAGTTATCTGCTCCATTTGGATGGTCAAATTCTATAATTCAGACTCCACTTATTCAGACCACGTGATAATTCAAACAAGCCTGAGTTGAATTGAATTCTTGCCCGACATATATTTTAATGAGTTTTGTGAGGGGACAAATGGTTTAAACAAGAGTTGAAGCGAATAGTTAACCTACTTAAGGGAACGTGGCAGACGGTGCTGGCTGCCTCCCCGGTGTGCATTCTTTTATTCCTCCTTACTAACAGAGCCCAGATTCTGTTTAGGGCAGCAGTTCAGCCCAGGAAAAGCATTCACTTTCCCAGAATCTTTGCAGCTCCAGATGGTTGTATTGCCCAGCACAGGACAACGCGATAAAGTGGATGGGGATAAGGTTGTCTTCCTAATGAAAAGGACCAGAGGCATTTCTCAGGTGTCTTGGCATGTTTTGTCCTCATCTCTTCTCCTGTTTTCTCAGTCTCAAAGGTAAATGTGCTCCCTGGAGGTTGAAGGAGTCATCTTGCAACCATGAGGATGAAAACCACATGGTCAGAATCGTGGGCTAGGAAACTGGAAAATGCCTGTACCCTTGGTGGCTTTTTTGAGTGGCTACACCAGCCTTGAACTTGAGACCTAATTGAAGCCACTGCCCCTGGTTTCCGTTACATGCAGCCTAATGCAATTGCAACTAACAGAGGTCCCATGAATGTGCAATTTGATACAGATATGACAAATATACCATCAGTGATTTTCATTTTTTACCTGATTGTTTGTTTTAGCCTTTGCTAGCCTGGTTCCTATCACTACAATGAACCATAAAATTTTGTGTCTTAAAAACAATGTACAATTAAAAATGTTTCACTGAGAAAGTCCACATGAATATGATTATAAAACTTTCATCTCAGAATCGAAGGATCCTTTTTTTATTTTCTATTAAAATCTTTGATGTGGGCAACTGGAGAAATAGGGATATATCTCAGTCTGTACAATTTCATAGTCAGGGGAACAGGGCTGGAACCCTACCCCCATCCCTTACATGCTTTATGACCCTGGACACATTACTTAACTTCTCCTTTCTCTGGTCACCATCTCATAAATCCTGTGTTAGTATATTCATCCCAGTTCCTGCCACATCACTGCTGAAACCACTCATTTACTTGCTTTTCTCCGAAACTGTACTGTAAACATTTTGAAACTAGGGACAGCTTCTTACATGACTGTCTTCTCCCTATATCTAGCTTTAGTGCCTGCCCTTCTTCAGATCTTCCCAATCCAAGGATTGAACCTGCATCTCTTATATCTCCTGCATTGGCAGCTGGGTTCTTTACCGCTGGCGCCACATGGGAAGGGCTTACTGCCTGCCGCCTAGAGGCTATTTAGTGAGGATTTGTTGAATGCCAAAGTAAACTACTCTGAAACCATAACTGACTCATCAGTTCTTCAAATATATTTTTCTACAAGGGAAGTTTAGAAAACATAGAGTTTGAAGATGGGAGAAGTTAGCTGGAAAGTGGCCGTCATGAGCCATCAGAAGGAATATCACCCCGGAAAGCATTGCACCATCCCAGTGCAGTAACGGCCCCTTGAATGCAAAGGCAATACGCCTTCTCAGTCTGTCTTTCACAGCTCCCTAGTACAACACGTGGGAATTTCAGTGGCTGCTCAATGGAATTCAAAGTCAGTTTGAAACAAAATGATCCCCTGGACCTAGAGTCCATCACATTCCTTAGACTTGGCTTCCCTCCTTCCCATCTGTGGAGGACTCTTTGTACCCTGGATCGGTCGGCGTGTAGGAGGATAGAAGCCCCTTCGGCACGCATGTAACTGCAGTGTTAGCATCGCGCAGCCGGGCTCCGTGTGCCCCTGGGCCTGCAGATGGGAAGTGGTGCAGACATCCTGGCCGAGTGAGTGGATGGCTTCTCTGAAACAAGAATCCACATGCTGCCATGAGTCAGAGAATCCACAACACAGATGGAACACCCACTTTATTTAAAAACAAAGACAAAACCCCTCCAGGAGCCCTACAGCTACAGGAGAGAGCTCTCTGATTAATGATACCCACAGTTTTGATTGAGAGCTTGTTACATGGGGCCCTGTGCAAATCATGTCCCAGGTCCCATTTCCTGGCATCCTTAGGAGGTGGGTGTTTTCTACTATCTCTCCATTCGCAGTTGAGGAAATTAAGGTCAAGAAAGATGAAGCAATGTACCAGAGATTGCTCAGCTAGAAAATGAGGTCATCTGGGTTTCACCTTTGGGCTGTCATTCCAAAGTCCATGCCTTAAGCACTCTGATAAACTACCTCAATGAGCTAATGTCTAATGGGAAACATACTTACCTATACACTGTATGTATATGCATAGTCGCTCATATGTACATAAACATATGTACATAAACATATTTACATACCCATGTTCACACACATGGACACACACACACACACCCTCATTTGCCCACACATGCAGCAGTCCATCTAGGCTGCCCTTCTTCCCTCTCACTCCTCATAAAGGAATTAGCCGTGGATTCTTCCTTACAGAAAATACGAAGTGTTAAAAAGTCTCTGCAAAGAGCAGAGGCCTAAAAACACTTTGCAGAACAGGAGGTGATGTTCCTGTGTGAGGCTTTTGAAATGATTTTCAATTAGGATCTTCTTATTCTTGACCTCTTGAAAACACTTTTTGCTGTAAGGAAGTTACTTGTCTTTGGTTGGTTTTGTTAAAAGTCAAAGGAATGAATCCAGAGACCTGATCTTCTAGTTCAGGCTTAAAAAAAAAAAATCCCATTTCATTTTGCAGGATTTTTTTTTTCCCCATCTTTTTGATACGAAGAGAACTGACTCCTTTTGTTACACATGATGTCACAGACGGTGAGAAGATAATCCTTAGAGAGCTTCTATTTGAAGTGGTTCAATTAAAAGATGAGTTGTATTCTCAAAACCATTTTCCAGGTTCTGAGATATTTTCCACTTTTTTTTTTTCTTTCCCACAGCCAACACAAGGAAAATGGACTGTGGGTCAGGTAATGTAAGCAACAGACCGCAAGATGATTGCCAAAAATGTAACCACCCCATCAGCTCCAAAGGAAAATATTCATTAAAGTGACACATGTTAATAGTATTGAATTCAAAACACTTGTTTGGACATCCAGATGTCGGAAAGTGCCATATCCTGATTAGCTGAAATATTCTCGGTTCTTTCAGATCTTCCTTCCTTATTTTGATTGCAAGTCGAGTTGCAGGGAAATTCTTTCCCACTACTGTCTACTGATCACATCGCTCAAGCATTTTAAAATCTCACTTGTTTCCTATAAGAAGAAATGGAAAGCACAACCACAAATATTTGTGTAAATGTCACCATGTATTATTGGAAGCTTTGTTCAGGCGAATTATTGCAGCAAGCTCCCCTCACTGGATGCCTCTCAAACACTTGCTACATGGAACACACACCCAGACACACCCACACGCTCCATCCATTTCTCTCTTGGTTTTTCTCAAGTGGGCATGATTCCCACATCTTCTCCCTTCTCTCTGAAGCCTTCAGGTAGAAGGTATATGTTCCTCGTAATTTCAAGCCAAAGGAAAGAAGCGAGGCCAGACAGCTGCTCTCTTCCACGGAAGGCTGAAAACAAATCTGGAGAAAGAGAGAAAAAGCACCCTTGGAAGACCACCAACTCAGCATCCCAGCCAGTCATTCACCAAAAAGGAAGAAAAAGAATGAGGCAGCAAGATTCAGCATTAACTCTTTCCTGGAAAGCTCTGAAGCATTTGCCCAGAGTCTCATTTTTACTGAATTAGATCACAAATGGGACCCAGCTTGCTGTTCAGTCATTTGTCACCGAATAGCAAGAATGTGGTGTCCTAACATGGAAAGAATGTCATGCCCTAAACATTTATTTCTGGCCGTGTCTTTCCCAGCCTTGAGATCAAAACTTCAGCTGATAGATAAGCATAGGTCATGGACCCCTTCTGCTCCCCACCCCTCACCTCCCCTGACAGATCGCACCCGGCTTGCCCAGCGGGCAGGTCTATGTCCTCCATATTTTCGCCTTGCTGGGGCTGCCATGATCTTTAACCTCGGTTATGTTTATCCAAGGAGCCTCCCTCAAACTTTCTCACACCCATTCATCCCCTTGCTAGAATCAGGATGCTTCTTGCCAGCTTCCTTTGTCTTGCTAGTGCTTCTAGGAAAACGATTCTGTCTTTTATTGATTGAATAAATAACGATCGTCTCTCTAAGTCTGTCACTCATGCATGGCCACTTCTATAAGCAGTGTGTGTCCTTGGGGAGTATGTGTGGGAGTGAAGAGGGATCTAGTGGATTTTCCAAGCTTGCAGGTGCTAGACTGGATGATCCTCGGGCAATATGACAAAATGCTGGAATTGGCCTTGCTTCCATAAGATCTGAGCATGTGGGATGATTCACCACATCAAAATTAACAGCCTCTGGCCCAACTGTCAAAGGTTTTGGTCCCTGCAGAGTCCATTCTGTGTCAAGGCAAGTGTACTTTCTTACACAGAGAAAAATCTAGATTGGCAAGTTCTCCACATTCTTTAACACTGTGTCTGTCTTTCCATGCCTAGGACTAGCATTTGCTACATGGTAATACAGAATTCAGGGGATTAATTTGATATCAGACTTTTCCAAACTTTAAAAAAAAAAAAAAAAAAAGCAAAATCCTGAAAGATGCAAAGGAAAACGTTAACAAAACTGAATGACATTTGGATCCAAAGCAAGGGTTAACATTTTATTTCTCTTCTTATCTGAGTCGTGTGCAATGCTCTGTTCGCACTGTTTGTAAACATGTGTCATTTTACATAAGAGCCATGATACCCAAATGTAGAAATACCCTTCGAAAGACGTGGGTACAGACCTAGGGTTAGACCATCTAGGATTAAACTTCAGCTACACTTCCTGATAGTAGTGTGGCTTTGGGCAAGTTACTGAACTTTCTAAACCTCAGTTTCAGAAAGTAGAGGATAATGATAGTACTTTACACTGAGAGATTTCAATGAGGTATTTCATATAAAGCTCTTAGCTCAGTACCTGGCAGAAGAGAAAAGGTTTATCAACGTTAATTACTGTGAATGGTACTCTAACAAATTCTATTTTAAGAAACTGATAGCAGTTTACTAGTTCTAAGGAATCATTTTGCGAGGGGAAAAAACTTTTGCAAAGTGAAAAATTAAGCCTTAGTTAATTGCGGCATACATATAGATGGCTGGGGTAAAGTTAACTACATCAATTTCATCAATCAGTTTTTTAATACACACAAAGATATTTACACACACAAATACACATATATTATATACACACACAGGTACTGTATATATGTGCATGTGTGTGTGCTAAGTCGCTCTTTGCACCTTTGTGTCCAACTCTTTGCAACCCCATGGAGTGTAGCCTGCCAGATTCCTCTGTCCATGGGATTCTCCAGGCAAGAATACTGGAGCGGGTTGCCATTTCCTACTCCAGGGGATCTTCCCAACCCAGGGATTGAACCTGCATTTCTTGCATCTCCTGCATTGGCAAGTGGATTCTTTACCACTGATCCACGTGTCTATGTATGTATATGCATGCATATATATATATATTTCTTTTTCTATCCCTGAATTAAATATCAGTGTTCCACAAATTGGAGGATCTGTTAAAGACACACACCAATGTTTTATTCTCCTCTAAGGATTCCAAGTATAAAAAATCACTTAGTAACCAAGAGCTTCCGGTACTGCAACAACCCAGGCTCCTTTCAGAGGATGAGTTTTAGTGACTCATATGTGTCATCAATGTTACTCCATCTACAGTCTCAGTCTGCAACTGCCTCCACAGATCTGGTCACCATGAGTACAAGCCTCTAGGGTTACCAGTAGGACTGTGCAGAGTTCCAGCCTCCTTTTAGTGTTCAGAACATAAGTCATCACTTAGGTTGAACTGGTTCACACAGACTGGGACTCACTTTCTTACTGAGTAGCAAACCTTCAAAGGATTGAATGAGAGTCTCTCTCTACATATATTTCTCTGTGTCTCTCAAAGACAGAGGAAACTTAAAGTGAGTTTAAGCCTGGGTCACGCAATGTCTCCATAAACATTTTAACACCTTCCGTTTCTCCATTCCACTCTATTCTAATTAACCGCCATCAACTGTGTTCCACGGTTAGATTTTTCTCTTTGCAAAAAAAGAAAAAAATGGAAAAACTGAAACCACACAAAGAACAACATAATATCTCACCTAATGTGCTCTCACCTCTTTGGCCAGGATTATAGCTCAGCCATTCTAGATGATAAAGATGTTATCCTGTTTGGTTTTTGCTATCCTGTTTGGGTTTTGCTTTTGTCATACTTTTAACTTTTTTGTTTGTTTAAAACCTACAAAACTACAGTGGCCATGTTGCCTCTCCTTTGACTTCCTCACTTACCTAGTAATTCTCCTAACTTATCTGCATTTAATTTTGACCGCTTAAGTTCACATTTTCTTATCAAAAAGTTTCCCCCCAGAAAAAGATTGCCCAAGGAGAGACAGATAATATTTTTTTAAGAACTCATAAAGGACTTGTCTTTGGGATATGGATGTGAGAATAGGTTTCAGTTGACGTATATTATACATTCAAACCTGTGCAGATCATGTCTCATCTGTGAGTGAGCATTTTGTCCAGAAACAACCCTAGTTACCTTTAGGCAGGAGTTGGTGGGGAGACAATGAGAACTATAGTAGTTGTCCTTCATTTGCCAATTTAGGATCCACTGAAGCTTCAGGAGGAAGAGGAAAGGATGCAAGAGGAACAGAGGAGGAAGTGAAGGGAGAGGAAGATGGGAGGAGAAGTAGCTCTCTTGTCTGTACTAGCAAACAAAATGAGAGGTACTGAAAGAATTGAAGCCCTGTCTACCTCCAACTTCAAATCCTCTTGAAAGCATTTCCCACCTGCATCCAAGATCATCCACTTTGACTGCATTGCTGGGTACATTCTCCCATTGCCTGATCTGGCTGATATTGGCCAAAACAAAGAATGCTTCATTCCAAACATAAATTTGTTCATTCTTTGAATAAAATGGTTCTCATTCATTCAGTTCACTAGGTTACAATAGCCTTCCCAGGCTCTTTAGTTTCCCTTCCCGTGGATGATGGCTTGGGTCTTTGAAATAACAGTTAAAGGCACTCAGGTCTTGTTATGTTGGCCCTTAGCAACAGCCATCCCCTAGATTGTTTAAGAGTGGGAAAGGCTTGGGAAAGGAGGAGAGAAAGGAGAGACCTGCTGGGCATTATTCTAATCAGGGTTCTCCACTTGGCAGCGGGCACAGACAAGCTCCTGTTTTGCAGAGCAGTTCTCCCCAGGGTGCTGGAGGGAAGAACAGCAAGATGGAGCAGGTGCTGGGCTGGCCAGCTCACCATCAGGAGGGCTTTCATCCGCTTTGAGGGGAAAGTCAATGAGTCCACAGTGTCTCCAGACCAAGCTGAGGGGAGCAACTTGAGAAAAAGCTCAGAGACACAAAAATCATCTTGGTCTGGAGACTATAATGGCTGTTGAGTCAGCGAGCTGGGTTGGAAAAGGTCTTTCCCTCCCTTGACCAACTTACATGTTTGGAGGCACATCTCCAAATGGATGCTGTCACAGAGCAGAGACATGGACCTAGAAATTGATATCCATCAATCATAATATCACAAGCAACCAACAGCTCAACTGAAGACCTGGTTTTCGCAGAGAAATGACTCCTCAGTGCCACATAGGAGCATCTTGCAATGAAATCTCCTTTCTCTAAGATGTGAAAAGAGTCTTACTGCCTGAAAGCACGAGTGACATTTTCATGGTGCTTTCTATTTTATTTTTGGTCAAAAGTCTATTCTTGCTAGAAAGGGGAAATACATCCCTTCATAAGTATTAGGAAAAGTGGTATGATGGCATGGAATAAAGCTGAAGGAGTGCATGGAATAAAACAGAAGGAGCACATGGAATGGGAACTGGGGGACCTGGGGTCTTGTCCTAGCCTCAGAAGACACATGACCCAGCCTCAAAAGGTCTCAGTTTTCTCATCTGTAAAATAGGAGGATTAGACCAAATTGTCCCAAACCTCCTGCCATGGTGAGAGTCTGTGACTTATGACAGTTTGTTATCAGATATTGGTCCCTTTCTGTAATGAGGCTGTGCTGGACTTCACACTTCAATGAACAGATGTGTGTCCAGATTCTATAAAGTTTCTCTCCTTCAACTGTAGCAACAGTCAAGGGGATAAAGCAAAAAAAAAAACAAACAATAGAATTTGAATTAAGTGCCATTAGTTAATAGCTGTTGATCTGACTGAATTGTTCATGTTTTAACAAAACTATAGTGTGATGGGGGGAGACTAAGAATGCCATATACATAAAATTGAACAGAAAACATTAAACAAATAAAACTCATAATTAACAGTAGCCAGAGGCAAAGAATTGGTAAAATGTAGATCATGGAATAAGCGTGACAAGATCACTGACATTTGATGCTAGACTTATAGGCAGTATGAAGAGAACAGAGATATAAATGAGTTAGAAAACATCTAGAAAATCTTGCCTACTAAGAAGCTATCAGTCAGCTATAGTAACTATGAGGGTTGGGGCTTCCCCAGTGGTTCAGACGTAAAGAATCTGCCCGCCAATGCAGGAGCCACAGGAGACACGGGTTCCATCCCTGGGTCAGGAAGATCCCCTGGAGAGGTGAATGGCAACCCACTCCAGTATTTTTGCCTGGAGAATCCCATGGACAGAAGAGCCTGGTAGGTTACAGTCCATGGGGTCACAAAGAGTCAGACATGACTGAAACAACTTCAAACGTACACACACACAGAACTATGAGGGTTACCCGGTATAAAACTCAGTTTTGTGGATTTACTCAGTTTTGTGTCTTACTGATAACCATATATCGTGATTCTATGATAGAAGATTAGAAAACTTTCCCTCTATCTGGGACACCAGGCCAGGCTCACCGAGAGAGAAACCATCAAGATCCATTAGACTGCACAGATATAGGGTGTAAAGCTGCCCATTTGAATCTCACCTCTTCCCACATCTGCCTTGTTCTCTGCTGCACCCCCAGAACATCCCACAATGTCGGCACATGGAAGACACAGGCAAAAATGTGTTGACTAAATTTGAGTAATCACCACTTTATTTTTTTAAATCTTTGTCAGTTATGCAAACCCTACAAATCAATCACTCCACTAGTTGCTAGTGATCAAATGTGTTCTGAGCTGACACTGCTCCTCTTTAGGAAAAGTTCCCTCTAGTAGAGGAGATACACATTAACCAGATGCTTGCATAAAAATGTCACATGTAGTTATAAGCAACAATATATACCATGAAGGAAAAAGTAGGGCAAGGAGAAGAGAGGCTCCAACTTGATTCTAGTCAAGGATGAGAAGGTCTATTCCAGAATCTTCCCTACAACGATTTTGGCCTGATACCTAAAAGAGGAGTAGCAGTCAAACAGGCAAAGATGGGGGAAGGGAGACTTAGAGAATGGCAGGTGGTAGAAAAGAGCACCTCATGTTAGAGAAAATTTTGAAAGGAAATCACGGTAGCCAAGCACAGAAAGTGAGAAGACAACTTAAGAGGCAGTGGCTGTTGGAAGGGCTGCCTCCTGCAGGTCCTTGAAGAAAGTGAAAGTCGCTCAGTCGTGTCCTACTCTCTGCAACCCCATGAACTGTATAGTCTATGGACATTCTCCAAGCCACAATCCTGGAGTGGGTGAAGTGAAGTGAAGTCGATCAGTTGTGTCCGACTCTTTTTGACCCCATGGACTATAGCCTACCAGGTTCCTCCATCCATGGGATTTTCCAGGCAAGAATACTGGAGTGGGTAGCCTTTCCCTTCTCCGGGGGATCTTTCCAACCCAGGGATCAAACCCAGGTATCCCACACTGCAGGTGGATTCTTTACCAGCTGAGCCACAAAGGAAGCCCCCTACAGGTCCTTAGATGCCATTTAAGAGTTATCATCTGGGGACTTCCCTGGTGGTCCAGTGGTTAAGAATCTGCCTGCCAATGCAGGGAACATGGGATTGATCCCTGGTGCAGGAAGATTCCACATGCTCTGGGGCAATTAAACCCCTGGTCCATAAGTACTGAGCCCAAGCTCTAGAGCTCAAGTTCCACAGCAAGAAAAGCCACGGCAATAAGAAACCCATGCACTGCAACTAGAGAAAGCCCACACACAGCAATGAAGACTCAACACAGGCAAAATAAATAAAATAAAATAAAGCCAGGACTGCCTCTATAGACTAAAAAAAATAAAAAATAGAATGGCCATCTGGAATAGCCCATTACTGAGCAGCTATTTTGTGTAGGGCACTCTCCCACGAGCTGAGTACACCAAAAAGGTTAAGGCTCAATCTTTCTCTTCAAACAGATAGAACTCTTGTTTTGGAAAAGAGAATTGTTTTTACATTTTTTTTTTTTGAAAGAGAGAAGATAACAAGTATTTCCTTCCAGAGACAAAGAGAATGGGTCTCAACATTCAAAGAATGGAGTGCTCAATGGACTTGGGAAGCTGGGAGAACCAGGAAGCTACCCCGTAAGAGGAAAACCGTGACCTGAGAGAGAAGGAAACGGCAACCCTCTCATGGGACCAAGTTCATAAAGGCGCCAAGTATGAAGACTGGAGGGAGAAATGTGTAGAGACGCTTGGGGAGTCATCCGAAGATGCCTCGACATGAGCCACCTGATAGCACTGTGGCTGTTGTTGTTAAGTCACTAAGTCACGTCCGACTCTCTGAGACCCCATGGACTGTAGCCTACCACGCTCTGCTGTCCAGGGGGTTTTCCAAGGCAAGGATACTGAAGTGGTTGTCATTTCCTTCTCCAGGGGATGTTTCTGACCCAGGGTTCAAACCCGCATCTCCTTTATCTCCTACAGGTAGGATTCTTTATTGTTGAGCCACCAGGAAAGCCTGTACCTAATAGTGTAAAGTCAAATGAAGAGGAGCATCAGGAAAACAGCCACATGAACACCCACATGGAATATCTGTGACTGATTTCAATTGTGTTCTTTCCTGAATTTCATCAAGACAGAAAGTAGATGACACACACCGATTTATTTACTTTGTGTAAATATCCCACAAAGATTAATTTGGCAAAAACACAGTCTGCATGTAAATTTTTCCATCTGCAACAGAGGGAAAATATACCTGCTCATAGCAACCTACCCAAGATTCAAGGGATTGATCCAGTGAAGGAGGGACATGCACTTAGCCATTTTTATTATATTCCTTGGGATAAAGTCAATGGGCATCTCTACCCTTAAGATGCGTTGTCTTTCGAGCCAGCTTTGGCAATTTTCTCAACACACTATCATGTTAGTGAGCTTGTTTCTAGAAGACTTAAGTACTTCACACACATTGCCTTATTTTAATCTTCACAACTACCCTAGGTGATTAGTACTGGTGTTTTCTCCATTTTACAGTTGAGAAAACTGAGGCACAGAGTCTTAACCCAGGCCTCAACTGGTCAGGAGAGGAACTGAGATTTGAACCCAGGACATTGGGCTCCAGAGTTACACTCTTACCCTTTACATTATGCTTGTGCTTGTGCTAAGTTAGTTCAGTTGTGTCTGACTCTTTGTGACCCCATGGACTACAGCCCACCAAGCTCCTCAGTCCACGGGATTTCCCAGGAAGGAATACTAAAGTGGGTTGCCACTTTCTTCTCTGTGGGATCTTCCTGACCCAGGGATTGAACCTGTGTATCCTGCATTGCAGGAAGAGTCTTTAAAACTGAGGCATCAGGGAAGCCCCCCTTTACATTATACTGCCTCTCTAATGTACATAAACCAGATATAGGCAAATTTTTTCTAGAAAGGCTTAGATAAGAAATATTGTCAGCTTTGCAGGCCATACACCAGCTCTGTCTCTATTTTTCCACTGTTGCGATGTGAAAGCAGCCACAGATAATCGATAAACAAGTGAGCACGGCTAGAGTGCTCTCCTAGCAGGTCTGACCCACCCCTGACATAACCTCTCATTGTCAATAAAAAGAGGATCATTTTTTTATATATAGACATAGTATGAAAGGGATTTTGCTTATTGGTGTGATTAGTCCTCGTTTGTACTTATTCACATATTTCTTCAACAAATCTGATCTCATGCTCTGTGTAAGATACTTTTTAGATACTAAAAATACATGAGTGAACTAGATAGTTTCTGTCCCCCTGGAGCTACATTCTGGTGGAAGAGACAGAAGACGATTAACATTAGAGATATGCTAGACATCTAAGATAGTATCAGAAAAACATTGCAGATCATGGAGCTAAAGATGGACAGTGGCTGGTTACTGCAGAGAGCATGGTTACGGAAAGTATCCTTGATGGGACAACAGGTATAGAAGTGGCCTATGAAGTCTGGGAGCTGGGGAAGATCACTTAGACAGTATGTACAGTTTGAGACAATAAGAGCTCCAAGGACTGAACCTTGCATATTCCAATATTTTGAAGCTAAGAAGTGAAGGTTCCAGAAAATACTGAGAAGGGGCAGCCAGTGGGGTAGGAGGGACATGAGACAGTGGTATCAGGAGCCAAGTTAGTGTTTCAAGGAAGAGAGTGAAACCAACCATGCCAAATACTGCTAACACTCACTTGGAAGAAGTCTGAGAGGTCCTCATCAGTTTGGGCGATGAGCTTGTCCTTGATGTCTTTGACATGAGCACTCTCAGAAGAGGGAAGAAAACCTGACTGGAGGGACTTCAAGAGCAAGTGAAGGAAGGAAAAGGAGGTTGTGTGGGAAAACTCTTGCCCGGAATTTTGCTCTAAGGAAAATAACTGGAACAGAGTGGACAGCAGATAGTACAACTTATAAGGATGATGTTTGTTTTTTAAGTAAGAAGACATAACATCAGTATGTTTCCATGCTATAATAATCTAGTAGATATTATTTCTATTAGTAGAACAGAGAGAAGGAAAAATGGATGAAGTGAGACAAAGAGTAAACATTCCCTGTTTGAAATTGACATCCATCTGTAGAAGGGACATTAGTACATATAAGGGGTTATATATAATGTTGATCTCCACCTGAACAAGGTACATTAGGTATTATTTAGTTATCATTCCTGTGTAACAGCTCAGGGGATGCAACATAGAAGCAGGATTGATAGTCAACCAATAGATCCAGTACAAACATAGAAGTTGTCTGTGGCCATGCCACTATCTATTCTGATTATTAGACACAATTCCAGCTGTTAAATATTTTGAAGATCATCCTTACACAGCATTCTTCATAAGAGTCAGAACTTTCACACATAATCAGTGTCCACATAATCAAAATTTCCTAAGAATCTTTGCTCTTCTTATAAATGTCACACCCACACACACAAACATTAGGTTTAAAACACTAGGCATAGCTAAGTAATTTTCTGATTGTTGGTTACTTTTAGCTGAAATGCATCGCTCTCTTACTCTACATTTTGGGTAGTCATTCAGAGGGATAGGATGTGGGCATTTTTAGAACTCTTAGGTCACTCCAAGTAAAATGATATCTCATACACAAACCATTGTGTCTGTAGGTTTGCTTAACTAATCTGTGGGTGATATAGGAGCAGAGAAAATAAGCTTTTTTCCCATGTAAGGACTGACTGAAAGCCTGAATGTGCCCAGCCACAGTGACGATTTCTGCAGGGTTCATGACTTTGGACCTGCTGGAAGAGCAGTCATCGTTTGCTACATTCTTGAGATGCACAAACGCCTTTGGAGGAAAGGTATCTTGTTTGGAGGAAATTCCAGGAACATTTTCAAATTCCAAGGTCTAGAGACGAAAGCAAAAATTAATTAGGCAGCATCTCCCAAATCCTGTTAAGAATACATGAAGAATAATGTCAAACTCCCTTTAAGATGTTTTGCATTCAGCATTTTCTCATTTTATTCTATGCAACAGAACATACAAATTTAGTGTAAGAAGGGGGGAAATTTGGAGTAGCTTCCTGAACTGTTGAAAGGCAGTCACCTTGACATTTGTGTATCCCACCAATGGCAATAGGCAGGTGTTTGATGAATGGATAAATGCATGAATGAATGAATGAGAAAACATACCTGAGGATTATAGTGATCTCTCACACACTGTTTCTGTGGTTTCTACTGCGTGATTTATTCATCTTCCCCTTGTTTCTCAGACCTAAGTAATTGAAGTCCATTTCTCAGGCCAGATTTAGTGAACAAAGCCTTTAATGATACCTGACATGTTTATAACGTACTACCAGAAATGTATTGGGGTATTTTTATTGTGCTATTAATTTTTGGTTTTGTTTCTTTTCCTTCCTTTTTAAAGTAACAGATGATACTTGCTTAGCATTCAGGCTATTCATTCATTCAACACACACACACTACTGTGATCTAGACCAGTGTCCTAAATGTGGGAGATACCAAGGGTAGCAAGGTGCCAGACATCTGTGAGCTCACTGACTGGAGGCTGAGGCCATGACAAAGCACAGGGTAATTCTAGTAACAGCTCAGTTCTTCATCACCACCCTCTTGGATGTCACTAACACTCATCTTTTAATCATCCTGGTCCAGTCATGGTCTGAACCCTACTTGTTTAACTTTGGAAATATCCCCTTTTGCTCATTAGCAAAAGGAATGCCCAGTAGCTACAGCATCATTACACAACCCTTATGAGGGCAAGACCCAGGTCTCCTCTGTTTTCTCCAGGCTTCACACGAAGATGAAGACTGTACGCTGTCTTGGAAAGATTTCTGTTCTGGGTTCTGATTGCTCATAATGTCAGGACCTCTCTACATTTCAGTGTCCTTGAATATAAAATAAGATCATTGGAGTTAATCGTCTTAAGATCTTTTCTGCACTCTAATGACGGTGATTATTTAATACTAAAAAAATGTTCATTACTCACCTAGAAGGAATCTGTCACCTATATGTACGTTTTGAAGGAAGTGTAGTTTAATAGTGAAATTTGACCTCTGAAGTACCCTGAAGAATCAGGAACAGGCTTTTAGATGCAAATATCCACTTTAGCACAAATGGCATAAATTTAAAAGCTCTCTAAGAGCAGCAGCTAAATAAAAAGGAACTATTTTTGCTAAACATTGCACCCAATTTTCCCAGGCCAGATGCAAGCAAGTACTTCAATCTGGTCAGAGACCTTTTTTTTTTTAATTGGATCTTCCTGTTCTGGGAAAATCAAGGCAGAAAG
Source organism: Cervus elaphus (assembly GCF_910594005.1). Taxonomy (NCBI): domain Eukaryota; kingdom Metazoa; phylum Chordata; class Mammalia; order Artiodactyla; family Cervidae; genus Cervus; species Cervus elaphus. The sequence continues at coordinate 24,234,141 of NC_057828.1, read as the reverse complement.
TTGTAGCAAATGAGCCCTGGACTCCAAGCACACAAACTTGCCCTCCAGGTCCTACTCTAACAGTGAGGGCTGGTGGCATTAGGTACCTCCCTGGCCCTGTTTTCTTCTCTATGAAATTAAATGATCCAATTCAGCAACAGTAAAAATCCACACAATTCTATCGAAACATGGTTTTAGGAAGTCTATAACATTAGCATGGCTATATACTTCAGAAGGGGCTTCCCAGGAGGCTCAGTAGTAAAGAATCTGCCTGCCAACGCAGGAGATGAGGGTTCTATCTCTGGGTCAGGAAGATCCATCCCTGGAGGAGGAAATGGCAACCCACTCTGGCGGGAAGTCGCATAGACAGAGGAGCCTGGCGTCCCGCAGTCCATGGGGTCAAAAAAAGTTGGCCACTCTGAGCAACTTCACAGCAAAAACAATACTTCTGCAAATAACCTGATATTTCAGAAGTCCTATACAGCATCAAAGTCGCCACATTAGATACTCAGTAATCCAGAAAATAGTAATTCTAATTTCAGCTTAAATTAAAACAAACTCATTGTTTCCTGTACTTAAGGAAAATGAGGAGGCTCAGATCAATTCAGTTGGTAATTAAGCAACTATGCATTCATAGAACTTGCTAGACTCTATACAGGAAACAGGTAAACATATCATAGATATTTCAATGGTGCTCAAGAAACCCCAAAGGTATATACAAGATACACAGTTTATTTGTTGTTTACAATTCTTTAGGCCCAATAGTAACAGGGTTAGATATCTTCTGTCCCAGGCTAAAAAAAAATGAAACTGGTTTTAACAGTGTTGTGGATATGCATCCAGGCAAGACATGCCTCTTAGGAAAACTGTTTGGCAGCTGCTATCATTATGGCTTGAATTGGGAAAGATAGAAAAGAAGAAGAGATAAGAGGTTGCTGGCAGAGGATCCTTGAGTCATAAAGATGTTTATTACATAATTATTAATAGTATGCAGAAAGCAAGAAATCACCTTAAGTACTCATAATAGACATAGGTTGGAATATTCTATAATTATTAAAGTACATTTGCCAGTGAAACTACTGTGTATGACACTAGAATGGTAGATACATATTATAAATTTGTCCAAACCCATGGAAAGGACAAGACAAGGACTGAACCCTAACGTAAACTGTGGACTGCAGGTGATTATAATGGGTCAATGTAGATTCATCACATGTAGTTTACCTCCCACTCTGGTGGGAGATGTTGCTAACAGGGGAGGTTGAGCATGTGTGAGGGGAGGGATTACACGGGAAACCTCTGTACCTTCTGCTCAATCTTGCTATAAACCTAAAGTTCAGTCGCTTAGTCATGTCCAACCCTTTGTGGCCCCTTGGACTGGAGCATGCCAGGCTTCCCTGCCCATCACCCACTCCCGGAGCTTGCTCATACCCATGTCCATCGAGTCAGTGAAGCCATTCAATGGTTCTAAAAAAACAAAGTCTAATAAAGTCTGTTTGCCAGGAGTTTGCAACAACTTGAGGAAAACACTTTTTATTAAGCTAAATGAAAACGTGTTACAAGATAAAAAGTATATATGTATAATACACATCTTTGCATGAATGGATAGAGACATAGGAATATCTCTAAAATACACATAGAAAAGTAGCTGAAATAAAGCATATATCTATTTCTAATTAGGAAGGCTGTAGGCAATGTTCTTTCTGATATTTCTTCTGATGTTCTCCTTATTTTCCATAATTTTTACAATTATATAATGATATGATTAGCAAAAAAAAATATTTTTCAAAGAAGTTCAAGTAAGAGATGAAGGTAACTTGAGCTCCAGTATCAGCAAAGGGAATGTAAAAGTAAGAACTTGGTAATAGAATGTGGAAGATTTGCTTTTGGAACCCAAAGAGTCTTCAACTTCCTTCTCCATTTCGGCCAATAGCATCCATCACCTCTAGCATCAAATATTTCCACATGTGACGGGCTACATGGAGTCATGTTTAATTAAGAGCATCAGCCCTGGAGACAGAGAGCTTGGGTTTGAATTCTGTTCTGCCACTGACTAGCTTGGTGATCTTGGGCAAGTCGCTTACTAAGCCTCAGTCTACTCATCTTTAAAATGGAATTAATCATACTGAGTTCCAAAGACTGGTGAAAGGACTCAATGAGGTCATATGTTTAATCATTAATAAACTGCTTGCCACAGCAAGGACTCAGTAGAGGCTGACTACTATTTTTTAAGATACATTTATTTATCTATCTATTTTAGGCTGTGCAGGGTCTTCATTGCTGTGCATAGACTTCTTCTAGTTGTGATGAGGAGGCTACTCTCTAGTTGCTATGCGGCAGCTTCTCATTGCAGTGGTTTCTCTTGTTGCGGAGTCCAGGCTCCAGGCCAGTGGACTTCAATAGCTGCAGCACACGGTTCCATTGTCCCATGACATGTGGGATCTTCCCAGACCAGGGATCAAACCCCTGTTCCCCTGCATTGGCAGGTGGACTCCTCACCACTGAGTAACCAGGGAAGCCCTGGTTGCTACTTTTGTGGTTACTGTTTGCCTTGTCCACCCTCTAAGCAAGGATCAAGAGGAAAGGGGAGGTAATAAATGAGTTTCTGTTTCATTGGAGATAAAGAGGCAGCCCCCAGGCAAATGGAACCAGAAAAAAAAAAAAAAAACAAAACAGAAAAAACACTCCCCACCAGACTCACATTTACGGGCATGCTGCACAACTGAAGCCTGTCCCCAAGCAGGGTCCAGTTACCCTCTTCCGCTCTTGGCTGGTGTTGAGACCAGACTTTGCCTCTCTCACACCTTCAGAAACACAGTGATCATCTGCTAACACCTCACCAACCCATCCGCCTCCATTATCAGCCAGCTCTGATTTCTTGGACCCTGTTCCCACTCAACCTTGCTCCACAAGGTGTTACTGGCATTTATGATGCTCACCATGAAATGGCAGAACTGCATCACTGCTTTAAGGAACTTCCAAAAGATGCCAAAAGGAAGCACAATGCCTTCCTCTTGGGACCATCTTGCGTGACAATGTGTGTTTCAGGAATTAAAATAGAAGCTTTGTTTATTGTAAACTAAAAACTGGCCAAAAGGAAATAGTGCCTTTGTACCGTGACTTTCTGTGACTTTCCTGGATCAGAAAATGGTCTTCATTACTCATGATTACAAAACAGTGGCATTTCTGTTGTTAGTGTTGAAGAATTGTGTAGCGATCATCCAAAATATACTATTGACCTTCCTTTATCCAAAGGAGCAAGTCTACTTCTTTTAATTTGCTGCTTCAATTTTTTTTCCACTGTTTTATCCTTCCTTTCTTGCTCCTTTCCATGTTAACATAAACTGTGCAGATGGAAATATCAAATATTCTAGCAAATAGGATATGAAATAAGAACATAAATTCATTATACAAGTGTTTAAATAAAATATCATACTTACATATAGAAAAGTGAAAGTTGCTCAGTCGTGTCTGATTCTTTGTGACCTCATGGACTATACAGTCCATGGAATTCTCCGGGCCAGAATACTGGAGTGGGTAGCCATTCCCTTCTCCAAGGGATCTTCCCAACCCAGAGATCGAACCCAGGTCTCCTGCATTGCAAGTGGATTCTTTACCAGCTGTGCCACCAGGGAAGTCCAAGAATACTGGAGTGGGTAGCTTATCCCTTCTCCAGCAGATCTTCCCAACCCAGGAATCAAAACAGGGTCTCCTGCATTGCAAGCAGATTCTTCACCAGTTGAGCTACCAGGGAAGCCCTTTTTACATATAGGCATGTAGGCAAATATTTGGGCTTCCCAGATGGCACAGTGGTAAGGAATCTGCTTGCCAATGCAGGAGATGATAGAGATGTGAGTTCAATCCCTGGATTGGGAAAGAGCCCCTGGAAGCAGGTGTGGCAACCCACTCCAGTATTCTTGCCTGGAAAATCCCATGGACAGAGGAGCCTGGCAGGCTACAGTCCATAGGGTCTCAAAAAGTTGGACATGCCTGAGCAACTGAACATGCATGCATGCAGGCAGATATTCAGACTATTTATATAGCTTCATGGTTAAATGCTGCTTTTTTGAGTCAATAGATAAAGAAACTTAAAGAAAGAGAAAACAGTAGCAGGGAGGCAGTTGTAGATCCAAGAACAGAATACAGGAGCCCTCTCTGCTTATTCTATTTAATTATTTCTCCACATTATCCCCTTCAGAGCAAAGATAACACCCAACCTTTCTTGGAAAGCCTCATATTTTTCAGGCTATGTTTCTTTTGGAGTTGTTCTGGAGACAACAACATCATTAAAATTTGAGGCAAGGGACAGACACAATGTCTATCTGGTTGCTATTAGTGTTTTGGAGATGCCAAATGAAATGCTTCTTTCTAGTTAGCAACGAGAGGTGTTGATCAAACAATAGTTTCCTAGCCAACCGCAAATAGGATGTACCCAAATGACTTTGCACTCAAGCATTAGAATTTGAGGGTCTGTGAGTAAAGCTTGACTAAGTGTGGTATCCACCTTAGGATAGTTATGGAGGACCTACTGTGCCAAAAAAAAGTATGGCAAAAATAAATTCACATATTGTGTTTATGGCATGCTAGAGACAGCACTTAACATGACATTACCAAACTCACGATCTAAAGCAACTTTGATGCAATGCTACAAGTCAGCAGAGTTCATGGCAATCTTTTTATTTTCAATTTTTAAAAATTTTTATTGGGGTATGGTTGGTTTACAATGTTGTGTTAGTTTCTACTATACAGCAATGTGAATCAGTTATACATGTATCCACTCTTTTTAAGATTCTTTGACCACATAGGCCATTACAGGGTACTTAGTCGAGTTCCCTGTGGTATACAGTAGGTCCTTATTAATTATTGGAGTTTATGGTAGCATATTGAATAATTAATCTCCCAGACACTCTTGTGCTCCATTTTGCAAACTGGAGAAAACACTCCAGGAATGAAAATATGGGAAAGCATTCAGATATGGATTACTGAAATAACTACAAGGAACTCTCACTGCACACACACAAGTTATGTTGACATGGAAGAATATCTCCCCATCAGTCTGAGTAAACTATTACATAACAGCTAAGCTATAATAAAATCCTGATTCCAAATCAAATAAGTCTCCCAGACTTCTAAAATGAGTCACCAACAGCTTTATAAACATACAAAATACTTGACAAGGAAGTCTCTGATAATTTTTTAGTAATTATGTCTGCAAATTGTTCCTTGCTGACATCACCATCAGAAATGGTTTCCCATAAGTTTGCATCGCCTCTTCACATCTGCTCATTAATCACCAATGCTTTGAATGTTTCTATCATTATTAGGTAATTCACAGGGTTTACACGATTCCACAGCACTTTCCTCGGTGGAATTTTTAATTAGTGGAATCAGTGTGATCAAAGCTGGTATAATCATGGTCTCATGTTCCTCACAGTGTTTTTTAGGGCAGCTTCACAATATTGACATACTTTTATCCTAAGATCATATTTCACAAACAAAGATGACACAATTTCTAAACATCTCAAAAAAAATGCAGAGAAGAGAAAACGGAGCAGGGTCACTGGCCCTGGAGGGGCCACTGAATTGACATATTTTGTGTTAAAAGACATTTCAAAGCACTGGCGTCATCTCTCTTTGTGTTGGACGTGAGATTTAAAGCTTTGCTCTGACATGTGATTCACAAACCAGCCCTGAGCCAAATATGAGTGTCAGATACTGGGTTCCGCATACTGTATTGTCTGGTAGTGAAAACAGGAGGGAGAAGGAGCTATGAAAAACAGCACTGATGCTTCAGAATAAAGACAAAGCAGCTCACAGCCTGGGCACATGGGTTCATCCTGGGAGGGAGGGTAACATGGCAAAACATTTCAGGCTTAGACCCAGGAAAGTGCTTGGGAACAAGAGGGCTCCTTGGTCTACACTAGGCCATTAAAATGGATATGACCCAGAATAAACTAAGTCCTTGATCTCTCTGTAACTGTACTCACCCAGTGATAAACACTGGCTCCCTGGAAGCCTGAGAAAGTATAATATTTAGAGGAGTTCAAAATGTATCTAAATGGAATTTGGATTTCTCCCTAGATGACCTGTGTGGCTGGCATGCCAGAAGCTTGCCACTGGAATGCCCCTGGAATGAAGATGGTTGAACAAGCAAAGGAGTAAGCACAGTACTTCCTGTTGAAAACAAAATTGCTATCTTCATTAGGCCTGAAGCCTTCAGTTTATTATGTATAATAAATACTTGGGAAAGATATCTTCTATGGGAAAATGGAAGTTCTGAGGATAAGTTTTAGCTTAATACCAAAGAAAAGCTTTTTATCATGAAAGCTGTCCAACATAGTAATGGATTGACTAACAAGGTAGTATTTCAGAACAAGACGTGCTCTAGGAGAAGTTGTATGTAAGTGTCATATGAGCAGTTTATTTATTAACAGCACAGTATTTATGGAGTGTCTATGAAGCATAAGGAGCTGATAATACAGAGATTAATAAGATACAGCCCCTGACATCCAGGAGTTCACAGACTAGTGGGTGAGCCACTCCCCAATACAGAAAATTAAAATGCTGTGTAGTCAATGATGAGCTGATAACATGACCCAGTTTTGGACCACACATTGAACCTGACTTTAGAAGGAGCTGGAGAAATATATATCTTTCCACTGAGCCTCCGATGGGTTGCTTCTCTGTTCTTCCAAACAAGCAAAACTTTGGATCTATTGCTCATGTTACTGGAAGAAAAAATGACGCCTAGCCCTTTAATTTAAAGAGAAGCAGCAAGTTGGAATAATAGAAGAGTAGAACAAGTCGTGCTGCCAAAAAAGTGAATCAGTAGGGGGGAAAGATAAAGGAAAAAGAAAGTAACATTAGCAGACCCTTGGAAATCATGCTTTCTACTCAAAAAGCTTCTTCTCTCTCTTCCTCTGATCCAAGAAATAAATATTTTCTCATCACTCTAATAATGAGACCCTTCTGACTTCAGAAACTTGCACTGATAGGAAAATTTACTCACACCCACACTCTCACACATAGATATGAGCCAGTTTCAATAAGCTAACCATAACAATGATTTAAAAATTAAGAGTCAATCTTAATCTCCCAATTCATCCCACCGTCCCCTTCCCTCTTTGTGTCCACATGTCCATTCTCTATGTCTGCGTCTCTATTCCTGCCCTGTTAATAGGTTCATCTGGACCATTTTTCTAAATTCCACATATATACGTTAATATATGATATTTGTTTTTCTCTTTCTGACTTACTGCACTCTCTATGACAGACTCTCTGTCAATCCACATCTCTACAAATGACCCAATTTGGTTCCATTTTATGGCTGAATAAAGACCTAGAGAGGCGAGATGTGAGGGTGGGAGATCCAAGAGGAAGCAGATATATGTACAAATACAGCTGATTCACTTCATTGTACAGCAGAACCTAATGCAACATTGCAAAGCAATTACACTCCAATAAAGATAAAAACGAGAGTTAACAAAACCACTAATTATTTTTTAATTAAAAAATTTTTAAATAAAAATTGAGTCATATAACCTATGCCAAGAATGCTTGAAAATAACTTTCAGGCTCAAAGAATAGAAAAAATATTAACAGGAAAGAATCAATGCTGAAAATGAATGAAGCCCAACTATTTATTTTATACAAGATCCCTGGGATAAGGAAACCAAAAGACGAGAACCATGAACCATTGTCAATTATTCTGAGGAGCTACGAAGGACATGAAAGGTGACAGAAGCCTGGAGAGAGAAAAACGTGGACGAAGCTCCTGGACCAAGCTCACCATGGGTTCCTTGAATTAAGCAAGAAGTATGAACTTATTTCCTGTTCTGACAGCTAAGAACCTTGACTGTCTGGGAAGGGCATTTGACAAGGTGAGTCATGGTGTCCTGGTGGGGAAAATGAAGAAATGTGGACTGAAATGACCAGTCAGTTGGTGACTTTATAAGTGTTCAAACAATTGTAACTTCCATGGGATGACTATGGACAGCCCTGAGCCTAGGAGGAGGACGCTCACACAAGCCATGAGTGTCCTGTCCAGGTTAACATATTTATCACTAAATTAAATGACGATGCTGCGAGTCAGCTGATTCCATAATTAGATAACATGAGACTGAGGGGGTACCCGATGAGTTAGCTGTGAGAATTCTGTTCCGAAGGAAAACTGGGTCAATCTGAAACAATGAGTCAACTAGTAAGGGGAAATGTAATAACTCTAAATAGAAAATTTTGTACCTGATGTCAAAAAAAAATTCCAATTTCAAAAAATGGAGGAATATGATTTAAGAAGAGAAAACTTTAAAAATAACTAGGGTTACATCATGATAATACCATCGCTACTGGAAGCCAGTGTGAAATTTCAGTAGTATTCAAAGTAGGATTGAGACAGTAGAACCAAGAAATTGAAAATATGCAGATTTCAGTGCAACACAAGGGAGAACTTTCTGGTCCTTAGACCTGTTGAAAGTGTAATGGGTTTCTGGGGGAGGGTCAGAGGATATTGGAAGATATCCTTTGTGACTACTTAGATCTGTGCTGTTCAATACAGTAACACAAATGACATGGGACCTTTGAGTACTCGAAGGGCAGCTAGTTCAAATTAAGATGTGCTTTCATTGGAAAATACCCTGAATTCTCAAGACTTGGTATGAAAAAAAAGAGTGTAAAATATCTCATTAATAACTTTATAATGATTACATGTTGAAGTAATAAATGTTTTGGACATACTGAGTTAAATAAAACTGTTAAAATTAATTTCACAGGTTTCTTCTTACTTTTTTAGTGTGACCATTAGAAAATTTTAAATTACATATGTGGCTTTATTTTTGGCTCACATTCTATTGCTAGAGGACAGCACTGATGTATTAACAGTGGCTGGATATGCATAGAGAGAATGGAGGGAGTTTACACATTGCATAAGGACTGAGTCCCATCTCTCAGTCCTTCAGACTCTGAACTTTATGCTATAGATTAAAGAACCCACCAGCAGAAACTGAAAAGTAATTAAAACTTCATTGCTAAATTGCAAATTCTTCTCTGGCAACAGCCATTTGTTGATTTAGGAGTCCTGCTTAGGTTAAGACCATTTGTGGAAGAAACTGAATAGCAGTGACTCATCACACAAGTGTCTTTGAATTCTTGGCATTTTCTAATGGAGTCATCACGTTGATCAGCCATCATGTTGATAACTGCCGTCATTGACTCTTAGACTAGCAAACCATGATCTTTTAAAATGGCCCCTTTTAAGAATCATATTCAAGAATTTTCTAATTCTTATTTCCTATAGCATCTTGTAGATATTAAGTAAATAGTTGAATGAAGAACTTCAGAAAAGAGCAAAACAACTCAGGCTTGAATATTTACTCTGTGCATGAAAGAGAATTGAGGGGAGCAAGTACAATCTATATTCACAAATTCTGTATAATGGGTACTCGTCTTGTCTCAGGATCGAACAATTCGTCTCCTTAACTAGATTATTATAATGACCTTGAAATCAATATGCAAGTTCCTCCTGTGAAGTGTGAGCTTTGTACAGAGATCTGGGAGGTACTAGGTAGATGCTTGCTGCATGTAGAGATAACAGTACAGCTCACTATTTGGGGAGATTAGTTCATTTTCACACAGGAGTGGAATTTTCCGATAAGGCCAGAAAGCAGTACAGAAACTGATTCGATATCAGATGACTATACATTCTAACTGCACCCTTCCTCCCTCCAGAATCTATAAGCCCTTCAAGGAGTTTGAATCTAGCTAAGGAACTCATCATCATGGATTATAGGATATTAGGGATGACTCTGAAACTGACATCTCCTGACTCCAGCCCTGACCTCTTAAAGTTTACCTGTATCTTATTACCTAGGCATCATGTATGATTATAAAGCCTTAGCATTTTAAGGTAAGAGAGTAGTGGCAGTTAGTTTTAGGGACAAACTTAGACTTGAAATGCTCTGTTCTTCAGTGACCTTAATCACTGATGATCTAAAAATTCTGACAAAATTTTAGGGTCCCAAAGCTCTGCAGAGACTGCTTATATAATTGCTATTCATCTTGCTTTATAGGTATCTGGCTTAACAGGAAGCTAACAATGGGCATTTAAAAGTCAAATGACAAGAGTCATTAAGAATAGCCATGAAGGATGATGTAAAGGCATCTCCATTTCAGGCTGGAGAGAGTACAGAAATGTTCTACCTCCTGGATCATAGATTAAAAATAGCTGCCATCTCCTGGTGCCAGGGACTTTACATGATTCTCTCCTTGAATCCTCACGGCCACTTTATGAGATGGGTGCCATGTTACTCCGTGTAATACGTGAGGAATCTCAGGCAGGGAGAGGTTTTGTTACTTGTCAGATGTTACAGTCGGTCATGGGGTTGGAACCCCATCCTACGCTGATCTGAATCCCAAGCCTGCTCTTGGGGGTGGAGACTGGCCCTCCCACCAGGGAGCTGAGACGGTCTCAGATGAGCTCTTGCTTGGATCTTAGTGAACTGGAAAGAGCTGTTTCCTCTGAGAGCCGGAGCCAGGGAAGGGGAACTGCTTGGACTCTTGGGGAAGCCTGTGCCTAGAAACCCTTTGTGATGAAGGATCTTGCTCTGAGGAATCCCAGAGACCTCATGGCTCTATCCCTCACTCGGTAAGGCAACTAAAAACAACCAGCCTGTTGAATCTATTTGCAGAGCAGCAATGGAGACAGAGAACAGACTTGTGGACAGTGTGGAAGGGAGAAGATGGGATGAATTAAGAGAGTAGCATGGAAACAGACATTACCACACGTGAAATAGATAACCCGTGGGGATTTGCCATGTGACACAGAGAGCTCAAGCCAGTGCTCTGTGACAGCCTAGAGGGGTGGGATGGGATGGGAGATGGGAAAGGACAAATGTATACCTGTGGCTGATTTATGTTGGTGTATGGCAGAAACCAGCACAATATTGGAAAGCAAACATCTTGCAATAAAAGTTTTTTAAAAACCAACATAAAATAAGCACTCAGAAACATTAGCAGTGCAATACCAGTAACAGTCCACATCCTAACTTCCAAAGGAAAGAAGTAAACCAATATCACTTGTTTCCCATTGAAACATCTCTTCTGTACCATTTTGTTGCTCCAGTGGAACTCTGTACAGATTAAACCCCCTTATGAACTTGCTATCTTTGTTTTCGATCCAAATTCAGTTGTAAAATGAAGGCCTCTGGTCACCATCAGTGGTGTTGCGGGGGGTGGCGGGGGGTGGCCGGTGCCTGTGTATTATTCACACTAAGCTGTAGAGTCTTTATCCACGAACAGTGTTGGATCAGAAATGTTATCTTTGGGTAAGAGACACCAAGCGAGAAACTGTGGAGGTGTTTCTCTCCGAAATCAGCAAGAAGGGTTCCAGGAAGGCGGGGTGACCCCGCGTCATGGAAACCGAGTTCTGAGTGAATGGAGCTCTGACAGCTCTCCTGAGAAAAGGAGGATGGAGGAAGAAAAGAAGATGAAGACCTTTCTCTCAGGAGAAAGACTGTAAGGAAGAATGTGACATAACTAAGGGGACCACAGTGCAACAAAAGCTGGGCTAGGGAAAGGTCAGGAGCAGAGCATCTCCGCTGTGCACTTCCTCTGGCTTCAATATCTGACCACAAGTAGAAGTAAACAACAGCTGGGAAGGAAAGGAAGGGGAAGAAAAGAAAGAAGAGACACATTAGTTAGTGGCTGTGAAACGTGAGGGCAAGTCAGATAGGCAGAAAAGTGGCACTTGATGTCAATGAGAGGACAGTGAGTCAGTGGGAAACCCTTCAGGCAAGAGGACAGAAAAGCGTCACATGAAAAAGCATCTGCAGACAGCTACGAAGCCAAAAGCATATTGACTGTTTTGTGCAAAACCCAATTTAGACACCACGGAGGGAAAAGTGCCAGAAAAAGAAGCAGAAGGGAAGATAAGTCAGGAGGGCGAATGGCAGAAAGGTTGAGGGAATGGATGATAGGAGGCAAAGAAAACATACATGCTGACTTTGAAGAGTTTATCTTTCGCCAGCCTTCAATATCTGGCTCACGTGCAAGCAGTAGATAATCGATTCACACTAATCACAAGTCTGACGCGCTGCAGTCCATGAGGTCACAAAGAGTCAGACACAACTGAGCGACTGAACAACAACAGAAGAGGAAAGTTTGAATAAGAAAAAAATGTGCTTGAAGGGCAGGGCAGTCAATGACAAGTACAATGCAAATGACAGATATCATCTAACTTAACCCAGTCAAATGCTGTGCTTGCCCTCACCATTAAGGAAGAGCAATTGAACAAGGAATTCAGCTGGTAAAAAGGTACAATTCAGAAAAAGAAAGCAATTTCATATTTAACACTGTGTAAAGGGAATGGTCTCATTCAGTATGCATCAAAAGGGTGCATAATCTGTACCATTATTATTATTATTTATGAATAACAGCAAATGGAACCCAATTTCACAGTGGCTGAGGTCAGCCTCAAATGGGTGACTCACACACATGGCTGATCTACATAAATAGCATGTGCTAAGATTACCATCTGGTATAACAATCTACATCACAAGACTCCACATTTCCTGTTACCCAGGGTAAGTAAATTTCAAGCATGAGGGAAAATTTTAGCAAGTTTCTCCAAGTACCTTTACTGAGAGACTAATGTGGCTTACACAGAGAGGAGGGGAAGGGAAATTATGAGGTAAAGGTTAGTCTCTCTTTCATCTCCCCCTGACTTCCCACTCCCAAGAGAAGAGAGCCGCCCCCTTAGCTCTTCTGGCTCCTATCATTTAGAAAATCAAACTTGCCTAATTAATCTCTAACAAAGGCACTCCAGACAGACTGCGAGACAAATATTTGAAATGTTAAAAACGAGCAGTGCACACTTGAAAATCTTTTTCCCTTCCTTTCTTTTCCGATTCTTTTTTTCCTATCTTTCTTTTTTGAATGAAGATATCAACGTGTGTCATAGACCCACACAAAGGGAAGCTGTAACCTCCAAAGATGATTTTCATATTTTGCATTTCCAGTAAAGAAATCCATATCTGAAATCGTTCTCAGACAAAGCAAATTTTGATTCATTTTAAAGATTTCCCTACCCATAAAGATGTTATTACCACTGTAGCTAGAACTGCCTGGTTTTCTATAATAGGCAGGTAAGGAAGCTCCTACTTTTCACACCTGTGTACATGATGCCTCTTGGCACATCAATATCCATCTCTTTTTACTGAGAACCATCTCCAGGGCCCACCAATCACAGAAGCCTTCAGAGGGACTTTCAGAGCATGGGACAAGCTAGCATCTCTATTCCTGGTTTGATTCTTCAAATCCTCTTTTATTATTTAATTTTCTTTTTTTCCTTCAAATTTTCATAAATTTGGAATTTTGCAATTCAGATTATAAAATTCAGGTTATAATTCATCCAGGCAATGCAATTTTGTCTCTTTTTGCCATCTGTAAGAAAGAGTGTTGTGTTCCATTAATTAAAAGTATAAACAAAGATTTAATATAACTGGGAAGAAAAGCAAATAGTTTACAGCACCTGTTGCTTGAGAGCAAGGACTATGCTTGTTATCAATAACAGAAATCCCTCATACAGTACTTTATAGCACCAATCAATAAGCTTTTTCAGATAGTAAATATTTTAGGCCTTCTGGGGCCAAGAGGCAAAGAAGAGGATATTACGGTGGTATTTTATAGCCAAAAAGAAGACGAATGTCCATAAAATCTTTATTGAGGAAATTCAAAATGTAGTAATAATAACTGAGTGCAATTCTATTGTCATATAGACCTACAAGAAAAGAAAGAATTCTTGGATAAAGGGAGTGGTAACATTTTTCGTGGACTCTCCAGGTAACTCAGTGGTGAAGAATCCACCTGGTTCGATCCCGGGGTCAGGAAGATCCCCCGGAGAAGGAATTGGCAACCCACTTCGGTATTCTTCCCTGATAACTTCTATGGACAGAGGAGCATGATAGGCTACAGTCCAAGGAGTCGCAAAGAGTCAGACACGACTGAAGTGACTTAGCATGCGAGCACGCACATATTGTTTAAAAGTATTTACTGAATTGTGTTACAATATTGTTTCTGTTTTCTGTTTTGGTGTTTTGGCCGGGAGGCAGGTGGGATCTTAGTTCTTCTGCTAAGCGCACCTCCTGAGCTGGAAGGCAAAGTCTTAGCCACTGGAGAGCTAGGGAGTTCCAATACACATATCCATTGGCACCATGCTCTGCTGATTGTCTGGACACAGACAGGCAACAGACTCAATCTGGCCTATAGTTTGCCAATCTTTGCTTGTAGTCTTGGAAGCTTTCAAACAATCAAAGCACTCTGACATCTACTGTCTCATTTGTGCTTCATAATTCCATGAGAAGTCTAGTTTGATACTATACCCCTATACTATGGTTGAAGTTCCCTAAACTTCCACAAACAAAGAAGCTTCTTGAGGGAATACAGCAGCAAACACTGGAACCAAGACTTAAACTTCTACTTCCTAACCACTCACCCATTCCAATTTAGGGCATATACTATATCTTTGCTTCCTCTGATTTGCCAAGGAAAACAGTCAAACTAATAATGTCCCAAGATTATTCTGATCCTAACCCCAAATTTTTGCCATCTCATGTTTGAAACATCTATCAGATTATCTTCAATGGTGGTACATCTCTTTCCTTAGACAATATATTTGGTTTTTGCAAAAAGCTCCAAAACATTTGAGTCCAAGTCTCATAAACATATAAGCTGCATATGATATGCAAACAAGGCTTGGCTATAATATAATGAGACATTTTCTCTGGATTGACCTTCAAAGCCAATTCGGAAGAGAACATTCGAGAAGAAACACCTACCCCTGTCTGCAGAAAGCAAAGGAATCTTCACTGGAAAAATGAATAGGCTCCTAGTTGATTAATCTTTATACAATTTTAGAATTAGAAGGGACTTCTGTGATGGTTTTTTTTTTTTTCTTATTTATAGAAGATGAAGAAGGAAGCAGACTCAGAAAGATTTATTTGAAGAATAGCATTTATAAAATCTCATATTTGGCTTTCAAACCTCTTTGTCAGTAGTAATAAACATGGAATTAATTTCCCTCCAGTATACATCTTATAAATAAAACTGGATATCGCAGTTTAGTGACATTAAACCAGCAAGAATAAGAAATCTACCGTAACATGATTGGGAATTTTGGTCTTTTTAGGGTAAGTTACTGATTCAGATCAAACCAGTCAATTCTACAGGAAATCAACCCTGAATACTCATTGGAAGGACTGTTGCTGAAGCTGCAGCTCCAAGACTTTGGCCACCTGATGCAAAGAGCCAACTCATTGGCAAAGACCCTGATGCTGGGAAAGATTGAAGGCAGGAGGAGACGGGGGTGACAGAGGATGAGATAGTCTGATAGTATCACCAACTCAATGGACATGAATTTCAGCAAACTCTGGGAGATAGTGGGGGACAGAGGAGCTTGATATGCTACAGCCATGGGGTAACAAAGAGTTGAACAGGACTTAGTGACTGAAAAACAGCTGGTTCAAATAATTTCTCAAAAGCTCTCTGAGCCCTCAAAACCCCATAATACTGTGGAAAACTATACAGAGTCAAATTCAAGTTTTGTAGGTACCTTCCATATGTCTTGCAGAGTTCTCAGGTCTCATAATCCTCATAACACTCCTCTTTGGTATTTAGTATTATCCCCATTTTATAGATGAAGACATTTGCTTAGACAGATTGGATTCTAATCTACTCAGTTACTTGGGGCTCACTCAAAAAAGCAAAATCATCAGAATTGATATATATGAGTTGGCCAAAAAGTTTGTTTGGATTTTTCCAAAGAATGTTATAGAAAAACCCGAATGAAAAAATAAAGTCAGACTTTATTTTTGGGGGCTCCAAAATCACTGCAGATGGTGATTGCAGCCATGAAATTAAAAGACACTTACTCCTTGGAAGGAAAGTTATGACCATCCTAGATAGCATATTAAAAAGCAGAGATATTACTTTGCCAACAAAGGTCCATCTGGTCAAGGCTTTGCTTTTTCCAGTGGTCATGTATGGATGTGAGAGTTGGACTGTGAAGAAAGCTGAGCACCGAAGAATTGATGCTTTTGAACTGTGGTATTCGAGAAGACTCTTGAGAGTCCCTTGGACTGCAAGGAGATCCAACCAGTCCATCCTAAAGGAGATCAGTCCCAGGTGTTCATTGGAAGGACTGATGCTGAAGCTGAAACTCCAATACTTTGGCCACCTCATGTGAAGAGCTGACTCAGTGGAAAAGACCCTGATGCTGGGAGGGATTGGGGGCAGGAGGAGAAGGGGCCGACAGAGGATAAGATGGCTGGATGGCATCACCGACTCAATGGACATGAGTTTGAGTAAACTCTGGGATTTGGTGATGGACAGGGAGGCCTGGCATGCTGCAATTCATGGGGTTGCAAAGAGTCAGACACGACTGAGCGACTGAACTGAACTGATATTTGTCCTTACACAATTATAGGATTTAACTGAATAGTTTATATACAGCTGGGCCTGAAGTCAGAAAGGCAGGATTTCAGGAAAGGAAAGGTGGACCAGAAGGATGGGAGAGCAAGGACAAGCTACATCTATGAAAATAAGCTAGAATCTTTGAGGATGAACTGGAGCCAATGTTATCCCAATGCCTCCAAGTCTCTGACTTCAATGACACATATCATCTGCACAAGAGCTGGTGCATTTTGCCAGAAAACTACATGAAAACCCATCAGATTCTCAACTTCCAGTTTAATGAAACCATTGCTATATCCACTGTCTTGAGGACTAAGCCCTCTAGACCAATAGAGCAGGTACAGGTAGGGAAAATTTCACTAGCTTATCCCTAGGGATGATAATAAGAGACACCATTTGCATTTCCAACTCTTAATTCCTAGACTCCAAGTCCTATCTATGGGAGAGAGAGTACCATATATTATGCACTGGCTTAGAGCAGATAATGCATTCTGGAGGCTATTTGGGCTGAAGGTTCATGACATTGTACAGGAGGCAGTGATCAAGACTATCCTCAAGAAGAAGAAATGTAAAAAGCAAAATGGTTGTCTGAGGATGCCTTACAGATAGCTGAGACAAGAAGAGAAGTGAAATGCAAAAGAGAAAAGGAATGACATTTGAATGCAGAGTTTCAAAGAATAGCAAGGAGAGAAAAGAAAGGCTTCCTCAGTGATCAGTGCAAAGAAACAGAGGAAAACAATAGAATGGGAAAGTCTAGAGATCTCTTCAAGAAAATTAGAGATACCAAGGGAACATTTCATGCAAAGATAGGTACAATAAAAGACAGAAATGTTATGGACCCAACAGAAGCAGAAGATATTAAGAAGAGGTGTCAACAACACACATTAGAACTATACAAAAAAGATCTTCATGACTCAGATAACCACGATGGTGTGATCACTGGACTAGGGCCAGACATCCTGGAGTGCGAAATCAAGTGGGCATTAGGAAGCATCATTATGAACAAAGCTAGTGGAGGTGATGGAATTCCAATTGAGCTATTTCAAACCCTAAAAGATGGTGCTGTTAAAATGTTGCACTCAATATGCCAGCAAATTTGGAAAAATCAGCAGTGGCCACAGGGTTGGAAAAAGTCAGCTTTCATTCCAATCCCCAAAAAAGGCAATGCCAAAGAATGTTCAAAACTACCACACAATTGCATTCATCTCATACACTAGTGAAGTAATGCTCAAAATTCTCCAAGCCAGGCTTCAACAATATGTGAACTGTGAACTTCCAGATGTTTAAGCTGGATTTAGAAAAGACAGAGGAACCAGAGATCAAACTGCCAACATCTGTTGGATCATTGATAAAGCAAGAGAGTTCCAGAAAAACGTCTATTTCTGCTTTATTGACTATGCCAAAGCCTTTGACTATGTGGATCACAAAAAAAATTGTGGAAAATACTTCAAGAGATGGGAATACCAGACCACCTGACTTGCCTCCTGAGAAATCTGTATACAGGTCAAGAAGCAACAGTTAGAACTGAACATGGAACAACAGAATGGTTTCAAATCAGGAGGGAATATGTCAAGGCTGTATATTGTCACCCTGCTTATTTAACTTATATACAGAGTACATCATGCAAAATGCCAGACTGGATGAAGCACAAGCTGGAATCAAGATTGCCAGAAGAAATATCAATAACCTCAGATATGCAGATGACACCACCCTTATGGCAGAAAGTGAAGAACTAAAGAACCTCTTCATGAAAGTGAAAGAAGAGAGTGAAAGAGTTGACTTAAAACTCAATGTTCAGAAAACTATCATGGCACCTGGTCCCATCACTTCATGGCAAAAAGATGGGGAAACAATGGAAACAGTGACAGACTTTATTTTCTTGGGCTCCAAAATCACTGCAGATGGTGACTGCAGCCATGAAATTAAAAGATGCTTGCTCCTTGGATGAAAAGCTATGACAAACCTAGATAGCATATTAAAAAGCAGAGACATTACTTTGCCAACAAAGGTCCGTCTAGTCAAAGCTATGCTTTTTCCAGTAGTCACGTATGGATGTAAGAGTTGGACCATAAAGAAAGCTGAGCGCTGAAGAATTTATGCTTTTGAACTATGGCATTGGAGAAAACTTGAGAGTCCCTTGGACCAGAAGGAGATCAAACCAGTAAATCCTAAAGGAAATTAGTCTTGAATATTCATTGGAAGGACGGATGCTAAAGCTGAAACTCCAATACTTTGGCCACCTGATGCAAAGAACTGACTCATTGGAAAAGACCCTGATGCTGAGAAAGATTGAAGACAGGAGGAGAAGGGGACAACAGAGGATGAGATGGTTGGATGGCATCACCAACTCAATGGACATGAGTTTGAGCAAACTCCAGGAGTTGGTGATGAACAGGGAAGTCTGGTTTGCTGCAGTCCACGGCGTTGCAAAGAGTTGGACATGACAGGGTAGCTGAACTGAACTGAACTGAATTCCTAGAATGTAAATCCTATCTATGGGAGAGAAAGTGCCATATATAACTCACTGGTTTAGAGCAGATAATGCATCCTGGATGCTATTTGGGCTTCCCTAGTGTCTCAGATCTGAGAAGGCAATGGCACCCCACTCCAGTACTCTTGCCTGGAAAATTCCATGGACGGAGGATCCTGGTAGGTTGCAGTCCATGGGGTCACTAGGAGTCAGACACAACTGAGTGATTTCACTTTCACTTTTCACCTTCACACATTGGAGAAGGAAATGGCAACCCACTCCAGTGTTATTGCCTGGAGAATCCCAGGAATGGCAGAACCTGGTGGGCTGCCGTCTATGGGGTCAGACAGAGTCGGGCACGACTCAGGTGACTTAGCAGCAGCAGCATCTCAGATGGTAAAGAATCTGCCTGCAATGCAGGAGACCTGGGTTCAATCCCTGGGTCAGGAAGATTCCCCTGGAGAAAGGAATGGCTACCCACTCCAGTGTTCTTGCCTGGAGAATTCCATGGGCTCTTCTTCCATCTTCCAACCTATTCACATCCAGTTGGCACTGTAACAAGTCTCAAAAGGTCCTTCTACTCTCCCATCAGGCCACCTGTGTCATAGTGGTGTGGAACCCAGTAAGACTAGTGAATTACAAGAGTAGGAGCCCATTGCTGCACTTAATTTCTTGTGAATGAGGTTCTCAGTTGAAAGCAATGTTGTATGGTGATCATAGCGTCTGTAAGTCTATAAATGTAGTATTGGCAGATGCACTGAAGGAAGTTAAGGGAAATCTACATCTATTCCAATGAGAACAAAGTGCCAGTGCTGTCCCTTACATAATAGAACTGGCCCGATGGAATCAACCTGCCACCAAGTATCTGTTTAAATCCTTCAGGGAGTGGTGCCATATTGGGAGTTCATTGTCAGTCTCTGCTATTGCAGGACATATCTTCAGCAGTCACTGAAGTGAAATCAGTCTTAGCGAGGAGTCTATATTGCTGAGCCCATGTATAACCTTCACCCCTATTTCTCTGCCCACTTTGTTCATAGAGCCAATTGGGCAAGGGTAAGGGTTGCTGGGAAGAGAAACTGACTGGTATCCATTAGACAGGCCATCTGTACACCTGTTTAGGTTGCTCTTTGATGCATGTTCACAGAGGCCCACCCAGAGTCAGAGCATGTCTGATTGACACTCTTGGAGGAAAGACCTATGACCAGTAACTTCCCAAGACCTCTTTGTCACTAACTTTCCCGTTGAGTTCCTTCCAAGTTCCTGACCATCTAGGCAAACCAATAGCCAGACCACAACCCATGAATTATTGTATATACACATCTTTTACTCTCTCCTTCTAAGAAAAATTAACAACCAAATGCACTGCTTGAAGTTCCTTCCCTTACCACTGTCTTTAGGGCCACCCCAGAGTATGACTTGTGCTCAGTCACTAAGTTGTGTCCAACTCTTTGCCACCCCATTGATTGTAGTCCACCGGTCTCCTCTGTCCATGGGATTTCCCAAGCAAGAATACTGGAAGTGGGTTGCCATTACCTTCCCCAGGGCATCTTCCCGACCCAAGGATGGAAACTGTATCTCCTGTGTCTCCTGCACTGCAGGTGGATTCTTTACCACTAAGCCACCTAGGAAGCTCAGGACTGTAATTGTCTACTTTGGGATAGTGCCAGCATATTGCCAAAAACTATCCATAAATGAGACCTAAATGATCCTTCCTTAGCTGATAACGGGGAACAACCACAGGGCCATATGTTTGAGAAGGAAGAAGCCGTATATCTGAAGGCTGTCCTGTGAGCATCCTTGCCTTTGCACATACAACTTACATTAACCTTCAGGACCTGCTCTAACCTGATCTTGTTTACAGTGTTTCCATTTAGTCATGGAATGCTTCTATGCACAAACAGTGTTATGACCCAAACATGTGTGTTTCCATAACCCATGATCTTAACTATTGTGTTGCACCTCTGTTGGAGTTCATAACAAACAAGAACCATCATATTCGGTACAGAAAGAAACATCAAGTAACCACCATTCTTTACAACATCACCACAGACATACATTATGTTAACACTGCTGATTTCAAATATAAAGCAGATATAATGGGAGAGCTAAACCCAAGCAACTCCTGAGAAAATGATAATGGAAGGTGCCTGATTTACACTCTTGGAGATAATTATCTGTGACCAGTAACTACACAGGAGAAAAGACCTTTGAAATTATATATAATTTAAATCCTAAATACCTTTTAAAGTAAATAGGTGTGTCTAAAACTTTTTCTGTTAATGATGCATTCCCATGGCAAAAGAACAAAGTAGCCAATCTTTTCTTAACTCTTCCATTTTCTTCTCAAGCTTTCTAAAATACAACAGACATGCTATGGTAATTGCTCAAAAATATACCATTATTTCATAATCAACCTTCAAACATCCTGCATCATATTTTGACAAATGTAATAAACTTTAACTATCTGATATGCTTGATTGCCCTTTTAGGAGATTCTACTTTGATTCAAGCAAATTTGATTTCTCAATCTCTGAACAAAGAGAAAGTTAAAAAAAAAAAAATAAGTAAAAGAGAAGCATTTATTTTGCAAAGCATGAAGGGAAAAAAGAAGTTATCTTAGGAAACAGACTGCAAATAGAACATTGTAAAAGCACAGTTTTGATGTTAATGCTACTACTCCATCCATCATGTATCAAAGGAAGAGTCCACATAAGATGGTGCATCTATGAATAAAGAGATGTCAACATTTCACAAGTGATAATAAGATGGATTGATTTTTCTTCCAAAGAGCTCTCCAAATATTGCATGTACAAAGATTACAATCTTAAAGGAAGAGTGAGACACCCTTAGAAATTTGAGCAAGGATTTTCCTTCTAGTCTTTGTCTGACTTTGACTCTCTGGGCTTCAGAAGTAAAGCTCTGCAACTCTGAGCACAACTGCCTTGCATTTGGCACCCTGGAAATTCTCTAGTTTTTCCTGGGCTGATTTTCCCACCCTGGCTACTCTTGGATATAAATAAGAAATGAAGTTGCAAATGTAGTCATTGTCAAAGCTTCAAAAAAAGGTGGGGGAAGGGGGTGGAGTGGTGACAAGGCTAATCCAAGAACTGCAGTTACTGTCAAATGTAAGGATAATCTAAGAATTGCAGTTAAGCCAAAGAGCTTTAATGCTTGGCTTTGGAATGGATCATGAAATTGAGAGAGCCTTCTTGTTGAACTCTAACAAATACTAAAATGAGTCTATCCCCTGGGGATAACCACCAACTCCTAGTTCTGGGAGGCCAGCCTACACTTAACATTTTTTTCAGTTGAGGTCCAACGTGGACAATCCACCCAGATAAATGGAGAATTGATTTTAAATGTCAGGTGATGAGAAATGCCAGTGTGGTAAGAGAAAGGAAGAAGAGATGGGGCAAGAAGGAGGCATAATTCACATGTCAGCGGGCCCACGGTGACTCCAATCAGACCCATAATTCTATCCCCCAAACTGAAGAAGATGCTTACAACAGTCATGGGTCACAACACAAAATCCTTTATTCCCACGGCAAACAGCATCTGAAAATGATGCTCCATGCAATTAAGGTTTGTTGGGAACTTTTTTTTCTTTTCACATATGGCAATATTTATCTTCAAAGTTTTCCTCTTTGGCTCATGGGCTCCTTCGTGAGGCAGCTGGTCTTGTGTGGCCTAATTGTGAGATGATTTGTTGTGTGATTCAGTAGCATTGTTTATTTGTACAGTGGTTCAGTGGAATTTATAAACTGCATAATATTGTTCTAGACTGTTTTCTTTTTATTAAGAAGCCACATTTTCTCCAACATTCATGACTGGGACTATAATTAGGCAGAGGATTCAAGATATTTTCAACCTAGCTTCCTCTGTTAATTAATGACATTAAACCAGAAACTCTTGCATTTAAATAAAAAGATGGGAACAGAACATGGAAAGAGAACTCAAGTGATGAATCAAGTTGAAATCAATCTTTGTTTTGCATACAAAGAGCTTGTTAACAAATACTCAGATGTAAGTAATACAAGCTGTAAGTTGTATCTAATTAGTCCTAGCTGTTCTCAGGAAAATCGAGACAAACCATGGAGTCTTTTAGAAAAGATCCCTTTTACTATTCTTGGTCTGTCCCTGAGAAACCCTCAGTAAATGGTCCCAGTGACTTGTCACAAGTTCTTTAATGATGAAATATTTCCAGTGCTGCCAGGCCTATAAAAAGTTCTAAGAGCAATTTGACCTTCCCATTTAGTTTCCTTTATTAAAAAGAAGCTACATGTGGGGTTTTTTTGTTGTTGTTTTTTTCCAATAGGAATATTTCTAAATAAATTATGAATGGAATTCTCAAGGGACTCTGGAAGTAAAAAGGGATAATTGCAGGACCTGGGATGGGATGTGAAACCTGACCATGGTGAGATATGTTTAAGCTGAATAGAAAGGCTTAAGACAAAATAGGGAGTTGCAGGGGAGAGCTGGTTAGCTATGGGTCAAGCAGTTTCCAACATGGCATTGCTGTGGTGAGTGAGTCACAGACCAGAGTCTGGCCCTTTGCCTTTGCAGTCCCGTAACAACCTTATCTATACTCTGAGATGTAGTCAGAATCTCGAGGAGAGATTCACACATTAAGTTCACAGAAGGGTAATGAGTGAATCCAAAGGTCAATTTACTAATTTCTTATGGAAGGTGTCTACGTCCGGGTGCTGAATGCTTGCCTCTCCCATCTAAGACATCCCTTTCCATGTACTGAGTAGACAGGAAGCTGGGTTATTCATCTGAATGCTGCTTGGTTGGCATGGAACTGAAACCCATGGGTGGGGAATGTTTGAGGATCACGTTATCTAAGTCAAAATAAGGCTCAATGAAATTCCCATCATTTCACAGGAACAACATTCTACAAAGATCTCTGTCTCCCAAACTTAGTCACTTCAGTCCACTCAATAAGACTTAACATAAATCATTATTTCTTTTCCCTCTTTTCCTCTGTGCTGCACATCTTTATTTAAAGGTGTTAAGTTTGTTAACCAATTATTGAATGGCTATTTCTATAGATGCCAGAAGATACACTGTCCACTTCCATTATATGCTTACCTAATGTCTTTGAATCTTTAAGACCATTCTTTTTTACACTAAGTTTCTTGGGGAACCCTTGTTTCACTCCAATGTATCATCTTCAAAATTCAGGAGTCAGTTGTTCACTGAAGATATATTTTTAATCAGTTCAGTTCAGTTCAGTCGCTCAGTCGTGTACAACTCTTTGCGACCCCATGAATTGCAGCACGCCAGGCCTCCCTGTCCATCACCAACTCCTGGAGTTTACTCAAACTCATGCGCATTGAGTCGGTGATGCCAGCCAACCATCTCATCCTCTGTTGTCCCCTTCTCCTCCTGCCCTCAATCTTTCCTAACATCAGGGTCTTTTCAAATGAGTCAACTCTTCTCATTAGGTGGCCAAAATATTGGAGTTTCAGCTTCAACATCAGTCCTTCCAGTGAACACCCAGGACTGATTTCCTTTAGAATGGACAGGTTGGATCTCCTTGAAGTCCAAGGGACTCTCAAGAGTCTTCTCCAACACTACAGTTCAAAAGCATCAATTCTTCTGCACTCAGCTTTCTTTATAGTCCAACTCTCACATCCATACATGACCACTGGAAAAACCATAGCCTTGACTAGACAGACCTTTGTTGGCAAAGTAATGTCTCTGCTTTTTATTATGCTGTCTAGGTTGGTCATAACTTTCCTGATATTTTTAATATCAGGAGTGTATTGAATATAAGTGCTTCTTAAGGGGAAGCCCTTATATATATAAAGCCACCTTTAAATATAAAGCCACCATTACCCAGATGGCTCTGTTGGTAAAGAACCTACCTGCAAAGGAGACATGGGTTGGACCCTTGGGTCTGGAAGATCTCCTGGAGAAGGAAATGGCAACCCATTCCAGTATTCTTGCCTAGGAAGTCCCAAGGACAGAAGAGGCTGGCAGGTTACAGTCTGTGGGGTTGCGAGAGTCATACACAACTTAGATACTAAACCACCACCAAACCGAGAGTTAGGTTGGGTACAGTCAAAAGCACAGACAGAAGGGGAGATGAACTCTGCTGTCAGGAAACCTCAAATCCAGGTAGGGAGATAAGCTGTAGATCCATTCAGAAGAGAAGTGCTATGCAAAACATGGCTTGGTGCCAGAGACATAGCAGTGTCCAAAGAAGGAAGAAAATAGGATTGTCCAGAGAAAGTTTAATGGAAGAAGTAGAATTTAGGAGGAAATTTGTATAAATTCCATGTTAGGTTAAGGTGGGCTTTCTTGCTTTAAGCACTAATGATTTTGTTGTGGGGGCCTTTTCCATGTATTGTAGGATGCCCACATCTCGGGCCTCTATCCAACACTCTGGTAATATCACTTGCTCAGTGGTAAAGAATTTGCCTGCCAATGCAGGAGATGCAGGTTTGATCCCTGGGTCAGGAAGATCCCCTGGAGGAGGGAATATCAACCCACTTGAGTATTCTTGACTAAGAAGTCCCAAGGACAGAGGATCCTGGAGGGTTACAGTCCATAGGGTCACAAAGAGCCAGACACAACTTAGTGACTAAACAACAAGTGTGACAACCAAAATAATCTCCAGATATTGTCATATATCCCCTGGGGCCTGCAAAATCACCACTGATAGAACCCTTGCGGCAAAGGTAGCCTGTCATCCAAGTAAATTATTCAACTGATCTTTAAAGATGGAGGACCATTGGTGCCCAGGAGAGAAGTCGGGGTAAAAATTCAGAATGGAGAGTTAGCATCACAACTGTGTGAATCTATAATATTGGGGACTAGGAAGAACAGTGACAATCAAAGAGAATAGGTCACACTACAGGCAGACTCACCATCTGAGCTACCAGGAAAGCCCTTTTTTCAAGGGCCTGAGACTGGATATAACATAAGACATAACAGTAGTTAGGAAACATTTTTGAAATTAAATTGTTGTTTTGAAAACCCTTAGAACATTCCTGCCTTTATTCTGAACTGGTGAATTTTTTGATATATGGTTCTCCTTTGAAAAGACTCCAAGTAAAGGGAGAAGTTGGCTACATATGACTAATTATCTCAGAAGACATCTAAGTAACCTATAGGAACAAATATGATTACAGGCCTGACACCAGAACCAGACAGTTTTCAAGGCAGAGAGCTCCCTTCTTACTACATACTATTTTGAGTGCTGAAATATATAATTATGACAGAACACATTTCAAAATGACATGCCACATAAATAATGTCACCACAATCCATCATATAATCCCTTTTCAGGGTGCTTTTTGCCAGGGCTGCACATGAGCAGAAGTCTTCAGCATCACCAATAGCCACTGTGTGTGTGTGTGTTAACAGTCATATCTGACTCTTTTGCAACCCATGGACTGTAGCCCACCAGGCTCCTCTGTCCATGGGATTCTCCAGGCAAGCATACTGGAATGGAATGTCATTAGCTTCTCCAGGGGATCTTCCTGATCCAGGGATCAAATCTGGGTTTCCTGCATTGCAGGCGGATTCTTACCATCAAAATGCCTAATGTCACAAGTCAGCTTAGAAGAAGAAATTGATACCTCTGCCCAACTTGCGACTTTGCTGAGGACCACGGAGGGGGACAGGGCTTCCCTGGTGGCTCAGGCCGTAAAGAGTCTGCCTGCCAATGCAGGAGACGAGAGTTCAGTCCCTGGATTGGGAAGAGCCCCTGGAGAAGGAAATGACACCCTACTCCGGTATTCTTGCCTGGAGAATTTCAAGGACAGAGGAACCTGGCGGGCTACAGTCAATGGGGTCACAAAGAGTCAGACATGACTGAGCAACACTTTCTTTCTTTCTTTCTTGGAAGGGAACCAAGGAAAGACCCACAGGCAAAGGGGCACCTGATACTAGAGTAGGCCTGTTAATATTCTGTGGAGTGTTCAGCAGGCCTGTTGTCTCCCAGATTCATTTTGTAATCATTCTAGCAGGAAGTAAGAAGGCCCAGTGACTCATGCAGAAATACATCCTTTAAAAAAAAAAGAAAGAAAGAAAACAAAAACAAAACCTAGTTGACCTTCCCAACTTGTTCAGATGTACACCGTTTAAACTTTTGCTTGTTTTTAATCCACCAAAATACAGGAACAGTGGGGAAGTACAGCTGGGTCTTGGGCAGAGGGGATCCATAAGCCTAGAAGGTGGTGGGCAGGAGCACACAGGGGCGTGGAGGAGGGCAGTCTATCTGAAACCTTTCCCAGCCTCACTGACTTTGTTTCAGATCTCTTTATTCACTCTTTGCCTGGACTCCAACGTGTCAGGAGCAGCAGTGCAGAAACAACGCTGATTCAGAAAGGCTGGTTGCCAGAAACAGAAAGGATTCTGTGCTGGGAGGGCAAGCTACACATGGCAAGGCCTATTATCCTTGCACACAGGAGAAACTGTCAGAATCTTTTGAATCAAAAATATCAGAGTGGAAAGCAGCCTTTAAAAAAAAAAAATCTTTTTTTTTTTTTTTAAAGTGCTGACTCTTCTCTGATTTCCAGAGTTTTCTGGTTAGGCTTCAATTGGAAATGCCACTGTGGGTGCGACTGTGTGTGCGCTCAATTGCTCAGTCCTGTCTGACTCTTTGCAATGTCATGGACTATAGCCCACAAGGCTCCTCTGTCCATGGGATTCTCCAGGCAAGAACACTGGAATGGGTTGCCATTTCCTTCTCCAGGGGATCTTCCCGACCCAAGGATTGAACCCTCATCTCCTGCATTGGCAGGCAGATTCTTTATCACTGAGCCACATGGGAAGCCCTGTGGTGGGATTATTCCAACACAATTCCTTTTTCCCCTCCACTCTCAGATTAAACCATTTCGAGGCAGTGATCCTTTAAAGCTATAGGCAAATGTTAAGGATAATTTTTATTTTATCCAAACGCTTTTATTCATCTCTTCCTTTGAATCCTCTCCTTGCCCAGCCATTACTATTTGCTTCCTTTTAAAAAAAGAAGAAACCACTCACGTTATGACATACACTAGAATAGCTCCAAGTCCTATTCTTAGATTGATACATAAGGAATTCACCACTCCCTTCAGGATTAAGGAGCATTAACCTTTGGAACACAGTCTCCATAGGCATGTCAGGGTATTTTTAAGAATGGGAAAACCCAAGATACAGATAAACAACAACAGTTCCAAACGGGGTTTATTTTTAGATCTGAGATTCTGAAATATATAAAGTTACAGATACCAAAACGGTTCTCAGTCTGGTGGGCGTGCCCCTCCCAACACCTCCACAGACCGCTGTCCTCTGGCTCAGCCTCATCTGTTCACAGGCACACACATGTAAACACATGCGCACACATCTCAGACCCCTTCATAAAATCTGACTGCCACAACCCTTAGTTTAGATCATAATCCAAACCATCAAGAGGAGTAGAAATATTTAACTGTTTCCTGCAGACAAAAGACATTTATTACTAAGACTTTCCCCATAATTGTTAAGCCATTGAGCTGTGTCCGACTCTTTTGCGACCCCATGCACCATGGCCTGCCAGACCCCTCTGTCCATGGAATTTTCCAGGCAAGAATGGAGTGGCTCGCCATTTCCTTCTCCCGGGGATCTTCCCGACCCAGGGATCAAACCTGCATCTCCTGCACTGGCAGGCAGATTCTTTACCACTGAGCCACCAGGGAAACCCTTCCCCCTTAAAGCTGTAATTAAAAATGCCTGGGTTTTTGCAAATTTGTCCAGAGCATTTGAATATTAGTGATTTCTCCAAAACCACTCATGGACTCTGAGGCTGTCATGCAAAAATGTTGTGGATATTACCCTTCCTGCAGTGACTACTAACCACTGATCTTTAACAATGGACAGAGAGTGGGATTGCTGGGTCATATGGTAGTTCTATTCCCATATGCCTTCATAAAGAACAGACTTACAGACACGGGAGCCGGGGGAGGGAGAAAAAGGAGAGGGTGGGACAAATGGAGAGAGTAACATGGAAGAATATACACTACCATGTGTAAAATAGATAACCAATGGAAATTTGCTTACGACTCAGGGAACTCAAACTGGAGCTCTGTAACAACCTAGAGCAGTGGGAATGGGTGGGAGGTGGGAAGGAGGTTCAAGAGAGAGGGGACATGTGTATACCTATGGCTGACTCATGTTCATGTATGGCAGAGACCAACACAATATTGTGAAGCGGTTATCCGTCAATTAAAAAAAAGTTTAGGGGAAAAAATGGACAGAGAGCCCACAGAAAAGAATGGGAAAAACTTCCTTACATGATGTGATATGAAAAATCTGCAGTGGAAAAGAAAGTAATAACACATGAAAGTTGACCCTATTTGGACTGATCTAGAGCAGTCTTTTGGGGTTCCACAAGGGGCGTGCAGACTCATGTGCTTATTCCAGAGCTGTGAATCTATCTAAAATATGGAGTACGCTTTAATGGAGCTTTGGTTTTCTGCTAATCTAGAACACATGGCATCCTTAAAGGACTAATGGGATCTGAGAGTAATGGAACTATTTGCTCTATCCTCTTGGAAAAAGCAGCAGCCGTATGGTTCTGGCACCTGGAGGGAATCAATTTCTCTAGTTGGTTTTACCCAGATTGTCTGAGTCGGTTTATATTCCTGAGGAGTATCATTACGCTAATGATTTGTTAAATTTGTAAAAACTTCTTAGTCACCTGATACAATATCTGGGATTTATTTCAAAATAATCCGATGGGATGAAGAGGAAAGTGAATAGAGATATAGATAAAACACTTAGAGCTGAATAAAGGGTACAGGAGGTTTATTCTACTGTTCTTGCTGCTTTTGTGTGTGTTTGAAATTTTCCATAATAAAAAGCTTTTTAAAGTTTTATGCAGTCATTCATTTATTTTCCATCTGAACTCTTTGAGTGACTCCTTCAAAAAAAAGCACAACTTCCCAGTTTAATTCACACAGTTAAAGCATACAGTTGGCAGTCTAGTTGCAGGGGGTTGTGGGGGGGCGCATTCTAAAGCAATGCAAACAATAAGACATCCAGGTACCCAAATCCTGATTTCAGGGAAAATGTCTACATCTCACTCTGTGATTTTACATTTAAAACTGAAGGCAATAGTACCTAGTTTATCAGAACTGTTATGAAGTTCAAAAAAGTTAATATACCCAAAAGGGTCCTGACCCTGTAGGTGATTAATGCATGTCATTTTTATTTCTCAACAAAACCACTGCTGGAATATCAAATGCTGAGTTTATTTCAAACACCAAAGAAACAGAACAAGAATCTTTTAGGCATGTATCTGCCTAAATAAGCATCTTTTGTGTGATTTGAACTGTGCTGGGCACAGCACAGAATAATATATGGTCATTGCTTTAGAGGATTCTGTAGCTTAGTGGTAGGCAGAGATACAAATTTATGCCACCAGTTGGGGAAAAACCAAAACAGGGGCTTATATGCAGAACTCTTGGAACCCTGGCCAGGACACTGTGAACTCAGTCAGGGGGGTCATGGAGTGGTTAATCAGGCACTCGAATAGGGCATCTTACTGACCACTAAGCCCTGCTCCACGGCCTCTCAGGGAATCCATCCAAGCTCCCAGCCAATCCATCGCCTCTCCTGGCCATATCCTAGGTAACCAGCAGACAGCCACGGAAACGGAGCATACACAGTGGAAGGAAACCAGAACAAATAACCTCTGGCATTTCCACTCATTTCAGGACAGTCCATCCGAATTGTTAATAAACAGAGAACAGAATTGTTGGAAGGAACAGAGCAGATTGGAGGGTCCAGCTTGAGGGTCTGGGGTGAGGGTTTGATGGGGGAGATATACTAGGAACACTTGAGTTCTTGAGAAGCTCTGAGGGCATCAGGGGCAGGGCCCCTGGGGCATGGGGCATCAGAAAGCAGTCTCTTGCAGGCTTTGCTTTCGGTCAGGGGACAAAGAAAACTTGAAAACTGAAAAAGAGAAATAGCCAGCATGGTGGTACACAGCAAGAGGCAAAATCCAAATAACCTGCCCCTCCTCTTTTCTATTGGCACTATAAATACCATTCTCAAATGTTACCGTAACTTAATGAGTCTCTTTTAGGAAGCACTGGGTCGTGAGTCATCTCAAAACTATGCATGAGGCTGAACACCCTGCTCAGATTCCGTGAACCTTCGCAACTGGCTCTTACTGGGTCTGGTTTGGAATCCCATTTCTGTGGCGAGGAAGCATCTGAGCTACATACAGGCGAGGTCAATTTGGCTGCCAAGATCTCACCAACTGCACTTATTCCTGTCTTGCCCTGGGGGGCTTCCAGGAGAAGGGATGCTCGTTCAGACACTTGCATGATGTGGATCCACTTTTAAAAGACAAGGTGGGGCTAATTTTAATGAGTGAAATGTTTTTAGAAGAAGACCCTTTGCAGATGACAGAAAGTAGACAAAAGGGAAACAGACTGAAGGCTCAAAGCAGGGACAGGGATGACTGCACCAAATCTCTTGGATCCCCTGGGGTTAGGGCTGCAGGGCTGGCCAAACTGCATCTTGGCCACTTGTCTAAGGAAATCCCCACAGGTGTCCTTTTAGGGCTCATCCCCTCAATCTCATGGCTCTCCAGAAAGTCAGCAGTCAAAACCAAGACACACATCCGACAGCAATCCTAGCAAAATTATTGCATTACCTTACCAAGTGAGGGCCTGATCTTCTGGTTCACCCTCACCAAAATCTATGAAGTAGGCAGTGCTTACTAGCTTTAGCTTATTAATATTATTTAATGATTTTGCCTTTTGAGTAAAAATTATTTGTATGATAGTAATGTATGTTTACTACCTGAAGATTATAAGGCAAAATAATAAACCAGAGAAATAAGAACCGGGATCCAACCCTTGGACATAAGAACTGTTAGCATTTGAATATATTTCTCTGCTGAATTGCTTGGAACTTAAGGGAATAGATATGCTTTTCATCATAGGGAACTGGAATGCAAAAGTAGAAGTCAAGAGATACCTGGAATAACAGGCAAGTGTGGCCTTGGAGTACAAAATGAAGCAGGGAAAAGGCTAACAGAGTTTTGCCAAGAGAACTTACTGGTCATAGCAAACACCCTCTTCCAACAACACAAGAGATGACTCTACACATGGACATAATCAGATGGTCAACACTGAAAATCAGATTAATTTTATTCTTTGCAGTCAAAGATGGAGAAGCTCTATACAGTGAGCAAAAACAAGACCAGAAGTTGACTGTGGCTCAGATCATGAACTCCTTATTGAAAAATTCAGAGTTGAACTGAAAAAAGTAGAGAAAACAACTAGACCATTTAGGTATGACCTAAATCAAATCCCTTACGATTATACAGTGGAAATAACAAATAGATTCAAGGGATTAGATCTGATAGACAGAGATAGACAGAAAAACTACTGACAGAGGTTCCTGACACTACAGGAGGCAGTGATCAAAACCATCCCCAAGAAGAAGAAATGCAAAAAGGCAAAATGGTTGTCTGAGGAGGCCTTACAAATAGTTGAGAAAAGAAGAGAAGTGAAAGACAAAAGAGAAAAGGAAAGATATATCCATTGAATGCAGAGCTCCAAAGAATAGCAAGGAGAGAAAACAAAGCCTTCCTCAGCGATCAGTGCAAAGAAATAGAGCAAAACAACAGAATGGGAAAGACTAGAGATCTCTTCAAGAAAATTAGAGACACCAAGCGAATATTTCATGCAAAGATGGACACAATAAAGGACAGAAATGGTGTGGACCCAACAGAAGCAGAAGATATTAAGAAGAGGTGTCAACAACACACAGAAGAACTATACAAAAAAGATCTTAATGACCCAGATAACCATGATGGTGTGATCACTCACCTAGAGCCAGACATCTGGAGTGTGAAGTCAAGTGGGCCTTGTTTGTTTGCTCCACGAACAAAGCTAGTGGAGCTGATGTAAATCCAGTTGAGCTATTTCAAATCCTAAAAGATGATGCTGTGAAAGTGCTGCACTCAACATGCCAGCAAATTTGAAAACCTCAGCAGTGGCCACAGGACTGGAAAAGGTCAGTTTTCATTCCAATCCCAAAGAAAGGCAATGGCAAAGAATGCTCAAACTACCACACAATTGCACTCATCTCAAATGCTAGCAAAGTAATGCTCAAAATTCTCCAAGCTAGGCTTCAACAGTACATGAATTGAGAACTTCCAGATGTTCAAGCGGGATTTAGAAAAGGCAGAGTAACCAGAGATCAAATTGCCAACATCCACTGGATCATAGAAAAAGCAAGAGAATTCCAGAAAAATATCTACTTCTGCTTCATTGACTACACTAAAACCTTTGACTGTGTGGACCACAACAAATTGTGGAAAATTCTTCAAGAGATGGAAATACCAGACCACCTTACCTGCCTCCTGAGAAATCTGTATGCAGGTCAAGAAGCAACAGTTGGAACCAGACATGGAACAACAAACTGGTTCCAAATTGGGAAAGGATTACATCAAGGCTGTATGTTGTCACCCTGTTTATTTAACTTCTATGCAGAGTACAACATGCAAAATGCCAGACTGAATGAAATACAAGCTAGAATCAAGATTTCTGGGAGAAATATCAATAACCTCAGATATGCAGAGAACACCACCCTTATGGCAGAAAAAGGAAGAGGAAATGAAGAGCTTCTTGATGAAAGTGAAAGAGGAGAGTGGAAAAGTGGGCTTAAAACTCAACATTCAAAAAACTAAGATCTTTGCATCCAGTCCCATCACATCATGGAAAATAGATGGGGAAACAATGGAAATAATGACAAATTTTGTTGGGCTCCAAAATCACTGCAGATGGTGACTGCAGCCATGAAATTAAAAGGCAATTGCTCCTTTGAAGAAAAGCTATGACAAACCTAGACAGCATATTAAAAAGCAAAGACATTATTTTACCAACAAAGGTCCATAGAGTCAGAGCTATGGTTTTTCCAATAGTCAAGTATGGATATGCGAGTTGGACCATTAAAGAAATCTGAGTGCTAAAGAATTGATGCTTTTGAACTGTGGTGTTGGAGAAGACTCTTGAGAGTACCTTGGACAGCAAGGAGATCCAACCAGTCAATCCAAAAGAATTCAATCTTGAGTATTCATTGGAAGGATTGATGCTGTAGTTCCAATACTCTGGCCACCTGATGCAAAGAACTGACTCATTGGAAAAGACCCTGATGCTGGGAAAGATTGAAGGCAGGAGGAGAAGGGGATGGCAGAGGATGAGATGGTTGGATGGCATCACCAACTCAATGCACATGAGTTTGAGCAAGCTCCAGGAGTTGATGATGGACAGGGAAGCCTGGGGCGCTGCATTCCATGGGGTCACAAAGAGTCAGACATAACTGAGTGACTGAACTGACTAAGGGAATAGATGGAGACAGCTGACTGCTTTTATACTAGCTCCTCCACTTGAGACCTATGTGACTTGTTTTTTATTGAAGTTTAGTTGTTATAGAATATTATATAATTACTGGTATAAAATATAGTGATCCATAATTTTTAAAGGTTATACTCTATTTATAGTTATAAAATATTTACTATATTCCCCTTGTTGTAAAATATATCCTTGTAGCTTATTTTGTACGTAAAAATTTGTACCTATTAATCCCTACCCCTATATTTTCCCACCCCCTTTGCATCTCCCCACTGGTAACCAGTAGCCTGTTTTCTGTAAGTCTGCCTTATTTGTTATATTCAGTAGTTTTTGTATTCTTTAAGATCCCACATATAAGTGATATTGAATAGTATATTGAACAGAAAGACAAAGTCTTTCTCTGTCTGACTTAGTTCACTTAGAATAATGCTCTCCAAGTCCATCCATATTTCTGCAAACGGCAAAATTTTGTTCATTTTTATGGCTGAGTAGTATTCCATTGTCCCTAGAGAAGGGCATGGCAACCTACTCCAGTACTCCTGCCTGGAGAATCCCATGGACAGAGGAGCCTGGCAGGCTATACAGTCCACAGGGTCACAAAGAGTCAGACATACTTGAAGTCACTCAGCACAAGAATTCCACTGGATACACATACCACACCTTCTTTATCCATTTATCTGTGGATGGACACTAAGGTTGCTTCCATATATTGGCAATTACAAATAACACTGCCGTGAACATTGGGATGCATATATCTTGAATTAGCATTTTTTTTTTTTCAAATATATACCCAGGATTGGAAGTGCTGCGTCATATAGCAACCTATGTGACTTTGGCCAGTCTATTCAACCTCACATCAACCAACTCTCTTTATCTGAAAAATGGGGACTATAATAAAACTGGTCTCCAAGATCATTGTACAAACTAATCTCCAGAAAGGATGTGTCACAGCCAAAAGAAAAATAACAGAGAGGAGCTCAGCAGTAGAGATCAGAGGAGCAGAAGGAGGGGGCAGATTCTTCCTGCCATTTAAGCTAAGGAAATTCCTATGCTTGATTATAAAATTTAGCTCTGAGTTCACTGGCAGCCGAAATAAAAAATAAATAATTGACGCACTGTATTTTCTCACAATCTCATTAAAGAAAGCTTCATGTTACATCAAGAAAGGCATATTCTAGTAACAGCTGACTCCAAGAGGAGCTATTGTATGGTCTTTTCTATATGGGACCATAAAGAACATATTAGGGGCTGGATTTTAAATATTTACCCAAAACATAGATACTCCTCAGGTGACTGCCTCTCATCTTCTCTGGAGGCTCTCCATATGTATAATCATTTTCTTTTAAAACTGGATAATATTTGAAAAAACAAACATAAATCACCCCACATACAACAGATTGCTCTTGATTTAGTAGCTTCTATTTGCTTTATCTTAACTTTGTGTGGTTTAATGTGGCATTTCATTTTACAGCTATGGATAATTCCTACTTATACTCTTTTTTGATACAGATGTGAAAGAACAAAATTCAGTCAAGTAAATGTCAAAAATCTTAATTGGCCTTAGCCAGTGATTCATAAATCAGGCAGCAGTCAGTTGGGCAACAGATGGAAGCTGCAAAGAGTAGTACAATTTGAGAGGGTTTCATAACTAAAGTGAGCAGGAACAAGGAAGTTATTTTCGGGAAAAGCGGATTGGCTATTGCAAGGTTCCTTTCCTCATATTGAGTAAAGGGAAATCTTGGTGCCTTGTCAGGTAACATGTGCTAAGAAAGCAAACAATGATAACTTACACTTCCCTTTACTGGGAGAGCCGAGTATAGAAGCTTAGTTAACTTCTGGTTTGCCGCAGGAGAGATTCCATTTTGAGCCCAACAGAGATAATACATGAATTCATTCCCTTTTAGAAGAAAGTATGAATTAAAAATTAGTGCCAATATATTATGCTAATTGACCTTTCCCTGTGGCTCAGGGGTAAAAAAAGCCACCTGTAATGCAGGACACATGGGTTCGATCCCACGGAGATCCCCTGGAGAAGGACATGGCAGCCCACTCCAGTGTTCTTGCCTGGAGAATCCCCGTGGACAGAGGAGTCTGGCAGACTACAGTCCATGAGGCTGCAAAGAGTCAGACACGACTGAGTGACTAAGCACACAGCACACATTTTTAATAATTAATACATTCCTATAATTAAAGACAAACGATAAAAGTAAGTCAGTGATCAGAACCAGTGCTCTAGAGCTGTGAATATCTCCAAAAGCATCCATGGAACACGCTTCCTTTTTTGAATGGCTAGTTTATTTTGCAAAAGATCACAGAAACCTCAAGATAGCATTTTCTTCATGTGAAAGAAAGAGTTAAGTAAGCGTTGACAAGATTCATATTTGGGAAATGACATCACAACTTTACCAAGAGTGACACTGGTTTGCTTCATCATTTGCGTATGTTCCAGTTTTGCTGATGCTGGTCAGTGGTCCTGGAGAGGGGAGTAGGGAGATTCTTTTTATACCACTTGCAGTGTACTTCTGTGGGGGTGACGGCCACTTTCAGGATGACTGATGAAATTGAAGGTGACAAAGTTTTAAACAACTCTACTCTTCTGAAACAGTCACTGAGCTTTGTGTGTCTCAGATGGGAAATGCCCAAGTATCGCCTACCACATTAGCATCCAACACACCTAACCTTGGGGATATTTAGGCAGGAGAAATGGTGAAATAGAAGAAATGTCCAGCATACAAATTGAGGAAGAAATTTCTGCTCTGAGGCTCCATGGCTGACTCCAATTGGTTCCCTTTATTGGTAAAGTTTTTCTTTGTGGGTTTTCTTTCTGGTCTACTGAGGGCTTGACCAATAGCCCATGGAATGTGTCAGCTCTAATTGCCTGTGTGGATTGGCACAAGTCATGCCTCAAAATTGGAATGTTGTCACATATAACATAGTCCTCCAAAGGGATAAATGTGGCCTGGAAAATGTTTTATCCAAACATTCCTTAAAAGCAATTGTGTTCTGCTATGGCGAGGGGGCGGACGACTTTCAGAGAACCAGCTGAGCCAACTCCCAGGATACCAAAGTGGTTCAACACGAGTCAGGACACTGCTACCTCCCCTGGCCCCTAAAAATCAGATTTCGTCTTCCTGCCAAGGAGACAGACAATGGCCGACTGCACTCTGGAGGTAACCTGGCACTGGTGTCAGGGTAGGTTTCCAAGAGAAATGGGTAATTGGAGAGCTGTGAAGACAGGTGAGGGATCTACAGACCTGGGCTCACTTTGGGAGTGAATCTTGACACAAGCGTTGCCTGTTGTGGTAATAGCTATCAATACAGCCTTGCTACAACAGGTTTGAGGAAAGTAAGGACACTGTGTTCACAGGGGAGGTTTGCTACAAAGAAAGATGCCATGAGTTAAGGACACAATGCAATTACGGAGACAAAAGACACGGAAATCTTGAGCACCTCTATGTGCCAGGTCCTGTGAGTTGGCATTTTTATCATTTTTGTCATGGGACTCCAGAGGTCAATCAAGCACTCACATCCTCCTGAAGGGTCTGTTTTCTTTAGAAATAAATTGCGGCAACCTGGTTCCTATGAGCCAATTGAGTAGTAAATGTTGGGCCACACAGACAAATCAGTTCTTTGCTTATTCACTCTCTTTTCCTCTGCACCTGGCAGACAGGTGCTAGGGAAGGAAAACTGATGCTTGAACCAAATACTATATAGTTGGGAAAACATTCATTGCATATGCCACAAGTCCAGATAATATTCCTGTTGCCTCAGATAACAATGCAGTCCAGACAACAATCCTCCTTAAAGCCACATAGGCAGGGACTTCCCTGATGGAGAAGTGGATAAGAATCTGCCTGCCAGTGTGGCAGACACAGGTTCAATCCCTAGTCAGGGAAGATTCCACTTGCCATGGAACTGTAGCCCTTGAGCCACATCTACTGAGCCAGTGTGCTGCAACTACTGAAGCCACCATGCCTGGAGCCTGTGCTCTGCAACAAGAGAAGCCCATGCTGCCCCACACAACTACAGAAAGCCCGCACTAAGCAATGAAGATCCAGCATAGCCAAAAATCAAATAAAGGCACACAGGCAGACACCAACCCCCTGCTGGAAAACTAAACAAAAAAACTAGTTACATTGGGTACATATGATGAAGCAATTAGTAGACTGATTTGAATTTTGGGAAAATGAACAAATTTTGAATTGCTCTCTTTACCATGAGAGATTGAGTTGATTGTAGACCAACAGCAAAACAGAATTCAGCACCATTTGAGGACATGCAGTCAAGGCCTGCCATCAGAGAAGGACTCTCTACCAGAGAAACTCTCAAGAAAGTTCCCATAGAAAAACTCAGGCCCACAGGAAATGTCTAGTTGAGATGATGGATCACAGACCACCCCATTTGCCAAACTTCCATTTCAAGCTCCTGCAGCCACCATCACGTGAAGAAACAATTCTCCTTTTCGTCCTGGGATACATCTTTTTTGGGAAATGACAAACTGGTCTTCTAAACATTTCATGTTTGATATTTGACATTTTCCCATGAGACCCAACCTCAACACGCAATGGACTGGAGATAAAGATACTTCTTTTTTTAGAGGCAGGCAATACTGCTTTTGGAGAGCGAGACATAACCACAAGCATGTCTTAGCAGAGAATAGAGCTGTGACAATCAGATCCCTGGAGACGTGAGTGGGAGTCTATGAGCACACAACATTATCAATACTCATCTTCTGACTGACAACTTTTCAAATATTTACAGTGTCTGGAAACTCTCTCATTGAAATGGTCCCATTTTTATGAACATTTTCTCATAAATTTATACCCATTTGTTTAGACAATACAGTGGACCAGTGAACCGTGTAGGAGTTAGGGGTGTCAATACTCCCCAAGCCGAAAATCCATGTATAATATAAACAGTTGATATATATTAATAAAATAAATAACCAAAAAGGACATACTGTGTAGCACAGGGAACTATGTTTAGTATTTTGTAATGGCATATAAATGAAAAGAATCTGAAAAAGTATATATATTTGTATACATGTGTATGTATATGTATATCTGAATCACTTTGCTATACACTTGAAACTAACGCAACATTGTAAATCAACTATACTTCAATAAAACAAGCAAACAAGACTTTTCATCTCTCACATCCAAGAATTCAGCCAACTGCAGACTGAATAATACAATAGTATTTAATAGTGAAAAAAATTTCATGTATAAATCCTGTTGTTCAACACTCAACTGTGATTGATAAATGAGACTGCATAAGATTTCCTTGAAAGATTTTCTTTTTTTTACTGTATAATTCCCTCTCTATCTCAAAAACAACCTGATTTAGTAGGCTGGGATGGACAGGAATCTCTGGTTTTTACATTCCTCCATGTGACTCTATTTTGTACCCTGGTGTAGGACCACTGTGTATAGACAGAGTACCCATTCTAAGGAATCATGACCTTTTTCCACCCCACTACTTTTCAAAATGTCTTATGAAGGAAACAGGGTAACAGAGTTTGGTCTAATTGGCCCACATTGTTCTCTATTATTGGCACAAATGTCTGGCCATAGCAGGTGTGTGTGTGTGTGTGTGTGTGTG
Organism: Cervus elaphus; assembly: GCF_910594005.1. Lineage (NCBI taxonomy): Eukaryota > Metazoa > Chordata > Mammalia > Artiodactyla > Cervidae > Cervus > Cervus elaphus. The sequence goes on along the minus strand of NC_057828.1, from coordinate 24,194,283 downwards.
TATGTGTGTGTGTGTGTGTGTGTGCGCTCAGTCCCTTCAATCACTTCCTACCTACTCTTTGCGACCTCATGGACTGTAGCCCACCAGGCTCTTCTGTCCGTGAGACTTCCAAGGCAAGAATACTGGAGTGGGTTGCCATTTCCTACTCCTGGGGATCTTCCCCACTCAGGAATCAAGCCCTCATCTCTTACGTCTCCTGCACTGGCAGACAGATTTTTTACTGCTAGCGCTACATGGGACCTACAATAAACCAATTTCATATGGTCTGATCTAATAATTTTACTAGACTTATTTTCTGTTGCTTGTTACTAAGAACCTTAATACATTTCTAATGCATTTCACGATGTATTATTATAACCCACTAATATCATTTCCATGTGTGTGTCATCTCAAAACCATTATATTCCCAGTACCCACAGAGTGCATATTACATCACAGGTGCTCAATAAATATTGGATAAATTAACTGCTTTTGACTTCCAGATTGTACTTTATATATTAATATTTGTATACCTAGTTCTTTCAGAAGACTAAAAACTTCATGGCCAGAGATTGTGGACTTCTTTTTATCTCTGAATCTCCAGCAATTTATACAGATCCTGCTAATATTAAAAGTTTCTGGGACTTCCCTGGTAGCTGAGGGGCTAAGACTCCACACTCCCAATGAGGGAAGCCAAGTTCAATCCCTGGTCACTGAAATAGATCCCAGACAGCACAGCTAAGAATTCACACGCTGCAACTTAAGATCCTGCACGCCACAATAAAGATTGAAGTTCACGTGTGCCACAACTAAGACCCTGTGCAGCCAAATAAATATGTATTTTTTAAAAGTTGCTGAGAGACTGAATTCAAAAAGTTATTTTTTGAGAGAAAAGAGTCCATGCAGATCATCCAATTAAAGTTCCAGTTTTACACAGGCTCTTAGTTTAAGTGATAAAAGTCATGCATCTAACTTAATTACAAAAGCAAAAAAAAATAGTCACTGTTTCAGTTATCATCACTGTATAACCAACCACCCCAAATTGGTGGCTTAAAATAGCAACAATTATTTTGATTATTGCCTTTTGTAGACAACTTCGTACACCCCCAATAGAATTTTCTGTTGCTACCAAACTCGAGTTTGGCTGCTATTCACTTGAAAGTGTTAACTGGAAAGGAAAGGATGTTTTATTCAGGAGGCTGGCAACCTGGGGAGAGGGCAGACTCATGTCCAAAATCGAACTCTGAAGATTATGCACAGCCATGAAAGTTTTTAAAGGGCGAATCATTTGGGGAGGGGGTCAGAGTCTTTGTTTTCTTCCGCGTGTGCAGACTTCCTCCAGGCTGGGTGGTAATGAGGTAACAGGGCGGTGCTCCAGGAATTGTGTGCTCAGCCCAAAGCTACCATCCTCCCCCCAGGTAGGGGCCTTGTTCCTGCAGAAGAACTAGGGTCCTGTTACATATATCCGCGGAGGAGGAAGCCGGATCCTGCTTTATTGATGCATTATCCTGCTTTATTGATGCATTACTGTTTCTTAACTGTTCCACCTTAGTTTCTACATTCCTTCCTTTCCCTGATTAGCAACTCCTCAAATCTGCCTTTTGGAGCTCAAGGAAGGTCAAGGAAGCTTATTTCCTACAAACAAGTGGGGGACACAGAAAGGATTGGTACCCAGGAGGGTCCCAGAGGGTCCTACTCCACTTCACTGCTAATAAAGATGTTTCCTGATGCTTGCTTTCTCCTGAGAGACTTCTTAAGACTTCTGAACACACTGGAGTTGAAATGACATTCCAGTACATGCAGTCATAACTGGAGCTCTGTAATAGACACAGATTAATGAGTAACTTGCTTTAAAAGACTCTTGGGTTGAGGTGAAAGCTTTCAGAGACACTCACACTTCTGTTACTGTGTAACTAGACTGTTATTTCGGAAATTCGTTATAGTTACTCACACTACATTTCTGCAAATATGTTCATCAATATTTACTGTCTTGTGAAATACTTGATAACTACCAAATGTTGCTGAAGTTTTGATCTAGATCAGAGTTTCTCAGTCTCTGCAATACTGACATTATTTTGGCTAGAAAATTCTTTATCGAAGGAGACTGTCCTGTGCATTGAGGGATGCTTAGCTGCATGCCTGGCCTCTACCTCCTCAATGCCGATAGCACTTTCTGAGTTGTAACAACCAGAAATGTCTCCAGACTTTGTCAGATGTCCCATGGGGGGAAGGGGAGGAGGGAAAACAGCTCCCGGTTCAGAATCATTGGTTTAGATGGAACAAGTTAGCCATGGGAAATAAATCAAGATACACACACTTAGTAAGTTGCAGTGATGATTTTGTTGATGATGATACTGCTGGCAACAAAATCAATGTAAGTATAATTGGACTCATTGTTTCTTTCACTCTAAACTGTGAGCTCCTGGGGTGCAGAACTAATTACTATTCACTGTGGTGGAATAAGCATCTGAAGCCCTCTTTGCTGAGTCTCCACTTGTAACAGCAAAATGCTTCCAGTCTTTCTTCCTCACGAAGAGCGGTTTATCAACTCCTTCGTGCTGGGTTATAGCCCAGCTGCATCTTGGATCGGCAAACGAGAGGCTTGGCTCCACTGGAGAAAGTATTGAAGAAGAAGGGCTTCTTCCTTCTCCATTTCCTCTAAAATCAGCCAAAGAAGTGGCTGCTGATTCCACTTCCACCAGAGATGGTCAACCAAGCCTCAGCGCCTGCAGCAAGGAAAATACAGCAGGAGGGCCGATTACAGCACTTTCTTTAGGGTTTCACTGAAGTGAAATTCAACCCCCTCTACCTGGAGCATCACCTACTGAAGGCTCAGACTGGAGGGCCTGTTTTGTTCACTTGTGTGAACCTAGAACCTAGAAAAAATATCTAGTGTATATGATATGCTCTGTAATTATTTGCTGAATGAGTTGTAGTGAAGAGTTGTTTCACGCTCACTGGTGCAATCATAGAAAAACACACAGAGCATCCTACCAACCAGGAAAAAGAAAAAAAGAAATTGACAAAGGACTTTGTAGATCACCTAATCTCTTTTTTTTTTTTTTTATTGAAAAAGACACTGAAAGTGATATCTCTGCATCCCAGATAGTGTGTCAGTGGTTGGGTTGAGGGTATAATCCCATCTCATGCTATTCTTTGACTTTTGTCATGAGCTAAGTTGTACAGTGGGCTTCCCTGCTGGGTCAGTTGGTAAAGAATCTGCATGCATTGTAAGAGATACAGTTTCAATCCCTGGATCAGGACGATCCCCTGAGAAGAAAGTGGCAAACCACATCAGTATTCGTGCCTGGAGAATCCCATGGACAGAGGGGCCTGGCAGGTTACAGTCCATGGGGTCACAAAAGCTTCAGGCATGACTTAGCGACTAAGCCACAGCCACAAGTTGTATAGTAGGTGCTGAGGATTAAGATAAATGAGGATGAATCCAGAATAGGAAATTTAGGATTGGGATGGCTCAGCGTTCTGAGGGAGACTCCTGGGCGTGAGATGTGACCATTCCTAACACCCGGCCCAGCAGGGCAGACACTGAGCAAAAAGAATTACTTCTTCCAGTCACATCACACATGCAACTAGCTTCTTTACTTCTTAAGACACCTACTGAAAAACAATGGCACATTAGAACTCCCCCTTTGAATCTTTTGCTTGAGCTTAAGCCCAGTTGACTAACTTGGTCTGTATTTCTCACCACATTTGTTTAGCTACTTTGGTGTTATATACAGACACCAATCTCCTGACTCAATGTGTGATGCACATAAAGTCTGGTGACCATGTAACCCCTCCTTTTCCTGGCCGCCTCCTTGACCCTCCTCACTCCTCCCCCTTTCATTGTGCCCTGAGTGTTCACTGGTATCACTATTCCAGATCCCAGATCAAGTGGAAATAAATCAGAATCGATCCTAGTATTCCCAGTAAATTAAAGGTTCTCGCTTAGTCACAAAAGAATTTGGAAATGAAGTGATAGGTGAGAAACAGATTTATTTAAGGAGAAATACACGCCACAGACAGAATATGGGCCATCTCAGAAGAAGGGAGAGAGTGAGAGAGTTTAGAAATATGACATGGCCAGTTTTTATGGGCTGGGTAATTTCATAGCCTAATGAGTGGGAAGATTATTCCAATTATTTGCGGGAGGAGGCAGAGATTTCTAGGAATTGGGACATCACTCACTCTTTCAAGATTAGCCTCGGAACTGTCATGGCCTAATGGGTGTATCATTTAGCATGCTAATGTATTACAATGAGCATATACTCAGGCTCAAGATCTAGTGGAAGTTGACTCGTCCACCATCTTGACCTATTTGCTTCTAATTAGTTTGCGTTGTGTCCTTGGGCTTTGTCATTCTTTTAAAGATTGACTGCCTCCTGTCTCTCCCCTGCCCTCCTCCCTCCTGTTTCACTAGCACCTTTGGTTGGAATTATTTCCTGCACTACACCCATAAGGATTCTAAAGTTAAAATAAATGTTAAAAAAAAATCTATCTACCTACCTACCTACCTAGCTAATCTCCTTGGGGAAAATTCTATAGGAATAATTCCTCATGGTTGACTGTAAGAGCCTGCTGTCAAGGCTTGCCAGACCTCCCTGGGTCTTCTTCAGATCTGCTATGCCACCTTCTCTCTGTATTTTACCTTTGTAGGAATCTGAATGTAGCCAGTGGCTTTGGAGGACACCAGGGTGTGAGCAAGTAGAAGATGTACACACTTGGTGATGTAAAATTTATTACTTCATGAAGTGGACAACCACTGCTTGATTGAAAGTGCTCCTCCATTTTCCGTACTTTCACTTAATTTTGCTTCATATGAAGAAATTAGTGTTACACCCATGCTTGAGGACAAGCCAAACTACATGACTTCACATCAACTTCAGAGCTGAATGGGATTATGTAATATCTTAACTTGTTTGCTCCCAACATCCTGAGATTCAGGACTTTCTATATGAATCAGAATGGAGATTTGGGCCTGAGGAGAGGGTTTCCATCTCTAGGGCTGGCCAAGACTTTACAATGTCACCTGAGTCACCCATCTGTGTCCTTCTAGTTGGGTTGGCATCTATGGGAGACAAAAATCCCACTTTGGGGGAAAAGCCTCAGAAATGGTATTGGGCCTTTTTCTTGCCCACTAATGTCCTGCTTTGCTGTTTAATTATGTCTGTTCTCTTGGCCTGACTGATTTTCCTAGTTTTGATCACACAGTCTCCCTCAGTACATTCTGTTCCTTTTACTAGGTCTCTGCCCAATTACAGGAACACACTCATCTCTTCTCCAAACAGCCATTACTTGCTGAAATAGAGAAACCAACTACAAAGTGTTTCAGGGAAATAAGGACACAAGCATAATCATCCCAATGGGGGAGGGGAGGAGATCAGAGCAATTCTTTCCTTTCAAACAAAGTTAATTTAAATTTGCAATTTCAGGAGAAGTTATTTGTATCCCCTGATACAACTACCTGATATTTATATAAACTGTATCTCCAATCTAATAGGGTGTTTCAAAAGAGGCATAAAAATAACATCACTTCTATTCCTCTGATCCAGAATGTTAGAAAAACCACGGTCTTTTTCTCCTTTGATCAGCAACAAGATGTGATCTAACAGAGGACTAAAAGAGATGGGATTTAGTTTTTGCTAGAATTACAAGGTGACCATCTGATAGGAACAAAGGCATGTGCTAGCTCGAAGCCCCAAGGCCAGTTTCAGTGAAGCTCTTACAGCTCAAAATGTTGTAGCTTCTCACTTTTATGGGCCTTTTCGAAGGCTCTGACTCTAACTTTGTATTTGCAATTTTAATTTTTTGTAAAACAAAATCCTCCCTTATATAAGCTTCTGGAACACAAAGTCTGGATCCACCCTTCCAAGACCTGTTAGTAAAGGTGGTACAGCTTATTCACAGATAGGAAAGCAATGTCTTCTCAGTGACTTGAAGGAGCACAGTGAGTATTTGGCTTTCCCAGCCCACTTCAACACAGTAGAAAACGTCATTACAGGTACGTTAATGAAGATTTCTATGAACTGAAAATATTTGCTACAATAGTCTCTTTACCCTAGAAATAGGTTGTACTGTCTTAGTAGTGCTTTGCTGATAGGTAACCATTAATTTTATCTAGAGCTTTGCCAGTAGAGCTTCTATGATATTTGTATCTTCACTAATACATCTGTCAATCAGTTCCAACTATTAGGTTGAACCTAGGTTTTATAGGTTGAACCCTAAAGAATTGGCAACATTCAACAAATCACAACCTACAAAAAGTCTCCTAGTGTTTGACTCAGTATTGTTTAATCATAGGTTAATTACAGAAACAAAAGCTGGTCATACAGTTTATGGGAATAGCTTAGTCTTTGAACAGAGCTGTTATCGAACTCTACACCATTCTATTCTCTACTCTAGTAGAGAGCTGTCCAACAGAGGTAGAAAGAACTTCTGGCTCCACGTGTAAGGAGCTTAGGAGTCACCACTCTGTCCTAACAACTAATAAAAAGCTGAACCAACTGAAAAAAATCAGCAAATCTTCTTGGATCCAAAAAAGAGAAGAGGAAACCAGGCAAACCCCCTTCCTCCAAGGATGAAGAAACAGATGGTAGCAGACATGGCAGGGATGTTGGAATTACCAGATCTGTAATTTAAAACAACTAGGATTAATATGCCAGGGAAGGCTGGCATGCTGCCGTCCATGAGGTTGAAGAGAGTCGGACAAAACTTAGCGACTAAACAACAACAATATGCAAAGGGTTCTAATGGATAAAGTAGATGGCATGTAAGAAGAGATGGGCAGAGTAAGCAGAGAGATGGGGAAGTTCTAAGAATCAAAAAGAAATTCTGGAGAGACAGAACATAGGGTACAAGTCCCACGTGTAAGTTTAAATTTTCTAATAATTGTATTAAAAAAATAAAAAGAAACAGGTGAAATAATTTCAATAATATACTTTATTTAATCCCATATATTCAAAATAGTATTATTCAGACATGTAATCAATATAAAAAAGTAATGAGACATTTTACATTCTTTCTTTTTTGTCCTAAGTCTTCAAAGAATGGTTTGTATATTATACCTTGGAATAACTCAGTTCAGATTCACCACATTTCAGTTGCTTGAAAGTCACACATGACTAGTAGCTAGTGTATCGAACAATGAAGTTCTCAACCCTCCTCTTACAGACTGGGTGACCTTGGACATGTCATTTAACCATTCTGAGTCTGCTTACCTCTCTGTAAAATGGAATTCTATCAAAAAACCCTACATCCTAGGGTGATATGTGAGATTAAGTAAGATAACAGAGAACATAGCTGGTGGGTGCTCAACAAACTGGAGTTCTCACAACCATCATCTTAGAAAACGGGTCCTTCAACTAATCACCTTGACTCTCTTATTTTGAATTCAGTTGGTGGATTGGAAGCGGAGTCTTACCTGAACATTTCCCCACCAGCTGAAACAATTTCTGGTCATTCATGTGACCAAACAGTCAAGAAACAGAGTGACAGAATATTCTCCAAAATAACTGATGGCCTGATTCATCGAGGAGATGAGGGTCTAGAGGTTACACATTTAGTAACAAGAGGAAGAAATATGGCCCCAGCTTAAAGTCTGAACAAACGTTAAAAAGTTAATTACAACAGGATTGCAGAGCCCAAACCAGCTCGGTTTGGGAAATGTTAAGACTATGATTTACTGACCATCAACTACAGGCCAAACACCAAAGTACTTTTTGGACGTCCATTTACTTAACAATAGGAAGGGTACAGAAACAAACATGCAAAGCCCTGTAAAGCAGGTCATTTCTTCCTCATTTTAAAGATAAGGAAACAGAGGCTCAGAGTGGCTGACAAATTTGTCCAAGTTGATATAGCTCTTAGGGGACTCTTTTCAGAACCCTATGATACCTTCTTATTCTCACGTGTCAGATAAAGGTGATGTGGGGTGGTACTGGCCTGGTACTAGCCCCCTGCAAAGCACACACGAATTATTTCAAAGTGAAACACTTCTTCTATGAGTTGAATATAAAAGGTGAAACACAAATGGCAGGAAAGGAAAGGAACCATTCTCTGTTCTACCTATTCACCTGAATGGATGGTTTGTTTCTAGGTGATGTTTTTAGACAACAGGCACAAACTAGTTTTCTCATGAGATAAAGCGGGCAATCAGATAGAGCCACAATGACTTTTTTTTTAATTAGCTCTATTTATTAAGAGACTGGCAACTTGCTTGCAAAGTCTGGTCTCGTAGGGAACAGCCAAGGAAGCTTGCGGGAATAAGGGGTTTTTGGTACAGCGGTAGGGGAGAAATAGAGAGAGGAGTAGCTGCTCTCAACGATCAATCCCGAAGAGCACATGGCTCTTGTTATATCTGGCTGGCTCAGCAACTATCCAAGTTATGGGGCTGCAGGGGATACTGTCTAGACCAGTTCTTTTGGCCCTGGGGTTGGCAGAACATAGGATCAGAAAGCCAAGGCATGGTCCAAACATCTCTCTGCATTTTTTTCTGGTAGACAGTCAAGCTGGATGGAAACTAAATCTCCAACAATTACCAAATAGCAATAAACAAGGGAATAAAAAGACTGCACAGGGTTTTCTTCAGGCTTTGATAGATACATCCTGGCTCTTGAACTATAAAGTATGACATCTCTGGACTGAATCTCTTTGAGGAAAAAAAAAAGCACGATCTTAAAGCTGGTATGACTTTTCTAGCTTGAGCTTAAATGCTCTCGGCATTAGAAGCATTCTCTGATCTCCACAATGGACAGGAAAAACACATCAACATATCATTGAAATAATTTATTTACCACTAGAGCACCACAAAAACAGACATACATTGTGTTAAAATACAGCGTAATCAGTCATCAAAATACAAAACAGCTATTCTTATGTTCCATTAAAAAAAAAAAATCATGCCAACCATAAAACTGCATTGCTGTTTAACACAGAAAAACTGTAGCCCCATCCCACCCACATACTAACATTTTCCCCATTCCCTCCCACCTCCCTCCCGTCTCATGGCAATATTTACTTATGGGAAATAAAGGCCTTACAGAACCCCCCAAACTAAAAAAAAAAAAAAAAGATTCAAGATATCTTAAAATAGAGCATTTAAAATATTATCAGTGCATTCATGAGGAAAGACAAAATAATACAAAACAAAATGTCATTCTATCTGAAAAGAAAATACCTGCAGAAATAAAAGTGATTTACATAGAATGAATAGAAAAGTGGAAGAGAAAAAAAAAAATCAACACACTCCAATCTGGGATTGGGTTTCACCCAATCCAAAGGTTGTTTGGTATTGTGGCATCCTATCTCTTGCTTTTCCAGTTTTCAAACAAATCCAATCTGTCATTTTAATAATGGCCAGGAAATTCCAAGAAAAATTCTATATCAAACAACTTCACTCTGGATTCACACCTCACTGTGCTGCTCTTTAGGTAAAACTGCAAATATTCCATTGTCTTACTATTAATGATTATTCTAAAGCTAAATAAGTGACAACTGACAAACTGACATATCCTACAAACCCAAGGTTACCTCCTCTGCAAAAATGTAGCAAATCATGTATTTCGGCAAGGTAAATTCTAGCCTCTGATTTGGTAAGTCACATTCAGAGGAAAGAAAGGACTTTTTGATCATGGGAGAATTTGCCTTGTGCCTTTGCAACCTTCAAAGAACATCTATAAAAACCTTAATTTCAGTGAAATACACTAAATGACTTATGCTGACATGGGTTTATTTTTTCTTCCTTAAAAAAATCAACTAAAATGTTAATCTTTCCATTTTTCCCTGAACACTAAAAACTCGATTAAAGAAAAAGCTGTTTCCTGTGATCTGTCTGCTTTTTTTCCTAACAGCAGAATTCTGTGAAAATACTGATTAAACCAAGTTAGAGACACCTTTCTTAAACCAGTCACTAAGACTCTGAGTTCCAGTCAGATCCTTAAGCCCTTGCTAAAACTAAAACATTTCACCTCAATTATCTGTGTATCTATAATCCCCAATTTTCCTAAAATAAAAGCTTGTTAATGTCTGAACTGATTAATAATGATGCTTAGAAAATGAAGGAAAACTATGTCTTTTTATAAAAGAAAAAAAAAAAGGACAAGTGGACTCAGGTAGTTTATGTCATAATAATGGACAATGAACAAGCACAAGTGGAACAAATACTATCAAACATGTATTTGTAGTGCAAGTCGAAATACAGGGGCTTTATTCAAAAGTTCTGGCCAGCTAAAGGAAACACACAATTCCCAACAATCATTAGAAAGAGCCCAAATTTAAGTCCAATCTAAATCAGAGTTGGTGTTACTATAGAACATTAAAAAAATATGGTAAAAATTTACACATTACACATAAAGTAGCTAATGTTTTGATTTCATCATTTGCAAAAGAGATCTGCAGTTGTGTTTCCAATTATACTGGCTTCTATACCCATCTATTGTAATAATATAGGTATGGTTACATACACCGAAACGAAAGAAAAATCTAGAGCGTAGCTACACAGCAATACTTTAAGGTCTGAAGTTTGACCAGTACGTATCTAAACATCTCAACTTCTCACTGGTTGACTAAACTGACAGAGAACCATTTACAATTAAAGAGAACAAAAAAATCTTACAGACTTAATCTGACTGAAAGTTTCCTTTATTAACAGGCTTTTCAGTTTTGAACCTTACAAGAAGCTTCCTCGGGCAGTTGGTACAGAGCACGTATTTGCAGGGTCTTTCTCTTTATGCAGACTCGCTCGGTCATATAATAGATCTCACTCGCGTTTTTCATCTTGTTAATATGACCTCTTTTTGCTGGCCCGTTTAAGTTCAAGTTCCTTAAGCCATCCACGGGTTTCTGGCAAAGTATTTGGTCTCCACTTTTTTTACACCTGTTTTATTTTCCAAGGGCAATGAAATGTTCATTATATAGTAACACACAATAAATAACTCACTGTTAACTCTAAGAGTAAGAATGGGAAAGATACCTATTGCATAGCAATACAGAAAAATCAAGTGAGGCATGGGATAAGAACATATGTACAGCAACTCCACTGAACGGGATTTTCCTGTTTGTTTGTTTTTTTTCTTTCACATAATTAACACTAACAAATACTTCCAGTGTTTATTTTTTTCTTAAGAAAAAAAAGGTTTTGCTTCTTGTCTCTCTCACTTACAGAGTAGGTAAAATATAGAGTAAAGCCTTCAACTTTTTTTTCATTTCAGATGCCAGTTTTAACAAACAGAACACAAACTTCCAAAGTGTTTGAACTAGTACCGCTTTTTCAATTTTTTTTTTAACACTGATGAAGCAAGGCTCTCTTGTGTTTTCTTGTTACAAACATTGCCTTTGTCACCATCATCACCATCATCATCGTGCGATTATCGTCTTGTCACTTTTCCGAGAATCTTAGCTGCATTTGCAAGACTTGACAATCATATTAGAAAGCTGTTCGATCTTGGGTGTTTTGCCAATGTAGTAGAGAATGGTGAGCGGCTCTAAATCTTGGGACACACAGCAAGGGGAAGCAGACGCTTCTGGATTTATGGTATTATATAAGCTGAGAACCTGAAAGAACGCAGGAGAAGAAAGAAAACATAGGAAAGGCCCAAACAAAAATAAGGGTAGTTATTTTTTAAATTTATTTATTTAATTGGAGGATTATTACTTTACATTATTGTGATGGTTTCTGCATACAATATGAATATGAATTATCAATATGAATTGGCCATAGGCATACATGTGTCCCCTCCATTCTGACCACTATGGAGAACAGTGTGGAGATTCCTTAAAAAACTAAGGCAGATATTTTTAAATAGAACCATCGCACAATGTTATCAGTTCCAGTACTGAGTAGGGATTTAAATGATTTGGGGCTTACACTTTACTTATTCTCCAATTATAGTCAAATAGGGAGGCATCCCCAAGAATCCCTGAATTTATCATTTTCCCACAGAATCCTTTTTTCATACATTGGACAAAATTGCTCATTCAACAGATTTTCCAGTTTTTCCAATGAGTCTTTACTTTGATCATAGCTTTGCTGTCTGCACTTCCCAGGCCCTCAGAAAACTAGGTCCAAATACCAAACTTGGCATTTGGTCTTGTAAATCTGCCTGCAATGCAGTTCGATTCCTGGATTGGGAACTTCCCCTGGAGAAGGGATAGGCTACCCACTCCAGTATTCTTGGGCATCCCTTGTGGCTCAGATGGTAAAGAAGTGAAGTGAAAGTAGCTCAGTCATGTCTGACTCCTTGCAATTCTATACAGTTCACGGAATTCTCCAGGCCAGAATCTGAGTGGGTAGCCTTTCCCTTCTCCAGCGGATCTTCCCAACCCAGGAATCGAACTGGGGTCTCCTGCATTGCAGGTGGATTCTTTACCAACTGAGCTACAGAATCCATCTGCAATTCTGGGAGACCTGGGTTCAGTCCCTGAGTTGGGAAGATCCCCTGGAGGAGAGAATGGCAACCCACTCCAGTATTCTTGCCTGGAGAATCCCCATGGACAGAGGAGCCTAGCGAGCAACAGTCCATGGGGTCACAAAGAGATGGACACGACTGAGTAACTAAGCACAAGCCAGCACTACACTGCTTCATATCTGAAGTTGTTTCATGAGTAGATATTTTCAATTCCCACCCAGACGAACAGTTCCTTTCAGTCAGGGACTCTATACACCTCATTTTTTTTTTTTTTAAACCTTATAGCCCTAGTAAGTCTTCTCTGGACAAAATAAGACTCATGTGCTAGGTGAAGAAACAAATACACAAATAAGTAAGAGAATAACTTTTTCTTTATTAAAATTCTTAGCAGAATGTCAATCTATCCTTAGGTAGAGCAAAAGACACCTGTCTGCAGTGTGAAATATTTCTACGCTAAGTGTCTTCTCGGGCCAATTTAATGTCACCTAAAATTTTCGTTTAAAAGAAAAAAAAGTTCAAATTTTTTTTCATTTGTCATTGCTTCATAAATACAATCATGTGGAAAAAATACCCTCAGAAACAATCTATGTTCTTAATTATCCAGTTGGTTACCTTTTGCTTAGAACAACGATGTTAATAATAAAAACATACTAATAATAATCAACCCTCCATTTAACTTTTCATGTGGTAAACGGTAAGTTGGAGGGGTGGATAGCCAGTCTGAAAACAGAATGAAAAGGAAGTTCTACAGTTTGCGCTATACCTTTAACCCTGTCCTCTATTAAAAGAGCACATGACTTCTACCAACAGAATTATGGCGCATCCTCAGTGATGATGAAGAGACCTTCCCAAGGATGCCATTAATGTGTTAGTCAAACAGCAAGTGACCTTTTCCTCGAGATCCACGGCAACATTTTCAGCCTAAGACAGAAAATCTGTTCAGCACACCAACACTGACTACTTTATTAAGCTACCTCTGGCTTTTTGGGTAACTGTCCAAACCACATATTTGTGATCATGACAGTGATTCTTCCTCTCTCCTTGAAAAACAAGCATGGTCTCAGCCTTCACACACTCCCTCTGTGTATCAAGAAGGAGAATTATGCTTCTACTTGGCAACTGGGCCTTCCCACATTACGGCTACTGTTGCCACAGCCCAGCTGAAGCAGCCTGGCCTGAGAGCTCAGACAAAGGGACAGGCAGGAGCAAGCCTCCCTCACATGGCCAACCACGTGGGCAGTCCCGAGAGCCAAAAGTCTCCAGGGTAGTCGGCAAAACAGCTGAAGGAAGGGGGGCCGTGTCTGTCAACTGGAAGTTTTGTGGACGTAAGCATTTATCAATAAATAGACTTTATCCTCCACCAACACGTGATTCTTCCACTGAACACAAGAGGAATTTTCTAAGACAGATTGTCCAAAATAATGGATATTCCCCAAACTCTCAAATTCAGCTGAACGCATTATGCGATCTTTTTTTGGCAGCGGATTCATTTTCCTACCCTGCAGTGAAAGGCAATTTTTCTAATGCTCCTTTAATAAGAAGATTTACAAAGGCATAACCCCAATGTGTAGCCAAGACAGAGCAAATGAAGGCCTGCTTATAAAACCAGGAGTCTTGCGTCCTAAGCTTTGGTTTGTCACCAACTGTTTGATCCTGGGTAAGTCATCTACATGATACAGACTCTGATTTTTTTAGAAAAATGAAGGATTTGGACAATATAACCCATTTTTTGTATTTTATCTTATGATTATTTTGTTTTTTATTGAATACAGTTGATTTAAAATGCTATGTTAGTTTCAGATGGACAGAAAAGTGATTCAGTTATACATATATATGTATTGAGCTGGCCAAAACAATCACTGGGGTTAAGATGTTATGGAAAGATCTGAACGAACTTTTTGGTCAACCCTATATATATATATATGTGTGTGTGTGTGTGTGTGTGTGTGTGTATTCTTTTTCCAATTCTTTTCCCTTATATGTCATTATAAAATACTGAGCACAGTTCTCTGTGCTGTATGGTAGGTCTTCGTTATTGATCTGTTTTATGGATAGTACCACAGGGTGGGACAAGATAACTTATCAAGTCCTTTCCATCTCTAAAATTCTACATGACGAGGCACCAGGAAAGAAGCATTTGGAAAAATATCATTATTACACAGAAAAAGTCTTGGCTAATCTGGGCCGGAAACTCATGGCATCTACTCTGGGACCTGACTTCTGAATCAGACTTCATTCCTCATCAAAGTAACTGAATAAAATTTTCAGATTCTCATTTATTCTAGGTTATATTAAAAAAGACTTAGGGACACTGGTTTTTGAAATCATTATCACATATATCATCTTATGTTTTTCACATCTACTCTTGAGTTGGACATTATTATTTCAAAAAATTATTTTTATTCTTTTTTACTGATAAGAAACTGAGGTTCAAAGAAGTTAAATAATTTCATAATTGTCATACACTAGTGAATCAGGTGGCACTAGTAAAGAACCTGCCTGCCAATGCAGGAGATGAGACTTAAAAACCACGGATTTGATCCCTGGGTCTGGAAGATCCCCTGGAGGAAGGCATGGCAACCCACTCCAGTATTCTTGCCTGGAGAATTCTATGGAGAGAGGAGCCTGGAGGATTATAGTCCATAGGGTCGCACAGAGTCGAACATAACTGAAGCGACTTAACAAGCAAGCAAGTGAAGCACTCAGGCTTCCCTGGTGGGTCAGTGACAAAGAACCCACCTGCCAATGCGGGAGATGTGGGTTTGATCCCTGATCCAGGAAGATCCCTTGGAGAAGGGAATGGCACCCCACTCCAGTATTCTTGCCTGGGAAATCCCATGGACAGACAGCCTGACTGGCTACAGTCCATGCGGTCGCAAAGAGTCAGACATGACTTAGTGATTGAACAACAACATTGAATCAGTCCACCAAAGCATCTATTGAAGTCATCAGTGTTCTTTCTAGCATGATAGACCTGATTGGGGTGATAACACATCCTTTTTTCAGCTAGAGAACTGGGTCCCTGCACATTTTAATGGTATCTGACACTTAGTAAGATATTGATTCCACCTATTTATGCTTACAGCTGTTGAGAACATAAAACAAAGAGAAAATTAAAATTGTCCTCAGGTTGCTTACAGGCTAATTGGAAAGGCCAGACCTACTGTCTAAACTCATGAGGATTGCTTTCTGAGTTCACCTACAGCCTGAATTTTTTCTCATCATTCAAAAGGGTTTCTCCAGCATCCATTTATGTGTGATGACAAAAGGGCACCAGGCTATTCAGTAAAACTGTCAGCAGTTACAATCAGCAGCCCAAGAACAAAGAGACAAGTGAAGCCTATACTTACCCTACTGTGCTGAGTGTCTGAGCTCCACAGATATGGGCACGCTCCAGCACAGAAGTTGGCATTGTACCCTTTAGGCTCATGAATCCATTTCCACCCAAGATCCCTCTTGAAATCAATGTAAAGTGGGCGTAGGCAACAATTATCCTGCACATTTCTGATAAAAGAAAGAGCAATGCAGAGTTTAAAGCTGATTTTCGTCCCACTCCAGGTCCCTTATTCCAAACCAGAAAAATGACTCATTTGTTTATTCAACAAGTAAATATGAGCATTGGGGTTCCCTGGTGGCTCAGCTGGTAAAGAATCCACCAGCAATGCAAGAGAGCTGGGTTTGATTCCTGGGTTGAGAAGATCCCCTGGAGAAGGGAACAACTACCACTCTAGTATTCCGGCCTGGAGAATTCCATGAACAGAGGAGCCTGGCAGGCTACAGTCCATGGAGTCACAAAGAGTCGGACACAACTGAGTGACTTTCATACATACATACATGAGCATATATCACAGACATGGTTTTAATGGTTGTATAGCAATCTCAGAGACTTTCATAATGGAGTGTGATGGTGCTTTGCTGGACTGCTTTCCCTTGGGAGTTCTATACTCTGACCCTCTTACCTGTGTCCTCAAAAACCAAACCCTTCCCTTGAAGGATGAGACATAAGCAGAAAGGTGGCAGACGGAGACCAAGCCCCTTCCAACCTACAAAGCACAGTTTTGCCATCCAGCCTCTATTGTCTTTTCAAATGCAAAATGAATGAAGTACAACAGCTATTTACAGAGAACCATCTCAGGCATTTTCCTTTGAGAAAAAATCCTTTATTTCATTTCCTGGCCCTGGATCTAGGGATAAACCAGAGATCAAGAAACACGGAGTCTTGCTTATTAGTGCAACCACTGGCGCTAGCAAACAAAAAACACCCTTTTTCTTGCACTTTATCAGTGAGGACCTCTCACCACCCCATAGCTCATGACATAAAGAAAGAGCCTTTCTCTCACCAGGCTCACTAAGAAACCACAGAAGGACATTCACACTTTCCCTCCATGAACTCATGTGGGAATAGGAGATAAATTTATGTTACTCCCCCTTCTCTCGTATTCTGTAGCAAAAGACACAAAAAACAGCACTTTTCTTCTGTCTCTCTCATCACTGTTACTGTCTGTGAAGGAGATCTGACCATGGGTACCCTGCCAGGTGGCATGGATGATAAAGAACCTGCCTGCCAATGCAGAAGATGTAAGAGATGCAGGTTCAATCCCTAGGTCGGGAAGATACCCTGGAGGAGGGCATGGCGACCCACTCCAGGGTTCTTGCCTGGAGAATCCCATGGACAGAGGAGCCTGGAGGGCTACAGTCCATAGGGTCGCACAGAACTGAGGCAGGACTGAGGCAATTTAGCACACATGCATGCATGCACACCCTGCAGGAAGACGAAAGGCTCCTACAGATGGCGAGTCTCCCCAGTTAGGCAGCCGCCATCACGCTCCTCAAATAAACCTATCTCTGCTCTGGGAGTCGAGGGTTCCTTTTCTCCTCCAGCCTCAAAGTGCTTCAGAGAGACTTGGGGTGGGGGGGAAACTCAAGGGGTTAGTTTTCTCCCTTCATAGTGGGTTTGTTGCTAAAGAACTGATGA
This sequence comes from Cervus elaphus, assembly GCF_910594005.1. Taxonomy (NCBI): domain Eukaryota; kingdom Metazoa; phylum Chordata; class Mammalia; order Artiodactyla; family Cervidae; genus Cervus; species Cervus elaphus. The sequence goes on along the minus strand of NC_057828.1, from coordinate 24,176,925 downwards.
GGACAGCATAAAAATAACTGTTTAAACCTCTGGTGTTACAAAATACGATGGCTCTGCTTTTCTATCCCCGGCTTTAAGCAACGAGTTACGGTCCAAGTCCCTTTTCTCTAAAACAAAAGGCAAAGGCAGTATAGGAGTTAAACAGAAACACAATTCCTTTTTTGTTTTCTTTTTATGTCCTTTACCTAAAGCAATAGGCTGCATCCAGGGCACGCTTCTTCCGCCGGTTGGACTGTTGGGACTCAAGTCTGTAGGAGGGCAACAACATTAGCAGGAGATGTGGGCTCTTCCCACTGGTTTTTTTCCTAGTGGACTTTATTGTTTTCTGATCACCACTGGTATAGGTAGAGGTGCCATCAATACCTTGAAAAAATGCATTCGGGTAATAAACATTTAGCTTTACCTTCATCAAGTAGAATCAGCCACACCTTTTTTTTTCCCCCCCCTTTGTCTATTGTCACAAACAGCAGTGAAGACCACACAGCACCAGCAGCAGCTGGCTCACTCCCCACAGCAACGGACAGGACGAGTACCGGTGACAAGGAACACGGCTAAATGGGGCTCTTGTCAGAAGGCAGTTCAGGGTCCAAGGCAGGGCGAGTTGGTTATGAAAGTCACTACAGAAGGAGTCTTTGCCCTCTAGTCCAAGGGCACTCTTTCTCAGTAGCTCAGTCAGTCCTCAGTGGAGGCTGTGCTCAAGCCTTCAACGACTGATGACATGGCTATAGAACATGCCTTGTCACCCGCTGGGTGCCTCTCTTCCCAGGACTGGTCAACTCAAAGACTTTCCTCATGAACCTAAACGGAGCCTTACACTAAACTGCAGTGAATGAGGTTCAAGTGAAACAGAAGTCACCCTTACCTAATGCTGTTTGGGGAAGCTGTGAAGAAAGGGCTTTTTCATTGATTTTTATGGCATCCTCAACACTTTCCTGATTCCATCTGAGATGGAGAAACCCGAGCTTCCCAGAGCATGCTCAAGAGACTGCCAGCTTAAGCATTTAATCTCTGTACTTCTCAAGAATCATGACTAGGTTAGAGACTGAAATAAATCTCTAGACTTCTGGGAGGATTTTTCCATGAGCAAGGGCCATTGGAGCCTTCGGCCAAGGGATGGAGGTCCCCGATGGGGTTAGTTAGGGAAGGGCGATCAGCTCCCTAACCTGGTGGTATGGTGCAAGTGCTGCACCCACAATTGGTCCAGACCCTCTGCTCCTCTCATCATCCAATGACTTGTCATCTAGTGGAAGACATGACTTGAACTCCTGGTATCTCCTCATCCCCTTCGACTTTTGGCTAATTCACTAAAAGGTGAGCAAGACTGGGGGGACAACTAAAACTCCGTTCTGTGTTTACAAGCGAATTATGAAAGCCTGATAAGGAAGCCACTTGGAATATCGGGCATCAGTCAGCAAAGCGGGTGTGTTCTGACACAGATCAGGTTAGTTACAGAGGCTGTGGCAGGAGGGGACGTCCTTCTGAGAAATCCAGTGGTGGATTCCTGATGTTGGGTTTGGGAGCATTATCAATGGATGTCCTGGAATGCATGCTATCTTTTTCTTCTATAACATTAGCACTGAGGGAATGCTGGTTTGCTTAAATGAAGAATGAAGGGCTTAACAGGTTCTTTAAGAGTCTGGAAGGTTGGTAAGTCTGTCAATTAGTATTGCCAAGTCATCACTATGCTTTGAGCAATGTAAACTGGAAACCAATCCCTTTCTGCCTTCATGTATCTTACCCCAACGATAGCTTTGACCAAACAAATGACCAAACAATTGCAATCTCATTTTCACACGCAAACTGACCTCATTCCCCCAGAAGATTATTAACAGACGCCTTCCCTCCCCCACCTCCTTTGCCCAAGTTTCATTTACCTGCAAATCGTGCTTCTAGTTCTTCACTTTTATTGGGGATGATGTAATTATTCGATGGTACAAAGGTGCAGCAGGGACAGTGTAAACTTATTTTAAATCCCAGGTTTCTGTCTGGAAAACATGAAGTCGAGGAGGTCATTTTTCTGGGCATCTAATACACCTCCACCTGCCAGTGCTTTGTAAATAATTTAGGATCACTGAACATCAAAGGAGGAAAACAGAGAGCAATGGTCACCTTTATGGTGGAGCCATTCGTGAACAGCATCGGTGACATCGAAGGAGAGCCATTCGCCCTCTGCTCTGGTTTTCACGACTTTGCTATCGATGTAGCGCTGGGTTGGAGATGTTAAATCTTTGGATTTGAGAATCTAGAGGAGGAAAGGGCAAGAGAAAAAGCTCAGCTGGCATACTGACAGCAGGACTAAATGCACACTATTAACAGAATCCCAATTCACTATCTAAGTTGAGTCCCACTCCAGTCTACCCGAGTATTGTCATCTCATGGGCACGGCCACATGCATAAAAAAGTAACACCAGGCCATCTGCCATGAAAAACAGAGCTACTAAATCAGCCATGTGTTTTGATAAAGGTGACAGGAGCCATAAAGCCAAGTGTCTCAAAGAAAGTGACAGTAATTATTTTCTTCTGCTGACACAAGCTTTGCAAGATTTCAGCCATAAATTCTATGCTATTAAGTTAATGGTTTTGTTGTTCTGCTTCCCGACTGTATTTCATATGGGGAGCTGGGATGTGGGGAGGGACCAGAGGACCAGTCCAGGTCAGAGGATCCGGGCTCACCCTCGGAAGGCTCTGAATATAAATCTTCTTCAAATAAAGAGACAAAGGCCTTAATCTTGGTTCCTAAATCCACCACCATTTTAATAAAATATGGGACATGCCTCAACTTTGGAGGTAAGTCTCTAGCTGGGATTTTTACTCTCCCTGTGACTTGTTATGATTTATAAGGATATTCCACATCCCGCAGACAAAGAACAAATTTGGGCAGGAGCAGTCTGGCATGGTGTGGAGGGAGAGTCTGAAAGGAAATCAGCCTGAACGCTAACAATTTAGAAAGATGCATTTATTTCAAATAAGTTAAGAGCAACTGCAGGCTGTTCTTAGGTTTCTATAGGAAGTGAACACTTTAAGTTGCTTTTTAAAAAAGCTTTCTGTCTGTCTTTAAATGATAGTGTTTTATGAACCAGTCAAACCACGACTCTAAGTCTCCAAGAACTATATTAAATCCCTACCCAAACCTGTATCCTGCCTTTCCTCAGTACTTACGGGCTCAAGCCCTGTTGCTTTATATTTACTTCCTGAGACTGAGTCTAACCGTGATGTGGTTGCTTCATGTTTACGTGTTTGGTCTCTCCAACAAGTTCATAAACCTTGCCAGGGCTGGGATCTTCAATTTGATATCATCTCAAAGCACAGCACTTGACTTAATCGATGTCTATTAATAGGACTGCCTGCATATCTAGAAAATTGATTTATGCCCCTTTAAACCTTGTAAAACAAAAATGCATAGTGTTCCTGCAGATTTTACAATGCATTTTCCTTCCATGTGTGCACATCATTGGTTTCAAGCAGTCCAACAACAGACACTTCCTAGGAAATTTGGCATTATAGTAGACTTTTTTTTTTTCTGGATTGTTGTTCAGTCGCTAAGTTGTGTCCAGCTCCTTGCAGTGCCCAGGACTGCAGCATGTCAGGCTTCCCTGTCCTTCACTATGTCCCAGAATTTGCTCAAGTTCATGTACATTGAGTCAGTGTTGCTATATAACCATCTCATCTTCTGTTGCCCCCTTCTCCTTTTGCCTTTAACCTTTCCCAGCATCAGGGTCTTTTCCAATGAGTTGGCTCTTCATATCAGGTGGCCAAAGTATTAGAGCTTCTTCTGGATTAAGTAAGTACAAAATAGGGGAAAAAATCATATAACTGGACCTCAGACACCCTCATGAATCTTTAGACTAACCTTACGCCTACCTCTCAAGTGCAACAAACCCCACTATGTGCAGAGAATCTAGAGGTAATCATGATCTACCATACACAAGAGATGCCCTTTGTGAACTACAGGAAGAAAAGAAACATGACTTAAGGGCTAAGTACATGGGCCCTGAGTTTGGCACACATTATTTCATTTAATTTAATCCTGTCAGGTAGATGAAGGAAACCGAAACTCAGAGAGGTTGAATAACTTGCCCAAAGCCTCACAGTGAACAAATGATTCAAGGCAATTCCAAGTTATTTTTTCAACTCTGATGCTGGATTCTTGAAGGCCAAAAGAGTTGTCAGAGTCCCCTTGGATCATGATTCACCCTTACCCCTTTCCAGATGACAGAAAACAGTCCCTGACAGAGGCAAATATTTCTAATAAGATTATAGTAAATGTTGGTAGAAGATGAAAATAAACCACGTGGGACATACATGTAGTTAATGCTGACATACCTATAACTTTCAAGATGCAACTTAACAGTTATATCCTCTGGAAATCAAACCTTGATTTGATTTCCTGCCTTGGAAATACTCCCAGTTGGGGAAATAAGACACTACGCATCCAATTCAGGAAAAACAGTACAATTCACCTAACATAGAATAACAAGGGTAAAACAATAGTTGAGAAGACATTTTCAGGCATTTCCATCTGTCTCACTGACTAAAATCTGTAACATTCCCAAAGCTCACCTTTCCATCGTTAAATTTCTTTCTCTAGCTGACTTTCTTTCATGATGTATTATTTCATAATGCTTTGTGTACTTGCTTTGTTCCTAATTAACATGTGCATGCTAAGTCAGTTCAATCAGTTCAATCAGTCTAACTCTTTGTGACCCTATGGATTGTAGCCCACCAGGCTCCTCTGTCCATGGAGTTTTCCAGACAAGACTACTGGAGTGGGTTGTCATGCCCTCCTCCAGGGGATCTTTCTGACCCAGGGACTGAACCCGCGTCTCTCATGTCTCCTGCACGGCGGCAGATTCTTTACCACTAGTGTCACTTGTTGTTCAGTCACTTAGTCGTGTCCCACTCTTTGCGACCCCATGGACTGCAGCACTCCAGGCTTCCCTGTCCTTCACCATCTCCTGGAACTTGCTCAAACTCATGTCTATTGAGTCGGTGATGCCATCCAACCATCTTGTCCTCTGTCTTCCCTGTCTCCTCCTGTCTTCAATCTTTCCCAGCATCAGGGTCTTTTCTAATGAGTCGGCTCTTTGCATCTGGTGGCCAAAGTACTGGAGCTTCAGCTTCAGTAGCAATCCTTCTAAATGAATATTCAGGACTGATTTCCTTCAGGATTGACTGGCTTGATTTCCTTGCAGACCAAAGGATTCTCAAAAGTCTTCTCAAACACCACAATTCAAAAGCATCAATTCTTTGACTCTCAGCCTTCTTTATGGTCCAACTCTCACATCCATACATGACTACTGGAAAAACCATAGCTTTGACTAGATGGACCTTTGTCACCAAAGTAATGTCTCTGCTTTTTGATACACTGCCTAGGTTTGTCATAGCTTTTCTTCCAAGGGGCAAGTGTCTTTTAATTTCATGGCTGCAGTTACCATCTGCAGTAATTTTGGAGCCCAAGAAAATAAAGCCTGTCACTGTTTCCATTGTTTCCCCACCTATTTGCTATGAAGTGATGGGACTGGATGCCATGATCTTAGTTTTTTGAATGTTGAGTGTTAAGCCAGCTTTTTCCCAGTGCCACCTGGGAAGCTCTAATTATCATAGTGTATATCTTACTCATCTTCATATCCCTAATACTTAGATGCACTGTCTAGAACAAAACATTTCTTTCATTGTTGAATTAATTACATCTGATAAGTATATATCTATTATATATCAATATCTTCAATATGTATCTGTGAGATATATGTATATATCTCATAACTTAAGATATCATATATGTCTGTATACATATATATGTGTGTGTGTATTTGTATGTGGGCCTCCCCTGGTGGCTCAGATGGTAAAGAATCCACCCGCAATGCAAGAGACCCGAGTTGGATCCCTGGGTTGGGAAGATCCCACAGAGAAGGGAATGGCTATCCACTCCAGTATTCTTGCCTGGAGAATTCCATGGACAGAGAAGCCTGGCAGGCTACAGTCCATGGGTCACAAACATTTGGACAGGACTGAGCAACTAACACTTTCACTTTTCACATATGTGTATATATACAAATACACAGAATCTCACTAAAAATACAGAATTTTTTAAAAAATTCATGACCACATTGACAACATGGGCAGAAAAAATGCACACTAGCAAATCTAATTAAATGTATCTTTATAGAGAAGGTAGATCTAGATTATCTGACTTTAAAATCAAATCAAAGAGGAGCAAAGAGATTCTGAATTTTTTTTTCTTTTTAAATCTTACTAGAAGATAAGTGCTTCCTCAGCCACAGAACACTGGTAAGTTCCAACATCACACAACCTCATACTCTCACCCGGGTGAAAGGTCCTCCATATCTTTTTACTAGTTCAAGAACAGGCCAATTGAAACCACCAAGAAAGACAGTCAGTGAGCTACCAAATTCTGAAACAGAGAAATGACTTTGGTCTTGTGGGTTTGTTGTCTTGAACTTTATGGCCAAGGAGTTCTTAAACCCACTTGTTGCAATTTAACTCCATTCTTTCTTATCCAGTCCTTAGTGGAAACAGGAAACAGCTGCTTTCCATCACTCATAGAATATCCCTCATATTCTTGGAGACTATTATTAAGTCCCCCTCAGCATGCTCAGTCTCCCTCTCTAAGCTAAATAAACCCAATTCCTTTAGCCCATATTTAGAGGGCCAGTTTCCCAAACCTTTAATCACTTGGGTCACCAATAAGGATGGATGATGCTGTATAAAAGTACTCCTCCTACAGCTCGGTGATTTAATTTCAGAACTGGCTAGAAAACCTTCTAATCACATCCCAAAGTCTCGAATCTTAACTTGAAAGGTATTTTCTAAGAATAGGCACACTCTCCATATTCCCTGTTTATCCTCCATTTATCACCCACGCTAAATTAAGTTGTAAGGAAAGAAAATCAACCCACTGCATTTATCGAGTAGAATTTTCTTAAATTCAAGAGTTGACACAAAAATGACCACCTTGCTCAACTTCCCATTCTATTTAGCCTTTTCTGTCAGCCTTTCTTCTGCTAGAGTCCCAACTAGTATATTGATGTTAACAGTCCTAGATGTTTTTATTTTCCTAGAATCACAATCGTTTCTAAATTCCTTTATATGTTTTATCATGACAAAGATAATTTAGTTGAATGGTAAAAACTCTCTTAACTGGCCGCCGTTTTACTGTCCAGATTAACCAGTATTCTCCATTTTTTCTATAATAGGTATTGGCTGTTGCCCACAGCACACTGGGACTCATTAGTGGAAAGGTACTCTCTAGTATGTTCCAAGGACTTCTGGTCTTACCAGTTGAGTTGCATGCTTAGCAAGTATCAATTGTATGTTTCTAAGCCTGTTCAATATCAAGTTGAACTTGATACTGTAATTTTCCAAGTTCTTTAGATGGTCTAGAAACTGATGAAATACAGGACCAAAAGTAAAGAAAGCTGTTACTTCTGTGAGAACCAAGCTGAATGCCTTAGAAAGTCTTCATAAAACAAGTTTCTTTAAAAAAAGATTTTTTTTGGAAAATAGTTTGGTGAGTCCTCAAAAACGTAAACATGGAATTATCATATAATCTAGCAATTCTACTCCTAGATACATACCCAAAAGAATTCAAAATAAGGAATCAAATAAATGCTTGTATACCAATGTTCATAGCAGCATTATTCACAATAGCTAAATGATAAAAACAACCCAAGTGTCCATCAACAGATATACAGATAAAGAAAATGCAGTCTACACATACAATATACAATAGAATATTACTCAGCCATGAAAAGTAATGAAATGCTGACATATTAAAACATGGATGAATCTTGAAAACATTATGCTAAGTCAAATAAGCCAGACACAAAAGGACAAATATTGTACAATTTCACTTACACAAGATACCTAGAATAGGCAAATTTATGATGATATAAAGTAGGACAAAGGTGACCAGGGGCTGGGGGTAGCAGGAATGGGGAGTTATTTTTTATGGGCACAGTTTCCATTTAGGATGATGAAAATTTTTCTATAAATGGATAGCGGTGATGGTTGGACAGCATTGTGAATTTATTTGATGCTACTGAATTGTATACTCTAAAAAATGGTTAAAAGTTAAATTCTATGTTATGTGTATTTTACCATGATAATTTTTTTTCTAATTTTAGATGTGGGAGAGACAGCTATCAAATTAAAACAAACAAACAAACAAAAAAAAACAATATGTTAAAAATCTAGAAGGATCCTGCACTCCGTTTACTTAGCAGATGTCCTGAAATGACTCTCTCCCTCAAAGAAACTAGAAATCATTGCCAACGCACTATGGATGTGGCTTAGGGAAAATATAAGACATGGATTGGCAATTTGTTGTCATTGTTCAGTTGCTAAATCACGTCCAACTCTTTGTGACCCTACGGACTGTAGCCTGCCAGGCTCCTCGTTCATGGGGTTCTCCAGGGAGGAATATTGGAATATTGTCATTTCCTTCTCCAGGGGATATTCCTGACCCAAGGATCTTATGTCTCTTATGTCTCCTCCACTGGCAGGCAGATTCTTTAATACTAAGCCACCTGGGAAGCCCCGGATTGGCAACAGACAGAGCCATAGTCAAAGAAGAGTCCTTGGTCTTTTATAAAAAAACTCGGCATTTAAATTGTGTTTGGATGTGTCTGTTAAACATATATATATACACACACATATATATGCTTTAAGTTAAAATAAAAAGTTTACCTCCTGCCTTCCCCCCAATTTTGTTTTTATAATCTCCTGCTTTAACTTACTTTTTTCTTTAAATAACAGACCAACAACTGTTGTTGACTAAATTAGAAGAGAGTATCTAATATATTAAAAATGAGATATAGCTGTCTCTTACTTAGCTACCACCCACAGTGATGCCTGAATGGTACCTTCATTATGTTATTGATATATACACATTACCTGTAATATGTGTCAAATGCCCACATACTATCTTTGGCAAAGCTCTCAGTTCTTCCCTAAATTACAAAACTCCTTGCACAAAAGGATCCATTCATCCCTCTGACACTGGAAACCAGCCAATCAGGGAGTGGAGAGAGGCAAAAGTCACCAGTGTTACCCAATAGTTTAGGAACAAGAAAAAAAAAAAGAAGAAGAAATAGAACTCTAGATGCAGAAATAGAGCCAGAGGTCATCTTAGTCTTAAAGGAAAAATGATGTAAATCAATTCAGAATTTGGCTTAGAACCCGAAGAAGACACCTCTTCCATTCCTATGAAACATTGCAAAGAGTTATAAGTAAGCACTGGGAATTCTAATTTACTTTCCATATTCAGACATCAATAGATTTATAGAAAAACCTAGGGGCCCATTCAAACCAGAATTTTAATGGAGAGATTTAATCATAGGGCCGGAGAGAAAAATTAAAATGAGGTTATCTAGTGTGGGCCCATCTTGTTCCTTTTTACTTTTTTTAATGTTTCTTCCTCTTTTTAAATTCATTTTTATTGGAGTATAGTTGCTTTACAATGTTGTGTTAGTTTCTACCATATAGCAAAATGAATCAGCGATATGTGTGTGCGGTTATTTTTTGGATTTCCTTTCCATTTTGGTCACCACAGAGCACTGAGTAGGTTTCCGTAAGCTATACAGTAGGTTCTCATTAGTCATCTGTTTTAAACACAGGAGTGTATATACGCCAATCCCAATTTCCCAATCCATTCCACTCTCCTTCCCTCCTTAGTATGAGGAACAGTATGAAGGTTCCTTAAAAAGAACTCCATATGACCCAGCAATCCCACTACTGGGCATATATCCAGAGAAAAACATAATTTAAAAATCCACATGCACCACAATATTTACTGCAGCACTATTTACAATAGCCAGGCCATGGAAACATCCTACATGTCCACTGACAGAGGAATGGAGAAAGAAGATGTAGCATATACATACAAAGAAATACTACTCAGCCATAAAAAGGAACAAAGTTGGTTCATCTGTAGAGACACGGATGGACTTTTTAAATCTTTTTAATGTGCATGTGTGCTAAGTTGCTTCAGTCTTGTCCGACTCTGTGCGACCCTATGGATTGTAGCCCACCAGGTTCCTCTATCCACGGGATTCTCCAGGCAAGAATACTGGAGTGGGTTGCCATGCCCTCCTCCAGGGGGTCTTCCCAACTCAGGGATCAAACCTGCAACTCATGTCTCCTGCATTGGTAGGCAGGTTCTTTACCACTAGCGCCACCTGGGAAGCCCGATTTTTAATGTACTTAATGCTTAAATGTACTTAAGGTTTAAATGCATTTCAGTGTTTAAAACGTTTGCTGTGGCATACACTGGCATGCACAGGATGACGAGGCAATGCCAAATTAAACCTTCATTCTGCTAGCTCCAAGCACCAGTCTCTTAGATCTACCTCACCTCGAGTCACTGATCTCTGCGTCATGAAATACAAGCATCAGAGAGGCACTTAGGGGCCATCTCTCCAAACCAAAACAATTCATCCTCTAACATCTCTGTCTTGATCTGAAGACCTCTCATGACAGTGAACTTGCTACTTGTTTAGGAAGATCATCCCTCTTTGGGCCAACTGTAGGTTGAAATGTTTCTTCATCTTGAACTTAAAATTTCCATCAACTCATCTTAGTTAATAACAGTACCATTGGTTCATCATCACACAATTATGCTAGTTTTTCAAATATTGAAACATTGTCACATTTCTCAGTCTTCACAGACACCTGTGAAGTGGGCACTCTAGCCCTTATCATCTAAATACTACAGCTGGAGGAGAAAAAGCCTGAGGGACTTACCTGGATTGCCAACAGCTTGCAGAAAAAGCCTGGAGACATCTTTCCCTGTTCATACCAGTGCAGGGGGCTTTCCAACACTGTATGTTTTCTGCCCTCTGGAACAATATGCCAAGTTCTCTTTCTTCTCTTTGTCAGCCCCCCATCATAGGCGGGGGCTTTCCTCAACTTCTTCCTTCAGGACAAGGTTTGTGGAGCTCTGCCATCCTTGTCAAACCCCTTTTCAATATCCCTCTGAAAACCAGTTCCTCAACAAACTCCAGGTACAGTCTAGTGCAATATGGCAAATACAGAGAATATGCCAAATGGGGAGGGGGCTGCCTCTTGCTTCCCTTCTTCTGGTCACTATTTTTAGTGCCAACTCTTTATTTTTGGCAGCAGCCACATCACACCACTGAGTCTAAACTTTTCGTAAAATAAAACCTTTGTTCTTACACAAACCGTTAAGTCAGATTTTCCACCCCAAGTCCTTTCTGGAATGACATTGAATAAAGACAAAGAAATGAAGGAAGGCAGAGAAGGAAGGTTGGTTTTTCTAGCCAGTGGTTCTCCAACTTCAGCCTGCATTGACACAACTAGATGGCTTATTAAAACATCTCTAAACGAAATCACACAGTAAAACATCTCTAGAGCTTCTGATATAATAGGGATAAGAGGGGCACAAGAACTTGTATTTCTAACATCTTCCTTGGCGATGCACCAGCTGCTGGTCTCGGGACCATTCAGAGAACTACTGTTCTAGTATATACTGACACAGTTCATTTCTGAATCTAAATGCAAATTAAACTTATGTCTCCATTAACTTTGAAGTTCTTATTTGACCTGGGTTTTTAGCACTTTAGAATCTCTCTGGACCTTAACTTTGCTATTCAGCATCTCAACTATCCTTGCCATAGTACCAGTCACTAGGCATCCAATATCTTCATCGGGTTGATGAAGACATTCCATACGCTCTATAGTTCCTTAGGTTTCTTTGAAAAAACCCATGGAGTTTGCCAAGTGCCTTTGGAAATCATTAGGGTAGGGAAAAGTTCCTACACTAGGCTTTGAAGTCAGACAAACATAAACCATCACTTCGTGAGTATGATAAACTCTAGGGCCACCCACGTTGCTGCAAATGGCACTATTTCATTCTTTTATGGCTGAGTAATATTCCATTGTATATATCATTATACTACATCTTCTTTATCCATTCATGTATCAATGTTAACTTAGGTTCTTCCATGTCTTAGCTATTGTAAATAGTGCCACTATCAACATTGAGATGCACGTATATTTTCCAATTAGAATTTTCTCTGTATATATACCCAGGAGTGGGATTGTAGGATCATATGATAGCTCTGTTTTTAGTTTTTTAAGGAGCCTCCATACTGTTCTCTATAGCTGCTGTGCCAATTTACATTCCCAACAGTGTAGGAAGATTCCTTTTTCTCCACACTCTGTCCAGCATTTGTTATTTATAAATTTTTTTATGATGGCCATTCTGATGGCCATCAGTGTCAGGTGATACCTCACTGTAGTTCTGATTTGCATTTCTCTATTAATAATAATTGGAGATGTTGAACATCTTTTCATGTGCACATGGCTGTCCTCTTAGAAGGACACTGCCCATATAAAATTAGAAGCCTACCCTATTTCAGTATAACCTCACGTTAACTAATTATATCTGCAATGCACGTATTTCCAAATAAGGTCATGTTCTGAAGTGCTGAGGGTCAGGACGCCTACATATCTATTTTGAAGGGATATAATTCAACTTATAACAGTAGATGTTCATACATTAGACAGGGTTGGGTATTTTTAGATGCTCAATCTGACTAGGAAGTTCTTCAAAGCAAAAAGCACTTTCTTATTCTTCCAAAGAGTATTTTCCACTGCAGTTTACATGGTCTAACTTTGGTAAATTCTTACAGACAACAGACTTCATTAGAAAGACATATATGATCAAGTGACATATAAGCCCTGAACAATCAATCTTTTAGAAGTGATAGAAACTACTCAGAATTTCATACATACATATGACACACACTTCACAGAGACTTCATAGATAGACATCTGTATCTATATATCTTTATCTCTATCTGATGACAAAGAATCACCAGACAATGTAAATGATTTTATACTGCATTTTACCTTACTTAATATATTTCATTGTGGGAATGAAAATGATGACAAAAAGCAAGAGAGCTGAATTTCCAAATAATAGAAAGTGGGGTCTTAGAGCAGAATTGGGTATAAAGACTTCTCCTTCATGAGGCATAAACGTAGTCCCCCAGCCCTGTTTAACTGCAGCCTCCTTGAGCAAAGCTGGGTCACCTTGCGGGTGTCTAACAAGCTCACATACTACATGAATCCTTCGAAAAGTGGCCTAACAGACCCAGCTCTTAGCCTCCTTCTCCCGTTGCCACGTCCTGTAATTGCCATGGCTCTCCTGTGACGGCATCCCTCTAGCGGGTTATAAGGAATACGTACTTGATAAGAGCTTCATGAGATCCTGTATAGTAGAAGCCTAAAGAATGCACATCAACTTTGAAAGGAAGACTCACCTAACAATACAGTCTCTTTGGAGCTGAGAAGTCTACATTATTACGTCTGATATTAACTCTTTCTCTTTACTGACCAAAGTAATGCACATTGCTATGCTCCTATGTTATACAGATCCAAGTGCAATTAATAAAGTATGGCAGACAGAGGGCTTTAATGACCGTTATGGGAATGATACTTGCAAGCTACACATATACACACACCCCACACAAATGTACATCCACACATATATACACACACATACATACATGTACACAATATATTAATACATACACAGACATGTACTTAGTCATTTATTTGTGTCCAACTCTTTGCAACCCCATGGACTGTAGCTCGCCAGAATCCTCTGTCCATGGGGATTCTCCAAGCAAGAATACTGGAATGGGTTGCCATGCCCTCCTCCCGGGGATCTCCCCAACCCAGGGATTGAACTCAGGTCTCCTGCATTGCAGGCTGATTCTTTACCATCTGAGCCACCAGGGAAGCCCAAGATTACTGGAGTGGGTAGCCTATCCCTTCTCCAGGGAATCTTCCAGACCCAGGAATCGAACCAGGGTCTCCTGCATTGCAGGCAGATTCTTTACCAGCTGAGCTACCAGGGAAGCCCATACACACACATATACACACACATACATATACATACACACACACACACACACGCACACACAGGAAAGCCTCTCCTCTCTGATGGAAACACCTCATAATTCCCTATTGTTTCCTTCACTTTTTTTCAGTCTCCATACACAGGCCTTTGTGCTGACTGCACATCTGTATAAACAAGCAAATGCATCTCTACAGGTCTGGGGGATGAAGGAGTCCTTTGTGTAAATGGAAAGTCTCTGATGCTCTGCAGCTCAACAGCATTCACAAGACCATTGGATGTAAATCATACAACATAAAAAATGATTCAAGCAGTCACAAGTCACATCCTCACAGGCGAGGAAAGAGGCACCTGCCTTCCAACCATCAGTGATGGAATCTGAAGGGAAACAAAGTCAAGACCATAGTTCTAGTCAGTCCTTGGGGCCAAGCCACACACCTCAGTACCAAGGATGCTGATAACAACCCGGCTGTATCCTACCATGGGGTGAATCAGTCCTGCAACAAAACTTCAAGCTCTCTGAGGCCATATCTTCATTTCCTCATTCAATCTCCCCTTCCAATTCTGCTGCAACTTGACACGAACACACACATACTTAGGGAACACACATCCAACCCCACTCTCCTTCTTCCTGGCTCCCAACAACCCATGTGACCTGTACTATAATTCAAGTCCCAGCTTACATTCAGCTGAGCCCTTTAATTTAGGGGGTGTGACTCTAAAGTAATGAGTCTAAAAAAACAAAGAGCCTGTCTTTTCTACCATGTTGATGGGTTACCCAAGAGTATCAATTTCACTAATTTATTATATACATATGCATGTATTTTATCTACATGGTTATTATTCACTTAACCAGAAGTAGCTCTGTATAAGTAACAGAAAATGGGTAGCTATCCATGTTTCTTTCTTCGTAAATAGCTATGGTTAGAACAAATCTAGCAGAATTTCCAAATCCAAATAAATGATGTTTCTCAAGAGTCCCCTGATGATGTTACGCTCTTATTTCCACAGTGTTCCGTGGACTTAAATCTCATTTTGAAATGTTCCTTCAGGATATTCAAAGACGTTTGTTGAGCATCATCTATGCACTCGGTGCTGTTCTGGGATCCCCAGAGGTACAGACAAGATCATAAATAAGATGAAGATAAAGAAGATCAAGCATACCACAGGACATGGGTATGGAGCAGAAACAAACAGTGAAGAACGGGGATGGTACATGTCAGGAAGAGCGACCTTGAGACGTCACACGGGGTGGCCAGGGAGGTCTCCGAGTGAGTGACATTTGAAGAAAGATCTGAAGGAATGATGAGAGAGAGGCTTCTGGGAAGCAGAAACGAGCATTGTGGGTGGAAGGAACAGCAGCTGCAGACGTGAGCAGGAGATGAGCCCAGGGTGTCTGAGGAGCAGCAAAGAGGGAAGGATGAAGCACCCCCTGAGTGGCGGCAGTCATGGCTGGGGCTGGGGGACGAGTGAGCAGTGGGTCAGGGATGGCCTCACAAGGCACAAGAAGGCTGTTGGCTCTTACACAGGGTGAGGTAAGAAGCCGCGACAGGGCTCTGGGCAGGAGGTTTGGATCTAAGCAACCTCTTGGGAGAAATCAGCCCCACCACTATGTTGCAAATGGCCTTGAACGGGGCCAGGGTGCAAACAGCGAGATGAGGCCATTACAAAAGTCCAAGTCTTGCGACCACTCTAGTAGAGGTAGAGAAGTGGTTGGATTTTGGATCCATCCTTTAAACACTTTAAATCACATAGGAAAAACAACTTAGCTATTTTTATTTTCGACTTTCATTAAAACTTTGTTGGCTGGGACTTCCCTGATGGTCCAGTGGTAAAAAAAAAAAAAAAAAAATCTGCTTTCCAGTGCAGGGGATGCAGGTTCAATCCCTGGCCAGGGAACTAAGAGTCCACATGCTGCAGAGAAACTAAGCCCATGTGCTACAACCATAGAGTCTATGGACCGCAACTACTGAGCCCACGTGCTCTAGACCCCACGCAGTGCAACTAGAGAAGCCTGGATGTCGCAGGGAAGACCCAGCACAGCCAAAACCAGAAAGCGTGGAAATACTGAAATAAAACAAATTTATCAAAAAAAACAAAAAACAAAAACTTTGGCCATTTTCAAGAATCAACAGGATCTTTCAAAACTATAGATTTGTCCCCATTGAAGGAATTCACAGTTCAGTATTTGTAGGTTCTAAATACAGTTCTAAAACAAAAGTTCCCCCAAATATTCTGATTACTGTTGCTACCAGGAAATAAACATGTATCCTTCTTTGGAACAATTTTTGCCCCGGTGGAGTTATAGAAAAATTGGCATACAATTATAAGATGCAAATAAAACTATTGAAGTCAACACAGGAAGCAGGTATCAAGCCTATTTGTGTGGTGGTGAGGCAGAGAGAGCTACAAAGACATCCTCACTGTGGTCGGTCATTCTGTAAAGGTTTCTTCAAAAAGAAAAGCCAGACACATCACAGAGCCAACTCATCAGAGCTGTGTCAGAGTTCTGATAAAGCAAACATCCAGAGCGCTAACACCTCGACCATTCCCATCATCCTGCTCTGCTGATCCCCGGAAATGGGTCAGAGGAGACCTTGTCTAACCAGAGATGAATGACATCATCCAACCAGAGACGACTGACATCATCGAGGAGTAGTTTTACGATCACAACCTCACTCTAGGGGAAACATAAACAAGTTCTAGATGACAAGCAAAACCCTGATGAAAATAATCCACTCCTGACACAGCCAATGTGCCAGACACTCTACAGCGGTGCTCTCTTCACAGAAACTCATTAGACAAGAACTGTTGTCTCCATCGGATGATGAAAAACTGAGGCTCAGAGAGATGAGTGATTTGTAAGAGCAGAAAACTAATATTAATAAACAAAAAAAGGCAAAAGGTGAACCCAGGGCTGACTGGCTGCAATGTTCCTTTTCTTTCCTACCCAGAGCTACTCACCAGCAATTGAATGAGACCACCACCTGCAGAGTGAGTTGAAAATATTATTTAAATAAGTCCTGAGGTAAACTCGTGGGACAGCCACTGCATATCCAGGACCCAGAGAGCTAGGGTCTAAGGTGAGAATTCTCATTTCTAAGAGATTTTGAAAAGATTGCAGATGTAAGAGATGGTTTCTGATAAAAGTTCAAAATCAGTGCTTTGGGAATACTACTACTACTAATCATTGAGTAGACTCATTGTGCTAGGAATTTCCATGCATTCACTCATGCCTTACAAAATCCTGGCCAACTAGGTGTTTTTATTTACTTTTAACAGATAGAGAAATCATTTCGGTGCTGTGCCTTTCTCAGATTCCCCAAAGTCACACTTGGAACCCACACTGGCCCAACTCGGAAGCCTGGGATCCTCCTACCAGTAGGATAAAGTAAGCAACAGCACAGCTTCTGGGGCTAGGCCACCTAGGTTCAAATCCTGGCTCTGTATCTTCCAAGTTATGTGGCCTGGACAAGTTGCTCAACTTCTCTGGGCCTCCGTTTCCTCATTTGTAAAATTAAGATAATAATAGGATTATTAAGGTGATTAAATGAATCAATCATTATAAAGCACTTAAAATAATGCCCTGCACATGGTTAGTAATGCATATGTCAGTGATAATTATCAACATGGTTACTGAGCCACATTATGCAAAAGAACAGAGAATTATTAGTTACAATCACATGATTATTAACATTTTTTTTAATACAGTGGGGAAGGGTGGCTGTTTGCACCACTTTTGGGGTCCAGTCTGCTCACAGGGTTCCTAGAGTCTGGGTAACGTCATAACTTAATGCAAATGATAACGATCCAATTTCCTTACGAGGCAAGCATGTCATTCGATCAGTTTGCAAAAACCTGAGATATTAATAGCCTTGTGCAAACAAAGTGTTTATTATACCTCATGGCTTTTTTTTTTTAAGTGGGTTACTATACTGCGTGTGTCTCCAATGTGGCGCCAGAGTTAGGATCAGTATTAAGGGGATTGTATGCTGTAAAATTCTAGACAACAGGAGCACAGTATAACTTTTTTTTTCAGTGGCATTTTTTGTAAGTCTAATTTAACAGACAGTCAGTTTTCTTGGCTGACCTCTTTATATTTTATAAACCCTTGGGCAATATGAGAACTGAAAGCTGAACTCTGTGTGTGTGTGTTTGCGTGTGTGTGTGTGTGTGTGTGCAAGGCATGATGGCACATATGCGCATGTGCACATGCATGGGTTTGGGATCAGGAAAACGGTGCAGTTTTCATTAACCCCATTGAGTACTCTGGTCCTTGCAATGACAAGAACCTCATCCTTCATTCTGCAGTTTTGTTGTTGTTGTTCAGTCACTCAAGTCGTGTCTGACTCTCTGTGACCCCATGGACTGTAGTGCGCCAGGCTTCCCTGTTCTCCACTATCTCCCCGAGTTTGCTCAAGTTCATGTCCAATTAGTTGGTGATACCATCTAACCATCTCATCCTCTGCTGCCCTCTTCTTTTGCCTTCCGTCTTTCCTAGCATCAGGGTCTTTCCCAATCAGTCAACTTCACATCAGGTGGCCAAAGTATTGTAGCTTCAGTTTAGTATCAGTCCTGCGAGTGAATATTCAGGGTTGAATTGCAGTTTTAGAGTCCCTTAAAAAGCAAGTTGAGGCCATCTACTTTGAATTTTCACTGTAAAGCCTTAGGGGTGTGCATAGTTTAAAATCTTTCTCAGAGATGAGATACAATGTTTATTTAAAGTGGTGGGTGATTCACTCCTTCCCACTAAAATCTTCCTTTATTTATTTTGCTCCATAACCATCAGGTCACGCTTTCACTTGCAACTCTGAAAAGTCATTTCATGTGTACTGTACAGTTTAAAGCCAGAGATAAATGGATGTGACCTAGATTTAGCCACTGTTTTTGCATAGCCTTGCAAGAGATCTCTAAAGATAAGAAATCATCACATTCGACAAGCCTGTCTAAACGCAAATCCAACTAGGCATTAAAATCCAAGGACTGGGAATTCCCTGGAGGTCCACTGCTTAGGACTCTGTGCTTCCACTTGAGGGGGCATGGGTTCAATCCCTGGTTGGGGAACTAAGATCCCACCCATACAGCATGGTCCAAAAAAATAAATAAAATCCAAAGGATTAAAGAAAGGGATGAGGAAAAGCAGAAGGACAGATTGTATTTTACTTTTGTTCATCAAAGTTCTGATAGAGTATCCAGTAGAGGTGGGGTGGGAATCTCTTGTTAAGGCAAAGGTAACTTCAACTGAAGCTGAATGCTCCATCTCTACAAAAATAAACACCACTACTGTCCTTCTTATGGCCAAGGTCAGGAAATCTGTTTCCTTGGAAATCCACTGAGCTCATTTCACCCCAACACATTTATCTTCTACTGATTAACAGAGAACCACTAGCAGACTGTATTCTAGCAAGCTATCTGACAGCAACCTCTGTGGTCTCACAACAGCCCCATGTGAGAAGATGACATTTCTCTCCTGATGTTTCATGATGTATCAACCCAGTATATCACATTGCCTATCAAGGAGTTCTTCTGTTTTTCTTTTAGTGGCCTCAAGCTAATAAATTAACCTAAAAATAATCTGGCAACTGACTTTGATAGGTAATTTTGTAAAAGGCTCTTCCTCTTGGAGGAAGTAAAGACTTAGAAGTCAAAATCTAAGAGATAACAAGGAAGGAAGGGAACTAACATAGATCGACTGCCCACTCTCCATCCAGCAGGTGTACACATGGTTTTATTTCACCCTTAACAATAAACAGCAACTGAACTGGAATTATTAAGAAAATTTAGATCACAATACTCACACCAATGAACACTACACCATGCTGTCTCATTAAGGGTGACTAGTGAACTAGTGAATGAAAGAAAATACTGTGCAGAGTAATTCACTAAACCTACTCCTATCTCAAGCTGATGCATTCAGATATTTCTGCTATAAGTATTGCTGGGCTCAAAGAAATATCCTGATTCAGGCAGATGGTGTATTATCTTGGAATTATCTGCCTGTCCACCCAAGGAATCAAACCAAGATGGTAGGATGTTGCCAAATCCTCACAATTCCCTTCTGGAAGAAATGAGTTCTGAGGCATTCCTCTGGATTCTCCAGATTTTACACTAGAAGTCTCTTGGGTATATTTCAATTAGTAGAAAGATGGTACTGTTGAAACACCATTTACACATCTGTTCCTCCACCAGACCCTGAGCAACTGCAAGGCACAAGCTGAGTCTGATACATATTGCTAGATTATTTATGTTGTTCAGTCATTAAGTTTGAACTCTGACTCTCTGCAGAGTGTGGACTGCAGCACACCAGGCTTCCCTGTCCTTCACTACCTCCGGAATTTGCTCAAACTCAGGCCCATCGAGTCAGTGATGCCATCCAACCATCACACCCTCTGTCATCCCCTTCTCCTGCTTTCAGTCTGTCCCAGCATCAGGGTCTTTTCCAATGAGTCGGCTCTTTGACATCAGGTGGCCAGAGTATTGGAGCTTCAGCTTCAGCATCAGTCCTTCCAATGAATATTCAGGGTTGATTTCCTTTAGGATTGACTGGTTTGATCTACCTGCAGCCGAAGGGATTCTCAAGAGTCTTCTCCAGCACCACAGTTCAAAAGCACAATTCTTTGGTGTTCAGCCTTCTTTATGATCTAACTCTCACATCCATACATGACCATAGCTTTGACTATCTGGACCTTTGTCAGCAAAGTGATGTCTCTGTTGCTTAATATGCTGTCTAGGTTTGTCATAGCTTTTCTTCCATATCGCGAGATGACTGGCAGTAATTCTGGTACCAATGCTAGGAGGTGCTCACTCAGAGTTTTCTGTCTATGACCCTGTACACTGTGTTGGTGTGGCAGATTAAAGATGGGTGCAACTTCTTTGACACTCTTTCTATCAAGAGATGGGGTCTATTTCCTTTCCCTTTGAATTTCGCCTGGGTTGCAGCACATTTGATCAATAGAATAAGGTGAAAGGGAAGCTCTGCTAGGTTTGGACCTTGTCTCTAAGTGGACTGGCAGCTTCTGCCTTGAACACTTGGGCTCCTGAGCCTCAGGTAAAAAAGCCTGACCCCTCTTCTGGGAAGACCACACGGGTACATCCTGAAACTACTTAGGGAGGAGGAGGGCTCAGTCATCCCATCCCAGCTCCAAGCTTAGAAGCAAATTCATCATAGATCACCCAGTTCAGCCCAGCTGCCACCTGAGCACCATCAAGTGACCCAGGTCAAAGCCACATGGAGCAGGAGAACAGCCCAGTCAAGTCCTGCCCAAGTTTCTGACTCCTAAAAATCGATACAAAATTGGTATTTGAGGCCATAAAATGTGGGGTAGTCGGTTAAACAGTGACTATTTGAAAAAGTGATAAAGGTACAAATCTTATTATCCTAGAGGTGATAAAGTTTGAAATGCAGTAAACAGAGCCACAGACACAAAAAACAAACATCATCACCAAAGGGAAGACGGAGGTGGGTAGGTGTAAATTAAGAGCTTGAGGATCAAAAAAAAAAGAAAAAAAAAAGAGTTTGAGGATCTACTGTACACCACAGGGACGTATACTCAATATTTTGTAATAATCTATAAGGGAAGAAAACTTGACAAAGAATATATGTATACATATAACTGAATCACTTTGCTATACACCTGAAACTAACACAACATTGTAAATCAACTTGACTTCAATTTAAAAAAAAAGGGTGCAGTAAGTGTGAAAAGGTTATAAGTTGGTGAGAGGAAGCTATAAATAGCTGGAAGGTCCAAGGTCTTTGGAGGTCAGCATCCCTAAACACAAGTATTCCTTGGTGGCCCCATGTGGCCACAAGGTCAGAGACACCCTTAAATAACTTATTAATTTCTTGTGACTCATTTCTTCTCTTGTAAATTTGAGGACTTAGCTTCCTCCAAGGTGGCAGATTCACTTGCTCATGCTGGTGATATCCAAATTGAAGAAGATTCCTCTTTCCTATTTTTTCTCCTTCTCATAACTCTGGGCATGATTTTAATCATAAATACAAGCATGACTTAATCAAATAAAGATGTATTCAATTTTCCAAAAAGGCTAAGAGCTCTACTAAATATTAGTAGGTTCAAAAACATTTCCCAGAGCACGGGAGCTTTATCGGAGCACATTTCAATAAAGGCTGCCTTTTGCATAGATCTCTAAAAATACAGTAAGGGTCACTGCTATTTGGGAAAAAAAAATCAGTTTTCCTCTTTTTCCCCCTCCTCCTTCCCTTCATATCAGAAGGCTTTATCCCTTTCCTATTCCATGTGATATTGCTGTCCATCTGAAGTCATATCATGATCACACCAGTATATGCTCTTTGGAGTCCGTGAACATAAGAGAAGTCAGGGGTAGGAGGAGGACAGGACGGTTTTATGTTACCACCATTCATCACGGCTCTGACAGACTATTCTGTAGAGAGGGGAAGGAGAGAGCCGCCTTGCCAAACTAAACATGATTTCCACAGAAGCTCGGGTGTCTTGACTCTCCCGGGCAGGGAGAAATCAACAGACGCAGAACCCCAGATGAAACTAACTCTGAGCATGCTCCCAGAAATGCTATCTTAGGTCTTTCCTGCCTGGGATTCTGACTCTAGAAAGAGTAAGCATCTATAAGTATGGGACAGAATGACCCCCAACCTTGGGATATGTTTCAAATCTGTGATGCCCATGGCGAATGACCGCATCTGAATCACAAGGAGAGCTCTTAGAAACCACATCTGCCCACAGGGAAATCTTTTCCTCTCCAGGGACAATCAGAATCTCCAGGAAAGAGGCCATGGGCAGGCCTTGTAGAAGCTCCCCCAGGGCTTTTATAGGAAGGGGAGTACCTCCTACACCCACATGGCAGCACGCATGAGCACATACCCACATACTCTTCCCCTGCATAAAATCAGTGTCCTGAATAATCCTGATAAATCATCCATATAACCATCCAAACACCCTAAAAACCTCTTCTAGTGATCCTATCTTCCTCTAGGAAGTAAACTGTCAGCCATGTGTTAAGTAATACAGTAATCAAAGGGCATCTAGAAATTTCAGAGGTTTTATCCTTCTGAATAGTTGAGCTCTCCAAATAGCTAAAGATCTGTCCATTTAAGTCTTTTATTTTTCAAAATAACCTTTAAGCAATTTTGGATATAAAACTCTCTAGCATTTTATGGCATGCGTTCAAATTATTACCCGAATATAATTTAGCCTCACCTACATAATTCAAGGCTGTTATCATAAGCATCCATTTCTTCCCACTGACAGAAGGGAGTTTTATACCAAGGAGTTTTACCACTGAAGGCTGCAAAGACTTCCAAATGCGCTAAAGGCAAGTGGAAAGTTGGAGAAAAACAAGCCAAAATTGGATTTCCAATGAGGCCACAGCAGGTATCAGAAGACAGGTAGGGTGCCACAGAGGCAAAGATTGCGTTAACTACAAACAGGATAAGATTTAGGAAAATTGTCCGTAAGAGACATTGCATTCTGTGACTTGATCTTCTGGACTGGCATCACTGGGGTGCACTGGCAAACACTGCAAGTCTAAAGGTTCACCTCCTCCTATCAGAGTGTCTTCCTCCAGCACTCCTTCCTATCCAGTGCTTCAAACTTCTTGGTCCCAGAGAGGACCAAAGGCTGCCTTTCCAGTGCTTCAGTTCCACGTGTGCTGTGTCTTCTGTGAGGTGTTCAGGGATCTCTCTGACTTACTTCTGGACCTTGGCTGTGTTTCAGGAGGTTAGACTGCAGCATAGCTGAGCTCCAGATAGATAAGGAGATGTTAGTCTTCCTTATTTTCCTTAAAACTACCTCCTTCCCAGATTCCTGTGTTCAGTGACATTGAACAAACCCAAGGTCACAGTCTCCATTCAATGGGCTTCCATCTTGAGCTGTATCTTTTCCAATTGTTGTTGTTCAGTCGCTAAGTCATCTCTTTGAGACCTCATGGACTATAGCCTACCAGGCTCCTCTGTCCAGGCAAGAATACTGGAGTGGGTTGCTATCTCCTTCTCAGGGGATCTTCCCAACTCAGGGATCAAACCCGTGTCTCCTGCTTGGCAGGCAGATTCTTTACTGCTGAGACACCAGGGAAGCCCCATCTTTTCCAATTTGGGGACTTTAATTGGAACAGAGCTTGCTGCTCATGTCATGGGGCGGCCAGTGCTGCAGTAATCTCTGGGAATGTACACATCCCTTGAGGACTCATTAAGGTCCTCTAAATTCCAGCCTCCAAGTACAGATCCCCTCCTGGAGATGAGACGGCCTCTGGGAGGAAGATAAACCATCAGTATTCCACTATCAGAGGTCACACCTCAGGGCAAAAAGTCAGGAGCCAAAGAATAATAGTGATTTAGCAGCTTACATTACAGGCAACAAAACTTAACAAACCTTGCCTTCAATTAACTGAAGTCACATGTCACATAATTAAAACAGGGCCAGAGAGCACAATCCATCTGTACAGGGAGGCATGTAAGAGTGGCTTAATTGAAAAAAGAAGAAAAAGGAGGACAGGGAATCATGTTTTTAATTTTCAAATCATCTTATAATATCTCTGACTAACTTTGATCAAGCTGCTTTTTCAGAGAACTCAGTCTTTGCTTTCCCTCCAAATATCACTCCACCCTCTGGCCGGCCTAGTTTCTCTTATTTTTCTTCTATTCTGGCTGATTTTGAGGCAAAGAGGTAGGAAAGGATTTGCTACAAACAGCACATGTGGTGAGGAGTGAACACTTGGGAGTCAGAGTTGGACTTGTATCCCAGCCCTGCCCCCTCCTAGCTCGGTGACTCTGGCCAAGTGACTTAATTTCTCTGTGACTCAGCAACTTCTTCTGTAAAAAGAAGAAAGAATACAGGAGTAGAAAGAATATTTTAACTGGGTGAAGGTGGTCCAAAGGCACAAGCTTCCTACAGCTGTAAGATGAGTAAGTCCTAGGGATGTAATGTACAACACAGGGACCATAGTCAGTAATACTATATGGAATATTTGAAAGTTGCTACTAGAGTAAATCTTAGCAGTTCTCACCACAAAGAAAAACAGACGTGTGAGTATGTGAAGCAATGGGTGTTAGCTGAACTTATTGTAGTGATCATTTTGCAATATATACACATATTAAATCCTTATATTGTACACCTTGAACTAATACAATGTTATGTGGCTATTAGATGTCAATAAATGGGGAAAAAAAGATGCCTCATCATGCAAACTTCATAGCAGAGCTGTGAGAACAGAGATAATATTAATAAAGGGCTTAGCAGAGGGTCTGGTACACAGAAAGGTGACTCTGTCTGATGCTTTTAGAACATGCCTTAAAATTTGAAGGTCTCCAAGGAAGTTACCTGAGGATCCATTATAGTAAGCAAGAATCACTGTTCATGAACACATATGTAACTAGTATTTGAAAACTCTTAACAGCTTTAACTTCATTCTTGAGATTTCATAACCAACATTTATTTGTATGATAATTTTTCCAATTTCCTAATAAATGCAAAGAAAAGTCTTCACCAAATTTCCAAACATTTACAATCCAGGACAATTAGAGGTTTCCACCTACAGATGTCAATTCCTCTCATTCCCTCAGATATGCCCACTTCTCAGTCTTATTGTCTCACATGTTTCCTCCATAACATTGGGTTTCTTGGGTCAGTCCTTGCCCTTGTTTTGTCTCCCTCTACATACCTTCCCTGGAGGGCAACTCTCTCCCTGAGTCTTTCCTCACCCCCTAGCACTGAGCACCATCTCTATAGTATCTTCTACAGGCCCCTTCAAGGGAGACCCTGTTTTTGCACAGGTGACTCCTTCTGTCAAGAATGATCATCCCTCATCCTGCTTTAACAGACGCTTCTTGAGGCCCCACCCAAACATCAAGTCCATAGTGAAATCTTTCCAACTCTGCCCCCTACATACCGTGTTTATATGACACTATGACATTTTCATTATGACCATGTCTGCCTCCCCTACTAGACTCAGGGCTTTTAGAGCAATGCTTTCATGTGCATCAGAATCCCCTAAAGATCTTGGGTCATGCTGATGCCACATGAGTAATAAGCTATTAAGAACATCTCTCACCTCTCAGTAACTTGGCATCATCACCATCATCATCACCATCATCACCATCATCATCACCACCATCATCATCACCATTATCATCATCACCATCATCATCACCATCATCACCATCATCACCATCATCATCACCATCATCATTCATCACCATCATCACCATCATCATCACCACCATCATCATCACCATCATCATCATCATTCATCACCATCATCACCATCATCACCACCATTATCATCACCACCATCATCACCATCATCACCATCATCTTTTCGACACGGCTGCCCAGCAGCTGTACTTAGGGAGATGAGATGCCAGGGCTGCCTGAAATAATGGAGGGCAGAGGTGAACAGAGGATGTTCATTTGGTGGGGGATGGACTGGAAAGCCTGAGTAGAATCAGAAAGGAAGAGGAGGCTGGATGAGGTTAGTGAAGAGACAGGAGGTAGCAAAGACGGGAAGAAAAGAGAGTAAAAAGGATGGAGAGGAGACAACAGGAAGGGAAGAAAAGGAGAAAGAGATGGCCATCAGATGAGAAAAGAAAGGTAGCTGACTTCTCTCCTTGGGGAGGGATTGGTCTTGCACCATATGACTTTCCAGAGTAGGGGATGAATTTCAGGACTGGAGCCTTCCAGAGGATGGTCATTCCAGCCATTTACGCTCAGAGCTTCCCCCCTTCACATTAAAGGTTCTGCCTTCCTGAGCAACTCAGGAATGAGCTGTCACTGTGAAAGGAATAACAAATGAGGGCCTGTCCCATGATTGTGAGTATATGAAATGTCATAGCAGTTCAGAAAAATCTCAGTCTGTAGTTCAGTCCTAAGACTTAAAACTCATTGCCCATTCAAACAACCCAAACAAAATTACCTGATACAGCTCGATCCGTTGTTCAGGCACTCTGGCTTTTGGGTTCTGTAAACGAAAGACTCTAAACTCGGCCTTCACCAAATTGGAAGCATTCTTCTCCATCGCAGAGACGTCAAATCGGACAATTCTAAAGTACGGTCTGTAGAAAGTGGGTGGGATGGCATCTGTAAAAAGTTAGAGCAATCATTGAAAATGATAAAAATCCATTGTTCTCTCACAAAAGACCCTGCAGCATTAGACAGCCTTAAGAAACCATACGGGAAATATCTATAGAATGATTTCGTTTCCAATGGCCAATGTAATATCATTAACAATTGAACTAGGAAAAAAAATAAACATGTGCATTTGGTTACAGGAGTAGCCGATTAAAAGGGACTAACAAACCACTTCCAATTCCATTTGAGGGCATGAAGTTAACCCTCTCCTTTGAAAGTTGACGGAGTGGTGGAAAATCCTAAATGGTTATGAACTGGAACAAGTTCATGACAGTTGATGCCTGGAGAAAGCTGTCAGGCTTGCATACACTTTAATCAAATGTGCCAAGAAAATAGCTCCTAATGGCAAGCAGTTTGCCCATGTATTTTTTCCCTTGAAATTTTGGCACCCAAACACTCTACTCTCTCCAGGTTCATGGACTGCATCTTTTTTGGCTTCTATAATTTGGTCTTTGACACACACAGGACCAAATACACCCTCTAGTGAAGCTAGGGTGAGGACAGTTGAATGAAAATACACACATAGTGGTGATACCAGGTCCAGTCTTAAAATTCTTTATTCGGCATAAATGTTCATGGGTGGGAGGGAATCCCAGTGAATGAAGAGAAAGAATCAACCCCAAGGCCTTCTGTTCTGAGCCATGAAAAACACAGATTTGCAGACAGCCCACGACAGTTTCAAGTTCATGGGCTGCTAGAATGTACCTGTTATTTTGAGGTAACCTGTCTTTGCCTTTGGATATATAACTTGAGGTTAAAACAAAACCAAAGCAAGTTTGAATTCTATCCCCATACTTCCTATACAACACCCATTTATTCAGTACCTACACTGGGCAGGCTAGCTGTTACAGGTATGTTTCTATAGTATAGGTAGAATAGGTATATTCCTACAATACTCTTTGAAAATCTCCTACAAACTTACTTTCATTATTCTGGAATGTATCAACCAACTCTGGTGGTTCGATGATGTTCTACCCCCTCCTAAATTATGTCACATCATTACAACATAATCATTCTCAGTTTTTATGGCCCCTTACAAATGTTTTCTTTTCTTGGAGGGGGGGGAGTGGAAGGAGGGGCTTCCCTGGTGGCTCAGATGGTAAAGAATCTGCCTGCAATGGGGGAGACCCAGGTTCAACCCCTGGACTGGGAAGATCCCCTGAAGGAAATGGCTACCCACTCCAGTATTATTGCCTGGAGAAGAATTCCATGGATAGAGGAGTCTGGAGGGCTACAGTCCACTTACAAATGTTTTTATTATTTTGCTATTATGCTTGCTTATTTTGTTTTCCCCAGTGAAATTTTAAGAATCCTGAGGACTGACAGTATTTTCCATATATTTTTCTGCACCTACTAGAACAGGAGTCTGCACATATGAAGTTCACCCAATATCCACTGTTTGCTTAGTTGGTCATCAACAGGAGTTTTGAAAGACTTAAGCATCTGGTTATTGGCAAGACTAGCTTCTTATTAAATAAATGTACCATCTCGCTGATCTTAAAATAGAAATAAATACCTTTCATGATTTCCTGGGAAATCCTTGCTCTGGGATGATTACACTGAAAAATCAAATGCTAGGAACACACCAGCATTTCATCCTCTTAAGAGCTCTGCACTTTTTCCCCTCACAGAGGCTTTTCCCCATCCTTTCCCCATGTCCCCTGACACTCAGAAAGCATTTCATGGGGAAGTGATGCATTTCAAACCATGCTCTGCTTGATGACTGCTTCACAAATGACTGTGTGAACTGAAACTTTGTAGATCCAAAGTCTCAGAAACAATCAAACAAACAAACCTCCGCAAATCTAAAGCATCCAGGTTTCAGAGAAAAGAACCCACTTGCGCAGACACAGGGCTGACGCACTGCATCGTTAATGTGAAACATTTGCTGGACAGTTTCAGGAGGGCAAACATTCACCCAGGCAGAAAGGTCATGGGAGCCGCCAGCACAGCAGTTTGAAAAGGTAGCTGCACCAACATTACTTGTCCACGCCCCGTGTAAGATCATTTGTGAATGAGATGCTGAGATGAACCAAAACGTCATTCAGTTACCAGTGAGGGATCCTTCCTAGAATCTGCAGTGATCTTGGCCACAGCCCCCAAATCCAAATTTGTTATAGTTTGGATTTACATTGCTGTAGCATCTGCCTTTGGCAAAAAAGCAATGCCTACTGACATTTTTGGTTGTTTTAAGATTGAAATGTAAAATGCGGGAGATAGTACCATTAAAAATCCAACCACCTGTGTAAAAAAAAAGAAGAAATCAACCTTTCTGCCGGAACATGACCAGCCCAGGATGGGACCGGACCAGAACAGGCTGGTCCCATCCTGACAGCTCAGCTGAAAATAGGCTGGGAATCCAGGCAGAGAGGCCTGGGAGGAGGGCTTCACACACTCTCCAGATTGGCCAGAACCTTCCACAGGCCTAGTTTCTGCATTTATCTTCTCATAGCCTCCCCATTAGAGAGCAGAAGCTTCAAACATGCTTGGAAAGAGCATCCTGAAAGGGCAAGCCTGCTTCAGTGGGTTTCCTGTCATTAGAAAGAGTAAACAATCTTGTCGGTTTCCCCTTTCCTTTCAGTGGAAACCACCCCCCCAACCCCGGGGGCCTAAACTACTTCCACAGACATGCAGCGTTCACACCCGGCCACCCCAATCTTATCCTTCCATCAAGTTTGTAAATAAGCGCTCTTGAGATTTATTTTTATTCTCTTTTGTGTTTATTAAACTTTGAACAATTTTTTTCCCTTTCTGGTCATCTGCCCGTACACACACTTGCTTTTTATGGCTGCTTCAGACCAGGAGGTCAATTTTGTTTCTCCTTCTTCTAAGCAAATCATCCAATGATCCGGTCCTAGGCGTTCGAGCTTTGAAGGGGTGTTTGCAAATATTTACGGGCGTCACTGGCTAGTTAAGTACGTTGTTCTCTTCTGCTCCCTATAAGCTGGCAATCAGCCCTCCTCCCTTCTGGCCATGATATCCGTGTTGGCTGTTTTGACTGCCTGATAATATAAATCCACATATCTGGTGCTCGTTTTATAAGTCAAAGCTGTTCACGGAGGAGGTGAAATGACAGTTCGACATCCCTTCCCTCCCCGCCAGGGCCTGGGCTTTGGACTCATGACGCCGCGAAGGGACCAGGCTAGCAGGACACAGCCGCCTTTCCCAAACCCCTGCTCCACCACCGAAGAGCAGGAGCTCACTGGATAAAGACTGGCAACTCAAGAACTGACCACCACTTCTAAGGGTCAGTCCCAGCTGTCCCCAGCTGTCCTCTGCTATGGGTGACCGGCCCCCAGCCTGGCTAAGGTACTTGAACAACTTCCCAAATACTTCTGCACTGGAGGAAAAAATAAAAGTCACAGCAAATTGCTCAGACCCAGCTCATGATCCTGCCCTTACCTCATAGAAGCTCTCAGAGGCAAGGTGCAAAGAGCTGAACACGGCCCTTCTACACCAGCCTGGTGCTGAGGCTGCTTTCCCGTGCTCGTGTTTAATGGCTTGATCCAACCACCTGGCCTGGGAGGGATGCAGATTTTTTCTCCACCTTCTGCAAGGACTCGTGTCCTCCTTTGGAATGGGAGCTCTCTCTAAAGGCCTCTGATGTTTCAACTCAGCTTCTACCCCATTGTGAGGTATTCAAGGACTCGGGTTTGACCTTTGCCAACTTGCCCTCATTTATCCTAGTTGGCACTCTCCTTTCAATGTCTGACCCACTTTTTTTTTTTTGGTTCCATCAGATGCACCTTCTGTCAGCTCTGCGGATTTCAGACCACCAAACTGGTTCTGCTCCCCTACCCTACCTCTCCCTCCCCTCCCCACCTCCCACTGTCCCATATGCTTTCCTGTCTCAAAAACGCTTGCACCTAGGAGATTCCAGAATGTCACCCAATGAGGAGTGTTCCCCTCACCTCAAATCCCTGCTAAATCCCACATAAGAGAATAGACAGAGGGGAAAAAAAAGGAGGAAGTCTAACTACTGATTTCTAAAGTCTAGTACCTTAGAAATAAAGTACACAATAAATGTCATGAGTTTGAATAAACTCCAAACCATCCCTGCCCTCCCCACTCTCCAGCCCTTGGAAGAATTGTCTTCCACAAAACCAGTCCCTGGTGCCAAAAAGGTTGGGGACCACTGGTGTACAGAATGCCCCAGTGACAGCGTCTGATCACAAGCTACTTTCATAAGCATTCTAGGTTGACTTGTCATCTGTTCGAAATAACTTATCGACTCATTGTAAATTGTCTCCACCCCATGTTAGCACCTCGTGGTCAGCAATCTTCACTTAAGAGTCCTTCGGTTCCCCATGGCCCAGAGATGGCTTCATGGGCATGTGGTCATGGCAGTTGTACCAGTTCCCAAGCTCAGAAAAGGCTCACACTGGAATCTGATATTCTGTGGTTGCCATCTTCAACCCCTTGATCATTTCACCTTTGAATTTAGGCTTCAAATGTGACATCTACTGGGACAACGGGGATGGAGTCGGGGCATGGAGCCTCACTCATGTGCTCTGCCACCCTTCCATACTCCTGGCCTCCCCAGAGTTGGTGCTGGGCCCCCTGCCCCCCCAGAAAGCTGGTGCCAGGCACCCATACCCGAAGCATCTCAGAGAGGGCACGGAGGCAGCTGTTTCACCCAAGGCTAGCAATGCAACAGAACAATCAGACACAACTCAGTGGGAGCAGGGACCGAGCCTTGCCACAGTCCCATATAATCAAAGTCTTATCTATGTGGCAACAGAGACAGCATTTAGCTTTTCAGAGCCTGTTTCTTCATCTATATAACAAGGTAAATAATCCCCTACTTCATACGTATTGACTCAGGTTGTCAGGATCACACAAATGAGCAGATGGAACAGTTGAGAACTGAGTCTAGAACAAATTTCCTCTCAAAAAAGGTTCCTTCCTATCCCCTTTTCCATCCTGCAACAAAGGGGTTAAGTGATCCTTGGGCCTTCCTTGAATGTCCCACAGAGAGAGAAAACCCTCACACCACCTAACTGAATTAGAGGAGAAGGAGAAAAGTGTCCTGGGGCAGTTTATCAAGGACTCTGGGTGTTCGATTCCTGCCCACTGCAGAGAGGAAGGACAGTTACCACTGTACTCACAGACTCCCCACCACCAGACTTTAATATTTACCTGTTGCGCTCAACTCTGACCATCAGAAAGGATGACAAGAGAATTCTATCCTCCCACCAAACACCCTCTGCATCAAACAACTCCACTTCCCATGACAATGCTTGGATTAGAACTGTTTAACAAAGAAGTTAGTGAAAAACACAAACCGAAGAAAGGTCTTACAACGTCACCAATATGTGAGGAGCTCTGGCTAAAAGAGGAGATTTGGAGCCTGAAAGAAATACCCAAGGACATCCAGAGTCCAGCCTTTAGGGGGGCAATGCTTCAATCATCTCTATCTGTTGTCTATTCTCTATTGGGCTGCTTACACCATAAAAAAAAAAGTGTGTGACAGACATTGGAATTGTGGGTCAAGTATCCCTGAGTATTTGTTGCATTTAGTAAAGCTTAGACCACAGCATCTGCCTCACCTGGGAACCTGGGATAAGTGCAAATTATCCAAGGAAGCCTGACGCACCATCAAAGTTTAAGAACCACTGTGCTAAAAGGTACCAGTTGGCTGCTAACTGGAGAGGCCAGTGCTACTTCACAAAGCAAGCAGATTAGCAGAGGCCAAGAAGAAGAAAGAGACCTTAATTTCTAACAACTGCTTTCTTGAAGCTGGCACTCACAGAACTCCCAAGGGAAACCAGCACTGGTCCCAATGTCCTTGGGGAATTTCTAGGATAAGTCAGAGGGCAGTGGTTCAAAGTGAAAGGTAAAAGATATGCATCATACTCAGTCGCTTCAGTCATGTCTGACTCTTTATGACCCCATGGACTGTATAGCCTGCCAGGCTCTTCTGTCCATGGGATTTTCCAGGCAAGAATACTGGAGTGAATTGCCATTTCCTTCTCCAGGGGATCTTCCTGACACAGGGATCAAACTCACGTCTTTTATGTCTCCTGCATTGGCAGGCAGGTTCTTTACCACTAGTGCTGCCCATGAAATTAAAAGACACTTGCTCTTTGGAAGAAAAGTTGTGACAAACCTAGACAGCATATTAAAAAACAGAGACATCAGTTTACTGACAAAAGTCCCTATAGTCAAAGCTATGGTTTTTTAGTAGTCATGTATGGATGTGAGAGCTGGACCATAAAGAAGGCTGAAAGTCAAAGAATTGATGCTTTCAAACTATGGTGTTAGAAAAGGCTTAGACTGGGGACTCTACCCCAGGTAAAGGAAATCAACCCTGAAAATTCACTGGAAGGGCTGATACTGAAGCTGAAGCTCCAATAATTTGGCCACCTGACGAGAAGAGCCAACTCACTGGGAAAGACCCTGATGCTAGGAAAGACTGAAGGCAAAAGGAGAAGAGGCAGCAGGATGAGACAGTTGGATGGCATCACTGGCTCCGTGGACATGAATTTGAGCAAACTCCAAGAGACAATGGAGGACAAAGGAGCCTGGCATGCTGCGATCCATGGGGTCACAAAGAGTCAAACAGATACGATTTAGCAGCTGAACAACAGCATGGGGATGAAGGATTGTCAGAGGCCCAGAGCTTCTGTTTGTCTTACTCCCTGAAGCACTCACTAGTTGCCTGAATTTCGTTTTATGTCTTATTAATCTTTATTGGAATATAATTGCTTTACAACACGGTGTTAGCTTCTGCTGTACCGCCAAGTGAACCAGGTGTACACATACACGCATCTCCTCTTTTTTGGATTTCCTTCCCTTTTCAGTCACCCCAGATCATTTAAGTAGAGTTTCCTGTGCAATACAGTAGGTTCCTATTAGTTATCTATTTAATATATGGTATCAAGTGTGTATATTACTGAATTTTAAATACAAGCTAGATTCCTCTGTAGGGAAGAAGGTGTAAGAGGCTTACAGGGCATCCCAGGGCCCTGTTGTTTAGTGTGGATGTATAGATCCTATTCTATAGCAGGTTTCTCATGAGTGGGCATGGGGTAATGCTCAATGCTCTGCATTTTAACAAACTCCTGTGCAATTCTTATGTACCCTAAAGTTTGAGGACCACTGAAAGAAACCATGGGCTTCCCAGTTGGTGCTAATGGTAAAGAACTATTCTGCCAATGCAGAAGATGGTATAAGAGACTCAGGTTTGATCCCTGGGTCAGGAAGATCCCCTGGATGTGGAAATGACAACCCGCTCTTGTATTCTTGCCTGGGAAATTCCATGGCCAGAGGAGCCCGGCAGGCTACAATCTGTGGGTTGTAAAGAGTCAGACACAGTTTAGTGACTGAGCACAGATGCATGAACGCCCTAGACTACAGTTTATAAGTTCACTATAGACTATAATGAACTTGTCTAGGCTTCTCCTCCTTTCAATCTCATGAACTAGTTAGGGATGAATAAAATACATCCATTCCCCCATCTCCACCCTGAAAAGAACAGTCTCAACTCAGCCTCAGAATTTTATTTCACAATCCGCTCCCATTTTCTAAGATAAATTGGAGAATTTGTTTCATTTCTGCTAAGGAATGCTAAGGAAACACCTCCTTTACAAGTTTCATTTCTGCTAAGGAGGTCTTTCTATCCCCATTTCACAGATAAAGAAATCAAGAGCAAGGAGAGTGAAATAACTTCTGGCTAAGGTCAAGGTAAGACTGGCCTGTCAATCAAAAGCTCTGGCTTTTCACAATATCCTGCCTTCTGCACAAAGAAGTCCCATGAGTCAAAGACATGAATCCAACCCCAGGCAGAAATACCAACACAAGTGTTTTCAACACTTGTTCAAAAACGGGCACAAGGAAGCAACTCCTGTACAACTGTTTAACCTATTAAAAGCTCCAGAAACTTGAATGCAAAGCCTAGTATTTTCACTGATGGTCCTGAAAAGAATGGCTCTGATACGGTGATCTGTGGTTGCTCAGTGCAAAAGCTCCCCAATAAGAGACACAGTGCTAAGGTCAGGATGGCTCACGATCTCTTGAACCCCCACAAAGATATGCATGATGCCTCGAGCCTGGGAAGCATCCACTGGTTCTTATCCCCAGGCTCCTCAAATAAACAGAACAAACTTCTCATCCCTCTTTCCAGAAATGACTATATGTTCCCTGAAGCTCTGCAATGATCCACGTGGACTTTCAACAGCGCTTAATGAGGACTCCTCACTCCTGATGTCCCCAGCTTTGAGGGAAGTAGTTTGGGGTTCATTAGACATCCTCTGGGGTGCAGCAAGACAAGCAACCCGCCGCAGGGCTGGAGGGCAAGAATGAGCTGCTGTTTGTTGTGCACACAGACACGGCCAGCAAGAAACCAAGACGATTGTGTTCGGGAGTTTTCTTCAATTTGTCTTGGCACACAGGGATAGATTTGATTTCACTCCCACAGCCCAAGCACTGCTGACACTCAAGTCACAGCAACTTAATACAAAATGACTGAGGAATAAACAGCGCATCACTAGCGGTTGCTGCTTTTCTCCCCGGCCATCCCTCCTATTAAGTGTAACCCAGCCCTGGAGCACTTTTGATGGAAACTGGGTGTCTCGGAGAGGCAGATGGTGTCAGACCTGTCATGCTGCTGGCAGTCCGGAGTCTAATTGTGTCAGCATCAGCGTATGTGACTTGGCCCTCATCTAGCTACTAGTTGAGACTGTGCATGCTGTCAGCAGAACTGTTTGGGCCCCTTCTTACACGGGGCCAAAAAAAGAAAGAAAGTAAAAATCACAGTGATGCCAGCCCAGGGTGGTTGGTTTTATTGAACTATGACAGACACAGGGTTCCTAGCTTCAACTCCAAAGTTTCCATCACCGTCATAAAACTCCACTTACGTGGAGACACCTATTCCATTTTGATTTCTCTACTTTTCTCATCATGCTCAGAATTGTGTATGGAGGGGGCGCCTGGATCCACTTGTACAGGCAGGTGGGCCACACATGGGACACACGCCTTAGGAATGATGTCACGGTGGGAGGCTCTCCTCCTGGCTGGACCAAGTGATCAAAGTCACTCTTCTCTGCCATTGTCTCATTTTTTAATACATAAAACTTTTTTTTTCTTTCTCCCTCCTTGTCTTCTCTCCTTCCATTGCTCCACTTTCTCTCTCTTATCTTATTTCTCTTCAATCTATGCTTTTTTTTTTCTTGTAAAAAATGGGGGCAAAGCAGTCATGACTCAATGGACATGAGTTCCAGCAGCAAGGTTTGGGAGTTGGTGATGGACAGGGAAGCCTGGCATGCTGCAGTCCATGGGGTCGCAAAGAGTCGGACATGACTGAGCAACTGAACT
This sequence comes from Cervus elaphus, assembly GCF_910594005.1. Lineage (NCBI taxonomy): Eukaryota > Metazoa > Chordata > Mammalia > Artiodactyla > Cervidae > Cervus > Cervus elaphus. The sequence goes on along the minus strand of NC_057828.1, from coordinate 24,140,586 downwards.
GAACTGAATGGCCAGTGACCTCAAGACATAGTTAACCACACAGCCATTCTAGATCTCAGCAATGGCCACAACACAGTCAACAAAAAGAAGGCAAATGGCAGCCAGTGGCTAGGACCCTCTGCACTCCCAAATGTAGGGGACCCAGGTCCAATCCCTGGTCAGGGAACTAGATCCCACGTGCTGCAACTAAAGATCCTGCATGCCTCAAAGAAAATCAAAGGTCACACGTGCCACAACTAAGGCCTGGCACAGCCAAAGAAACAAATATTTTTTAAAATTTTGTAAAAAAAATAAGCATTGATTCCACTAACAAAGTAAACTTGGAAATGTAGGATCTCACCCTTAATCTCTTCATGGATGAGAGGCACCTTTTATTTTTAATCTTCTTCTGCAGATTGAGAAACGAGTAAAATCTTTTGCCAGAATTACACAAAGCATTGGCAAAATAAAGATGAAAATGTACCCTGTTGGACATTCTGGCTCATCCCTGTAGAGAGCTTTCCTAACCCAGAACAAACAGACATTCCCCTTTCCAGAAACTCTGCACTTTCCCTGGAGCTCTGTGATGATTGGTGTGAACTGTTTGACATGCTTAATGGGTGTAGTGGCTCTAATTAGCTTGCAAATCTTTCTCTAATCTTCCTAAAATTATAGCGGTGATGCATATAATGGCCATTGCGTGTCTTGTACTGGGAGCTCGTGTCTCTGTGCTGTCTGTAAGCCTCTTGCTTGTGGCCTGACTTCTCTGTCAGGCAATCACCTAATTACTTGGAGTCACTGTGCTGGTTTGCTGCTCTGCCCTGGAGCTAAGCTAATAAGCAACGGGCACACCCTGCTAGGATTGCAAGCTATTTACCAACTTCACCAAGTGGGACAGGCTATTATTGCTGATGTATTAAATTCATGACTGGGGAGTGAGGACATGTGAAGAGGAAGAGATGGTCTGGATTATCTCGTTTGAAAAGGAAAGTAAATACAGCTAACGTTGATTCTCCCTGAAACTTCATTGCACTTAGAAATGAGAACACATACAGGGCTTGCCTGGCACCTATTATGTGCTCTCTCCATGTTCCTGGGATCTGATTCCCTCTTGCTGCAGTGTTCTCTTGTCTCAAGACAAGAGTATCTTCTAGAACTCCTTCAGGGACAGAGACCTCAAAACTCAGGCAGATGACCTGCTGCAGTCTCTGATGGCTCCAGCTGTACAGAGTTCTTCCCCATGTTGGACGGAGATCTGCTCACCTCCAAGGTCCGTCTACTGGGGCTGGGGCTGCCACACAAGATGATTCACGCCCTTTTCCACATGACCCTACTCAGAAATTGTGAGGCCAGATTTCATGTCTCCTTGCCCCCATTCTTTTCTAAGCAAACATTCCTATTTCTTTTTATTATGACAGCCTTTTATCTCCACGGATGGTCTCCTCTCTGCTCCAGTTTTAAAACTGGACCCTTAAATTTGAACATAATTCTCAAGTCAGAATAGAGTAGAATTATCACCTTCCTTATGGTAGAACTTATACTTTTATGAATGCATCCCAACAGTGAATTACTCTCATTCTCTCTCTCTTTTAACCTTTCTACTCATAATTTTTTCTATGTGTTTTGGGTGCATAATAAATTAGAAGTTTTCCGTCTTTTCCACACAACCTATATTTTACAGATGTCATTATCTTATGTTTCATACCCTGAGGCCTTTTTGTGTGCAAACTTTACAGTGTGCCCCTATTCAATATGCATTTATTTGATTTGACTACTCATTTCAAATATGCTCAGATGGATGTGAAATCTGATTTGGTGAACCTGTGTATCCATTTTGCAGAGGTCAGAGTCAAAATCAGAACTATTCTGCTAAATGCCAGTCTTGAGTCTTGACTAGAAGGATGGTAGGGAGTAAGAATTGCTTGAAAGGAATTTTTAGTTATCAGATATCTTTATTAGCATTTCAGTAGATGGTCATTCAGTACCTTACAAAGAATACCAGAGTTTCAAAAGATGGAGCTTTCTTAGGGTTGGTAGACGTATTCACTAAGGGCGTGGACTCTTCCCCTATCCTGTTTGTACTGGCAACACAGCTATGGGCAATTAAGATATGGGAACATACAGGAATTATAGGAATCCAGATGAACTGTGGCATGACCGAGTTCTGGAATGGAGCCGCAGGTGTTATGCTTGTTTTAAGAATTCTTATGCATTTGGGCGCTAAGCAGCTTTCTGTTCAAGTTCGAGCCACCATTTGCAAAAGGAGAAAGCACAGCTTTTAAAGTGAGAATCTCCAAGGCAGAGCTAGGCCACAGATAAGTACCTTGAAATGTTTGAGTGTTTTATTTTTATTTAATTATCTGACGGCAAGCCCTACCATCTAGCTTCAATCTCATGACGTTGGTGTATAGAGGTATAACATGTACACATTTTCATCTGCTCATAGGGACACTGGGAAAGAAAACTGATTAAATAGTAGAAGGCAGGACCTCCACAGAGTGAATCCAATCGGTCCCAAGTTACTTTACACCCCAGCAGAGGAAAAGGGCACTGTCATTTTGAGAATGGAAGGAGAATTCTTGAGGAAAAAAAGAAAAAACGTTTCTTCTCTTTGGGGAAGCTTTGGCTCTGTCTTACAGCTCTATTATCTTTCTAAGCCTTCGGAAGCCTTAGTGGTGGACTTCTTGATGGTCCAGTGGCTAAGAATCTACCTGCCAATGCAGGCACTCGGGTTTGACCCCTGATCCAGGAAGATTCCACATGCCACAGGGCAATTAAGCCGGAGTATCACAACTACTGAAGCTGGTTAACCCTAGAGCCCATGCTCCACAACAAGAAGCTCTTGCACACAACTAGAGAGTAGCCCCTGCTCTCTGCACCTAGAGAAAGTCCACACATAGCAACAAAGACCCAGTGCAGCCAGAAACAAATGAATAATATTAAAAAAAAATTATAAAAAGCAAAGACAAAGTCTTGGTGGTAGGGGTCAAAACTCAGGCACTTTCTGAAGCTTTCCCCACTCTCTTTTCTCAGAGGTGGATGTGTAGATGGCACAGACCAACACCTTTATTTAGTTCTAAGCCAAGGGCTGGCCTACACTTCTTAAAAAAGCATTTACTAAGTATCTTCTAAAGAAGAGCTTGTTGAAAAAGCTTCAAAAGCTTTTTGAAAGTCACTCAGTTGTGTCCAACTATTTGTGACTCCATGGACAGCGGCCCGCCAGGCTCCATGGAATTCTCCAGGCAAGAATACTGGAGTGGGTTGCCATTCCCTTCCCCAGGGGATTTTCCTGACCCAGGGATTGAACCTGGGTCTCTGGCATTGCAGGCAGACTCTTTACCACCTGAGTCACCAGGGAAGCCCCTTTGAATAAGCCAGTACTTCTTAAATGTGTTGGACTTCCCTAGTGGCTCAGACGGTAAAGTGTCTGTCTACAATGTGGGAGACCTGGGTTTGATCCCTGGGTCAGGAAGATTCCCTAGAGAAGGAAATGGCAACCCACTCTAGTACTCTTGCCTAGAAAATCCCATGGACGGAGAAGCCTGGTGTTTATGGGGTCGCAAAGAGTCAGACACGACTGAGTGACTTCACTTTCTTAAATGTGTTAGAGTGGAAGCAAATAGAACTCCCAGGGCACCATAGTGATGTATACACACATGCATAACCAGAATAAAATAAGCAGCAAACGCAGGGAGAGAGACAGAACCTTTCTACAACACCAGCATGGGGTTTACCTGCATGTACTCAAGGATGCCCTAAAATCAAGGGAATAAGTTTTACCAGGTTCGGGTGTGTCTATTACGTCCCTGACCAAATTCCATTTCTTGTCATATTACACTGGTTTCATTCGACTATTCTTAAAGCATAGACAACATGTCAGAAAGATTTATGCATGTCAGAAAACTGAGAAAACACCCAGTTTCATAATATCACTGGAATAAATTAATTGAGCTTTTGTGTGTACACGGACAGGAAGATCACTAATAAAGAAAGTACACGATGCACGACAGAGCATGTGACACTGTCCTGAGGGCAGCTGCTGCCAGAGGAGGTTTGACAGTGGAAATCTGATAACACTTCTCAATTCCTTTCAAGGACTCTTAGACACCCCAAGAATTCTCCTCAAGGAAAGCAAGTCATGTTGCTGCTTGGCTATAGCACTCGACTGGAGACCCCCGAGGGTCAGGAAGCGGTCTGCACACATCTATTTCACCTATAGGAGAGCTCCTTTTTAGACCTTTGTGACGAGCTGCCCCTTGGACTGACACTGGGAAGTCGGGCCCTTGGAACGTTGCCTCTGTGTTGGAGGGACAAGCCTTTGTAAGTCTCATGAGTACAGAGACTGAAACTTCTCCCTCCCCAATGCCTCCCGGTACATAATCAGTGCCCAGTAAATATCACCATGGAGATAAATCCTTTTCTCAATGATGACGACCAGCGTAAATCACAAGCTCTAACATTTTCCCAGGATTTTATGCCCTACAATGTACTTTCACATACATTGTGAGCCTGATAACTCCATAAACTAGGTAGTGTTATCTTCATCCTACTGTTGAGGAAACCATAGTTCAGAGGCCAGTTTTATTTAAATGAGTCTGGGGACCCTTGGTGTTAACCTCTGACACCAGGCTCAGAACCCGCCCCCTCCTGTAAGATATAAATCCATTGATGGAGCCGTACAACCTCTTAGACAATGCATTCTTGAGTGAAGACTGGGGAGACCAGTTCTGAGGCCTTCATGGTATTCCAACTTGAAGAGATATGGAAACATTAAAATAAACACACCATCTGTTCCACCAGTGCTGATGCTCTCTGGTGAAAACAGTTCATTGTTATTGTGAAGGGCTATTCTAGTGCCAAGGGCACTACATGTCCAGCAGCCTCTGGGAGCATCTGAGAGGGACAGTGCTTAGAAGGGACCAAGATGGAGAACGTGACTTATGCTCAGGCAGCTACCTTGGGGATCATGACATACAATGAGTGACCTTCCCTGGAACTAGTACTTTGGGAATGACAAACAAATTCCAGAGGGAAGAAGGGAGCAGTTGCCCCCATGTTTCAGTGGGGGGATTAAGATGTCTTTAGGACATCTCTATCTTCCACAGTGCATGAGGGAGAGACTGGGCCACAGGCAACTGCATGTGTGCATGTGTGCTGAGTCGCTTCAGTCCTGTCAGACTCTGTGCAACCCCATGGACTGCAGCCCGCCAGACTCCTCTGTCCATGGGATTCTCAAGGCAAGAATACTGGAGTGGATTGCCATTTCCTCCTCCAGGGGATCTTCCTGACCCAGGGATCAAACTTGCATTTTCTCTGTCTCTTGCATGGGCAGCTGGGTTCTTTACCACTAGCGCCACCTGAGGCAGTGGGCATAAGGTTCAGAGGGACTTCCCGTAGGTCCAGTGATTGGGATTCTGTGTTTCCACTGCAGGAGGGGGCATGGTTTTGATCCCTAGCCAGGGAACTAAGGTCCCATAAGCCATATGGTGGAGCAAAAAAATAAAAAATAAAAATTAAAAAAGCAATATCATAAAATGAATGAAAGACTCAGTGATGCTTTTTGACTATCAGCCACTATGACAAAATCACTTTTTGGTGTATAAAGTAATTCCACAACTACTCGGACATTTACTGCATTTGTAAAATTTTTTCTCTGAATGTAGGGGATCAGCTGTGACCTCTCTTCCCTCAGGATGGCCTCACAGAAGTCATTCTGCCTTGAACAGGCAATCAGGGCAGCCCAAACTCAGACAGACTTTTACAAAGCCCAGCCAGTTGCTTTTTTGAAATCAATTTATCATATATTAATTATTCCTTGTTCACTGTAAGAAGGAAGCTAGGGAGCTCTCAGAGGCAAATATGCCTTCTCTAGAGCTCTACTAGGGGTTTACCAGGTGGCACTAGTGGTAAAGAACCCGTCTGCCAATGCAGGAGATGCAAGAGGCACAGGTTCGATCCCTGAGTTGGGAAGATCCCCTGGAGGCGGGCATGGCAACCCACTCCAGTATTCTTGCCTAGAGAATCCCATGGATGAATGAGCCTGGCGGGCTATAGTCCATGTAATGGCAACATGACTGAGTGACTGGAGCACAAAGTGAAAAGTGAAGTCGCTCAGTCGTGTCCGACTCTTTGTGACCCCATGGACTATAGCCTACCAGGCTCCTCCATCCATGGGATTTTCCAGGCAAGAGTACTGGAGTGGGGTGCCATTTCCTTCTATATAGCTCTACTATAATTGCACATGCGTCTAATAAGCCCAGGCTCATGAGTCTAACCAGAGCTTCTAATCTCACATAGGACAGACACATCTTGCTCTTGGTGGACCTTTTGGGCTGCGTTGGTTTCCGTAAAGGATAACGCTGAAGGGAGGAATGTTGAGGTATGCACAAGGGGTGCACAGACACATGAACTTCAAGGCATGTTTAGCAACGTAAACTATCCCTGAGAAGAAATCCTAGAATCCCCAAAGCACCTTATGAGTCTGACATATGGAGAGGCAGTCAGCATGGACTCAGTCCTATTTGCCCACACTTCCATCGGACCAGCTTTCCTCCCAAGTCAAGCGTGAGAAAAGAGAAGTGCAATGCGCAAGCGGCGCAGGTCTGGGACAGTGGCTATTCGGCCCGTGGAGGGATTTACAAGCAGTGTGGGCGGGGCTCTGCAGACGTCAGCCAGATGAGGACGCGGCGGTGTGACCTCTAGGAAGATCTCTATGGGGCATCAAAAACCTCTCCCGGGCTCAGTGCCCTGGGCTGGGACTAGACTCCAAGGCTGGGGGACTCACTCCCTACCCGTAAGGTCACAGTGGCCTTTTCTAGCTTGTCAAGATACCGTGGTACAAGGAAAACCCACTTTTCTTCGCAGCCATCCTTTTCTCTCTCTTAACCCCTACCCAGTGAAAAGTCCTGACAATTTTCAAATGAAGAGACAACTCCAGGGCACGCCTTGCTTTATCCCCTGGGACCCCAACCTGCGTTCCTAGGTTTGTGGGCACAACCCCGTCCCCTGCCCACCCTCCCTCAGCACAGTTGACTCGGCCCCAAGCGCTAAATGCACCATCTGATTTCTGATCTCCAAACATGCCAAATGCTGACACACCGCCACGCCCATGCCACATGAATCCTTCACCTAGAAACCCTTTACATTTGGCAAATTCTACTCATTCTTGAAGGTCCGGCCCGGTTTGTTCTCTTTTCAGAAGAATTTCCAGCTCTTCCGGAGCAGAAGCCATCTCTCCCTTCTTTGGGCGCGACAACACTCTTGTGTATGACGGTTCTCTCTTTAGATTTTACCTGCTAGATGAGCGCGAGGACTCAGATTCATTTCTGGGTAATAATACTCACTCTTGCTTGTAAGAATCGCTCTAAGGGTTAACTAAGGTAATGACTATGAACACAGCCAGTGCTCAAGAAATGTAAGTTTATATTATCAACAGACCACTGGGAGCAGAGGGGGAAAGGCAGCATCCAGTCTCAGAGTCTGATGCCAGGAAGACTCTCCTAAAGAAGAAGTCACATAGGTCAAAAGTACAGGAGACTCTGAAACACTGTAGATGGGAGGTAGTTTCTCTTGCCTTTGGAGTCAAACAAACCAGCACAGTCCTTGGCCCCATCTCTCCTACTCAGGGGATAACTGTTAGTATCAGGACCCAATGAGCCCAACCCAATGGACTTATTAGATTTCCTGACCTGTTGGATAACTCACATAAAACCGGGTGTAAAAGGAGATTTCTGGTGATTTTACTATTAAAAGTCACTAACGTGCAGTTTACAACATGCTTTCTTGGAAATGATCTCATTTTTTACTTCAGTGACATCTCATTTAGATGCTCTCATACAAGAACAGTGCCTGCTATGAGCCAGCACCCGCCTCTTGTTGTACAAATGAAGAGATAGGTTTAGAGCAGGCAAGTCGCTCATGCATGCAGTTAGAGCAGTGGCTGAAAATCGCAAACCAAGTCTATCTAGCCCCAACTCCACACTCTTTCTACTGCTCCATGGTCCTTTCTTCCCAATAAGGGCTCATGCTGAAGTTCTTCAAGGTGGAAAGTTCCAGAAGAACAGCCAAAGCTCAGTAAATGATTAGCCACCTCTAAGTGTCAGAACCATCCACAGAAGGAGTCCGAAACCTCTGACTGGGAACAGCCAGAGTCTCAGGACAAGGAGAGATGACAGAACCTGATGTCCTTTGAAATGTGACCATCCTGACAACTTGTGACACTGTGCTCAAGCTCATTAGACAAGTCTGGTTTTCAGCCTCTTGAATCTTCTGTTTTCCTCAAAGAGCAAATATGGGGAAGGAGACAGACAACACTGAGGGTTCAGAGGCTGAGCTTCTGAAAAGCCTCCTTTAGGTTTTGAAGGCGTGATACGTCTGTGTTATTGCTCCTTCACCGTGGCTCCTTACCAGCCAAGCACATGATGTGTGTGTGTGAGTTTCTAGCTCCTGATTCAGTGCTGTCTGTTGCAACTAAGTTGCTGCCACTGAGTGAGGAGACTGGTCTTCATCTCGCCTTGTGGTTGTGTTAAAAACCTTCAGTACAAAACTCTCAGACCTGGTTAAAGGGAGGAAGGGTTTATGTGAACGTGAAAGTGTGAGTGGCTCAATTGTGTGTGAATCTTTGTGACCCCATGGACTGTAGCCTGCCTGGCTTCTCTGTCCATTCTCCAGGGAAGCATACTGGAGTGGGTTGTCATTCCCTCCTCCAGGGGATCTTTCCAACCCAGGGATTGAAACCAGGTCTCCTGCATTGGCAGGTGGATTCTTTATCATCTGAGCCGTCGGAAAGTCCATACACAGGACTACAACTTCTTAGTAAGAATTCCCATTTGCCTCTGAAACTGTGTTGTTTTAGATCTCTCTGTGCCTTTAGAGCTTGTGACCACTTTACAGGGCTCTGGTCAGGCTCAAATATGGTGATGTATGTGAAAGGGTTTTGTTAAATGCAAAGTAATCCATAAGTGCAAGGTGGCATGACTGTATTTATGCTTATTCTTTGTTAATATATTTTTTACATTGAAGTATAATTGACTTACAATATTAGTTTCAGGTGTACAATGGTGATTCAGTATTTTTAAACACTGAAAAATGATCACCATGATAAGTCTCACTACCACCTGTCACCACACAACATTATTATAGTATAATTGACTCTTCCCAATGCTGTGAATTATATCCCAAGATTTATTTATTTAATAATAACTGGTAGTCTGTACCTCTTGGTCTCCCTCACCTATTTTACTTATCTTTCCACTCCCTCTCCTCTGGCAACCACCTGTCTGTTCTCTGAATCTATGAGTCAGTTTCTGCTTTGTTTGTTCACTTGTTTTGTGCTTTAGATATCATGTATAAGTGAAACCATATGGTATTTGTCTTTCTCTGTCTGACTTATTTCACTTAGCATAATACCCTCTAGGTCCATTCATGTTGTCATAAATGGCAAGATTTTATTCTTTTTTATGGCTGAGTAATATTCCATTGCATGCATATGTGTGTGTATATATATATGTATATACATCTTTATTCATCTCTCCATGGACACTTAGGTAGCTTCCTTGTCTTAGCTATTGTAAATAATGTTGCTAAGAACATGCAGTGTACATGTATCTTTTCAAATGAGTATTTTTGTTTTCTTTAGATGAGCACCCAGAAGTGAAATTGCTGGATCTATTTTGAAATTTTGTAGGAGCCTCCATACTGTTTTCTGCAGGAGCTGTACCACATTCCCTCAACGCACAAGAGTTCCCTTTCCTCCACATCCTCCCCAACACTCATTATTTGTTCTTTGTTTGGTGACAGCCTTTCTGACACTCTCACTGAAGAAGAATGTACCCGCCACACCTCCTCAGAGTCACTCAGAGATAACAAGCAATTGCTTACACAAGCTGATCTGTCCCCCCAGAAACAACTTTTGAGGTACCTATCCCACTCTTCAGATAAGGAAACCGAGGCTCAGAGCTGGAACCAGAAAGCACTGGTAAGTGGATTATCAAACCCAAATCCTGACTCCCACCTCACCGCAGAGAAGGATCTTGCAGGTTACAATGCACAAAACCCAAGCCCTCTCAGGGGTCTGTGAGACCACAGCATCATCAGTCCTAAGAATGATACCTGCCCGCGGCCCCAAAGCACCTGTAGCCAACCCTCATCTGTCTCCTTGGCTTCCCTGAAGCCCCTCAGGTCATCCCCCAAGTTGCCTTTTAACCAACAGATTTGAGTTTTGCCTTCTGTCCCTTTTTGGCCAGACCTGAGGGATGTGAAGGACTGTCACAGCCCCTGAGCTTAAGGATGAATGAGGTGGAGCACATGCACAGTAGGTACGCTGCCTCAAAGTCTGCTTTTAATATGTAAGTTACCAATAATAAAAGCAGCGGATCAGATTCCTACCTGCATTCTCTCCTTCAAACTTCACAAAAACTCGACAAGGTAGACACTGTTTTTGTTCCCATTTTGCAGATGAGGATACTAAGGTTTAGGAGGGTTCAATATCTAGGGTAGGGCTGATGATGAAGCTGAAGCTCCAATACTTTGGCCACCTGATGCAAAGAACTGCCTCATTGGAAAAGACCCTCATGCTCAGAAAGATTGAGAGAAGGAAGAGAAAAAGGTGACAGGGGATGAGATGGTTTGATTACATCACTGACTCAATAGACATGAGTTTGAGGGAACTGAGGGAGATAGTGAAGGACAGGGAAGCTCGTCATGCTGCAGTTCCCACATGACTTAGTGATTGAACAACAATATAGCCAATAAGTGATACAACTTTTAGCACTTCATTTCATAAGGTAAGAGAAATCCATTTACACACAGTCTTGTTTATATTCACAGAGTATTTAACACACCTGCTTTTCTCAGCTTGGCAAACAGACCACATACCCATTAATGCTTTCTCCACCTCAAGTTATTCTGATTCTATCCCAACATACATAACAATTTTAATTGTCTACATGAAAAAAAGGTTATAACTTCTAACCCTACAAAATAATAAATGACAATCCATTGTAATCAAAAAATAAGACACATACCCAGTGCACTCAAAACATGTCTGCTACAAAATTCCTTTTTTCATTTTTAAAAAAATGAATCAAGATGTTTTGGTTGAGGGATGGGGCACCCCATGAATTACTTTATACTATTTAAATGAATCTTAAATAAATTTTCCCTTTATCTCATTTCTACAGAACTGTCACACCACCATAAAATTGCCACGCATGATGAACTCTGTGAGGCAGAAACGAAGGGTGGAGGGAAGGCATTCTTGTATTATTTCACAATTTCTGGGAGGCTCCAGAATGTGGTACTCTCTGGTCAGTGTGTGTTTACGCTCTACCTTTTAAGGTGGGGAAATCCAAAGGCAGCAGTTTTTCCTTGAAAATGTGTTTCATGGAAAGTTCTTCAGAAGCTTGTGGTTAATTTTGTTGCAGCTTCTAACTCCTTGAAACCTGACTCATAGAACGTATCACCAAATCTGGCATGTAGCTGTGTTAAAATTCTTCAGCAAAAAACTTCCAGACATCATGGTTAAAGGGATAAACAGTTTATGTAAGGGGTGCCGCTTCTTACTGCCTCTGCAGCCAAGAGGAGCCTTCTTAACAATGAAGGTCTGTGACTCCCTCCCCCATGTCACCTGCTTCGCCATCAAACATAAAAGGGACCTCTGAAGGGTACACAAGCAACCTTATCACTGCATTCCCAAATGTTCCTGTGCTTTACTCAATGTAGATTCATATTTACAATAGATGATACATTTTCTTTAAAGGCACACATGCTCTCTTGCAGCTCTGACCTTCCTAAAAGATCACTTACAAATCCCAGGAGGATTCTAATTAACAAAACAGCAGTGGGCTATCCTGTCTAAATGGGAGTGCATCTGTGCTTCTAGGCTTCCCACTGAACCTCTGTTTAGATCATAAATCCAGCTGCACAGCTCTTCTCTAACATCCCAAGGCAGTATCCACTTTTCTGAGGGTCTGTCACATGGCTTCCTTTCCTCCTGACAGAGAACTGTCTTTCCTTTTGCTTTCTATTCTTCCTTGAAACCTTTCCTAACCATCTAGTGTTTAATTCAAAACCCCAGTTATTTCCAAGAGGACTGTGAAAATAATGTACAGTAGACTTGTGTCATGTGACAACCTCCTAGCCTCCATAGATACTAATTTTCAAAAACTGAGATGAAGGGGGCTTCCCTGGTGGCCCAGTGGCTAAGACACTGTGCTCCCAGGGCAGGGGGTCCAGGTTCTATCTCTGATCAGGGACTTAGATCCCACATGCCACATCGAAGGCCTGATGCAGCCAAGTAAATCAATAAAAATAAATATTTTTTAATAATTGAGATGAGGTATCAAAAGAGAAAGGGCACATCATAGCTCCATATACCACCAGAACTTGAAAAGGAAAGCCGATTAAAGACCTGCGCTCCTAAGAAAACTAAAGACAGTATTTGATGATGATCTTAGCATTATGTTGGGAGCAGGAGTCAGTGACTTTCATCCTCCTCTTCCTAACCCTGACTCCTTTCCCTAAACACTAGCTGTTTCACCAAAGGCAAGTTACTCCTCTCTCCTCTGCTTCAAGATTTTGTTGAAGGCATCCCTTTCTGCACACATAAGACCTGTGCATTTCATTATATGCAAATAGTATTTCCATTAAGAATGGGGAGTGCTCACTTTGGCAGCACATATACTAAAGTGGGAACAACACAGAGAAGATTTGCATGGTCTCTTTGTGAATGCAAATTCACAAAGCATTCCATATTTGGGGTTGAGGGGGGCATTGAGTTGGGAGTTTGGGATTAGCAGATGCAAACTATTATATGTAGACTGGATAAATAACAAGATCCTACTGTATAGCACAGGGAACTATATTCAATATCCTGTAATAAACTATAATGGAAAAGAATATATATACATATATAACACTGAATCACTTTGCTGTATACCAGAGACTAACACAGCATTGCAAATCAACCATACTTCAATTTTAGAAAAAAAAAAAAATTAAAAGAAAAAAAGAATGGGGAAAAAAGAAACTAGAAGGAGTTTATATGACAATGCATATAAATAATTTAAAAATAATATCTCTGTGAAATGTCCTACAAAAGAAATACTAGTCCCAGGAAGTTGTACAGAAGAATCTCACTAGACTTTTAGGAAATACATCATTCTAAACCATGCAGACTATCCCAGAGAAAGTACTGGGGAAATATCCCAACTCACTCAGGCAGGCAGTATACACTTGATGCCAAAACCGAATCAGAAAAGGAGATGTAGAGACCAAATCCACTCATGAAACAAAATCCATTCGGCAAAATAGTAGCATAACCAAGGTCTGTCGTATTTATGACCCCCTCCACCACCACCACCACCACACTTTGAAATGATGAAACATCATCCTTTGGATTCAGTTCCTGTGACAAATGTCCAGTTCAGGACACAGCGGCACTGTGAAGGTAGTAAAGAAAAATTCCGAATTTCCACAGAGAAAGAAACCTGTCTACCGACTTCAGTGTGGGAGTGAAACCAAGTGCTTAAGACTAAGTCCCTTTATCAGTCTCGCCAGCGCCGCTGCCGCGGGGCGTCAAGGACCCTGCTCCAGTGTGGATGGGACTCTTGGAGAGACTTCGTCTACGCTGGGGGCGACTTCTTCCACTGACAACACTCACCAAAGAGCTTCATTTCACACCTTTGCTTTTATAATTTTCCATCTTCAGCTAAAAATACAGCTTTTTGGGTGAGATTCAACCAAAGCATCACCCACCCCACCCCCCCAAAGCCAAGGGAGCAGTAGCGAATAAGGGCTCTTGCAAGGGGCCCCCAGGCAAACTAGCTCTTCTGTTTATATTTCCAGCCTCATTGGAAGACGGCCCTGAGCACTTCGGGTGGGGGCGGGGGGCTGCTGCCAATGCTCTGGCTTCACTTTCAGTCAAACACTCCTACGCCAAAAAAATAGAAAAAAAATACCAGCTATGGTGAGGGTGCTGATGGCAGCCCCCATCCGGGAAGGGCAGAAAGAACTAGAGACCCGTTTCACCATCTCCTTTTGCTGACCTTGGGGATCTTGTCTCTATTTACTCATCTGATGAAGTGATGATGAAAGTAAAATATGGTTCATTACACATGTGCTGCTGTGGCAACTGCTGACCTCTTTGATTTGAAAATCATTCTCGTCTCCTCCAGCCTGTGACTGCCTCACTGTTTGTGTGTGGACACACGTGTGCACCACACACACACACGCGCACGCACACACACTCTTAATCACACTGTCTCATTTACTAGCTCTGTTTATTGACACACGGGGTTCAGGATTAGGCTGTCTGAAATGGCCTCCAGCCCCTTCTCCCAACCGAGGGACACCACAGACAGCGGTGCTTGTCCGGAGTTTTAGGATGGGCTTTTGTGTGTAAGCTCGGCACTGCCAGCTGATGAAGACAGTGCTATTACGCCAGATTTAAGGTCTGGGACTCAGCAGCCCCCGATTCTGCTTTGGCTTTGTCACTTAAAAAAGCTGGCTGTGGGCACCTCTCTTCAGCTTTCTAGGTCTCAGTTTCCTCACCGGTAGGGAGCGAGGAACACCTGCCTGGCAGGGAGGCTGGGAAGGTCAGAGGAAGGGAGACCCAAGAGAGGCTACGGGGAGTGAGTCAGCCCCACTTGGCCACCTTCACCTCCTTTCTCCAAATCAGTTTTACTAAAGTCAAAATAAAGACAGACTTTGGAAGAGCACTAAATATGTGAGCTTGGGCAATCTATTTATGTCTCTAAACCACATTGAAAGTAAAAGTCGCTCCGTCGTGTCCAACTCTGTGTGACCCCGTGGACTATACAGTCCGTGGAATTCTCCAGGCCAGAATACTGGAGTGGGTAGCCTTTCCCTTCTCCAAGGGATTTTTCCAACCCAAGGATTGAACCCAGATCTCCCACATTGCAGGCGGATTCTCTACCAGCTGAGCCACAAGGGAAGCCCAAGAATACTGGAGTGGGTAGCCTATCCCTTCTCCAGCAGATCTTCCTGATCCAGGAATCGAACTGGGGTCTCCTGCATTGCAGGCGGATTCTTTACCAACTGAGCTATCAGGGAAGCCCTGAGCTGCATCACCCCCGTCTATAAAATGGGGACAAGACAGCATCTATCACCTAGAGACATGAGGATAAAATAGGATTGTGAAAGCAAAAGCACTCTGCCCTATGAGTTTGCTGGGCACCCCAACCACGTAAGGTCTGTTATTTTTTCCTAGATTCCCGGCTGCCAGGAAAAAGGCTTGTTTCTGGCAGATCTGTGCTCACCTCCCCAGCTCCCTGCTCGTTCGGGGATGCCTCTGCACACGGAGCTCCCTTCCCAGCAGCCAGGCCCGCCCCGACTCTGGGCAGCTCTGCTCTTCATCTCCAGATGAAGCAAAAATCTGGTAAATATTACACTTACAAGGTAACAGGTCTGGAATGCTCGGCATCCCAGCGGAGCACAGTTGCTTCTTGGCATTCAGACACATATAGGCTGCAGCCCAGGGCCAACTACATTTGGCTGCTTTGTGTAAATCAAATAAAGATATTAAAAATCCTCCAACTCTATCAACATCTGTACTGTTTGCTAATCAGAGGGGTGAGTTTTAAAAAGTCATCTGGAGAGAACTTGGCATGTTGACTGCTCTTTTCAGTTTCATCCCAAAGGAGTGCTGCGTGGGTGGATATTCGCCACATAGGCTTCTCATATATATAAGTGATTTCTATATTTTGAGCCAGGTGGACTCTGCTTTCAGACCTCACTGCCTTTCCCCAAACAGAGTTTTCTGGAGCAGTTTTCATCCCAGAGTTTGTGCCCTCAACCATGACACAGCATTGCCACTTCTGCGTCACATGATCAGCTCAAGGGTCAATTAATGGGAGTGATGATGATAATGGCAGATATGGGGGGGGGGTCCTGTTTCTTCCCCTTATTAGCTACGGATCTGGGGAGTGATTTCATCTATCTCTGTGCCTTGGTTTCCTCCCATGTGAAATGGAGAAAATAATAATATCCACCTAGTATTGCCAGGATCAAATGAGTCAGTTATCTCTAAAGTGCTTAGGAAGGTCCCTAGGGTAGAAGCACTACATGGATATAAGTAATAAATGTTATTATTATAAATATTGTTCTTTTTGTTGTTATTGTTTATTTTGGACCAAATACTAATTGTGAATAAAAGAAACTAGATACAGAGTCTTAGCAAAGGGTGACTGGTTGCCCCCATCAGTAAAAGAAGTTAAGTGTAATTAGGCATCTTTAGGTCCACCTTTCTCTCCATTAACTAGCAGCAAGTAGAGATGGTAAAATCAGATTCTAACACAGCTAGTGACTTAAACTTTGGGCTTCACTGATTTGATCAGGACTGAACTTCCCTCAGTTAAGAGTACAGAAACAGGACACCGTTTTCAATCGGCTTCGTCTTACTTTCCGAATAGCCGACCTCAGCACTTTTAAAAAAACCTCTTCCCAAATGGCAACCTTGAGAAAAAATATCAAGGCGGACTTGGAGCATTAGGCGGGAACAAAGGTACACCGCTGTCCTAAGAATAGAGGAAATAGAGCACACTCTTCTCTCGGTCTGCTTTGACAGTTAAAGGTAATGGTGAAGCCTGACATCCCCTGTGGGTAATTCTGGAAGGTCCGGGATTTCCAGGATGACAGCTCAAGGCAGACACCCTTCTGGCTTCACTAGCCTGGGAAGGTGCTGCCCCATGAGGAATGGCCAAGTCCAGACAGCGAGCAGGTGAAGGCTGCCTCCGTCCTTTGCACACCTGTCTCCCACCCTCCCTTCCTCTCCTCCCCTCTGGGCTCCCCGTGCATTCACGACCCCTGCGGCTGCCTGAGGTCCCTACTGCGTAAGAACAAGAGGGAAAAAGCAGTACAAGACACATAAGGAATGAAAACAAAGCTGACGGCTAGTGGGGACCTCAAGATTCCCATTACAGAGGATGCAACAGGAAGCCAGAGAGAGGGCAAGATTGTTTACTCAGTAAGGTTTGCTGGGACCTCAGGCCACATCCTCCGGAGACATCTATCCTGTGTCCCTATGACAATGAGGCCACAGACACCCCAGAACAGGACGGGGCTTCCCAGGGGTCAGGATGGGGCATGCGAGACAACACAGGAGCGGGCAGACCAGCCCAAGAGGGGGACTTTCTGTTCTCTGTATTCGAAGAAGGCTGCCTCTCTCGATACAGAGGCTACGACCGGGAGAGGCACTAAACTGAATGAATCACAGTGCTGATTGGGGGGTGGGGCTGGCGGGGAGGGATGTCCTTGTGGTTAACCACATTTTACTGGGCTTTTTATTGATTGCAGTTGTATTGAAATAGACATGACTCAGACATACCGTATCCGAAGCCACGTAAAGCAGTGGATTCTAATGGAATTTCAATGTATGGAAACGTCAAGAACTGTACTCTGAGATGTGAAAAGCTTTGCTATCAACACAGATATCATTTGCTTCTGTCCTTTAACAGCTGAAGGAGACACCGACTTTCCTATTTCCCTTTCAATACGGAGGTTGTGGCTATTCACCGCTCAGGTACACGTAGCAATCTGCATACGATACAGAGCAAATTTTTTTTTTAAAGTTGTTTTAATGCCTCAATCATTTTATCTTTGTGTTACCATTGGTACCATTGGCCTTGGCTTGTAGATACCATTCAGCAACTTTTGAATGGTTCTGCTGCTTTGTGTAGGGTGGTGGGTATATCAACTTGTTTTCACAAATAGGGTATAAGCTACTTGGGGGCAGGTATAAGAGAAGAATAACAATAAAAATAATAAGAAGAACATTGACAAAAGCAACATCACACGTTTTGAGGCACATACTCTCTGTCATGTACCCACCATGATTATCGCATTTTGGTGTGAGCTAAGAAACTGAGACTTAAAGAAGGAGCGTGCCCAATCATTATTCTATAAAAATAAATCTGGTGTCTCCACTCATACCTGTGTCTTGTGATCACCGTGCCTTTCCCTGGGCTAGCTATGCTGCCTCCTCTGGTGGGGGAGAGGGGTTCTCCCCTACTCTCCCCATTTTTATCCACCTCTGTGATTCAGGCAGCAAGCCCTGGAGGCAGTACATGCTCAGTGAATGTTTACTGAATTAAATTGAATCAAACAATATTTTCCACATTACTGTTTTCAGGGACAGTCCAGGAAGAGATTACAGTAAAATAACACACACAAAAATGTTGTTTAAACTGAAAACAAAAGTATGATCAGGAGCCTATGTGGTGTATTTTCTAATATTTTGTTCATTTCATAGCAGCCTAATTTGGCAAACAAAAGTGAACTGGAATATATCTCAAAGGTCAATATGTATATAAGTGTGCATGTATATCATGTATAATATTGTCCATATATAATGAAAACCTGCAAAATGCTTAAAAATAAAGTGAAATAACAAGGGAGAGAGATGTACCACTTAGTTGCAGAAATAGTTACTAACAAAGAGAGTTCTTTTAGGCAGGTTGTGAGAATTTTGAGTCCTTCTGATACAACAGAGAGTATCATTCTACCTTATTTACCTCTACCAATGTTTAAGTGATATCTCCAATATTACTTTTGTCTAACAGAAATTGGTACTATCAATTTTCTCCTAGGCTTAAAAAATATCTATCACTTGCTTTGCTCAATGTATGACTTGATATTAAAAATATGGGCTGGAATTTCTGGTTTTCTTAGAGTTCTCAGAATACAAAAAGCAGGAAAAGTTAAGTCTTTACTGATCACCTTGAATGAATGAATGAATAAAAAATATATTCACTCCCTACCACATGCGAGGCATTTTTATGTGTTAATCTCTCTCTTTTTAAGTACCATTAAGAGTATTTTAAAAAATTAATTCTCATTTTAAAGAAGATAAAAATGAGGTTCAGAGAGGGTAAGTGACTTGCCTAATATTTCACAGTCAGGATTTTTACCCAGGATTCTCCTTTATGCAAAATCTATGTTTTCTTTCTATTATATCACAGACTGTGTCACACTTGAGAGTCATCTTTGGCTCCTGTGTGAGTCACTTTCTTGGCTTATCAACATTAGGCTAGGATTAAAAAACCAAAGGTTGACATCCTCATAGAGTTGAAAGGAAGGGACCACCGTCTGTTATAACAAAGCAAAAGAAACAGAGAGGCCCATTATATGAACTCGTCTGTCTAGACAGATGACTAAATAGGGGTCCCTCCAGGGTTAGACTTGAATTTCCTCTGTTCAGCCTGTTGGATAGTTAGCAATAAAAAAAAAAAAATTGCTCAAAGGCTGTGGTACTAATCCAAGCCCTCCTACACTACCCAGAGAGTAGTTTAAAAGTCATTTCTATGCAGCCTGCATGTGTTAAAGTTTCAAGCAGAAATTAGATTGAGAGGCGAAGAGCCCTAAAAATACTTGTGCTGTCTGGCTGAGGACCCAACTGCCCCTTTATAACTCCAGGGACAGCAGTTTGAACCCACAGCGGGAGCGGGGGCTAATCTAGGTGTTCCCGTGGGACCATCCACGACAAGAATGCATCAACGCTGGGCTTGGCTTTCCCATGGGCTGGCAAGTAACTTGCCTCTTTCTCTCTCCACTCCTAGGGACTCTGAATTTTACCAACTTATAACATGAAAAATGCTGCTGAGACTGAAGAAAAAGGCAGTGTCCTTTCATCCAGGCTGAGAGATACAAACAGAGGTCAGTGATAATAAGACTGTTTTAACCCTATTAATATTGCTGTGCATAGTGTACAAAAAGTTACCCCAGGAAGGAATTAGGGGTTGGCTAACTGACCAAGTGGCCCTGTGGAGAAACTGGGAGCAGACCAGTGGACTAAGACCTCGCTCATTTCCCAAGAAATCCTTAGCAATATGCTATTTCTATTATGGTCCATATTTGCAAAGTTCATTCACTCCCTCACTTAACAAATATTTACTGGATGCCTTAATCTGCAACATTCTTTCACATGTATGGGTATACATAGGGTGGCCAAGAGCTGGAGATGGAATTTCCAGGGCCTTGGTCTGGTACCATTCTGAACTTTTAAAGGGCATTGAAGGATTAATGGAGTAGTTTAAGAACTCAGATTTACTAGCCTGAAAAAAAAAAAAAAAAATTTGTTCTTATATAGGGAGGAAAACAATGAAAAACGCCAGCATTTTACCTTGCACACTTCAGTAATTACCCAGTGTGGACAAGAGAATCACTTAAGGATACCATACAGTGTACAAGTTTGGATAAGAAGCAACCATTGTCGTTCCTCAAACGGGGAATACAGGAGGTAAAGACGAGCTAAACTCAGAAGCCACTGCCTAATTCCAACATTGTCATTTAAGTCATTGGGTTCTGCTGCTCACTCTGAATTTCCATAGGTTTGGGGGAGACAAATATTGACTTCAAAAGAAAATAAGAAAGCCATCCAAATATATCTTTTTTTTCTTCCTTCTTCAGAAAAGAATGATCTCCCTTAAATACAGTAACATATTATTTTCACTCAGTGAATTCTCCTTTCTTGACATTGCATCCCTTCACCCCAAATATTCTTGTTCATATTTAAGTTTATCGTCTCAGGGGAGTGACTGAGTTCAATGAGCTTCGGAGCCAGAAAGACCAAGTTCAAGTTCTGGCTCTGCCACTTGTTATCTACGTGACTGTGGGGAAATTACATGATGTCTGTAAGCCTCGGTTTCCTCATCTATGAAACTGAAAATAACAGTAGTGTTTATCCTATGATGTGCTGGGCTGTGCTAAGTCATTCAGTTATGTCTGACTCTTTGTGACCCCATGGACTGTAGCCCACCAGGCTCCTCTGTTCATGGGGATTCTCCAGGCAAGAATACTGGAGTGGGTTGTCATGCCCTCCTCCAGGGGATCTTCCCAAGTCAGGGATCGAACCCAGGTTTCCCACATTGCAGGCAGATTTTTTACCATCTGAGCCACCAGGGAAGCCCAAGAATACTGGAATGGGTAGCCTATCTCTTCTCCAGGGGAACTTCTTGACCCAGGAATCCAACTGGGGTCTCCTGCATTACAGGTGGATTCTTTACAAGATGCGCTAACAGGGAAGCCCTGTTTATCCTATAGGGCTAATATAAAGATTAGCACAGTGCCTATATAAGTATGCAATAACTAACAATGATCAATATCATTACTATTCATTTTCTTATTACTAAAGCCAGGATCCAGCCTCTTCATTTATCAACAGCCCACCTAGATCTTTGCCTTTTTCCATGCAGAAATTCGTGCAGAAACTCATAACAGGACATGGATAGCTAGACAAAAATCACAGTAGCAAATGTTACATAAACTCCCAAAACAGAGGTTCTCAAATCTGGCTGCATGTCAGAATGCCCTGGGAAGCTGTTTAAAACTAAAGGTGCCAGCTCCCACCCCAGACCAACCAAATCAGAATGTCTGGAGGTGGACCCCCAGTCTGAGTTTATGATTTTTATATTATACACAGTGAAGTTGAGTATCTCAGTAGCAGAGCACCCAAGTAGAGACCACAGCCCTGAGGGTCAGCACTTGCAGGAGAGGATCTGAGTGCTCTGCTATCTGAAGTCCAAGTTTTTGTCATAGTACCAGCATACCTGTGGGTGAGCTGGTCCTGACGCTTCCCCTATTCAGTTTCTGAAAACCAGTCAGCTCTCTCCCTAACAATAACACTCGAGTAAACCATCCCTGAAGCCACAGTGGCCGCGGTACCACAGGGAGCTGCCCTCCTGCTCTCCTGAAAACACACAATGGACGAGGTAAATAGCAGCCTTGAGAAAACAAGCAACTCAGAGCAGAAAAACAAAGAAGCAACCCCTGCCGTGGACGTGAACACAAACGAATCAGCTCCACTTCAGAGCAAAGATACAGTCCAACTGAAGATTAGAAAAATATGGTCTGAACGTTTAGATTTCACAAGGATCCAAAACCAATTTAGAGTCCAGTCGGTGGACAAAGTTCACATTCAGCAAAACAGCTCCAGCAGTTGCATCATCCACACAACAGGGCGATTCAGAAATACAGATGTCCAGCCATGTGCAAAACAATGCTTTCATTTTTTTCTGCTTTTTCCCACTGCTGACCCCAAAAGCAGGATGGAGATGCTCAGCATCTGCTGCTACTAAGAATAGGCTGCCGAGATGGTGGGGAACTTGCAAGCAGGGAGTTACCCAGCATGCTCAGGGGCATTCAGAGTGGATGGCTGCTGCCCCTGGGTTGAGAGGGGCACAGGAGACGCCCCGTGCCAGGCGGGGTCATTCTGCAGTGTTCTCACTGGACACAGCAGGAAGGAGCCTGACCTCATCGGTCACTGTCAGGAGACTAAGGCCCAGGTAACATAGAATTTGAGGGAGTCACATGGTACTACTCAATGTTTAACTCATTCAATTAGCGTGGAACTCATACAAAAGAGATAAGAAATAGGAGAGTCATGGTACCTCTAGCTACAGCTAAGCATCTTCAGACTTACAGTCTTATAGACACTTAACCTGGATTATGAAGAACACTTACCAGATACTACTGGGCATGTCAGGAACATATTGGCAACCTGAGACCCTAAGGCGAAGAGATGTGAGTACATGTTTTGGAGGTAAGCCTGAGTTTCCCTGACACACATAAATTTCACATAACATATCAGGACTTGCTTCCTAAACCTAGTTCTACCAACTGTGCCTCTGACACCAAACAAACTTGTTTTGGTTGGAGGAATAAGTTGTATATAAAAATGAAGGGAACTTCCCTGGCGGTCCAGTGGTTAAGACTGCCTTCCAATGCAGGGATGTGGGTTCCATCCGTGGTCAGGGAGTTAAGATCCCACATGTCCCATAGCCAAAAAACCAAAACATAAAGCAGAAGCAATATTGTAACAAACTGACTTTGTAAAGTCAACAAAGACTTTAAAAATAATAATAAAATAAAAGTGGAGTAGAAGGAAATTGATGTCTGTCTTACAAAGCCAACTGACTAAGTATTCAGCAAATACCCGTTATAAAGCTCCTTATAATTCCATGGAGAAAGCAAAAGTGTGGATCCATCCATGCCGTACCATCAACATGCAAAGTTTTTAACATGGGTGAAATCCTTCTCTTTTCCCCAACTCCTCCACTTACACTGTGGTAGACTATACCATTTGGTCAAAATCCTCTTTTCTAGACCCACCACCAAACAGATCTTTTTCTTGCACCCCTTCTGGCCCTACTGAGGTCATGCTTGGCCACTGAAATGTAGTTGTGGATAACTGTACATCTCCTGCGGTCCAGCCAGGAGGTCAGCATGCCCAGGTTAGATGCTGCTCCCTCAGCCTGGATCCCACAATGAAAGATGTCATGGAACAGAGCTACTGCCAACCCACAAATCCATAGCATATAAGTGAGGGATCAACCTTTGTGATGTGCCCTTAAGAAGAAGGGGAAAGAAGCTCTAATGACTCTGAACTTGTATAATGGATTTTATACACCCAGGGTCCATTATGTCTTCTGAATAACAAATACCTGATATAATGATCTTGCCCCGTTCTCCAGCTTTACTATTTCATAGTGGGTCTCCTGTAGGTATACATTCAATTTTTCAAAGACTACATTAAGTGCTTCTGATGTTTCATGATTCATCAAGACAGGAGTCATACAAGCTCAAAGAGGGAGAAAACATGAAAGGGCAAATCTTCCCTTTCATGAAAACTGAAAACTTCATAGTGCTACTGATTGACTGCCAAACTATCCTCCCAAAGGTCATCTTTTCAAGCAGCAAATACCAGCTCCCCCTGAGAAGGCATCCTTGACCTCTCTAGAGCAAGTCCATCAATTCTTCTGACCTCTCAGACCCTTACTTATAATCAACCACATGGTGTCAGCTTCTCAATTTGGTTGGGCTGGTTTGGTCTGCCTGAGCTCCTCACTAAGGCGAAGGCTCCTGAAGTCAGGATCTGTGTTCTATTACTCATCCATCGGCAGAGCTCACACAGCACCTGAATGCAGTAGACTCGATTGACGTGTATTATACAGATGGATGAAGGAATCGAACCAACATCCCAGTGTACAGTCTTGCTGCTCAAAACTTAAAAATTGGAACACAAACTCTGGTCCAACAGAAATGCTTTTTGACTGATAAAAGACATAGTTTTACACATTCCCTGGCTTATGACCTCATTCCAAAGTTTAGGCAAACGTACAAGGCACAGCTGGACAGATCCAAAGAGCCTTCCAAGTCTGACTTTCCACTTCCTACAGGAAGAGACAGCTTGTCATTCTCAGAGGCCAGCTGTGGTCACCTATGAGTGTAGTGTCTTGTGTTCCTGGTCATGAATCGAGGGTGGCCAAGACTAAGCAGTCCAGTAAGTAGAGCCTCCAGCAGCGGCCATTCCACACTTGTCAGCACAAGATTGGAGACCCAAGAGGTTATTTTCATACACAGAAGGTGCAAAGGTAGCTTCTTTCCAGAAAGGAAGGGGGTGGGTTGCCAGTAATTCAGGAGTGTCCATTTAAAACAAACAAACAAAACATATTCTACATACAGAACCCATTTGTGACCTGCCTATCAAATTATCTGTTAAAGAATGAACTCAGCACAAGGGAGGTCTTGTTGAAGTTCCTAGTTGTTGGAACTTCCTTGTGCTGAGTGCCTTCCCAGTGCATTGCCAAGACCAGCTCACTGGGCTTCCTGCACCCGCCTTGGTCACTGTCCTCAATTTTGCCACAGAACCCCTTGGCTAAAACCACCCTTCTCCCCACTTGATTCAGAGGAAAAACCACAGACTTGGCAATGGCCTCCAAGTCCCCACCTGACCCATCTGTCATTATCTCTCTAATCTCATCTCCTAGGATATTTCTGATCAAATTGCAACTCACCTCCCCACTGCCCCCTCCCCAACGTTGCTCTGATTTTCTGCCCTATCCCATTGACCACATTCTACCATTCTCATCTCATCTTTTTAATTAATTGTCTATCTTCTTTCTCCAAAATGTGAAGTTCCCCAAGGGCAAAGTTTTCTGTTTTATTCACTGATGGCATCGCTAGTGCCTAGATGGATGCCTAGTACATTGAGACAATGAACACTGGAGTGAATGACTGTATCGTAAGAATGTCTCGTATTTACCTTCGTCTTCCTGTGATCTCTGCATGCATTAGACATCTATCTTACAACTAGATCTATATTTGTAGTGCATGTAGAGACCTTTTTAGTGGAAGGCTGGCTGGGAAGTAGAATGAATACGACTAGTCATTCTTTTCCTGCTTCAATAGAAAAATGCTTATTCCCATTGTTTAAATCTGCAAAGTGATGAGTGTTCTTATAATATTAAGACTTTATAAACTTCCTGTTTTCCAGTGGTTATTAAGCCTGACCAGTATAATCCTAGGGCAGCTATAAAGTAACCACTGTAGTTAGTGCCTCTTCCTCTGGTGTTAGTTCACTGTTATATTTACTCTTCACCACATAGCAAACAACCTAGCTCTCAAACGGGTAGAAATAACAGAGAAATCACTTGGGGCACAAAGACAATTTCTGGGCATGTTTATTTTAAAAACTGCTTTTTTTTCGGTTTGTTTAGTGATACACGGCACATAGAAGAACTGGCTATTTCTCTATCTTGATCGTCAAAAACACTACAGTAGTTATAGAATAGCCATACTGTGTGGTTGGATTCAAAATACTGGATGGTTCTAAAACAACATCAAAACAACAGCAGATCTAGGTTGCACAAAGAAAATACCAAGTCATTTATTATTAACTTTTTCTGTTTAATATCTGGGTCAGATTTTCACCTGCTCGAATACCTCTGGTTGGAAAAAAAAAAAAGACCAAAACACTATTTGGAAGGAGAAAACTTCAGTTACTTGGAACTGAGTTGGGCTGAGTGAGTAGAGTTTACATTCCATTGTTGGCGAGATCCTTACCCCATGGAATGTCTCAGAACAGATTTCAGGCCATGAAGAGGTCAACAGTGCTTTGACCAAACACTACCTCAGCGAATTAAACATTATACATTGGCTACGGCATTGTAAATTGTACATCACTTGCACATTATACATTTATTGTGAAACTGCGCTGCCCAATCCAGCCTCACAGGGAGGCATTCACTCACGTGCATAACCTCCCAAGGAGGCACCCATCCGCCGCCACGTGCTCATCTGCCTGCACATTCACAGCCCCTCTGTGGTGGGTGGTAAGCAGGGGTGATGTGTGATCAGCGTGATTAACCACGGCACCTAACTCAATCGTTGTATGCATTTGGGGACATGGAGAGCACAGGGTGAAAACGTGGTCACGCTATGGATTCGGGGTCTCACACTTGCGGGACCAGCTGATCAAACAGAGGCCCTGCTAGATCTGAATGCTTCAGGCTGAAGGACTTGGAGTAAACAGACCGGCAGAATAGGAGCCTCCACCGCCTCAGCCTAGTGGGGACAGGCGCACCTGCACTGCCTTTTAAAGGTACAGACTCCTCGGTTCCACCCGCCCCAGAGACTCTGACTCAAGACAGGTCCGGGAATCTGCTTTGATGACCCTTCGGAACGTACAAAAAAAAATGCAGGCCACGCTCTGAGAAACCCACCTTTAAATCTGAACCATGCTAACGAAAGGCATCACGCTCAGCAAATACTTAAAGAACAAAGCTGGATTTGCCTTCATGACTCTTAACCCATTCCTTCCTGGAGAGACCCTCCAGACTGCTTATCTCCTGGACTCATCTATCTTAGAAGAAAAACCTTCAGGCAGGCTAAGCTCATCTCAACCTACGTTTTGGAGGAGAGTGAACTTAAAGGGGGGAAAAAATGATGCAGCAGCCACATAGGCTGTGAGGAGCAAGGACAATGTCTTCCTCCAGGGGATCTGATGTAAAACTGAGGAGGCATCAGCGCTGCCAGTCCAAGCATGGGTGTCAGGACACTTGTCGTAACTACACCCAGGTTAGAGAGGGAGGGAGGAAAGCCAGAGGTACCAAGGGCGTCCCCACCACCCCCCGCCCCGACTCCCTGCAGCCACTCCCAACATCTCCTTGGAATGGAGAGGCGGTTCACACAAGGTGACAGGGATGACCCTCGAGCCGCTTGGCACCAGCCAACCTCCACTTAATGAGTGTTCAGAATCACAGTCAGCATGGAGAAATTCACCCTGACCCTGGACGCCTGCCCCCTGGCATCGGCTCACTTACATTTTTACTCAATTACTATTTCTAAGAACAGAGACCAAAAAAAAAAAAAAAAATTGCAGAGCCCCACTGCTCAGCAGTCTTGCATGAAAGGTCTGGAAGGGTCTGCAGGCTTGACTCCCAGGCGGGAAGCTGGGTGGGGCAGGAGGGCCTCCCACTGAACAGGGATCTCTTTCCCCGGCCACACCCTCTGAGACACTCCTGATTTTCCCAGACTCAGGAGGGGCAGGGTGGGTTTCCAATGTTTTTCCACCAAAGAAAGGGGGAAGCTTGCAGCCATTAAATGACCGAAAATAACCCCAAGTGAGAAGGCGTGTCCGAGGCCAAGTGGAAGGGTAGACCTCTCCACTTGTTGACTATGAGGAAAAGATGAAAAGGAAATGAATCCAAAGTGGTAGGTAAGAAAATTATAAAATAATAATGGGATAGGATTCCCAAGGGAAACAAAAGGAAGGCAAAAAAAAAAAAAAAAGAAGTTTGGGGTCTCTGTGGGGTGGTGGAGGGCACATGGGCCAGACCTGAATTCGAATTTGCTTCTCCTCCCTTTGGTAGTTTGATGACTGAGGACAAGGTATTCACCTCTCCAAGCCAGAGTTCCCTGAAAAATGGGGATTTCATCCCACCCTCGCCACCCAACCAACGTGGGGAGGATAAGGCTGACATGCCTTCAGTACCAGGGACGTGGGGGCGGGGTGGGGCGACTGGAATTCAACACATGTTTTCCTTCTCTCATCCCTTTCCCTCGTCTTTTCCAACAAGCTGACGAAACAAACAAACAAACAAACAAAAATCAGACAATTAACTCCTTGGTTTAGACAGTACAATAAAATACAAATTTAGAGATGAAAAACCAAACACAATCTGCCTTACAAATGGGAACTTAAGCGTGTTTGAAGTCATTCACTCTTTTTATTCACATGGCAGCTTCTAGCCATTCTGAGGCCTTCTGTATGCAAATAAATATACATTCTCAATGGAATCAGTTTTGTTTTTGAGGAAAGCCCAGCTTAGGTCACCGTAAATAAACTATTTCATTTCTTGACTCCTTGATTCCTAAGGAGCAAACTTAGTAGCTTAGTTGGTAAAGAATCTGCCTGCAGTACAGGAGACCCAGATCTTCCCCTGGGTCGGGAAGATCCTCTGGAGAAGGAAATGGCAATCCACTCCAGTATTCTTGCCTGGAAAATCCCATGGACAGAGGAGCCTGATGGGCTGCAGTTCATGGGGTCACAAAGAGTCGGGCATGACGGAGTGACTAACACTTTCAAGGTTAGGCGTGGTAAAGTGCACATCAGGATAACCCAGGGAGTGCAGACATCTATTGGGGAAACAAAAACATTTCTCCTGTCCTTATTTGGGATCTCCACTTGAATTTAGAATCCATATAATTCATGCTTCCTCAGGGCCTCAAAAGTGTAGAGGGAACCAATGCCAGGACGGGAAGTCCACTTCCTACCTTCCTGAGCATGGATCAGGGTACCACCTGGGCCAGAGTGTTTGAGTGTCACGATCACCTAAGACCTGTTCTTTGCTCTGGTCTCATGGCTCAGCAGACGATAAAAGCTGGCTGATTTATTAATGTTCCAAATCAGAAAGGGGTGAGCCCTTCGGCTTTGGTGACCTCCCCCCCACCCCAGCCTATCACACGGGGTTAGGCTCTGAGGGGCCTGCACTTGCCCTGAGGATCAGGGCGCAGTGGCAAGCTCTCAGGTTCAGCCAACTGAAGCCTTGACCGTGATCAGCCCCTTCTCTCATGCAACCCATTAATGACCGTATGAAGGCCACAAACAATGATCAGCGTACATTTCCCACTATCCTCCCTCTAGAACTTCAAAGGAGAGAAAAGTCTCCTTCTTCCCTTCCAGTTCAGTACCAGAAACATTCATTGAGCCATTACTGTGTGTCAGAAATAAGAACACAGGCTCAAATAAGAGAACAAAATAAAGAACCCTTGACATTCTGGCCATACAATCCCCCCCACAGAGTATCCTCCCAGGGAGTCAAGAGATCAATCTATCAAATCACTTGGGAAGCCCTGGATCACATATCTCATAGACCCACAATCCATCCTTCCCCATATTACAATCAAGTCATCAGAGTACTTCAAAGTATTCATGAATATTTTTCGGATAGACACTCTGACTACAAGATTGGGGGCATCTGTGTGACCGTCCAGCTACAAGGCTGCACTTCAGAATTCTCTTTTGCCTCTGACAAGTCCCCCCCACCCAGGAGACAAACACTACAGATGGACCGGCTATCACTACGTCAAATGAGGTATATAAAGCAGACGAGTGTACTCACCAAGGTACCCACAGAAAACCTGGGACTGTCTGGAGCACAAGCTGCCCACTGAGCCAGAGGGTGTTGTAACAACTGGGCAGACAGCTAGGAGTTTTAAAAAGCACAGTCATTAGCTATTTTACTGAGGAGATGCCTATACAGAGCTATACAAAGATTCAATGCAGAAGAGGGACTAAATGCATGTATTTATCATTCCCCCAGAAGCAGAAGGGCCCCGCTGCTCAGGGCCAGGGGACCACAGGGTAAGCAATTCTGGGGGATTGTGAATTCTCACCCCAGGCCTTTTGGCATGCCTTAACCAGCAATCAGGCTCCTGAATATAGCGTTCCCCTTAACACATTCTAGTGTTAAAATAACAGTGTACAATTTATATACTGAAACAGTCACATAAATACCTTGACTTATATTTAAGATGAATAGGAAAGGCCCTGACCTTTTGAACAAAAGACAGCCTCCCTCTTAAGAGTAAAACTCTGATTTTCATTTGGTTGGCCTCGATGTCAGTTTTCTTAAAACCACCTGTTACCATTTCTAATTCACACATGAAAACTCCTACATCAGGGATCAAAAATTCAAGTATATACTGGTTTAGGGCTACTTAGTGACAATTTAAAAATCTAGACCTCCTTGGAATGGATTACCTGCATCTTCCATGATACTTTTTGACATCCTGAAATTCTGAACTCTGCTTTCTTTAAAGACCTTGTATGTGTACTAAATGTCAGGTTTTTGCATGAGATGATGCAGACGGACACCCCTGCTCTGTCAACAGTCTCCTGGAATCTTTGAACAAATGCCTCGATGCACCTAAGCCACTGTTGCTATAAAATGAAACTGACATCATGCTATTCCTGAGGGTTTGTGAAAGATTAAAATGAGATATTTAAAAGAAACTGACAAATAAAAAGTGCTCTGGGATATCATAATATCAGTTATCTAATACATTTGATAGGTGAATTCCCGATGGCCTTCCAGATCTGAATGAACAGACTTCCATCCCAGCTCCTTATATCAATTTAAAGCCATCCATGCACCTTCCATTCACCTAGGGCATGTCTTCTAAAAGTAGCATGACCACTATTCATAACTGACTTGAAGATTTCTTTGGACAAAACATACAGATCTTGAGGACTTCCCCCTACCCCCCCCCTTTTTTTTTTGGCCAGATTTTTATGTTTCTCTCTCAATTCTAAAGCAGATAAAGAAAATTTTTTTCCATGCCCTATAACTTACCACCTCCAACATTCAGCCCCCTAACAAGATCCCAGGGACACATTTTCACACTTGTGGAGATTACACCTGCCAGTCAAAACCCTCTTTAATTGAGATGCGGGAGGTGCCCGGCCTGAACGGCCCAGAAGATGAAGGCCCAAAACCCAGGCCTCGGAAACACATTGCTCTCACGTCGCCACCATACGCTGCTACCAGCTGACATCTGCTCACACATGTTCTCACCCACAAGCAACCACGGTGTTTATTTTCAGAACCCTCTCTACAGCCTCCCCAAGAGAAAATTCCCTCCCATCACCCATCAGCAAAGATAGGAAGCTACAGACAGGGTAGAAACTATGTCACAACATCAGCAAGGCACACAATATCTTCTCATTCAGATCTGACCTCTAAAAAGAGATGCTGAAAGCTCTCTGCGATAAAAATCTCAAGGAACAGAACCAGAGACAGGCAGGGCATGCAGAGTGTGGCTGGGTCAGCAGCACATTCTCTTCACACGAGGGCCCTGTTCATTTCTGGGGGGATTTCACTCCTTTTCCTGGGAAATAGCACCTTCTTCAGGCCAGTGGCTGTGTGGTGCTGCAGAGGGATACTGATTCTGTTAATGGAATCCAGATCCCTGAACTCACCCCTGATCACCCGGGTCAAAGGAAGTCTATGAGAGAACAGGCAAGCTAACTGTCATCATCTGTCATGTCCAACAAGCAGTCCTCAAGTATGCACCTTTGGTTTACTCTCGCTCTGCTATCAAGTACAGCATTAAAATCCTTTCTTTCCTCCCTCCCCTTTTTGTTTTGTGTTGTTTATTTTGTTTTGTTTTTAAGCACGGCCAAAGAACAGGGTGAGCTTCACTAGTGGCTCAGTTTTTAAAGAATCTGCCTGTGATGCAAGAGTCATGGGTTTGATCCCTAAGTTGGGAAGATCCCCCTGGAAAAGGAAATGGCAACTCACTCCAGTATTCTTGCCTGAAAAAATCCCATGGACAGAGGAGCCTGGCAGTCTACAGACTATGGGGTTGCAAAGAGTCGGACAGGACTGAGCGACTAAACCACCACCATAAAGAACAGGGTGCTCTGGTGCTGATCCAGGGCCTCAGAAGTTAAGACCATGAATTGGATGGAGATATAAGTGATGCAAATAAGGGTGATTTACGCCAAAGAAAGTAACTGTTAGTTTTTGTTTTTTTTAATCAATTTTCAAGATCTATGTGTTTGAAGTCACACTATAATACAGGTAAACTTTTTCTATTAATAAGGTTTGGGGTCCATGTGAAATGCTTTTTAAAATGTGAAACCCTAGGGAAAATCTGAGACATGAATAGTCTTAAAGATACAATCATTTTAAGAAGTCCCTGGATATATTCACTCATGGATAATGGGGGAGCATGGCTCAGGTAAGTCAGAAAATAGAAACAGTCCTGGAATTAAAATTTTGTGTAATTTATAAAATAACTAAAAGACAATGAAACTAACTATAAAAGCGCTAGGAGTCCTTTTTGCCTGTGATGACACAACTAAGAAATAAAGCAATCAAACCCAAACACACAGGGTTTCCAAAGTGTGCTTCTGAGCTACCTACTTGAAGATCACCTGGCCATCTCGTCAAGAGGCAGTTACCTGGAGCTCACCTTGAAATTAAAGAATAATCATCTTGGTAACTCCATGGTGGTCCAGTGATTAGGACAATGAGAGCTCACGACTGAGGACCCCGGTTAGATCCCTGGTGGGGAACTAAAATCCCTCAAACCATGAGACATGGCCAAGAAAAAAAAGCAAAAATTAAAACTATTGAATAATAAATTTGGATGGAGGGTAGAAGACAAAGTTCCGGGAATCCACACCTAGCACTCCAGGCGATCCCTTTGCTTGGTAGAATTCAAGAAACACTAGTATAGACTTTGTGACCTAGAGGTTAGAAAGGCCTTTTACAAAATGTTCATTTGTCCTCAAAACAACCCAATCAGGTGGATCACAGAGAAACGATCCTCTCATAAGTGTTGTCTGTTCTGGGTAATTAGTCTTTTTATGTAGCGTGAAAGTGTCTCTTAGCCAGAGAGAAAGACATTCTTGCTGCAATGACATCTCAAGCAGAATTAAATATCACTAAAAATGGGCTTCCCAGGTGGTGCTAGTGATGGTGCTAGTGATTAAGAACCTGCCTGCCAATGCAGGAGATGCAAGAGACTCAGGTTCCATTCCTGGGTCAGGAAGATCCCCTAGAGGAGCGCATGGCAACCCACCCCAGTATTCTTGCCTGGAGAATCCCATGGGCAGAGGAGCCTGGTGGGCTCCATAGGGTCACAAAGAGTCACATCTGAGTGACTTAGCAGGAGCAGCAAAAATGCTGCAGTAAACTCCACATCAAATTAGTCCCTGCCTCAACCCCTCCCCAGCCTCCACACAAACGTTCTCTACACAGATATCTCTCATGATGACAACAGTTCCAGAAGTGGGCACCATTATCTCTCCCAGCACGAGATGACAGGGAGTTTCTAATCCTCTCAGAGGATTCCCAGCAAAGGTTTCTTACAAACTGCTGATCCCCAACGTCTAATGACTCAGGGTCAGTTTGGCTCAAGACTCTCTTTCTAGAATCCGGGTACAACTGCCAAAGAATTAATGAAACTAGACCTGACCCTATACACAGTTTCATGGTTGATGGTGATGCTTTCTGACAGCAGAATTCCTCCGAAATATATCTTGCTCCAAGACAAACCAGCGGCTGCCACCTCATTCCACAGAGGTGAAATGCACAGTAGGTGAAATAGTGGCCATTCAAGACTGAGTTCACACATATGAACAGCAAACTCCACTAACACACTAAACAACCTAAAGCTTGGGTGAGAACTGCTGCCTGAGAACCTTAGGTGATAGCCATCATTCTCCTTTGGTTCTGCCCAGCTACTTCTGGGTAAAAGCTGTTTCTCTCTCCTTAACTTCCGGAGCCAGATGCTAAGATGCAAGCTTGGATGTGGAAACCCTTCTTCCAGAAAGCCCTGACAGACATCCAAGCAGGCAATTCCTTTACCAGATCATCCATCTTCTGTAAAGACATGTCCTCAGTCTGTGATTTTCTTCTTTTTTTTTTCCCCTCCTTCTAAAGTCAAATCAGAGTTAAGTCACCCACCTATTTTTCTTTCTTTTTTTGGCCTTTCTCAGCTAGCAACTTCAAGATAGGAGTTTATTATAAGGAAAGAACAACTTCAATGGCATAGTCTTTAAGCTGTCAAAACAGAAGTGAAAATGAGATGAAGCCAATGGATAGGGAAATGTGCTGTGTGCTCAGTCACTAAGTAGTGTCTGACTCTTTGCAACTCCATGGGCTGTAGCCCGCCAGACTCCTCTGTCCATGGGATTATCCAGGCAAGAACACTGGAGTGGGCTGCTGTTTTCTTCTCCAAGGGATCGTCCAACCCAGGGATTGAACCTAGGTCTCCTGCACTGGCAAGCAGATTTTTTACCACTGAGCCACCTGGGGGGCCCAGAGAGGGAAATAAATAATCCCATAAGAAGAAACCCCCCCCCCCACCAATGGAAGGAATAATAAAGTTATTGCTACATATGATCTAGAGAGGATAACCTTAGTTGAATTTGGTCTAAGAAGTATTGAATTCCCAATACTGAAATGACTCCAAAACTTAAAAATTAGGTTATAGTTCTTAGAAAATTCCCATTTATGGGCAATAATATATTTTAGTGACCTTAAAATGCATGAAAAACTACTGTCTCCTTGTGTAGACAGTTCTTCCTCTGAGATCAATGTTTCTCTTAAAACCAAACTCTGCCTTCTCATTCACATGCTGGAGTAACAGACAAGGGCTGTGACAACAGCCTGAAGTTATGAATGAGCAGTTATTTGTGAACACGCTTGTCAAGACAGATGTGGAATCTGTCAGTGTAGTGTGGGTTAGATAGGGAAAGCCAAATGAACTGAGCCAAGGTCAAAGTCACAACATTTTTCTTTTTCCTCCTTGAGACTGGAAAGATGCTACAGGGCTTCCTGAAACTAACATCTCCAAAAAAGCAGCCCGAGTGTTACTCGGGTTCATGGTTGCCTCGTGACCCTCCTTTCCAAAACACCGTGTCTCTTCCTCAGGAACATGCTGCTTTCTACTGAGCCACGTGGAGGCCGCGAGGAAGGCTCGAAGGAAGAGCCACACTCTCTCCGTGGAGAGAGATGCGTGCCGCATGCCAGTGTGAGAGCAAACAGCTGCCCGAGGAGGCTGGAAATGCATCCAAACTATTTTCAGAAGGTCTGGGCTTTGCAACATCCAGAAAGCATTTTCCATTTGCTTTAAGTTCCTCAAGTTGTTGTGATTAAAGGGGACATCTAAGCCCCACATTTCTGGCTTATCAGGCAGAACCAAATCCAAGGGCTCATTTCTGAGAAAAAAGGGAAGGGGTTGGTCCATGGAGAAGAGCTTTGTGGGCACCAGAAGGCATTCCCCTCCTTCCAACAGCCCCTGCTGCAGCTGCTGTGTCCACCTCTGTGTGACCCTATGGACCGCAGCCCACCAGGCTCCTCTGTCCATGGAAGTCTCCAGGCAAGAATACTGCAGTGGGTTGCCATGCCATCCTCCAGGGGACCTTCCCAACCCAGGGGTCTTCCCAACCCGGGGTCTCCTGCATTGCAGGCAGATTCTTTACCAGTGAGGCACCAGGGAAGCCCCCTAACAGACCCTAAGCCCAGTAAACTCGATTCCCTTTGGACAGCACTGTCCTCTCACGCCAGTGAAGTGGTTTGACTCAGTGGCTCCAGGAAAGCCAGGATGCTGCGTCAAACAGAGAGAACCTTCCTCTATTGACAGCTGCTGCTGCCCAAGTGCAGCCTGTCCTCTCGGACAACATCTCCTCCGTTTTCATTTCCTCCTCAAACCCTTTGCAGTAACTTCCCACCACCCTCTCCACTTCTTCCCACCCATCCTTCTCTGGGAGACTTCTACCCTGTAATGGCATTTTGTTGCTGAAGTCTGTTGCTAAATGAATTGCCTGGGACTTCCCCAGCAGTCCAGTGGTTAAGACTTCGCCTTCTAATGCAGGGGTTGTGGGTTGGGTCCCTGGTCAGAGAGCTAAGATCTCACATGCCTCATGGCCAAAAATCCAGAACTTAGAAAAAAAGAAAAAAGAAAAAGAAGAATACTGTAACCAATTCAATAAAACTTTTAAAAATGGTCTGCATTTTTAAAAAAAAAAGTCTTTAAAAATGTTAGAAAATAATAAGTAATAAATAAATAAATTGCCTGGCAGTGAAGAAACCGCTGTGGCTGGTTCCTGGTCATGAAAGTTAGATGAGGTCCAAACATCCTGGCTACCTTCTCAATAGAGCCTCTCAACAGGGGAGGCGATGAGACAAGGAACCCGGGAGAAGGGGCCGAGCGTGGCCCAGAGACAAGCTGCCCGGAAGCCCCCTCGGCATATTAGCCTTTTATGAACAACATCCTCCCCCATCCGCACCCCAATCTTTGTTGGGTTTCAGCCTTTAGGGCCCAGAAAGATAAAGAGGCGAGTATTATGTAACTCATATGCATATTCAGAGAGATCAGTTAAAATCATTTCAAAAAAAATTTCCCTAGAAATGTACAGGCCCTTTGAAACAACTAGCAACACCCTGAGATGTCAAAAAAAAAAAGAATGAAAAAGAAAACCGGATATTAATGCACTGAGCATGCCTAGCCAGACACTCCAGCTGGGAGGAATCCAGGATGCAGATCTCCTGTTTCTGGTGCCAGAGGTGGCTATTACCAGTCAGAGGCTCTGAAAGTTTACTAAATAGATACGTTTCCTGAGGGCAGATATCACACCCCCTCTTAATTTTATTTTCAATGTGTTTCTAGAACAGAGCGCTCTGCTATATACATATGGACCGCTCCTCTTCCAATCCACAAACATGAATATGACTTCCCTGATGCTAGGTATTTTTCATATTCTAATACCTCTGAAATCCCAACGCCCTCTTAGAAACAATGGCATGTTAC
Source organism: Cervus elaphus (assembly GCF_910594005.1). NCBI lineage: Eukaryota > Metazoa > Chordata > Mammalia > Artiodactyla > Cervidae > Cervus > Cervus elaphus. The sequence continues at coordinate 24,103,986 of NC_057828.1, read as the reverse complement.
AATTAATTAATTGGCAATGAGAGCTCTAACTGGCATATGAAATTACAGACTGTTGCTTCAGGCGTGTCTGACTCTGCGACCCCAAGGACTGTAGCCTGCCACGCTCCTCTGTCCAAGGAGTTCTCAAGAATACTGGAGTGGGTTGCCATTTCCTACTCCAGGGGATCTTCTCAACCTAGGGATCCATATGAAATTATGGTGCATTGTGAAATCAGTGGTGCTTGAGATTCAATGCATAATAACTGCCTACAAAGCAAGCCTGTTAAGTGCCAGAAGCAGCTACACTGGGAATTTCTTTGCACATCATCACCCATCCTCCACGACCCTAGGGGGCAGGCCTCATCTTCTTCATGACAAGTGAAAAAACTGAGATCAGCTTAAGTGCTGGGGTTGTAGCCCAGCCACTAAGCCACGATGGCAGAGCCAAGATCTGAATTCAGCAGTGTGTGTTAAGTCGCTTCAGTTGTATCAGACTCTTTGCACCCCCATGGACTGTAGGCTGCCAGGCTCCCCTGTCCATGGAATTCTCCAGGCAAGAATACTGGAGTAGGTTGCCATTTCCTCCTCCCGGGGATCTTGACTCAGGGATCAAACCCGAGTCTATGTCTCCTGCACTGGTAGGCAGGTTCTTTACCACTAGCGCCACCTGGGAAGCCCCTCAGCAGGAAGCAGCTGAAATGTCCATGAGGCAGTTTGAGACAGCCAGGTGGCTCACCCAGACAAGAGCACATTTTAACAACTTCCATCGGCCTGGCGTAGGACTTCTTGCCTTTGAAGCTCCCTTTTCCCTTTCAGCCTCTGAGATTGTTCTGGTGCAATTCCCTTTTACTTATTCTCTTTCTTTTACTTATTGGATCTGTCTGGCTCTCAAGCCTGTGCTCATTAGACAACACCATCCTGCCTTACCCAATCAATTTTCAAGAGACAAGATGAATCTCCTGCCAATCAAATTTAGAAAAGTTTTGCAAAGAAATGATGGCAGTTCAAGATGAAGACCAGGAGACTTGAGAGATCACAATATTTGTATCAGCTGCCTGCAGAGATAAAAGCAGAATGTGTTAAAAACAAGAAAAAAGACCCAGGGTTGTAGAAAAGGATTCATAAATATAGTGCCTTCTGGAGGAAAAGAATGCAGAGCTTCTAGGAATAGAATTCCTGCCAGGAGAGGAAAGTCACCACCCTTTCAGGGATGTTCTATGTCACTTTTCAAGAGGGCAGGAAAAGTCATGCTCTCCATTTCCTAAATGGTCTCTATTTAGGGCTTCTATTACTTATACCTAAAAGCCTGACTTTCAATAAGACATCACTGATAGAAATAGTTATAGCCATGTCCTCAGATGTTGCAGGGAAAATACTCATATGAACTATACAGGGTTACTTGTGAGAAGGAAATACGTGCACACATGTAAAATATTTAAAACTATGCCTGGCACATAGTATGTACCTGCTGAGGGTTAGCTTTCATCATCATCATTATCACCATCATTTTCACTCTTATCTGCAAAACTGGAAACAGGAACTGGGTGGTTCTGAAAGGCCTGGTATTGCCTTTAGCATAGGAACAAGATCCATCAGGCATGGTTTCCCTGATAACGGAGGTAAGATTTCCATCTCTCCACATCTCCTGGTCTTAATGCTTTCAACTCACAGATCTTTCTTCTGGTAACTTAGTCTTATTCTCTAAAGGGAAACCCTCATTCATTTATTAAGTATTGGTTGAGCAAAAACAATCAGCTGTAAGAACATAGCTAAGTCCAAGTGGGTTCTCGTTCTGAAGTAGGTCACCAAGTGATGAAGAAGACAGGTCAGGTCAAGACACAGCTAGATTTTACCTACAGCAAAAGAAAAGAGGCTGAGATAGAGATGAGTATCAGGACTGTGAGAGTGCCGAGGAAGAGCTACTTAAATATGACGAGGAACATCAAAGAAGGTTTCATAAGGGGATGGCACTCACTAAACCTCGAAGGATCCTTAAAGGTGTTAAAAGATGGCTCTCTAAGTGGAAGAAACAACATAAACAAAGGCCTGACGGCAGGAAAATAAACGGCCCCTTTGGGTAAAGGCAAAGAGAGTGATCTGGCTGGAGTGTGGTTTTCATGAGAGGATTCAGTTGGGGGCAGAATGCTAAGCAAGGAGGGACCAGACCCTAAAAGGTCTTGGATGTTATCTAAGATATCTGAGATCTTATCCACAAAGCCAAAATTCTCAAGGCCTTCCTATGTTAGGATTAGACAGTGATGGGCCTGCTAGACTACCAGCCCCGCCAGTCTCTGTTCCCACCCTCTTGGGTGGCAAAAATCACCTAAGGACCAATCCGAGTGAGCCACGGAAACAGATCCTCTGAGGGAAAGTTACACAGAAATGAATGAGATGGAGGTCCTGAGACATCTGGGCTGGTGGGAGTGGTTCCCAGAGCGTTACTTTTAACCACATCGGAATACCTCTAAAATATCTTTTTAATATCTCATAACCAGTGGCATGTTATAGTCAATTGTCAGTGATGTTTCTTTCTTCAGGGCACATAAAATAAGGGTGCACCTTAAAATCAATGGTGTTTGGGAATCAGTGATTAATAGGTACCCTGCAAGGAAGGTCCACCAAGTGTCAGAGGCAGGGTTGGGGACTTCTTTACACAGGTCATGGTCAGTCCTTTGCAACCCTAGGAAGCCAGCATCTTCTTCATCTTAACAGGTGAAGAGACAAGAGGCATGGGTCAATGATGTTCCCCACTCTACACACGGGTATTCCAGAAGAGAGAAGAACAGGAAGGCAATCTAGAGCCTGTGGGGAAGAGGTCAACAGGGAGAGTTTATGAAGAGTTGAGGCCACCAAGCCCATCTGGCAGTAAGGTGGTGGTCACAGCGCAGAGCCGTTCTAACCTACCGGAGGTTAGAAAAGAAACGAAACCAGTGACAACCACCGAAACCGACTTGTGGTTGCAGCGCGACTCGAATTTCTCTCAAACACAGGATGGAAGCAAGCTTTGCAGTCTAAACAAACCCATCAAAGAGTCCCTAGTATGTGATTAAAGTGAAACTACCTGGAGGACACAATTCCTAGGTTAACAACTATCCTTGTTTAAAGAATATTAAAAGACAAAGCTCACCGTATGGTTTCAAAATGACAATGGAAATTGTGTTTATCTCGGCCAGACGCACACTTCATGGAGCTGTTCAGCATGGGCCCACCCTTCGGCATACGGGGAGAATGAGCACATTTGGGAAACCCACACCCTCTCTGCAGGGTCCCTCAGGACCAGAGGTGCTGCAGGAGGAGGGCTGAGCAGGACCGGAAGTGCTCCACGAGGAAGGCTGAGCAGAACCGGAAGTAGTCCATGAGGAAGGCTGAGGGAGCTGCTTCCAGAGCTCTTCCCCGCCCTGCTCACCTTAATACTGGGCTTCCCAGGGGGCGCTAGTGGCCAAGAATCCCCTGCCAATGCAGGAAACGTACGAGACGAAGGTTCGATTCCTGGGTCAGGAAGATTCCCCTGGAGAAGGCAATGGCAACCCACTCCAGTATTCTTGACTGGGAAACCCTATGGACAGAAGAACCTGGAGGGTTACAGTCCACGGGGTTGCAAAGAGTCAGACACGACTGAGTGCACGTGCATGCACGCACACACACACACCCCCACCCCTTAATACTTAACTTGTAAAGGGGTGGGTGGGACCAGGGAGGGAGAAGGACCCCCAGAGTCCCACCTTGGTGGTCGGTTTGCACATCTCCCTCAGGGGCAGTCTCCTCCACTCTTCTTCCCTAACCTTCTAAAAATGCAGCCTGAAGTGTGTTGTAATCTCTGGGCAAAGGCCTAGCAGTCGGTGACCTCCTCTGTTCTAACCCAGATTTGATATGGGATTAACAGTGAGTCATTAGCCCTTTTTTCACATCTCAGTTTCCGCTAGGAAACAGGATCTGTCATTCTTTCATATCTTTTTATATGAAAGAGGCTGTGCCTGGGTTACATCAACTTTTCACTAGGGAGAAGGCAGCATTCAAAAAGTGCAGTTCCTTGAGTCGACCCCAGGGGTCGCTGTGGAGACACAGCCGGCTCCCGAAGCCTCTGCCAGTTCAGCGGGTCCCCACCTACTCCTCCAGCTTGACAAAGCCCAGCCTCCATCCGGTTTGTAGGGACTCCTCGGAAGAGGAGAGCGGCCTCCCTTGGCAACAAAGACCGCCCAACTGCTTCAGTTATAACCACTATATTTCTTTTAGGGTTTTTCCCAGACTTTGAAAAGTAAAAGAAAGAAAAGAGGAAACCCTGGAAGAGAAGAACGTGGCCTAAGTTAAATGTGACCACAATTAGGCACTAGAGTTAGTACAAGCAATGATGCAATTCAATACAAGTGGGAGAATTAAAACTTTGTCTGCTGTGTATTAGTAACTCAGTCATTGGGGAAGTCTAGGGAAGAGGTTCAAGTCTGTCTTTGATCTCTGTGTCTCTCTCACTCACACATCCACACACAGAGAATCTTCAAAAATGAAATCCCTATCACTTGTCTGTAGACCTGAAACTAACACAATATTATAAATCAACTATAGTTCAATAAAAGAAAAAGAAAAATAATCCCTGACTATCCAGCAAAAATACTACTGTATTCTAGCAACTGCTAGTATTTTCCTTCATTGGGCAATTGGTTGACAGTCCAGCAATGTATTGGAGAAGGAAATAGTAACCCACTCCAGTATTCTTGCCTGGAGAATCCCATGGACAGAGGAGCCTGGCGGGCTACAGTCCATGGTGTCGCAAGAGACGGATATGACCTAGTGACTAAACCACCACCACCAGCAATATATACATAGAAAAGATACATCCATGAATAGAATGGTAAGTTGCACCCCTGCCCCAAACCATACAGTGCTACTACTGTGTCCATTCTATGTTCCATGATTTCACTTGGCAATTTACAGGGGAAATAGAAAAGAAGATTGCCTGGTATTAAACGTTTAGCATTTATGTGAGTCAGTTACAAAAGAAACCTCATCATGATGTCTCCCGCTATACAGTTTGGTTTATCTAATTCAATATGACAGAATAAACCAACATGATTATTTACTTTCTTCCATTGCGTAGCTTGGAGATTCCACTCTTCCTGAGCATGAGCTGCTTATTTTCCTTGCAAGGAAAATCCAAGATAATTCTTTTTTCTCTGTCCTGACTAATATCATACTGCTGCTGACGGAAGTTACAGATGGGTGGAGTGACGCTACTGCTCAGGCTAAATGAATGGGAAGTTTTGATGTCTCTCTTTGAAGCCCTTTAAGATCATCAAAATATACTATATATCATACAAAAGAGTGAAATTCATAGTCCAACTTACTTAAGAAAACTTACTGATTATCTGTCTATTCCATGTTAATATTCTTTTGATCCTAAAGATGTTTTGTTTTTAGGTTATTACTTTGGAGGTGGTGCTGCTGCAGAATTTAGCAATCCCAAATAAATCCCAGGGTCACCGGGCTTCTCCACATGGGAATTTCATGATTTTTTGATGTAAGGGGCTTGGGAGTGGGAAGAGGACCTGTCCTGTGCATTCTAGAGTGGTTAACAGCAATCCCTGGCTTCTCCATCCCCAGTCATGACATTCAAAAATGTCTCCAGACATTGCCAAACATTCCCTGAGGGTGGGGATAGCAAAAGCGGTAACATCACCACAATAAGAACCACAACACCTGCCTGAAATTTGTTACATGGGAAAGAGAGGAGAAAGAAAGAAAAAAAAAGTTTTGTCTCGTCCTTTTTCCTTTTTTGACTGTCCAAGTGTCTACATATTTCAATTGTTAATCATTTGGATTCTTGCTCCAATAAGTGGAATCACTCTTTCTAAATTTCTAAAGCCTAGTACAGTGTCTTTGGAATAGATGTGCCTTGAGATTCCAGTGGATTGTCAAAGGATGAGAAGTCCGCTAATTCCCACTGGGTAAAGTGTGGATTAACCTTAGCATAACTCCACTTTGAGCCTTAAACTAACAGCATGTGAAAAGATCAATACAAATAAATTCAAAACTAATCAGACCCCTTCTTCAAATGTTGACACAGTATTATTTATAACCCATAAATACCTTCTTGACTAAAATTTATCCTAGGAGATTGGCACCTGGCCAGTTCTATTCATATTTACTGTATTTATATAGTACACTGGTCCAAGGATAATATTTAAGACAAAATATGCTTCAAGGCATATACAATATCTCTTATATTTTTACTTTTAAAACTTTGCATTGCTAAAAATATTCGTCTGAACTGTATAAAATGTCCTGCAAAGGACTATCAAGAATCTGTAATGATATATAGCTCATTGAGTATAATTAGAGCATATTTGTAATATTTGAGTTGAAGTCACTCCCTGAACGCTAATAAGTTGGTGGTAAAAAATGAACCAGTGATCTTTCCCATGCCTCCATCCCTGGGGCTCGTGACCGTCCTCGGATTCCCTTTGAGAAATGACAGGCGCACTCCCTCCCCACAGCAGCTTCAGTTAAAAGTTAGGCGGAACAGTCCTAAAGAGGGAGACTTGGTATATAAGCCAATGCTGTCCTTTCAATTTGCCCTTTAAAAAATATGGTGGAGTGATTTTTTTTTTCTTTTCTCCCCTCTTTTTTTTGGAAGGGTTCTCTATATTCCAGTATAACTAGAAAGTGCTGGAAAATCAGTTAACCTACTTTCTATAAAATATCCACAGTCCTAGCACAGTAGTATCAAATCTGCTATTAATAAGACTTTCTGCTCCTAAACTTCCTTTCAGGCTTTAAGAAGCCTGCATTCTTTGTAGGAAAACTGATAGTGTATATTTTATCCTGTGCTGATCAGAGGTTTTCAATTTCTTTGGTAGCTGGGAGTGGAAACAGAAGGGAATCCACACACCCATCTTTAATGCCAACCTCTGAAATTCTAATAATCTGAGAATTTTCCCAGTTTGGTGATGATTATGATCCTGAGTGGGATCATCTCAATTCTTGAGATTGAAGAGGGTTTGAAAGAATGAACACCCTCTTGGGTAACTTGCTCTCTCCACCCCTATCTCAGGAAGAGATCAGACCTCCTCTGTGTTATAAAAATACCAGCAGTTCATTAAAGCTGTTGCAGGTAAACACTGAAGGGTTGGCTTGTTCTAATTCTACATAACATAACTGCCTGCCTGCCCAAATTCCAGTAGAAAGTCGCACGTGCTAGAGAAAGCAAACTGACTCAACTCCCTGTTGGGTCTCAATGATTTTGCACTAAATTACAATGAACTTCATTTCCTAATATCTCCAGGGCTCCATCCAAGGTAGAAAGCTTTCCTTCCTCCCACCCTCCTTACCCGCCTTCCCCCCACCCCGCATCACCAAGATGGAGTGTATATTATCACCACTGTGGTGAATGGTGTCATAATTACAATAATAAAATCGACCCCCTTGCCAGGATCTCCTATCTCAGCTCTGCTCTTAAACAAGAGATGCTGCTGCAGCAAAACAGAGGTCGCCAGGAAGACTGGGGTTGTATACGTCAGCCGATATTCTGAGACCATCAGATACAAGACATGGCAAGTCCCGGAACTACGACTTGTCAAACTAAATATAAATATTCAAAAAGAAAAGCACCACCCTGCAATTAGAACCTCTAGGATAAAACTACCAAGATGGCCATATTATCTCTGCAGGCAAGACACAGAGACTTTGTGAAGGCAGCCAGAGAGTATATAGGGCATGAAAAGGGGCGGAGAGAAATGGGCAACCAATGAAAAGTGTACGACTTGGGACTTGGAATACGCAAAAGTTGGAGCTTTTTTTTTTTTTTTTTTTCCTTCTCCTTTCTTTTTCTTCTTCCTGGTATTTAACCCTCTCAGGTATCAATATATGCTTCTTCTTTGCTTTTTCTTTTTTTAAGAACTTGGAAATCATTCTAAGCTAACTGCCCTCTTCCCTTCCCCCCAAGAAACTCCAACAATAAATCATTTCACTTCCATGGCTACTGTATGCCAGCTGGTTTTGAGGACACTGCCCTCAGAGAAGCCAGTTTAAAAAAAAAAAAAAAATCGGCTGTCCTCTACGCTGAGATTCAGGAATGCAACGAAGTGACTGCAGGAAGCTTATGAAAGGGCAGGGAACACCGGGCTCCAGAGTGAGAAAGATTAACGATAAACGCCTAAGAAAAACGATTTGCTACACCGGCGATTTTAAGAAGGCAGGTTTGAGAGGATTCTGGAAAAAAAAAAAAAGGAAGGAAAAACTCTTTTAAACGTAGTCAGAAACGAAGCTGTCCTTTCTACCATTCCAGGTGAAATCAAAAGGGGACGTGGTTACAAGATCTCGCCTTGGCGGGGGCGGGGGGATGTAAACACCCCGTCGAGGTCAGAGATTCAAGAATTGAGGGGTTGGAGGTCGGTTTTTGGAGGGGTTGCCAGATCGGGTTTCGTCTTGGCGATGCTGACTTTTTTCGGGGAGTTAGAGACAATAGGGAAGGCTCGCGGAATCAGCTGATAGGTCGGCACGGAATGGGGCGCCTTCCGGTGAGGCTCGTTTTGAGCCACTTTTTTTTTTTTTTTTTTTAACCCTTCGCGCCCCAGTTCGGCGGGCTCCAGGCCAATCGGAGCAAAGAAAACAAACCCACCGAGGTTTCCCGGTTTAACTCGGCCCCGGGGAGCGCCTGCAGTTTGACAGAGGAGGGCTGACTCCTAGCCGGTGGCCAAGTCGAGAATTCCAGGGAGAAGAAAAAAAAGAGAGAGAGAGAATAACGCCTTCTAAAGGACGGGGGCGTTGGGGGCGGGGGGGGGGGGGGCAGAAATGGAGAAAATAAAGTCGCAAGTCCACGTTTTAAAACCTAATGTTCTCAAGCACACAGCTGGCAAGGAGGTGGGTGGGACGGAGGACCAGAGAAGGGGAAGGAGCGAGCCGGGGACCCCAGAGGGCAGGGCGATCCCCGGAGTGGCTGCGATTCTGGAAGCCTCGGGCAGCGCTAAGCCCCGGGGAATGGAAGCGAGGAGCGGTACTTACTTTCCGAGGGTAAGAAGGGCGGCATGTCTATTTTGTAAACCTCCTTGGCGTAGTATTCCTCGTCGCTCCGCTCGCGCTCGCAGGCGGCCGCCCTCCGGCTCGCCTTCTCCTGGAGCAAGTCCCTGGTGCTGTTGTAGATGGAGATCACCTCCGGGGGGACCTCCTCGGGTTCGGGGTAGTCTTCTGGGGGGCTGGTGAGCTTCAGCTTGCTCAGGATCTGCCCGCGGATCGCCTCGATCCTCTTGCGCATGAACTGGTCCATGTCGAGCGTGCTGCAGGTAGACAGGCTGAGCGCGACCGTGACCAGATGCAGGAGCAGAAACGCGCTCAGCACACAGTAGTGCATTTTTTTAAAGGTGGAAAAAAATTTTTTTTTCTTTTAAGTAAAAAAGTAAGAAGAAAAAAAAAAAAAACCTAGCAACTCTCAAAGTACAGATCAGGTAGATTTTTTTTTTTTAATGCGAAACTTTTGCAAACAATCGAGAGTCAATGTCCGAGAGAAAAAGGTATCTTGCTTGAATTCCTTTCAAAAGAAAAGGCAACGTCGTTCCCCAAGTGGAAATATTAATACACGACGGGCAGGGGAAACCTGCACTTGAGGGAGTCGGCAAAAGTTTTCTTGGAGCGACGAGATGGAGGGGAGGGGGGGCGGAAAAAAGAGACGAGTGGCTATTAGGCAGAAATAAATTTAGCAGGAGGAAACGGAGTTCAGTATGTCAGTTTCGGGTGCGGAGTGGCGAATCTGAACTCGGCTCCTCCGGCCAAAAGGGAAGAGATGAAAAGGTCCCGGGGCTGGCAGCGGGCGCGCCGGCGGGAGGGGCGCGGGCCGCGCTGTCAGGGGGGCGGCCGAGGCCGGCCGGCTCCAATTTATATATTTCAAGAAGGAGCGGCGCGGCGCGGCCCTGCCTTCCACTGCGGCGCTGAGAGCAGGAGCGGCAGCAGCTCCGGAGCGAAGGAGCGCACACGTGTGTGAGTGTGTGAGTGAGTGTGCGTGTGAGTGTGTGTGGTGTGAGTGTGGGCGCGCGCGCGCCCGGGTGCGCGCGCTGGGGGCGAGCCCGGCCCGCGGCGGGGAGGCGGGAGAGCTTCGCTCGGCGCCCGGGACTCGGCCGGGTCCGGCGCGGGCCGCGGAGGCCGCGCAGGGAGGCGGCGAGGATCCTGCTCCCGGAGCTGCGCGCGGGGGCCGACACCCCGGCCGGCGCGCCGACCCGCCCGCTCACTCCACGTTGCCGCCGCCGCCGCCGCTGGCGAACGCGTCCGGCCTCCAGCTCCCTCCTTCTGCTCCTCCTTCTGCTCTCGCTCCAAGCGCCAACCCGGCAACAGGCGAGCGGCGGCCGCCGCCGTGGCTCTCGCCGCCCGCGGACCGCAGCGGCAGCCGGGCGACGCGCCGGCGGGGGAGTTTTATTCCTAGGGGGGTGGCCAAGGGGCTCCCTCGGACTCCCACCCCGTCCCACCCTCGCCTGATTTCTCTCCCACGTGGGCTTTTCTCGCTTAGGGCAGGAGGCACTTGGCAGCCCGCAGTAGGTCCTCTCCTGCTTGCTTTCTGCAGCCGGGCAGCCCCCTCGGTTTGCGCCCGAACGGCTCCCTAGACCGTTATCCTAGCTCTCCATCCCTCTCCGCGGGCCTGCTTCACTTGCGCTCTCGCCCTTCCCCGTGTCTCTTCTTTCTGCCTCTCTCTGTCCCTCGGTATCTCTCTGGCTGACCTTCTCTCTCTCTCTCTCCCTGTCTCTGTCTCTCTCTCTCGTCGGGAGCTTCTGGAGCTCCCCTCAGAGCGAACCTTCTGCTGGCAGCAGATAACATCACGATCCTGCCTGGGAGGAGAGATTTATAAGTTCTCCCTGAACCACGTGTTTGCCTTCAACAAAGTGACGTGCTAGGATTACAGTCAGGAGTCCTCTCGTTTACTTAGACCACGAGCTCTCCCTGAACCGTTGAGGGGGTGTGGAAATGAGGATGGCTGAGGGGCAGGGAGGGAGGAGGTGCAGTGTGCGCCCTGACAACAGTGATTTATGGTATTTACTTTATATAGTCATTTTGGACCCGTCTGGTGAAGGACAGGCGATCAAGCCTCCCATTTTTACTTCGTGTGGCTTGCTCACGGCTTCCCAGATGGGATCACTTGCTCAAAAAGCAAGTCTTCCCTCCTATATTGTACACACACACACCCGACACACACACACCCCGCACACTTAGGCAAATGAGCATCAAACAGTTGACTCTGGGCCAGGCTGGCCCCTGAGATAGGTCATCCAAACTCCACCTTCTTTGTAGTTCAGTCACTAAGTCATGTTCCACTCTTTGCGACCCCGTGGACTGCAGCTGCCAGGCTTCCCTGTCCTTCTCTATCTCCCGGAGTTTGCCCAAATTCATGTTCATTGAGTCGGTGATGCTATCTAATTTCTCATCCTCTGCCAGCTTATCCTCCTTTTGCCTTGTCTTTCCCAGCGTCAGGGTCTTTTCGTGGTCGTTTTCTGAGATTCCACAGCACCTGTGCTGGCACCTCTGTCCTAAAGCTTATTATGGTTTGTTGTTCATAGCCTGGTTCTGCACTTGAAACAGAACTTTATCTTGTGCACCCAGAGAATGAATTGCATTTATTTTGCTGTTTGAATGAATGGATATCCTTAAGTTGCTGCCGAAGGCTTTCTCTTCACCTTCTTCCCCAGCTAGACCTGAGTGACCAACTTCATTTTTTCCACAGCCTATATCCAGGAAGCTGGGATTTTAAGTGTTTGATGTCTGTTGTTATACACTACTCATAACTTGACATTTTCTATTTCAACCTAGTCCAAATGAGATGAATAAAAATAATGCTTGCCCCTGTTCACTTCTCTTTTTCTTTTACCTTTACTCAAAAAACATTTTCATCATGACTGTAGCCATACCAACTAGACAGATGATTTAAACTGCCAACTGTTGAGTTTTCCCCAAGACTCAAAGCCACTATATCATTCTGTAGTTTAGATGTTCCTTTTATTACAGAAAGGTCACAAGGAACTTTCTCTAACTTTTGGAATTTAAACTTCCCATGTGTATGGGGTCTCTATTAGTAAGTAGAGAGTTAAATAGCCGCAGTTAACAGTAGCAGACACATTTTACACTTAGTAATGTGCTGTGCTGTGCTGAGTCACTCAGTCGTGTCCTACTCTTTGCGACCCCATGGACTACAGCCCTCCAGGCTCCTCTGTCCATGGCATTCTCCAGGCAAGAATCCTGGAGTGGGTTGCCATGCCCTCCTCCAGGGGATCTTCCCTACCTAACGATTGAACACAGGTCTCCTGCATTGCAGGCAGATTCTTTACTGTCTGATCCACTAGGGAAGCCGGTAGATCCTTAGATGTATATATGTTCATTTAATCTTCACAATGACACTCTAAAGTATTTTTATTATCATGTCTATTTTGCAGATGAAGAGACTGTGGATAGAGAGGCTAAGTACCTTGTTCAAGTAAGAAGCAGAGCTGGATTTTGTGAACAGAATCCATTTCCATGTTCTTACCCATCATGTATTTCTAAGAAGCACTGGTTCCAGAACATGTCTGATAAACAAGGATTCTGTGATGAAGCTAAGTTTAGGAGATACTGGGTACTGTTGCCCTCTCACTGGCTCATATTTCCCACCATGTTAAAGGCTGAGACTCTTATGGAAAACAAACCTGTTTAACTCTTTTAACCCAGCATATTCTGAACTCCTGGGGATTTTTCCCTATTAAAACACATTGGAAAACTCTGACATAAAGGAATGGTTCCAAACCACCTTGAATAATTCTGAAAATTATGTATAAATCGACATAGGTGTGTTCCTTTCGGTCAGCTGCAAATTGAAGCAGCTTGAAAGGAGTTAAGACAACCAGCTACAATTCCAATAGTCAAAGCAAATTAAGAGGCCCTACCATGGGGCTAGCAGTTTCATCAAGTTGTCATCCCTTTGAGTTAAGTTTGCAAACTACTCTAATCTAGCTAGACACAAATGAGGAAAACTGAATATCCTTACCCTGGGGGCAATGACAGAACATAAAGCAGGAGTGACTGAGTGAAGATGTGGCTTTGGAAGGCGCTGGTTACCTCAGGCACCATACTCTGCCAAGGACATAGGTTCAGCCTCCCCTCAAATTAGGGAGGCTACCTTCAAGATATAAATGTAAACGCACCTGAGGCTAAGTGGATTCAGATTCCAGTGTGGATAAAGCAGCAGAAGTCCATCTCCATCACTGCTAGGAAAACAAGCTAAGCCATAAATCCTTCTGACAACCCCCTTCCCAATATAAATACACACACTTTTGTCCATAATATTTAGTTTGTTGAACACATATTGCTTACTTTAGAACTCCTTAGACTCCTGGCCTATTCATAAGAGGCTACTTTAAGGGAGAACAGCAGAGGGGTTTGTAAGAGTGGTGTGGTTGAGCAGTGTCTTGAGCATAGCAGGAGAGGAGGAGCCCTTTCTCTCACTCAGGTGAGCAGTCCCTTGAAGATGCAACAGGTAAGACTTCAAGAGCCGTCTCCCCAGTTTACCATAGCCGTATGGGTATTTGACCTCCACAGACCATCTTGATTCCCTCAAGGTGGCAGGTGAGCATTGTGGTTGGAAAAAAAAAAGAAGGTAGGTTCCAGATTCAAGTTTTCTTGGATTCAAATATCTGTCACTTTCTGGCTTTATGATCCTGGACAAGTTACTCAGACACCTTCTGTTAGTTTCTTCATCTATGAATGGGGATAACACACAGTTACCAAGAACGTAAGATGATTGTGAATTACACAAGGTACCAAGAGAGCTTCTAACACAACCTGGCACTTAATACGTGTTCATTAAATGTTAGTGACCACTTTTGTATTCTCTCATGGCTTCAATTTGTCAGATCTTTCCCCAATATAAATAGAATGAAAAAGCCAGGGAAGATGCTGATAAGAATTTGCTTCGTGGTAATGCTTCCATGCAGTTCCTATATGCACATGCTTACTGTTATTTTAAATGTTATGATATTTTGCCCCTACTAGTTATAGGAGGAAAGGATAAGAAAATACACTTTTGGTAAATAGAACACTAAGTGATTACCAAAATCCAATTAAGTCCAAATTCCAGTTTAAGTTCTTATTATTTAACACCCTAAAATAGAATTCTTTTTTTCCCAGATCAGAGCAGTAGAGGGTACAGCTGTTTCAACCGCTAGCCCTTCTCTGCTCATTAATGGGTCTATTCATTTAACTGACGTGCAGTTCCTACAAGACCCTAAACAAATGCTTGATGTCAAAACAATTACTCACCCCTACAGAGGAGTTTTACCCCTAAGGATCACAGACAAGAGTTTATAACCTAGTAGGTCCTTCCTAAGTCTGGTGGAAGAATAACTTCATTTGTAACAATGCTGAAAGCTTCCCCAATGGTTTCAAGCCTTAAAAACCAGGAGGTACAGAAAAGAAATATATGGAGCTAATGTAATTGACTATATTTTACTCTCAATAGTTAACACTTGATAAATGAAAAATAACTCTTTAATGTTAAGACATACCAAAAGCCTTTTTAAGTTCTAACTTATATCTTTGGTTTTGTCTTGTTTACTTGCTCAGTTGTGTCCGACTGTGCAGAATCTGACTCTACAGACCCCGAGTACTGTAGCCTCCCAGGCTTCCTCTGTCCAGGGGATTTCCCAGGCTAGAATATTGGAATGGGTTGCCATTATCTTTGGTAACACGATTCAAAAACAATTTTTTGGTCCATATCATGTTTTGTCTCATGTTCTGTATACATGTCTATGCAAGTCTCTCCTCTCAAAATAATGAAATACAGTTTTCCCCAAGAAAAATCATCCAATTATCGTTTCCATTCTGTATCTACAGGTTTATCTTAAGAAAGAAGTGACATAGGATGAAGGATAGGGAGGAAAAGAGCTGAGAGAGAAGATCACAGGTGGTAAACGATACAGGGGTGAAGTCAGGACAGGGACACAGGAAAGCAAAGCATATCAGCAGGTTGTGAGGTTTTAAAGACAGAAACTCTTCACACTTTGATGATGCACTGTGGGGAACACTGGTCTTACACCTTGGGCCTGTGATTAGTTGATGGGTTACTTCTGGTGGCTTTGGGGCCCTTCCACCTGTACATTTTCTTCAGCTCCATGAGATTTCCAACAACAGATTTCCAACAAACCTCCAGAGGCCTGTATCCTGTCAATGCCAGGGCTCACAGAAATCAGCCAGAGACGCTGGTTACTCTGGTTCTTGCCCCGGGCGCAACTCAGCCACTGAAATAGCACTTGGTGACTGATATCAATGTATAGCATTGAGTGATAGATACAAATAAGTGAATGTCATGGGGACAGTGGTCATACAGTAAAATATGGATATGTGCTTGATGAAACACTAGTGCTGATCAAAGGAAGCCAGCAGCAGAGGTTTCCTTAGTTTTTAGGGCAGGGTTTGACACTTGCCTTTACAAAATCTCTGCTCCTACTTCACTGACTGCACTAGGTCAGCAGTCCCCAGACTCTTCACAAAGCAAGAGACTGGAATGAGGCTGCTGGGGGAAAAGGGTGACAGAGTAGTATGAACCAAGTAAAAATGTAAAAATGAGGAAGGAAAAGAAAAGGCAAAGGATAAGAGGAAAACAGAATGATAGTCTCACAATTAAAACGAGTAGGACAACATGAAGTGGAATTTTTATCTTTTAACATAGACAGTCTTTAAAGGAATCTTTCATCCTTTCAGTAGGCCTCGTAGATTGTGGAAAAATTTGAATGTGTAAATTTCCATAAGCAAAGGTACCAACCATGTTTCAAACAACCCTACCTTTCTGCTGCTTCAATTATCCTGCAATTAAAACAATGAAAATAAAACAAGAACCAACAGGCAGTAGCAACTGCACATGAACAGAAAACCTGGATGTAGTTTTTCTAAACATTAGGAGGAAGACCTAGCAAATACGTCCTTTAAAAAGCAAAGTGTAAATATATTTTAATAAATATTGTAAAAAGCAAAGTCATACGGTAGTAATGGTTTGTAAAAATGGAGACTAAGGGCCACAAACTTTTCCCGATGTTTGTTTCAAGTCTCAGAAAAGGTTAGTCCTCACATCGAGGGCAACAGTATAATTCATCACACAAACCTGAATACCTTCAAGAGGGAAGAGGACGCTTTTCATCAACACGTGGGACAACAGGAAGAAACCAGGACCATCCCAGGTTGTCGCCCTAAAACGAAGCTACCTTCAAATCTGAACCTGTAACAATGCATCAGTTAAATTTCCACCTTTTCTCGGCTACAAGAGGGATATATCAGTATTTTGCATATTTTAAAGCTTTTCTTTGCCTGTGCTACTGATTCTAGCAATCACTATCAGAGCTATAATTTGAAAATGCTGAATTGTATGATTGTAGCCTTTATATAAACATGCATCACCCCCAAGGTGAAGCCCCTGAAAGGTACCTGGTCAAGATTCTTCTGAGCTCAATGAAAGCCCATCTGCCACATGGACAGGAAGAAGAAGATGAAGATGAAAATGACTGGGGATTAACAAGTGTTTCTTGTAACAAGATTCTGGGTACAGCCAACCTCACTTTTAAATTTTGGAACGTGAGCAACAGAGAAAGAATCTGCAAGGTAAAAATAAAGTGTCCTCTTCCCATTTTAGTGTACAGAAAAAAAGAACAGAATGTTTGTGTCATTTGCTGCTTCCGGGTCATGTCATACTGACTTTTTACATGTTGATCTTTCCAGTTTAGTAAACAGTAAAGGCTGCAACAAAACCAGGTATGCCTGAGAACTGCACCACCTCTACTTCTGTTTTTTTGGATTGTTTCAGCTATATCTATGTGTCTTTCCAAGTACAAAGGCAGTTCCTATCAAATGGCAAGCTGTTTACCAAAGACCAAAGAAATAAATTCAGAAAAGAGTGCATGCTAGGAGGCAGAGACTTCAGCAATACATAAAAATGATTTTAGTTACCTAGTTATTAGAGATAACAAGTTTTTGTTTTTTAAGAAGTCCTTGTTAATTAAGTTACTTACAGTCACTAAACTACATATTGTTATAAGATCAATCTGGTTATGTGACCAGTTACAACAATTAAATGGAATCAACACTCCTGTTGTTGAGGGGGAAAAAAAAGAAAAAAAAAATCAGTTAATTCAATGAGAGCCTAACTCACGCCACCTAGAGGAGAAAGGCGGTATGTCTCACAACTTCCTACTCGTGGAGAAAACTGACATGCTCCGTTTCCCTGGATGTTTTCCTCACAGCCTGTTAAACAATCATACGATGTCACTGGGCTATACTTTAAACAGAAAAACTGCAATTAAGCATCACCTCAAGAATATTTTCCACTGACTTCTTTTCCAGAGGAAAACTTATAAAGTTTTAGTTACCTGTTATCCCCTGGCCAATAATATTCTAAACTAAAATCTACTCTGAAAGCAGTTTGAATACCTAAATTCTTAATAGCAAAAATGTCAGCCCTTACACTTTCATGAGCCATCTAATGTTATGAAGTATAACAACCAGAGTTATATCATATTTTAGTATAAAAGGAGCTACAGTCATGTTCCAATAGATACCACTCCAGTAGTTAAGGTGGTTCCATTTCTGCAGCATCCAGATAATCAGATAGTAGTAAATTTTAGTTGTCAGACATACTCAAAGAAGATCTATAATAAATTCTCCAATAGCATGTTGCATAATAAACTGACCAAAATAAAGCCTGTCTTGAAATTGTTTAACGCCCAAGAAAATGTCTTTTGATATGTGCTGTCCACCCCTACCTTCCACTAGCCATAGGTTCATGTCATGAGTATATGAGACTAAAAAATGTAATATGCTTTTTTTCCCCAGAACAAAGCATACATTTCTAGAATCTCACTTTCTTTAAGACATTAATATCATCTAAAATGTGAGTAAATCATTGTTGTGTTTAACAGGGTCTATGACTGGAATTTGGGTTGTATTAGTTGGCTTTGTATGCTGAGGCAAGTTATTTAACCTACTACTGCCTGTTCCCTTAACTGTATGTTGGGGATAATAACAGCACCTCCTTCACAAGGTTATAGGAATACAGACTGGATGAGTTAAAGGTATTATAAAATGTTAGATAGTATCTGGAACATGGTAATTACTGTATAAAGATTTGCTGTTATCACTTATTCTTCCAACTCATATTGGAAGGGTTGATGGGACAGTCTTCATGCAGTCACCAATTGCATCTCTCCAGTGATAAAGAATCCGCCTGCCAAGCAGGAGACATGGATTTGATCCCTGGATAGGGAAGATCCCCTGGAGGAGGAAATGGCAACCGGTTGAATATTCTTGCCTGGGAAATCCCATGGACAGAGAAGCCTGGCGCGGTACAGTCCATGGGGAGGCAAACTTAGCAACTAAAACAACAACTGTCAACCCTTAGAATGTTGTATTAAGACAGTATTTAGTATTTAGAGTTTGGGTTCTGGAACAGCTGAAGTGGGCAGTAAATATGTCTTAGGCTCTCATTTAAATGTCAGAATCTTGGTATTCAGTGTGAGACTTGTCTTTTCAGACCATCAAAAGTTATTGTCTTAAAAAGAGAATGCATTATGTTCTTATATTCATCTGGTGAATTTCTGGCATTTGAAAAATGTACTTAAGCTAGCCATAATGCTTTTAATCTTAAGGTTCAGTCTACATGCATTCTTGACATGTGATTTCACCAGTCTTCACAGCCTTCATGTTAAATGGTAGCACACACGTGGAAGTTACCATAGTTGATTGACATTTCTATGTGTCCTCCTTTCACTGAACTTGTCTATAATTTGTTGCTGTTAAAAATAATATTATATTGTTCACTCAGTAGTTTCTATAATTGAGATCTTTTCCTGTGAAGGGTTTTTAGAAATAGATTCACTGGGTGTTCACAAGTACCTACTGTCTGCAAGGCTTTAAACTTTTATGGGGGGAACTCATTATCGAGAAGAGGAATACTTAGGATTACATAGCTCAGAAATGAATACTGTATCTACATGCACACCACCTAGTTCTCCAACTACATAACACTGTTTCTTCAGAATTCCCCTCCTACAGAGCAGGCACTGGGCTAGACAGCCACTGAGCATGCATGATTCCACTCCCTCCAATGTAAACAAATGGATCCCTATGCCTGGGCCACATGTGTGATGGGCTTATTCGCTCAGCTGTGTCTCTTTGCGACCCTATGGACTGTAGCCCACCCGGGTCCTCTGTCCATGGGGATTCTCCAGGCAAGAATGCTAGAGTGGGTTGCCATGCCCTCCTCCAGGGGATCTTCCCAATCCAGGGACTGAACCCAGGTCTCCAGCATTGTAGGTGGATTCTTTACCATCTGAGCCACCAGGGAAGTCTGAGCTACAAACTAGCCTCAAAAAGTTTTCACATTTTTGCAAGGACACATGGCTTAATAAGAGTCCAAACTGAATTCTGAACTTAGTTTTGATTCCAAAATTATGCCTTTTGTCATTTTTAACAATGAATACTGGTATTTTTAAAAATATTCCATGTAAATTATAGGTTCATTTATCATTAAAAAGCATACTTGGGAGTCCTCATGAAGGACAAAATATGGCAGTTCTGTCATGCAATAGATATTCCTATCATTTCTACCATTTGTAAAGAAGGACAATGTCACCTTGAACTTTCTGAACTCTCGAGCTTATTTACTATACACTTAAAGAGAGCCCAGTGTTATTATACAAAGACAAATATTATGCAGAAACAGCCCTGATGTTATGCTTGGTACTCCTCAGTATTTCAGGGTAACTGCTGTGTCTGGCTGCCTCGCTGATGTTTTGAGAGCTGATGTCAACCCATTGTTTATGTCCATCCCAGGGGAGGGGATCCATTTTTACCTCAGACTGAAGACTGGTTCTGTGAGTGTGCAGAGGCAACTGTCTAGTAGCTCCGGGGTGAATTAACAGCTGCAAGGCCGCCCACGCAAAGGACACAGCTCTCAGCTGTCTCTCCATTCAGAGCCCCAGTTGGTCCTGACCCCATACAAATCTGGTGTTCCTGCTTTGATGTTTATGAACCGATTGCATTAAAGATGCAGGGTAATGATTCAGGGGTTAGAGAAACTGTTATTTATACAAATGCGGTTAACACCTCATCATTTTAAGCTGGCTGTGCTAATAATGCTCATGGTGCACTTTGTTTTCTGTTGTTTTTTGGGGTTTTTTTTGCCCCAATCTGCAAGCTACATTTGCTCGGGCAGGATGTCCAGTGTGCGCTGGGACAGATCAGAGCTGCCGGACACCTCGGGAGCCCTGCCACCAAAGGCACTTCCTCCGGAGACCCCCAAAATAAGGAGGCTCCTGACCAAACTCCCCAGCACTGGGATGCACTGGCTGAGATGGTACCTGCTATCCACTGCTCCTGCAGTCCTCCAGGTCCTTTTCTGGGTATCACACACCTAACACCTATTCTTTCAGCACACAGCAACGAGACTTAAAAGTTCAGTGTGTGCATTCTGAAAGCCGCAGGTGATAGTACTAAAGACTCAAATGCTATTTGTTATGCACAGTGGCCTAACAGGTAAGGATAATAGTTACACCTCAGGAAGTAATTATAAAGCAACTTAACATATCTCTTTAAAAAATACAAGTAGTGCAAAAGACATCAACCATAATTTAGTCAATAAAATCACACCAGTATTTGTATGTATAAATTGTATCTATCACAGTTTATGGGAGAATTCGAGGTAGACTGATGATTCCAAAATTGGCTGATGTTTTATTAGACTAAGTATATGCTCTGTAACTTTATTCTGATTCCAAAATTGGCTGATGTTTCATTAGACTAAGTGTATGCTCTGTAACTTTATTCTCTTCACAGATAGACATACTACCACTAGCCACATGCAGCTTTTAAAACTTTTAAAGTAATTATGTGAAGTGAAAAATACCTTCTTTGTATCCTCGGCCACATTGGAGATGCTCAACAGCCACTTGGGCTCCCACATTGGGCAATGGAGATACATTCCCATCATCACACAAAGTGCTACTGGGCAGTACTGAGGTAGGGACTACACCTGTAAGAAATTAAACTCACTTTTCCAGCATATACCCTTGTTCAAAGATGCAGGGAAAAACCAAACAGCACTAACAGAAATACACACACCTGCTACTGTGGGTTGGGGGTGTGTGTGAGTGAGGGGAGCAATGTTGGGCCAGATATTGTTAACTAAACATACTTTGTAACTCTGTCTCCTAGTACACCTCATCTAAGTACAGAAGGCTCATCACACACCTCCATAAAAAGCCCGAAGTCATAACTCCCTGGAAGGATGCTCACTAGACCAGATGAAGAATAGTTAAGTGTGGTTCTAAGCTAGAAAATGTCCTTTAAAGGACCTAAAATTGTTTAAGAATTGCTGGAAGATACCTTTTCAATCTACAGAGTTCTGATTAGATTCATTACAACTCTTAGGACTTAATTAACCACCAGTCATTATTCTAAACATCTTGCCACCTATCTCAGACACGGTTTTATTTCCCAATGTGTTCAAGGATTCTGATGACTGATTTTTGAAGCCTCAGTTTTTATAGATGATGTGTGTGTGCCGTCATGTCTAACTCTTTGTGACCCCCATGGACTGGAGCCCACCAGTTGCCATTTCCTCCACCAGGGGACCTTCCCAACCCAGGGATTGAACCATCTCTCGCGTCTCCTGCATTGGCAGGTGGTTTCTTTACCACTAGCACCACCTGGGAAGCCCCTCATGATTGATATTTTTAGTCAAGTTTCAGAAAAGCTCACCCAAAGGAAAAATTCACCAGGGGGCCTAACTGTACTGAAGTAGTAAGATTCATCTATCCAGCTGGCCCAAAATTATAGATTCCTGCTTTCTTGGGGGAGGGATTGAGAGCTTTCTGTCGACATGAATGCGTCCTCTCTCCTATTTCCAAAATTTGTTCTAACTGCCAATTCACCTCAAACAGTCTTCATACTGTTTCTGCAGAACTTAACAGACTCTCTACCTATCACTGATACTCTCTACCTATCACTGATACCCGGAGTGGAGATAAACACTAGTCCCATTGATCTTAACAGATGAATTTAAGGAAAGAGCAGTTATGAACTCTGCTTCCCTCAACTGAAAATTGTTTCCAAGTAAAAATGAACTTAATGTCAATAGTGTACTGACAAATTAATCTATTTACAGACCTAATCCACTGAGTACAGACAAGCTCCGTTATTCCAGGACCTGTTTCTGTACAGTTATTATACAATTCTATTGTAACAGACTTTTAATGTGCAATTTAATCTGAATCTTTAATCTGTGCAACATCCACTATAATCTTTAAAAGATTATTTTTTTAACAAGTATTTTTTAAGTCACGGTAGATAACTGATTTACTTCAAGTTATCACTGTTAATCCAAACTGCCACAAGATTCAAATCACACAGTGGGTACTTACTGCAGGAAGTCAACTTTGGAAAAGAAGAGGAGGTTCGACTTTTTGATCTTTAAAGGAGTAAAATTATCCCTTATTTTGCATAAATAATATCATCACTCAAATAATTCTAGCACAGTTCTTGGAACAGGTACTCAATGAATGCCAGATCAATGTTTCACTTCACTTTCTAATTCTATTAAAAAATTTAATTATTAGGAAATTTAAGTTAAGAAAAACAAGGGCAGCTAAAGTTATTTCATGCCAATGTAAAAATGTACCGTTTGCTATTTTATACACTGCTATGGACTGGAATTGTGCATCCTCCCTGCAGTGTGTTCTCCACTTCCTATGTTGAAGCTCTGTTCCTGATGTGATAATATCAGAGGTGGAGTCCTTGAGGAGATAACTGGGTCATGAGGGAGGTGCCCTTGTAAGAGACACTGAGAAAGACACTCTCTCCCTCAAGTAAAGACACAGCTAGAGGTCAGCTGTTGACAAACCAGGAGGAGGGTGCTCATCAGACATCAAGTCTGCCAGCACCTTGACCCTGGACTTCCCAACCTCCAGAACCACGAGAACTGTTGGTTGTCTTTGCCGCCCAGTCTACGGTATCTGGCACAGCAGCCTGGACTAGGACACACACTCCACCCCCACTTCCTTAAGAAATCACAAATGTCAAAAAATGCTTACTGATTTCTTCAAATGTTTGTTTTAAAAGTGAGATTCATGTGGCACAGATGTATTAATAATAAATAATGTACTAAGCACACTAATGGTCCTCTGCGGGCATTTAAAAAGCCTGAAAAAACAAAACTCCCATCCCATTTCACTGATGACTCCTTCAACACTTATATTCATAAAAATCTGTGACAAAAATAAGTAAACATATAGAGGAAAAAAATTTATCCAGAAGATGCCAAAGTGTCAACTTATTTGACCTCCTATCTCTTTTAAAGAAATATTTATGCCTTATGAAGTCTTTTACAGGCGTCTTCTTAGGCCTTATAATTCCTTTCACCCCTCAGCAACACAATTTGTCTTCAGTTTGCCCATGTTCCTGTTCACACTTCAACCTTAGGACTTCTCTGCTGTTGTATGTTTGACAGGGACATCTTTGAGTGTCTATAAACTGTAATTAAATGGCTTCACGGTTCAGTACTTCATGGTCCTCAAGACCAGCATGGGTGGCCATAGATTGGGCTAGTTGATAGCCACCAAATATTAAGTATGTTCATATGTGCAAAAACACAATAAAAAGTCCTAAGAGGTTTTCCACAATTTAAACATTCCCTTCACCCACTTATTATAAAAGACAAAATATTTTAGAAGGATTGGACTTACCCTTCAATAAACCTACAACTTCCTACAGAATCATTTCAGGTTATAAGTACTGAAAGTGAGCCTTCAAACTAGTCCACCCAAAGTGTTTCCCAGATACATTTTTTAATGAATAGAGTAATATCTGATCTAGTAGAAGTCTTAAGTAACTTAAAAAATTCAGTATTTTAAATTAAAGTACTAAACTACTGTAATGATTCTAAGTTACTGTCAGTCTATAACTTTGTGAGATTGCAAAGCCTGAAAACAAAAAAATAAGTTAATTCTAAACTATGCTAATACTGAGAATATTCTCCCTAGCGATCTGAACATCCAGATAAGGGAATATGATAATACCTAGTAATTGGATTCTTGGATAACTATTTTCCATTGTTCTTTCTAAACAAAAATAAAATCTATTAATTACTATTACCCTAAACAGTTAACCAAAACATATACCCAAATACTGTTATATTTTAGGTGTCAGAATTTAAATGTTGTAGGATAAAATATTTAGGGTAGAGATGAAAGATTACTTAAAACATTCACCTAAAGATACACACTTAGTTTCTAAAATAATATGCTAATCCTTGGATTCAAGTATGGTGGTATTTTGCTCAATTATCTGATAGTCAATATACAGAAATACTAATACACATTCCATCTTTATGATAAAAATTATTTCACATAATTTAAATATGCTTTATAGCCATTTAGCATAAGTGATACATGTTTTCCTTACAACAGCACTTCAAATTTTATTTTGGAATAAAATAACTTCTGAGAGAAGAAAATCTACAAATATATTCTCTTACTATCAGGACTATACAAAAACAACTTTTTTTTTAAACTAAATGAGAAGTTATTTACCCATTTCTATCACTTGATGTTAGTACAGGAGAATTTCTGCAAAGCTTTAATATGATTCAGAAACATATTAATAGCAAAAAAAAAAATTTAAAATCTTTGATTGTGAGAAGGTAGTTTTTAGGTGCTGCAAATTTCTCAGAATTATCCACATATTAGGTTGCACTGAAATATTTATGTGTGTTAAGTTATATTGAGATATTCAGGTGCTCATGTTACTACTGAGTAATATCTGTTCACATTTATTTATATTACACTGACAAAACAGCAGGTCCTAAAATTCAAGAAGACACTAAATTTCAAAAGTTTGGATAAATATAAAAGTGCATTTTGAGCTCTGCTGGTTTAAGCATTTGATATCTTGAATGTATACCTTCCTTTTAGGATAACAAATATCAGGCCATGGACTAATTTGACTCTGGTTACATAATACTTGTAACACTCAAATGGGTTTGCAAATATAAACATCTCTGCTCTAGCATAGTTCTAAGGGGAGGATTATCCTTCCACATATAACACACGCAAACAAGTGCAACTGGATAGTAGGAGGCAACTATTTTTATTATGGAAAGATGGCAAAAGAGATGAATCATAAAAAAGAAGAGATCACTTTTATTAATAATTCCCCTACAAACTTTGCAGCTTAGGCCCAGTATCACAGAAATTTTGGAATGGTATTTAAATAGTCCTGCTTTCTCATCTCTTTCTGTTTAACATCTAGACTAAAAGTCACCCAATTTAGTAATCTTTAAGGCTACTATAAGCAATCAAGCTTCAACTCAGATGCAGCTTTCTGATGCAGACTATCTACTGTCTGGGCTTCCCTGCTAGCTCAGTGGTAAAGAACCTGCCTGCAAGTCAGGAGCCGCAGAAGATGATGGTTCGATCCCTGGGTAGGAAAGATCCTCTGGAGGAGGGCATGGCAATCCACTCCAGTATTCTTGCCTAGAGAATGCCATGGACAGAGGAACACGGTGGGCTACAGTCCATAGGGTTGCAAAGAATCAGATAAGACTGAAGTGATTAAGCACACACATACGCATCTATTGTCTACCATTTCACTTGTCAGTCCATCCATAAAAGAGAATTTAAGCTGACTCAAATATAGAGAAAAAAGGGAAAAAAAACCTCAAAAATAGGGAAAATAAGAGAAACTAGAACATGTCAACTATGCTTCCTAAGAAACTATGCCTCACTGTATAAGTTAAATATGAGAATTTCCACCTCAGTAAATCTCTCATACAAAAATAAACTAACATTTAAAATAAATCTAAGTCATTATTTATATACATTACTTAGCATATAAAAGACAATATAAAAGTAGAAATTTGATACTTCTTAAATCATTATTTGCCAGAGTATCTATAAATAAAATCATTACCCCAAATCAGAAATGCTATGATTTAAAAATTGTTATTAATACATAGGTTTTCTCAATACCTCACCAAAACAGCCACCAACCCTTTCCCACAAAAAATATACATATACAAGTATGTAAGTTAGAGGCTAAAAAATACTAACATCAAGGAGTTCATTTTAATTATAAATTGATGTTGCATTTCCACAAACACTGGTGATAGCTGAATGAAATACCAATATCCAAGGGCAGTATGTAAACCTATAGTAAACCTAGCAAAATGCACCTCTCAAGTAGAAATATTTCTTTTTACAAATGTTCTAAGGAACAATGCTTAAAATCATATAAGGTTTGAAATATAATTTTAACAAAGTTTACATGAAAAAAGGAAACACCAAAGTTGGTAATAATGGAAGTCTTTTGGCTTTCTTACAAATGCAATCTTTATAATTTCCCAACCTTCAGAGTATGAACTGTTTTCCCAGGAAAGTAAAATGTAAACTGAGCTTCTTATGTAGCTTTATGTGTCAGTCACTCCCAGACCCTGGTCTGCTGTCATCTGCTCCATCACTTTCTTTGTCCCAGTCTTTCATGGATGCGCCCATCATGAAATCATCACGCAAGATCGTCCATCCTGGGCCCTCTTCTGATTTTGCTTCAGTCTAAGGGAAAGCACATGATCAAAATATTCAAAAGTCAATTTTACCATAAGGAAATTTAAAACTCTAGGCTACAAAACAAACTTGTCAACACTTTGTTTTATAATAGGAGTGAAACCAAGACAAACTATAGATTAACTATACACATTATGATCGTATACATACACATATGTAGTGCTGTGTTAAGAAATGTGGGCCTGATACAAGAACCACAGAAGCAGAATTACATTTTTTATTTGCAGTGTGTGTATGTGTGTGTGTGTCGGGGGGGGTTGTTTGTGGTGATATAGTAAAGTCTAGGTTTGGGATCAATTTTTCAAATCTTCTGACAATCAAAACAGACATAAAATGTTATTTAACATTCAGTGATAACCTATTAGAAAACATTTGGCAAATTATTTTAACACACAGAGAAATTTTTAACAAAGTATTTTAATCCAAAATTAATTAAAACAGTGAAAAATGAAACTCACCTGATACTGTGCTAGGTGTTTATAGATGCTATCACATTTAAAATGTGATAAAAAGCTGAACCAAATGTTATATAAGTTATGATCTCACTGCCTCCTCAAATCATGGACTTAAAAGACTAGTCACACGCTAAAACCATAAATAACCAAAGCAGGCAATAAACATAATGGTAGTCAATTCATTTTGTTTATTCATAGGATTTATATAAAACTATGCAAGAATTACAGTCTTTTATTTCACAGTACAACAGTACCACCTTGTGGCATTAATTAAGTAGTGCAGGATGCTGAACTAGTTTCTTTTCTTCATTTCGCAAATATTCACTGAGAACTGCGTATCAAACACTGTCCTGAGTGTTAGAAAGAATGATGAACAAAATAAAGTCCCTGTCTTCATGGAGCTAACAGTCTGTGCTTTTCTACTTACTCCATGCACAGAAATACACAATGTGGGGAAAAAATCTAAATATACAAAAACCCATTTGGTTAGAGAAAACAGTTACTTTATGGGAGCCTACTAACCTATAAAAAGCAATTATTAGGAGAAAAGACGTTAAAAACACTTACAGGGTTAAGAGGTTACTTATCTAATTCTGTTGAAGCCATTTTTTTTTTTTAATTTAAAAAAATACAGCCCTGAAACAGTAATACCATTTTTTTTTAAAGGATGCTATCACAAACAGGAAAAAAATGTCCTCTTGGCTTACTCGTCAAAGCTTTTTCCTAAATAGAACCTGAAGACTGGAGAGCATATAAATGTGAACAAAGATCTCAGAACTGACTTCATGAATCAAACAGTACACTTGGTACTATAATTTAACCAGCATGAAGAAACAAGAGCCATCTGTGTTGGTTAAAAACCCACCATAGAACAGTTCCAAGGCTTTCTGGGCCGCACTGACAGAGCAACAAAGCAGAAAGGCAATTTATAACGCTGCTGCTGGAGGACGCGGACACGCCTCCATCCCTCCTCTCTGCAGGCCCAAACCCACATTCCTAAAGGACTTCTGATTCTGTTAGATTAAGCTACCTAACTGAATAAGAGGCCATGTTCCCTGAGTCAGCTAAAGTTTTCCCTGCCAATCTCACCTTACTTAAATAAGCGAGAGTTGTTCCCAATGAACAGAGATCCACTTTGAACCATTAACTGTAACACCTCTGCCAAATTAATTATTCAAGGCTTTCAAATAAATTCTAAAAAGTATATGCTTCCTGGTATTTGTTGTTTAGTCACTAGTGAAGTGAAAGTCACTCAGTCATATCTGACCCTCTGCGACCCCATGGACTATATACAGTCCATGGAATTCTCCAGGCCATCGGACACTTTGCGACCCCATGGAGTGTAACCCACCAGGCTCCTCTGTTCATGGGATTTCCCAGGGGCAAGAATACTGGGTTGGGTTGCCACTTCCTTCTCCAGGGGATCTTCCTGACCCAGGGATCAAACCCACGTAGGAGACACGGGTTTGGTCCCTGGGCTCCTGCATTGGCAAGTGGATTTTTTTACCACTGTGCCACCTGGGAAGCTCAATCCATGAGGACAAGATCCAAACAGAAAACAGCAACACGATTTTAGAAGGTGGAAGCAGATGGACCATGTCTTGGCAAAGCCAAGGAAGGTGAATCCTACAACTCCAACTGTCAGTCTGACAACTAACCCAATTCAACCTGCAGACTCTTCAGGGGAAAAAACCAAAACCTAGGAATGGGCAGTTCTGGTACTTTTGGAAGGGTAGAATGGAGGAATCAAGATAAAGACAACCGGGTGAAAGTTAGACTGGGAAACAATCAGACTGTTTCCCCTGGATGCCCCTCCCCACTCCCCTGGCAGAAGACTAGAGGCTTAACCTCTGGAGGGGTAATGGGCGGTCACAGATGGAAGCGCAGGCGCAGTACCAAAACCAGGGCATTAAGTCACACACAGGCACATACACTTCACCTCCAATGATGAGTCCCAGCCTTCTTCTCATGGTGGACTCCCAAAATGCTGGTAGCCAGAGCTTTTTCCTCCAGGGAGCAGGTCAGGAATACACCATAGAAAATCTAACCAGTAACTAATAAATAACACACTAAGAGAAGGCTACATTAAAGCTCACGTCATGAGGACAAACTCCACATATTCAGAGCGTCCAGTCAACTTTTCTAGGATTATTTGTTCTAATCATGAACAAATAAGATTTATCAAAAAGAAGAGGAAGAATAATATAAACAAACATTTAAAAAGCAACTTCTAAGAAAAAGAAACTATTCAACTAAGAAAAGAAAACCTTACGGGAAAATACCATTAATATCCCTGAAGAGTTAGGAGATTATATTATATCTACAAGATGAGAACAGTTGCTATTTTAAAAGAAACATTAAGAGAATAACAAAGAGCTTAGAAACAAAAGCATGATGGCTGAAAAAAAAAAGTATAAAGGTGAGAAGACAAAGCTAAGAAAATCATGCAGAAGGAAAAAAGTGATGAAAAACATTAGAAAAAGTAGGCTAACTGAAGAACAGCCTGGGAGACTCCAGCGTGGCGACTACAGTCAGGCAGGAGGAAAGCCTGAACAGTGGCCTCGAGGAAGACAAAACCCCTGGGGGCTGCTGCTCAGTCACCAAGTCGTGTCCGACTCTGCGACCCCATGGCCTGAAGCCCACCAGGCTCCCCTGTTCATGGGGTTTCGTATGCTTTACCAAAATAGTGGGGGTATCAATTTACATTCCCACCAGCTATGCAGGAAGGTTCCCTTCTCTCCACACCCTCTCCAGCATTTGACTTTTACCAGCAACACAAGAGGGTTCCCTTTTCCCCACACCCTCTCCAGAGTTTATTGTTGGTAGACTTTTTGATGATGGCCATTCTGACTGATGTGTGGTGGTATCTCATTGTAGTTTTGATTTGCACTTCTCTAACAATGAGTGGTGTTGAGCATCTTTTCGTGTGTTTGTTAGCCACTTGTATGTCTTCTTTGGAGAAATGTCTGTTTAGGTCTTTTTTTCCCACTTTTTGATGGGCAGTTTGTTTTTCCAGTATTGAGTTGTATGAGCTGCTTGTATATTTTGTAAATTAATTCTCTGTCAGTTGTTTCCCTTGCTATTATTTTCTCCCATTCTGAGGGTTTCCTTTTCACCTTGTTTGTAATTTATTTTGCTGTGCAAAAGCCTTCAAGTTTAATTACATCCCACTTGTTTATTTTTGTTTTTATTTCCATTATTCTAGGAGAAGGGTCACAGATGATCTTGCTTTGATTTATGTTATGGAGGGTTCTACCTATGTTTTCATGTTTTATAGTTTCCGGTCTTACATTTAGGTCTTTATCTTTGTGTATGGCATTAGGAAGTGTTTTAATTTCATTCTTTTCAACCGAGCTGTTCAGTTTTCCCAGCACCACTTACACAGGGCACTATGGAAGATGGTGAAGTTGCTCAGTTGTGTCCAACTCTTTGTTACCCCATGTACTATACAGTCCATAGAATTCTCCAGGCTAGACTACTGAGGTGGGTAGCTGTTCCCTTCACCAGGGGATCTTCATAATGCAGGGATCAAACCCAGGTCTCCAGCATTGCAGGTGGATTCTTGACCAGCTGAGTAGTACATGGGTGCAATCTCAAAAACGACAGAATGATCTCTGTTCGTTTCCAAGGCAAACCATTCAGTATCACAGTAATCCAAGTCTATGCCCCAACCACTAATGCTGAAGAAGCTGAGGTTGAACATATACCCCAACCACTAATGCCAAAGAAACTGAAGTTGAACAGTGCTATGATGACTTACAAGACCTTCTAGAACTAACATCAAAAAAAGATGTCCTTCTCATCATAGGGGACTGGAATGCAAAAGTGAGAAGTCAAGAGATAGCTGGAGTAACAGGCAAATTTGGCTTTGGAGTACAGAATGAAGCAGGGCAAAGGTTAATAGAGTTTTGCCAAGAGAACACACTGGTCATAGCAAACACCCTCTTCCAACAACACAAGAGATGACTCTACACATGGACATTATCAGGTGGTCAATACCAAAATCAGATTGATTACATTCCTTGCAGCTGAAGATGGAGAAGCTCTATACAGTCAGCAAAAACAAGACCAAGAACTGATTGTGGCTCAGATCATGAACTTCTTATTGCAAAATTCGGACTTAAATTTAAAAGCAGGGAAAACCACTCAACCATTCAGGTATGACCTAAATCAAATTCCTTACAATTATACAGTGAAAGTGACAAAAAGATTCAAGGGATTAGATCTGACAGAGTGCCTGAAGAACTATGGGAGGTTGGTGACACTGTACAGGAGGCAGTGATCAAGACCATCGCCAAGAAAAAGAAATGCAAAAAGGCAAAATGGTTGTCTAAGGAGGTCTTCGGACAAGGCAATGGCACCCCACTCCAGTACTCTTGCCTGGAAAATCCCATGGACGGAGGAGCCTGGTAGGCTGCAGTCCATGGGGTTGCGAAGAGTCAGACATGACTGAGCGACTTCACTTTCACTTTTCTGCATTGGAGAAGGAAATGGCAACCCACTCCAGTGTTCTTGCCTGGAGAATCCCAGGGATGGGGTCACACAGAGTCGGACACGACTAAAGTGACTTAGTAGTAGCAGTAGCAAGGAGGTCTTACAAATAGCTGTGAAAAGCAGAGAAGCCAAAGACAAAGGCGAAAAGGCAAGATATACCCATGTGAATATAGTTCCAAAGAATAGCCAAGAGAGATAAGAAGGCTTTCCTCAATGATCAATGCAAAGAAATAGAGGAAAACAACAGAATGGGAAAGACTAGAAATCTCTTCAAGAAAACTGGATACACAAAGGGAACATTTCATGCAAGGATGGGCACAATAAAGGACAGAAATGGGATGGACCTAACAGAAGCAGGAGATATTAAGAAGAGGTGGCAAGAATACACAGAAGAACTATACAAAAAAGATCTTAATGACCCAGGTAATTACGATGGAGTGATCACTAACCACATATCCTGGAAAACAAAGTCAAGTAGGCCTTAGGAGGTATCACTATGAACAAAGCTAATGGAGGTGATGGATAGTGGAGCTGATGGAATTCCAGCTCAGCTATTTGAAATCCTAAAAGATGATGCTGTGAAAGTGCTGCACTCAATATGTCAGCAAATCTGGAAAACTCAGCAGTGGCCACGGGACTGGAAAAGGTCAGTTTTCATTCCAATCCCAAAAAAAGGCAATACCAAAGAATGTTCAAACTACAGCACAATTGCACTCATCTCACATGCTAACAAGGTAATGCTCAAAATTCTCCAAGGTAGGGTTCAACAGTACGTGAACCGAGAACTTCCAGATATTCAAGCTGGATTTAGGAAAGGCAGAGGAACCAGAGATCAAATAGACAGCATCCAATGGATCACAGAAAAAGTAAGAGAATTCCACAAAAACATTTATTTCTGCTTTATTGACTACACCAAAGCCTTTGTGCGGATCACAACAAACTGCAAAACATTCTTTAAGAGAAGAGAATACCAGACTACTACCTTACCTGCCTCCTGAGAAATCTGTATGCAGGTCAGGAAGCAACAGTTAGAACTGGACACAGAACAACAGACTGGTTCCAAATCGGGAAAGGAGTACGTCAAGGCTGCATATTGTCACCTGCTTATTTAACTTACATGCAGAGTACATTATGCGAAATGCCGGGCTAGAGGAAGCACAAGTTGGAATCGAGATTGCCAGGAGATATATCAATAACCTAAGTTATGCAGACGGTACCACCCTTATGACAGAAAGGGAAGAGGAACTAAAGAGCCTCTTGATGCAAGTGAAAGAGGAGAGTAAAAAAGCTAACTTAAGACTCAATATTCAAAAAACAAAGATCATGGCATCTGGCCCCATAACTTCACCGCAAATAGATGGCGAAACAATGGAAACAGTGACAGACTTTATTTCCTTGGCCTCCAAAATCACTGCAAATGGTGAATGCAGCCATGAAATTAAAAGAAGCTTGTTCCTTGGAAGAAAAGCTATGATAAGCCTAGACAGTGCATTAAACAGCAGAGACATCACTTTGCTGACAAAGGTCCATCTAATCAAAGCTATGGTTTTTCCAGTAGTCATGTATGGATGTGAGAGCTAGACCATAAAGAAAGCTGAGCACCAAAGAATTGATGCTCTTGAACCGTGGTGTTGGAGAAGACTCTTGAGAGTCCTTTGGACTGTCCAGCCAGTCCATCCTAAAGGAAATCAGTCCTGAATGTTCACTGGAAGGACTGATGCTGAAGCTTAAAGCTCCAAGTCTTTGGCCACCTGATGTGAAGAACTGACTCACTGGAAAAGACCCCAATGCTGGAAAAGATTGAAGGCAGGAGGAGAAGGAGATGACAGAGGATGAAACGGTTGGATGGCAACACCGACTGCATGGACGTGAGCTTTAGCAAGCTCCCAGGAGTTGATGATGGACAGGGAAGCCTGGTATGTTGCAGTCCATGGGTTGCAAAGAGTCGGACAAGACTGAACGACTCAACGACTCAAGACAGTATGGAGATTCCTTTAAAAAAATAAAACCACCATATGACCCAGCTATCCCACTAGTAGGCACATGCCTTGAGGAAAGCAAAATTGAAAATTAGACGTGTACCCCAATATTCACTGCAGCACTATTTACAACAGCTAGAACATGGAAGCAACCGTGATGTCCATCAACAGATGAATGGATAAAGAAGCTGTGGTACATACATACAATGGAATACTACTCAGTCATTGAGGTGGACGAACCTAGAGCCTATTATACAGCATGAAGTAAGTCAGAAAGAGAAATATAAGTATTGTATACCAACACATATATATGGAATCTAAAAAGATGGTACTGATGAAGTTATTTTCAGGGCAGCAATGGAGAAACAGACACAGAGAACAGACCTAAGGACGGGGGAGGCGAGGAGGGAGAGGGTGAGATGTATGAAGACAGTAACACGGAAACTTACATTACCATGTGTAAAACAGATAGCAGTGGGAGTCTGCTGAATGACTCAGGGAACTCAAACGGTGGCTCCGTGACAATCTAGAAGGGTGGGATGGGGAGCGAGACGGGAGGGGACATGGGTGTACCTCCTGCTGATTCTTCCGGATGTTTGACAGAAAAGCACACAATTCTGTAAAACAACTATCCTTCCATTAAAAAAATAAAGTGGCAAACAAACAAACAAAAAACAGTGGGAGTAAACCAAGGAAGAAGAGGACACCAGATCCAGGAAACGGAATCTAACCCTGGAGACATTCCCAGGATCATAAGAAATTTATGTCCCAGGGATGACCACTGTGAAGTGGCCCAAGAGAGCAACCAGCCCAGAAAAAGGAAAATAGAGGACTCTAGGAAAGAATGTCTCCAAGGAAGTTATTATAGTAGATACATTACCTGACGCAATTTGATTTTGAAAGACTAAAATTTTGTAAGTTAAATATGAAAAATCAAGGCAATTATTAGTTTCCCTTCTATTTGTCTTCCTTAAAAGTAAGGAATATTATAACTTTCAGCTATAAATAATACTTGATTAGGCATAATGATATATGGTGAATACAGAATTAGCAAACTATTACAGACTAACTATATTGAAAAGGATGGAGGGGAAGAAACAGACAGTGTAAGAGATTGAAATCTTGGCCTACAACAACAGAAAGCCAGCAGGTAATACCTCAAATTGACAAGTGAAAAGACCTGACTCTGTGATAGCTGGGAGGTGTCTAAGGGCCGGCAGAGCCGCAGCCACAGGAGCTGGCTGCCCCGGCTGCCCAGGTGGCCCTCGGGTCAGAACTGTGCGAAGCGGACAGAATGGGGCAGAAACCTGCTTCATCTAACATAACAGACTTTCTGGCAAAATGTGGTCTTTTAAACTACATGCAGAAGTAGAAATTAATTTAAAGGACAACAAGGAGAAAACCAACTATTCTTCAATCATTTCCACAAATAAGTTTTATCAGTTTCCTCCAAAGCCTTCCTAAAAGATCTCCACCAAGAAACCTTTCTGGTTTTATTAACTATAATGTTTCTCTTTTCCTGTCTAACTTCTTCAATAACAAAAGAATTATATTAATACTACGAACTATATACTATGAAGCTATTATGTGCCAGACACTTTACATAATATTGTCTTGCTTCTAATGCTCTTAAGATTCTTAGCCAGAAAGCTATCATCTTTCTCATCTTTAATAAGGAAACTAAGACTCAAAGAAGAGAAGCAACTTAGTTAAGTCAGAGTTAATAAATGGCTGAATCAATACTTAAATCCAGATCCACTTGACTCCAAAGTCCAAGTTCTTTCCACAACACTAAACTGCTGTAAAACTTAATCAGTATGAACACAGCTCAGTTCAGTTCAGTCGCTCAGTCGTGTCCAATTCTTTGCGACCCCATGGACTGCAGCACGCCAGGCCTCCCTGTCCATCACCAACTCCCAGAGTCCACTGAAACTCATGTCCATCAAGTCAGTGATGCCGACCAACCATCTCATCCTCTGTCATCCCCTTCTCCTCCTGCCTTCAGTCTTTCCAGCATCAGGGTCTTTTCAAATGAGTCAGCTCTTTGCGCCAGGTGGCCAAAGTATTGGAGTTTCAGCTTCAACATAAATCCTTCCAATGAATATTCAGGACTGATTTCCTTTAGGATGGATTGGTTGGATCTCCTTGCATAAGGGACTCTCAAGAGTCTTCTCCAACACCACACATGAACACAACATACTACTAAATCATCTGTTATAACCTAAAAATTACACAGTAGAATGAGTACTAAAATACACTGAGAACTGAAGCACACTTTAATTTCTATGAAAGTCAGAAGTTGGGCAAATTATCTCACACAACAGATATACATAATTGCAACTTACTGGATCTTTTCCATAAAGATGTCTCACCATTAAGTATAAAACTTCCTTAAAAAAATGAAGCACCCACAAAGAAAAAGTGGATCAGACGTTAATATAAGAGAAAGAGAAAAAGCATGAGACAAATTCCAAATGTGTTATTCGTTGGTAAAATTTGCCTAAGGTGATTCCGATACTGTTGCTGTTCAGTCACTGAGTCGTGTCTGACTCTTTGTGACCCCCACTGACTACAGCCCGTCTGGCTCCTCTGTCCATGGGATTTCCCACTAGGGGGGTTGCCATTTCCTTCTCCGAAGGATCTTCCTGACCCAGGGATCCAACTCTCCTCCCCTGCATTGCAGGCAGATTCTTTACCTGTGAGCCACCAGGGAAGTCCAATCCCTAGAGAGAGTTCATTAAATTTTGAGACATCATGAGAATTAAAAGCTTTTGTTTTGTTTGTAAAACAGAAGCAATGGCAAACTGATGTAATATGATTACAAAAGGAATAAAAAACCCAGAGAGTTCTGGATTTGAATTACTGGTTAACTGCTGACTACAACAACACTACAAATGAGAAAGTTTAGACAGAGGTCTAAGACTGGAAAGAAACTAAATGTCCTTCCCATTCTTCACCTTGATATTAATATAATGTAAGAGACAAGTACCCACACTGTACACATGAGACTCAGACATTTACCTCCGTCAGATGAAGTTGTGTTGACTGACCAAAATTTACCAGCTTATGAAGTTTGTCAGATTTACTGCATGGCAACAATGACTCAATGACCTAAAGCAACCTACAAGACAACTCTCTGTGCCTACATCAACTGAAAAATAAAACTGACTTAAATGCAAAAACTTAATGAAAACCATATGACACATGGAAACAAAATAGTCCCCACCCTCACTGGCCTGGCTCTGTACAAACATTTAATCACGATCATACAGAAGCAGTCTGTGTTGATTTTGAAGATGCAGACAACCCTTCAAAATGTTAATCAGCTTCCATTTCATGGATCAAACATACACTGGCAGCTACTGAAAAGGAAAACTGAAAACAGAATTTTGGGATTATTCATTAGTTTAATACCTAATAACTAAGAGCTTAAACTCATTTCAGTTTTGAAGGGGGAAAAATTAAAGTCAAATCCTAAAAAAATAAACATGATAATCATATCTATATTTAGCCATCAGCAACAGCTGATTTCATTGCTTTCCCTAAGAAGACTGTTATGTTTTCATTTTAATTTATTTTCACCTAAACTAAAAAAGGTTCACACTACTGGCTAAATTCATAATACCTTTGCTGCTGCAAATTTTTTTACACGATTTACAACTGCAGTTAGTAAATCTCCCCTACATGTGTGAAAGGCAATCAAAATGGAATCAGCAGTGTGCTGAGAGAGCCCTCTAAAACGGAGCCAAGAAGCCATTAGAAGTATGACTCATGCACACCTCTGTCTGGATGGAATCTGACCTTCTGATCGGATGAAGCCATTCAGGACATTTGTCAGAAACTCATGACAGCAGAGTCTTATCTACTTGTTGGACCTCCTACGCTGAAACAACTCATGATTCCTTAAGGACAAATCTCTGACTCGAGTCAGTCAATCACAATTCTTGGTGGGTGACTTTTGTTAAGTCCCTATCTCTTTCTCTTCCAAGATTATCCAAATCTGCCTCCCTCAAATTGTAATTCTTAAGATCCAGCAAATAAACTCTTTTCTTATTTGCAGCCTTCTGCGTTGAGAGGTGGTGGTGGTGGTGAAAGATACTATCTTAAAGTTCTGCCTATGAAATTAAGAACATACAAAAAACCCCTTCATATTAAAAAACGTATTCTGGTAGAAATCAACAGCAGTAAAATATAGCGCCAAATCTTTAGAATTTGAGTAAGAACATCAATGATTTTCTAACTGTGGAAGACACTGTGACATCCCACTAAAGAATTGAAAATTTAATCATAAGAACTGAATATTTTCAATCTTGAATATAAGAGAATTTCAATGAAGAGCCTACTGATTCAAGATTATATGGAAGATCCCATGTTTAAGCAAACAACTTTTCTTTAATTCTCAAAGAATTCTTTGAGATAAGAATAAGCAATTCCCAAGTGAAGAGCAACTAAACAGCCTCTTGATGAAAGTGAAAGAGAGGGGGAAAAGCTGTCTTAAAACTAACATTCAAAAACCAAGAAAATGACATCTGGTCCCACCACTTCATGGCAAATAGATAGGGAAGAAGTGGAAACAGTGGCAGATTTTATTTTCTTGGGCTCCAAAATCACTGCAGATGGTGACTGCAGCCATGAAATTAAAAGCTTGCTCCTTGGAAGAAAAGCTATGACAAACCTAGAGAGTGCATTAAAAAGCAGAAACATCACTTTGCCGACAAAACAACATCTAGCGAAAGCTATGTTTTTCCAGTAGTCATGTACTTCGGATGTGAGAGTTGGACCATAAAGAAGGCTGAGCACCACAGAATTGATGTTTTCAAACTGTGGTGCTGGAGAAGATTCTTCAGAGTCCTTTGGACAGCAAGATCAAACCAGTGAATCCTAAAGGAAATCAATCCTGAATATTCATTGGAAGCACTGATGCTGAAGCTGAAGCTCCAAGCCTTTGACCACCTGATGCGAAGAATCTACTCATTGGAAAAGACCCTGATACTGTGAAAGACTGAGGGCAGGAGAAGGGGGCAACAGAGGATGAGATGATTGTATGGCATCATCGACTCAATGGACATGAGTTTGAGCAAATTCCAGCAGACAGTGAAGGACAGGGAAGCCCGGTGTGCTGCAGTCCACAGGTTCGCAGTCGGACACAACTAAGTGACTGAACAACTGTCTTGATCAATTTTTGCCTTCTCCTTCCTTCACAGGCTTTTTTTTTCAGTTCTTTTAACTGTCTTACCATGATGGTATTCTGTCAACAAGCCCACCTGAGCTTCATTTTTATTAACTTTTTGTTGTTTCCAGATTCTCATATAGATTACCAATTCAGATGGATAATTTCTAAGATCCTAGCAAACTAGAAAAAAGCATTTAGGAGTATATCCCAGGTAAAAAAAGATCAAGATGCTGAAATCACATCACCTTTAATTATAGCCTAAGCATACATTAAATGTACAGAGCTCTCTAAGAAAAACAAATTCTGCCTGGCTTTCCAAGAATTCAGGCCTCATGCTCCTGGAAAACACGCTTCTTCAATGCATTTTTTTTTCATCCACATACTGTTTTTTATTTTTTAATTCCATTTGCTGCCCTTGACTTAACTATGGACTTAATTAACACTTACGTCCTTGCTCAACAAAGACTCTTTCTGGTTTCTTCTATTCTAACTTGCATCCATCCAGCTCCACAGAATTAAATTTTAGGAAACATTCCTGCAACTCTGATTTTCTTCATTGTGTATAATCTCTGAAGGATTGCTAATAAGTTAAAGTTGACAAAACTGCCTAAAAGGACAAAAGTAACATCTCAAGGAATCTTTTGACACAAGCCCTCTATACACTTTCATACTTAATTAGGAACATGAGATATTCAGAATACACTCCCCCAGTCTCTTAAAGTACATCATTATTTTTTTATTTGCTACATTACACAGTACATATCAATGAGAATTCAGATTTATAACAAATGAGCAGAGCTGTGAATTTATCTAGAAAACAGATACCAATGTTTTAGTATCACAAACTGTTAAAACCTTAAATGACACAAACATACATAAGCCTCTCTTCTGTGTGAGAACATAGCAAGAAGGCACCTCTAATGATCCAGGAAGCAGGTCCTCTCCAGATACCAAATCTCCCAGTGCCCTGATCTTGGACTCCCAGCCCCCAGCATCGTGAGAAATGAATGTCTGTTGTTTTTAAGCCACCCAGTCTGTGATAATCTGGTGTAGCAGTCTGAATGGGCTGAAAGAATATGTGACCTGACAATTCCCTCTTCTGAAATGTGAGGGATGATAATAAATACCCCCTCTCTCACATATTACATGCACAGCCAGCCATATAGGTCACTGATTATAAACACATGGCTGCTTTTACCACCAAACAGACTCCTTGTCAGTCTTTTAAATGTAATACATGATGATTCTCCCTCCATTCTTCTCTTTAACTTGTTGAAGAACACCATCATGGCCCTTGCAGCAACAGAATGCAGAGAATTCTTGCTAGTCCAGCACTGTAGTTAATGAGACAAGGTATCAACAAACAAAAAAATGCAAAAAAAAAAAAATTTTTTTAAGTTCTTTGTAAGATCATGAAAAGCTATACAAACGAAATGAAGTTTTATCTGGTAGATAACATGCGTAGTGTCAATCTACTAAAGTCAAGAAAATATCTAAAAATAAATGTATTGTCTCACTAGAGTTCCCTGTACAAACAGGTAATTCCAAGTCTGGGATACAGGAAGTTCAAGGTTCAGTGCGGGACATCTTCCTGTCCCAGAAAGCAAGAAAGCACTCAAAGAAAAATGAGGTCACGTCAAAAGGCCATGAGGGTTAGTATGCACTGGTTCTCATTACCTCATTTGTGAATTTACGTGTCAAAAAGCACAATGATTGTAAAGGACTGAACAAATAATAACTCCTGTGTCCATGACATTAAAAAAAACAAACAACAAAAAAAACAAAAACCAAAGGCAAAAGGGGAGGGAAAGAAGGTTCACTTGTGACAACTGGAGATGACTGTTAAACCAACTTCCCACTCCAGAAAGCAATAATTAAAGGGAAAGGAATCTTAGCCCCCACCTTTAGGAACTTAAATTCAGTCCTAGAAAAACAAACAAAAAGTAAATGAGAAAGTCATCGTCATTATTAACTGTTTTAGGCAAGAATAATCAATTGATGCTAAAAGGCAAAGATACACAGGGGAAAGGTATACTAGATACCAGCTCCTTTCAAGTACACACCCCAGAAATAACTTTATAACTGTAGGGGGGAAAGGTACCCTTAATAAGGGACTATTTATTACCACTTTAACCAAATGAGAAACCACCATCACTAATATGAGATGTGATGCAACAGCAAGTACAGAGTGTTTAAGTATCACACCTACGAAACAGGCCGAGAGCCTACCCTAAATCCTAACCTTCAGTCCTAACTTCCGGCTTATGTAAAAAGGACACAGAGGAACAAGTTAGTAGAAGACATCATGACAAAATAATCAGATGAATTCAGAATCTGGATTCATCTTCAAGACAACTGGTTTCTCTCTATACATAGGGTCTCCTTAAAAGGGGAGGGGGCGCACGTGGGATGGGGAGGACCAGGGACTGGTCAGGAAGAGGAGGGAGGGACCAAGGTTAACAGAACCAAACGTGAGGTGTGAACCCTGACTGGATTCTGGGTCTCAAAGTTACAAAGGAATTCTTTGAATTTTGTGGTATGTGAATCACATCTCAATAAAGCTCTTTCTTTAAAAAAGAGTCTCTGAGACAGTATAGAGAGTATCTTCAAGTAATCCCCCCAAACAAACAAAACCCAGATGGAGAGAGAATAGGCAGACAGCTGTATAAAAAAAACACATGGACAACTGCTAACAACTTCAGCAACGAGGTGAGAGAAATAGTGGTCTTTCATACTTTTTTCCTGTTTAAAAATCTTCTATAAAATAACTGAGGGGAAAAAAAGGATTCTAAAATTTCTATTAGGCAAACGATTAAATGATATCCAGTAACTTTACAAAATTTCTTGATAAATGAATGGAAAGTCAATTTCAACAGTAAACTTATAAAGAATTTTCTCTTCTTTGGCCACACTGCGTGACTAGCTAGATCTCAGTTTCCTGACCAGGAACTGAACCCAGGCCCAGCGCAGTAAAAGCGCAGAGTCTTAAGCACTGGACAATGAGGGAATTCCCTAAAGAATCTACCAAATGAGTTTAATAAATTTCATTATTCTGAAGTGTTTCACTATGATAATGTTTTTATCTTGCTTCCTTCTTACCAGTTTTGAGGAATAAGATTTTAAAATGAGTCATTCCCAAGTGCTACCAAGCAACCAGCGAAGGGGAGCTAAGACTCAGGAGAACTCAGCAAGCTGCCCGGCTCCCAACTTGGTCCAGTCTGGGCAGGTGACACTGTGGCTCGCCAGGCAGCCCCCTTCTTTCCAGGTTATCTAGGTGAGAGAATGGAGAGTTTTCTGTTTTGCTTCTAAAAAAGTACCTCACTACCCTAAGCACATAGGCACTGACAGCTAAAAGAGGGTTCTGAAGCAACACAGACTGGGTTTTGATCCAGAGTCTGTCCATTATTATCAGTGGGACCTGGGGCAGGCCATTTAATCTCACTTTGGGTTTCTCAACTCTAAAATGGAAGTTCTAGTATCTCTTAAAGTGATAATTACAGAAAAACACCTTCCATAGTATCTGGTGCAAACAATAAGACAGCCCCTCCCAGCCCCACTACCACAATTCCTACCTAGAAATGCCTTGAGTTGTCACGCACACACAGAACTCCCAACTCAGGACATCTGTGATATTCTAATGATGCCCTGTGCTTTGCTCACAATGATGAGAATGCTCAAATAGTAGGAAAGCACACACTTAGAAATCAAAGCCTCCCTGGTAAAGAAAATCTTTTGGGTAATATATTTCAACCACAGCTTGAAGTGAGGGGTAAGAAAAAGTGGACACATTTCTAGGTCCTCAAATCTAGCTCTATTATTTTGCTAAGAATTACGCATGAGTAAACCAGATACACCTAAAACGAGAGTAGTAGTTGTTTAGTTGTTTGAGTCGTGTCTGACTCTTTGCAACCCCAGGGACTGTAGCCCACCAGGCTCCTCTGTCCATGGGATTTCCCAGTCAGTACTGGAGTGGGTTGCCATTTCCTTCTCCAGGGGATCTTCCCAACCCAGGGAATGAACCCGTGTCCCCTGCATTGGCGGGTGAGTTCTTTACCACTGAGCCTCCAGGGAAGTGCAAAATGAGAGACAATTTTCCGAACACAATTTTAATTCAATTATTGGATAATTTTTGGACTATCTTGTAGTTCAGCAGAAGTAACAACAGTTTCCCTTCAAACTAGCTTCCAACTTTAGATTCATCTTTGCCTATTCGTTAGAAAAAAATAAGAACTGAATATAAGAAATTCATTCTAATAATGACATGCAGTTGCAAACATTTATATAG
Organism: Cervus elaphus; assembly: GCF_910594005.1. Classification (NCBI taxonomy): domain Eukaryota; kingdom Metazoa; phylum Chordata; class Mammalia; order Artiodactyla; family Cervidae; genus Cervus; species Cervus elaphus. The sequence continues at coordinate 24,061,027 of NC_057828.1, read as the reverse complement.
CGCTAACCAGATGCCAAGCATTGTTCTAATTCTAAACACTTTACAAATACTAATTCACTTGACCCTCACAGTTATCTCTGTGAGGTGATTATAACCCCTAGAATGACTGTCTCAAACAGAGGAAAAACCTGAAGTTTGGTGAGGCTAAGCAACCTTCCTTCACCAAGTGTAGACCAAGTATTTGGAACCCAGTTGGTCTGGCTCTGGAGTCTGGCATCTCTGCCACTATGTGTAATACACGATCCATCCCTATACACATACTCAACTGCCTACAACACAGAAACAATGGTTTTTAGCGAGAAATAAAATATTCTTTTGATTTTAAAAAATGCACCATAAGTGCAAACACATGCTACAAGACATACTTTATGCAGGACATTTAAATTTTTAAAAAAGCCTCAATCTCACTGATGAAAATTCTATGCAGGCAGCCACTTCAGCAACTTCAAATAGAACATTTCTTCAAAGAGGGCCAGAAGATGTATGGCACCATTACTAATTTTTATTTTAACAGTAACTGAAAATTTCCACAGCACTCCATAACTATGTTCTTCACTTATACCCGTATTTTCCCCATGTCAATGCTGCACGTTACCATACTGCCAAACTTAAGTTCACTGTGATTACAACTGCTGTTCACATCAGAAGCCGCCCTACATTAAAATTAAACAGTGTATTTTAAAAGGAGTGAGGACAAAGAGAAACTGGCTTTAAACTGTTCCCATCAACAGCAGTGTGCACAGTCACGTGCGTTCTCATCTCAAACTCCAGAGTCTCTCTTTTGTCTAAACTCTAATCTATTTAGGCATTTTCAGTAAACAAACATTAAGCTGAATTATTTACAAAGTTAGCATTCCACACATTCCTGTCAGAGCAGCTTTTATGTGAGAGTAAAATACTGTTGCCTTGCAATGTAGGGGCAACTTAAGGACAGCGTCTTTCTCTACACCCCCCACCCTCACCCCGCCTGCCGTCCACACCCCCAACTCCTTTTAAAAACTGAGGCCTGAAAATGGCTGGGGGACCACTGAGGGACATGTGTGAGGAGTCCCTCCATTCTGAGGCATTCTCCTTTGGGAGCAGGAATTCAAAAGGTCTAGGAACCAGCATGAATGCACAATTTTAAAAGTACACAGCAATTAAGAGTCTAGGTCTAAGTTACCAAGATACCAAAGAAGCCAGGTATTTCAAAAGTATTCCCACCACTAAGTATCTAGCTCTGAAGAAATTACATGGCTGCCATTTATGAGAAACAGAGTCCCCTAACTTATCTCTGTGTTTGCGCTATCACAAAATCAGAAACAAGTAAACACCTTATCTCTTCTAGTAACTTCTGCCCTTGATTTTGATTGAAATTTGCTGCCCTGTAATCACTAGGGAAGCTACTTTCTAACAGAAACTAGCTGGCACTTTCCCTTACTACAAGATTATCATTGTAGTTTCATTATCACAAAAGTCAAAATGGATATACTGGCAATTTCAAATAGATGAAAACCTTGCAGAAAGTCTGTAACTCAAGAGTGTTAAGTAACAGTTAGTCAATGATCTCCTAACAGCAGCCAATATAGTCTCCTTAAGCGACTTACAGATTTAAATTGCATCATGCTTGCTTCAGTGCCACCTTTAAGGAAACAGGCACTTAAATGCCAAGAAATCTGACTGAATTTCAGTCAACTTTTCAGGAAAAGAAAAGGAAAAATCATAACTTTAAAGGTAGGGAAAAACATGAGCAACTCTAATTACCAAAATCTTGGGTTATTCAACAGGTCACTCTAGACTGGTATGTGTTCTGAAATGAGGGTAAGAAAGTACAATTTCCTTACGGAGTAAAACAAATCTTTCTTACACAAAATGTAAGTTTTTGTTGCTTCCTTAGACAGAGTGTCCTAAATACAATTTAATCTTTGTTTAAAAAAAAATTCACTCAAGTCAACATCAAGGAAGCAGCCAGTGTGCCCTGCCATGTGCTGGTATGTGGCTGGTACAGTTCGTTTATTTGGTCCAACAGAGGGATTCATAGATTATAGATTAAAGAATTCCCTCCAAATAGGTGACAATTACTTATTTGAACCTAAAAATGTTAACATTTCTAAAATATACTACTGACATACTCTGACTGTGTAAACTGGCTAATTGTTCCCCAGGTGCCTGGGACCCTACAGAGACAGAAAAATTGGCCCCCCCGCACACGCACACACACCACACACACAGACACACACATACACTCAGCCATCCAGGCTGCCTGCTTCTTTGTGTCATGTTTCCTGCACTAACCCAGGACCTCTCCCCACATTTGATGTTTTTAACCTGATCGTTACTTATTGTCATTCATCTCATTTCCGATTACAACCTGGAGCAGGCACTGCCTCCGCAAGTCTTGACCTCTCAGACACATTCCACTTCTTACAGTCTCCATTTGGTGAAAGCTGTCACCACTTCTGACTCGGAGCTGTCACCCTCACAGTCCCTCCCTCTCCTTCATCTTCTAAATCCTGTCAGTCCTAGACTCACGCAGCCTCCAAACTGCCTTTCAAGCCTGCTTCCCCTTTTCTATTCACCCCCCAACCACCCCATCTTACACAACCTTAGTTCTCCCCTCTTGCTCTGATTACTGCAAGAGCCTGTCCCACTTGTTGGTCTTCTGATACAGGTTTTACATCCTTCAGCCTTCCTTTTCTTAAAAATAATCAACTCTGATCATCACTTACCTGATGAAAAATTACAACTGGTGCCCAAATGCCTAAAGGATAAAGTCCAGATTCCTTAACTAAAGGCACAAGACTAAAAAATCTGGTCCCAACTTCCTCAGAATCCCCTTTTCCAGCTCCCCATTGCAAAGACTCGACTGAGCGACTTTCACTGTCAACTATCAGTAAACACCCTATATCCCAACCTCTATGGAGGAAGAAAAGAGGAAAAAAAGAAAATGATAAAGAATGTGAAAACCGGGAAAACTGTTAGGCTTTTCTGCCTTCGAGTAGTACAGTGATTGGCAATTCTTTTTTCCCTGACCAATGAAGTAAAAATGAGATGCACTAGCTCCTTTTCCTTAAATTAACAGTAGTGAAAACGTCTACTGATTACGGCTTCATTCTCTGATGCTTATTTAAGTGTTTTCAAAGACTGTCTCAATGCAGGCTGGTTTCAGCAACATTGAAAACTTGTTCTTTGTGACTTTATGAAATACTTCTGTTTGAAGGTAAACACTTCAACAGAAGTATCACTCACTGCTGCTTCTTCCCCTGTTATCATCTGATTCACACAATAAAAGACGCTTTTTCAGTTACTCCAAGCACTTCCTTCACCTACAGACTAGGTTGGTCCCATGGATGAGCTAGTGCCATGACTATGTATTCTTCATGACACCAAAATCAAAGCTAAGGTCCTTAGTCTTCCAAACACATTCCTCGAGTGACATTTTCTATGAACATTCTCACACCATAACCTTTCCAATATTTAAGACTTTAATTTCATAAGCAAATATCTGTACTGCCTGGAACACATACTAAATCAATTTTCCAAATGGTTTCTCTTCTTGTTTCTATATGAACTATTTGGTGGACTGATTCATTCAAAGAACCAAACCTCCATCTACTGAATTTGATATTTGATACTTTATCCAAAATTTCTATTTTTTCAGGTAAGAATCACTCCTTTCTTAGGCTTTCTCACTTTCACTAATGATGCTCCTTTTCATAGCCCTATCTTACAAAAAATTAATAAAATAAAGAATAAAAATAAAATAAGCCTGCTGTATTTAATGATAGGGAAAAGAGAAAACAAGGGGCATTACTGAGAAGTGAATACTGTGTAGCGAACTCACCAGTAAGTGATATATTTCTGCACATAAGCTTTACAATATTAGGAACTTTTAATACATCCTCTGTACAAAGGACCTGGCTTAACATGATGAAAGAGATACAAAATTATTAAGAAAACAAAAATAAGCCATACATATTTAACTGAAGAAACAGCTCATTTTTTAGAGATGAAAAATACTCAGAATAATAACTGCCCCAAGCACAAATGAAGGCTTTTTTGATTTACAGTATTAACTGTTATCTCTTCTGAAATGAGCCCATCAAGCACCTTTTTGCTTTAATTCGCAGTACCCCAGCTCAGCTCCAAGGAGTATAGTAGTTAATGACTCACATCTAACTTAATATATCTGTGTGACATGTTTTAAAATACTTACAAACCATTTCAAAATCTCCTTCCCTAAAACTGGTCTTGGAAAAGCAGTCATACCTTTTCTGCCCTAAGGAAGGCTTTCTAACACGAGTTCCCACGTGCTCTTCTGCAGAATAATGACTACCAGGGCATAATTGGGGCAGGGGTGGGGGCGGGGGTAACTCTAAGAGCAATAATATTGTTCAGCTCAGCAGGATCAGAGGATGAAAAATGTCCTGATAAACAGCTAATGATATGAATGGCAGTCTTTAGAACATATCAAAAAGTACTCCAATCTACGTACCAAAAGCCTTAAAGATGATCATGGTTTTAAATGAAATAAGCAGAGTTTAAATAGCTAAGCTGTAGCTCACAAAAACAGTAAATATGAAAACATGAAATAAGTCAACTGTAGATGTATATAGTGAATAAAGAAACTTATAAATCAGATATATGACTTATAAAGAAATGAATTAGTAATTCTATTTATCAGACTAGATAACAAAAATTATCAGACTAGTCAAAAATTTTAAAAGGCATACACTCTTTCCTTCCTTATTTTCTAAGAAAAAATGCTAAACACACATGTGCCAGAGCATGAATCTAAATATCTAAAGACTTTCAAAAGAATAGAGATAATCTCAAAGACTGTTTCCAAAGAAGAAAAAAACCCAGAGAATCGAGGTGTATATACCTGCTTTCTGTGGACATCCCTTCTTTATAGCTAAAATTTTAGGAAGTATTTTTTTTAATTAATTCACTTCACTTAAAATGTCCATTATCAAAATTTCAAGGTTTACTGTTTGTGAAATACCTTATAATCAACTTAATACTACCAACAATTCTATTAATATGATAAGATCAACCTTTTTGCTGTCAAAATAAAAAGGAAGTCTTCCATTTAAACATCAGCCATGCATTTATCTCCAATTTTTATGGAAAATTTTAATTAAAATAAAGGTATAAAAGCTATAAACATACAAGGAAACAACACAGAAAATAAGAGTAAACACAATAAGCCAATTAATTTGGAGGAGGAATGAAAACTAGACAGAGTAGCAGCAACTAACAGAAAAATAAATTGACATTTAAGTGAAAACCAGTGGATCTATGCTCAGAAACTGGAAGAAATGGGCAGAGGTGGGGAGCAAAGTATGTGATAAAAACAGAAGATGAGCTGATAGTCCATGTAAGAAGCAGTTATTAATCCTCTAGGTTCCCTCTCCAGCCAACGGAGGCAGTGACTGACTCTAACACAGACAGTAGTTTACTCCCTGAAGATATTAAATCAGAGAGGTCTTGGACTCCAGAACATTGATTAACACAAACAGCTTATACTGAATAAAGCCTTCATACTGAATGCTGGAGCCCTGAAGACTATTCCCATATTCTGTTCCAACAATACCGGCAGCAAGCTCTTAACCCATACATAGGCAGCAGATTGTTAAGAGTCTTCTCTAGAAAAGATAAGTTTCCAGAAGAAAGTCCTACAGAAAACTGACATTTGGACATTCCCCAATGAAAGAACCCACCCTCTTGATTCTTCCACAGCTGAGTTAACCAACCAGTAAACTCTGGGCTCATGCTGGAATGTTCAATCCATCCTCTTTACTCTTAAATACGAATGGACAGTGAGGATCACCATGTACTAAGGAAGGCCTCCAACTGCTGAGTGAGGCCAAGACAAACAGCATGAATGAACTCAGAAGAGATTAAAACAAGGCAGAGAAAGAGAAAAATTTAAGATGCCTATAATTAATTCCCCACAGAGAACAGACAGTGCATTTGTGAAACAACAGGGTCCCAAGAACAAAATCAAAAGAACAACAAAAAAAGAGTTCTTCAAAACTAAAAAACATGAAGTCACATACTTTAAAAATTCAACGTAAGGACTAGAAACCAAAGAACTTCCCCAGAAGGTGTCAGAGAGAGAATTAGAGGGGAAAGTGTTGTGAGAATAAGAGGATCAATCCAGAAGATCTAACAACCAATTAGCAGAAGCTCCAGAAAGGGAACACAGAAAAAAAAGGGGGCAAAAATAATCAAAGTTATTAATTCAAACAAACCAAACAATGTGTAGAGAAGGGAGGAACATGAATTTCTCACTGGGTAGACAGGGCCGTCACAGTCCAGCACAAGGAGTGAACAAGCTGCACAGGGCACATCACTGCCAAGCTAGGGAACAGCAGAGATAAAGAGACGACCCAAAAGGTTTCCAAGAGTAAAGAGCCCAAAACCAGAGTAGCACCAGACCTCTAACCAGCAAAAAAAAAAAAAAAAGAAAATGAAACAGTAACTTCAAAGTTCTGAGGGAGAATTATTTCTAACACACACATCTATATGGTATTAGTTTCCCACGGCTGCCATATGATTGCCAACTGGGCGGCTTCCAACAGCAGCACACACTCCCCACAGTTCAGAGTCTGCCCAGGCCGCCCCTCCTGGGACTACAGGCACGCTCTGCCTCGTGGCAATCACTCCAGCCTCTGCCTTGGCCGTCACCTTACCTGCCTCCTGAGAAACCTGTATGCAAGTCAGGAAGCAACAGTTAGAACCAGATATGGAACGGTGAACTGGTTCAAAACTGGGAAAGGAGTATGGCAAGGCTATATACAGTCACCCTGTTTATTTAACTTATATGCAGAGTACATCATGCGAAATGCTGGGCTGAATGAATCACAAGCTGGAATCAAGATTGCTGGGAGAAATATCAAAAACCTCAGATATGCAGATGACACTTTAATGGCAGAAAATAGAGAGGAACTAAAGAGCCTCTTGATGAAGGTAAAAGAAGAGAGTGAAAAAGCTGGCTTAAAACTCAACATTCAAAAAACGAAGATCAGAGCAACAAGGTGGTGGAGGAGTAGGTAGATGTGGAGTGCATCTCTCCCCACGGATGCATCAGGAAAACACCTTCAGGCACAGAAGTGCATGTAGAACACCAGCTGAGAGTGGACAGGATTACCTGACCAGCGGAAAAGAACATACAGACTCACGCAAAACTCGGTAGGATGAAGGAACTAGGGGGAAAAACGGGAGTGTTAGGAGGACTGGACCTGCCCTCAGAGGGTGGGGGAACTAAAGCAGGGGTCTGAACCCCACATCCAGGCAATTGTCTGAGTCAGAGGAGAAACATTTAAGGCTGAGAGTCAAACAGCTGATCTGTGGCAGCCTAAATGGAATGAGAATCAGACAGTCCTTGCCGCAGTCATACATTCCCTGGACAGGGATGCAAGTCTGCTGGAAGGTGCAGCGGTTGGGAGCTGAAGTCTAGGGATTGTGGAGAAATCCCAGGGCGAGGGCTGCTGCGGAGTCCAGAGAGACAGGTTGAGGGGATGTGAGGGAGGAGATTGTGATAGGAAATGCCTGTGGAGGAAAGCCAGGCAGCCATGGAAGCAAGGTGATACTGCTGAGTCACGTGAGGGGGTGGAGCCATCACCATAGCCTCTCTCCCCCCACAGCCAGCATCGGCAGCTGAACAATAGAGGCTGGCCCATCAAATGCCTGATACACAACTACAGAGTAGGACCCCACCCAGGGGGCCCCTTTAAGTGCCTGACGCTCCATTCTGCAGAGAAGGACCCCAGGCAGGGGGGCCCTGTATGTGACTGGAGCACTGAACAACAGAGAAGGGCCTCTGAGTGCCTAAAGGGGCGGAGCTACGGAGAAAGACTGGCCAGAGAGGCCTTCTGATCACCAGCCACAAGAGGCTCGAAAAAAGACTCTGACAAGGCCATGGCTCCTGCACAGGAGGCGGTCCGTGTCCCTGCACACTTGGCGCCGCCAGGGCCCTCGGAAGCCAAGAAACCGCGCTACCTTCACACTCGACTCTCACTGGGGTAGAGCTGCCACAGGCAAAAAAAGTCTTCGTCTATGCATGCAGGGTCGCTTCGGTCGAGAAAAACTCTTTGCGACCCTGTAAACCATGGACTGCCAGGCTTCTCTGTCAGGGGGATTCTCCAGGCAAGAATACTGGAGCGTATTGGCCAGTACTGGTTGCCATACCCTTCTAGAGCACTGTATTTCCTGCTGTCCTAGCAGCCACCTCCCTGAGTACCTGATGCTGCCAGAACCCCTGTGGCCCAAGCAGCTGCACCACCTCCACACCTGGCCCTCACAGGGGCAAACCCAAGTCCTCCAAGGCAGACTCAGGAGCAAACCCCAGTGGACGACCCACATGCAGAGGTGGAAATAAAGCCACAATTGAAACCCAGAAGCACTGTGGCTAAGGAAGAAGACCCAAAACCTTCCCACCGGCTGGACAAGCTGCAGATCAAATCCACACTATCAATTAGGCAGACTCTGTGTCTATGGAATATTCAAAATGGCACTGAGAGCTCCCACAAAAGAAAACGCACTAGTTCTGACACCTGTGGACACTGGAGGCAAGGACACACAGGAGTAGGACCAGGTTAGAATCTGAGCTGCCCCCACAGCGGGTCCAGAGACCAGCACAGTGTTGGAGGGCGTCCTAGGGAGGTGAGGTGGACTGTGACTGCCAGCAAGGGAAAGGACTCTGACAGCAGTGACTCAAGAAAATATTTGTTTTTCTTATGTTTTGACTTACTCTGTATATCCTTTTGGATTTTATCTTTTTTTCCTCCCTTCCCCTAACCCCCTTTGTTGCAGTTATTGATTTTATTGGCACTATGAAATCTAATTAAGATTGTGAGCTTTTTTTTCCTCAGTCACATTTTTTATTATTGTTATATACTTCTGCCTCTTCATTGGGCTGTGGCAATTCTATGGATTTTTTCTTCTTTCTCTTTCTTCCTTAAATTTTAATTTCTTAAATTTTAATTTCTTAAATTTATTCTTCCTTCTACATCTGTTCCTTTGTTTTTTTTTCCTACTGCTCTTTTCCCCTTGCAATTAATCTTTAATGTATATAAATCTTTTTTATCTACCTCTATTTAACTTTGCATATCAATTCTTTCTTTTCTTTCTTTCCTCTCCTCTCAATGTATTTGTTGGCTTTATTTTCATTGTTTTATTTCCCAATTGGCAGCATGCTTTAGTTGTGTTTTCCAGTTTGTGCTTTAGTTAGCTTTGTTCTTAACTAGTAGAAATAATTTTTGGTTTCCTTTGTTCGCCAGGTCAATCTCTTATACTTTATTTTTCTTTCTTCTTCTTTTTCTTTCTCTTTAAACCCATTACATTTTTTCTGCATTTATTCCTTTGTTTGCCTTTCCTACTGTTCTTTCCCCCCAGCAGTTAATCTTTAATGGATATAAACCTTCTTCATCTACCTCTATTTAACTTTGCATATCTATTCCTCCTTTTCTTTTCTCTCATTTGTTAGTTTTGTTTTCATTGCTTTATTCCCCACCTGGCACCTTGCTTTAGTTTTTCCACTTTGTGCTTTAATTAGTTTTGTTCTTAACTGGTAAATATAATTTTTGATTTACTTTGTTTGCCAAGTCAATCTGTACTTTATTTTTGTTAGACTGTTTTGACTTTGCTTATGGGAGTGTGTATATATATGTGTGTGTGTATATATTCCATTATTTTAATTATCATTTGCCTGATTTTGTAACTGCCACTTGTCTGGGGTTCATCTTGGTTTCTCATTTCTGGGTATTTGTTTTAATCTCAGTTAATGCCATAACAGACCACTTGTGGAATCTTTGTTCCTGATCAGAGATCAAGCTCTGAGCTTTTGGAGTGGGAGCACTGACTCCAACACTCTAGACTACCAGAGAACTAAATGTAGGAAGTATTAAACAGTGAGCAATCTCACAAAGGAAACCACTTGAATACAAGATCCAACATCACCCCACCACCAGTAGCACCCTGTGCAGGACACCTCATCTAAACAATAAACAAAACAAAAATACAAACCCAGTCATCAGCAGACAGGATTACCACCTCACTCAGCCTTACCCTCAGAGGTAAAACAAAGAAACAGACAAAAAAGTCAGCAGAAATCTCACCCTATATGAACCTTACACAAACCACTGGACCAACCTCGGGAGGGCAGAAACCAAAAGGAAGAATTCAACTTTGAAGCCTGTGAAAAGGAGACCTCAAACGCAGTAAGCTAAAAAAATAAATAATGAAAAGGCAGAGAAATACTACACAAATGAAGGAACAAACTAGAAACACAGAAAAGAAGTTGTGATCAAAAACTTACCAAAACACAAAAGCCCAGGATTAGATGGCTGCACAGGAGAAATTCTAACATTTAGAAATGAGCTAATGCCTATTCTCCTAAAACTCTTTCAAAAAGTTGCAGAGGAAGGAACACAGCCAAATTCATTCTATGAGGCCAAGGTCACCCTGATCCCAAAACCAAAGACAATACAAAAAAACTCAGGCCAGTATCACTGATGAACAGATGCAAAAATCCTCAACAAAATTTTAGCAAACAAAATTCAGCAACACATCAAAAAGCTCATACACCATGATCAAGCTGGGTTTATTCCAGGGATGCAAAGATTCTTCAATATACACTAATCAATCAATGTGATACATCATATTAACAAATTGAAAGATAAAAATGATATGATACTCAAAAGATATGCAAAAAAAGCCTTTGATGAAATTCAGCACCCATTTATGATTAAAACTCTTCAAAAGTCGGCACAGAAGGAACCTACCTCAACATAGTAAAGGCCATATATGATAAGCCTACAGCAAACATTATTGTCAATGGTGAAAAACTGAAAACATTCCCCCTAAGATCAGTAACAAGACAAGGCTGCCCACTTTTACCACTATTATTCAACATAGTTCTAGAAGTCCTAGCTACAGCAATCAGAGAAGAAAAAGAAATAAAAGGAATCTAGATCAGAAAAGAAGTAAAGCTCTCACTGTTTGCAGATGACATGATACTGTACATAGAAAACCCTAAAGAGTATCAGAAAATTACTAGAACTAATCAGTGAATTTAGCAAAGTTGCAGGATACAAAATTCACAGAAATCACTTGCATTTGTATATACTAACAATGAAAAATCAGAAAGAGAAAGTAAGGAATCAATCCCATTCACCACTGCAACAAAAAGAATTAAATATCTAGGAATAAACTTACCTAAGGAGATGAAAGAACTGTACACAGAAAATTATAAGACACTGATGAAAGAAATCAAAGATGGCATAAACAGATGGAGAGATTATCCATGTTCCTGGGTAAGAAGAATCAATAAGTGGAAATGACTATACTACCAAAAGCAATCTACAGATTCAATGTGATCCCTATCAAATTACCAATGACGTTTTTCACAGAACTACAATAAAAAATTTCACAGTTCATATGGAAACACAAAAGACCCCAAATAGCCAAAGCAGTCTTGAGAAAGAAGAATGGAGCTGGAGGAATCAACCTTCCTGACCTCAGATTATACTACAAAGCTACAGTCATCAAGACAGCATGGTGCTGGCACAAAAACAGAAACACAGACCAATGGAACAAGACAGAAAGCCCAGAAATAAACCCATGCACTTATGGGTATCTTATTTTTGACAAAGGAGGCAAGAATATACAATGGGGCAAAGACAGCCTCTTCAATAAATGGTGCTGGGAAAACTGGACAACTACATGTAAAAAAATGAAATTAGAACAATTCCTAACACCGTACACAAAGATAAACTCAAAATGGATTAAAGACCTAAATGTAAGATCAGAAACTATAAAACTCTTAGAGGAAAACATAGTAGGCAGAACACTCGATGACATAAATCTAAGCAAGATCCTCTATGACCCGCCTTCTAGAGTCATGGAAATAAAAACACAAGTAAACAAGCGGGACCTGATTAAACTTAACAGCTTTTGCACAGCAAAGGAAGCTATAAACAAGGTGAAAAGACAACCCTCAGAATGGGAGAAAATAACAGAAAATGAAACAACTGACAAAGGATTAATTTCCAAAATATACAAGCAGCTAATACAACTCAATACCAGAAAAACAAACACCCAATCAAAAAGTGGGAAAAAAGACCTCAACAGACTTTCCTCCAAAGAAGACATACAGATGGCTAAAAAAACACATGAAAAGATGATCAACACTGCTTATTATTAGAGAAATGCAAATCAAAACCAAATGAGCTATCACCTCACCCCAGTCAGAATGGCCATCATCAAAAAGTCTACAAACAATAAATGCTGGAGAGGGTGTGGAGAAAAGCAACAGCTCTTGCATTGTTGGTGGAGATGTAAACTGATATAGCCACTATGGAAGACAGTATGGATATTCCTTAAAAAAGTAGAAACAAAACCACCATGTGTCCCAGCAATCCCACTCCTAGGCATACACCCTGCGGAAACCATGGTTGAAAAAGGCACATGTGTCCCATTGTTCATCGCAGCACTATTTACAATAGCTAGAACATGGAAGCAACCAAGATGGCCATCGACAGATGAATGGATAAAGTTTTGACACATATACACAATGGAATATTACTCAGCCATAAAAAGTAACATATTTGAGTCAGTTCTGATAAGGTGGATGAACCTAGAATCTATTACATAGAGTGAAGTGAGTCAGAAAGTGAAAGATAAATACCGTATTCCAAAACACATACACAGAATCTAGAAAAATGGTTCTCAAGAATTTATTTACAGGGTAGTAATGAACAGATACAAAGAATAGAGTTACGGACATGGGGAGAGGGGAGGAGAGGGTGAGATGTATGGAAACTTACATTACCATATGTAAAATAGATAGCCAGTGGAAATTTGCTGTATAGCTCAGGAAACTCAAACAGGGGCTCTGTATTAGCCTAGAGGGGTGGGCTGGGGAGGGAGATGGGAAGGAGGTTCAAAAGGGAGGGGATATATATATATACTTATGGCTGATTCATGTTGAGGTTTGACAGGAAACAACAAAATTCTGTAAAGCAATTATCCTTCAATAAAAAAAATTAATTCAAAAAATAGGAATAGAAAGGAGAAAAAAAAAAGCCTCCTGGCAGAACAGACTGTACATGGAGTGAGGGCCGTATAGAATTGCCAGAGGGCTGGAGGGGACTCTGGAGTGGTCATCTAAGGGCAAGTCGGGGCACTGGTCCTCTAGGGGAGCCACTGCCTGGGCCTGGAGGGGAGTAGGAGGCCACCAATAGAACTGGTAAATTAAAACATGCACTGTCCATGCATCAGAAAAATAAGGAGTAATGCATCTATGTATGGTGGACATGTGATAAACCAAAAATAACATGTTAGCAGTGGGAGGATCTGGGTGGTGTCTATATGGATATTCACTCTACAATACTTTCAACTCTTGTGTATCCTTGAAAAGGCTCATAATTAAACAAAATTAAACAAACGAGCACAATAACAGACTTGTAGCATCTGTCTATAGCTGCTATTACTCTAACTGGCCCTTCAGATGGCTGCGGGGTGACTGAACACTGGAAGGGCGAGTCTGGCCCCCACATAGGCACACCTGCCGTGGTCATGGAGCTGGAGCTGTGGAAGATCAACTTTCTTACCTGTCATTACCGCATCTGCCATCAGCAACGTCCCAAGAAGCAGGAAGATGGCCCCCACCTTGCCTCTCCTTGCTATCTTTTCTCCAATTCTTGCAAGTGTGCTTTAATTTGAAGAAAACTAGTCTGACTCCTTAATTCAAGGAAATCTGAGAATCACGGTTCTTAGCTTCCTAGTGTCTGCAGCTTAGGGATACACAGAAGGAAATCATACGGAGTGAAGTTAAGTGGGACAGAGAAAGACAGTGATATGGTATCGCTTACATGTGGAATGTAAAAAAAATGTCACAAATGAACTTATACACAAAATAGAAGCAGAGGCACAGATGTAGAAAACAAACTTACGATCTGATTACCTGAGGAGAAAGGGGAAGGAGGGATACACTGGGAGATTAGCACTGACACACACACTACTGTACATGAAATGGGTAACTGATAAGGACCTGCTATACAGCACAGAGAAGTCTATCTGATACTTTGTAATGACCTATATGGGAAAAGAATCCAACTATACTTTAATAAAAATTTTAAAAAATAAAATACACACTTAAAAAACAAAAAGAAGATCGTGGCATCTGGTCTTATCACTTCACGGCAAACAGATGGGGAAATATGGAAACAATGTCAGATTTCATTTTTGTGGGCTCCAAAATTACTGTGGACAATGACTGCAGCCATGAAATTGAAAGACGCTTGCTCTTTACAAGAAATGCAATGACAAATCTAGACAGCGTATTAAAAAGCAGAAACATCACTTTGGACAAAGATCCGTCTAGTCAAAAGCTACGGTTTTCCAGTAGTCATGCACAGATGTGAGAGTTGGACCATAAAAGAAGGCTGAGCACTGAAGAACTGATGCTTTTGAACTGCAGTGCTAGAGAAGACTCTTGAGAGTCCCTTGGACAGCAAGGTAATCAAACCAGTCAATCCTAAAGGAAATCAACTGTGAATATTCATGAGAAGGACTGATGCTCAAGCTGTAACTCCAATACTCTGGCCATCTGATGTGAACAGCCAACTCACTGGAAAAGACCCTGATGTTGGGAAAGACTGAGGGCAGGAGGAGAGGGAGGTGACAGAGGATGAGATGGTTGGATGGTATCACCAACTCAATGGACATGAGTTTGAGCAAACTCCAGGAGACAGTGAATGACAGGGAAGCCTGGTGTGCTGCAGTCCACAGGGATGCAAAGAGTCGGACACAACTGAGCGAGTGAACAACCACCATTCAACCCACTGCATGTATCCACCCAATACATCAATTAAAAACATGAGGATACCTAAACCCTTTCCCAGAAAGCTACTGGTAAATATAACTATCCAAATGAGAGAGAAAGTCAAGAGAAAAGACGACATTTAGTCCCAGAAGCAGAGGCTGCTGCCCAGGAAAGAGACAGGGAACGCCCAGGACAGCAATAAAGCAGAGCTGCGGGCAGACCGTGTGCACCAGGCGGAGACCACCCATCTGGCCTGCAGCAGGGCGGCCATGGAGAAAGCAGGACTGAGCGGGGTTAAGGGTTCCTTCTGCAGAGTGTAGGAAGGCTCCGGTGCATACGACTAAGCAAATGAGAAGAGGCAGCCATTAGTCCCAGGAAAACAGAAACTACAAGAAAATAAAGAAAATAATATTACCGTGCATTACGCTGCACAGCAATGAACAGTGTTCGCAGTGAATACTGATTCAGCCAAAATATGAATATATCATGTTAGAAAGACCAAATATTAGATGTGTGGGGGTGAAGGAATATTAAGAATGCCAATTCTTCATCTTCCATTAAAGATAATAACATTGAGAGTGAGATAGTATAAATATTATTTAATATACGGAGGTAGATATGTAGAAAGATTTACTATCATTACTTTGGGGTAAGGGAATGAAACAAGGAGTAGAGGTGGATGGGGAAGGGTACTGGCTATTTTATTTTGAAACTGTGTTCCTACTGCTTTGAAAACAAAATTAAACAAAATATAATGATGCAGCAAAAAAAGAAAAGGTTCTGAGAAAAGGAATTTGTTCAGGGCCATGACACAGTTAAGAAATATTTGTCACAATGTCTCAAAGTTTCTAACAGCTTGCAGGAGTATGGAAATTCTTGAAACAGGATTCTTCAAAAAAAATTAATAAGTTTCCAAAGTCGTAAGTCTTCCTAAGAAGTCAAATACAAACAATCAAATGAGAACCACACACCCGACCAACAGCACTCCTGAAGTAGGCTGACTCACAGATCCACCCTCTATGTTACATTATTATAACTCTACCCGGGTTTGCTTAATGTAACACTACTGGCTCCTTTTCATTTTTGAACTTTATAAATGTCACAACCATAAATAACCGGTGTAACCAGGTATAGGAGTTCAAGATATAATCCAGACTGGTGTCTGGGAAGATATCTGCCAGTGAATCCACTTTGTAGGTGAATGGAATCTGAAGATTGCACAATATTAAGAATATGAGATTAAAAGCCTGTGTTCTGAATACACCCAGAGAGGGACAATGAGCAGCTTCCATAAAAGCTCTTCTGGCAAGCCTGTATGAGGAGAGAAGGAGAGGCTATTAGGAAATTGTGTAGCAGCAATGGTGCTAGGACAAGGTGAAATAGAAAAGGGAAATCTTACTCTCTACTTAATTAATATCCTCCTTTATCCAGTTCATTAATGTCTGACTCACTGGCACACCAAATCTATTCCCACTTTGGCCTTCCTTCCGCCTCTTCAGTTGCCTTAAAAGTCCACCTACTTCAACTAGACACAGACTAAACTGCTCTATGTCCTAAATGGATATTGGCTACTTTGAACTTCTCTGCACAAATAGGGAAAGCCACTTAATTACAGCTGTTATACTCAGTGTAACTGACAATAACAAACAATCTAAACGGACCAGTTTAGAATCTCTATGTTGTCATACTACTCCTATTTACTTATTTCCTTGAGGTTGTATGTCTACCTGAATTGTAAGTCTTTAAAAGATACAGGACAGCACCAGGTACAAATAGGTACTTAAAAGTTTTCCTATAAATGTAAGGAAACAAACATTTTTAAAAGAAAGAAAATGTGCCAGAGTTATCACTGGTGTGCGGTAGGTAGCCCTAGAAATAAATTTTTAAAGCCAAGCCACTTTGGTTAACATCTCAAGCAGTTTTCTACCTTGTCGCAGATTACTACCATGCCTGTGATCACTAAAGTAGGAAAAACTGAAGGTCAAGAGCAAAAAAGCAAATGGTAACAAAGAAAATACAATGATGCCACTGAAAAGAACCCTTCATGTATTTTCATAACTCATGAAAAAATTAATCCCAAAGCAAAAACAAATGTTTCTATTAAAAGTTATTTTGAAACCAACAAGGAAAAGGGGAAAAAAAACCTTTTTCCTTTTCCATCAGCTCTTTCTCATTCAGTGCTGCTCAATATTTCTCCAATTCTTACCATAAAACATTCTTTATCATGAGTGAGGACAGTCTGTTAAGACTTTTTTAACTAAAAAGTATAAATGCCCAATCATAGCACTCATGTCTTCATAATTACTTCTGACAAACTTTGAAAGGCAGCACTAGTGAGCACACTTACATAAATATCAAAAGTCCTTTTCATATTCAGAAGATAAATCAAATTCAAACAGCTTAGAAAATTTTTGTCAAAATTAGATAAAATAGCAACTTAATCAAGAAACTTGAAAAACACTTCAACTCTAGAAGAGCATGAAATTCCTAAATGCCCTTCTTGCCAGAGTTTGTTTTCCCAAAATACAAACAAAAACTTATGACAGAAACTCTAGCTTCCTGATTGAAGTTCTGTTTGTTGGCAACAGAAACCAAGCCTTCAAATACTACTATGTACTTTGCTTTAATTTAAAAAGTAAATAAGCCCTTTTGAGAGTAAAGCACATTTCAGAACCTTTCACCTGGTACAGTAAAGAGAAAGCTATTGGGATTCATAGGTCAGAGGGGTGGAGAAGCAGAGCTGCATGCCAAAGATCATGAAAAGCATTTAAGTTATCTCCCAACCAGCCGAGTATCATCAAAGCTGCCTCAGCACAAGAGTTCTCATCATACTTCCTAAAGCTCCAATTCTTCATTTTAGAACTATGCACCATGGCAATTACCTCTGTGGGTTAACAGTCTCAATTGAAGCTGTATTCCTCACTTGGCCTTCTATTCTACAAAATGCACAAAATGCAGGATTTCAGATAGGAGACCGTCCTATCTCTAAAAAATTTACCTAAATCTACCAGTTCCTGAGTTTTAACAGCAAGGCCCTGGCATCTGTAACTGGCAACTTCCATATTGAATAAGTCATCATGAAACATAAGAATACAGAGTTAAAGCAGGCTGTGGGCATGTGGAAATCTTAATAACATCTGAAAAGAAAAAAAATATTAATTCCATAGTATGCTTTAATTTGGCTGCGTCAGGTCTTGGTTGTGGCACGCAGGTACAGTATGCTTTTCAACCTCCAAACTCTAAGAGCCGACATCCATCTGATGTGCTGAATCTTCTGTAGAAGTCTTACCTGTTTGGCTTTCGAGTTCTTCCCAGCAGAAGTCTTCTCACTTGCATTTCCATCCATCCCTCTCAGAACATTGATGAAGTCCTTCTTGGAAACCGAGGATATCAACTTAGCTCGTTTTCTAATAGAGCCTCCAGCTTCTTTAACCTTCTCATCTACATTCTTTTGATGCTTTTGAACGGCATTAAATAACTGCACCACACCCCTATGGAACACAAATGACCAGAATAATGTCATTACGTAACAATTACACTAGAACACAAACTCTTGAGGACAGGCGCGATCTATTTTCACTGCTCAGAAAACAGGCAGTCATCTAATACACGCTCAAGTGAAGAGCACGGAAAAAATCTGCAAAGCGAACATACATTTCAATGAATGAATGTAAGTATCTGAATAGAGGATAAATACATGTGAGTTGATGTGTGGTTTTTCTCAGCTTCAATCTTTCTAATCAACTTTGGAACAAACATCTACTTCTCAAAATCTAATTATATAATGGCTGAAGACTTTAAGTGTCAATGGGATGAGCACAGGCTTTACAGTTAGCTATCTGATTATCTGACGCTACAAAGATCTCCTGGATCTTGATTTTACCTGTGAATGGAAAAAATAATACTAAGAAGCTTAGAAAGTATTCAGCAAGTCTTATTATATAAAACTAATTTTTTTTAAAGTTTATTTGAAGTACTTTGTTCTGCAGTTAAACTCATTGAAATTCTGAAGATTAAGACTTGTGGTGTCCATTATAGTAGTCACAGGCCACATGCAGCAAGTGAACACATAACCTACATAACCAGAACAATGTTGCAGTGTGCTCCAAGTTTAAAATATACACTAGATTTTAAAGACAGTATGAGAAAAAAAATTTTTAATTTCATTAATACTTGTTTTATATTTATTACATGTTGAAATAATTTAAATATATTAAGGTAAACAAAATTAATCATTGACTTTAATTTCACTTCTTTGTTTTTACTTTTTTCAAGGAGGCGCTCAGAAAATTTTAAGCTGCATGTGTGGCTCACAGTGGATTTCTAGTCGATTTCTGCTGGCCAGCACTGCTTCACACCACCGACACCCCTTCCAGCTCTGAGCTTCTGCCATCTTTTCATGTTGCTGCTGTAACCATCATCGGGGGAGGCGCCCCGCCACAGTGCTGAGCATCCCCGCACGCTCTTGCTGGGTTCGGAGGAGCACAAGGCCTGACTGCTCTTTACCAGCCGTCTCTCGGGGCTGTGTCTGCGGTACGCAACCTTGAGAGATGAGGTAATGTCTCCCCCCAGACAAAGAGCAGGCTTGTTACCGTTCCCCATAAAAGCAACGGATCCCCAGGTACAGAGTTCCTCTCCTGTAACACAACCCGCCGCACACACAGGCATGGATCGAGGGCACCTGCGCTGCCCCCGGGGACACAGGGAACCGGTGGGGATGTGGAGCTCTGGCGACGGCTTCAGCCGTGAGTAACAGTCCTTCGTCTCTGATCTACAAGCGTCTGTCCTCTGCCAGCATCCAAGAAACCTCGCCAGCCTAGCTTATTTGTCTGTAAGATGGGTAAAATTCCATATGCTTCACAGCGGGGCTGGGACCACGGCGCTGAGAGGGAGATGCCCAGGGTATAAAACGTAAGGGCACTTACTCTCTGGCACCCATCCTGTACTCTTCTCAGCTCTGCGTGGGTATTAATTCATGTAATTCTCAGAGAAATCCTATGGCGTAGGTATAACGTTCTCTGTTTCCACGGATAAATAAACTGAGACAGAAGGAAATTAAGTAACTGCCCCAGGACACCCAGCTAGTCAGTCAGCGCTGGGATCGGCTGGCAGTCTGGCTCTGCCCTCACTCCCTCAACCATCCAGCCTCACTGGCTCACCATCCAACACCCAGACGGACTGCCATAGGCAGCTCAAAGTTAAAGGGGATTTCACTGAATGTCACTGCTGTATTCTTTAAATGGTAACCCAACTGCTACCTCCTTCATGGAGCCTTCCTCAACTCCATACACAACCTCCCATCAGATGCTCCCAAAACACAGGACATAGCTTTACTCCCAAAGAGACTAGAACCCCCACAGGCAAGTGGGCAGGGACCGTGCAGCAGCCACCAGATTCTATTTATCTCTGGGCACAGAGGGCATCCACTAAATGTTGGTGCCAATATTTAAAAAAAAAAAATGCTGAGTGAAAGGACAGCACAAAGCTGCTATAATGTGTAATCTGTTAGGTCATAAATATAGTGCAAAATAACAAAAACAATCACCTCATGCCATAAACTTAGATAAGCATCCTAAGAGAAACACAGGTAGAGGTCTGATTATAATGTTCTCGTAACCATAAAACACAAGATGATCTGAAATAGGTTCATACCAAATACACATTTAGCCCATTAGACACTTGCCTCACGAGATGTCCAAAATCTGTGGCTGAATCCAGTATTAGGCAGGCAGGCTGAGATGTAAATCACTTGGCTCTGACCAGGCAGAGCTTAAGAATCAAACCTCGTCAGAAATGGATCACTACAAAGCTTTAGTGCACTTAGTTTTTAAAGGGCAAGAACACTGCCTTACCTCGTAGCAATTCTCTGAAGATTTCTCTCCGTTTCTTTGTCTTTGACAACATCTGGCTTTACTCTGCACATCATTTCCCATTCCCGCTTCTTATCAAGCTGTGTTATAAATAGTGTTATGTGAAAGAACATTAGGCATTTTTGAAAGCACAGCACACT
Organism: Cervus elaphus; assembly: GCF_910594005.1. NCBI lineage: Eukaryota > Metazoa > Chordata > Mammalia > Artiodactyla > Cervidae > Cervus > Cervus elaphus. The sequence continues at coordinate 24,040,205 of NC_057828.1, read as the reverse complement.
TTGATATGATACTCTGTGAAAGGACAAAGGTAATAAATCACTCGAGCTCTAGTCGTCACAGGGCCTTTCAGAAGCCCACCCTTTCAGGGGTCTGGCTCTGGGAGCCTGCGGTTAGCACGCGGCGTGTCATGTGAGACGCACCCAGTGAGCAGCCGGCAGGCTCTCCGACAGCAGGGGCCTGGAGCACCGCCAGTGTGCGGAGCCAGGAGGGCCAGGCTGGGGGTGAGGGAGCCCTGTGCCCAACCTGCCATCGCCAGAAGCCTCAGAAGGCAGCATCAGCAAGGCGCCAAACCACCCTCTTCCGTAACCACGAGCTTAAACACCGCGTCTCTTTATTTTTAGAAACTGACTTCCCCAGCGGCCGGAATTATTAAGAACTTGTATCAGCTTTTAAAAGAACAGCATTGGGTCCTATTAGCACTGTAATAGATAGAACCTATTTAAACAGTGACTGTTCTTCTTTCCTCTTATGGCACATCTGGCCACTGTCCTTGCCGTATATGGCTTATCAGTCACAAACTACAGCAAGCTGACTCCCTGTGATAATGCAGATATAGAAATGGATTAGGAAATAAGAATATCCCACAGACAACATCATCTCATTCAAAACTGTTCTCAGGGGGTTTCCTGGTCTCAGGTCCTTGATTTGATACACTTGATTCTCCAGGTCCCCCGCTCAGGTCAACATATCACCAAACGTTAAATATACTGAATATGATGAACTAATTATCAAGAAGCTGGTAATAAGCATCAAAATCAGGAAGAACCAGTGGGGAAAAGTCTCCTTTTTATCTTTTCCTTTTCTTCATTCATCTGATCTCTCACTTTGTATTAATGAAAACATCTGTTCACAGTAAAACCAAATCTTTGCTCTTGCTATACTCTGAAGCCTTTGTAAAGAAATAGCTTCTTCCCCAAATCGGATATTTTAGCTATAATGAAATTCACTGTCAGATTATACCAGAAATAAAAAACCTTATTTTTAAGTTTAAAATAGTCAATCCTTAATTATCTCTTGTACCCAGGGGATGACAGGCATGCATGATCCCCAGGTATTTTTTAACTCTGAAAGGTATTTCCCTACTTATAATTAGAAATAGGTAGCCAATATTCTGGAAGCCAATAATACTTAACATTAAGAAACAAACACAATTTATACAAACTCTACCCAGAAATACATACTCCAGAGCATTTATGGCTGCTAGGTCATGTTTCTGGTATGAACACGCGTGCTTTCACGCATTACGTGGACAGCATCAGCTCTAGCACGCAAAGCTTTGGCCCAGAGCAGAGTCAGGAATTTCTTTCTGTTGGCTTTAAAATGTTGTTCTCTTACTGAAACATTGGCACTAGGGGTAATTAAGGATTCTGATATTTTTAAAGCCTCCTCTAGTTTTTGCCAGATTAAAAAGAAAAACAAAGGTTCAAATTTTAAGTCGAAAAGCTGTCAGTAAGACTTAGAGACAAAGTTGATCTTAAAGAAAGTACAATGAGAATATTGAATTAGTAATAGAGTACGTTCTAAGAGCAGCACTTGAAAAGTTCCATCTTTATACAGCCTCCAACAGAGAGCACCCAGTATTAGGAACAAGGAAAACATTCATCTTGAAATAAGATAAGGGGGTGGTGAACTTAAAAGGAAACAAACGCCAACTGGAACTTAAGTTTTCTCTCCTTTTTATGGATAAAGTACCTCTTGGAAATAAGTACTTTTATATTGTCAGTATGACTGTATAAAGTTATTTTTCTTTCATTAAAAAATAATACCTATTTCAGCAGCCAAATAGTTTAGACGTATTATTGTTCTACTGTTCATTTATTATTGTTTATCTTTGTAATACACAACAGCAAACTTAAACTCCAACTTCTGGCCTTTCATTAGCAGACAGCACCAGTCTAGCTTCTTCCATCAGTGGTTTAACAAAAGATATAATGAACTCAAGTTTATCCATCAGTAAAATGGTTTGTTTTCAGAACTGCAACCAACCCTGTCAATGACATCATCACAGATTTATATCATAAAATAGATTTTAAGCTAAAAGTAACTAATATGATTCTATTAGTTCAGAGTTAACTTTATTAATAAAGTTAGCATCTGGACAGGTAAGTTGAATAAAATATTCAAACCCAGGAGTCACTGGCACATGTATAAGTACTTCACTTTGAAAAGGATACATTTCCTTGGAGTTCACATTTTTATTGTTTTGCTTAGATGAATAAAAAACGTGCTCAAGAGAACGATTCAGACTAGGTTTCTGAACACAACCTTGGTTTATCCACTCACAGATACAACACAAGTTATAAACTGGAACGTTAACTGGACAAACACTGAAGGAACAATTCGGTACCAATGAGAACTAGCCTTGACACCCCAATGAACAGAACAATTGGTAGGACACACCTGTTTCCTTTTCTCTAGTCTCTCTCGTTTTAACTTCTCTTTTTCCTTTTCCAGCTCTCTGTTTCTGACCAGGATGGTGGGTTTGCTCTCGGGAATCTTCTTGTTCAGGATTCTAGCCATGGCATCTGCCCAGCCCGCGTTAGTCCCCACACCAGCCTCTGCAGCACTGGCATTGTCATCCTCGCGGGGTTCAGCTTCATCTTCGTTGTCAGCTTCTACTGCGTCATCACCAGAGGAAAAGCGATCTTTTTCCAATCCACAGCTTCCAAGAGAACCTAACAGTAGAAACAAACTGAACTTTAATACTGGAGGCAGAGTTTGGCAAGGCCACGGTGAGACCCCCAGGTGCCTTCCTAAGGCTAATGGTTCTCCATCTGTCTCCATCCTTATTTCCAAGGGCCACAGCTGCAGTGACAGTGGAGAATGGAGGACCCTCCATCCTCCTGTCACCTACCCGCAAAGACCTGGCGCGGCCATGCGGCCAGGGGAGGCCACCACAGCATCAGCACCCAGGCCCCAGGGAATGGAAGTAAATCCAACAGCCTCAGGGCGTCCTGTGGTCAGTGGTGACAGATGCTGCCCTGGGGCTGCTGCAAGGTGTGTGCAAACCCACAGGCTTTTAACTGCGTTATTAAACTACTTGAAGAGACTAACAAATATTATCTTAAAAACAAGTAACAACAAAAAACTTCAATCTGTCAAAAAAATGGAATAGTGTTTCCATGGCACAGAGAAGTCAGAGTAAGTTCTCTGAGGGCTTTGGTCCTGATGCTTAAAATCCTGAATCCCGGTATGGAAAAATCTAAACACTTGTTTCCTTTTATAGAATCTGCCTATAACATTAATAAACTGGGTGTTGCAACATTTTTTTAAAATAATCTAATGAAGTGATATGTGCCCCAAATCTGACTGCACTGCTGGACGGCCAAATGAAAATATCAAGTTTTGAGTGAAGGATACAAATTTGTATGCTGTGGAGGTGTACCATGCAGACCACCCAGAACCACCCAAAGAAGCATACACATGATACTATGTCATCTGCAAGATTAAAACAGCTGAGATCAGAGGGGTGGCCAAAACACAATCCAGCTGGTGGCCTCGCTTGAAAACCAACTTGCTGAGAACCCCTGGGTACTTTAAGTTTTGCAGTCTGTCTCAAATTCTGAAGCTCACGGTAGCTTAACAAGAGCACAAGCGCCAGCGAAATCTGTGTGCAACTGTATACCAGAGCCTGCTGAGGCGCTTCTGCTTGGCTCTTCAAAAACCTGCGGAGCTAATTAAGAAATACTTCAAAAGTAGTTTTATATTAGCTCACGGCTACGATCAAAGAGAATGGAACTGACTGTATAGTCAGCTCTTCCACTCTGTGACCCTCCCTAACCTCTTGACTTGAAGTCATGAACTAAGACAGAACTGCTTTAATGACTTGACTTAGTCATCACTACACTTGCTTTCTGGTATTACATTTGACTAATCTCTTTGTTTTTTTGATTGCTGAGAACTCATGAAACAAAAAGATGGAAAACTATTTAATACATTTCAAACAAAAATTTGCAGCATATTAGAAAATGGCAAATAAAAATATATAAAACTGATGTTTATACATATATAAAATGAGTCTCAAGCATAGGAGTAAAAATGAAGTATCTTCAAAAAGTAACAGAACAATACATAAAATTAAACACGGAGAGCAAAATAATACTTTAAAAAAGCATGATCTTACATAAAGTATGTTAATGGTATCAAAAAAATTAAAGGAAATGATAAAGAAACAAGCTGCTACTGCTGCTGCTAAGTCGCTTCAGTCATGTCCGACTCTGTGCGACCTCATAGATGGCAGCCCACTAGGCTCCTCTGTCCCTGGGATTCTCCAGGCAAGAATACTGGAGTGGGTTGCCATTTCCTTCTCCAAAAGAAGCAAGAATCATTAATAATTCTACTGCCCTAATGTGTTGCATATTTCTTAAAAAAGAAAAATTTTGAAAGAGAACTTAATTTGACACATAATTTGAAGCCTCCACTATATCCTGTATGCCTGACAAATTTAAGAAATCTGAGAGGGTGACAAGGATGTGACATGCAGATTTAGGTGATATAAAAACGCTCACTCTCTGCAATGTAAGAGAAAGTATACAAATTTTGCCAAACAAAAGCTGAAAGCACTACTATTCAATGAAAATCTGTGTGTCTACTATATGCCAGATTCCAAAGCCCAGAAGCATCTCCTAGGACCAGCGTTCCCTGGAAAGTACACTGAGAAACACTCTGGGGAATGTAGTTAGGTGAAAAACATGTATGTTAATACAGAATATGTTTATTCCTCAGAGTCAGCAGCACTGGACAGGTACTAACAACAAAATAAACAATTTTTTGAAAAGTACTTCTTGTAGGCACGCATTCATCTAAATGTTAAGAGGCACAAGGGTTTGTGTCAATGAAGAATCTGAGTGATCAGCAGCAGAGGTTTTTCCTAGTTCCCAGTAAAAAATGTCAAAACTACAACACTGACACCTAGTGTTTTGTCCTAATGAAGTCACACACAAACTGCAGTGAATTTCACATTTTCACCAACACTGTAAAGGCAGCCAAAGACTTTCTGGTTGTATAAGCCACTGCAGTTCTCCATTTCTAAACCTGGGCTATTTTTCTTTGGTTGGTTTCTTACCCAGTTTGACTACCACAACATGCATGCTACGGACACAATAAATTCATGAAGTTTTATAATACCATTTCATACAACCTGCACTTACCCCACCAATTAAGAAAAAAAATTCCAGAAGAATTTGCTGCAATCATGGCTTTTTATTATAATTTTAAGACACCCTAACTCAGAAGTTTTCAGTCATGCACTCATGACCAATGGAAATGATGGTATTTTCTAGAAATAAATTTAAATATGTCAATGTTATGCGGTCAGCTAGCATACTACAAAACAAAGTTTTCTTTTGGAATACCAAAGCAAATCACTACACAAGTCAGAAAATAGAACTGACCCTTAAAAATTTACCGTGGCCAGTGAAGACGAGATTTTTTTGAATTTACGACAAACTGATATTCAACAGAAGTGGATGTAACCCAGGGATCTAAAGGCCCCAGATAAGCAAAAAATTCCTTTGAAGTCCTGGGTGTTGTTTTAAACATTAACTCTAATTTTGCATTCTATTTTAAAAACCTGGAAATTAAGGAAGGGCGACAAAGAATGCTTACTGGAAGTAATAACTAACGGTTCCAACAGAACATTGTGCTTATGGAAATGTTCTCTTATCACCGCTGCCCACCAACCACAAGAGCCTAGTGGGTCCTTCACATGTGGCTAGTACAATGAAGTCACTGAATTTTTTTTTAACTTGACGAAGTTTTATTTACTTCAGCGTGACTAGTGGCCACATTGGGCAGGGCAAGGTTAGACTTCTGAAGTAACCAGGTAGGCAGAGGCATCTCTCCATCTCTTGCTGCACTTTCTCCAAACTTCCACTAGCCTTTCAAACTTGCCATCTGTCCGTCATCCCAGATACAGTGAGCTGCTGGCAGAAAAGTGAGTTATTTTCCTTAGCCTTTGGAACTGGGATAAAGTTTTTTAAAAAACTCACCGTCCTTCAATATTTACCAAGTACTCGTGAACGAAGATGAAGGAGCAAATGAAAAATCTAGATTTTCCCCTTGAAGAAGTCAAATATTTAGCAGGATACTAATAGAAAATTTTGGTTTAAAATTTGTAAGCATTCTTCTAATAGAAAAATAACGAAGAAAAGGATTAGGGGTATCTTTTACAAAGATGATTTCAAGTTATTTCTTAAAGGTAAAGTAAGAGCTGGAATGACAAGAGAAGGAAAAGGCCAAAGAAGTAAAATTCTACAACCGAAAGAGGCATGGGCAAGATCAATGAATCTAGAACCGAAACATGCTAAATTTGAGTCAATGTTCTGTAATAAAATTAAAATTAGTATTGTAATCATTACTACAACACTCCAGGCAGAAGAAACCAGCATGTCCAAAAAGCATGGGGATGTTGAAGAAGGTAAGATATCTATAAAATATAAAGAAGTTCGTACAGGCTGAAACTGGAGATGTGGGGATTGAATAGTAAGAACCGGGTATGAAAAGCTGGTTAGTTTATATAAATAAGCCGGTCTGATTTATCATCCAAGAAAAAAAACATACATCAAGCCCCAGGTTCTGCACTACAGGTGTGTACTTCCAGCAAGCAGCCAAACTGCTAATGCTATTTTCACCTCCCACTTACCTCAGCTATCTCCTTCTAAGAAAGTCTCTCTACTGGATTAAGAAGGTCGTTCTTTTAAAATACAATTATCATCTGGGAGCATTAAGGATATTGCTTAACCTTGATCTTACGTCACACCGTTATAGTTTACTCTAAATCAGACAGAACTTATAAAAATTTGAGATCAGTTAGTAGTGGTTAAAGAGTAAAGACACAGAACTCAGGCTGCCTGATTCAATCTTAACTCCAGACACAAACCTACGTGACTTTTCTGAAGGTTTTTACCTTCTCAATCTTAGTTTCCTCGTCTGTAAAAATGGCAATAAAACAGCACCTACTTCATGGGGTTTTATGGTAATTAACTCAGCTTCTTAAAAGAGTGCCTAGCCCATAGGGACCGTTTACATGTCAATTACACCCCTCCCTGCCCCCCACTCCCATGCCCCTCAGGACATACACAATGTGGCTGCAGAGAAGACCGGAGCAAAGAACAAACAGCTCTAGTGGCTGGAATCTACAGGACTCACGAGGTGCTGAATGGAAAGCTTTACAGCACATGGGTTAAGCACTCAATATAAAAGGAGCAGACGTGGAGTTATGCCCCATTTCCATTACTTCCTATTAGCATAACCTTGGGCAAGTTACCTAACCCCCTGTGTCTCGGTAATCTGGGAAGAAAAACAGTACCTATCTCACTAGGCTGTTATGATGATTAAATGGGATAAAACAGAAAAGCACTCAGCACAGCTCTGGCACACAGCAGGCATTAAACAGATGACAATCATCAGAAGACAGACAAGGAGACTACGAACTTGGGAGCCAGCGCAGGGAGGCATCCCACAAGTCCTAAAAAGGACTGACAAAAGACAGGGGGAGGGGGAATAAATTTTCCTTCCACTATAATTCCACCCAGTCTTGGCTATCCTCTAAGCCATATGCCAGGTGTTCATGGTGAGCAAGACACCTTTGATTCTATTTCAGAAGCGGTCAATGTCTCTGTCCTACAGCTTTCCAAGCACTCTAAAACAGTGATGAATATTAACTAGCCAAAAAGTGTTTAGGGCTAGGTACTATTTAAAAGGCTTTTTATGCATTATCACTTAATCCTCACAACACTCTCTGAGATGCTATTATTATTCTATTTACAAACAGACTGGTTCTGAAGCTTAGGAAAGTTTTTAAAATGTCCAGATCCACAAGGTGAACAAGGCAGGGTGACAGGGTGCTGATTCCTAAGGCACTACACAGTTCTGATTCCAAGATTCAACTCAGACTAATGCACACTGAACTAATGCAGAGAACAGCCACAACACATTGGATTGGCCAAAAACTTCATCTGGGTTTATCCTACCAAAAACCTGAACAAACTTTTTGGCCAACTCAATAGCTTAATAAAGCCTGAATTAAAAGAGGAATTTCTCTCTAAGCCACAGCTAACCAGAACAGCCAGTGCTCACATCCCATTCTCATTTCACCCCTAGTCATACAGAGCTCCAGGAAACCACTGCTCCCCAGTCCAGGTATAAAGCATCTGTTCTATCACGCCACGTGCTCTTTCTTGCCCTTTACTACTTAATTTAGAGTATTCAAAATTGATACTTGAAAACTTTTTTAAAAAGCATTTACCTCTAAAAAAAAAAAAATTAAGTTACTCAGGTTTCCATAAAAATAACCAAAAATAAAATGAAAGTTTTACCACGGGACAAACTGTCGGATGTGATTACTATGTGCTATCTGGGCAAGCCAGACAGAGCCTGGAAGTAGTCTGTTTCCTGAGCCTGTTCTATAAATTGCTAAACCACTCAAGTAGGACTATGATATACTTCGTTTCTTAGGTATGTTCCTTTGCTATTTTAAGTAACTTAAAGGATGCAGGAGGTTATAAGCTACAGTTTGATGAAAAGTTTATTTACTTGCTAGGTTATCATATCTTAAATACTGCTTTGTAGTTTATTAAAAAAGGAAAGGATTGCTCCTAGGACCTTCTAACCTGGATTGTTATCAAGTCTTGTTTTAGAAGTATATAGCCATTATTCAAATATGTGACCAGAATAATTCAAAAAAAAAAAACGAAATTACCATTCCTCCCTACTAGTTTATAGACATATGGGCACATGCTATGCGGGAGCAGTCAATCACTTGATGGCACTGGACCAAGGCTTTTTTTACATGGGTTGATTTACTGACTAGAGCTTTTTTTTTTAAATAAATATTACAATCTTAAGCAAGTAGGCACTGCATATAAACCTCCAACAGTGCATAAATTCTGTAGATCTGAGTAATTCAGCAGCTCAGAGGTAGAGGTTATCATTGTTGTTGTTTAGTCACTAAGTCACATTTTGCAAGCTCGTGAACTATAGCCCACAAAGCTCCTATGTCCATGGGATTTCCCAGGCAAGAAAACTGGAACGGGTTGCCATGACTGCTCTTTATAATACTTGATATCATCACCACTGTTTTCATTTTTTCACCTGAATTGATCTACTGACTGGAAAGGCTGTGTTTTTTATTTAGACTACAAACCTAAGAGCCAAGCACACACGGTATCTAAACCACCACCAAGGTATTAATTCAAAAATCTGAGTAGTTCCAGGTTAACTCATTTAGGGGTGTCATCCTCTCCTTTATAATGCTTGCCATTTATGTATTACTCGAATGCTGACTACAGCATCTTACCTTACACATATCTCTGATTTGGGATCATTCGCAATTTTACTATGACCAAAGTTCAAACCCTACTGAAGAGTAAGTATTACAATTTACCAAAACTTACAGTCTGAATCATTTTGCTATCATTCAAGTTTATATCTCATATGACTTCTGCTAATCTGTAACCTCAATGATATCTGGCACATGAGAAAAGAGTGTAAAAATCACATTAAGAGAAGTTTCCAATTTTATAATAAATGGATATCAAGTACTCCATCACATATCAGGATTCATGCCAAGTTCTGAAACACAGCTTTTACCAAGGCTTTAAGGTAACAGAACTAGGAAACTTCTGCAAAGGCTGACAAATAATATCCAAGAGTTTTACACTCATGAAAGCACAATTTTCTACCTTTCTTAAACAACATGTCAAAAGAAATTAAAGTCAGAAGATAAAAAATAAAAGTGCAAACAACACATAGGCTATACTCATGTTTTTCTAGGAAATATAAGTAGCATCTTGCTGAAGGAAGCTGCTTTCAAATGTTGATATAAGGCACATCCTTATCAATTTTTATGAACCAATTAAAATTCAAAGATAAGTCTCTGACTCAATTTCCTGACAAAATGAGCTGGTACACTTCAATAACAAGCCTGTAATGTGCATGCTGATTCCTCATGTGTCTGAAGTCCGCTTCAATCGCCTGCCTTTATAGTCTCTCAGAACCCAGGCTCTGTTCATTTTTGATAATATAGTTCTGCCAAGGCCACATGTACACAAATATCTGAGCTAGAAAAGCTATTTCCGGGGACTTTCCTGGTGGTCCAGTGGTTAACAATCTGCTTTACAATGCAGGGGACACGGTTCAATCCCTGGCAGGGAGCTAAGATCCTGCATATTGTGGGGCAGCTAAACCCGCTTGCTGCAATTAATACTCGAAGCAGCCAAATAAATAAATAAATTTTTTAAAAAAGAGAAAAGCTGTTTTCATGCATCACCTTCCCAGAAATATCTGATTTCACAGGAGGAAAAAAAAAATCCATTTCTTACAGTAAATAGAAAATGCTGAGTTAAATCAAAGGAAAACATCTCCATCCAAAGGGCCTACATTACTGAATTTATTAAATAAAAGGCCTTTTAATATTTGTCTTTATTGAACAGACACATTCTAAATCCTGAAAGAAAAGGCAGAGGGAGACAACTAAATAGAAATCTAGAGAAGCTGGTTAAGACAAAGTGAAGGGAAAAAAAGAGTAGCTAGTGGGCCAGCATAGGCATGGTGAGAAGAGAGGAGAGCAAACATGTTCAAGAGGTGAGTTCAGACACTGCGTCACCAGCAAGCTAGGCAGCAACAAGATGTGTGCCCAGAGGAGTAAACAGCCGTCAGGTCACATGCAGATCACCGGTGCACAGGGACATGGGCCATCCTCCTTATTCCCTGGATTCTGTTTTGAAGATGAAATCATGAACTCAGCTTGGCAAATATTAAGTGCACGCTATCTACAGAACAACTAGGCAGAGACAATCCATGACTGTCAAAATCACTATCACTGAAAAATAAATAGAACCACTATTAACACCTAATTTTACCAAGAAAACATGATTGAATGGTTAATTATAGAGTAATAAGGACAGAATTAAGAGATAACATCTGGCATCTATGGACTGAAAAGTTTTCCACTGAGAGGCTTTCTACTATAATGGAAAACAGTATCACCAAGCCTCTGTCTCCTCATCTGGAAAACAGAAAGGCCATCAGCTCCCTTGTAGGGTTACCTGAGGAAATTCTAACCTCTTTTCTGGAGAAAGCACCAGCTTATAAACATCGCTGTTATCAAAGGCTGGAAGGCTTATTGGGTGGCCTAGAGATGGGATTAGCAGTTTTGTTAGATCAGAAAAGATGTCACGATCATGACTCCAAATGTTTATGAGCAGGCTGTTGTTGTTAAGTCGCTAAATAGTGCCTGGCTCTTTGCAAACCTATGGACTGTAGCTCACCAGGCTCCTCTGTCCATGAGATTTCCCAAGCAAGGATATTGGAGTAGGTTGTCATTTTCGTCTCCAGGGGATCTTCCCAACCCAGGGATCAAATCTGCATCTCCTGCACTGGCAGGCGGATTCTTTACCACTGAGCTGAAAGGGTATGGTATTTATTTTATGGTTACCATGTACCAACCATTAAATTAAATGCTTCACATACATAAGCCCACTGAATCTTCACAACAATCCTGAGGAGACACTATTACCACCTCCATTTTATGGATGAACTGAGAAAAGTTCCCTCATAAGGAGCCCAAAGTCCCTCTGAAAAGCAGCACAAACACAGATGCCTCTTACACAACTGAGAAAAGAGTGATCATTTATTTCTGGAGATAATACACAGATTTTAGGAGAAAAGAAAGGAAAGGATGGGAGAAGAGAGGAAGGAAGGAAGACTACAGTTATAAATGGTGGTAAGAGTGCTATAAAATCTGACCACAAAAACACCCCTTAGTGATAGAACCTTAGAGAGTAGAACAAAAACCTGTCTCAAGACCATGGTCTGCTCATATCCAATTCTTGCTTAAGATTCTGTGGCCCTGCTCTTTTACTTTCCAGAAAGTATTGTTTTGTTTGATCATTTCTGTCCTCCTGGTTCCTCAACCGCATCAGGGAGTTAGGGGTCAGAGTAAAAACTACAGAGCAAGCTCCAATACTAGTGGTGTCCTCTATCAACTTATCAGCTTATGCACTGTGGGAGCAAGATGTAAACTCTCTCCACCTCAGTTTCTTACAAGTAAAATGAGGATAATATTAACAATAACCCTGTCTTACAGGATTGTTATGAGAATTAAAGTGATACAGTATCTCAACTATTATTATTACTACCTACTTCTGCTAAAAGGAATATACCCCAAATTGATGGTGCTACAAATTTATTTGGAAGTTGGTTGTCTAGAAAATTTAATAATTTCCTTCTGAAAAACATTTCGGGGGGGGGGGGGGGGGGACCTCCTGTCTTCACTGTACTTTCCTAATGCAAACCCTAGCAGAGCTTTGCAACTTTGCCTAATTGTTCTGGCACTCTACGGCAGTCGCCACACAGTTAGAAGTGATTTTTATAAAGAAGTGTCATTCTCTTGCTTAAAATGTCTCAAGAGCTCCATACTGTCTACGGATAGAGAATCCAATCTTCTTCATAGGGCACGCAGGATCCTTTACAATCTGGCTTTATCCTGTTCCTAGTCTCAATAACACCTCTGAATAGCTAGGGCCACAGCCAACAATTCATTTCAACCTAACTAGCCATGTGTTTCAGGAGACTACATGGCACTATGTGTGCTTTCCCTATGTCTGAGGACACTGTGCTCTCCACCCCCAGACTTAGAAAACTAAGGCCCATATCCTTGGATTCTCCATTGGATATGATGAAATGATTCCATTCTCCATTGGATATGATGAAATGATTCCTTATTTATTTATTCAGCAAGAAAACTTATATTTAGTACCAAAATGTATAAGGGAGGCCCCATGAGAATAAAGATAAAGAAGACATGTTTCAGCACTTGAATAACTTGTATCCATAAGGAGAGAGACACGTTAAAAGAAAAATAATCATACAATATGAGGTTTATGTGTAAGACTGAAGGAAGCAATGCCTCGACTGGATTCTACAGGATATGGATTTTTCTGTCTCCATCCTTACTGTTAACTGGACCAGGATCATGAGAACTACCTTTGTAACTACCTCTCAATATATTAAGGAGCAATCTCTGAGCAGGTCAGGGGTCGTCTGCGACCCCTTGTAACCTGAGAAGCCAGTGCCAAGAACGATGGTAAAGAATAGCAGCATGGACACACCACAGTTGAAAGCCTCAAAATACATTTCCTTCCTTTCAGTATAAACGTCTCTGAAAGACATCTTTATCAACCGCTACTTTTATTTATTCTACTTTAACCATCTACGGTTCCCTCACTAGTATCTCATCCCTAATTCCCCAACACACGCACGCACTTACTGCACAAGAAAATTCAAGTATACCAGCCGTCTTCCTCTTTCTGCCTTTTCCTCCTTGCTCCCTATGAGCCTCTCTCGGACTTTCCCTCCTTGCTCCCTAGGAGACCCAACTCATTCTTGTAATTTTAGATATCGCCCTTCCTTTCGCTCCTTGCTACGATAAGCTTTTTTTTTTTTTTGCTGCTATTAAAAAAGCAACAGATTCATCTTAGTTAATTACAGTGACAATGAAAATATCTAATAAAAGAACTTGGAAGCTTTAACAAGCGATAGCGACCTTCCCCTGAACACCACTTTCTCAAACCTTCGCACACGGAGCCAAACTCGCTCCTTCGCCGTTCTGGGGAGATGAAATTCGGGCTGCCAGCGGGAAATTCACTCGCACCCCCTGCTTCCCGCAAACTCAGCCCGGCCTTTTCTCTGAGCAGCCAAAGCTCAGCCCAGGTACGTTACCTTCATTATCGGAAGCGTCTTTGTCCTTATCTCCCAGCTCCGATGCTACTACCATTTTCATCCTCTTCTTCTTCGTTAGTGAATTTTTCAGCTTTTTCCCCGCACTCACACGTGAGTCCCCAAAGGCCGCGGCCATGATTCCTAACCGGAAGCGGCCCGTTACATTTGCGTCCGGCAGTAACGGGAACTTCGGCATCTAGTTCGGCTGAAACAAGATTCCAGTAAAACAAAGTTCCGGTGTAACAAGGTTCCGGGGCAGGGACATCTAGCGGGAGTTCGATCGATGGCTGGAGCTTCAGAATGCGGGGAAAGAGGACTTGTTGGTTGTCTTCCCGAGCTACCGGCTCCAATAAATAATAATAATAATTAATAATAATAAATCAGTGAGTGTCAGTTCTCCGCTGAGTCTGCCAGCTCGCCCTGGTCCTGGCCCGCCGCCCCACTCTGCCCCCAACCCGACCCAGTCCACTTTCCCCCGGTGGCCGCTTCCGTATCTGCCGCCTTATTTCTTGTTTGTTTATGGGGCTCGACGAATGTCCCGAACGTGCCCACTAAATGCGTTAGAAGATAGGAAGCGAGGAAATTCGCACGGTGGGATGATAATTAAGAGTATGAGAATGTCCTCCCTTCTGCCCGGATCACCACCAGCAAAGATGCATAACACGCCAGATCTTACTTAAAACGGATCAGATAAATCTCGCTGTGATTAACCCCTGAGTGGCTTCCAATTGCACACCGACAAGAATCTGGATTTCTTCCCCGGGGTCCTGGGTGTGAAGAACTCCAGCCACATCCTCCTGCCTCGGACCTAGCTCCGCCCGCGCGGTGTAGACCGAGGCTGGAACAGCTCTGCCCTTGGCGAGGTGCCCCTGCCTCCCTCCCGGGGCCAGCTTCTCCCCGAGGTCAGCCTTTGTCGCCTGCTTTCCCGGGCGCCCCGCTTTCCCCAAAGCTGCTACCACAATCCGCCGCTACTTCTTTTCCCTGACTTGTCGGCTCCTCGTCAGTAAGGACCATAGTTCATTCACCATCCTACCCCCAAGGCCAGCAACGGGGCCTGGCCCAAGGTAGGAACTCGGACATCCATTTTTAGAAGCGATAAGTGAATGAATGACAAATACCGTTCACAAAGTTAATGAGTCGAAGGGATAATGTAGCATATTCTTACATCGTGTTCCATAGGCCGGACATAGTCTAAAGGCTTTCTGAAAGCTTAGCATTTTCTTGGAAGAGCATTTCTTCTTGTTTTTTTTTAATACCCAAAATTTCTAAAGGGGGAGGGAGCACACTTTTTCTTTGGGTGCTGTATCTCTCTGCTTCTTTTAACTGCTATTATTATATTCTTTAGAGTTCTCTTCACTTATTAGCCCAGTCCCTTGTTATTCCGATCCTCTGTGGAATTCACGGGATCTTCCCAACCAAGGGACTGAACCCAGGTCTCCTGCATTGCAGGCAGATTCTTTACTGTCTGAGCCACAGAGCTCAAACTTACATTAAAATTTGTGATCAGTTTCCTAAGTGGTATCCATCTCATGATTGCCTTGACTGATACAAAGTTAGAATGGATGTTGTGATGGAAATACTATCAGTTCCCAACTACTGTCCCTGCCAGCCTACAGCACTGTTAAAAGTCCCACTAAAGGTTATTCATTTTTTAAAGAGTGAGAGGTATTAAGGGGGCTTCCCAGGTGGCAGTTATAAAGAATCTGCCTGCCAATGCAGGAGATGCAAGAGACTCCAGTTGGATCCTTGGGTCAGGAAGATTACCTGGAGTAGGAAATGGGAACCCTCTCCAGTATTCTTGCCTGGGAAATCCCATAAACAGAGGATCCTGGTGGGGATACAGTCCATGAGGCTGCAAAAGAGTCCTCCCACAGGACTGACTAACGCTTTCACTTTCACACCATGTTCATGGATCAGAAGATGCAACATTATTATCACTTCTTCCCAAAGCGGTCAATACATTTATTGAAGTTTCAAGCAAAATTCCAACAGACTTTTTGTGGAAATTGACAAGCTGATTATAAAATCCTTATGAAAATTCAAAAAACCTAGGACAACAAAATAAATGAAAAAGAAGAACAAAGTTGAAGAGTTAGCACTGTATAATTTCAAAGCATTATAAACCTACAGCTACCAATACAGTGTAGTATTACCATCAAGTAGACAAACAGATCAACAGAACAAAATAGAAAGTCAGAAAATAAATACATACACACATGTATATGGAAAATTGATTTTTGGCAAAAGTGCAAAGTCACATTAACAGAAAAAGGACAGTATTTCCAACCAGTGTTGTTGGAACAATTGGATATCCAGGTGCAAAAAGGTGCACTTCAATTCATACCTTGCACAACACATAAAAATTTATTCAAAAGTGAGTAGGCCTAAACATACAACTATAAATTTTGAATAAGAAACCATAGGAGAAATCCATTGTGCCCCTGAGTTAGGCAAAATTTTCTATAAGAAATCATAGGAGGAAACCGTTGTGTCCTTGAGTTAGGCAAACTCTTTGGTACAGCACCAAAAACATGATCCACAGAGAACAAATTGAAAAATTAGACCTTATCAAAGTTAAAAACCTGCTCTTTGAAAGACACTAGAGAAGGAAAAGAAAAGTCACATCAAAAGAAAGTAGGAGTAGCTATATTAATTTCACACCAGCACAATTCAAAGCAAGAAAAGTTATCAAGGATAAAGAAGGGCATTATATAATCACAAAAAGATAATTCTCTAAGAAGACATAACAACTGTTAATGTGTATTTACCTAACACCAACTGTCAAACTATGTGAGGCAAAAACTATTAGAATTGCAAAGAGAAGTGGATGAGTTCACCAATCATAGCTGGAGATGTCAACACACCTCCATCAGAAATGCAGAGATTCAGGGGACAGAAAATCAGGAAGAAGAACACAGTTGAATTCAGAGCACCATCAACCAAAAGGATGTAATTGCTATATATAGACTCCTTTATCCAACAATAGCAGAATTCCTCTCAAGATCACATGGACCACATTCTCAGCCATAAAACACAACTTAATAAATTAGCGCTGTAGCCTGCCAGGCTCCTCTGTCCATAGGAATTCTCCAGGCAAGAATATGGAGTGGATTGCAAACCCTCCTCCAGGGGATCTTCCCAACCCAGAGGTCATCCCAGGTCTCCTGCATTGCAGGCGGATTCTTTACTGTCTGAGCCACCAGGGAAGCCCTAATAGATTTAAAGGAATAGAAATAATGCAATGTCTGTTCCTGGATCACGATGGAATTAAACTAGAAATCAATGGCAGAAAGATAAATGAAAAATCCAAAAACATGTAAAGATTAAACAGCAAGCTTCTAAATAACATATGGGCTAAAGAAGAAATCTTGAGAGAAAAATTAAAATATTTTGAACTAAATGAAAATGAAAAACAACTTATCAAAATTTGTGGGATACAGGAAAAAGTAGTGCTTAGAAGAAAATTTATAGCATCAAATGCATACATTTATAAGCATATAAAAGAAGAAATCTCTAAAATCAATCATCTAAGTTTCCACCTTAGGAAATTAGAAAGAGAAAAGCAAATTAAATCAAAATAGAAGAAAAGAAATAATAAGCATTAGAGCAGGAATCAATAAAATTGAAACAAGCATCTCAAAAAAGAAAATTGATGAAACCAAAAGCTGCTTCTCTGGATAAATCTCTAGCCAGGCTAAGAGAAAAAGAAGTTCAAAAATTACTAATATTGGAAACAAAAAAGAGGACATCATTAGATCCTATGAATGTAAAAAAGATAGTGACAGAATACAGTGAACAACTCTATGCTCACAAATTTGATAACCTAGATTAAATGGACCAATTTCTTTAAAAGTGTTTTCTCCAGATTCACACAAGAATAGACAGTCTGACTAGGCCGCTCTCTATTAAATAAACAGAATCAATAATTAGTAGTCTCCCTAAATAGAAAACATCAGGCCCAACTGTATTCACCGTTATGGATTGAATTGGGTTCCCAAAGTTCATAAGTTGAGACTCTAACTGCCAATGTGACTATATTTAGAGATAGAGCTTTCAAAGAGATAATTAAAGTTAAATCAGGGCATATGAGTGGGCCTCTTGGAGCAAACTCCAGGAGATGGTAAAGGGCAGAGGAGCCTGGCAAGTTGCAGCCAATGTTTGGTAGGAAGAGTCAGACATGAATAACAGCTGAGCAACAGCGAATGAGTGGGCCTCAAGCCAATAGGACTGGTGTCCTTAAAAGAAGAGAAGACAGAAGTGATGCATATACAGAGAAGGTGGCTACTTACAAGCCAAAGAGATGGACTTCAGGAGAAGCCACCCCTGCTGGCATCTCAAAGCCTCTTCAATTCAGTTCAGTTCAGTCACTCAGTCATGTCCAACTCTTCTTGACCCCATGGGCTGCAGCACGCCAGGCCTCCCTGTCTCTATCACCAACTCCCAGAGCTTGCTCAAGCTCATGTCCATTGAGTCGGTGATGCCATCCAGCCATCCAACTGTGAGAATATAAGCATGTGTTATTTAAGCCACTGAGTCTGTGATATTTTGCTATGACAGCCCAAGAAAACTAATTTTGCTGTTGCTGTTGTTTAGTCACTAAGTCATATCCGATTCTTTTGTGACCCTGTGGACTGTAACCCGCCAGGGGCCTCTGTCCGTGGGATTTCCGAGGCAACGATACTGGAGTGGGTTACCATTTCCTTCTCCAGGGGACCTTCCCCACCCAGGGGTCCAATCCACATCTCCTGCATTGGCAGGTGGATTCTTTACCACTGAGCCACTTACTCTCACCATGTATCTATCCTAACTTTTAGTGAGATAAATTGAGTCATAATTTAGGAAGTTTGTAATAAGTCAAGTTTTCTGTTCTTTGTATCCAGAAAGCATTGCGCTAGATATACTATATGACCTTAGTCAAGTTGCTTACTTTCACAGAGGTAAATGTGTTTCAATTGCCTCATGTTAAAAATAAGGGACTAAATAAACTCTGAAAATTTTTTCAACTTACATTTCTATGCTATTATAGAATACACTTCCAGGAAGGCTTTGTTTTCCCAAACCATCCCCTCTTCACCCAAAATCTATTATTCAATACTGATATGCAAAGTTACTTGATAACTTTTCCAAAGTTAGCGGAAAAGTTAGTTAGTTAGTTCCAAAGTTAGTTAGATAGGGTGATCTAAAATTAATAGTAATAATAATAATTTTTGGTTCTGAACTCTGTTTTTTTTTTTTTTTTTTGGAGTATAGCAGAGTAGAAAGAATATAAAGATGAACACAAGTTCTTCTGTATAGAAAGACTCTGAACACAGAAAAGGAGTCTTCCTTTGTGGGAAAAGAGGACTCATGGAATTTAGATGCCTCTGGAGATTGATGCTAAGGACAGAAGAAATTACTTGTAATGATCATTCATGTGAGTCACCTTAAGGCTTTTGAAATTCACTAAGATGCTTACTCCTTGGAAGGAAAGTGATGACCAACCTAGATAGCACATTAAAAAGCAGAGACGTTACTTTGCCAACAAAGGTCCATCTGCTCAAGGCTATGGTTTTTCCAGTGGTCATGTATGGATGTGAGAGTTAGACTGTGAAGAAAGCTGAGAGCCGAAAAATTGATGCTTTTGAACTGTGGTGTTGGAGAAGACTCTTGAGAGTCCCTTGGACTGCAAGGAGATCCAACCAGTCCATCCTAAAGGAGATCAGTCCTGGGTGTTCATTGGAAGGACTGATGCTGAAGCTGAAGCTCCAGTACTTTGGCCACCTCATGCGAAGAGTTGACTCATTAGAAAAGACCCTGATGCTGGAAGGGATTGGGGACAGGAGGAGAAGGGGACGACAGAGGATGAGATGGCTGGATGGCATCACCGACTTGATTGGCATGAGTTTGAGTAAGCTCTGGGAGTTGGTGATGGACAGAGAGACCTGGCGTGCTGCGATTCATGGGGTCGCAAAGAGTCGGACACGACTGAGCAACTGAACTGAACTGAAGGAGCAGCTAACTAGAACACCATTTCCTCTCAAACCAGGTAACTTTGCTTTCTAAAGAAAAAGTGGAACTCCCCACAAAGCCCACGTATTCCAAACTCCTGTTCATGTGGCTGTTTCTGAATCTTATCATCTTTATTTTAAGGACACGTTTCAGGGTGTCCCTGGTGGTTCAGTGGTAAAGAATCTACTGGCCAATGCAGGAGACAAGGGTTGGATCCCTGATCGGAGAAGGTCCCACCTGCCATGGTGCAACTAAGCCCATGAGCCACAGCTATTGACCCTGTGCTCTCGAGCCCAGAAGCCTCACAAACCGAGCCCACATGCTGCTGCTGCTGCAGACCAAAATGCCTAGGGCCTGTGCTCTGCAACAGGGGAAGCCACTGCAATGAGAAGCCTGCACACTGCAACTGGAGAGTGGCCCCCACTCTCCACAGCTAGAGAAAAGCCTGTGCAGCAATGAAGACCCAGCAGAGCCAAAAATAAATGAATAAAATTATTTTAAAATGGACACATGCCTCTGAATCCTTTGGAACATCTTAAGAGGAGGATAGCTTTCCCTCTGTCTTTCTTCTCCTCTAGCACTGGACTTCTGCCAGTGGTAGAATTCAGACCCAAGCAGTGGCTTCATTATTCGTAATCAGACTGAGGCAATGTTAGATTGCCTCTTTAGAAACACCCTTGTAAACAAGAAAGGGACTGATTACATCATTCGGTTGGTGTTAAACCACGAAGCAGGGGCCTACTGGCAAGACTAACAGGCATTATTTCATTTGAACAAATTACTCTTGGACTCCTGGTCTCAGAGCCCGCATTAGTAAGATGGCTACTATCATGCATCAAGAAGATGTATTCCACCTTGCATAAAGCCTTCCCATTAAATACTCACCTCCCTGTGGGAGCTAACAGTCTCTTAGGCAGTAGTCATCAGCCGTGACAGAATTTGCCCTGGATTTCTGAATGATCAAGCAACCGAAAGATGAAAGTGGGCTTCCTCAATCCTTCTAGACTTTCAGATGCTCACTGGTGCTAGTATCAAGTGCGTCCCGAGCATTATACAAGGAACTGCTGCTTCCTCTCCATGGTGACAGTTGAACTCAATCTACGCATCCTTAATAGACCAGAGATAAAGATGAAAGAGGTCTTAAGAGCTTGGCCTTCTTATTTCATCCTTCTGAAGTTGAATGGCTTCATCATCCAAGACAAGTGATTGTCCAGTGGTAAGGTCCCAGGCTCTAGCCTTCCCAGACATGACATCCGTTCATTCATTTATTCATCAAATATTTAATGAGTGCTTACCAGGCACTAGGTTCTGTTTGAGGCACCAGGGATTCCTAAAAAAAACAACCAAAGTCCTTGTTCTTATTGATGCTTACATTCTATGTGAGGGAGACACCAATAAATAAGTAAATAAAAAAATAAAATAAATAGCTACAGATTATAGTGTCAGGAAGATAGTAAAACAGGGTCATGTAATAGAGACTGATTTGGGGATAGGGTAATGGCTGAAGTGGAGTACCTTAGATAGAGGTCAGAGCAACTCCAAAGGATGACATTTGAGCTGGGATGTGAATGGTGTGACTGAGACAGTCATGTGGCAATCTGGGGAAAAATTTTCAGGAGAAAGCAAGCTCTTTTGAGGAACAAAAGCATAGTGAGCAGGGGAGATGCAGGACATGCTGAGATAAGAGGGTTAAAAAGAGGCTAGATGAAATGTGTCCTTATAGGTCATGGCAAAGACATTCGAATTTATGTCAAGAAAAGTGGGGAGGCATGGTACTGTTTTAAACAGGGCAATAACAGGATCAGAACTCACTTCTCAAAGAGGCTTTAAGTTCCTTTGGAAAATGTGGGGATCAGAGTGCCAATACACAGACCAGTTAGGAGGCAACTCTAAAATTCTATGTGAGAAATAATGGTCATTCAGACTGGGGTGGAGATAAATGACAATTGACATAGTAAGGGTATATTTTAGATATGGAGACAGCTGTTGGTGGTTTGGATATAGGAAGTGAGGGACAATAAATTAGAAATTAGGCCTAGATTTTTCTGTTTAGTAGCTAAGTGGATGATGGTGTCATTTGCTGATAAGGGGAAGGCTGGGAAGAACAGCTTCATGGGAAAAGTCAGTTGTTTCTACTTGGACTTATCAGGTTTAAGATCTTGACAGCTAAGTCAAAATGTTGAATAAGTAGTTGAATCTCAAGAGAGAGGCCAGGGTTAGAGATATGAGGTCTAAAATTTGATAACAGAAGACCTCCTATTGGTGGGTTTTAACATCCTGGGATGGCGGAGCTTTTCCAGATGGAAGAGAAAAATGGAGGCTACAGCTCAGGTTGCAGAAACTCCAGTATTAGGAGATGAGGAGTCCATGCATGAAAATGTATAGCCAGAAAGTAGAAAGAACTTGGAAATTAAGAAATCAAAGGAGAAAAGTGTTTCAAAAGGAAGCAAGTATCATCTTGGTTAAATCTGAGGTCAGAGTAGGTGGGAACAAGATTGTGCTCATAGCGTATTTTCAAAGTAGAAATCTCTTCTCTGATCTCATCCATCTCAAAGAGATGGTGGGAATGCCACAGGGGGAATATTTTCATCATCAGGCTGAGAGGGCGGGACCATGCCCCTTCCACAGAGGAGAACGAATGCCGAGCTGCAGGAAGACTCAACCACATAGAGACCACAGTCCTCACCCCATCCCCTTTGCCTCTTCCCTGGGGTTCCCAGCACTTACTGAGACCTGCCCACTCCTGGAGGGCCCTGGGTAGGGAAGGATGTACCAGGAGCCTGCCCTGAGTCTGGCCAGCATTAGTTGTCAGCCTTCCTGTTTGCGGGCTGGGGCTTTCCTACTGGCCTATTAGGCAGACATGGTGGTCTTTGAAGTCTACACTGACATAACCAGAGGCTTTGCTACCAAGACCAACAGCCAGCTGGGCACCTGAATCTCCTTTGGGATGTGAAGAGTGCTCTCTTTACTCAGCCATGCCAGGAACTGGAAACCCAACTTTGCTGAGGCCATGCAGCCCTTGGCTGGAACAGCCCTGACTTCTCTGAGCTGAAGCCTGAATCCTGAGGTGCTTTATGGTGCAAGGAGAGACTTCCTCTGAGTAAAACAGGTCAGGTGATCTGAACCATTTTGTAAGGCTTCTCACATGGCCGTGGGAAGCTAAGATTTCCAGTGCTCTATTTACGAGCCCTTGTACCAGGCAAAGTGACAGGTGTTTAATAATCCCATCTTACAAACAAGGGTTGTTGCTGTTGTTTAGTCGCCCAGTCGTGTCCAACTCTTTGCCACCCATGAACTGCAGCACGCCAGGCCTCCCTGTTCCTCACCATCTCCAGCAGTTTGCCCAAGCTCATATCCACCGCATCAGTGATGCCATCCAGCCATCTCATCCTCTGACAAATAAGGATATAGTGGCTCAAAAATAATCTGTGACATACCCAGAATCAAGATTTTAGCTCCATCAGTTATTGCTTCAGGTATTTTTGAGTCTCTGTTACTTGATATGCACCAATTTAGGACTGTCAATGTCTTCCTGGTGGATTAATCATTTATCATTATGTAATGTCTGTCTCTAGTGTAATGTCTGTCTCTAGTGACTTTCTTTGCTCTGAAGTCCACTTTACCTGATATTAATATAGTCTGTCTTCTTCTATCTTCCACTGTATCCAATCTACTATTAAACGAATCCAGCTGGCTTTTTATTTTGACTATTGGATTGGATTGGTCAAAAAGTTCATTTGGGTTTTTCTGTAACCGTTTTTAAAAACCCACATAACCTTTTTGGCCAACCCAATGTTTTTCTGTTTTATAATTTCCACTTTTCCTTTTAAAAAATAACATAGTTATTTCTCAAGATTTTCTATTTTTTTATTTGTTTCAAGAAATTCATAGTTATTGTTGAGGCATTTTGTGAGGAATGTTTCTATTTATTTTAAAATATATTTTATTTATTTACTTTTGGCCATGCTGTGCAGCCTGTGGGACCTTAGTTTCCCAACCAGGGATTGAACCTGCGCCGCCTGCATTGCAAGTGCAGAATCTTAAATGCTGGATTGCAAGGGAAGTCCCGATGACTCTTTTTAAAATCTTTGTCATACTTCCAAGATCTGAATCATCATCATCTCAGAGTCTATTGATTGCTTCTCTCACTCGAGGTGTAAATGCTCCTGGTTGTTATTATTTTTAAAGTTGTATTTTGGACAGTTAGGGTATAATATTGTGACACTCCAGACCCTATTGAATATTTGGAATTTTATAAGACTGGATCCTGTTTAATCTTCTTTATTTAGCTGACCGTGCCCCTGTTGAGGTGTAACATAGGGCCAACCAGCCATGTGTGTTGCTTCCTGCTGAATCCTCTGATCTCACTCCAGCAAAAGTAGAACTCATTCATGTCGCTCAGTTGTTTCTGAATGGAGGTGTCAGCTCAGCTCACTATTGGGCACTGCTGACGTCAGGGAAGGGGGAGTAGAGATTTGACATAAGCTTTGTGGCTGCTGGACCCCACGGACCCTAGACCTGCCCTCCTCCCGCCTCCCTCTGCCTTGTCCCACCTCCTCGCTGCCAGATGGGAGCGGAGGTGCTGCTGTCTCCTGGGCTTTGCTGCACTGTCCTGGTGAGGAAACCAGGGCACTGCCTGGCAGAGTGGGGGCAGACAGCAGCTCCTCACGTAGCCCTTGACACCATGGGCAGGCCTCGAAGCACTGCCTACTCCCATCAGGCACTGGAAGGAAAATCGGTTCCCTGTTCTTTGTACACCACCTCGACAGCATATTTAAAAGCAGAGACATTACTTTGCCAACAAAGGTCTGTCTAGTCAAGGCTATGATTTTTCCAGTAGTCATGTATGGATGTGAGAGTTCGACATAAAGAAATTGAGTGCCGAAGAATTGATGCTTTTGAACTGTGGTGTTGGAGAAGACTCTTGAGAGTCCCTTGGACTGCAAGGAGATCCAACCAGTCTATCCTAAAGGAAGTCAGTCCTGAATGTTCATTGGAAGGACTGACGTTAAAGCTGAAACTCCAACACTTTGGCCACCTGATGGGAAGAACTGACTCACTGGAAAAGACCCTGATGCTGGGAAAGATTGAGGGTGGGAGAAGAAGGGGACGGCAGAGGGTGAGATGGTTGGATGGCATCACTGACTCAATGGGCATGAGTTTGAGTAAACTCCAGGAGTTGGTGATGGACAGGGAGGCCTAGCATGCTGCAGTCTGTGGGATCGCAAAGAGTTAGACATGACTGAGTGACTGAACTGAACTGGACAGGAAGACTGGTGCACTACTGCCTTCGTTGGGGCAGATAGGAGAGCACTGAGGTGGGGGATCCTCTTCCTCCTGAGAGATGAGTCCTATTCTAGGATCACTAAACCCCCATCTCTGGGGAGAGGGCACCAGCCCTGGTGTTTTCAGGAAGCATTTCAGTTCACTCTGATATTCAATAAGGTTCAGAGCCATGAAGTCACCAGTGATGGTAAGAGGTGCTAAAACCCATAATGAATGAGGCGCTGAGATTGAAGGATGACAGAGCAAGGTGAATGGGAGCAAATGTTTCAGGAAGGTGTGGTTCTCAGTGTTTATTATTTGTTTTTGGTTGCACTGGGTCTTTGTTGCTTTCTCTAGTTGTGGTGCGAGGGCTTCTCCCTGCGGTGGCTTCTCTCATAGTGGAACCCGGGCTCTAGGCACGCAGGCTTCGGTAGTGGCAGCACACGGGCTTTGATTGCCCCACGGCATGTGGAATCATTCCAGACCAGGGATCGAACTTGTGTCCCCTACCTTTGCAGGCAGATTCTTAACCACTGTACCACCAGGGAAGTCCCAGGAAGACGTGGTGTTAAAAAGGAGAAGCGGGTTTGGCAAAGAGGAGCAAGAAGAATATTTTGGCCACATCAGGTGTGACCGGAGGGAAAAAAAAAAAGCAGCCTCCCTATAAGAGATTTCTAAGGTCGTCAAATTTCACATGAAGAGGATATAAAAGGAATCCTGAGGGAAGAGGTTGAGATATAGGAAATTTGCTGACGGCAGGGTTTGGTTGATGTAGGGCCCAGGAGGAGGGTTTGAGAGGATGGCAGAAGAGAGAGGGCATCAGATCAGAGATTTTCCAAGCAGCACAGGAGAAGTGTCTGGGTGAGACGGGGTAACGGGGGGGGGAAACAGGGAGACGCATTCATGATGGAGCTAATCCGATCACCAGCTAGTAAAAGGAGCAAAATTCAGATACAGCTCAAGAGTCTTTTTTTGGTAGACATGGACTCACTGAGAAATTATGAAATCCTATAGCAATCTAGGCAAGGGGCCATCTCACCTGGGAAAAGTGGTCTGCTGGCTTGGGGGTGATACATTCTCATCCAGTCACAGCATTCCCTTGTTGCTACCTTAGGGTAACTCCCTGTTTCCAGTCCACAGGATATTTCTCTTCTCTCCTTTGTCACTGAAAGGTATTCCCCTCTCTTCCCAGCAACTTGCTTATCATGCTGTAAGTCTCAGGGTCAGTAAAATACAAAGGCCTAGTTACCTTATTGCAACTAAAAAGAGGGGAGGATGGGACTTCCTGCCGGTCCAATGCTTACAACTCTGAGCTTTCACTGCAGGGGGTTCAAGTTCCATCCCTGACTGGGGACTGAGATCCAGAATACCACACGATGCCTCTAAAGTAAATTATTATTATTATTTTCATTTATTTTTATTAGTTGGAGGCTAATTACTTTACAATATTGTAGTGGTTTTTGTCATACATTGACAGGAATCAGCCATAGATTTACATGTGTTCCCCATCCTGATCCCCACTCCTGCCTCCCTCCCCATCCCATCCCTCTGGGTCTTCCCAGTGCACCAGCCCTGAGCGCTTGTCTCATGCATCCAACCTGGGCTGGTGGTCTGTTTCACCCTTGATAGTATACTTGTTTCAATGCTATTCTCTCAGAACATCCCAGCCTTGCCTTCTCCCACAGAGTCCCAAAATCTGTTCTGGACATCTGTGTCTCTTTTTCTGTTTTGCACATAGGATTATTGTTACCATCTTTAAAAATTCCATATATATGCATTAGTATACTGTATTGGTCTTTATCCTTCTGGCTTACTTCACTCTGTATAATGTGCTCCAGTTTCATCCATCTCACTAGAATGGATTCATAATTTTTAAAAAATAAAAAGAAGGGAAGAGTCTAGAAAGAAGAACATAAATTAATGACTCAAAATTATCTGGACTCACCATACAGAAAATACTTTGTTCAGCTAAGTTTAATTGAAAATTAAAGTGAAAGTGTTAATTGCTCAGTCATGTCCCACTCTTTGCCACCCCATGGACTATAGCGCACCAGGCTCCTCTGTCCATGGGATTCTCCAGGTAAGCATACTGGAGTGGGTTGCCATTTCCTTCCCCAGGGGATCTACCTGACCCAGGGATCAACCCCAGGTCTGCTGTGCAAACATGTTCTTTACCATTTGAGCCACCAGGGAAGCCCAAATAAATAATTTTTAAAAAATAAAGAGAAGGGAGGAGCTTAGAGAGAAAAACATAAATTAATATCTCAAAATTATTATCTGGACTCACCATGCAGAAAATACTTTGTTTGGGCAAATTTAATTGAAAACCTTCCTTATAAAGAATCCTTATAGCACTTACTGGAACCTGAAGTTATCTTATGTATTTATTGATTTCAATCAATCAAAAAATATTTGGGGAGTACTTTTTATATGCTGGACTCCTAAGTGCTTAAAATATGGCTAAGGCTAAGAACTGGGCTTCCCTGATAGCTCAGTTAGTAAAAAATCCACCTGCAATGCAGGAGACCCTGGTTCGATTCCTGAGTCAGGAAGATCTGCTGGAGAAAAGATAGGCTACCCACCCCACTCTTCTTGGGCTTCCCTTGTGGCTCAGCTGGTAAAGAATCTGCCTGTAATGCAGGAGAGCTGGGTTCGATCCCTGCGTTGGAAAGATCCCCTGGAGAAGGGAAAGGCTACTCACTCCAGTATTCTGGCCTGGAGAATTCCATGGAGTGCATTGTTCATGGGATTGCAAAGAGTCGGACACGACTGAGCGACTTTCACTTCAAGGCTAAGAACAAGACAAGTTAGGACATTCTTGTGGAGATTATATTCTTATGGGACTGAGTGAACAAAATGCCATCAACCACCAAGAAATAAACAAGGAAGATGCCAGTTAATGAATCTCTTACAGATCATTCATGGAATTTTTACCATGTGTGGTAAATGCTGCCGCTTGTCCCCTCTCCAGAACCTAAGATCTTGCCTCAAAAGCCTAAATAGGCTTAGGCAAATCTTGTCCATTTCCTCCTCAATTATGTTTATTAAGGTATTATTTACATGCAATAAAACTAACCAATTTTAAAAGTACAGTTTAATGAGTGCTTGAATAGAATTATGTCAGCACAATAATTAAGATATGACCCTAAAGTGTTCTTGTGTTCCTTTATATTAGATCCCCTCAATCAGCCACCAGGCCCTAACAACAGCTGAATGCCGTTTAGACACCCTAGTTTTGCCTTTTCTACAATTTCATATAAATAGAAATGTGTAGTACATAGACTTCCCAGATGGCACAGTGGTAACGAATCTGCCTGCAAAGAATGCAGCTCAAGAGACAGGGGTTCAATCCCTAGATTGGGAAGATCTCCTGGAGAAGGAAGTGGCAATGCACTTCTAGTATTCTTGCCTGGAAAATCCCATGGAGAGAGGATCCTGGCAGGCTACAGTTCATGGGATCACAAAGAGTTGGACATGGCTGAGCAACCGAGCACACAGTACATAGTCTTTTGTATTTAAGTTCTATTTTTATTGAATCTGTAATTATAATTTCCTTAACACCATCCCATTGATTCAGTAAAGATGACCACATTCAGCTTTATCTGCAAAGATATAATGTTTTTAAACTAGTTATTTTAAAACCACCTGCCCCACTTTTGTAAATTGCACAATTAAGTACTGTAGGCAAATATTCTGGAGAAGGCAATGGCAACCCACTCCAGTACTCTTGCCCAGAAACTCCCATGGACAGACGAGCCTGGTGGGCTGCAGTCCATGGGGTCGCTGGGAGTCAGACAAGACTGAGCGACTTCACTTTCACTTTTCACTTTCCTGCATTGGAGAAGGAAATGGCAACCCACTCCAGTGTTCTTGCCTGGAGAATCCCAGGGATGGAGGAGCCTGGTGGGCTGCCATCTATGGGGCCGCACAGAGTCGGACACAACTGAAGCGACTTAGCAGCAGCAGCAGCAGGCAAATATTCATATAATGCCAAGTGCTATGACACTGAAGGCTGGGATTTTGTGGTTTTTATTCCTAGTCTTCTCATTTGCCCCATGATGTCACACACACACACACACACACACACACACACACATACACACACACACACACACACACACACATGAGTAAGAGAGCATTTGAATGCTGTAATATAAGAGCCACCTCTCCTGTGCTTAGCAAAAAACATGTAAATTTTTGGCACAACAAGTCAAAGTCATTAATCTATGCATAAAGTTTTGAAAAAATACAAATTAAAACTGAGTGACTTCTCAGCTTGCACAGATTTGCTTACTATTTCTATGTTTTCGAAATGGAATTTGTTGTATTTTTACAAGAAAATAAAATTTCACTGTAATAATTTTGGAGAGGATGCATATAAAGAAAAAATTATATTTAAATATAATTTGGAGCATAATTATATTTATTACTTCTCTTCTAAATGTCATATTATAAGGCTTTTGTCTTCAGATTCTCTGCCATTTCACTGCATCATTTCAACACTGAATGTGTTTCCCTCTTAGTACCTGGAAAGGATGCTAAGCACAGAGGACTGATGCTATTACCCTACAGAGTTTTTCAGTGTTTATTTCTTATTGAATTTATGGGGATTGGTTGCACTTGCTGGGTTCAAAATATGGACTCAGCATGCGGCACAATTCACCACTCAGCCTTCAGACTTCTTTGTCACAGAAAACAAGGATTCTCTTTTCTGAATCTCTGATTCACAGATGGGTCATAACAAGAATCCTGACTTTTAGACAATGGAGAGATTTGTATAGTCTTTCAGTCTTGTTCTGAGCACTTGCTGCCTGATGGTGTGAGAAAAACATGCCTATTTTCAGAATGATCTCAGGTCTGTGCAGAAAAGGACGCCAATATGCAGTGTCTGGAGACTGAGTTCTCTAGTTAAGAGAGAGATTAGGGGACTCAAATCACCCAAAGCCAACCTCCCCTTTCTCAGCAAGCGGGTTTGTTTCTCCTCTGCCTCTCATGGTCATATGAAGCCATGGAGGATTACAAGAAGCATGTAATCTTGTGAATTCTTTTTCTGTTAATCATTTTTTTTTTTCTGGCCATATGGCTCTGTGAGATCTTAGCCCCCCAACTAGGGATCAAACCTGAGCCCCTGACAGTGGGAGCATGGAGTCCTAACCACTGGACCACCAAGGAAGTCCCCAGTCATAGAATTTTAATGCCTGACAAAGCCTGAGATGTATGAGACTTGAGTGGGTTGATACCGATTATGACCAAGACCACGAAGGGAGAGGAACTGTCCAGCGTTCATGGGCCTGACTCCCAGCTCTGCATGCTTTCTTCAGCACCAAGTTGCCTCTCCACGGCTAAGAAGGTTGTCCTTTTCAGGCTCTACTGAAATAGTACCTTTCCAGTTTTTTGGACTCCACTACTTTGAGTGGGCTTCCCAGGTGGTGCTAGTGATTAAAAAAAAAACAAAAACAAAAAAACCTCCTGCAATGTAAGAGACATAAGCGAAAGTGAAAGAGAAAGTCACTCAGTCGTGTCTGACTCTTTGCAACCCTGTGGACTCTATGGTCCATGGAATTCTCCAGGCCAGAATACTGGAGCGGGTAGCCTTCCCCTTCTCCAGGGAATCTTCCCAATCCAGCGATTGAACCCCGGTCTCCTGCATTGCAGGCAGATTCTTTACCAGCTGAGCCACAAGGGAAGCCCAAGAGATGTGGATTCTGTCCCTGGGTTAGGAAGATCTCCTAGAGAAGGGTATGGCAACCCACTCCAGTAATTTTGCCTGGAGAATTCCATGGACAGAAGAGGCTGGCGGACTATAGTCCATAGGGTTGCAAAGAGTTGGACATGACTGAAGCAACTTAGCACATACGCAGCTTGAGAAGTCGTGACAGATTTTATTTTATTTTTTTGAGCTCCAAAATCACTGCAGCCATGAAATTAAAAGACACTTGCTCCTTGGAAGGAAAGCTATGACAACATTAGACAGTGTATTAAAAAGCAAATATATCACTTTGCTGACAAAGGTCCATATAGTCGAAGTTATGGATTTTCCAGTAGTCATGTATGGATGTGAGAGTTGGACCATAAAGAAGGCTGAACACCAAAGAATTGATGCTTTCAAACTATAGTGCTGGAGAAGACTCTTGAGAGTCTCTTGGACTGCAGGGAGATCAAACCAGTCATTCCTAAAAGAAATCAACCCTGAATATCCATTGGAAGGACTGATGCTGAAGCTGAAGCTCCAATCCTTTGGCCAGCTGATTGAAACAGATGACTCACTGGAAAAGTTCTTGATGCTAGAAAAGACTGAAGGCCAAAGGAGAAGAGGGTGGCAGAGGATGAGATGGTTAGATAGCATCGCTGACTCAGTGGTATGAATTTGAGTAAACTCCAGGAGACAGTGAAGGACAGGGAAGCCTGGTGTGCTGCAGTTCATGGGGTTGAAAAGAGTTGGAGATGACTTGGCAACTGAACAACAACTTTGAGAAGCTGTTGTGGTATTAAATAGATATAACTTTCCTTTAAAAAAAATAGGGATAGTCCTTTTTTTTTAATCAAGTCTAACTTTAGTCATTGTCACAAACAAACAAAAAATGGCCATTATCATCACAAATATTTCTTGAGGTAAGATAGAGCACATTGCCTACTTGCTTTTCTAATTTTATTCCAAACTTTGTTCATTTTGTGATTTCCAATAGACTCATTCATATGAAAATAGAAAACATGAAATTTAAGTTTTTTAAGATGGAAACTGGGCAACATTTGGCAACAACAACAGTATTGAACTCAGTGCCCTTGGGTCTTGATTTTGCACAGAAGATGAGGAAAGGGTGGAGAATGTGGGAGTTTGCAACAGAATTCATAGCTAGCTTCAACTCCAAAGAAGTTGTCTCCACGAAGCTAGTGGTTCTCTAGTGACTTGAGATCAGATTTCCAGGTCCTAATCTAGTTGTGTTCATACAGCTCTAGGTTGAAGTAAGTACCATGACTTTGTCTCTGTGTGTATTTACCCATGGATCTTCCCAACCCAGGAACTGAACCCTGGATCAGAAAGATCCCCTGGAGGAGGGCATGGCAACCCACTCCAGTATTCTTGCCTGGAGAATCCCATGGACAGTGGAGTCTGGCGGGCTACAGTCCATGGGGTTGCACAGAGTTGGACATGACTGAGCAACTAAGTGACTAAGCACAGCACAGCACATATTTACCCAAGGGGTTTTTTTTTGGAAGAAGTGCTATTAAATTGTTCCTGGAATATGGTTGGCTTTAAGGAAGTCTTGGTGCCTTTACTGAAGAGTTTTCCTCTCAGCATCAGTATTTTTTCCTAAACTTGCCATTGAATAGGGTTCACCGTGGTAAGACTAGATATTTACAATGGCTTTGGATCAGAAGTAGGTCCCAAATGGTGACTTGTCCATTCAGTTTCTTTAATGTGAGGCATAGAAATAGCATACTGAAGCTGGAAACTCACACTTAGAAAACCCATCATTAATAGTCTTGCTGCGCCTTGAAGACCCATTGATGATCTGTGTCTCACTGATAGAAAAACCAACAAAAATGAAATTGTGTATTTTTTATCTTATAATGGGATTAGGTAATGGCCCAATTATGTTCAGCTTCACGGTGTAAAGGGTCTCTCTCTCTAATTAGTGGGTGGACGTTGCAGGGTAGCGCTGACCTTTTGTTCCTCCTTATACTAATGGAAAAGACCTTATACTGTGTGAGGGGGGTCATAATGAGATTGTTACTGAAATCCACTAAATAGGGTAATAAATATAGTCTGATGACTGTTGATTTTTCTGTGACATAACCAAAAGGCAATTCTGTTGACTTCAGCAAGTGCTCAGACTGTGGTAGACTCATCCATGGTAATTTTTTTCCCCTTTAAACTTGGGATTTCTCCCTGAGTTTCCTTGTAAAATGGGGATCAATGGAAGGATGGGAACTGCTTCGGCAACCTTTTGGTAATCCTGCCCCCAGGAAAGACAGGTAAGATAATCAAAAGGGGCATGTATGACCTGGGCTTCACTTCAAAAGAAAATGCAAGCCGTGTCTTTCACAGTTAGAAATTATAGCAATAAATAGTAAGCAAGGAGGGCTCCTGAGTCAGGAAAAGGATCTAACCAATTGAAATCAGACAGGTATTAACAAGAAGACCTGCTCTGCTGATGTTTCCTCAAGCATTGAGTAGAGTCCAATAGAACAGTGAAAATGGTCAAAAAAAAAGATGCAGAGCAAGATTATTAATACTACTTGGATTCTACTCCCTAACATCCCTTGACTCTATCAGTTTTTGTCCATGTGACTGCCACCATCTTAGTCAAAACCTCCACTGCCCTTGAGTGGACTCCTTACCATGGCCTCCCAGTTGGTCTCTCTGCATAGATTGAGCAGATAGTAATTTCTTCAAAATGCAAGTCAGGTCATAGTGATCTCCTACACTTCCTTGTGTGACCTGCAAGGCCCTGCCATGGCCTAGGGCCCAGTGGTTCTGATTCTCAGAAGCTTGTCTCTCAAGGAGCCTTCTGGCGGTATCTAGAGAGGGCTGTGGCCATCCCATTGGGGCAGGCTGTTGGCATCCAGTGTTTGTGCTCTAACCATCTCTTAATGCAAATTCATACACCTAACACACGGTGAGGCCAAGCAAACTGAAGCATCGGAGTCTGGAGCATCTCATCAGAGGATGAGATGGCTGGACGGCATCACCAATTCAATGGACATGAGTTTGCGTAAACTCTGGGAGTCGGTGATGGACAAGGAGGCCTGGTGTGCTGCAGTTCACGGGGTCACAAAGAGTCAGGCACGACTGAGCAACTGAACTGAACTGAACTGGGAGCAGAAAAAGGTTTACTGCAGGGCCTTGCAAGGAGATAAGGTGGCTCGTGCCCTAAAAAGCTGTCAGGGTATGTGTGTGTGCTCAGTCATGTCCTACTCTTTGCAGCCTCATAAACTGTAACTTGTCAGGCTCCTCTGTCCATGGGATTCTCCACGCAAGAATACTGGAGTGGGTTGACATTTCCAACTCCATGGGATCTTCCCGATCCAGAGATCAAACCCACGTCTCTTGCATCTCCTGCATTAGCAGGTGGATTCTTTAGCACTGTGCCACCTGGGATGCCTCCTACCCCCCAGCCAAAAACAGCCTTGAGTTCCACCTCCACTCTACCCCACCACCCCTAGCTTTCAACAAAGCTAGATGAGAAAGGAGTGTCACCGGGTCAGAGCTCAGATCCTGCACAACTGTCTGATTGGCTGATGGTGAGAAAACAGCATGGGGTCACAGGGGTTTATGACACCAGTCCTTAGGCTCCAGAAGGCCTGGGGCTGTGTGCTCAGGTCAACAAGTAGTTAACATCTTCAGTTTGGTTCCAGGGTTTTCACATTTGCAAAACAACTCAGGAAATGTGTATCAAACACTCTTATCTAGGTACCACAGAGAGGAGCAAAGGCAGAGGTTAAGAGGGGAGAGGTGTCCTGCTCAATTACACATCCACAAGCCTGAGGACCCTGAATATTCAATAGAAGGACTGATGCTGAAACTGAAGCTCTGATACTTTGGCCATCTGAGGCCTTTGGAAAAGACCCTGATGCCGGCGAAGACTGAGGGCAGGAGAAGGGGGTGACAGTGGATCAGATGGCTGGGTGGCATTATCTACTCAGTGGACACGAGTTTGAATGAACTCTGAGAGACAGTGAAGGAAGGAGAAACCTGGTATGCCACAGTCCCCGGGGTCACAAATAGTCAGACACGACTTGGTGACCGACCAAAAAGCAAAGACACAGGAAAGAACTCCACATCAGAGAATTTTCTGGCCCCAAATGTCAAGCGCAGAGGTTGCCAACCCAGCCCTAGTCCCTGCCCACCCCTTACCCTCATCTTGAACCACTCTCTTCCTGACTCATTCTTCAAGCGTGCTCGATTTTTATTTCACAAATTTTCCATCTTTCCCGTTTTCAGTCCTGTGTGTCTGTTATTTTCTCTGAAGGCTATTACTCTCTCCCCTAAAATTCCCCTCACACATCATCTGAATGTTTCTCTAGGAGTCCCTTTCACAGGGAAACCTTGACCAGTGTCCACCCAATCTCTTATATACTAACAGGCGTGGTTAGGGTCATTTTCAAATCTAATTAGGGCTGATTCTGAAATCTTTACCTGATGGGAGAGCTAAGATCCCATATGC
The DNA here is from genome assembly GCF_910594005.1 of Cervus elaphus. Lineage (NCBI taxonomy): Eukaryota > Metazoa > Chordata > Mammalia > Artiodactyla > Cervidae > Cervus > Cervus elaphus. The sequence continues at coordinate 24,005,060 of NC_057828.1, read as the reverse complement.
TATGTGGTGTGGCCAAAAAAAGAAAAAGAAAGTGGAAGCTAAAATCTAGAGTATTGGCAGCCGGTCGGTGGAGAGGGCTGTGGTGGACACAGGTTGTGGGCAGCTTGATGCAGACATGGCTGAGTACTGACCCTCCCCCTCTCAAGTTTTCTATTTGAAATGATTATTAACTGGCAGACATTTTGCTCAAATACATTGCAAGCCCCCTCTATGCTCCAGTAACTGTGTCAGGTAAAGAAGGGTGAGGGGAATACTAAGGTGAACACAACACGCTCTCCCCTGGTATATCATTCAAAGTGCTGTATCATTTGTCCAGAGCAGAAGAGAAAGTGACTAATTTGATCTCTATTGGTGTTCATAGTCATACAACCATTTTTTCACTAAGTATCTACTAAATGCCAAGCATTGTGCAAGGTGCAGGGGATACCAAAGTAAATAGCAAATACTTTTTACTCTTGAAGAACTTCCTATTCAGTGGAAATAATAGCTAACTTTACCGGGCTTCATAATTCCTTCACACCTATTGTATCTCATCCATTCCCTCCTACTTTCTCCATGAATTAGGTGTTATTATTACACTGAATTAACAGAGGTGGAAGCTGAGCTTTGGAGCAGGTAGTTCAGTTCAGTTCAGTTCAGTTGCTCAGTCGTGTCTGACTCTTTGCGACCCCATGGACGGCAGCACACCAGGCTTCCCTGTCCATCACCAGCTCCCAGAGCTTGCTTAAACTCATGTCCATCCAGTAGGTGATGCCCCCAACCATCTCATCCTCTGTTATCCCCTTCTCCTCCTGTCTTCAATCTTTCCCAGCCTCAGGGTCTTTTCCAATGAAGATAGTTAAATAGAGTGAAAGCTTTTGAGTGAAGGGCCCATACCTGACTTTGTTATTGTCATAACTCCAGTGGTCAGCTGAGAGTGGGTGGTCATTGTATATTTGCTGAATGAATGAATAAACTTCCTTGCCAAAGGTCACAGCTTACAAAGTGATGTGCTAGGATTTCCAGCCTTCCAAGTTCACACTCCTTCTTTCATATCACAGCCTTAAATGGTTTCATGCTTGCCTTCACTTAATGTCTGTTTGTCTATGAGGTGGCTAATCTATGAGGTATAAGAAGGAGGTTTATAAGAGGAAAGGAGAGGGACTTCCTTGGTGGTCCAGCCTTTAAGAATCTGTCCTCCATAGCCTCCAACTAATAAAAAAAAAAAAAAAAAGAATCTGCCCTCCAATGCAGGGGTTGTAGGTTTGATCCCCGGTCAGAGAACTAAGGTACCACATACCCTGGAGCAACTAAACCCCAGAGCCACAACTAGAGAAGCCTGAAGGCCACACGGAAGACCCAGCACAGACAAAAAAGAAAAAGCAGAGGGAAAGAGCCACATAGGCGAAGCAAAAGGAATGCCCATGGTTCTGTTTCTCGCCCTCTCCCTTCAGCTACTTAGAAGCCCCCGGAATAACAGGCTGTTCTTTAATGAATCCCTGTGCACCCCTGTTAACGGCAAAGAGTATTCAGTTTTACACAGAAGTTATCTAACAGAGGAAAACTTACATAGCAGAAGGAGACCTTTAAAACTATGTTTCATTTTCACAACTATACACCTAAATTTAAGTAAATGAGACCTCCCTCATTAGTTGTGAAGGGTTTGATGGTTTTATAAGTTCCATGAAATGCTTTGGCTGTTAACTGTAGTTGACTTTTGGAAGCAGAGTCATGCAAGTTAGCAAAGTGGAAATTATACAACAAGGTATTTTGTTCCCCTTAAATGGTTGAAACGAGTTCTTTTAAAAACAAAAACAGTAATTCAAAAAGATACATGTACCCCAGTGTTCATAGCAGCAAGATTTACACTTGCCAAGATATGGGAGCAACCTAAGTGTTCATCATGAGATAAATGGATAAAGTAGAAGCACACACATCTATAATGGAATACTGCTCAGCCATGAAAAAGAACAACATTTTGCCATTTTTAGCAATATGGTTGGATCTGGAGGGCATTATACTAAATGAAGTAAGTCAGACAGAGAAAGACTACTGTATGATATAACTTATGTGTGAACCCTTAAAAATAAAACAAACTAGTGAATAAAACAAAACAAAAAAAAGAAGCAGATTCATAGATTTAGGGAACAAACTAGTGGTTACCAGTGTGGGGGTGGAGGAGAAGGTATAAATTATTGGGTATAAGACAGTATCAAGGATGTATTATACAACATGGGGAATATAGCCAATATTTGTAGTAACTGTAGATGAGAGTAACTTTTAAAATCATGTAAAAAGCAAAAAAAAAATTTTTAAAGAATTCTTTGGGGAAAAGATATTATAAGAGTTATGTATACAGTATATGAATAATTGTAGTGGTGTCAAGAAGATATATACATGTATATATGCTATGTCATTAGTAACTTAGTTTGAATAGTTATATTATGGGAAAAAAATTAGTCCCGGTATTCATGTCATGTCAATCCAGCCCTGGACTAGTCATGAGCATTAGAAACCTAATACAAAGTGGTCTGCCCTTCATAATTCCAAACCCTGTTCTTTTGGAGTCATTAACTGTAATTTGTGGATGATACAGATAGTGGCAATTGCACATGTTGCCAAAATTGACGTGGTTATGATTATCTAACCTTAAACTGAGTGCTACTGCCAGGGAATCTTGTCTGAAAAGCTCTTAGGCATCAGCCCTGCAGGAGACAATGACGTAGTGTCTGGGGATAGGCTAACCGAAACTGCCAGATTCATTTTCCCTTAAACTCCATCAAAAGTGTCTAAGCTCCAAACCTAAGCTCTGAATGCAATCAAACAGTTACATTTGCCTGTTCCTGCCAACCATAAAGAGTATGATATTTGGTAAACTTTTAGAAGATGAGTGGGAAGTGGGCCCAAGCAAGCCAAGGACTGCTTTTAGAGAAAGATATGGGAGAAGCAGGAGAAAAGCTAAGAACTACTTTTTAACTTGGGGATAGAAAGAGAAATGAATAGAAGTTGAAAATCTGTTCTCAGACACTAGAACAAAATCAAATCTCAGTGGCCTCGCTGACTGAGGGGCAGGTCCAGTTTGAGAAAGGACCTCGGGACTTCTGAGTGGTGATCCTTGCGTTTAGTGTAATCAGTGCCAGTTGATCTGAGGGGTCTGTTCAGGAGAGTATGCAAGATACAAGCACATTCTGACCCAGTGGACTGCTGGGAGGAACTGGGAGCAAGGAAGGAGATCAAGTTCCTACCTGTATTAGTTTGATGCTTTCAAACTGTGGTACTGGAGAGTCCCTTGGACTGCAAGGAGATCAAACCAGTCAATCCTAAAGGAATTCAATCCTGAATATTCATTGGAAGGACTGATGCTAAAACTGAAGCTCCAATCACTTGGCCCCCTGATGCAAAGAGCCAACTCACTGGAAAACACCCTGATGCTGGGAAAGATTGACGGCAAGAGGAGAAAGGGGATACAGAGGATGTGATGGGTGGATGGCATCACTGACTCAATGGACATGAGGTTGAGCAAACTCTGGGAGACAGTGAAGGACAGGGGAGCCTGGTGTGCTGCAGTCCATGGAGTTGAAAAGAGTCAGACATGGCTGAGCGAGTGAACAACAACAATTAGTTTCCTAGGGCTGACACCAAGTACCACATACTAGATGGCGGCTTAAATTAACAGAAATGTATTCTTTCATCATACTGGAGACCAGACATTTGAAATCAGGGTGTCAGCAGGGCTGGTTTCTTCTGTGTGCTCTGAGACAGGTGTTCCATGTCCCTCTCCTAACTTCTGGTGGGAGGTTGTCATCCTGGGAGTTCCCTGGCTTGGATACATGCCACTCTGTTCCCTGCCTCCGTCATCACGTGATATTCTCTCTGTATCTCTGAATTTCTCTCTCTTGATAAGAGCGCCAGTTATTGGATTTAGGGCACCCTCTAATCCCGTACAACCTGACCATTTTATTGTGGTTTTTTTTTTTAATTTTATCAAAGCCTTTTATTTTGTGTTGGCGTGTAACCAGTTGACAGTGCTGTGATGGTTCCAGGCGCACGGCAAAGTGACTCAGCCCTACTTACACACGTATCCATGCTCCCCCGGCCTCTGCCCCATCCAGGCTGCCACAGGACATCGGGCAGAGTTCCCCGTGCTGCAGAGTAGGGCCTTGTTGAGTCCTTCACCTTAACTTGACTTCATCTGCCTAGACCCTATCTCTGAATAAGCTCACACCACTGAGACCAAAATGAGGACTTGAGCGGATCCTTCTGGGGGAGACAGTTCAACTCATGACAACCTCCTTCCTTCTCTTAGGCTAGCGTGCCTTCCACCGTTCTTCACCTAGCCGCCACTCATTCCTGGTGTTTCACCACCCTCGCTGTCCCATGACCTGAGTGTCCCCTTGAGCTGAGCATCCACTTCAGTATCCCCTTGTCTCTCCCATTAGGGACACTCTCTGGATGAGCGCTGGCCTGTAGCAGGTTGGATTTGCAATGTGGACTGCTGGCCCTTCTTTGCTCAACAGGTGGGAGTGGGTGGGGTGAGGGAGTGGGGAGATAGGGTCACACTTCTCTCATCATTCCCAGCCCCACACCCCCCTGCTCCCAGGTAGCATCAATTGCATCTGGCATCTGGGTGGTGTCTGTCATCAGCAGTGAGGCCTCAGCTTGCCTCTGAGCAACGACTATGCCATTTACGAAGAGTGTGCAGTGATTCCACATCCTCCTTTTCACGTCATTCTTCATTCTCTGTTATTCTCAAATTCAGACAAAAGAGAGGAAGATAATAGGGACTCACAACTATGTCCCAGCACTTGGGCTTGAAATCTTTGCCATTTCCTGTATAAAACATTTTTCTTTCTCACTAATACTTTTCAGGACCATGTGATTCTGAAGGGAGGTAGAGAGGTTTTGCTATTGATTGCTGTATAGTTTGAAACCATCCTTATTCTTTAGAGTACAGAAGTGATAATCTCTAGTATTAATAGACAGTGCCAAGAGGGGAAGGGACCCAGGGGGACCATATACTGGATTCTACTGTTTTCAGATTTCCAATATAATTGAAGGAGGGGATTCTTCCATAGTAGAAGCTGTAGACCTGAGTAACTATATCAGTCCCACAAATCCAGTCCTCTTTTGAATTAATTTAATAAGGCCATGATTTACTGTTTTCTTTGTAATCTTGAGGCAGGAGGTAGGTATTCCCCTCCCCACCAACCCCCAAGAGTAAAGCAATTGGAGTTTCATTCCCTGTGGACTGAAACACCAAGACAAGAATAGCAGGACAGTGGAGAGAGGAGGCTGGACCCTGCTCAGACCACATAGTTCTCAATCTCAAGTCAGGAGACCTCCCCGCCCACACATGCGCAGAAAGGCTCTTTGGAGGTCGAAAGGGAAGTAATGTTAAGAGATGCTTTGCCCATATGCTTCTTCTGTAGAACCCATCTTGGCTGAGAGATGCATGGGAGGATCCTGAGATATACTAAATATGGACTCAGAACCGAGCAAGTCAAATGATCAGCCAAAAGAAACCCAGAAGAAATGCCCCATGTAAATGTCGTGAGAGCACGACTCAGCAACTCTCTCTCTCTCAATCTGTCCACATCTCCTGTGCTTTTATTCCTCCTAATACATACTATACTTATTTCTCTACTTTTCATCTTTGAGGGAATTCATTTCTGCCAAGCTGAGGGACCTCAGCCTTGACCTTTGGTCTAGTGGCTGGAATTTGATGCCCTCACCGCTGTGACCCATCCTCAATCTCTGACCTGCAGCCCAAGCCCTGCTCTGAGTCACTGCAGGCTGAAGCCACCCAAGGTCAATCTGAACTTAATTTTTTAATTTTAAATAATAAAGTACAGAGTTTGAAGAAAAAAATTCTTTTCTGCTGAGATGGGAACAGTAAGAACTAAAAGAGAAGAAAATTGTGACTCCCTAAATCACATCTAAATAGCAAGAAGCAGATAAAAAACTTTCTGCTTTGTTAGTATCCTCTTATTGTTACTAAGATAGAATATTTTAAAAGAGAGAGTTATTGATAAAAAAATTTTTAAACACAAAATAAATTTCCAGTCATCGGAAAGGCTTTTCTTCCACTCTCTTTTCTAAAATAGAAATCCTTGGAGTAAAAAGAAAAACGACAACAGGAAAGTCACATGAAAATGGACACGGAAATCACCAGACTCCCTGAAAATACTCCCATCTTGCCTGCTTCCTTATTTGCGCTATGTTACATTTACTGCAGGGCAATCTTGTTATTGTTTCAATGTACAGACATGCAGATTTATTTACCTGACCAAGTGCAAATACTAATGCTACTGAGAAGACAGCAATGGTTGCTTCCAGATTCAGGACTTAACAATTTCCTGTCCCTGAAGACTTTTCCAGAGCACCATTAAATGCACAGCCACATCTGAAATCTGAAAAAAGAGTTCTGTGTCCCCCTTGGTCAGTTCTGCTTTGGAAAGAGGTCTTTCCCCCATCTCTTGGGAGGGGGAGGGGGTGCATTCTTGGCCTCACTCTAGCATTCTTTATTTGCATGTGCTAGCTTTTTTTTTATTGCAAATAGAGCTCTAAATCTTACTTTAGAAATGGATATTGCACTGAATGTGGGTGCCTGCGAGGGAGAAGCTATCAATAATGTTAGTTATGAAAACCTGATCATAAGTGTTTTTAGTCCATTAGCCATTTCGCTTTATTTATGTCCCCTTTCAGGCAGGATTTGAAGCCAATATTCAAAAGATGAAGTTTGGATGAAGAGCAACACAAGAGGATATAAAACACTGTCACATATTTTCATGCTAGAAAATATATCTTCCTTATATCATTTTTTTAAACAGCTCCTAAAAATAAGTAACCTCTGGGCAAATGAGAAATGCACAAAGAGGAACTGGGTCAAGCATAGGTATTATTTAACATTTATCTATCTATCTATTCCTTTTCTATCATTGCATCTAATTACTTTAACCAAAGGTAAATTACAAAATTTTAAAAATTATTTATCACACCCCTCATAAACATACCCACAGGCAATTCGGACACATTTTTTTTCTCCATTTCAGCTCCTAACAGAAATTCAGCTCATGATTTATTAATAAAGTCCCATTTGTTCTTCTTTGCTGCTTTATCTTCCAAAGAGCCTGCAGTCTGAGCAGTTAAACGTGCAAGGAGAGAACACTTCTGGGCCTTTTCCTGGTGGACAGTGGCTGTCCAATATTGAGATTGTGTGGTTACCAATTTAATGCATCCCCGAAGCGACTGCCTGATCCTGATGCAGAGAGAAGCACCTGGAAATGTCAGCCCAGGGACATTGCTGCAAGCTTCACCCCAGCGTAGGGAGCAGAGCCATATTGAGCATGTCCAGTGATTCGCTCCCCTTTCACAAAAATAACGCTCAAGGAGAGTAGAAGAAGAAACCAGACTGGTGAGGAAAAGGACATCTTGAATCCTCTAACTTGCTACTGTATTAAAACCCCTCATAATATAAATGCAAAGGTGAATGCATTTTTTTTCCAAGAGGTTAATAGACATTTGGGGGTCTTATAAGATAAAAATCAAACGTTTCAGTGGAATGTCCCAAACCAGTGGGTGATGTTGTTTCTCAGTGTTGGGTTCTGTGCTTCATCTGAGCTCTGCACCCTTAATGGAGAGGCCCTGACTTTCATGTTAATTTCCATGAATGACAAGGCAGAGATGAGGTTTTAAGTCCTCCTGCACACCCAAATGAAGGCGAACCCTAGCAACTTGAGTCACCTAGTCCTTCTCTGTGGAATTATTTCTAATTGAATGTTAAGATCAAAGTTTAAGTTTATAAGAAAGAAAAACAAGTGCCTATAAATAGTTATTATCTGACATCCTTATGAAAATTCATGACCTGCCATTTTATCAGAGACCTTCGAAGAATTCTAATTGTGAGTCTGCAGAGCTATTAAATGGCTAGTACACTTCAGTCTCTTGATAAGAAGTGAGTTAAATAATTGTCCTGTTTAACTTGTGCTTGTTAACCTTTAAGGTCAACTAGTTTGAACATACGTTTAATGAAATCCTGGAGCCAGAATTTATGATACTGCTGCTGAATGTTAAATTGGACAATTTACATAAGCAGGACATTAACCTTCTGAGCACTAAATAGCATTTTAGCACTTAGCCGCTGGGGACAATAAGGAACATGTTCTATATATTTGTGATTAGCTTGCCTGGAAACTCTCATGATGACCAATTGGCCTACCAAGTTTAGCAGCATAATTAAATGAATGGACTCAGCCTAAGTAAATTATCAGTGCTGTGTACAGTATATCATTATAGTCTGAAGAAAAAAAGATATGAATAATTTAATAATACATTACTAATTTATCAATGCTAAGTGACTTCGAGGAGGCTTTTTGTAGTTCATTGTTTTCAATTTGATATTTGATTGACTGCTCATATGATTAAAATTGAACCTATTTCATTTGTTAACAGAAATATATAGAAGCAGAAGATTTGATGTGTGTGTGTGTGTGTGTGTGTGTGTGTGTGTGTGTGTTTTTGAGCTGAGCGGTGTGATGTTTTCTGCCTTGGTGAGATTACAAGATAGCTACTACTAGGCACTGATTAGCAGGTAAGATGGGCATTTGTCACAATCAGATGCGTGCAGTCCCTGCTTCTTGGTGGCTTTCCTGAGGGGAAGGTGCTAACCCTTGCTTTGTTCATAAGCCTCGCTTGCAACACAGCAGCAGTTATCATTATGGCTTGGAAGGGTCAAGCACGAGGGAAAGCAATTTGCACTTCACCTAGAAATGTTCCTGCTGATTGTGGACAATTAATCCACTGGGCGGGCTGTCCAGGAGTTGCAGTCTGTAACCTCAGTCCAACACTTGGGTGTGTTGATGGCCAAGCACATATTTGGGGAAATAGTAGGTTACCCTGAAGTACTCTGTCTTCAAAGACAATGCCAGGATCTTGTAGCTCTTCCCAGTGATATTCTATTTTGTATGAATTTGTATGTCTATATTTTGAGATCCACTTGGTAACATACGGGTCATGCTAGTCAGATCTTTGATTTTTCACATAACTATATGTCTTAGTGACTGATCTCTTAGCATACACTTATATGTCTAATTTCTTTTGAGGTTGCCAGTACTTTCTTGTATGTATTTGTCATAATTTATTTATTCTTCTGGCTCCATCTAAATTTTTTGTCTTTTCCTATGACACACAATTTTAAATTCTTTGTAATACATTTTTATGTTTGAATTCAAGTATATCCAGAAGATTAATTTCTTATTTGAAAAGAATCACTCTGATACAATTCCTGGTCATGCATTGGTTACTCAGCTTGGCGCCAAACTTCCTCATTATAGAAAGCAGGCTTTCCTGTTAGTATGTATTCCATTTTGCTCTCAGTTGATTTAACTTAATTCTATCTTTCCAAAGTAAGCTGTCTTTGGGTTTGATAACCAGAATTAGGAATATAGCAGAACATTAGGAAGTTAGCTGAGACAGAGGATCTGGCTAAGTTTGAGTCAAGTGGACATAGTAAAAGGTTTAGACTCTGGAACACCACAGACCTGGATTCAAGTGATAGTTCAGCTGATTAGTAGCTGTATAATGTGGACAAGTTACCTAGGCACTCAGTCTGTTTTTTACATCTTTTCTATGTGGCTAGTAACAGTATCGGCATTCATGTAACTGTACGGGAACGAAATTATGTAACGTTTGTAAATGCAGTTTCTGGCTCACACTAAGCAGTCAAAAAAATTTAACTATCATTAGTTATTAATATTATTTAGATTTTACAAAATGACTCGATAGCTGAGTCAATCCCAGACAAAATTTGATTGTTCATTTTTAGTTTAAAACCGTTTCCAACAATCTATGACTTGGCTATTTTTACCTAGTCAGAATAATGGCCAGGCAATTCGTTTGACCTAACACTGTTTAGAACTGTCTTATAACTAGCTAAGGTTCAAGTTTCAGCAACCACTATATATATATATATATATATATATATATATATATGTATATATATATATATACCTTGTTAGGTGAGAAAAGTATTACTATTCAGATAAGCATTTTCAACTGAGATCTTATGGTAAAATATTTTGTAGGTGTGAAGCCATTTCTTTCACTGTTGCTCATTTGCTTTTATTGTTAACTTTATATTATTCTATAATGTGAAAGGATTCACGTATGGAATTAACCGATATATACTACCACATAGAAGAGATTAACAGCAAGGATTTTACTGTATAGCACAGGAAACTATATTCAATATCTTGTAATAAACTGTAATGGAAAAGAATAGAAAAAAAAAGAATATATATAAAACCAAATCACTTTGCTCTACACCTGAAACTGACACGGTATTATAAATCAACTACACTTCAATTCAAAAAATAAAAGAATTTCAAAGGAAAGCATTTTAACTATATGTCAAACATTAAATGTTCATATCTTTGAACCCAGTGGTTCTACTTTAGAAATTTATATAACAGATATTTGGAAAAATCTACAAATACTGTTACTCATATTTTTGTTATATTGCTTCTACTAATAAAAAAGTAATAGAGCGAGGGAAAAAAGAACTCAAAAAGAATGTTTGGCCTTCCCTACTTTGGAACCCTCTAGGCACATGTTTTTTACATAGTTAAGAGAAAAGTAAAGGAAGGAATCAAGTTAGTTGTCTCCCTGTGCCTAGTCTGACTGTGGAAGGCTGGAATCCATTCTCTTGAATTCTTTATGAGGACCACTCAGATCAAAGCCCTTTGGGATATTCAGTTTCCACTTGGAATGTACCAGCCCACCTCAAAACCTGCAACTTTGCCCCTAGATGTTCCATGACATTTCAACTCAGTGGAAAAAATAAAATAAAAGTACTAGGATCTGGAGTCCCAGGGCTTGAGTTTGCAACTTATTCAGTTGCTTTGCACTCTGGGGAGTTGCCGAAGTCAGCGTCTTCGTCTGTCAGGTTTTATAAAAATACTGACCCTACCTATCTCACAGAAGCAAATGAACTGATAGGAGTCTTTGTAAATAACAGAACATGGGAAAGAGTTTAGCAATTATTGTTATTAGGATTTTCTTAGAGACTGGAAACAATGTTGAGTCGGAGGTAGTATCTGAGGCCAGCAAAAGAAGTCATCTCTGGAATTAACTGGCCCTTTTGTTGTACTTCCCATTCTGTCCAGCAGATCCTTTGTCAATATGTTCAGACCAACCTAGAGCTTTTCCATTGGCAGAATTTGCGTCTTACTCCACGGTTCAGTTTGAAATTATAGATGTATATGTGTGTGTTGACAATAACACTGAATGGTTTTCACACCTTTGTTACCACTCAGGTCGATACTTAGAGGTGACAGCTGAAACTGTGAAAATTCAGTTTCTTTTTAAATTTCTTTTTAGGTGATTTTCTTTTTCTTTTTCCATGATCTTCCTCCTGGGCTTGCCAGGTGGCACTAGTGATAAAGAAGCTGCCTGCCAGTGCCAGAGACATAAGAGATGCAGGTTCTATCCCTGGGTCAGGAAATCCCCTGGAGGAGGATACATAGCCCACTCCAGTATTCCTGCCTGGAGAATCTCCCATGGACAGAGGAGCCTGGTGAGCTATAGCCCAACAGATCGAAAAGAATCAGAAACGACTGAAGCGACTAAGCACGCACAATGATCTTCCTACTAGCCTGTCTTGCAAATCAGTCAGTCAGTTCAGTCACTCAGTCATATCCGAATCTTTGCCACTCCACGGACTGCAGCGCGCCAGGCTTCCCTGTCCATCACCACCTCCCAGGAACTTACTCAAACTCATATCCATTGAGTCAGTGATGCCATCCAACCATCTCTTCCTCTGTCGTCCCCTTCTCCTCCAACCTTCAATCTTTCCGAACATTGGGGTCTTTTCCAATGAGTTGGCTTTTTGCATCAGGTGGCCAAAGTATTGGAGCTTCAGCTTCAGCATCAATCCTTTAGTGAATATTCAGGGTTGATTTTCTTTAGGATGGACTGGTTTGATCTCCCTGCAGTCCAAGGGACTCTCAAGAGTCTTCTCCAACACCACAGTTCAAAAGCATCAATTCTTCAGCACTCAGCTTTGTTTATAGTCCAACTTTCACATCCATACATGACTACTGAAATAAACATAGCTTTGACTAGATGGACCTTTGTTGGCAAAGTAATGTCTCTGCTTTTTAATGTGCCATCTAGCTTGGTCATAATTTTCCTTCCAAGGAGTAAGCATCTTTTAATTTCATGGCTGCAGTCACCATCTGCAGTGATTTTGGAGTCCAAGAAAATAAAGTCTGTTACTGTTTCCATTGGTTCCCCATCTATTTGCCATGAAGTGATGGAACTGGATGCCATGATCTTTGTTTTCTGAATGCTGAGTTTTAAGCCAGCCTTTCCACTCTCCTCTTTCACTTTCAACAACAGGCTCTTCAGTTCCTCTTTGCTTTCTATGGTAACAGTTGTGCCATCTGTAAATCCTAGGTTGTTGGCATTTCTCCTAGCAATTCCAGCTTGTGTTTCACCCAGCCTGGCATTTCTCATGATGTACTCTGCATAGGAGTTAAATAAGCAGGGTGACAATATATAGCCTTGACGTACTCCTTTCCCAATTTGGAACCAGTCTGTTGTTTCATGTCCAGTTCTAACTGTTGCTTCTTGAGCTGCATACAGATTTCTCAGGAGGCAGGTAAGGTTGTCTGGTATTCCCACTTCTTTCAGAATTTTCCATCGTTTGTTGTGATCCACACAGTCAAAGGCTTTGGCGTAGTCAATAAAGCAGAAGTAGATGTTTTTCTGGAACTCTATTGTTTTTTCTATGATCCAACAGATGTTGGCTATTTGATCTCTGGTTTCTCTGCCCTTTCTAAATCCAGCTTGAACATTTGAAAGTTCTCAGTTCATGTACTGTTGGAGCCTGGCTTGGAGAATTTTGAGCATTACTTTACCAGCGTGTGAGATGAGTGCAATTATGGTGTCGTTTGAACATTCTTTGGCATTGCCCTTCTTTGGGATTGGAATGAAGCTGACCTTTTCCAGTCCTGTGGCCACTGCTGAGTTTTCCAAATGTACTGGCATGTTGAGTGCAGCACTTTCACAGCATCGTCTTTTAGGATTTGAAATAACTCAGCTGGAATTCCATCACCTCCTCTAGCTTTGTTTGTGATGCTTCCTAAGACTCACTAGACTTCACATTCCAGGATATCTGGCTCTAGTCCAGTGATCACACCATCATGGTTACCTGGGTCATGAAGATCTTTTTTGTATAGTTCTTCTGTGTATTCTTGCCACCTTTTCTTAATATCTTCTACTTCTGTTGTGTCCATATCATTTCTATCCTTTATTGTGCCCATCTTTGCATGAAATGTTCCCTTGGTGTCTCTAAGTTTCTTAAAGAGATCTCTAGTCCTTCCCATTCTATTGTTTTCTTCTGTTTCTTTGCATTGATCACTGATGAAGTCTTTCTTATCTCTCCTTGCTATTCTTTGGAACTCTGCATTCAGATGGGTATATCTTTCCATTTCTCCTTTGCCTTTCACTTCTCTTCTTTTCTCAGCTATTTGTTAGGCCTCCCCACTTTGCCTGTTAGCATTTCTTTTTCTTGGGGATTGTCTTGCAAGGGCCTCTGACAAATCACTGTGTATTCTGAAAATGCAAAATCACTAGAATATTTGTCATATCAAGATGAAATGAGAAGTGTAACTTGCTGTGAAGAATCCCAATAAACTTCATTCTTCCCTCAAAGCTAAACAGATGTGGTTTATGGATTAGTTGATAGTTTGGGCTAGCTAAACTGACAATCCTATTTAATGTGTTTGATACTCAAGTTAGAGACTTCTCTGGTGGTCCAGTGGTTAAGACTTCACCTTCCAATGCAGGGGGTGCAGGGTCAGTCTCTGGTGGGGGGGCCAAAAATCCCACATGCCTCGGGGTCATAAAACCAAAACATAAAACAGAAGCAATGTTGTAACAGATTCATAAAGACTTTAAAAATGATCCACATCCAGGAAAAAAAAAGGTAAAGGTATCATGCCTTCTTTTTTCTCCTAATTCTTATGATTAACTCAGTGGTTTTGAGTTTTCCGGCCAGCAGGTGTAGTAAGAAACTATTTCTGTCTTTGCTTCTGCATCTTCTTTGTGGCACAGCTTCCCTTGAGACTATGTCGCTACATTAACGTGACTAGGATGATTAGGTATGGAGAAAACTATTTTTCATAATATTTTATTTATTTTTAAAATTTTTATTGAAATATAGCTGATTTATAAGTTGTGTTAGCTTTAGGTGTACAGAAAAGTGATTGAGTTGTACATACACCCACGTATTTATTGTTTTTTAGATTCTTTTCTATTATAGGTTATTATAAGATGCTAATATTGTTCCCTGTGCTAGATAGTAGGTCTATGAGATACTAGATAGAAGAAATAGAGGAAAACAATAGAATGGGAAAGACTAGAGCTCTCTTCAAGAAAATTAGAGATACCAAGGGAACACTTCATGCAAAGATGGGCTCAATGAAGGACAGAAATTGTATGGACCTAACAGAAGCAGAAGACATTAAGAAGAGGTTGCAAGCATACACAGAAGAACTGTACAAAAAAAGATCTTCAATACCCAGATAATCATGATGGTGTGATCACTCACCTAGAACCAGCCATCCTGGAATGTGAAGTCAAGTGGGCCTTAGGAAGCATCACTATGAACAAAGCTAGTGGAGGTGAAGGAATTCCAGTTGAGCTATTTTAAATCCTAAAAGATGACGCTGTGAAAATGCTGCATTCAATATGCCAGCAAATTTGGAAAACTCAGCAGTGGCCACATGACTGGAAAATGTCAGTTTTCATTCCAATCCCAAAGAAAGGCAATGCCAAGGAATGTTCTAACTACCACGTGATTACACTCATCTCACATGCTAGCAAAATAATGCTCAAAATTCTCCAAGCCAGGCTTCAGCAATATGTGAACCATGAACTGCCAGATGTTCAAGCTGGTTTTTGAAAAGGCAGAGGAACCAGAGATCAAATTGCCAACATCCGCTGGATCATCGAAAAAGCAAGAGAGTTCCAGAAAAACATCTACTTCTGCTTTATTGACTGTGCCAAAGCCTTTGACTGTGTGGGTCACAATAAACTGTGGAAAATTCTGAAAGAGATGGGAATACCAGACCACCTGACCTGTCTCTTGAGAAACATATATGCAGGTCAGGAATCAACAGTTAGAACTGGACATGAAACAACAGACTGGTTCCAAATAGGAAAAGGTGTACGTCAAGGCTGTATATTGTCACCCTGCTTATTTAACTTATATGCAGAGTACATCATGAGAAACGCTGGGCTGGAGGAAGCACAGGTTGGAATCAAGATTGCTGGGAGAAATATCAGTCACCTCAGATATGCAGATGATACCACCCTTATGGCAGAAAGTGAAGAAGAACTAAAGAGCCTCTTGATGAAAGTGAAAGAGGAGAGTGAAAAAGTTGGCTTAAAGTTCAACATTCAGAAAACAAAGATCATGGCATCCGGTCCCATCACTTCATGGCAAATAGATGGAGAAACAGTGGAAACAGTGGCTGACTTTATTTTGCGCGGCTCCAAAATCACTGCAGGTGGTGACTGCAGCTATGAAATAAAAAGATGCTTACTCCTTGGAAGGAAAACTATGACAAACCTAGACAGTGCATTAAAAAGCAAAGACATTACTTTGCCAAAAAGGTTCATATAGGCAATGCTATGGTTTTTCAGTAGTCACGTATGGAAGTAAGAGTTGGACTATAAAGGAAGCTGAGTGCAGAAGAATTGATGCTTTTGAACTATGGTGTTGGAGAAGACTCTTGAGAGTCCCTTGGACTGCAAGGAGATCCAACCAGTCCATCCTAAAGGAAATCAGTCCTGAATGTTCATTAGAAAGACTGATGTTGGAGCTGAAATTCCAATAGTTTGGCCACCTGATGCGTAGAGGTGACTCATTTGAAAAGACCCTGATGCTGGGAAAGATTGAAGGCAGGAGGAGAAGGGGACGACAGAGGATGAGATGGTTGGATGGCGTCACCGACTCAATGGACATGAGTTTGAGTAAACTCCAGGAGTTGGTGATGGGCAGGGAGGCCTGGCATGCTATAGTCCATGCGCTCGCAAAGAGTGGGACATGACTGAACGACTGAACTGAACTGAACTGAATATAGTTCCCTGTACTAAATAGTAGGTCCTTGCCGATTATCAATTTTATATATAGTACTGTGTATATTTTAATCCCAAATTCCTAATTTATCCTGCCCACTTTTCCCTTTTGGTAAGGGTAAGTGTGTGTTCTTTGTCTCTGAGGCTACTGAAACTGGTAGACTTTGGTATGTAAATAGTATTTTGGAATCTGTAGCGCCCCCTAATGGTTGCTGTGTTTATCCATTTAGATAATTTACTTTTTCTCTTTAAACATATCGCTTGCCAGACACTACAAGATTAGTTTCAGGTCAATTTTCAAAGAATGCAAATGATTGCTTTCAATAAGCATTTGATGCCTTGTAAGCATTTTTTTTGTCTCCTATTTACTGTTCTTTCATGTTTCCTATGTTTTCTTTCTTTTCTCGCCTTGGAATAAATTACTTAGTTGCATAAGGATAACCTTCCATTATTCCCAATCAACACTAGGCTAGAAATACATACAAATTTTTTTCATCTATAAGGACAAACTCAAAGCATTTGAAAAATGAAATGTGTTCTTGTAAGCCATCTGTAAAGATTTGAAACATTCTTTCAACTTTAGTGCAACCATTCTCCTGCTTTGCAAAGAACATGCTTCCTGTTAACTGGAAGGAAAAGAAATTTCCCTGACATTTTTTCCACTCAGCCCTCTTCAAGATAATTCCTTTCATTGCTTTGGGAAGTCAATCACACTAACGGGTACCAGCAATTCTATGCCTGCCTTGGGCTAAATAGAGCAGGTGACAAAAACCCTTTCAGGTTGTCAGGTATTAATGTAAAATACCCTTAGACCTCACTGCTTATTCATCTTCATCTAGTTGACTAATGCTTTTCCCATGTTGTTACATGTTGGTAAATTAAAGAAACCTTCCAGACAGTTCTGTCAACAGTTTACTGAAACTTACCTCATTAGTGAAGTTGAGCTGTCACATGAGTGTAATTTAATTCCATTGAATTATCACTCAAAAATGCCGAGATGCTTGGTTTTTATATACCAGATAGAACATAAGGTGCTAACATTGTCATGTTTCCAGTTGATGAGAGAGGAAACAAGGAAAAAATATGCAGGGCCCCACCTGCCCCCCTTCCCCAATATAATGATGCTAATGTCAACTCCTGAGCGGAATATTATGTTTCACTGTAGATCAAAAACATCCCCACGGATCATTTTCTTTTCAAATCTACAAAGGAAAGCATGAATGCACTGATATCTTTATTTCCTTGTCCACCAGCAGAAGAACTCATTGATACACAGACCAATCTGAAGGAGGAAGTTGGTTTGCAGAGTCTAGGTAGCATTTCTTTAATGTTAGTGGAATTTTTTATTGTAAAATATTATTTCGGACCTGCTGTAAGTAATATCATGTGTCATCGATAGCAAAACAGCACATGAAATTAATTATTTTGCTTTAGTTCTACCTTTATTGTGACTTTTACATTATTCCGAGGTGAGCTGTGTCAAGAGAAGAATAAGAACTGATGATAAGGAAACCATGCATGCTTCTGGAGAAGGCAATGGCACCCCACTCCAGTACTCTTGCCTGAAAAATCCCATGGACGGAGGAGCCTGGAAGGCTGCAGTCCCTGGGGTCGCGAAGAGTCGGGCACAACTGAAGTGACTTAGCAGCAGCAGCAGCATGCATGCTTCACATTTTGTTAAGCTCTCCTTTGCAGAACACGTTTGCAACTGTTTCCTTGGTTATTCCAGTAATCGTCATGACTAGATCAAGGTGTGAATTTTTTCATTATTGTGTTCTGCCAAGTTGATCAGCCTAACCTATAGAAATTGAGGATAGGTAAAGTATATTGTATGTTAGTCGCTCAGTCCTGTCTGATTCTTTGTGACCCCGTGGACTGCAGCCCGCCAGGCTCCTCTGTCCATGGAATTCTCCAGGCAAGAATACTGGAGCCGGTGGCCATGCCCTTCTCCAGGGGATCTTTCTGACCCAGAGATCGAACCCAGATCTTGTGCATTGCTGGCAGAAGTCAAAGTTATCCAGCTCACAAATGGGAGAATCAACATGTGAACCCCAAACCCGTGCCCCGAACATCGAGGCAGCACTAGGGTCACAATTATGAAGTCACAGAGTCAGAGCCTGACTGTAAGCTCCGGATGCCCTCACTGGTCACGAAGCTTCTCTAAAGCGCTATAGTGCAGTGGCTTGCATTTGGCCTCCTGGTTATCGGGCAGGGAAGCGGCAGAGTTCTGCAGTGGTTGTCCTCTTCTGTCAGAGTAGATTAGCTCTGGCCCTAGAGTGGGCCTTTTGTGCAGTGCCGTGCAGGTCACAGGATAATGAAATAAAACCCTGTAGTTTGTGGAGGCCTGGCTAGGCCCCGTGACAGCACCCTCGACCTTACCTGCATACTGTGCTTTCATGGTCCTGAAGACCGTAAATTAGACGGCTGCTTTCTTAGCCCTCTTACCTTCCTCCAGCCTCTCTCCGCTGACCCTCCGTGTACCTGTCAGGCTTCACCAAAGATGCACTAAATCCTAACTGGTGGAAAACGGACTCTGCATAATGGCAGGTGAAAAAGGCCAGGGCGGCCTTATATTCCTATTCAGATGGCAGTCTACTTTACCTGAGAAATAAAGAGGGAAACACCTGGGAGAAAAATCTCAGAAAGAACGCATTTTCATACTCATTTTTTTTCTTCTAAAAGTAGAGCAAAGAGACCAAAATCAAACTAATGTATGTGCATTTTTTTCTGTTTCTAGTGATGGAATAAAATCCATAAGCACCCTCTGAGATTGCTATAGACACAGAACTTGATGATTTCCACTATTCCTTAATTATTTCCGCTGTAGCTATTTTATATGGGAGACACAAAGGCAGGATGCCAGTGGGGGACTGTACCAGATCTGGGAAACCTCATCTAAGAAGCAGAAAAGATGGTGGAGAGAAGTTGGTTCTGGAGTATGAAGCTCAAGTTCTACCACTATTGACTTGTGTTACGTAATGTTTGGGAGATTAAATAAGAAGATCTCAGAATTCCCTTTCAATTCTAAAATTTTAAGTCAGCCGACTCATTTGAAAAGACCCTGATGCTGGGAAAGATCGAGGGCAGGAGGAGAAGGGGACGACAGAGGATGAGATGGTTGGATGGCATCACCGACTCAATGGACATGGGTTTGGGTAAACTCCGGGAGTTGGTAATGGACAGGGAGGCCTGGCGTGCTGCGGTTCATGGGGTCGCAGAGTCGGACACGACTGAGAGACTGAACTGACTGACTGAACCAGAATGTGATTATTTGGGAGTGAATATAAGCTCACCTACCACCACTGGCACCGTATTTTAGTCTCAAAGTACGGTTCCTACACCAGCAGAATCAGCATCACTGGTTAAAAATTCAAAGGCTTAGCATCACCCTGTTACCAAGTCCAAACATGGTATGACAGGGTAGTAAATTGAGAGAAGGGTTATTGGGGCAATGCATAGTGACTTTATTTGGAAAGGCAGCAGATTGAGAAGGTGGTGAACTAGGGTCCTGAAGGATCATCTTCCCCTTGTTAGAATTCGGGCTTCTTTTAAACTAAAAGAGGAGGGGAGTGAAGACGTGTTTCCAGCCACACTCTTTAGAGGATGCGTTAGTTTCTTTCTTCCTGTAGCCATTCACAGATCAGGATGTTTCCTGTGAGCGATACAAGGTATTTTTCCTTAACCCTCATTACCTGGGAGGCAGGGTTTCTGGAGATAGACCATTATGTAGAATTTAAGCTTATAGGAGGTGATTAACTTGTAATAGAATATAGAAGTTTTCCCCTATTACAACCTAACACCTACTGTATTAGTGATTCTGGTAGTGGGGCCCCAGTAATATGTGGATTAACACAACTTCCAGGTGATCATCATGCATGGCCAAGTTTGAGACCCACTGACCTAACACTTGTATGGCGGTTTGTTTACACATATGTTTCTCCACATATTCTATGATAAACTTCTTGGAGTGGAAACTGCATTGGTTTTGCTCTAACTTTAGCTCATAGATTATGAATAAGGCATGGCCTTTGCTTTCCCAGAGATTATGATCAAGTAAGGAACATAAAACTAGCAACTCTCAATGTATGAAAGAGACAGGCTCCTCTTATCATTCTGAGAATTACGAGTGTGGGAGTGATATTTGAAATCATTTGTGGTAATTTTTGATAACAAAGTATAAAATGCAACTTAAAATTCGTATCTACTGATCAACTGGCAGAGAAACATATTTGATTCTCTACAAAATGATCAGCTTGCCCATATCACCTTTTTGGACATGTCAGCAAATGTTTTGATACAGGGAAAAAGAACTGAGTATGATACGCCAAACCTTTTGAAAAACTTATCACAAAACTTCACAAGTGAGGATGAGAGAAGAGTCCCCAGTAAATGAAAGCATGTTTCATTGTCACTCCTTGCCTCAAACCACATTGACCCAAGCCACCATTAGTGTGAAAATGGTAGCAATTTTCAGATTTTACCTTCTCTTCACCCTTTTAATAAAAGTGAGCCTACCTTTCTATGAACTTGTTAAAAAAAGAACTAATAACAGCATGCGTCTTTAGGTGACTTAAGAGTTAGCGCATCAATATGCTTCCCTTCACCGTTTCTTCTTTGTCTTATTTTTCTTAATAAACTACACATGCATAAATTACATGCACACAGCTCTTCATTCATTCATTCATTTATGAAGTGGGCATACCTATTTCCCATTCCAAACCTTTTTATCCTATCATGCCTGGTCAAACTCTTTTGCCTGTCTCCCCACCCATTTCTCCATCTTCCACTCTCTATCTCTGCTTTTCTAATTCCATTTTGCTTATCCTCAGGATCATTCATGTTTATTGCATGAGAAGGTGGAGGGTGTAGTAGCCCTATTTACATGGGTGAGAAATGTTGGAAGGGACTAGAAGGTGAGTAGAAAGGACAGTTTGGACTTGGTGTATTTGAGGTGCCCGTGGAACAAACATGTGGACATTCTTCCCAATATGTGCAGATCCAAGGCTCAGAGAGAAGATGTACGATGAATTAACGACATACGTGGTAGTTTCAAGTCCAGATATAGATGAGATCATCGCAGAGATTAAGTAAAAGGAAATGAGTCTGAACTTAGAGTAGCTTCCCAGTAAATGTTTGCTGTTTGTGGCATCTTTACTTGGATATTTACTACTAGTATCTGTGACACTGGATCTTCCCCAACGGCTTAGCAGTAAAGAATCCGCTTGCAACGCAGAACAGAAGTTTGATCCCTGGGTTAAGAAGATCCCCTGGAGGAGGAAATAGCAACCTATTCAAGTAACTTGCCTGGAAAATCCCAAGGACAGAAGAACCTGGCGGGTTACAGTCCATAGGCTCGCAAAGAATTGGATGCACCTGAGGACTCACACATGTATGTCAAGATCCTTTTACATTGTCATGACCTGCGCCTTTGTGGTGGTTAAACTTGCTCTTTCCCTATGTTCATTATGGATTCTAACTCTCCACTTCAAAAGTCACTTTAAAGAGAAATTCCTAGAAAGTTTTGGATAATGAAATGGCAGCTCAGTGGATGAAACACTTCCAGGATAAATACAGAAAATAGGTTTTACCCCTCACCCATTTTGAGGATAAGAAAAGAAGTATTTTGTAGAAGAAAAATCCAACAGAAGCTATAATCAGAGAAGAAATACTGGCAGGGACCTTGGAGACTGAAGCTGAAGCACTTACTTCCTATGAGACAAAAGAAAAGTTAAGGCAAAGAAAAGTTAAGAAGCTAAAGCAAGGGCTCCTGCTTAAAATTAACAGAAATCTCAAGCCATGCCAACTGAATAACAGATTTAAAGATAGCATATTTACTATAAGTTCTGATAATGCTGAGAGTGCTCCCTGGAACTTAAAGGGTCAAAATAATGGCCTGTTACCTAATTTCAAATTAAAGCTTTAAAATTTCAATTATATTTTTACTTAATTAAAAAAAGGAAGGCAAGTTCTGTTATTAGGGAACTTAAAAATGTTTTTAAAAATATAATAACAATAGCAATAATTATAAGTATTATAATAAATAATAAACATAACATAATTATTATAATAAATCTAATACTAATTTTTATAATTGTTATTATCCTGATAGCACTATGCTGCATGCAGGATCTTAGTTCCCCAACCAGGGATTGAACTCATGAAGCCTGCAGCAGAAGGGTGGAGTCTTAACCACAGGACCACCAGGCAAGTCC
Source organism: Cervus elaphus (assembly GCF_910594005.1). NCBI lineage: Eukaryota > Metazoa > Chordata > Mammalia > Artiodactyla > Cervidae > Cervus > Cervus elaphus. Next base: position 23,982,726 of record NC_057828.1, on the reverse strand, counting down.
CTAAGCTGACTTCTTGACTTAAATTTAATTTTTTTTTTCCTTCAACCTTTTTTTTAAAGAGGGGAATGTGGATTGGAATAGGTAGTATCAGGTAACTTTTAGCTCCAAAGGGATGTGGCTTGAAACAGATAACATTAGGTCACTTTTAGCTTCAAAAATGTGACATCCTATAATTTTTAAAAATCACAATATACTTGTGTGAGGAAGGATGAGAATGCCAGTAAATCAAATACTAACATTCGTGCTGACATTTTATAATTATAAAAGATTCAAAATTCTTGACCAACACAATCAGTTGTAAAGTGAAGATTTTGCTTGCTTTGTTCTATTTTGACAACCTGTATTCACAGCTCTTCAAAACACTTTCTGAATCATCATAGATATGGATGACTTCTACAGTTTATAGAGCCATACTATAACATTCAAAGGAAAACTTCAGGCTACTTTTACTTTAGAACAAGCAAAAGTAACAGTTCCTTCTTTCTTTATACCCTATGCTTTTTTCCTCCATGTTAATGAATTTTTTAAGTGTGAAAGCCCAAACTTCCCAAGTACTTACTCTTCCTTTAAAAAGAACAGACACTGCCTTTTCTCTGACTTCCACCACATAAATTGGTAGTGGTGCGGGGATGGGAGGAGTGAGTTTTAGTTATAAAAGAAATGATCGTCTCCAATATTCTCTTCCAGTTCTACAAGTGAGTCACTATAGCTAATATCTATAAAACATCTTATATGTGCAGCCAGAATTCAAGAACATGCCAATTATTTATTCATCTGATGTTAATTTTTTATTTATTAATCTTTCAACAGACATTTTTCAGCATTGACTTGTGAGTTAGGTAATCAGGTAAAAAAAAATCTGATGTAACACCTAGCAGTTGTTTTCACTGAACTGTGGGAGGAAACTTCTATTAGGCAGAACCTTTCAAAGACAACTTAGAGCATGATATGGAGTAATTATGGAGGTTGATCACTAAAAGAAAAAGAGATAACACAACTACTTCATCATTGCCCTTGTCAACTCAACTCGTAAAATCATTAGGAATCTCTAAATCTTTTGACAGATTCACAAACAGGCAAACAGAATCACAATAAGATGAGAGAAAGTTTTACTGTTCAATATGAACATCAAACAATAGTTTTACAGATTGCAGAGATTTATTTCAGAGTTTCCTCTCTTTCCCCCATGGCTGTGTGCTCAGTGGTTCAATAAGGAAGTCCTGTCCGACTCTTTATGACCCTACCGACTGTAGCCCGCCAGACTCCACGGTCTGTGGGATTCTCCAGGGTAGAATACTGAAGCGGGTTGCCATTTCCTATTCCAGGGGATCTTCCTGACCTAGGAATCAAACTTTAGTCTCCTGCATTGGCAGGCAGACCCTTTACCACTGAGCTACCTGGGAAACCCTTTTCCCCATAAAACACATACAAAATACTTCTGAAAGTCAACAAACAACCAAAGTCAGTCAAAGGTTTTGATTTCTTGGCTAGCCATCCAAAAATGATCAGCAGGTTTTAACAAAATAAAACCATAGATTAGGGTATATTTTTGGATTTGACATAATCACAAAAAAGTTTCCATCTTAATTTTGTCATGTAATAATTCTGGACATTGTCTTCGTTTTTGACTTCGTTCCCAGCTTGCCTCCATCATCCATGGGAGAGTTCATCGTTTCTGTCTCTAGTCATTGTACTTTGTCCACATTTCTCATTTTGCTCATGTACATTTTTGATTACTTTTTCATACTCAGTGTTGATTATTTATTTACACAAGAGTAAAGACATTGATTGTTTTATTACTCTTTGCATTTCTACAAAGTGTCTAGTGCAATGCAAACACACCATAAGCCTCCCAATAAATGAGGATTCAATGAATAAAGACTGACTCACATTCCACCAAATTATGATATAAGCACTGTTGATTCCCAAAGAGTGATTTGTTTACACATTCATATCAATGCTGCCTTGGTTCTTTCTGTTTAATGTTTAAAACATAATGAACATATCACAGCTGAAATTTATCTGTAAATACTACCAGATGTTATAGTAGATCTAAGCTTTATAGCTACAAGAAGGATTCTAAGAAATATTGTTGAGTTTGTATCTATTTTGAACCCTTAAAGTCGCTGAATAGGATACAACCTTGCATCTTTGATAAGTATGAAATGAAATGAAGTTGAGCAAAATCTTAATTATAAATAAAGGAAGCCCCCACATCCATGCAGTTCATTTATTAAATAGTTACCTACCAAATGGCACTGGACTGAAAATTCCTTGCCAAATATTGAATTTATAGCATTCTGTGAAAATAAGGGGTCATGATATGTCAATATGACTTTTAAATAAATGTCATTAATTAAAACTGAGAAAATATTTCAGGCTTACTTTCAATCCAACAAATGTTTACAGAATACCTATTATATGTTAGATGCTTTTCTGGGTACTCAGCACATAGCAGTGACCACACTTTAAGTCCTTAAAATTTACACACAGTCTGTATTCATTTGCAACTAGAGGCATATAGAGGAGATAGTAGCTTACTTCTTGAGTAAGTTAATAAATATGTTGTTTGCATTTTCTGACATATTTAATTACTTGATGATTCAGATTTCATATGAAAGAATTAACATAGCAAGGAAAGAAGGCATGAATTCTTTCTGTATCCTTTCCAAATATTTTATTTAAAAACTGTTTAAAAGACTATTTAAAAACTGTTACTTAGAATGCTTCAATAATGATTTGGTGGATTCCCAATTAGGATGATTTTCTATTTTACTTTCTAATTTACTGTTTTACTTATGTGTAATTATTATTCCTTGCCTTGTAGAAATATAGTTACAAATAGCTATCTAGCTACATATTTAGGCAATAGGTTCAAATTTAATGTTTTATTTTAAAATAAACACAGAATTTGTCTGAGGATAGGGAAAAATAAGCAGGAAAAAAAAAACTTACCTCTGGTCATTAGTATAAATCCAGTTGCCTGTACTTTATAGGGAATTAGTCGCTTTTTAGAAAGAGCTTTTAATTGCTTAATCTAAGCAATGTGGGCAATGGCATACGTGTTTTATTTTAGAGTCTATCTAGCCCACTCAGAAAATGTAATGGACCTAATTTTCATTTAGTATAGGTCTGTGCAGTTCCTAAAACATCTAAATGGCTATTAATTTAATCAGGTAATTTAACTATAGCTCTAGAAAAGGCCACCAGCTAGTTGTCACGCAATGATTACGAGGATGACATTTCTATCCCATGATGCCAGAGGCAGACTTTGATACATCATTTTCTTTTTGAAGGTTAAACTCAGATAACCTGCCTTTGGCATTTAATTAGCTACATATTAAACACTCTTTTAATAATAAAATGATTAAAAATTTTATTGCTTCTCAAATGAGGCCCTTTTAGATAGATTTAATGACTTGGTTAGAGCTCTATAGTTTGTGAACCAAACCTTACTTAGGCCAGTATGTAGTAATGATATGCTTTACAGCTTGCGAAATCTGTATTTTATTCAAATGATGGCCATAATCATTTTGGATAAAACTTATAATGCTTTCTTCTGTATTTTTAAGTCTAACTGTTAAATGTCATTGGAAAGTAACCAGAAACCCCTCAATTCAAAATTTCCAGAAATTATCAAGTTCAAGATGAGTAAAGAGACCATGAAATGTGTGTAATGTGCTGAATCTTATATACTAGTTGTTTACCCTTTGAAAAATCACTTGTCCCCACTGAATACCTGCCAAAAATTCATAAAATGTTTGTAGATGACAGAGAAGTGTGAGTGGACTGCAAATCCTCATCTATATTTTCACTTAATACTAGCTCTTCAGTGAAAACGGTCATCCAGAGACACTTCATTGTTCATCCTGAGCATGAACAAAGAGTTAAAATACCTGTACCTGTAAAATAGGTTGAAGAAACCAGAAGCTATCACACAAGCACATGTAGTAACTACAGTCTGAATAGAAGTGATCATTGCCCTCTTACTCTTTCTTAAAATTTTAATTGCAAACTTATTTTATTATTCATATGTGCACACGTTTTAAGTGCTCAGTCCAATGACATTTGATGAAATTCTCCAACAATATAACCACCACCTCAGCTGATCTATGGAACAATTCAGTTATCACTCACCCTTCCTCATGCCTCCTTCTAGACAGCTGCCCGTGGCTATCCAGCTGTTTTGAATCCACCCTGTCATTATAACGTGGTATGCTTGTTGTAGAATATTACATAGATGTCATTATGTAGGATGCATACTTCTTCTGCTCATCACATTGTTTTTGAGCTATATTTGATTTTGCTCCTATCAGTAGCTTGTTCCTTTTTTAAGAAATTATTTATTTATTTATTTGGCTGCCCCAGGTCTTAGTTGTGGCGTGGATTCCTGACATCCATGAATCTATAGAGGGCATTTTTTTCTCCAAACAACTGACTTATTAGTATTTTAGTTATTCCAATTAAATTTTGTGCTAGTTTTCCCCTTGATAAGGTGTACATTTGGGTTCTTTGGGTCAAAGAAAAAACTCAGGTGTACAATTTCTTTGTTAATTCTCTTTCTAAAAATATAATAGAGAAAAATATACATATATTTTTAAATTATTGATTTTGTTTTATCAAAGAATAGATATTAGAGAAAAAATTTAAATGCAAATATGCAAAAAGGAAAGACTAGTGGTAATTCTATGACGCAGAGTCACTAACATCACAGCAAATATTCTGCCAGTTTTTAATGTTTTTATATATATTGTTGTTGTTATTCAGTCACGCAGGTGTGTCCAACTCTTTGCAACACCATGGATTGCAGCATGCCATCATCTTCACAGATCACTGCCTTGTCGAGGCCAAGGGGCTTGCGTAACTCAGTGAAGCTATGAGCCATGTTGTGTAAGGCCACCCAAGACGGACAGGTCATAGTGGAGAGTTCTGGCAAAATGTGATCCACTGGAGGAGGGAGGGCAAACCACCCGAGTATGCTTGCCGTGAGAACCTCATAAACTGTATATACGTGTATACTTAAAAAGCAAAACAGTAAACAGTTTCATTCATCAAACAAAGTACAGAAATACCTTGTCAATACATATTATCTACAAAATAATTTTGAATATTTGAATCATAGTCTATTGTATCACAGTTTATGTAATCATTCTCATATTGTTGGACATTTATATTGTCTACAATTTTATTTTCTTATACACAGTGGTGAAGTAAATATTTTTGTAGGCAAAGCATTTAACATATACTTTTGAATTTCTTTCCTTAGGATAAATTTCTACAAGTAGAATTGTACAATTACTAGGTATGCATAATAAAGATTTTTATTTGGTAAATTATTTTTGTATGAAGAGCAATCAAACATAGCTACTTTACTACTAATCCATATTACTCACTTTTAACTTTTTATGGAACATTTTGTTAACTATAATACAAAATCTTGAGAACATTTGTGAGCCATAGAAATATCCTTGAACTTTGATCTTATGAAAAGAAATTCATTATAGTTTGACTTTATCAGCTGAGAATAGATTCCTGTTTACATAGAACCTTATTTTTAGGATAATAGTATATATAATTAAGGTAGAAACTAAACAATAATGAGTCAAATAAAACTGGACTACAGGTACTTTATTTTAACTTTACTTAATGATTTTTAGCCTCCTTTTGATGATCGAGAGCAGAGGTCCTTGACCTCTGGGATCTAATGCCTGATGATCTGGGATGGAGGTGATGTGATAATAATAGAAATAAACTGCACAATAAGTGTAATGTGTTTGAATCATCCCAAAATCATCCCTCCTCCACCAGGTCCATGGAAAAATTGCATTCCATATAGCCAGTCCTGGTGCCAAAAAGGTTGGGAACTGCTGATCTAAAGCTTCGCTTCCCAGTAAGGTAGCCACTGACCACGTGTGGCTCTTGAGTACTTGAAATACAGCTAGTCAGAATTGAGACCTGGCACCAAAGATATAAAATACCTCATTAATGATTTGTATATTGATCGCATATTGGAATGAGAATACTTGGGATATATGGGCTCAACAAAATATGATATTAAAATGAATTTCATCTGTTTCATTTTACTCTTTTCAAATGGCTATTGGAAAACTTTAATTTACACATGTGGCTCCTATTTTATTTCCATGGGACAGAATTCATCTAGATGTATATTCTACTGCTATAGAATATGTACAAGGATTGGCACATACTAACTATATTTTTTATGCTTATGAACTGAGTGTGGTTTCAATAACTGATCCACAAAATTTCGCTAAATTAGACTCTGATGAGTGAGTAAGTGACTGACATGAGAAATCTTAAGTTTGCCCAGAGCACCTAAGCTCTGTAGATGGCAGAAGACCAGTTCTCCCCGGCAGCTTAATAGATTTTCTCCCTGCTGAAGTTCCAAATTGTTGAAAAGCATTTACACCAGTTTTCATGAGGATAAATTGAGGGTGAATGGATAAAGTGAATGGCATTCTATTCTAGATCCACTTTTCTCATTTCAAGCTTTTTCAAAACATATATATATATATATATATTTTTTTTTTTATCTTTGGCTGCGTTGGGTCTTCATTGTTGTGCACGGGCTTTCTCCAGTTGCAGCAAGTGAGGGCTACTCCCCTGCCGCAGTGTGCAGGCTTCTCCCTGTGGTGGCTTCTCTTGCTGGGGCGCACAGGCTCCAGGGCATTCAGGCTTCAGGAGCTGCGGCACGTGGCCTCAGCAGTTGCGGCTCCCAGGTTCTAGAGCACAGGCTCAATAGTTGTGGCACATTAAGCAACTTGGGCTTAGTTGCTCCATGGCATGTGTGATCTTCCCAGATCAGGGATCAAACCTGTGTCTCAAGAGTAGGCAGGCAGATGCTTTACTACTGAGCCACCAGGGAAGCCCCTCTAACGTTGTTGATCACCATTCAGCCTGTGTGTTATTTGCATTTATCCTCGTGCAGTTTCAACACAGGATTGAACTCAAGTGAAGAACTAACTTACCCTGGGGCAACTCGAGACTTAAAGGTTGAAAGTAACACTCCATGTGAATTTTTGTTCATGTCCTGTGCATATATTTAGAATGCAGTAGAGAATTGAAGCATGGATCCTTCCCACATAAACAATAAACAAAAAAAATATTGGAGACAAATGATTTAATGATCCAAACGAGGCATTTGATTTGGGACATTTATAGAATCTCCTCTTGTGTGTGCAGATGCTGCCCAAAAACCAGACTATACGGGACAATGGAAATATGAGTGTTTGGAAATATGGAAATATGAGAAGAGCAAGGAAGGTTCTCTGACTTCTAGGAAACTTCTTATCTGCCTTGGGAGTACTGTACTTGGGGCATGCTCTCTTTGATAACTTCTAAAAGTGAGCCTGCTGCTGCTAAGTCACTTCAGTTGTGTCCGACTCTGTGCAACTCCATAGATGGCAGCCCACCAGGCTCCCCCGTCCCTGGGATTCTCCAGGCAAGAACACTGGAGTGGGTTGCCATTTCCTTCTCCAATGCATGAAAGTGAAAAGTGAAAGTGAAGTCGCTCAGTCATGTCTGACTCTTCGTGACCCCATGGACTGCAGCCCACCAGGCTCCTCCGTCCATGGGATTTTCCAGGCAAGAGTACTGGAGTGGGGTGCCATTGCCTTCTCCGAAAAGTGAGCCTATAAATGGTATAATTGCAAGAGTTTTGAAAAGGAAAGAAAATACTTTCACACTATTGACAAAAGGAGTAGAGCCTTAATTTGCTCACCTGTGTATAGGATGCTGTATAAAAGTTGGAAATTTACCTGCCACCTCTCTAAGTTACTCTGTTTAGAGAAATTTCTGCTTGCTTAGACTTTCTTTGGGAAATGTAATACTTGCTGAAAAGGTCAAATTGAGATTTAGACTACCTATACATATTTCCCCCTCCAAACAGAAGCTATCTGTGCCTTCTCAAACAAGCTCTATCAATGCCTTTGAATCATGTCATGGCTTCATACTCCAAACGATTCACTGATGTGTGAAAAGACCAGTAAATCAGCAAGTTGCTTGTTCTGTGTAAACCCAGCTAGCTGATATGCTTGAGTTATCGGACTGGGCAGTGCAACGGTTTGGTGCCATGAATTTCTAGTCCTTGGTGAGACAGAGGTTCAACAACTGTTATTTCTCACTGAGGAAATGCTCATGAATATGACAACCAAATTTCTAAACAGTGCCATCCAGCACTCATTGAATATCCTCATCAATTATAGTTTATACGAACAGCCATTGAATTGTCAGAGACTTAGGCTGTCTCTTTAATTATAAAAGAGCACTGCGGTGTGGCATTTAAGAGCAAAGATGCTGGAATCAAACTGGGCTCTGCTCCCTGCAAGTTGTGTGACCCTAGGTACTCACCATTCTGAAGAAGAGAAAAGAGCCTTCTCTTTATCATGCAAGGATAGAGCAATAAGTCTGCAAACCAAGAAGAAAAACACTTACCAAACACTGAACCTGCCTGCGCTCTGACCTTGGACTTCCCCGCCTCTAGAACTGTGAGAAATATATGCTGGTTGTTTAAGCCACCATCTATGGTATTTTGTTATAATCCAAAGTAGGTGGCGCTAGTGGTAAAGAATCTGCCTGTCAATGCAGGAGACACAAGAGACACGGGTTCCATCCCATCAGGACGATCCCCTGGAGAAGGAAATGGCCACCCATTCCAGTATCCTTGCTTGGGAAATCCTAAGGACAGAGGAGCCTGGTGGGCTACAGTCCATGGGGTCGCAAAGAGTTGGACATGACTGAGCACAATACATCACTGTCTATGGTATTTTGTTGTAACAACCCAGAGTGACTATGACAACAGCTAACATTTGTTGAGCATTTATTCTGTGCCAAGGCACTGTTCTTAACATCCTACATATATTAATTATTTAATCTTCATAACTTCATGAAATATGTATTATTATTATCTCATTACCCTATGTTGAAGATGGATTACCAAGGCACAGAGAAGTTATATGCCCAAGATCACCCACCTAGACAATGATCACGCTAGTATTAAAATACAAGCAGTGTATTTTGGGCTCCATAAGCATTTTACTAGACTGAGAGAGTTATTTTTCTCAAAAGATGGTCTTGTGATGAAGATTCAAATTCCCTTCTCCTCTGAATTCTTAAAATGCTGCATTTCTTCAGAAGAATACTAGACATTCAATACTGTGTACAAGTGTAAAACTGTCATCCGAGGGACGTAGTTTCGTATCTCGGTTTATTTGCCTACTAACTATGTAAATTTGGATAATGCATTTTTACAAGCAACTCCCCATCATAGCATCCCTGTTCTTCATCTGAAAAATGGGGATAAAATACCAGTTCCATAGGGGATTTTATAAAGGATGAAAGGAAACGATTCATATCAATTCCTTAGCATGGATCTTATGTATAGTAAGAGCTCAATAAATGGTAACAAGTACTATTGTTCCTGACAATTTGTCTTTAATGTTCCTGTTGGTGACAGACTACCTGAATTGTTTCAGCTAAATTTAACATTTCCTGTTCTAATGATTTTGCAGTTTTGAAACTGATAAGAAAATCATGATGATTTGTTACAGATATAATATAACCTATTCTCTTGTGCTTGAAAACTTAAAGTTGAACTCTGTACACAATTGTAAGGTAGCTAAAAGTACACTACAAAATAATAATTAAATTAATAATAATGAAATTTTATTATTAAGTAAATAAATAATTTAAAATAATAATTTTTTATTTATTAAGCTCCCATTGTGAACCAAGGACTATTCCAGGCATTTTATGTACAACACTCTTAGAAAAAAAACTATCATATGACCCAGCAATCCCACTATGGGACACAGGCCCAGAAAAAACCATAATTCAAAAAAAAACATATGTACCCCCATGTTCATTGCAGCACTATTTATAATATCCAGGATGTGGAAGCAACCTAGATGTCCATTGACAGGTGAATGGATAAAGCAGTTGTGTTATATATGTACAATGGAATATTATTCAGCCATGTAAAGAAACAAAATTGGGTCATTCGTAGAGACACAGGTGGACCTAGACATTGTCATACAGAGTGAAGAAAGTCAAAAAGAAAAAAAAATATTATATCATAACACATATGTGGAATCTGAAAATGGTAGGGATGATCTTATTTGCAAAACAGAAATAGAGACACAGATGTAGAGAACAAATATATGGACACCAAGGAGGGAAGGAGGGGTGGGATGAATTGGGAGATTGGGATTGACTTAAATACACTATTGGCACTATGTATAAAATAGACAACGTATGGGAGCCTACGCATGAGAACCTGTGTAGCTCAGGGAACCCTACCCAGTGCTCCCAGTTCAGTTCAGTTCAGTCACTCAGTCCTGTCTGCCTCTTTGCCACACCATGGACTGCAGCACACCAGGCCTCCCTGTCCATCACCAACTCCCGGAGCTTACTCAGACTCATGTCCATCGAGTTGGTGATGCCATCCAACCATCTCATCCTCTGGTGTCCCCTTCTCCTCCTGCCTTTAATCTTTCCCAGCATCAGTTCTTCGAATCAGGTGGCCAAAGTATTGGAGTTTCAGCTTCAGCATCAGTCCTTTCAATGAACACTCAGGACTGATTTCCTCTAGGATTGACTGGTTTGATCTCCCTGCAGTCCAAGGGACTCTCAAGAGTCTTCTCCAACACCACTGTTAAAAACATCAATTCTTCAGCACTCAGCTTTCTTTATAGTCCAACTCTCACATCCATACATGCCTACTAGAAAAACCATAGCTTTGACTAGATGGACCTTCGTCGGCGAAGTAGTGTCTCTGCTTTTTAATATGCTGTCTAGGTTGGTCATAGCTTTTCTTCCAAGGAGTAAACGTCTTTTAATTTCATGGCTACAGTCACCATCTGCAGTGATTTTGGACCCAAGAAAATACAGTCTGTCACTGTTTCCCTTGTTTCCTCATCTATTTGCCATGAAGTGATGGGACCAGATGCCATGATCTTTGTTTTTTGAATGTTGAGTATTAAGCCAGCCTTTTCGATCTCCTCTTTCACTTTCATCGAGAGGCTTTTTAGTTCTTCGCTTTCTGCCATAAAGGTGGTGTCATCTGCATATTTGAGGTTATTGATATTTCTTCTGGCAATCTTGATTCCAGCTTGTGATTCATCCAGCCCAGCATTTCTCATGACGTACTCTGCACAGAAGTTAAATAAGCAGGGTGACAATATACTCTGTAACATACTTCTTTCCCAATCTGGAACCAGTCTGTTGTTTCATGTCTGGTTCTAATTGTTGCTTCCTGACCTGCATAGAGATTTCTCAGGAGGCAGGTAAGGTGTTCTGGTATTCCCACTTTAAGACTTTTCCATAGTTTATTGTGATCCACACAGTCAAAGGCTTTGGCATAGTCAATAAAGAGGAAGTAGATGTTTTTCTGGAACTCTCTTGCTTTTTCTATGATCCACCGGATGTTGACAACTTGATCTCTGGTTCCTCTGCCTTTCCTAAATTCAGCTTGAGCATATGGAATTTCACAGTTCATGTACTGATGAAGCCTGGCTTGGAGAATTTTCAGTATTACTTTACTAGCGTGTGAGGTGAGTGCAGTTGTGTGGCAGTTTGAACATTCTGAGACCTGGTCAATCCCTGGGTTGGGAAGGTCCTCTGGAGAAGGAAAAGGCTACCCACTCCAATATGCTGGCCTGGAGAATTCCATGGACTGTATAGTCCATGGGCTCGCAAAGAGTCGGACATGCGTGAGCGACTTTCACTTTCACTTTGAACATTCTTTGACATTGCCTTTCTTTCGGAGTGAAAACTGATTTCTTTGGAATGAAAACTTATCTTTTCCAGTTCTGTGGCCACTGCTGAGTTTTCCAAACTTGCTGGCATATTAAGTGCAGCACTTTAACAGAATCATCTTTTAGGATTTGAAATAGCTCAACTGGAATTCTACTTAGTGCTCTATGGTGACCTATGGGAAGGAAATCCAAAAAAGAGGGGATCTATGTATATGTGAGGCTGATTCACTTTGCTGTAGAGCAGAAACTAATACCCCATTGCAAAGCAAATACACTCCAATAAAATCTCATTAAAAAAACACTCTGTTAGAATTTTTTTCTTATTTTTATTTTAAAGAAACTAAAGCTTGAAGCTTTTATTTTTGAAGAAAGTGAAGCTTGAAGAGTTTTCTTGCCCACAGTTGGCTTATAAAAAGAGCTAGTATTCTAATCTTCTGCTGTCTGAGTGAGGTATAAGCTTGATAAATCTAGTAAAAGATAGGAACCCTACATTAATTATTATTTTTGTCTCCTCAAGTTTCATTATGAGAATGAGAGAATAAGAGAATGAATGAATGAATAATATCAAAGATAATGGGATAAAAAATGTTCAGGACATGAGCAAGGAGATTTCTAACCTGTTATTAAATTAAAAACAAACACACACACAAAAACCTTTCCGAGCAAATTGGTGATCTTCAAAAGGAACAGGAGGGATCATTTGGAATTGTTCAATTTTGAAATTGACATCACTAAGAGATTTTCTTTTATCCTTTTCTCTCAGAATAGGCATGCTTTTCTCATGCCTTACTTATTCTTGCAGCTAAATAGTCAGCATTATTAATGACTGAGCAACCAATATCCAATCATATCATTAATGTCTTAGTGGGGAAGCTTTGGGTGTTTAGGAAGGACATGGTGGTGAGGAGGTCGTCACTTCTGGTAATCTTCTACTTGGACTCTTTTCTCTAGGCTTTTGGGTGAGTCATTAGATTTGTCTGAGGAGGCAACTGCTATTTGTAACCCTGTTTTGCCAGTGAACTTTATCCTCAACTTCTTGAATTCAACTCTAGCGTCTTCCTGTTCTGCTTGCCTCTGGCTGTTTCATTTACTCTCTCCTCATCTAATAAGATTTATTTGGGTTGAATATTCACACTACTCTTGCCTAAACCAACTTTCTTCCCTCCTTTTTGCTTCTCTGCTGTGGAGGCATTCAATTCATGCCAGTTTTATGACTTGGGAGAGAAGTTTTACTTCTTTTTACTCTCTGAACACTCTGAGAGTCTCTGGGGCTAGAGCAAAAAACTCGTGATGCTGGCTGTTTATCTCAGTTGGAGCGAGGAGCCAGGGACGGGGCAGAGGGGAGATTGTCTACTTGTCTGATTTCACAGGACCCATTTCTGTGCTTTGCCAAATGGGAAGGAAGCCTCTATCAGACTGGACAGATACATATTCTTTTTTTTTTTTTCCAGACCAAAATACTCACTAGAGAGGAGTGTTCTGCTAGCAAAAGACATCCCAAAACACGAAGCTGTCGTGCTGGCATCGTCCTGCCAGTGGTTGTTTTCCTTCCTGCTGTCTCCAGTACCCCCAGCCCTGAAGCAAAGGGCCCCTCCGTACAAGGGTGGAGATTGCTTCCCAGCTGCGGCTATAACAGGGGCATCTATCCTCATCTGTTCCCCATCACTGAATTCTCCACTGCGCTTTAGAAACAAGCAGTGCAACCTCTGCCACCAGCAACACCGGCGGGATCTGGCTTTTAGAAGTAAGATTGAACGGCTATTAGCAGGGGTGAAGGCTATAACCTAACACTGTACAGAGAGATCACGGTAATGAAGTGACACAGCATTGTGGAATGGCGGGACCTGGAAGACTCTTTAGACATCTCACTGGCCAGCTTCTACCCTTTACAGGTGAAGAAACCCAGATCCAAAGAGGTTAATTGACTTATCCAAGGTCATATTGTAAATTGTTGCCCTTTGGTTGTTCGGGTCTCCCTTAAACAAAAAAAAAAAATTTTTTTTTTCCCAAGACCTCTAAGAATTCTGAGTTCATAGCCCATTGGCTTTAGTAGTTTAAATGCTTCCCTTTAGAACTCATTCATTGGTGGTGTATCACGGGAACCTATCACAAGCATGCCCCATATGTTGTAGGTGATTAAAAATGGGGAAAGATGTTTCTGAACCTAATATCTCACAGGTTAATTGGAGACTTCAGAAATAGAAATAGCAAGAGGAAAAAGGGAATGCTTGATGTATGTATGCACATAAATGCTGTATATAAAGAGAGTTCTATGGATCAGGTGTCATGCTTTATCTTAAAGAAACTAAAGAACATGTATTTGTGTTAACATATAAAGGGCAATTAAGTTATTCTTTGGACTATCAAACAAAAGGGATGAATACAGATTTATACTTTGTGTTCTATAGTATGAACTCTCCATGTGTGGAGTTTCCTGGATATTTCAGCAGTCGCCCACATCACTGAAACTATGCCTTCAGCCCACAAAAAAATTCCATCTAAATCTTGGCTCCTTGAAACACAGCTTCCTCTTTTTAAAAATTATTATTATTATTATTCCCATTTCACAAACATGGAAGCAGACCAACTAAGTGTAATGAATGTTAAGTGCTAGGTCATTTTTATTTTTATTTATTTATTTATTTGGCCATGCCACAGGGCTAATGGGAACTTACTTCCCTGACCAGTGATCGAACCCATGCTCCCTGTAGTGGCATATTGGAGCCCTACCCAGTGGACCACCAAGGAATTCCCCATAGCTTCCTCTCTTGATTCTTATTTCCTCATTTTTAACACAAGGTGGTTGGATTAGATGATCCTCAAGGTTCCTGCAAATTTCCACTTTTCCTTGATTAGTGAGTGGCCGAAAACAAAAAGCAAATTCCTCCAGACCTTCTATTAGGTTTGCATTTGGATCTGAGAAAAGTCCTAAAGCACCTCAGTAGTTTTAAATTATATTTTGAGTGGTAGAATACCCCTGAGGATCTTTTGTGACGTTCTGTAAGTAGCAGAGCTAGTTATAGAGCTGTATCGTGTTGATCTTGTAGTTCCTGGACAGATTTGGGATAATTATCATGACTTCCATGGGGGTAGAACAATATTTAAGGATCATAACAATGAAACTCAAATTGTACAGGCATGACAGTTTAACAATGTAACACATATTGGACAGTTCTTACTGAATTGATGAGTCCCTTTTGTCTAGCCATCAAAATAATTGTGAGAGGTAGATAAGCATTCATCTCCATGTGAACATTTCTGTGTTGCTGTTGGAAAACTATTTCTAAGGGTACAGTAGCAATAGATGCCACTGAAAGGCTCAAGCCCAGAATGATCATTTGAATAGTTCTTGTGAATGGCACAACTCATATTTATGGGTTCTAGGTACCACTGTCTCAGATACATTGAAACAACTTTGCCAGTGCAGCATTAGCCAGTAAGAATAGTCAATACTTACTGAGTACTGTCTGACTCTTTGCAACCCCAATGGACTGCTGCCCAACAGGCTCCTCTGTCCATGGATTTTCTAGGCAAGAATACTGGAGTTGGTTACCAAGCCCTTCTCCAGGCGATCTTCCCAACCCAGTGGTCAAACCCACATCTCTTACATCTCCTGCATTGGAAGGCAGGTTCTTTACCTCTAGTGCCATCTGGGAAGGCCAATTATGACCAGGAACTATACTAAATGTTTTGCATAAATTATCTTATTTAATATTCCCAATAATCTGAAGAAGCAGGTACTGTTATTATCTCCATTATAAACCCACTGAATATTAGAAGGTTAAAAAGCTTGCCTAAGACACATATAAAAACAACAAAGCTGAGACTTGAAACCAGTTATGTTGACCTCACTGGCCATAGGCTAATCACTATATAGTACCAGCTCCTGGCTTGCAATATTCTAGAAGACAGATGACTTCTAAGTTGCTTTGATAAATATCCTTTATCCAGGAAGATGATGACCGTGAAGACTGCGTAGTCTGTATGACGGTGGTGGGGGTTGAGGGTATGGGGGATCATTCATTTTTATTGATTTTAGTTAGTTGTATTAAATTCTGATCTTTCCATGATTTTGGCTAGCCGCACCTTGTGCCCATATGGATCTGCAGTGTCATTGGGTACCCGGCTTGGCAGGCTTCCTTCCTACGAAGAACCTTCACCTGTAGACACGAGCATGCATCATCCAGCCCGGGTCAGAGCAGTGGGTTCAGAAGCCGTTTCATTATTTAAATTTCTTATCTGCAGTGTTATATGAAATACCGTTAAGAGCTCCACGCTTTAGGATCTATGGAATATCAACGTATTTTGCAGCCTAAATCTAAAGCAATGGTGCTTAATAATTTATATGACTGCATTTCCCCCTTCTGCATGTGGTTAAAAATAATGAAACAGAGAACCATGCTCTCTGAGAATGTTACAGGCCAATTTATGATTCTAATTCTCGGTTTGGCCATCTGAAATATACGATTTTAGTAGCTTTTTAGCTTTAACAGTTATTTCTTGAAAGCAATTCCTACTTGCATTGCTGTTCTGTAAATGTTTCGGCTTGAAAGGAAAAAAAAATGTGTCCTTCAAACAAGCGTGTTTCTTTCAGGGCTACTTCTGTATGTGAATTTCTCTGTGGTGACTTCCCAGTGTTTTCTGTTATCATCTTCTCAGTGTTCAATTCATTACCCCTGTTCATTATTCAATTTGTTGGGCTTTGAGCACCTGAATAATTGAAAGCTATGCAAGTATTATAAATTATAGTGTCCACGTTCATAATTCCCATTTTAGAGTTTATAGCTTCACTGTAAAAATTCACTGTGTTGGAACCTTACATACAAGGTCTTATATTGAAAGCAAATTAATTTATAAATATATTTTTTTCTTCCCTAAACTCAATATTTATCAAATCTTACATTTTTTTTCTAGTTATGATTTTTAAGACTTTTGCTGTTGCAGAAAGACCAATGAAAAAGGATGTTTTACATGTTCACTTATTCATTCTCTTTTGCAACAGATATTTACGGAGTGACTATTCCTTTGACAGTGGAAGGATGGGGTAGGTCAATCTGTTCTGTTTGAGAAGACTGAGAGGCTTTGCAACCCTTTAAGTTATGGCCTCCACCTCCCTCTGACATTCCAAAACCAAAAGGAACAAAAACACCCACAAACCAAATCCTCAGCAGACCTGCCTCTGTCGTCTCTGTCCTCTAGTGCTTTCTGGCCCACCTGGAGCCCTGAGCGCTGAAAGACCCTGCAGCTTTCTGGAGACAGGTAGCCTAGTTCTTTGCTCTGCAAACACATATGGAAACAATTCTTTTTCCCAATGAGAGTAAGAATGAAAGAGCCTCGGTAAGGCTTAAGGGACTGATGCCCTAGTCAGTAAGTGCCTGAGCTAGAAGACAGGCTGCAGACTCAAGTCTTCTGAATGCAAGATCAGCAGGGTTTTAAATTTTATCCTCACTGCCTCTGCATTGCTAGACTGATCAATTGATTGATTGGCCTTATCATAATAAAAATAGCTTTAATTTTTTTTTCTATAATTATACCAGCAATACCCACCCTTCTCCTTGTGAAAGCTGAAACAGTGGATGAAAGTAGAAAGCAGAAAGTGAAAACTCATCTGGAAACAAATTTGTGTGGCCCTAGTTCGACAGGCATTTCTGAAGCACATATTCTGTACGATTTGGTCCTGAGTAACTAATACAAATGTGGTTCCTGCCCTTAGCGTAAAATTGGTGAAAGACACAAAAACTAAGCATGAAAGTAAATGAATATATATTATATTTTTATAAAAGCTGAGAACAGAGAATCATGGTGGCACGTCAACAGAGGAGGTACTCCTTACATCAAGCTATTAGAAATAATCTCTTCTGGGAAGTAACATTGTAGGGGAGAGCCTCCCAAACTGTATTCTATGGCCCTGTTTATACATTTTTACTTTTTACAAAAACAAGATCATATGTGCATATTGTTTTGCAGCTTGCCTTTTCAATGTAACTGTGTTAATCTTCCATGTAAATAAGTATAGATTGAGTGTATTATATTGCAAGAATATATCATAATTTAAGAAAATCAATCCTTTATTGATGAATATTGATTTCTTTTTTTTTTTTTTTGCTTTCATATGCATTGCAAGAATGGACTTCCTTTGAAATATCCCTTGAGAGTGTATTTACCATTATTTCTTAGCACAAATATATATAGGAATAGAATTTCTGAAATTGAGTATATACATTAAAGTTTTGATACTATATTACTTGGATAATAACTTAGGTGTTCACCCACTTTATAGAAAGAATTTGAGCAACTTTTTGAGGTAGCTGGCAGGGAGTGTTTGATGGCTTCCTGGCCATTATGTCTATATATTTTGTTGTTGTTTAGTTGCGAAGTCATGTCCAACTCTTGCAAGCACATGGCTCCTCTGTGCATGGAATTCTCCAGTCAAGAATCCTGGAGAGGGTTGCCATTCCCTTCTCCAGGGAATCTTCCCAACCAAGGTATCGAACCCGTGTCTCCTGCATTGGCAGGTGGATTCTTTACTGATGAGTGACTGGGAAAGCCCAGTGAGTGGTTGAAGAGAGTGTTTTCTTTGCTTCTTAAGGTTTCATATTTTTTCTTGTGGGCTCTGGGGTTTATGTCCCTTTGTCATGCTTGATTTAAATGGTGCCTCATGTCAACCTATCATTTCTATTCAGAGCAGTATTTTCCTTAAAAATTTTGAGATGGCAAAAAGAAAAAGAATCTAATTAGGATATTTGTCCCATGGTAGATTATTGCCCTATACTGTTATTTTCTTATTCCTTTAAAAACTATTTCACATTTATGGAAAGATGAAGAGAATGATAATAATTAAAAATCTCATGTTACCACCATCCAGTTTAAAAAGTAAAACACTACCTATACGTTTGGATTCCCCAGTGTTCTGCATTCCTGTATACTCTTCTTGACTGTAATTCTTTTTCTTACCCCAAGGCAACTACTCTACTGAATGTAACTCTTCTCATTTCCATGCATTTAAAAAATAATTGCAATGTGTGGTGTATAATAAAATAGATAGTATTGCTTTCATGCTTTAAAACTTTTAAATAAATGATGTGCAATTTAGTTTTTTTTTTTTTTAATGCCCAACATCCTATTTGAGAGGGTCTTGTTGGTAACTTGTAGAGGGCCAGTTGATACTTTTTCACTGGTCTACAACATTGCCTTCTATGAATATACCACTATGTATCCATTCTAATCTTTTTTGTTTTAACAATGTTCTGTCACTGAATATTCTTGATCATAAGCGTAAAAAAACAGATTGCTATCCCCAAATGGATTGTAACCATTCCTATTCCCACAGCAGTGAGCAAGAGATTTAAGATCACTGTGAAATTATTTAACTCAGGAAATCAGGCAATCACCTAAACATCTTACATCTATTGTAAATAAGGTAACTGTCCTAAGCACTTAAGATAGATACAAAAAAATATAAGAGAATCTAAATAGAATATATATGCACAGTGAAATTCTTTGTAGACAAATACCTCCTACATGCTATTAATATATACTGTCCTAACTTCCCAAGTGGTACAGTGGTAAAGAATCCACCTGCCAATGCAGGAGACACAGATTTGCTCCTTGGGTTGAGAAGATCCCCTGGAGAAGGAAATGGCAACCCACTCCAGTATTCTTGCCTGGAAAATCCCATGGACCCAGGAGACTGGTGGGCTACAGTCCATTGCAAAGAGTTGGACACAAATGAGCACTTGCACAAGCAGTGGAAATACCAAAGTGATTAAGAAGGTAAGATCTGGCCAGAACTTAATAACAGAGGTATAGAAGACATCCCAGGAAGAAATGCTGTGAGTGACCCAAATAGTCCCTTTGTCCTTACTCCTGCTAGACCTTCTGTTCAGTGGTGATTATATACCACATTGAAGAATTTTCCAGTTTGCTAAAGAGCACAACTCAGAACTGAAAATATTTCATAAATGTTAACAGATGGCTTGATGATGCAAAAATTTATTATCATTGTTGGTAAATTCCAGATCTGAGACAAAATATATATTTAAGTAAACAGGCTTTTCATGATTCGAAGTGCACTTGAGAAAATTACAGCTTTCCGTGTATAGACTTTGGTTTGCTCGAGAACAAGGATTGTTATAAGAAGATATAAAAGCTACTTATTTTTTTATGGGACTTCTGCATAAATCTTCTATCTCTAAGATGATCTAGCGACATAAATTTTAGCAGCTTGTTTCTGTTTCACCTGCTGTGGAACCAGTGCTGTCCGACAGCAATATCCAGGGTGGAATTGAGCTATTTGCTGGTGTCATAAATAAGAAAGAATGTCATGGCTGTTTTCATTTGACTGAGCAGTAATGGAGTTAATTATACTTTCCGTCTCTTTGTTTTTGATCTGTGTTTCCAAAGTCATCTAAGCTTTGGAGAGTTCTCATATTTTAACTCTTCCCTTGTCTGATTCGATTTCATTGCCTCTGGGATTTCACAGCTATAGGTTACTACTTTCTTTAAATTTCCATCTTACATTTGTAACTGTGCAGATTGAGTTTCATATGAACTCTTCTTCAAAGAAAAAAGAGAGCTGGCATTATTTTGTGCAGATATGTAATTTTTAATTTGAGCATTTTATACAAGTTATTGCTGGAGAAGGAAGGATTTTAGCCTAATTTTCTAGTTGAGACAGACACAGGAGAAATAACTAACTTCTGAAGTGTGGACTAGCAAGCCTGGGGGATACTCAGAAGTGTATTTAGAATTTTCTTGAGCATTTTTGCTGAGAGTAGGAACCATTGTTGAAATGAAAGAGGATTTCCATGATTTTTCTGTCAAATTATTACTTATCAAGTTGAGAGATACAAAGTAGATAAATACACATATACATACAATAGATAAATAGTTGGAGACCTCAGCTTAATTTTTCATTATATTAATATTATTTGTCTGTGTCTACATATTCTGAAATACTTGGATTACTAAGTCACTATAGATACTTTAGTTTTAATTAATTATCCTTTTAACTTTTTGTTTATTTACATACTCGCTCATTTAATTGGCAGTTAAGCTCCCAAACAAGAAAATCGAGGGAGAAATTATTTGCATATTTTGATCAATACATATAACAGTGCACATTAAGGCATTTGAAAGTAAAATTTTTAATTTTTTGATTTTATAAATTGCTGGACAATTTATATTGGATACATAGGATACACAGTTGGGATATTGGATACATAGGAAAGCAACACATGTTATTCTCAAATATATACATACATACGTGCATATACATAACAACTTTATGGCTTAATTTTATTTAAACTGTGATTTTGCTTTTTAGTAGATATAACTCCTCTTTGGTAATGTTTCCTTGGTAATGAATGACTTCATACCATAGCTTTTTGATCCATCTTACAAGATTAGATTTGTTTTCCAAATGATTTAAACAATCTCTAGCTGCTTATTTTTATTGAAATTAAAAGTAAAGAAATCCTTAAATAAAATCATTTTATCTCATCTTTTATCTCCTGCACAAATGACTGTTACCTTTAGTCATGGTATTTCTATGATTGCCATCAATTTTTCTTTTTTTTTTTTTTGACCAAGCGGCATGCTGGATCTTAGTTCCCTGACCACGGATTGAACTCATGCTCTTTACGATGGAAGCTCTGAGTCTTAATCACCGGACTGCCAGCAAAGTCCCTCACTATCATTTTTATGATGAACTTATGAGTCAAGTTATTTTTCATTATGAAAATAAATAGGTAAATGTCAAAGAAATACACTAAAAATGAGATTTGCTGTTCAAAAGTTAAAAAAAAAAAAAAATTGCACTGACCCGGGCCCCTCCAAAAGAATGGAATTGAAAAGAATAAACAAAGCAACACAGTTAGGCCCGTTAGTAGCTGCTAAGTTTGTGTTTCCCAGGCAGTGCAATGGTAAGGACTCTGTCTGTCAATGCAGGAGACGCAAGAGACGTGGGTTCGATGCCTGGGTCAGGAAGATACCCTAGAGTAGGAAATGGCAACCCATTCCAGTATGCCTGGGAAATCCCAAGGACAGAGGAAACTGGCGGCTATAGTAAGCCACGCCTGAGTGCATGTGCACACATGCACACACACGCACACACACACACGCACACACACACAAGTTTCAGCCTCAGCGTTCTCTGTGTCTCTTATCTTTAACAACTGTGGGATTCAACACAAGTCACTGTGAAGTTTGACATATCTCTGGCATTTAAAGAAAAAAATGTACAAACCAGCATCCCAGCTTATTGGTTTTCTGAGTTGTTTAGGAAGCAACTTACAGGGAAATAGACTTTCTTTGTGGGTTTTATGAACACTACCAAAATTCCATACTTAAGAGTGACTATAACTGAGCAACAGCCTTTTACTAACGAAGGTCAAATGTTCTTCTCTTTGAAATCTTTCAGGCTTCCAAACCAGTTTGCTTATTGAGTTTCCCAGAACTCTTTTCAACTACCTGGAGCAGTTGAGCATGAAGAACACCATTCTCAATGTCTTTAGCTACAAATTGGTAAGCAAATGGGCTCCAGAGGCTGGGCGAGGAGGGGCACTCCCCTTCCATTCAGTCTGTTTATTACTGAGGAAGTTCTGATCAAGTTTATGGTGTTAAAGACTCCAACATATCAACTCCTTTGAAGAGCAGGACAAGCCATTGTAAATATGAACCATCAAAGCATTAGCCATTTCAATGAAATGAAGCAAATCAATTGTTTTTTAGAAAGGTGCCTTTCACATCTCCTCTCTCAGGCTTGGAGTTGCTGTATCAAGTTCACATTAAAACAACTTGTGCTAATGGGATTTTAGCGCAGGATCTTGGAAGGTCAGTGACTTGGCCAATAAACCGTGATTCCCTGAATCCGTGGCAAAACAATCACCTCTCTGCTTTCAAACCATTTAAAGCAATTCAGTTCACGTATTAGCATTAGGATAAAAACGAAATAGCTAAAATAATTGAGGTTACTCTGGTTGTGAGTTTGCTTCTAACAGTCAGCTGCTTTTTCACTGAATATGGTTATTAATTGTTTTTCTCCCCTAAATGTGTTACAGTATATTAAATTGACATGTCAGATGCATGTAGATATAAGAGATATTATTTCTTGAAATCAAAACATCTTTAGTTAATCTCTTGGAATTTTGTGTTCTGGAAAATAATTTCAGCTACCAAGAGGATGGCTGAATGTAATTTCTGTATAAGTCCAAAAGGTAATCATTACTGTATTATACTCTGATTATTTCCTATAACACACTGAGTGCCTTGTATTCAGCAAACACTGAACTAGATATTCTCATGTGCTCCCTCATTGAATGTGAATATCATCAGCCTTTGTGCTCTGTGAGCTTCTAATGATCAGATCTCATTATATGTCTTTTCTTATCCTTAGGACCAGCAACATGCCTGGTGCATAATATGTCCTCAAAATCTTTCTGTTAGATAGACGTAAATATATGTACTTAGTTTCTTAAAAAATTAACTTCTAGCCAAGAATTTGAATTCAAGATGTTTAACCCTTTGGAGAAGGATAAACAAACGGTTGCACTACGGAATATTTTTTTCATGTAGTCACACCAAAATTCTGTCTTAATTTAGAAGTAAATGCTATGTTTAAATTGAGAAAGGACCGAATGAGAGAAACATATTTTGCCAAAATATTTCATTTGTATTTAAAAAGTTATTCAGCAGTAAAAATTAACCAGGCTTTGGGTAGAAGTTTGGGATATTTATTTGAACGACTGAAGCAGCTTACCATATATTAACTAAAACTAGATAATGAAAAGCAGAACACTTAACCTGTAGTCAAAGAATTAATTCTCTCTACATTGATTAGATGATAGTTTTGTGCACAATTTACCATAAAGATGGGTAAAGTGGGTAGATAAAGATGGGTAGGTGGGTAGATAGGTAAGCTGTTGTTGCTGTTTAGTTGCCAAGTTGTGTCTGACTCTTTGTGACCCCATGAACCATAGCCTGCCAGGCTCCTCTATCTATGGTATTTCCCAGGCAAGAATACTGGAGTGGGTAGCCGTTTCCTTCTCCAGGGGATCTTCCCGAACTGGACCAGTGTTTCTTGCTTGGCAAAAGGATTCTTTACCATTGAGCCACCAGGGAAGCCCCAGATAGGTAAGTAGGCATATAGATATATAGATAGACAGATGCCTATACACATACACAGGCAAATAGAATTACTTTTGGAAGGTAATGTTTGATGAGAGACACCTCTTCTTTCTCACAGTTTCTTATCTAAACACTAGAAATAACACTACGTTTGATAGCTTATGATAATTGATGAAACTATTTTAGAAAAATGATATGACCACTTTAAAACACCTAGACTTTTTAAAAACTCAGATTTAATGAGTACTAAATATTCTGAAAAATTATATAACTATCCTGGTGGCCTGAATTCAAGCTCCAGAACTATTTCTGGAATACTTCAGGTACATGATTTTAGGAGGTTCCTTTATCTTTCTGTTCTTCAGTTTTCTTATTTCTAAAATAAGGTTGTTGGAAAAGTCAAGTATTAGGAAGTGACAGTGTAATAGTAAAACCTTGGGCTCTGGAGTCATCTGCTTGAGTTTGAGTCCTAAATCTACTGTATGCTGGCTGTGTGACTTTAAGCAGGTTACCTAACTTCTCTGTGCTTCGGTTTCCTCATTTGAAAATGGGGAGACTGGTAGCCTTCTTTAATTGTGCCAGTACAATTTAGCGAGTAGTTTGCTATTTCCTGATTCAAAATACTACCTTTACCATATATTAAATTCTTACATAAAGTATACAGATTGGTGACTTTCTAATGTATTCATTGTTCAGTCTCTGTAACACTGAACTAGAATATTTGCTCCTGGAGAAGGAAATGGCAACCCACTCTAGTATTCTTGCTTGGAGAATCCCGTGGACAGAGGAGCCTGGAGGGCCACAATCCATAGGGTCGCAAAGAGTCAGATGCAACCATATTGGCTTAGCATAGTACATTTTGTTAATTGCTTTAGCTTTAAAAGACACACTTTAAATATAAAAATTCAATTCTCTGTCTCTATACACACACACATGCACTCGTGAGCATACACACACACAGTTTTTGCAAACTCATTTTTCCTTGTGGTGAACTTAGAATCACTTTGTAAAGACATAAATAAAATTCCATTTAAGTGTGATAAAAATTATATCAATCCACAAATTAAATCAGGAAATATTGACTATTAGATATCACCAGCCAGAAATAAGTCAATTATTTTCTAGTCTTCTTTCACATCCCTTGGGGAAATTTTCTGCTTTTCTTCATAAATGACTGTATGTTGCTTGTTGTATTCATTTCTGACCCCTACTGATTTTGATATTTATTTTGCAACAAGTCTCCTTTCTAAATTATCTTGTTACGTCTAACAGTCTTTCAGTGGATCTTTTATGATGATCATCTGGATTTTGCACAATTTTCTAAGAAAGATCTGAACTTATGTTTATAATGATCATGGATTGTTGCCTCAAGTGTTGTTAAATTTCTCCAATGTATATAGTTTTAAAAAATAAAGGCAAAGATACATCCTACTCTAAAAAGATTCAGGAATTTATATTAAATTACTGAATGAAAAATTTATTGTTAACATATTCTGCAAAAAATTTAATTCTACTTATAATTGCATATTTCCCACTTAATTATGCATTTTTCTAAATTCTGGAATACTATAATTCTTTACCTTTCTTATTTTAGTCCTTATAACTCCTTAAAATATAGGAAAATTAAAAGTCCATTAAATGGTATCCATTATTACCTAATATTGTAAGGTCAGCTATGGACAGTGAGCAGCTACAATACTTGTCAAGTTTGATTGTTTTGAAGTCTGAACACAGGATTCATTTAATGGCACTCACTTATTTGTACCAAGAAATAAGGCTGATCTATGAAATAATCTGGTTTGAAACAGGTTAATGGCAGGAATGTTGAGCTTGTTACCTAAGTGTTGAAAAAAAATCTATAAGTAGAAAGGAGAATTCATTTAAACTGAAAATATAACATTTTTATTAGCTAAGAGGAAAAACTGATCCTCATTTTTCTATATCATTGATACAGTTATTCTAAACATTACTTTGCCAACAAATTAAGTTGGAATTTCCGATGTAGCTCTCTTCAGAAAACTTCCTTATTTAGGGATCTTATTAAGCCTAATTATGACTGAACATTAACAAACAATACAAATAATGTTTATTCTTATAAGCTTTGTCTATAAGTTATCAATGAAGCATCCGCTGGATATCTAAGTCCTAAAATTTTAAGATTTGGGATTGTGTACACAGGTGGTGGAGTCAGGCAATCTTTTATTTACACATAGAAAGAGAAGGATTATTGTATTTCTGCTGGCAATTTCCAAAGAACTGAGTAAACTTTCACTAAGTGAAAAAGGAGGAAAGCAGGAAAGAATTTGAATGCCAAACCCTTTATGAAGCAAAGAAAATCTTACTAAAAGAATAGATGGATAAAGTCATAGGAGTTATTGGAAAGGATATCTGGTGAAAGTGAAAGAGGAGCTTGAAAAAGCTTAGGTTGGCTTAAAACTCCACATTCAAAAAACTAAGATCATGGCATCCAGTCCCATCACTTCATGGCAAACAGAAGAGGAAAAAGTAGAAGCAGTGAGATTTTATTTTCTTGGGCTCCAGAATCATTGTGTACAGTGACTGCAGCCATGAAATTAAAAGACACTTGCTCCTTGGAAGAAAAGCTATGACAAACCTAGACAGCATATTAAAAAGCAGAGACATTACTTTGCCAACAAAGGTCCGTCTAGTCAAAGCTGTGGTTTTTCCAGTAGTCATGTAAGGATGTGAGAGTCGGACTATAAAGAAGGCAGAGAGCCGAAGAATTGATGCATTTTAATTGTGATGCTGAAGAAGACTCTTCAGAGTCCCTTGGACTTCAAGGAGATCAAATTAGTCCATCCTAAATGAAATCAACCCTGAATATTCATTGGAGGGACTGAAGCTAAAACTGAAACTCTAATACTTTGGCCACCTGGCGTGAAGAACTGACTCATAGCATTTTATGTATAATAGGCATTGAATAAATATTTTTTGGTTCAAAGAATGAAACTTCCACTGGATACTTCCAAGAGCTTAGACATTTCGAAATTAAAATCTAGGGGACTTCTCTGGTGGTCCAGTGGTTAAGACTCTGTGCTGTCAATGCAGGGGGCACTGGTTTGATCCCTGGTTGGGGAAGTGGGATCCCACATGCTGGGGGAAAAAAATACAATTAAACTAAAAATCTAGTCTGCAGCTTAAGTCATATGAATTGAGGCCAATATTGTCCATGTACTTTCATCAAAAACACATTGTTACAGATGTTATCTCATTCTGTGAAATTCTTTACTAAATGATACATATGCTGGCTATTATTATTTCAAAGGCATATAGTATTTAATATTATTTCTAAGTCATGAAGTGTTTTAAAAATGTGTTTTTGAATAAGAATATAATACTTTTGTACCTCATTATATTCTACATTATATTTCGAATAAAAGTATCTTTTTATAATAAAATTTAAATGAACCAGTCTGTAAAAATAAAGAAAGCCCTAAGAAAAGTGTTTTTCAGCCCTAAGAGCCATTAAATATTCTGGAATATTCTGGCTTTAGGCAAATCCTCCCAAACTATAGAAGTCATAAAACGTATGTTTACTGAGTTTAAATGATCTCAGACTTTCACAGTCATTCTTTTTCATACAAAATTAACGGTTCCTTAAATTCTATAGTGCTTTACAATTTCCAAACGTTCCACAGGTATGATTTCATATAATCCCATAGTATCCCACTTTTTCCTCCTCTGCCCCTATATGCCCCACCCTCCATCTTTCCCCCACTGATAACTGCTAGTTTGTTCTCTACATCTTTCACACTTCATTCTTGGTCACTCACTCCTCATCAACCTTTTTATCTACTACAAACGGAAACTATATCATTTCAGTGGTACTGCACATCTGTCCATTTGTACTGCACGTCTGTATAGCAAAGGCAGTGCTCCAGTGTTTGAGGCTGCTGAGACTGGAGGAAGTCAATGAAACTTCCAGAAATCCTCATATGCTCAGATACACATGCAGCTATTGTCCATTAGGGATAGAGGGGGATAACAGCACAGTATCTCGGTTGAGCTATGAACACTAACTCCCATTTCGGGTCTTGTTTGCTATTATGCACTCAAGTCAATAACTCAGCCCATCTTAAATTTTGTCCTTATCTAGATGGTAGAACTGGCAAATATAACAGAAGGAACACGTGGAAAATGACTTTAAAAAATCATGTTACATCTGTATTTCCAGCTGATACTTGGATCAATAGAAATGAAGCTTTAGTGGCCAGTATAAAAGGTTGAAGTTCTTTAAATTTTCATCTATTCTTTTAAAAACAGTCTCTGACTTAAAAAAAAAAATCTATTCTCTCTTTCTTTCTTGAAAGAAATTTGAAAAGATGTGTCTAAGTAATTTCAGTTTACATAACTATAAGAAAAACAAAAGGATTTAGAGACTTGGCTCTATGCCAATAAATCATTCCTCTCCATTATTGGCTACTATCTATTTTATGAGCTTTGACTAAGCCACAAACACTCTAACAACATAAAAGCCTAATTTAGTAGACCATGCTAATGAGAGAAATGTCTCGTACATTCTACAGGTAATGAAATATCCTATCAGGTAATGTTATGATGTTTGCATTTTTTTATTTTCATGAATATCCAATCATCTTGAATGAATTAATTGAGATCCAAGAGTAGTAAATGTACAATTATCTGACATACATACCTAGCTAACAAGTATAAAATATTTGCATTAGGCACCATCCATCAGCTTTATGTTATTTTCCATGTTCATTATGATTGTAGGCTCAAATAGCAATGGTCATTAAACTGGTGAAGATACTAGCATGCAAGCAGTTGTGTGGGAATGAAAGCTTTTACATTCATCTAGTTGCAATATAGTATTAGCAAAGAATTAAAAATATTATTTGTCACTTTAAAAAAACATGTGAACAACTCTTATTGTTTAGAATATAAGGACAAATTAATGTAACAGATGAATTACTTTTATCAGTGGAAGAAGGCTGAGTAAAAACAGGCTGCTTTCAGTTCTAGCTGAGTGGTCCTTTCTACCAGGAAGGAAGACCTTCCTGAATATCCTTGCTTGGCTGATGGTCCCTCTCATGTCTTTCATAACCTATTGCCCTTTGTAAACCTTTTCATAGCTCTGATTAATTTCATGAAAATTATCTATTTTTCTAACCCACTGGCCTATATTTATTATCTTTGTCCAGTGCCTGAAAGAATACTTGATGCGTAGGTACTCAACAAATATTTATTAAACTAAGTAAATTACCCAGAGGGGTAATTTTTATATGTAATATCTATTAAACTAAGTATTACTTGAAGATATATGAATATAAATAAGCTTTTTGGCGTCTACAAAATATGACTTTGTTATATATGAATTCATATAAAATATGGCTTTCCTGGTGGCTCAGGATGGTATAAGAATTTGCCTGCAGTGAAGGGGACCCTGATTCGATCTCTGGGTTGAGACAATCCCCTGGAGAAAGGAATGACTTCCCACTCCAGTATTCTTGCCTGGAGAATTACACGGACAGAGGAGCCTGGTGGGCTACAATCCATGGGGTCGCAAGGAGTCAGACATGACTGAGCAACTATACTGTATATCCTATATTGCAGATGTCAATAAACATTTTCTGTAAAGAGCCAGATAGTAAATATTTTCAGATGTCTGAATTTTCAGATGATGTGGCCAGTTAGTCCTTATCACAACTAATCAACTCTTCTTTTGCAGCTCAAAAGCAGTCACAGAAAACACATAAATGAATGAGCATGGCTGTGTCCTAACAAAACTTAATTTTGGCATACTGAATTTGAGCTTCATGTAGTATTCATGTATCATGAAATATCTTTCTTCTTCTTTTAACCACATGAAAGTATAGTATTCATTCCTAGGTCATGGACTGTATAAAAACAAGTGGTTAATCCCTGCCACATCGTGTGGAATTCTACATTGCTGTCATCTTCACCTAGTCACTCAGATAATAGTCTTTCCTTCTTAATTGTAAAAAAAAATTATGAAATTAATTAATGAATATTTGGACTCTGCAATCTGTGTGGAAATTGAATTTGAAAGGTTAATACTAAAAATAGGAGGTTTTTGTAGTAATCCTCATCAGACATAATGATGACCTGAACTAGTAGAAGGAACAAATAATGACTAGAGCCCAAAAATATTTAGGAAGTTTATATCACTGGTCCTTTATAATCAGTTGTTTGGAAAGACATCAAAAATAAGTTCAAACTTTGGTGTCTTTTAAGAGCTTCACCGGTGGCTCAGTGGTAAAGAATCCAGCTGCAATGCAGGAAACTAAGGAGGTGTGGGTTCGATCCCTGGGTTGGGAAGATCCCCTGGAGGAGGAAATGGCAACCCACTCCAGTATTCTTGCCTGGAGAATCCCATGGACAGAGGAGCCTGGCGGGCTGCAGTCCATGGGGCCACAAAGAGTCGGACACGACTGAGCATTCACACACCATGAAGATTAGGAACCCAGGAAAAGGAGGAGTTTTGGGGAAGAGTTGGAACCAAATTGGACACACAGAATTTTAGGTGCTTGAGTGATATCTAGATGAAATATCCTAGAAGGGGATTTGAATAAATGATCCAGACCCTGAAGAGAACTACCTCTAAAAGCGTGAATTTGTTGGTCATTTACATACAATAATTGCTGAAACCATTAGAAGTAAGTAAAACTCTGACTGCTCAGGATAAAATATAACAAGTCAGTTAAGCCTTGGTATAAATGTAGAAACACAAACACTTAAATGTAGGAGAAAGACTAGGCTATCATGAGTAAGAGGGATGAAATGACCAGAGATGGGAGGACAGTCAGGAAAATGGAGAGTTTGGACGCTGAGAAGATGGAAGTAGGTATCAAGTGCCATAGAGAAATACAGTAAGGTGCTTACTTGGATTTGAGAATAAGATGATTGACATTTTAGCAATCTAGGGATAGAAGTCATGTACTCAGTGGGTTGATAGGCACTGAAAATATGAAATTAAAGCTACACTTTAGAGAAATTTTTATGTGAAAGGAGGGTTGGACTGAAGATAGAGAACTATGAGGTGAAGGTCAGTTCTTTCTTGTCTGGGAGAGGCTTTTCTATGCTTAGGTGTCGAGGTCAATGAGCTAGAAAAGAGAGGGAAGAGGAAAGAAAGATGCAAGAAAGGAGGTGAGGGAGTAGAGTCACGATTTTGGTAGAAGGAGGAATTAAGGACACATTGGGTTTAAATAGGGGAGGGGGAGGTCAACTTTTCTCTAACACTGGAAGAAGGGACGTTAGGAATGAGCATGAATAGGAAGAAACTAGTAAACAGAATAGCAATTGAGAGAGAATGCCTTAATTTTATGTATAAAAGGTAATTATCTTTTGAAGACTGGAAGGAGGCAGGAGCTGAAAAGAGAGAGGATGGTGTTGAAGGTTTGAAAATACATTCAGGGAAATGGGAGTAGACTGTGGACAAGAAACAGATTAGACCCCAGTGTTCACAGCAGCACTGTTTTCAATAGCCAAAACATGGAAGCAACCTAAATGCTCATTGACAGATATGGATAATAATGTGGATTTTATATATACATATATATAATGGAATATTACTTAACCACTAAAAAGAATGAAATATGTCATTTGCCAGCAACATGGGTGGATCTTGAGATTATCATATTAAGGGAAGTCATACAGGAAAAGGCAATTATCCTATGCTATTGCTTATATGTAGAATCTAAAAAAATTATGCAAATTATCTTATTTACAAAACAGAAAGAGACTCATAGACATAGAAAACAAGCTTTTGGTTACCAAAGGGAAAGGGTGAGGGATGGATAAATTAGGAGTTTGGGATTAAAACATAGATGCTGGTGGTTTTTGTGGTTTAATTGCTAAGTTGTGTCCGACTCTTGAAATGCCATGGACTGTAATGTGCCAGGCTCCTCTGTCCATGGGATTTCCCAGGCAAGAATACTGTAGTGGGTTGCTATTTTCTTCTCCAGGGGATCTTCCCGACTCAGAGATCGAACCTGAGTCTTCTGCTCCTGCAGGGCAGGCGGTCTTCTGCAGTGTAGGCGAATTCTTTACCAACTGAGCCGCCAAGGAAGCCCAGTTCAGTTCAGTTCCGTTCAGTCGCTCAGTCGTGTCTGACTCTTTGTGACCCCATGAATCGCAGCACGTCAGGCCTCCCTGTCCATCACCAACTCCCGGAGTTTACTCAAAGGAAGCCCAACATACATACTATTATATATAAAACAGATAACCAACAAGGATAACTAGGTTAATACAAGATACTGAGTTGAGAGAATAGCACAGGGAACTATACTCAATATCTTATAATAACCTACAATGGAAAAGAATATATATATATATGCAACTGAATCACTCTGCTGTATACCTGAAACTAATGCAACATTGTAAATCAGCAGACTTCTGAAATTACAAGTTTGCAAGAGTTTCATGACTGCTTGACTTTTCTCCAAAGTTGTGCAGTTACCTGGATCCAGAGTTGGGATTTGGGTGGATGGATGTAGGAGATACATATGTCAAAAGACATTGAGAAATGAGGGAGAGAGTAGGTGCATAGGAGTTTCTATGATCAAGCACAGGGTTCAAGTTGACTTCGAAAGGAAAAGAAGCCCAGAAGAATTCATGGCATTGGAGGTCTCTATGGGGTAAGGCTGACTGCAGGCAGAGCTGGAGGGCCACGTGGTTTGATCAAGGAATTTAAGATTTTCAGGATTGTGGATCTGGTGGAAAAACAAAGCTAGATAAAACAACTCCATGGCACAGCCAAGAGAACGTGTAGTTGAAGAAGAGGTGAGGTGAAAGTTGGCATTTAGAAGTAACAGTGGATGAATCAGGTAGCAGAATGAGGGGCAGTGACTTGGAGGTAGGTTGAGACAAGGATAATCAGGGTTGGTGTGGAGTTCACAGCATGGCAGAAGTTTAGAGAAGGATGGTCTCAGATGTACATCCTTAAGGATGGATGCCTGGAGGGACTCTTACTGTTCAGAGAAATACAGTAGCAAGTATTCACACTGATACGTGCTCCAGAGAGGGAATCTCCTTCTCCTCCATCCTCTCCTCAAAACTGCAAGCACCCTGAATGACAGACCCAGTCATAACTCTAGTCTTTGCATCACCAAATTGCTGTGACCTTAACCTAGAAGTGGATGAAAGAAAACATGTCTGATCTGATGTTACACGAATTTTCTTCTTTTTCTCTCTCGCTCACCTTCTTGATTCTGTATTTTCTATTGATTGTTCTCCTCTGTAACCTGTAGTGGGACATGCTTTTTCTTGCATCAGGAATTTTACTAATGGTTTAGGGAATTCTTGCTCTCTTTGTGTAACATTGTTTAAACGGAGACTGTGAAGAGTCTTTTTCAATAATTTATCTCTTGGGTGTTTAATGGCACAGACCTGAGGGGGGAGACTTCTGTACAAGGTTGACTGCAGTTTTTATTAGGTCAAGACTGGCATCCCTATTCTATGATCAGTAGAATAGTTGTCTTTCTCATTCTCTAATCAGGCTTTTTAACGGGGGGTTCACAGAACCCCAGGGAATCCAGAACTCTGGGAATCCATGAAGTTACATGCAAAGTTGTATCTGTGCATTTTACCAACCAGAGAGCCCCTGACTTTCTCCAGCCCTCGTAAAATTCAGTGCAAACCACAATGACCTATAACCATCATGTACTGATCTGAGAAGCTGTTCAGGGGAAGGCTTCTATATAACTCTTTAAAAAATTATTATTTTTATTATTTATAAAAGTTTAAAATTTTTATACAATTTTACACATCACCTTCTATTTATCGTTATTATAAAATATTGGCTACATTCTCTTGTTGTATAGTACATCCTTGAGTCTACCTTACACCCAATAGTTTGTACCTCCCATCACCCTCTATGTTCCAACCCCCACCCCCACCTCACTGGTAACCACCAGTCTGTTCTCTGTATCTAGGACTATCTGAATCTCTGCTTCTGTTTTGTATATCACTCCCTTTTAATTGGAAGAGAGCAGCTTCTTATTGTGTGTGACCTGACTCAAGTCCATCTCTCACTATTTAGAAGCATGGACATTTCTTGGGTAGCACCAGCAGGCTTCCTTTATATGCAACAACCCGGGGTTCTAAATCTAATTCTTTTGTTTTTACCTTTAAATAGACCATAATGAAGGCTGAGGGCCAAAGAATTGATGCTTTTGAACTGTGGTGCTGAAGAAGACTCTAGAGAGTTCCTTGACTGCAAGGAGATCAAATCAGTCAATTCTAAAGGAAATCAGCCCTAATATTTATTGGAAGGACTGATGCTGAAGCTCCAATATTTTGGCCACCTGATGCAAAGAGCCAACTGATTGGAAAAGACCATGTTGCTGGGACAGATTGAAGGAAGGAAGAGAAGGGGATGACACATGATGAGATGGTTGGATGGCATCATGAACTCAATGGAAATGAGTTTGAACAAGCTCCGGGAGATGGTGAAGGACAGGGAAGTCTGGCATGCTGTAGT
The DNA here is from genome assembly GCF_910594005.1 of Cervus elaphus. Lineage (NCBI taxonomy): Eukaryota > Metazoa > Chordata > Mammalia > Artiodactyla > Cervidae > Cervus > Cervus elaphus. The sequence continues at coordinate 23,948,343 of NC_057828.1, read as the reverse complement.
CCATGGGGTTGCAGAGAGTTGAACACAACTTAGCAACTAAACAACAAATAACAGAAAAAAAAACACACTGTCTTCTGGGTACAACGATGAGTAAGAAGCCTGCATCCTCAGTAAGCTTATTGTTCTGAATATAAACTGCAGGCTAGATCATAGGAGAAAGAACAAATAAAGATATTAGTGAAATGGCAGGGGGTGGGGGGCACTGAAATGTCACTGTGGGAGAAGACTGAGGACAAACAGACTCTGGAAAGAGGCTGGGGCTGGTGAGTGGGGTGAGAGGAGGAAGGGGAGGATTGGGAGCTGGTCTCTGATGGGACTCCCCACCATCTTCAGATGTCATCTGAAGGCATCGTTGGAGCAGAAATTATCTGCCTTGCCTCACCTCACCCTGATTCTTCAAAGGCAGCCACTTTTAACTGCATGAGCTTTGATTCTTTTTTTTCCCCCCTATTGGTCCTTGTTGGTTATGGACTTTAAACATAGCAGAGTGTACATATCAATCCCAAACTCCCAATCCATCCGTCACCCTCACCACTCTTCCCCAGCCACTGCCCTCCGACCCTGGGTAACCATAATTTCACTCTCTAAGTCTGTGAGTCTGTTTCTGTTTTGTAAATAAGTTCATTTGTATCATTTTTTCCTTAGATTTAACATATGAGCAATATCATATGATATTTGATATCTGGCTAACTTACTTCACTTAGCATGATAATCTCCAGGTCCATTCTAGTTCATTCTTTTTATGGCAGAGTAATAGTCCATTGTATATATGTACCAGATCTTCTTAATTAATTCATCTGTGGATGTACATTTAGAGTGCTTCCATATCCTGGTTATGGTAAGCAGTGCTGCAGTGAACACTAGCAGGCATGTATCCTTTCAAACCATGTTTTTCTCTGGATATATGCCCAGGAGTGGGATTTCTGGATCATATAGTAGCTATATTTTTAGTTTTTTAGGGAAACTCCATACTGCTGTCAAGAGTGGTTGTACCAATTTACATTTCCACCAACAGTGTAGGAGGGTCCTCTTTTCTCCACACCATCTCCAGCATTATTGTTTGCAGAGTCTGACGAAGGACGTTCTGATCGCTGTGAGGTGCTATCTTATTGTATGGATAGTTTTGATGTGCATTTCTCTGACAATTAGCAGTGTTGAGCATCTTTTTGTGGGCTTCTTGGCTATTTGTATGTCGTCTTTGGAGAAATGTCTATTTGGTCATCTGCCCATTTTTCGTTGGGTTGTTTGTATTTTGGATAGAGTTACATGAGCTGTTTGTAAATTTTGGAAACGAATCCCTTGTTTGTTGCATCATTTGTGAATATTTTCTTCCATCCTGTGGGTTGTGTTTTCCTTTGGTTTGTGGTTTCCTTTGTTTTGCAAAAGCTTTTGGGTTTAATTAGGTCCCATTTGTTTATTTTTGTTTTTATTTCTATTACCCTGGGAGATGGATTGAAAAAGATGTTGCAGCTATTTATGTCAAAGAGTGTTCTGTGTTCTGCCTAAGTTTTCCTCTAAGAGTTTTATAGTATGTGGTCTTGATTCTTGATTTAACAACTAGCAACAGTATCTTCTAACATTTCATCCTATCAGATAAAAAATTTAATTCCCTTATCACTTTCATTTTGCCTCTCTTCTGATTTTAGCCAGTACTTTTTGGTACTTCTATGTGTTACTCTTTATACTTTAAATAATACGCTTAAATTCCTTTCTAAAATATCATGTCAATTTTAAATAATATCTTTCTACTCTTTATGAATAAAGGTGAAATAAATCCTACTCCTGCACGATCCTTCATGTCACTTTCCCATTCCCACATCTCAGCCTCTCCCAGCTGACCCTGACTTTTTATGTTGTCCAAGTTTATTTTACAGAAGTTTACCTGAGAAATCTATTTCAGCTGTCTCAGGTGATTCTTATCTTCAGTTAACTTTGGTTGAGAACAGAATTCTGGACTGAAAAAGCATTTTCTCTTAGAATTCGAAGTATTTCTCCAGTGTTTTCTAAATACAATATTGCTAATAAAAACTCTGGTGCTAATTAATTCTTGTTTTTTGTATGTAGTCCACTTTTGGGTAGGTATTTTGAAATTTCGTACATGTGTATAAACATATATATATGTGTGTGTGTGTGTGTATATATATATATATATAAAACTATTTATATATGTGATATGTGCATACATATATATAGCTATCTCCTGTTAGGTATTTGATGAACTTTTTCAATGTGAAAAGCATGCTTTTCTTCAAATTCCTGGTAAATATTTATTTATTTATTCACTTGTTTGTTATTTAGTTTTTTCTATCTGTCCAATTTTCTGGTTTCTTTTTTGAACCTCCTTTTGAATGAGTCACAGACTTCCTTGGTTGCTTCTCCGCTTCTCCATAGCTCTTAACTTTTTTTTTTTGGCCGCGTCCCCCCTCCCCCGACCTCCTGCCACACACACACACATGCATGTGCACGCACACGCACACACACACACACGTGCGCACGCACACACACACACACACCTGGCATGAAGAATCTTAATTCCCAGACCAGGGGTCAAACCAACGTCCCCTGTGGTGGAAGCTCAGAGTCGTAACCACCGAACTGCCAAGCAAGACCCTGCTTTTAGTTTTTATTTACATCATTTTCACCTCATCAGCTCCCAGAGCACAGATATTTTGTTGTGTTCACAGCAACATCCACAGCCCATGCTTGATTCAGAGCAGTTGCAGGATAAATACTTGTCCTGTGCATGAGTAAATGAAAGAATTTTTTCCTCCCTTATCTTTATGCTTTATATTCTGGAATTCTTTTTTTAGCCTCAACCTCCAGTTTTTTAAATTGTATTTTGATGTCAGTCATCATATTTTTAATTCATAAGAGCTTATTCACTTTCTTTCAATGGTCCTTTCTCAAAGAAGCTTGCTCTTTTATAAATTTTGGGATTACCTCAGCTCCCTTTGAAGATGCTAATGGGAAATTTGTAAACACTCTCTCTATTCCCTGAATTCCGTGTTTCCTTTAGCATCTATTTATGCTATTAGATTTCCTCAAATCATTGTGGCTTTTAAAAACCCTTTTATTTTGTATTGGAGCATCGCTGATGAACAATGCTGAGATACTTTCAGGTGAATAGCAAAGCGACTCAGTCCTTCATGTATGTGTGTCCATTCTTCCTTAAACTCTCCCAGTCAGGCTGCCACGAGTTGTTTGGACTCTTAGTACTTTTGAAGGAGCGGCTCTCTAAATAAAGGAAGTTTGAGTGGATTTCCTCTGAGTCTTTGGAGTTGTTTTCCCTCCAAATACGTTTTGAGAAAGATTTGGCTGAGTGCAAAGTTGCTTAGATGGCAAATGATGATAGGAATTGAAAACCAGTTGTATAAGAGAAAAGAGCTTCTCAAACTTTCCTGTCCACACATATTACCTGGGGAATCCTGTTAAAGTGCAAATTCTAATTCCGTAGGTCTGGGGGGAAACCTGAGGCTCTGCAGTTCTGTAAAGCTCCCCAGTGCCTGTCTTGTTACCCGGAAGAGCACACTTGGCCTTGTGTGACCCTAGTCACCCTCTAGCTTCTTTCCTACCTTTGAGGATTTTCTTAAAATGGTTATGCATAGGCATTGGAGATTGTTGGATCGACTTAGTTTTTGTTGTTGTTTTTATTTAGTCAGTTTTAATTCATTTTAAAATGTGGGGATTATTTTAGATTATACTTGGATATATTTCACAGGAATAGCCTAATAAAGATCATGGTTTAACATAGTCAACGCAGGTGAGAAAACAAAGTTGCTTTAGATCAGCAAGTATTAAGGTGTGTCATGAAAACATCTTCAGTATGATCTGTCCTGTCAACAAACCCTTGTATCTGAAGCTGGAAAGCTGGTTAACAGAATCAAAGGATGCAGCTACTGTTTTAGCAAAGATCAACAATGTCTACTTTGATTTGGAAAATTGCTATTTTATATAAGAAGAATCCATATACACACAACATATGTCTATGGAAAAATCACAGGGCAAGTGACTATAGGGTTAACACTGAGTAAGTGGGCAGCTAAAGTACATGCCACTTTTGAGAATAAAAATAGTGTGTACCTTATTAAAAGCCGCCTTGACAGGGTCAGCAGCCTAGTCACAGAATACCTACCAAGAACAATTTCGATTTTAATAGCTTTTACTATGTATTTCATAAGCATGCCCATTGAAATTGAGTCATCAAGCCTCCCAGTTCCTCCAAGACAGATTTTAGCCTGAGAGCTTGGAGTAATTATCCCACTGGATGTTAGCCTGTGTAGCTATTTCAGCCTCGTTCATCATTTCAAACAGCTACATACTCTGCCTGCTAATTTCTTCCGATGGATTAGCTACTCTCACTTGTCTATCTTTTTTTATTTCTGGGGGGTGAAATATTGCCTTCTTCCCATGTTTTAATAAGCTGAGCAGGCATGCACCACTGCACAGCGCCTGACTCCTATTTCTTTCAGCTCAAAGAATGATCTTCTGGGGGAAGAGCTGGGTGTAAATGTGAAGGTGAAAACTTCGCCATTACTACCTGCAGCCTGAAACCAGCTGCTTTAAAAAAGGACTGGAAACACAGTTCAGAGCTGAGCCGTTGTGCGTTGATCTGAGTAGAGTACATTCAAGGCTGCTCTCTCGCCACTGTGTGACTGTATTACTTATCTGCTGCTTCTTTGGGGCTCTGATCTTTATTCCCATCCCAAGCCCCTGTATTTCATCTCTGCTCTGGCTGTGTGCCTCCCATTAGAAAACCACAATGCCCAGAACTATTCATTGCAGGGTATAACTTCCTCCGTTCTTCACAATAATGACCCTGCTGGAGGCTTTGAATTCAGGGGTTCAATGATTTCTTTATTCTCTGACCTCCCAGGGAGAACACACAATTTCACATGCTGGGACATCACTCCTTCTTAGGGAGGTGGTTAAAAAAAAGAAAAAAAGCAAGGGTCTTGACCACAAATCAACCAAGGTTTTAATCCTGTCTCTGCCACTCAGAAGCTTTGTGACCTGGAGTAAGTTATTCAACCTTTCTGAGTTTCAGTTTTCTCATCTTCATAATAGGGATAAATACATTTTTTCACTCTAGGATCATGTGGAAATTAACAAGTGAGACTGTGTGTACCTACCCTATAGGAGGCATCTCAGTGGTAAAGAATCTGCCTGCCAAGCAGAAGACGCGGGTTCTGTTCCTGGGTCGGGAAGATCCCCTGGAGGAGAAAATGGCAACCAACTCCAGTGTTCTTGCTTGGGAAATCTTATGGCCAGAGAAGCCTAGTGGGCTACTGTCCAAGGGGTCAGACATGACTTGAGCGACTAAACAATAGCACATGGAACTTTAACTATACTTCCTTTACCCTGGTAATTTAACAGGTCAGCATTTTCCCCTTGTGCCTGGAGTTATTGTCAGTTTGACAGCTTTACAGTGGATCTTAAAAATTCAGATGGAATGAAGACAGAAGCCAAGAAGGCATGCTGGTGAAATTCACAAGCCTCACTCACGTTCAGGCCCATCTTCCATGAGAAGATGTCTGCAGTGTATAGTCTAGCAGAGTCCACTGAATGCTCTCCTATGATCCCATCTGGGTATCTTGACACCAGTTTGAAAAACATATTTTCCTTGGATTGAAAACTGTTAACTGACCCTGGAGCCCAAGGTAAAGATGATAGCAAATGGACTGTTTCTTCGGATAAAGACTTTAAACTGATAAAGGCCATGATAGTGGGGGCTCAATTTTCCAAACTTTAGGAAAGATCAGTCTTCTGAGAGCTGCCAGTTTAAGGAGAAGCTTCTTCTTTCTTGGCCCCAGACCTATCCTGTATTTGCTGATAAATTGGAGATGGATAATTTTTATCCCACTCAGGAGGAATTGTGAAAGACAGTAATTGGTAATTCTTAGACAGAGTGGTGCAGCTCCCAAGTCCCTCTCAAGAGATTTTTGGGGAAATGTGATATCATTTGGAATGATGTTAATAAGAGCACTGCCTAGGATCAGAAACTTAGTGGAAGTTTTTTTTTTTTCCTTCAGAAACATAAAGTATCCATATTCTTCATTTACTCATAAATTATGTATGTGGGTAAAATCTTCATCATTAGAGAATGACCTTGATGTTAGGACACATTGATATTATAGGTGATATTCTTCTTTGAAATTCTGCAAATTTTTGACATTAGATATGGTTCAGTGCCAGTATCAAGATCATTAGTGTGGAGTCAAATATTCTTGTATTCACAAGGTAGTAATTAAAATGACGTTTCCAACTATTTATATATTTCATCCAATGAGATTGCCTATATATGTATATTTCATTTTCAATTTGTCATTCTTTGGGTTCTCTTATCTCCTTCCCCCATTTTTTGACACTGGGTGAAGTGAAATGGAGAAGGTACATTCACATTGGCAAAGAAAGGGCATAGTCCAAAGACCAGGCAAGAGAACTCCCCCACCCTATGAACCCTTTTTTCACTTCACTGGGGAAAATTCCTGGAATATGTGTTCCCTCTTTAATTTCAGTCTAGACCTACCCACTTATCCCCCCCCAATGGAACAAACAATTTCAAAACAACTTTATTATCTTAAGTGAAGAAATAAAACTTAGTGTCAGAAAAAATCTTTCCTAAAGGAAATCACTTTACTTATTCTATACAACCTGAATTTCACAACAGAGAAAAATTGTTACTACATATATTTACCATGATCATGAAGGCAACTTAAATGAGAACCTATCCAAAGTAGAAAACTGTCTCATAAAATATTAAATCTGCATCTGATCATGTTAATATACATGAAGTGTTGTTATAAAATAATGAGTTTATTTTTTTTTTTAAATTGGAGTATGGTTGATTTACAGTGTTGTGTTAGTTTCAGGGGAACAGCAAAGTGAATCAGGTATACATATTCTAAAGCAAATCTTTCTGATCCCATATAACCAAATATGCACCATCCTTAAAAGAGGCAACTTCATCCTCTCTGCTTCCTATGACCCTTCCTCAGACACTGCTTCACCAGGTGGCTTGAGTAAGACCCCAGTCTGGTTTTTGTGTCCAGAGAAATTGTGATTAAACACTGCTTCTTGTTCCCTTTCCTCTGCCCTTGGTGTTAAGTTTATAAAAATATATTTTTTCTTTTTACAAATATACAAATGGAGATAGTTTAGTATTTCTAATATAATACTTTGGGCTTAAAACAAAAGTATCCATGAGTGATTAAATGTCATTATTGTTACAGACTTTACAAAATCATAGTGGTTCTCAGGCAACACAGAGCAGAGAAGAAATTGCATTTTTTAAGAAAAACTGTCAAAAAGGAAACTGAGAGTCATCCTAGACACTTGTGTCCTCAACTCCTATTTTTTCTTCCCACCTCACCTCTTATTTTTAGTCTGCTTGTGTTAGTTGTCTTCGACTCTTTGTGACCACATGGACTGTAACCCACCAGGCTTTTCTGTCTATGCAGGTCTCTGATTCTGAGGATGCCTACAAAGCATCACAGACAATTGGAGTACCTGCATCTTTGACCCAAAAGGACAAGGAAACATTAGAAGGATGATCCTTGTGCAAGTAAATGAGTCACATTAACTCAATGCCTTTTGAAGTCAGTGTTAAAGGTCCTAAAGCTTTACTGACAAACACTAACGCTTAAAATGAGGCGAAAATATGGGAGTTCATATAAATGGTTAGAAATTAAGAAAGAAGAATAAATAGAATTGAAATGAATGACTGTACTAATTGTTCACAGATTCAGACATTATCGTTTGTCTTCTAAATAAGTTTCATCATAAAGGAGGAAATAGGTACATTACAGAACTGCTTGAAAACAAAGGTGATTAAATAAAATGTTCAGCCATGGGTGTACATGTGTCCCCCATCTGGCTGATTCATGTCAATGTATGGCAAAAACCACTACAATATTGTAAAGTAATTAGCTTCCAATTAAAATAAATTAATTAATTTAAAAAAAAGACAGGGGGCAATACACAGGTATCATTAAAGGCAGTTGCATCATTAAAATAAATAAATAAATAAAACATTCATTCACCAGGGAACCCAGAAATAACATAACAACTAGTAGTGTCTGCAAGTTTTTTTCTGGTAACTTATGTGCACATATATTTGTTTTTTTGAGCTTCCTGGGTGGTTCACTGGTTAAGAATCTTCTTGTCAATGCAGGAGATGGAAGAGATGTGGGTTTGATCCAGGTTGGGAAGATCCCCTGGAGTAGCAAATGGCAATTCACTCGAATATTCTTACCTGGAAAATTGCATGGACAGAAAAGCTTAGTGGACTATAGTTCATGGGGTAGCAAAGAGTTGGACACAGCTGAGCACAAGTGAATGAGATTCGTTTTTAACAATTTAAACCAAATCTTGCATACCATTTGATGAGTTTGTTTTTTCATTTAAGAATTCTCCTTGTTTTTACATGATAATCCTTGTCACTAGTTAAATTCATGTTTGTATTCTCTCTTGGAGAGGTGCTGCAGAAGTTAGTTATTCTTTCTATTAATGGGTATTACAGGCTTTTTTTTTCAATTTTTAAGATTATGAATTACTATGATAAATTTCTTCATGCATATATTTCCCCCCAAATTGAGCTTTATTTCTTAGAATAAATTTTGAGACAAGATGCTTCTTTCCTAAATGATAAAACAAATATTAATCTTTAAGAGAGGTTTTTGCTTTATTCTAGTTGTAGAAAAACTTGAAAATACAGACAAGTATGAAGATGAAAATAATAACTATGCCCAATTCTGCAAACTAGAAGCATAAACACTAGTAGCATTGTATCAATAGTATGTTTACTCCAGTGGTCTTTTTTTCTATGTGAGCCCCCTCCCGCCCATACATGATTTGTGAAATTAAGACCTTATTGTGTATAAGATTCAAATTCCACTTTTCCTCATTTCACATTTTGAGTAATAAGCAATTGTTTCAGGTCAATAATTTCCTAAATATGATTTTAATGGATATACCACTATTCATTGTTGTTTAGGCGCCAAGTTGTGTCTTACTCTCTGCAACCCCATGGACTGTAACATGCCACTCTCCTCTGTCCATGGAATTCTTCAGGCAAGAATACCGGAGTGTAGTCTTCCCAACCCAGGGATCAAACCCACGTTCTCTGCTTGGCAGGCAGATTTTTTTTTTTAATCACTGAACCACCTGGGAAGCCCCACCATTATTCATTACTTATTTCCTTATTATTGAATTTTTGGCTGTTTCCCAAATTTTGCTGTTATAAATAACATGTCTTTTTTTTTTTTTCCTGTGGGATAGGATACCAGAAGTCATATTGCTGGATCAAAAACTGTGTCCTTTTTTGAAATTCATATTGCCCACTTGCTTTTCAGATGAGTTATGTCAAAGTACACTCTTACTGGCAGTGAGTGGAGATGCCTGTCTCACTGGATCCTCCATACATTTAGTGATATTGGATTTTACTATTTTCAACTATAGAAGTGAAGAATGAAAGCTCATTTTAGAAGTTTTCACTCTTTTTATTACTAATGAAGCTTCCTCTTACTATGTACTTTGTTTCCAAAATTGTTTTGCAGAATAATGATTTTTCATAAAAATTATACAGGCCTATTATAGGAAATTTAGTTACAAGGATAAAAATAATTATTGCTAAAAATGTCTTAGCACTTAGATATAATAATCAGGTTATATTAAATGATAATCATTCCAAACAACCCAATGCAAGTATACATTTGTTTTTTAAAAGAATCATTTTATAGAGGTATGATTGACATAAAAATCTATACATATTCAATGTCTAAACTTAATGGTTACACCCAAGAATCCTTCATCACCATCAAGGCCATAGACATTCATCATCTCCTAAAGTTTCCTCCTGTCCTTTATTATTAGTGTGTGAGTGTGTGTTTGCATGTGTGCATGTGTGGTAAGAACACGTAACACAAGATTTACCCTCTTAGCAAAATGTAAACATAGAGTGCAGTATTGTTAGACATATAGGCTCTATGTTGTATAGTAGATCTCCAGAACTTATTCATTGTGTAACTGAAACTTCATACCCCTTGACCATTGCCTCCCTATTTCTCCCTCCCTTTATCCCCTGGTAACTGCCATTTTACTCTCTGCTCTTAAGAGTTTGACTGTATTCAATTCAACGTCTTCATTGACTAAGTATCATTGTCCAAGTTTTTGTTTGTTTTAAAGTCATAGTCAAGGTGTACCCAGAAGCTGGAGAAATAAGGCAGCAATAACTTGAGTAACAAACTACCACCTCTCATTCTCAAATATGACTTCCTTCATTTCCAAGATCCCAGTTTCCTCTGTGGCTGGTCCCTCCATTCCCATCCTGGAGACCTTGCCTTGAAAGCATGAGATATTCCCAAGCATGAGCATTAAGCATGGACATTAAGCATGCAATTTACTAGGTCTAAAGCATTGTAATGTCACTTTATGAAGACTTGTCCACTTGAAATAGAAAGGTATCATTTCCTTATAGCCCATACTTTCAAAACATGAAGTAGTTCAACATATGTGTTTTTCTCTATGTTCATGTTAATTTATAGAATTACAGTAATATCTGCCATTTATATAGAAATCTTTGTATTTTATGCATTCATTTCTCTTTGAAATCATATGGGAGCCAATGTTAAAAGAGCTCCATCATATTATTTTCACCCGAATTGTCCCATATTTAGTGAAAAAGCACATACTTATTTTGGTATGCATTAATATTACAAAGATTTGTTTAGATACTATCTTTTGCCAAGAGAAGTTGATAACAGCTGGTAGCTTTTAGCTCATGTTAAATTATTTCAAGTTAAATATTACTTACTGATGTGGAAAGGAGTAAAAAAGGAAACTAATGTTGAGGGCACCATGAAGAATAAAAACATAATAATAAAAACACAATAATATTAAGTTTAGAATTTTCATATTTTTGGTCTTCAAGATCTTTTGCCAACACTAATTAATTAGTATTCAAAGTATATAAAGAGGTAAATATTATCATCTTAATTTTAAATAAAATTGAGGAAAAAAGGTTATTGATTTTTCTCAGGCTACTGAAGGATTAAAATTTCTTTTTTACAAGGAAAATGAAAATGGCTGTTTAATAACAATGTTAAATAAGGTAGAGGACATTGAAGTTCTTATTACAACACTAGACCCATAGCAATAAATATGTGCTAAGTTTTTTAATTGTTATACTGGAGGAGAAAAAAATTCAACATATCTGCTTCTCTTAACTTGAAATTTATATGATTTATATTATTTTAACATCTATATGTGCTTAGTTACTGAATAGAAGAACTAGGAAAAATTCTGAATGCATGACTTTGTTTGCTCTTTTCTCTTTAGAAAGAGTTAGCCTCATTGACACAAGAAAGCAGTTTTATTTTTCAACATCTCCAGGAAATGAAATTATATATTATCTTTAGTACCTAATGACACCCATGTTGATAGCAAATTATGTGGTAAATTTAATCAGGCCAATAAAGAATTCAGTCCATCATTAGCAGATTTTATAGCTCTCAAACTGCCATATATATGTCCTGGTTGGATCTTTTTCTTCTTAATCCAATTAGCTAAAATTTGACCTAGACTTAGTAGGGATTTTTGTGTCATGGTCAAATATTCTCCATGTCAGACTGTTCTTCCTTTGTCTAACCTACAGTCTTTATAGTATACTTGATTATTAAAATATCCTTGCTTGTTCTGGTCTCCGTTGAGTACACATCCCAGGAACAGGGCTCAATGGATGCTGAGTGTTACAGTGAAGAGCTGTGACTATAACTCTGCGGAATTCAGGTATCTTTCTTTCTCACCCTCCTTTGAGTTTGATACTGTAGTATTCTCCTGACTCTTTCTTGCCTTCTTTCACAGTAAACAAAGGTTGCTTTCAGTGTTCTTGTATGAAAGAAATGAAAACATATCAATTCTTTGGATAGTTTCAAATCCAAATTCATTTATAAATATATAAATGAATATATCTAATATCTAATATAATATCTAATATATATAGCTAATGAATATATATATAATATATATAATATATAATATCTGCAGAACACAACTAGATAATTAGTGATGGAGATGCAAGGTTTAAGACAGTGTGCCCAGATGAACCTGGAACCTTCCCTGGAGAGGTCAGCGAAACACCAAAACACAGTCATCAGGAAGGGAGGGGACCACGCCCAGGAATCCGCTCCTTGGGGCCAGAAGGAGAAGAGACTGCAGAACAGGCCACCCCACACTGGGGCAAAAAGGCAGCGGAGGAGGTGAGGCTGCAGTTACAATGAGGAGCGTAAGCCTTGACTTTCCCCCAAATTTCTCATTGTTACTATTGTTGACACACTCAGAAAACTCAAACAGGAATTCCAATTAGAATATTTTCTAATATTTAGAAAATAATTCTGGCAAGTTACTTAATCTTTCTGCACCTCAGTTTCCTCAACTGAAAATAATGAATAATACTACCAGTCCCACAGTTGTTAAGAAGGAGGAATGAAATCAAACATCTAAGGAGCTAAGAAAGGTGCCTGGCCCATATATTCTCTCAGTAAGTGTTAGCTAATGATAGTTATAATTATGATAATAGTGCTATATTTTATCTGTAGTTTATAAAAAGTAGATGAATGACTTAAAAGAGATTTTTGGATGCTAAGGAGTAGTAAAAAAGGGGTATATAAATACTAAAACTAAGAATAATATTATAAGCATAATTATCAAATTTCAGTATGAATATTGTGAATATTTGTGTGCTGGATCAAGGGAATTTGTGACCATATCACTTTCACTCAAGCAGTTCCCCTGAAAAAACATGTAAAATGATGAGTTTTATAAAATTAGATTATCGCATGAATGATCAATGGAAAATGCATTTAAATGTTGTCAAAGAGCACAAAATCACCTTAGTTTTTATTTTCTGGCCAGCAATTCCCCATCCCATAAGTAAACTTTTTCATATAAATACATGTGGAAGATATACTCTGGGAGACAGTGAAGGACTGTCTCACTAGTCCTTCTCACAGGGAGAAGGACTTCTTGCTTCTCATAGGGAAGCCTGACGTGCTGCATTCTACAGGATTGCAAAGAGTCGGACACAACTGAGCGACTGAACAACAACAAAGTAACTATATAACCTAATCCTTCCTGTTTTAATACAATATCACTACCTTACACAACCAGGAGTAAAATGTTAGATGCAAATATAAAATTAAGAATTAGTGAAGAAACTAAAAAGAAATAGTGAAATCAGTCGGCAAAGAGAGAACATAAGAATGATCAAGTCTGCATTCATTCATGACAAAATGTAAAACACCTTGCCTCAGTCTATAGGATGAGAAAAGATTCTTGCTTGCCTATAATGAAAATAATTTCAATGCATGTTGATGCATATATACTTTGAAATCTGCCAACTCCCATGAGCAATATGATATTTTGTGATAGTTCAAAATTCAAGTTGCTTCAAGGACAGATCTTAAACAGAGCCATCCAAAAAGACCGATTCAAGTTTATCACAATCTAGTGTCCGCACAACATGAGATATCAACATGGAACATCTTCAAAGTAAGTTAATATTCATAATGTTTGATTATGTAAAACATAAAAAAATCTTATAATTCTTTAATATTTGAATTTTGGATAGGATTTTTTCTAGATTCTCTCAGGGTAAATGGTGTACTTTATTAGTAAACATTTATTATATTCATAAAATATGTCAAATAAGTGCTTTATAGGTATCATCTCATTTAATCTTCTCAAGAATCCTATGAGGTCATGTTATTATGCCCATTTTACATATGAGAAAACTGAGATACAGAGAAGCTAAGCCACTTGAATGAAATACACGGTGCAGTTGGGATATGAAGCTGTAGTCCAAACTCTTACTCGGTGTACTAGTCTGTATAGCAACAATTTAAGTCACAAAACAGAGTACTTCCTTCAGTAAATTCTTATATACCTATAACATCACTGTGAAAATAGTTTAAAACTATTATATATAGAATTGATAAACAACAAGGTTGTACTGTATAGCACAGGGAACTGTATTTAATATCCTGTAATAAATCATAATGGAAGATAACATGAAAAAGAATACATATATAACTGAATCACTTCAGTAATAACTTCAGTAATCACTTAAATAAAAAAAATTAAAAAGAAAATATTTGGCAACATTGAAAGAAGATGTTGGATAATTAACTCCCTTTAAATTGCAATACTAAGTTCTTTTCAGGCTCAAATAACTGTCTTGGATGAGAGATGTGGTATTTACTGCAATTTAAGTTTAATTCATTTAATAGAGAAGCCATTTGTCTTTCAAGAAGGCCTCTTTATGTAAACAAATAAAAAGATCATTGAGGGGCTATTCATCTTTGGAACCCAAACACCTAGTGTATTTAACACATACAATGTGCTCATTAAGTATCTTTTGATTATAATAAGTAATCAATTAACTCATTATTGAGCATTCAATTAAGTGAATCTTGATCTTATAAGCAAATTCATATGTGCATTACATACTTTAAAAAAGGCCTCATAAATATGTTAACTTACCTCTGGTGATTTTCTGAATTTACTAGTTGGATAAATCTATAGAAAATGCAGAATAATATTCATAGTCATATCAAAAGTTTAAATAAAGGCATTGTCTTAGTTCAGGCTATAATAACAGAATATCATAGACTGGATGGTGCAAGCAACAGATATTTATTTCTCACAGTTCTGGAAGCTAGGCAGTCTAAGATCTGGTATCTTCCTAGTTTCCAGGTAGTCATCTTCTCATTGTATCCTCACATAGCAGAAAGAAGAGTAGAGACAGCAGAAAGCTTTCTCTTATCTGTTCTTGTAAGAGCACAAATCCCACTCATGAGGACTCCATCCTCATGACCTAAACACTCCCAAAGAACCCACCTGCTAATACCATCACCTTGGGGGTCAGGATTTCAACATATGCATTTTGAGGAGCATAAGCATTATGGATAAGCATATCCATAATGGATATCAAAAGAATATGAAGTCTTAATAAATAATTCCTGTTGTTCATTCTTTATTCCTCATATGCTTCTGTTCTGAGTTAAATTTCTGCTCTCCCCTTAATAATCTGATGTTCTGACTTGTGAAATTATCCATGCCTTTGTAAAAATATTACCAATCTCACATAGTATCCTGTGCATATGTAATTCCCTCCTCATAGGTGTCAGATAAAATACCATAGTTACCTAGTTGCCTAAAACTATACCAAAACTTTAGTCTGTGATCAACATAAATAAAATTTCTCCATATAATGTCTAAGTCTTTTAAAAAATGTGCTTGTGTACAGGAGAAAGACAGCTTGGGTGTACAGTGATCTCCTCTCCATTTATTGCCTGGGACTACTGGGTTCCCAATCATGCTGACTGACTGATTTAAGGGTTTTGACTGCTCTTACTGCAAGGTAATGATGGTATTACCATTGCATCATTTACTCCCATGCAACAAATGTCCTTAACAAAGTCCATTTTTATGATCAGTGAAAGTTCATGAATAAATGAAGAAGTATTGCAGCGCGCATGTTCTTAAGAAGAGAGCCTACCTAGGTGGAGGCGTGTACTCAAAGCTCTGGCCTTTATCTTTGAACTCTGAAAAAATTGGAGGAAATAGAGACCCTATCAGTGTGTGTGTGTTCTCATACACTCCAAACCCTGTATTTCAGACAGAGCCTGGTAAGTCCTTCGTTTCCATGTTAGCAGATTGGATGGATGCTGGGACTGTTGAGTTAGCATTCTGATTTGGGGATGACAAATGAATATTCACATTCAAGTCTCTCAATGTCTTTCCTAAATTTCACATCACAGCATCAGAAAGATCAGTTTGTGTACAGGCTTTGTACTGAAAACTTGTGTAGGAATTGGTGTCCTGCTTTTCCCTTAGAGTTCCCTCCTCACTGTTTACATGAGCAGTCCTTGGAAAGCAAAAGCTAGAGCATCACCTCCACGCCTCTCCTTAAACGCACAAAATTCACTTCCTGTGTGGCCCGCAGATCCAACATTTGTGATTAATGAGAACCTAGCCAAGTAACAGAAGTAAAGTGTTCACCCTAAAGGACTGAGTTATCTATTTAAATGATCTGTCTACACACAGAACAGGCAGTGGAAGGAAAAAGCCCTACATTTTGAAGGCAGTTTTAATAAATATTGTATCTGTTTCTATTGAAATATAGTGGTGTTTTACAGAGACATATATGTTCAAGTCAATCCATTTTATCTTGAACTTTTCTCATTTTTATACAAAGTAAAATAGTAGAAGAAAGTAGAAACATAACAGCAATCATTATGAATGTTTATAGACATAAGTAAAGCCTTATCTAAAGTTCATCCTGTTTAAGGACATGTTTTATGTTGTATAACTCCTCTTAGAGTATAAATCTAATAAGCACCAAATGAGGCTGAAGACAATGCTGTTATAAAAAATGGAGAAAAATGATTAAAATATGATAATTATACTGACAACTTATATGCTCAATCTAATCAACCAAGCTTCCAATTTGTCATAATGTACACTCACTCATACATTATTGCTTAATTATAGCAACACTTCTATTTGGAAAGGTTGTCAATCATGTGAATACTCATCATTTTTCTTTTTTTCCCCCCCTAAGAAGGGGCATATTTTAAGCAAGGATTTGAAGCCATCATGTTATTGATTTAACCCTTGAAATACTTTGTATGCAAAAACTATCATTCCCATTGAATATTTTCTTTATACACATATTAATATAGGTTTACCATATATAACATTATTCTTTTATGTCAGAATTGATATACCACATTCTAAAAGGAAATTGAATATTGGCAGAATTTGGTGATTTTATAGTTGAGATATCTATGTGCTTTCATTAAAAGACAGATGTGCTTTTTTTTTGAGAGGGAAAATTTGACCAGAGTGTTTCCCAATTTGTCTGTGATCCATATTAATTAAGAAATGAGAATGAGGGTGAAATTTAGATAGCTCTTTAGAAAAAACATGAATCTTTATGTAAATGGCTAAATGGGCTTTTCCCACAGCAAATTAAAGGTTTCCCTTACCTTTATTTCCTCTGGATCTATCCTTCTTTCCACTTCAAAGGTTTAACACATTGTGAAAATAATCATGTAAGTGTAGCTGCCAGGGTAGCAAACTAAAAGGTTAGTAACTTGACCATAACCATGTCTTCCCTAGCAAAAGGAAGCAATAAATTGAAACAACTATTCATATTATTGAAAAGACTGAAACTGTCTCAGTCACTCTGAATATAATATTGACTGGCAAGATACATATTTGTGTATATATGCATACCGATCTATCCATACTAATTATATATTATCTCTGTATAAGTATATATGGTTTCCCAGATGGTACTACTGGTAAAAAAAAAAAACCCACCTGTGAATACAGGAGACATGAAACATGGGTTCAGTCTCTGGATCAGGAAGATCCCCTGGAGGAGGAAATGAGAACTCACTCCAGTATTCTTTTTTTTTTTTTTTTAATTTATTTATTTATTTTTTCAGTGGGTTTTGTCATACATTGACATGAATCAGCAATAGATTTACACGTATTCCCCATCCCGATCCCCTCTCCCCCCTCCCTCTCCACCCGATTCCTCAGAATCCCATTGACAGAGGAGCCTGGTGGGCTACAGTCCATGGCGTTGCAGAGTCACAGAACACTGAAGCAACTTAGCACACACACAGCACGTAAGTGTATATGATTTATCTATATACAGTATAATCTCAATTTTTAGCGTAGATGGTCATTTTGTCAAGATGATCAGATTATTAACTAAGAATTTAGAAATATATGTATATTCTTACTGAATGTGGGCATTTTTGGTCCTTAAGTACTTGGATACTTGGTTCTATGATTCTATTCAACCAATATGGTAAACGAGCCCATGAGATCTACTTTTATAATTAGGAAGAAAGAAAAAGAGACTTTATTTCTCCTTTATTTCTTTAAATATTCTACTCTGCAAGTGTAGAATAAAGAAGCAAATATTCAATTCTCAAGCCTCCATTATTCTTTAAATCTAGTTTTGTGATGATGAGATATCCTAACATGTACAATTATAAACATGGAAAATGAGCCCATGTATTAGTGGTATCATGTATCTATCACTTTCATGAAGTACTAATACAAACAATGATATCAAATGTTTTATTCCTTAAAACCTTATGTATAATATATGCTGCACTTAAGAACGTTGAGCACATGCCTCACTATTTTCAAGGAATTTATTTTAAAATTCATTACAAGTGTTAAAATACAAAAATCTGAAAGCATAAATAAAATTGAATAATAGCTTCACATCACTTGGAACTATAATATTGTTTGCAATCTTTGATAATTTTTCTATCCTGGGATGCAATAGAGGTTTCTACCATAAGTCAGATTTCACATATGGTTGGTTTCATTTCTTAATTTAATTTTTAAATATTCTTTTCTTTATAAAATAGAAATTGTTACCTAAAAATTATAGTCCATTGGAAATGGAACGACTATCAGATAGATACGGATATTACTGTTAAATGTGAACTAGAAAATTATGGAGTGAATTCTCAATGTACATTATTTTTGATGCTCTGTCAGATGCTAAGTGAACATGCATATTGTATTAAGAACCTGGAAAGGTAATGTTTCAACTTGAGAGATATAAGCCAGTAAAATCTTAAACCTCCTTTTGTTTGGACTCAGGTTTGGAAAAAATGTTTTCATAATGTGCTCCAGCACCTCCGATATGCATTTAAAATAAGCCCAAAATGGCAACAGGTACAAATATCTACAACTTTATTTGACTTGCATCCAAACAAGAAACTGAAGGTACAGTAAAATGTTAAATGCAGAACCTAGATGGTAGATATATGATTTTTTGTTTGCTGCATAATTCTTTAAGCGTATCCGTGTGCTTTGTTGTTATTTTAGTCTTTTAAGTTGTGTCCAATTCTTGTGACCCCATGGACAGTAGCCTGCCAGGCTCCTCTGTTTTTGGGATTTCCCAGGCAAGAATACTGGAAAGGGTTGCCATTTCCTTCTCCTGCTGATCTTCCTGACCCAGGGATCAAACCCGTGTCTCCTGCATTGGCAGGCAAATTCTTTACCATGAAACCACCAGCAAAGCCCAACTGTATGCTTGTTGTTCCAGTGCTCAGTCATGTCTGACTCTTTGAGACCCCATGGACTACAGTACAGGCCCTGTCCTTCACTGTCTCCCAGAGTTCACTCAGACTCATGCCTATTGAGACGATGATGCCATCCAACCATCTCATCCTCTGTCGTCCCCTTCTCCTCCTTCCTTCAGTCTATCCCAGCATCAATCAGGGTCTTTTCCAATGAGGTGGCTCTTTGCATCAGGTGACCAAAGTATTGGGACTTCAGCTTTAGCATCAGTCCTTCCAGTGAATAATCAGGGTTGATTTCCTTTAGGATTTATAGCTCTAAGGTATAAAGGTAACATTTTAAATTTATGAATAAGTCCAGGTGTCCACAGAAAGATGGATATTGCAACTAACTCCTGGCAAATCTTCCCATGAAGTGACCAGAATCTAACTTTTTTTTTTTATATACTGTCAAAATGGCATTTTATTTTTATTGCCTAAAGAAATTTCTGGTAAGAGGTCCTGTTCTTACATACCTAAAAGAATCTTCTCTTTTCCACCTAGGCCTTTCCCACTCACATTTTCCTGAATTTGGATACCAGTTCTTTTTTCAGGCAATTTCCTATGTCCTCCTATAACATTAGTCTACAGATTTGCTAGTGAAATGAAATACTGAAGTGACCTTTTTAATTCCCCTGACTTTTTACAATGTTGGAAATTTAGCACAACAGCAGAAGTTTAATCATATTCACAAATGTAAAAGACAAAATAAGGCACATTTAAATTCAGAGGGAGATATGACTTCCAAGGTATCAGAGCCTTCAGAGATTCCCGGGCTGTCTCTGGGGACAGTTGAAGCTGTGATACTTGTGTTTTTCATGATGCATCATTATTGATACATCTTGTCACTGACACATCTACCCACTGTTTATCCTTGATCTTACCGGCTTCAAACTCCTGCTCATGGTCCACATTTGGAAACTCACTTGCCAGAACTATTATACTTGATATTCATTTTTTTCTTTCCTAACAATATCCTGTTTGGAGTATTCAGAATAGTTTTCATTACAAGATTTCAACATCTTTGATGTTAACTTTTACCACCAGTTTTATTGGGAAATAACTGATGTATAGCACTGTGTGAGTTTAAGGTGTACAGCAGGATAATTTGACTTACAAATGACTACTCTAAAGGATTTGACTGTGTAGATCACAACAAACTGAGGAAAATTCTAAAAGAGATGGGAATACCAGACCACCTTACTTGCCTCCTGAGAAATCTGTATGTGGGTCAAGAAGCAACAGTTAGAACCGGACATAGAACAACCGACTGGTTCAAAATTGGGAAAAGAGTACATCAAGGCTGTATATTTTCACCCTGATTACTTAACTTATATGCAGAGTACATCATGTGAAATGCCAGGCTGGATGAAGCACAATTGTAACTAAGATTGCTTGCAGAAATATCAGTAACCTCAGATATGCAGAAGACACCATCCTTATGGCAGAAAGTGAAGAAGAATTAAAAAGCCTCTTGTTGAAAGTCAAAGAGGAGAGTGAAAAAGTTGGCTTAAAACTCAACATTCAAAAAACTAAGATCATGGCATCCGGTCCCATCACTTCATGGCAAATAGTTTGGAAAAGAATGGATACAGTGACAGACTTTATTTTTGGGGGCTCCAAAATCACTGCAGATGGGGACTGCAGCCATGAAGTAAAAGACACTGGCTCCTTGGGAGAAAAGTAATGACAAACCTAGACAGCATATTAAAAAAGCAAAGATACCACTTTGCCGACAAAGGTTGATATGGTCAAAGCTATGATTTTTCCAGGAGTTATGTACTGATGTGAGAGCTGCACACACACACACAAAAAAGGCTGAGCACCATAGAATTGATGCTTTTGAATTGTGGTGCTAGAGAAGAATCTGGAGAGTCCCTTGAATAACAAGGAGATCAAGCCAGTCAATCCTAAAGGAAATCAACCCTGAATACTCACTGGAAAGACCAATGCTGAAGCTGAAGTTCCAATACTTTGGCCACCTGATGCAAAGAACTGACTCATTGAAAAAGACTCTGAGGTGGGGAAAAACTGAAGGCAGGAGGAGAAAGGGACGACAGAGGATGAGATGGCTGGATGGCATCACCGACTCAACTGACACGAATTTGAGCAAGTTCCAGGAAATTGTGAACGACAGGAAAGTCTGGCGTGCTACAGTTCACGGGTTTGGAAAGAGTCAGACATGACTGAGCGACTGAATAACAATGTCAGGAAATAATAACCACAATAAGTTTAATAAATATCCATTATCTCATGTAGAGACAAAATTGAAGAAATAGACAAAAATGTTTTCCTTGAGATGAGAACTCTTAGAATTTACTCTCTTTCATGTATGACTTTCATATATAACGTACAAGAGTGTTAATTTTATTTATTGGTGTACATAACTAGTACTTATTTATCTTATAACTGGAAGTTTGGACCTATTAACTACCTTCATCCAATTCTCACTCCCTTCACCCACTGACTCTGGTAACCACATATCTGATCTCTTTGATTTTATTTTGAAATTGTACTCTATCACACTGGATATTTAAGGTCTTTGTAATATCAGAGACTAGGGCTTCCTTGATGGCCCAGTGGTAAAGAATCCACACAGCCAATGCAGAAGATGCAGATTCAATCCCTGGGTCAGGAAGATCCCCTGGAGAAGGAAATGGCAACCCACTCTAGTATTCTTGCCTTGAAAATCCCACAGATAGAGGAGCCTGGTAAGTTATAGTCCTCGGGGTCACCAAAGAGTCAGATGGAACTTAACAACTAAACAACAATACTAGAGACTATTAGCAGTAGGATGTGTGATGCCAAACACTCATTTATTTGCATGAGTATCTCACAATTGGTGGACCAATTCTTTAAGTCAAACTGAAAGGTTGGTCTGATTCTCTGTGGGTTTAGCAATGCCCAATCATTTAACCAAGTGTCACTATATGTGTTTTTAGTTTTAGGTCTCAATTGTGCAGTTCAGTTGATGGATGAGATGGCCTAAAGAAAAGTAAGAAAGAAAAAAAAGAACAATGTAGCCCAAAGTGACAGAGCAGATCAGCTCTCTTAAATTCCCTGTCCATACAGCCATTGTGATCAAGGTGATTGATGAAGAATCCTATCCACTCTGAGCTGTGTAGATGTCAAACTGATAGGGAAAAGCAGTGCTCATAGGTTCTTGCAAACAGTTTTGAGAGGTCAACAGTTAACACATCTCTATGACCAGAGACAGGCTTCTGTCCTTTAGATGAGTGCCAGAGGTTATCAATTTACATTTGCCATGATGAGTTTGCTTTATAGGTCATCACCTTTAAAAAGCAAATTACTGAATGTTTCATCTCCTATAACTACTTTTTCAAAGTCTTCAGTTGAGCCCTGCTAATGAGCATAGGCATGTTAGTGCAGCTGAGAAATTGGGAAACTGTTTTTTTTTTTTTTTTCAAGCTTGAAAACACCTCGTACTGAGTGTATTTTGTGGATTATCCTGATTGCAGTGGGATAAAGAAGCCCTGCTGTTTTTTGGCCTCATAGCTTTTCTTCCCAAGAAAATGTGTGTCTCTCAACAGCTTGCATGGTCATTACTGGCCTCAAATATAAGTCCCCATGAAAACTGAAACTTAAGGATAATGGAAAGGAGAGATGGATTAAACATATACAATTTATTTTTTGATCTTACCTTCAATAGTTTCCAGGCATCTCTCTATATTATAAAACAGATTTTCTGGTAAATCATTAATTAATTCAAACATAATATTAACGAAAACCTAGCATAGTTGTAAGAATATATATTTAATGAATTTATAATCTTCTTAATCTTTGACAGATATTTAAACTCTAAAATATCATGTATTTTAGGTCATTGACCTGAAGATTCTTGGCAAGGGAGTTCTACTTCTTTATTTAAAAGTGCTTGTCTCTTGGTGGAGCTGGAAGTACTGGGGGAAAAAAAGATGTCATTGCTATGATCTGAGACTGGGAATCTTCAAGCTTCATAAATTTGTTTTATTTGATTTAGATTAGGCAGTAGATAATGTAACTGGACACAGTTGACAAGAAATTATTTTTCATTTAAAGAACTATTTAAAGAAGAATAAGCTCATTAAAGAAAATTTAGGGGGAAAAGTGGAAAGAGAATATACAAATATACAATATTTCCATCACCAAACATATACAGGCAATAGTTACTAGTATTTAAGTATTGCTATTTGGTCTTTTTGAATATGCTGAGATTTAAAAATATGCAGTTGTGATCATTTTACATATATCTCTAAAAAGTCCTGGTTATTTAACCTAATATTATGTGACAAGACAGAGCTATGCTATTATAAATTCTTCATAAATAACAATATATAAGTTCTGTTTATAGACACTGCTAAATTATCTATTGAATATCATTTTCCCCCTTTAAATCTTTCCTAGAAAAGCCCCAGTCCGTTCAAATGATTATGCCTCTTATACATTATTTAGGGAAGAGTGGTTCTTTTCCCTTGGAATATCTTGAATTGGGCCTCAATCAATCACAGTGGTCTTATAACTCTTTACATTGAATGGCTACAGTTTACCATGTGACCCACTAATGTCCATATAGTGACATATAAGGGCATGGTCTACTATTTTGCTCATAGCTGCATTTTAAGCATTTAAACTATCGGTGGGTGTTTATCAAGAGCTGAATAAATAATCATTGAGTAAATGGATTTTAAATGCTAAAGAGTCTTTCATTCAAAAATAAGAACATATTGGATCAGACTTGCTCTTTCCAGGCCATTGCTGGGTCTGTGTGTGCACAGAACTGCTGCAGCCATCTTGTAACCAGTGTAAAAGTGACGCTAACCCACAGGAGCACGAAGTCATCATGGAAGATCCTTGACTTCTGGATTTCTTGAGGTAATAAATTTCCTTCTTAAGTCAATTTAAGTTGAGGGTTTCTATCATTTATTGCTGAAATAATTTTCAATGATATATGCTGTTTTATACCAAGAGTTACATTTGTTGAGCAATACATATAAAAGAGTTTATAAAACCTGCATTTGGCTACCTACCTACCATTATAGGACATAATAATAAAATCTCTTGCTACATTTAATAAAAAGATAGACACTGTTTTTTAAAGGAATTATACTAACGTGATATACATTGTATAAAATTCAATAATATTTAACAAATCATGATAAAACGTAGTTTTTGATACCACCATAGAACAAGTATCAAAAGCTGGAAGACCTTTCTAGAGGACCAAAGAATTCTGAATCTCAGCCTACACTGCTCTCAAAGCTGTGCATAGGGCAAGACTATCCTTCACTATCTTCATTTCAACATCAAGTTTCTGAAAGCCATTGTGGTTATTTACTGCTACATAACAAGTGACGGCCACATTTTGTGCCTTAAAACAACAACATTCATTTTATTATTCCTCATGAATTCTGTGGGTCAAGAATTTGGGAAGGACTGAGTTGGGTGGTTCTAGCTGTGACGCTCGGATTACAGTCAAATGGCGGCTGGAGCAGGAACAGTGGCATGCAAGGGGTTGGAGCAGCAACCAGCTACGGGATCTCTTCACACAGGCTAAGGCCCTCTTCAAGCCATCCCTGCCCCTGGGTAGTGTGGGCTTCCTCACAACATGGCGGCCTCAGGATAATCAGGTTGCTTACACAGCCTGAAGGTTTCTGGAGAGAAGCAAGACATTGCCTTTTATGATCTTGTCCAGAAGTCATACAGCCTAATTTTTACTTCATTTTATTTTTGCAAGAGAGACACAAGCCTTCCCAGAATCAGGGGAAGAGAATTATATTCCATCTCTTGATGGGGGAGTGACAAGATTCTAGAAGAGCATATGGTTTGAGGGATATTGTGGTGTCCATCTTTGGAAAACACAACCTGCCATAACTATTAAAGACATTTTCGTCTGGCTTGTGTTTCCTTTATTTTGTGTCTATTTTGCTGTCTAAAATTTGTGGAATGACCACAGCTGTAAGTTCCTTGGAGTTAAGGAAATCATTCTTTGTTTCCTTCAAATTCCAGGTTCACTTGGATTCCATCTCAAGGCTCAAACTAAGTTCAGAGAGCGAAAGAATGGAAGAGAATAACGTAAAAGAGCATGCGTTGGTCGAGAGAATATGAAGAAAATAATGTGCTTTGTATTAATGATAAGATACAAGCTTTTTGAAAATAAAAATATTAAGATTGAAGGGAAGCAAAAATTTTGGGGAAAAGTTTTAAAAGCAAACTCTTATAAGAGCAGTTAATTTTCACCCTGCAAGCTGATTAATTCTAATTATAAGTTTATATCATAACATCTAAGCATCTATACTTAAATTTTTTTCAACAACTTTCTGTGATATGACTGATGATATGCATTATTTAGTTTAAGAAGCTACTTGTTTGATTAGGAATGTTAAGAAAACTTTTGCAATAAGAAGGTCCATAATGGAAAATATTACATATTAGAAAAAGTAAATATTAGAAATAAGCAAGTTCTAGAAACATAGATGATTTTTTTCATGATAACCACACATTATTAGGAAAAATATGAAACCATAATTAGAAAGTCAATCCACTCTTACAAGAGATCAAAAAAGTTAGAGGAAAATGAAATTTCAGCAGATGATGGAAACATTCAGTCTTACACATAAGTAAGCCAAGTGTAATGTGCTCTTTCCTCTTGCTTTGTGACTCTGTTGGGGCCACACTTGCTATATTATCATAGCTAGAAAAAACCACTCAATCCAGTTTTAGACATGTTTCTGTATAATATACGTCTCCTGGGGGGAGATACAAAAGGGTGTTACTTTGTACATCTGTCTGAGTCAGCAGAACTTGGGGCTGCCTCTCTTCTGAACCTGATTTTCCTTTGGTTCTTTTTGATCTTGTACTTCTCATTCAAGCATTATGCTTAACATGTGTTATGAACATAATGTGTTTAATTATCTGTCTCTCCCATTTGACTATGCGGACATGAAAACAGGAATTGCTCCTGTCTGGTGTAACTTAACGGAGTGAATGAACAATGTCAGTAATGTTTTATTCAAAGAGGAAAATAACGCTGTGTGTGTGGTATGTGTACATGAGTACGTGATGGGAGAGTAATTATGTAGAAACTGAGAAACTGACCTGTTTTTGTAATTCCATAGAACAAAACTAGCCCTGGTGTGAATGTATCAGCAAGACAGGTTTCAAGTCATTAGAAAGAAAATTTTTTTAACAACAAGAGCTTTCCAGCAATGACTTGAGTTGCCACCATTTGTGATCAGCCTCCTGACAGGAAAATAGAAGCAGAAATTGTATGAGTATCTCTCAAAGGTATTATAGAATGAGATTAAATGAACTCTAAATTCCCTTCTAACACTGTGAATCAAATCTTAGCAAGGTGTCAATTCTAAATGGAGTGTCTAGAGGAAAATTAGCATTTATTAAGCCCCTGCTAAAAACTGACATAATTCTGGCCATTGAGGATAGAGCTATAAATAAGGCAGAAAGGTTCCTGTCTTCATGGAGCTTAGATTCTAGCGAGGAAAATTGGTGATAAAAAGTTAAAGAAAATAACCAAGTAAGTTAATTTTAGACAGTGATCAGCACCATGGGGAAAAAATAGGCTAATGTACAGAGAATGACTGAGATTGGATCCAGACAACATTAGCTGAACCAGCTAACAAGAAAACATTTTGTGTTTTAGATTCATAGATTTAGATTCGTAGTTTTAGATTCATAGAATCTATTTATATTTTTGTAGCATTTCTATAAAAACAAATATCCAAAACATATTTAGTACTGGTACTTCAAAAGTTAAAATTGTCCCTGAAAACCCTGGTTTTGTGAAGTACGCGGATACCAAAGAGAGGAGACACACACTCTGATCTGGGAAACTTGCAACCATCTGGGAAAGACAACTCTGTCATGAGTAAAATAATTAAATAGTTCTGTTGATAGTAAATGAGAAGCATAGAGAGTTCATATTATATGATATAATCAAATGGAAAAAATAACATGATCAGCAGCAATCAAGGGAGATGTGGAATGTAAAAGGGCTCTAAAAATATATAATTTTATAGTAAAATCATCAGAAAACCAAATGCTCAGATTATGGTTAATACGATAATGGAATGCCTATTATAGGCCCACATATTTGATCTGTTACAAATTTCTGACATGCTTCTGCATGTAAAATATATCATTGCAAGCTCAGAGCCCATTAATGTGTGCAAATGTTCATGTAGCAGATGGCATCTCGTTGTATAAACATTATCAATGCAGATATTAGCACAAAAACGTTACCTATCTCATATACCTACTTCTACAACATGGACCCTAGGGATTGCTTAATTGTAAAGGTTCTTGTCTCTCTCTTTTTTTTTGTCCAAAGAAAAAATTTTTCAAAGTCTTCACTCATAACGTGACTGTGTGTGTGTTGTAATAACTTATCTTGCTGTTTTCTCTCAAGCATGGATAGATGCAGATGGGATTTTTATGTTCTCTTTTAGGAGAAAATTACTAATACTGGAGAAAAAAAGAAAAGTACTTTTGCATTCATTCATTATTTATTGGTTCATTTTAAAGATTCACTGAAATCCTACTATGTGCCAGGCAGTAAGAAATCAAAGGCCAGGAAAAAACTATCATCCTTTTTTCTCAGACCTATGAAAACAGCAGAGCATTCGTACCATGCGGGGCTGGAATGTTATGAAAGAGGAACATGGGCTTCCCATTCAAAGAGCCCTCAGAAAGTATATTCCAGAACAAAAATACATTTGTTTTTATGAAAAAATTGGTGTATTTTTATGGGGGAAATGAGCAACACCATTAGTGGACTCACAGAGTTAATTTTATTCTAAAATGCTTTGAAATTACTTTGCATTACTTATTCACAAGGCTCTGTTAAGAAAGATTTCCTATCTTCAAAGCACTTGGAGAGTTTTCATACATAATGTAATTACATCAATCACTACTCAATGTAAGAATAAAAAGAATTATCTCCAAAGGAAACAAAAAAAATCTGTGGTTTCTATTATTTGACGAGCATGCCTGAAATTACCTGGACTTCACAGAGCAACGTTTTATATTAATGGTAAAAATGTTTCTCACTTTAAAACAATTCTTTCAAGATGCTCATCAATTTGTGGGAATATCAACATTTCATGGATAAATTAATAGAAATGTTTTTACGTCTTTGATTACAGTAATACAGGGGAATGTTTCCCATTCACACTGCCGAGTGTTCCTAAGCATTCAAAAAGTTCTCCTGAAAGTTTATTCAGCAAATTCACAATAAACAACAAATTCAATCTCCTGCACCGTATAAAGGGCATCAATGAAAAAGCCCAACAACTGACTCTGTATGACCATCCACTTCATACGTTAATTCAATTTAAAGCTGTGGGGAGATGAGGAAGAACCAGATGTTGAACTAGGATACTCTTGCTAGTATCTGTCAGAAAAGAAGAATTTATAAAATGCCACGACGACAGGAACCTTTTCAGAGTTCAGCACCATTCTCTGTTCTGAGTGTGACTGGGCTTCTTAGACGAAGACATCAACGAGCCACACGAGAAACAACTAATGTAAGACTTGGCCTACGTACACTGAACAAAGTGAAGATTTGAGGCAATTACTGGGATATATATGTCTATATTTTCAACTATGAACATGTTTCACACCATTCAGTCAGACGTTTTTTTAAGGAACACAAATTATGCAAAAGCTTTCCTCTCTGGCTACTACATGTCACTTTTTCAATATGCAGAAGACATCAATTCTGTATTCATTTCTAGTTTTGTAGTTTGACACTTAAGGGTAAAAAAAAACTTGTTATTCTGGCTTAGCAATACTTTTTAAAATTATTTGAAGGACATGTTAAAATATAAAATCACAAGATGAAATATTTTTAGAGAAATCTACTTTAGGAAATGTTAATATTGCAAATTTTATTTTTCATTGTTATTGTAATTACTGCAAAATTTAAGCAGGATTAATTTCTTATAAACATTCCATTGTAATAGGTTATTAGCCTTAGAACATAGAGCTAAGAGTATACTATTATCAGTAGCTTTGTTCTGTGAATTATCTTTTTAATGTTTATCAGTAACTAAAATTACCTTGCAATTGAGTGTTTAAAATTTTTTTGTTGCCATTCTTGCTCTTTGTTAAAAATGACCTTAAACTTCTTTCTGAATTTTTACTTTTTGTTTATTAGAAAGACTTAGGAAATGTTCATTTTAAATTCCAAATGTGTTATATAAATCTACCTTTTTATTAATAAATATCAAACTATTTCTAAGTGCATATTTATTATTATTTTTAAGACAACTGCTGATCAATATTTTTATCTTTTTGGAAAAACATATATAACACAACTAATATTTAGGAAATGTAAATATAAAAGACTCGTGATGAATTCATTACAAGGAGGCAAAAATGCTATGAAAATGTCTAAAATATAGAGAAAAGTGAAAGAATTTCTCATAATTTTTAATAGGATTTTCAGGGTATGAAAGCCAGGAGGTGCTTTACAACTTCCTTTTCTTCTGATGCTCCTCCTTCTTACCGCCAGATGTCAGACTCTCACTGCAAATTTAAATTCTTTCATTGCACCATGGACACCGTTAGCTTTTTATTTATAAATGCTCCCTATTCCAAAATCATTTCTCTTTTCAAGTCCAGCATACGACTTAAAAACTTGCCTTTGAAAATGAGTTTGTAGACAATGATTTTAGCTGTTGCAGGCATACATTTTCAGTTTCTGTGTAAGTATTCTTTTTCCATCCCCTCTTGTGAGTTTTGTATTCATTTTGAGATATCAGTTTACGTTCATACCTGTACATCAGTAATAGATCTTTTAGACTTAAAAATGATACACATATATGCCAGAAAATAAGAATATATTCAATATTTGAAACAAATATAG
Source organism: Cervus elaphus (assembly GCF_910594005.1). Taxonomy (NCBI): domain Eukaryota; kingdom Metazoa; phylum Chordata; class Mammalia; order Artiodactyla; family Cervidae; genus Cervus; species Cervus elaphus. The sequence goes on along the minus strand of NC_057828.1, from coordinate 23,918,307 downwards.
AAAAATGAAAAATTAAAATTTAAGATTATCAAGATAGTTTATTTTTGATATAAACTATGGTGGGAAATACTATTTATTATATTTTTATTGTTACATAGGTGTTATTTTTTCACAAATATCTATATCTAAGTTAAAATTCCTAATTTTCTCATTAAAGAAATAAGCACAGTTTGGTTTAGCATATTTCATTTAACATAAATTTAACTGGCAAAAATTAAACAGAGTACTATACTTCTTTTTATACTTTGTATGCTGTAGCCTGAATAAAGGAAAGTTATTAAAATATACATTTATCCTTTTACTGATTTTTAAAGTGTTGTGAATATTTAATTAGGTTAGCCTAAGACTTTTTTCCATGTTTTCAAAGAATTATGTTTTTAATTTCTCTGTATAATGCCTGAAATGCTTACACAGAAATATAATAATATAAAAAAATAATCAAAGAACATTGATGCTACAGTTTTTATGTATACTAAGAATTTAAGTTTAATGTTTACTGGTTTAATTAATTTCTGATTCTATGTGATGCAGAGCCTAAGTAATTTCAAGATGTGTGTAATTGGGACAGGATAAACCAGGAGAAAACACACCTTGTTTTGATCATTCATGTTTTCTTTTCAAAAAAACACATAAACTCTATCATAAGCAAAACATTCAAGTATGGTAGTCAATTGGTAACGACACATGGATACGCCGCTGCAGCTTACGCTTCTGATTTGCCATTTACAGTAGTAAATTGTAAAGTTACTGAACAACTAGTTGCAGAGAATTAACAGAAGATAGTTACCTGAAAGGAAAGGACAGGAAACGAACAGAAAGAAAAGCAAAGAGATTCAGCTGGGATGTGCGCACAAGGGAACTATCTTGTGTAAACCCAATCTCCCTGCCCTGTTAGAATCTATATGTCAAAAATAATGAAATTAGGGTTTGTCAGTGTCTTTTGTTCTGTTAAAACTTTTCATTCTATTATTTTTCCCAGCTGAAAAATCTCAAATTCTAAGAATTGCTCAGACTGACAAGTAGTCCAAATTTCTTTTAAGATAATCCATTGTTTTTAAAAAATTTTTTAACAGCTTGATTAAGATAAAAATATAAAAAACTACTTTATTATTTTCCATTGTGAACATAGGTATTGTTTAATAACAAATGTATCTCCATTTCATGAAATAGGCTTTGGGGATTTTTTTTTTATCATAAGCTAAACATACTTATCCTGGATTTTTACCTTTGGTGCTGCTGCCAGATGCCTCCTCTTTTTATAAAGCCTCATCCATCTGACTTCTATTAATGAATATGCACATATTCCTTAGTAACTGAATAAAACTTTTGCTTTCACTTGATAGTAAGTACTTAATCCTCATTACTAAGACTACACTGAAACCTTGAATACTTGTCAAAGATTCATTTTATAATCCCGAGGTTGGTTTGGCATTCAGTGATTTACACAGAAGCTCTGCTTACAATAATTGATTCATTCCATACTTAAAACCCACTGATCTCATTACAATTATGGGAAGGCATTTTAGCAGTTGCAATTTAGACTTACAGCAAAGAAGAAAAGCAAGCAAGAAAGAGGCACCCTCTTCCCCTTCGGATTTCTGCAACACATGAAAGAATTAGGTCATATCATGTATCAAAATAAAATCCCAGGACTGACCTTTCCAGACTCAAAAGGTTGCCCTGGAAATATAAAATGATGAAACATACTTCATTTGAGCAATATTTGCATCATTGAGAATGAAAATATTAGCAACTTTATTATCCTCATGTACCTATTTTTCCATTAAGAATTCTACAGTATTAAAGTGACTAAAATACAGTTTTGAACTGTGAGTTTTAACATTTAAGTATCTCTACAGAGAAGCTATCAGTTCTAAGAATCCAAAGTATGAAATGTAGCATTTTGAATGTATTTGGTGTATATTAAGGACATGCAGGCTTCTCTTTAAAGGTATATGCCGTAGTTCTTTATTCCAAATACTATTCTATAAAAAACAAATAAAAATATTTTAAAACCAATTGATCATGTTAACTATGCATTGGGAGATTTACACTTTTTGGAGACTTCGATAAAAATGCACTAGGTCTTAAAGAAACCATGGAGAGAGGTTCTTTTCTATCTTAATATTTTGAATATTTAAGAAGATGGAGAACTTATGATGAAGTACTGATTATTAAAGGCAAACTGAAGTAGCATTTTTATTTCATAAATCACTTAAAGGCAGTTAAAGTAAAAAGGGAGAGTGTTGTACATCTTTTCTAGCTTTGTTCATCTCGTTGAAGTTTCATTATTGTTGCAAAAAAGAAAAAAAAACAATAATTAAGATTTACTAAGATTGTAATTTTATTCACAGCAGAAAGCATGTTTCATAAAGTGAAAGGGATATTTTACAAAAAGCAGTTTCAAGCACTTATGAAGAGCTCCATTAAATAAATACAAGAAAAATTAGGTTGAGTGTACTTAAAATGCATTGCTTATGAAACATACTCTTTAAGCTAATACAATCATTCCTATGAATTACCACCTCTAGTGATGGGGGGACATTGCTCTGGTGGGAGAAGAAGGAAACTTGGAGTTTTCCTGTCAACTGTGAACACTCTTGATTTGGCTGACGGGAATCCCGAGCTCCCAATCCTAATATCGTCAAGTGCAGGGGAAATCTAATTCATTAACTTTCCCAAACGTTTTTAAAAGTTTCATTTCATCAGGGACCATTTTGACCTTCTTTATCCATACCACTCTAGAGATCAGAAATACAAATGACAATAATTGACATCCATTAGTTAGCAGCTCAGAAACCCACTCTGTATGACTGTATCCTCTAAAGGCAAATTATCTTTGTACAAAAATATCCATATTTTAAATGACCTGTTAAACACATCATATCATGATTCTAAGATCAGTATAATATGATTCTAAAATATTTTGATATTCAAAATGTGAGACATAAAATATTTCCTAAATTTTGTTTATAGCAAAAAAAAAAAAAAAGCATGTTTCTTAAAGTGAAAGGGATATTTTACAAAAAGCAGATTCAAGCACTTATGAAGAGCTACATGAAATAAACACAACAAAAATTAGGTTGAGTGTACTTAAAGTTTATTGCTTATGAAACATACTCTTTAAATATCCTCACAATTTACTTGTCTCTCTTCTCTCATGTATGCATTTAAGCCAGATATTAAGTCAAGTCCCAATAAATGACCAATTTTCAGCACAAAGGAAGACTGTTTCTCTTCAAGTTACTTTAAAATTATAGGCGAAATAAGTCTGCACAAATCTGTATTTACATAAACAATACTGAATTAAGTTGACATATATGCTTTTTACTGAATAATCCTTTAATAATTAGAATATAAGTATAATTCTAAATAATTCGACGGGCAGTATCAGATGCATTTATCAAGAATTCTTAGTCATTATCAAGAATTACTTTAAATAACTATTTTATTTCCAATATTAATTGAAAAGGTTTACAGTTCATTTGTTATAAAATAAGGACATTATAAGCCAAATAATGTGATGCATAGAATTGACAGAAACAAAAGGGAATTTTTTGTGGTTTGTATTTAGAATGTATTGAAATTTGGGAGAGACAGTAAATAAATAATTTAAAGATTTTTAAAGATTAAGACAAATGAAGATGATTTTCAAGGTTATCTATGCTGTTGGGTGTTGTTATTGAATTTTACAGACTTCAAATTTACACTTTTTCCCACAAAGCTGTATCACATTCACAAAAGGGGAAGGATACAAAAAATGGAATTTTTTGGATCTTTAAAATAAAAATTAATATAAGCGATTACTGTTATTTTCCTCAGCCAACTGTGAATAGCATCATTAAGGTGAGAGAAATGAATAAATCTCAACACTTTGTTTTTAAAATAAAAATGTTAGAATTATCTACAAGATTAATTTTGAATAACAGTATTAATAACCATAAAAATCTATCCATTATCTTAGAATTGAATCTATAAGAGGCAACTATTATAATGAGATATTTTTTAAAGTTTTCAAATTTTCCATCAACTATGCCTGTTCCTTTTGTTTCATAGTGTTTAAAGTTTATATACTCTAATATACATTTCACTGAAATTATAAAACATACAACATTGTCCTTAAGTATCTAATGTACTAGTTAAGCAAACATTTCAAACTCCACTAATACTTAAAATGCCTCAACAAAAAATATTGGAAGTGATTAAAAGTATTTCTTGAAAGACTTTATTATCATAAGCTTCTCATTGACTGGAATGTTTACTTGTTGCACGTTTTTATTTTCCATATTTTGTTGAATAGAAGACATTTATCCATGGACTTTTGCTATTGTTGCAGAAAAGATTTTCCCCTTTTCAAGGATAACTAGTAAACTGAAATCACTCTCTCTTCACTTCTATAACTGCAACCATTAATAAACACTTGTGTTGCAATCTCATCAAGCTTCACCTAAAGTCAATAGGTACTTTACAAATTCTGGATTATGTTCTCAATTTGCACTACCCACTCTCTTTTCACTCAATTACAGTTCTTCCACTTCTCTTGTTAAATTTTTTAACCACATCAAGAACCATAGCAGTTATGATGACAAACACTAGGTACAGGAGCACTTTCTATAGTTGGTTTGTAAGACTATTCATTTATTTGTGGTGCTTTTTCTGGTCACTCTACTGTTTTTTTCTCACACTTGCTTTTTTTTTTAAGGGCACTGACATAACTCCTCTTCTCTGTCAATTACCTTTGGATTTCATCACAGATCCTCTCCTAAATCAAACATTAAGCCCCTTGAAGAAATGCTCCCAAATCTCATTCTGTAGATGGATACATTAACTTTAATTTAAAAATTGGGTTGCTTCTGAGAGTTGGCTTTTCGATTGGGTGTCTTCAAAATTGCTTTGCATTTGGAACTAGAGTATTTTTACTTTTTCACTCCTCCTCACAAATGCCAGATAAGAGTGGGATTGAATATTTTTTTGATAACTCAAGTCCAAACAAGGCTTCCTGTTCTCAAGCCTATTTGCTCAACAGAATCTTCAAGAAAAATAATATTCAGACAGTAACCCCTAAAGATGCTTTAGAAATTTTTTTCTCATTTGCACAGTAAGATTTAATTTCCATCCCTTAAATATGACGAATTGCTGAGATTTTCTCCAGTTAATGCTTTTAACAGCTCCCAATAAACTTCATTAATCAGGCAAGCTCGAGGCCCAATGTGTAGCCTGGAAGCAGCTAATTTGCTTGATGAGACCCCGACTTTAGTGAATAAACAGGTGGATAATCTGAGGGCTTTATGGCCTTAATTACAGTCTAATCAGTTCAGCGGTTGGCGGGCAAAAAGAGAAAGAAAGAAAAAGGGGAGGGGGATAGCTCAGAGCCACTTTTCCTAAAATATGAGATTCGCACCCTTGTTAAAGACACCTCAATTACTGTCTTCAATTTATCTCCCTGTCTTTTTCCTCTTTCCGTTTCACTCCCCTTTTCTTTCTACTCAGCTTTCCTTCCCCTTCACCTCTGGTTCCCTCTTGCTGTTTTTTTTCCCCCGTGCCGCCGTCTGGATGGAACCGCCCCTCTTCCCCAGTCTCTGGCTCCGCACCTCCGCGGACACTGGAGTCTTCTCTTCGTCGGGCGCTGGGGTCATTTTGCTCCCCTCTCCTCGACTTCTCCCCGTTTCCTCCCCTCCTTTCCCGCCCTCTCCGCTCCCCCCGGCGTCTCCCGCCCCGTCCCCCCCGCACCCCCGCCCCGCTCCGCGCCGCACATCCTCCCTGTCACCCGTGGGCCGCCTGACAAATCACTTCAAGGGCAGCCGAACTTTGAAGGACAAGACAAAGCTTCAGCATATGGTCCAATCCCCAGATGTTTGTCTTTCTCCCTCCCTCGCTCCCCCACCTCTCCCTTCTCGGGGTTCGTTCGGAAGCCCTGCTCGCTGCCGCCTGCTCCGCGCGCCCCGCGCCGCACTCCACCCCCCACCCCCACTTCCAAGTTCAGCGCTGAGAAGTAGCTTAATTTTCCTTTACGTCTTTTGTTTCCCCGGCCTCCTTTTCTAGCTGATTAGTGGAAGGAAGGCGAGGTTTCCGTGAACCTAGTGATTTACGTTGAACTCGGCAATTAGCGTAAGGCTCCTGGTCAGTTACACGACACGGGGTGCGGAGGAGGGACCCTAGAAGGCTGTCAGAGGTGGCGAGTGCCGCGCGGGGAGACGACCCCCCAAGGTGCGGTCCCCAGATGCCGCTGGCTTTCGTGTCCCGGCGTGGGGGGGGGGGGGCGGCCTCCCCAGGTTCCAGGGCCGCCGAGATCGGGGAGCCCCCAGAAGGAGGAGAGGGCGCGCGTCCGAGCTGCGGCCGCAAGACCTCTTTCCCCTCGCTCCCCCCATCCCGGGGCACCCCGGCCTTTCCAGGCCCCAGCAGCCGGGAAGCGAGCTCCCTCGCCCAGCCGACCGGCTCCTGCAGCGAAGCTGGGACTGGGGGGCTGGTGATGGAGAAGATACCCGCAGTTGGGGCGCACGGAAGCGGGCGCGCTTGGGACAGCGGGGGAGGGGCCCCGGCCCGCGCGCTCCGGCTGGACCCGGGCTCGGGCTCGGCCCCGGCCCCCTGCCGGGGAAAGTGTGCGACTGGATGGGGAGCAAAGAGCCTGGTCCGGCCGCCCGAACCAGCGGGGCTCAAGCGGGAGCGCCCCAAAGACTCTTAAGCTGTTCCCCGAGCCCCACCGACATCCATCAGCCCGCCCTTCTCCCCCATTTCGAATCCGCCAGACCTCCCACCCCATTTCCTGGGTTTGGCGAGGACCCGTGGCTGATGCAAAAGGCCGAGATGCAAAAGGTCGAGAGCGTCGCGCACTTCTGGCCACTACAGCTCTGGGGCGAAGGAATTGGGTTTCACTGAGTCAAAGTGTCCGGCAGTTTAGTTTATTCCACCCCGCTCCCCCCCCCGCCCCCCAACCACTGCCCCCTTCGCGGCGATCCATCCCGGCCGTGGGTACCAGAGAGAGCCAGTTTTCCCCGGTTTCTTAATCCTCTGCCCCGATCTATTTATAGCCACACAACTTTGCTGGCGTTGGGTCAACAAAGGCGGGGAGAGCAGTGAAAAAGATTCTCCGCAGTGGAAACAATGAAATAAACGGGACCTGTGTGTGTTTGCATGTACACCACACATGTGTGTGTGTTTGCATGTACACCACACGATTGTCCTAGAACGAGTCGTTCCTCTCAACGCTGCAGTCATTTCTTTATAATTGTATTTGCCTCTATTTAGGGAAGGTGGAAGGTAATAATACTGAATAGAAAAAAAAAATAAAAGGGCACCGGCAAACCGTCTACTCGCTGACACAAATATTTTCATAATACCTTATTAATTTTTATTAATATTTTTATAATACCTCGCCTGTGGCGAGGTCAGAGAACAGCGATTCAGACAAAAATGTGAATTCTAACACGAGAACCTGTGTTCATATCCAGATTGGTGATATTTATTGTTACTGGTCTCCCTCCTTCCCATTGGTGGGGAGAATTTTCAATCAATGTAGTGAGTTTTTTTACTTTTTGTTTATTCCCTGCCCGCCAAGATTTTCTTAGTAGCTAGTAGTATTATTTTAACAAAAGTATTCATTTAGTCATTTCAGAAGCTCAAACTCAAACTGTATGAACAATGCACACAATAAAACATATTATCACTTTTATTCTTCTGTAATAGAAAAACACGTGTTTCTGCACAGAAGGATGAACTGAAATGAAATATTGAATGCTGTGAAAGAGGCACTGTAAAAATTCTTTTACCACCCATATTTTCAGCAAATGCTGAATTAGCAGGAAGTTAAACTGTATATCCTGTAATTTCAGTTTCTTAACAGCTTATAGCATTTAAGCCACTTAAATAACTGGACATCACATCGGAGAGTTCCAAAAAAAGTGCAAGAAGAGCTTAAAAGATGAAAAAAGAATTTTTTCCATGCTATCCTGAACTAACTTAGATTGATACAGTCTTTTTGGACAATAGGTGAGGCTTGATTTTTCTGTTCTTTTTCTTTTATGTGATTATAAAGGAACAAATGTCTGTTTTGCAACTGGATGAGACATCTCCAAAAGAACAGTTATGGTCAGCATCCTCTATGTACCTAAACTAAATTATGGTTTAATAATATCACATCCAGGGCTGCTCTGATGCTGTTCTACACCTGAGCAGACCAGGGCATTTTTGCTGCCTAATTTCTCTCTTGTGTTACATCTTCCTAATCAAAATGCGTTATTATTTTCTTTTCTCAAAATACAATGGGAATCCCTCCTTCCCCACCCCCAAGTTCTGAAAATTCTCAAACCAGCCCTGGAGAAATACAAATGCACAAAGCGACAGGCGAAGCAGGCCCTGTGTTCAGCACTCAATCATTTCCTGTCACAGGTGCAACCACTATGCATTATCCTGCCATGATTGATAGAGTGGGTTTGTGCAGACTGGGGGAGCTAGGGAGGCTCAGATGGGGTCCTGTCATTTGGGCTCCATTTCATACTACCTGTAGGGAAAAGGAGATTCTATGCAGGGATTGGCTGTTTAGGGAGTTTCAAATTTTAGTTTCTCATATATAATAGAAAGGTCGTATTTTTTAAAAGTTAAATATAGCTTGAAGCTTTATTTTAGCATAAACTTTATGCTGGGAAAAACGAAACAAAACAGCTAATCATAACAAAATAGTTTTCATTTAATTTAAAGTTAACATGTTATAGAGAACAGCACCTAATGCCCTCCTAATGTGATGTTATTTTTTTCAAATCTTGGTCTTTAAATAGAAAAAAATTCAAAATACGTTTGGTTTATACGCCCAATGGCTAAAGTACACAACCACCTAATACTGTGCTTAATGTCTATACAATAAGGTTAAAAAATGTACTTATATCATCAAGAATTACTTTCCTAGACAATGAACTGGGTTATTATATACTAAACATAGAGAATATAAAAGATAAAGCAGAAATTTTGATCATTATAGATTGTGGCTGTACTTCGTTTTAGCTGGGGACCAGATTTTTGAGTTTGCTTTTGCTATGATCAGTCAAGATCTTAACTAATTAATGTAAGATCAAAGTTGACAACCATCTCACCAGTGTTATGTAAAACTGTAAAATCCTCTAGTCCTTCAATTCTTTTTGAAATGGCTAAAGGCAAAATGATTTGCATAAGGAGGTCTCAGATTTTAAAATGTAAAACTTCTTTCATTGGGATTATTAAGTGGTTTTCAATGATGTCCGCAGATGTTCATGCACCCACTGTAATGCTTTAATATTTTTCCTTGTGTTTTCTACATACAGCCAGATAGACTGATGAAACTGATGGAACAGGAGTGGGAAATAAATCCACTTTAAAATGTTCCCACTTTTTTTTAAACGCCAGAATATTCTTTTACATCACTACATCTGAATTTTATAATTGTAGCAAGCAATATTAAATTACTTCTAAAATTTACCAAATAATTATGTCACCAAACATCAATTTATGCTTTGTCTCTTTTTCTTAAGCTGGCAAATGATACCTATAAATCCATGTGATATATAGAGATTAAACATTTTAGCTGATAAATATCTTTCTAGAAAACATTTTTGTTTATATATTTCCTATTATAGCAACCATCTGGTATAATACAACAGTTTAAAAATCTGATGGCCCAAATAATCAATCATTTCAGGAAAATGTTTATAGAAGAATATTTATGAAGCTAGATTGATAAAAGGTAATTTGTATGCCATTTTCTCTTTTTTATAAGAATTGAGATAAAGGGAGCATAAAATCTTAAATGTTTTCTAGTAAACGTACGACTGGAAAAACAATGGATATTATTAAATGAGCATAAAGTTGTATTTGCAGATATATCACATGAAATACAAACAGTGTCAACCACTGTCTTTAAAAAAAAATGTGCATTAGTTTCATTTGGAACAATGTTAGAAAACAAACCCTCCCCAAGATTTTAAGTATTGTTTGGATGGCTTTTAAATATGGTATTGTAGCTATTAGTACAGTCCATTTTAAGAGGTTAAAGTACAAAGAAAAAGTTTAAAATGTACAGTATTGCAATTAGCATTAGGCTGTATAATAGATGCATAGTTGATTCTGCCCATTTTATCTTATGTTAACCATCATTCAAGTCCAGTAGTTATAAAATGTTCATGATACAGAATGCTCCTTTAGAATGTCATCTATTATTATAAGATGAAAAATATTCTCTTCTTTATATTACAATATTACTGTTAAATTTCTTATTCCAAAAAAAATAATTTTATGTACACATGGAGAGAAACCTACCACTTTCTTGACTACCAGTAAGTTTTGGTTTTGCTTTGAATTACATTTATGACTTACAAAAAATAAGTGCAGATTGAAAGATGATTACAGTTAAAAAGTCTTCCCTGGTGGCTCCGTCGGTAAAGAATCTACCTGCAATGTAGGAGACTGGGTTCGATCCCTGGGTGGGGAAGATTCCTTGGAGAAGGAAATGGCAACCCACTCCAGTATTCTTGCCTGGAGAATTCCAGGGACAGAGGAGCCTGGCGGACTACAGTCCACGGGGTCACAAAAGAGCAGGATACAACTTGACGACTAAACCACCATCATAGTTAAATGAAACAAATGTTGTGGGAAGGTGAAAGAAACTTGGATAGGCATTAGGTGTGAGTAAGTGTCAGTCCTTTTCACACTGCTTTTTGACAACATTATTTAATAGGCCCCCAAATTGACTGTGAAGTCAAAATGAGATACCACACAGAGGGCAAGTTATCCTCTTTTTGCCTTTTATACTCAAAAACAGGCTCAAAGCTGCCAATGGGGCCATTCAGTGAGTTAGCCCAAGAGTCGTAGGCTGTAGCATGGGAATGTTTTCATGGTCTTGCAGCTGCCTGGGGTGAGATCACCTTAGAAGGAAAAGAAGCGGAGAGGGTTTACTTTTAAATGATAAGGCATATTGTTCAGTGAATAAAAAATCTATGGATTTCTTTCTCTCCAGACACACAGAGGCATTCTTCAAAGAATAATACTGTAGTAGTATTATAATAATACTATTATTAGAGTATTATTATAGTGTAATTATATAATATATAATGTATACATTTATATTTATATAATATATAAAGTATATTTAAATATATTTTATATATAATATAATTATATAATATATAATATAGTATATATATTATAGGATATTATTATAGTGTTATAATAGTATTATAGTATAGTATAATATATAGAATAGTATAATATTATATAATATATATAATATATAATATATATAATAGTATAATAGTATTATAATAATACTGTTAATAATACTGTAGTGTCACATCGGTGAAAGTGAAGGAGAAAAAAGGATCCAACTACAAAAGTAGAGCTTACAAGTGTTTTTGATTAGATTGAATAATGTCATACCTGTTTCGTTTGTTTAAATTTTTGCTTCTCGGGGGCTGTAGAACCTCATTATCACTTTTTGGTTGAAAACTAGGAAAGTGCCTTTAAAAATGTATCTCAAGTGAGCTGAGTTAGCTCGCTAAGGAAACCATACCACAACGAAGATCTCTATTGTGTTAGTCGGTCAGTCTTGTCCAACTCTCGGTGACTCCATGGACTGTAGCCCACCAGGCTCTGTCGTCCATGGAGTTCTCCAGGCAAAAATACTGGAGTGGTTTGCCATTTCCCTCTCCAAAGATCTCTATTGGAAAGCCGTAACTCTCACCTTTTTCCCTCCCTCCTACCCCCAGCACATCTCAGTGCAGCCATTTTTTGGTTGAATGTCTTGTATCAATAGCTTTTCATTCTTCATGACTTCTGAGGCTAGCTTCTTTTATTCCTGTCAGGTATTGTGCACATAGCTTGTTAGGGCAACTTTTTAAAGTAAACTGGCATGATGTTTTATTAGTAAGAGTATTAATAATTATATACATAGAGTATTTCTCAAGTGACAGCAATATCATTCCTTCCATAGAGAGTACAAAATCAATAGGACTCCAGTGCCTATGTGAGAAGCCAAACATGTAACAAATCAGCTCATAGGCATCACTTCAGCTCAATGCATAAACTCAGACTATTAGGCTTATAATGTACTATTTAGCTAAAAAGTAATTTAGAAAAATTAATAGAACTACAGTTCTAAATTGTGTAGAGAAACTGAATACAATCAAAGACCTTTAGGTAGAAGTGTGATTTTTTTCAGTTGCATGATTGCAACCCACTTGCCTCAGTAATAACCAAAGTTGGCAGAAAAACTGATAAAATATAATTCTTAGTCGCTCAGTCATGTCTGACTCTTTGCGACCCTATGGACTGTAGCCCGCCAGGCTCCTCGGTCCACAGGGATTCTTCAGGCAAGAATACTGGAGTGGGTTGCCATGCCCCCCTCCAGAGGATCTTCCCAACCCAGGGATGGAACCCAGGTCTCCCCCATTGCGGGCATATTCTTTACTGCTTGAGACACCGGGGAATCCTCTGTTTAATAGCTATGCTAAGGCAGAGTGCTTGGAAGAACGGTGCTACTCAAAGTGTGGACTGTGGACCAGCGGTACCAGCATCATCTCACATGTGACCACCTGGAGCCCCAGTGCCATCCTACTGAATAAGATTCTTCCAGGGCAAGGCCCAGGAATCCAGGGTTTAACAAGCTATCAAGTAATTCTTGGCATCTGGTCCCATCACTTCATGGCAAATAGATGGAGAAACAGTGGCTGACTTTATTTTGGGGGGCTCCAAAATCACTGCAGATGGTGACTGCAGCCATGAAATTAAAAGATGCCGCAGGAAAGTTATGACCAACTTAGACAGCATATTAAAAAACAGAGACATTACTTTGCCAACAAAGGTCCGTCTTGTTAAGGCTATGGTTTTTCCAGTAGTCATATATGGCTGTGAGAGTTAGACTATGAAAAAAGCTGAGCACCAATGAATTGATGCTTTTGAACTGTGGTGTTGGAGAAGACTCTTGAGAACCCCTTGGACTGCAAGGAGATTCAACCACTCCATCCTAAAGGAGATCAGTCCTGAGTGTTCATTGGAAGGACACATATTGAAGCTCAAACTCCAATACTTTGGCCACCTGATGCAAAGAGCTGACTCATTTGAAAAGACCCTGATGCTGGGAAAGATTGAAGGCAGGAGGAGAAGGCATCACTGACTCAATGGAAATGAGTTTGGGTAAACTCTGGCAGTTGGTGATGGACAGGGAGGCCTGGCGTGCTGCAGTCCATGGGGTTGCAAAGAGTCGGACACGACTGAGCAACTGAACTGAACTGAACTGAAGTAATTCTTAAGCATAGTAAAGTTTGAAAACCCATCTTGGAGCATAGAAAGATGTCTGTCTTTTTCAGAAACATGTTCCTGAAATAGTTATTAGCTTAAATGTTTATATCAGAAGATACTTCCTATACAGAAAATGAGACTAAGTAGAAAGTCTTCAACATTTGGATGTGCATGCTCGGTCATTAAGTTGTGTCTGACGCTTTGTGGCCCTATGGACTGTAGCCCACCAGGCTCCACTGTCCATGGGATTTCCAAGGCAAGAATACTGGAGTGGGTTGCCGTTTCCTGTTCTAGGGGATCTTCCCAACCCAGGGATCAAAACTACATCTCCTGCATTCACAGGTGTATTCTTTACCACTGAGCCACCTAGGAAGCCCTTAGATGTTTGGAACTTCTATTTAAATTAAGTTTATAGACTCCTTAAAGAATTTGCTGCAGTTGAAGTCTTTAAAGTTGAAATAATGTACAAATTTTCCTATATACTGAATGTATAAACTTGCCTGTCTGTATAATATGTAAACTTTCTTGTATTAGTTTTGATAGCATATAGCACAAGTGTGTTAAGTAGTTAGATCTAAATGTGGTAGTTGTTTAATTGTTTTGTTTTCAATGATAATATAAGTAGCCCTAAAGGTAAAGACTGACCAGCAATGGTTTTCCAAGGTCTGTAACAGACCTGGTTCTCTTGTGTATCACTTCCTACCCTGGATCACAAAGGAGGTGGGAAAGCTGCAGACACAGTGGAGAAAAGAAATAATCTGGACAGTGGTGGCTTTTGTGACAAAAATAACAAGTGACATTTTTGAGCAACACCTTAGCTGATTATTCAAGATGGAGATGCTCATGAAAGAATAACTAATGTAACTTAGATTTGGCCATTTGATGTTTGTTGAATAGAAGTATGGTGAAAATATATTTGGAGAGCTCTGAACCACTTTTGTCTATAAATCTCCTTGACCCTGGAGATGACAGTGGCTTCTGTACTGCAGTCCAGTGGAGCACTCTCCGCCAGTGGAGCCAACAAATTGTAAAACATGTGGCACCATGGCCTAAATAGAGGATCGGTTAGTCTTTTAAGGAATTAAACCATGAATGTGTATTAAGCATCTCCTCTGTACCAGCACAGTATAAGCTGTCAAGAAGAGAAACAAAGGAGTCAAAACAGTCTGTTGGACCCTCAAGAAGTTTTTGACCTTTTTGAAAGGAGGTTGGTTGCTTATTCAAAAACAGAAAAGCCAAAACAAGCAAGGTCTATTTATTGTAAATGCAAACTGAGTTCAAAGAAGATGGCAGTCTTCTTTGTTGCAAGTAACAAAATCCTTGAGAAACTGGCTGAAACCCAAAGAGAATACTCAGTTTACAGAACTGGGTGGTCTTTGGGCTGGCATCAGAAAGGCCTGAGGATCTCAGTGATTCACCAGATGACTTGTTTATTTCTTTCTCTCCACCTTATCTTCTATTATATCAGCTTCCTAAGCATAACTTGCTCAGAGTCCCAAGATGCTTTCCAGAAGCTCCCAGACCTACATGCTTGTTTGTGTGGTAAGAAAAGGACAACATCTTTGTCCCAACATTTTAGCAAAACCTAAATAAACTTTGTATGACAGTATCTGAACCAAATTTACCATCAAGACAATTTGACGCACTAATTAAATTCCCAGGTCTCAAGTCCCATTTTTAGACCTGAAGCTGGAGTTTGCATCCTTGGAACCACAAGCTTTGCCAAATAGTATAGGGACTTAAGAAGGAGGGAATGGAGAATGTGGAGGCAGACAACAAAGATCTAATGTAAGGGGTAAATAGAGGCTGGAATAATCAAAAAGTACTTCTTGTAAGAGATGGCACCAGGCTGGGTTTAGAGGAGCTGGTAAATGGAGGGAAAAGAGAGAACATTCCAAGTAGGGTGAAAGAACAAACAAGTATAAAATCAATGAATAAGTATGAATAATGAGAACAATGGATCAGTCCTGACTAAGCCAAGGCAACCATTCAGGAGAGGACAGGAGTGAAGCTTACTGTCTGGGGTCATCTTGTACAAGAGAGACCAGTTTAGATGAAATGCATAAGCAATAGGGAATTATTGCAGATTGGTTGAGTGAAGGAGTCACAGGATTAAGATATTCACTTATGCCACTTCGGTTTTTTCTCAAAACAACTACATCTTGCTTTTTCTGTTTTTTTTTTTTTTTAAGGCAAAAAATTACTGGTAAGATGCAGGATATACAAAGAAGAAAAAGACCCTGCACTCAAAAGAGTCCCTAGCCTAAAAACCAGGTCCAAGTAAAGAATTTATTAAAAATATAAAAATATGATGAAATGTGAGTTCATATTTTTCTATAAAATCATTGCACTCCCTGAATTTTTAGCTTTTTAGGGGATTACCTTTTCAAATTTACAGGCCTTGCTTTGTCTTTCGTTTGGCTGCATGAAAACAAACTTGTATAAACAATAAGGTCCTACTCTATAGCACGGGGACATTCTGTGATAAACTATCATGAAAAAGGACAGGGAAAAAGAATGTATACCTGAATCACTTTCCTGTACAGTGGAAATTAACACAACTGTAATAAGTCAACTATACTGAATCAAATCAAACAGAGAAAAAAAATTAAACAAAGTACATCCTAATGAGCCGTGAGCATGATGATGAGTATTGAGAAGCCTAAGCTGTCCCTGGGGTTCAAGTTTTGGAGGAAAAAATATCGTGAACCCAAACTTGAAAGACAGGTTCCACGAAGGGAGTTGCCGGGCGGAGTGCTCCCGAGCGCTCCTCCGCGTGGCCCGGGGTCTCGCGGGGGGCGGGGCGGCCTGGCCGGCGGAGAGCGGACCGGTGTCAGGCGGTGCGGCGGCGGTGACGGCCGGTGAGTGATTGCGCCATCAGCTTCCTGCCGCGATCCATCATGCGGCCCCAGCCGGTGAAGAATCACAGCCTCAGCAAGGTGCTGAGCCCAGCAACATATCATTAAACAAGGTTACCACCGGCAGATTTGTTCCCATGATCAATCTGGTCAATAACCGTTCCACCTCACTGTACAATTTCTCCCCCACCCCCCACCCCCAGCTCCAAACATAAACAAGTGTTATGGAAGCACTTGCCCAACAATGTAAAGCTTTCCGAAGCCTTCATTTCTCCTGTGGCATTCCGCAAGCTTCTTTAAAAACCCTTATAAATCATGAAAAATAACCTTTACTACAGGATATATCCTCAGGCAAATGCTCTACCCTAATTCCATATTTTATTACCTGATACTGATTTTTTTTTTCTCCAATTGATTACTGAATAGCATTGGGACAGTTTCTTTTTTTATTTCCCCTCAAGTCTGCATAGCTCACTAGTTTCTTTCCTTAGGAGGTCCCAAATGAGATAGAAGTAAAACACTTATTGCTTTTACCGCTCAACTTTAATTCTCATGTTTTGCGTTTAACACTTTAGGCACCTTGGCAGACCAGTTGCTCAATGGTGTTGAGTATTTGCTTAACAGAAAATACCTTGACTTCTGTACAGTTTAATTGAGACTGGTAACTGTTCTGATCATTAGAGTTTGGAAAATTCAACTGGAATCTCACTCTACTCCCTGCTAGTGAGGCTGGGAAAAAAAAGATCCTAGTACATATGGGAATTTTTACTTTATTTTTTTTAAAGTTTTTTTTTGATGTGGGCCACTTTTAAAATCTTCAATTTGTTACAATATTGCTTCTGTTTTTATGTTTTGGTTTTCTGGTCTGGAGGCATGTGGATCTTAGCTCCCCAGCCAAGGATCGAACCAGTACCCTCTGCATTGAAAGGCGAAGTCTTAACTACTGGACTGCCAGGAAAGTCCCCATAAAGGAATTTTTAAAAATGAAAAAAGTTGCAAACAAGAGTGCTTATTTCAGTAAAAACAACAACAAAAACACAAGGCTTTCCAGATATAATCCTTCCTTTTTGACTGAGTCCCCTTGATTATTTCAGGAACTTATAGTTACAAGTTTATATCCATAGAGTTAAATACACAGAATTAAAAATAGAGATATAGCGGTGATCTTGGCCTTCTTATATTACTCAGCCTAAAAAGAATGAAATAAAGCCATTTGCAGCAACATGGATGAAACTAGAGATTGTCATAGTAAATGAAGTAAGTCAGACAGAGGAGAAATACTGTGTGACATCTCTTCTAGGTGGAATCTAAAAAGAAAGGATACAAATGAATGTACTTACAAAATAGAGTCACAGACCTAGAGAACGATGATTGCAGGGGAAAGAATGTGCGGAAGGGATCGTTAGAGAGTTTGGGATCCACATGTACACGTGCTGTATTTAAAATGGATAACCAACAAGATCCTACTGTACAGCACAGGGAAATTTGCTCAATGTTATGTGGCAGCCTGGATGGGAGGGGAGTTTGGGGGAGAATAGATACTTGTACATGTATGGCTGAGTCCCTTTGCCATTCACCTGAAACTATCACAGCATTGTTAATCTGTTATACCCCAATACAAAATAAAAAGTTTTAAAAAATAAGAGTTTAATTATATAATATGATTAACTGATTGTGGAGAGAATTAATTGCAAATCTGAACTCAAACTCTGATCCAGCTTACAAAACTTTCATTACTACAAAATATAGTTTGTTCTGATTCCCTACCTTTAGACAAGGCCCCCATGCTGTAGTCCTACTGAGACAGAACAGATTTTGTTTTTTAAAGTCTTCCGGCAAAGGGCTTCTTATAAGTGCGTTTTAAGTAATTTACACTAAATAGAATGATTCATCTAGAAGCTCAAGTTACCTAACCTATTTTCCTTATTCTTTTATTGAAATTCATCTCCTTCCTTCTCTGTCTTCTTAGTGGAGATGAATTGTAGCTGAGCATTTATTTCTACGTAGAACACTTTTAAATTAAATGGTTAGGTCTGTCTTAAGCTAAGCATCCATGGATGGAAGATAATTCCCTTAGATGCTTGTGGTACAAAACATACTACTGGTTTGATTAGTTCGAGACTTGCCAAGTAAAAATTTAGACATTTAGAGAAAGTAGACTTCTGTACATTGTTTAGACTTCAAAAAGCATAATTGCTTCTCCTTTATTTTTTCCAATTTAATTTGTTATTTGATTTTGGAGGATAGTTGATTCACAATGTTGCGTTATTTTCAGATGTACAGCAAAGTGATTCAGTTATACATATTCATGCTTCCATTATTTTCCCTGATAATTATTACAGAATATTGATTAGAGTCTACTATGCTATATGATAGGTCCTTGTTGATTATCTATTTTACATATGATAGCGTGTATATGTCAATCCCAAGCTCCTAATTTATCCCCCTCCCCATTTCTCCTTTAAATGCATGATGTATTTTTTAAAACACTTATGGAATTCACTCTTTACCTTGTTGTTTAAAACAATCTTTAATCTACTTGTGAATATTCTTGGAGTAATCCTTGCCCATGAAGTCAGGTTCAAGAAGAATGTCTAACCTATATTGATTATCACTCAGAAACTGATTACCTGCTGGTGTAGATTACAAGCAGGCATTGTTCTTTCAGAAGATGTGTTAGCCTATCCTATTCTGTCTAATGTGAGTTCCAAATTCTCCTCAGTAATATCATTTCAAATATCAAGGCTGATGACATGATAAAAGTATTATAGATTGGTAGCTCTTAATTCATTTAAAAGAGAAAAATAGGAGAGATTTGTGGTAGGTCCAGGTCATACCTTCAGTTCAACAAATATTTATTGAATGCCCATCGTGGATAAGGCACTGTGTTTTCATTTTTTTCTTATAATAATTCTGTAGTTACAGATTACATTGCTATGTTCAGAAGATACTAAATCTGAGTCATGTAGTGGAGACTTAATTTGGTTAAAACCTAGATGACTTATAGTCTAGTCACAATATTCATGGCAGCTCTGTAATGGGCTTAGGTAGCTCTTATAGTACAATAATGCAAAAAAATTGAAGGAAGCTATTGCTTCCATAATACACTATAATTTGAGTTAGGCTCTGCGTAGATACAGTCATCAATAACTTCGGAAAAACAATTTCACATCTAAGCATCCGCTCTAATGACAAAAATGCCTAGACTCTTGAAAGAAAGGTGATGAAAATACAAAGCATTCTTTCTATTATCCACTATCTTTCTTTTGCTTTTGATTTCACTTATGACATAAACTCAAATTTAGGAGGGCAAAAATGAAAAAAAAAACTATGCAAATGAAAATATCTGTTATAGGTAATTTTAAAGAGTATTTTCATAGCATTTTTGATATTGCTTACAAAACATTTTCAACCACTAGTAAATATCCCAACAGTGACAAATGTAATAGCATTTTATTTTTGATTCAATAAGATTGCTCTTTTAATCACCCTGGACTAAATATATTTGTCCCTATTTATAGATCTTGCAAAACTCTCTCATTTGTGTGTGTGTATGTTTCTTTTTCTCTTGTTCTGTTTCCTTGAGTCCCATGGTACCTCTCACAGTTTAGATAATTTTCAAAACCCCTCCATCTTATGTAAATTTTATTCTCAGTGGAAGTATTGTAGGAGAGTCAATCAAACGTCTGACCTGACATTTACCACATTTAATTCTTAATTCACACATCTTTCCTAGGACTTCTACTCATCTCAAATTAGATGTGTTAATGGGAATGCATTGTGGATCCTTAGAGTCACCTAATGCAGTAGCATCTTACTCTGCTTTCACATTTGTTCTTTCTGAATTGTTCCCTTTAGATACTATATGGTCAACACATTATATCAAGTAATCCTTGAACTTTTGCCTTAACAGAGGTTGACCCCATTTCTCACCTCTGATACGTTATCAAGTAGTATCATGCAGTTGGTATGAGATTCAGTGCCAACTGTTATGTATTTTAGATCATTCTCCCTATTTTGAGTTCCAGCTTCTTCTCAGTAATAAAATTTCCCATAGGTCCTTAGATATTACAAAACTAGCTCCCTTTCTGAGAGACAGAGAAATGAGTTTAGCTAAGCAAGCATGAAATTCTGGAGTGGGGAGTAGAAGTGGTGTGGAAATCAAGATTTTTATTTTTGTTTATTTGATTCTAAGTTTCCTTCAGGACTGGACATGAGCTTATCCAGGCATCCCACGTGGATAACTCGGTGCTATAGAGAACAGGATTTTCTAAGGTTTTTGATTGATGCTAATAAAGAGGTCTGATGCTGGGAGGGATTGGGGGCAGAAGGAGAAGGGGACGACGGAGGATGAGATGGCTGGATGGCATCACCGACTCAATGGGCATGAGTTTGAGTAAACTCCGGGAGTTTGTGATAGACAGGGAGGCCTGGCGTGCTGCGATTCATGGGGTCGCAAAGAGTCGGACACGACTGAGCGACTGAACTAAACTGAATAAAGAGGTCAGCCTCATTATTTTTGCAGGACTTTGTCTTAAGCTTCCTGTTTTGGCCCTTTAACTTCTGGCCACCATAGCGGAGATCTCCCTTCCTAGTTTTTACCTGCTGAAGCACAATGAGAAGTAGTCAGCACTCAGAGACCTAGCCCCCTCCAACAGCAGCTATGGGGGTATTCCCAACAGATATATATCCAGTTTAGAGTCCTTCAAGTGGTAACAGTCTTATGTACATTGAGATTATGGAGTCAGATATGGTGTTTTTCCTTCTACAGTATCAGGCATCTGTTTGATGTTTTTGTTACCATTTCTGGATAGAGCTGTGTGCACCGTGGCAAAACAAGACTAATTGAGAATTTCTGTGTGTCCAATCAGCCATGATGCATTAGGATGACTAAACATGAACAGCAGGAACCGGTAAGTTCAGGCTCTCGCAATCCATCTCACTAGAGTAGACAAGTTACAGGAAATCGAGTCTACTAAAACACTAAATAAATACACTTGATTTTGTCATGTTCTTGATGTTTTGTTCGCTTACTAGCTTCATTCAGCAAACTCGACAGGGGCCTTCTGCAGGCTCTGTGATAACTGGGGTTTAAAAACACTGCCCCAGAAGCTTGGGGTCTAAAATAGTAGCCAGAGAAGGAAAGAGACCATCCAGGATTATATGTCAAGTGCCGAGCAGGCATGCCGAAGATAGGAGTCAGGCAGCTACACTTTCACCAGCATGCTACAAAGGGCTTTGTGAAGGAGTTAATACAGCAAGTCCCCTGCATGCAAACAAGTTCCATTCTGCGAGCCCATTAAGTCCAATTTGTTCGTTAAGTCCAGCCAAGTTAGCCTAGGTATCCAGCTAACACAATTGGCTATATAGTACTGTGCTGTAATAGGTCTGTGATACTTTACACACAAACAGGATGAAAAAGACAAACACAAAAATAAAGGAAACATTTTTAATCAAATGGTATAGTACCTTGAAAAGTACAGTACAGTGCCAGCTACATCACTGCTGCTTTTATGCTTGCTCCCAGACATCCTGGGCTTGAAATAAAGATACTGCAGTACTGTAATCGGTACAGCGCTCTACAGTAAGGTAGGTTAGTACAATACTACACAGTAATGCAAAAGCATCACGCAAAAGCATGGCCACTTGTAGAGGAGGCGCGTATGTGGGTGGCAATGTACGGCAGACGTGTGAGCTCACTTACATGATCGAACATATGAATGCATGTTCACATCTTTGAAAGTTTGCAATGTGAAGATTCGAATGTAGGGGACTTACAATATTACAAAGTGGGAAGCTGCTGTCCAGAGAAGCAGAGGCTAAAGGAACAGCATGTGAGGAGGCAGTATGTGTGTGTATGTGTGTGTGTGTGAGTCGCTCAGTAATGTCTGACTCTTTGCAACCCCATGGACTATAGCCTGCCAGGTTTGTCTGTCCGTGGCATTCTCCAGGCAAGAATACTGGAGTGGGTTGCCATTTCCTTCTCCAGTGAGGAGGCAGAGATATGGAAAAAGCCAGCCTCGTTTTCCCCAGAGGAGTGCAATAATGCAGGTATACTGTAGAGAGACAAGGCTCTATCAATGGATAGGACCCACATTCTGAAGAGATGTGCTGAAAAATCTGGATATAATGCCGAAAAACAGCAAAGTTATTCATCACTGGCCTTGCAGAAACTTTTTCTCTCTTCCATGGAAGACTTTAACCAGGGTACCAACAATTTTTTTAAAAATGCATTTCTCATCATATCATAATTGTAAAAGCAATTAACTCTCACTTTTAGTGCAAGGCACACAAATCTCTGCTTTATTGAGGTTTATAACCATTGAGCCCATTAAAGAAGGCATCAACCCATTATGTCTGAAAGCCATCAACAGAAATAGAAGTGAAATCATTATAGAAACAGGCAATTATCCAAAGAAGCAAGAAGGTGAGTATCATGTGAAATGAAAATGGGCCCACATACCTGTTGAAATTATACTAAGGAGGGAAAATGCGTAATAAGTTTGCACATATTTCTTCTTCCTTTAAGAGACATGCCTTTCAAAAGGGTTTGAAAGGACATACCAAAATATGAAGAAGAAGCCCTAAGTTTTTAAAGAAGTTATTGTTGAGGACTGTTCCAGATGGAGTTCTTGTGATGAAGAATTACTAGTAGTATGATACATTCAGTTGGTCCATTTTTCTTCCACTAATCCCTAAGAGGGATGGGACTTCTGAAGTGTGGTGTTTTTGCTATGAAAGCAGAAGCGGTACTGCTTAGGAACTTTCAGTGAGTGGGCGGACCCAGGGGCTATACCCAGAAGTTTGTGTGATAGACATGGATTTGGTGGAAGATGGTCTCCAAGTCAGCAATGTTAGAAATCTTAAAAAAAAAAAAAAAAAAAAGAAATATTTTATCCACTCTTTTTCATGGCAATTATTTGGGGGCATTCTTCTTCTTTTTTTGGCTGCAACACGTGGCATCCCTTAGGTCCCCTCCCAGGGACTGAACTCATGCCCCCAGTAATTGAAGCACAGAGTCTTAACCACTGGACCACAGGGAAAATCCCTGGAGTGTTCTTCTAAGAAGAAGATATTAGAATTCCACATGAAAGATCAAGCATTTCCATAAAAAATTTGTTGTTGTTGCTAAGTTGCTAAGTCATGTTTGACTCCTTTGTGACTTCATGGACTGTAGCCCGCCAGACTCCTCTGTTCATGGGATTTCCCAGGGAAGAATACTGGAGTGGGTTGCCATTTCCTTCTCCAGAGAACCTTCTCAACCCAGGGGTCAAACCTGGGTCTCCTGCACTGCAGGCAGATTCTTTACCATCTGAGTCACCAGGGCTAAAACCTACTATACAACTGATTTTTATTTATTTTATTTATTGGGCATTTTTCTAGTCTCCTTTGCTAAGTTAGTTTGCTAATTCTGATCATTTGTATGTTGATTTGTAAAAGGTTTTCTTTGTACACAATCAATTCATCTACAAATTATGGCAATTTAATTTGTCTTTCTTTTACCATTTTTTTTTTCTTGACTTAACCATCTGGTATAATTTCCTTTCAGTAGGAAGAGCTTCCTTTAGTGGTTACTTACTTATTTTTATTTTTTAAATAATTAATTTTTTCTTTTTTTTTTTAGCTGCACTGGGTCTCTCTCGTGGCATTTGGGCTTAGTTGCCCCATGGCATGTGAGGTCATAGTCCCCGGCTCAGAGATTGAACCCATGTCACCATGTATTGGAAGGTGGATTCTTAACTGCTGGACCACCAGGGAAGTCCCTAGTGCTCTTTTTAAGAAAGATCTGCTAACAGTGAATTCTCTGTATTTTTTTTTTTTAATTGGAAGGTAACTGCTTTACAATGTTCTTTTGGTTTCTGTTGTACAACAACATGAATCCTCTATAAGTGTACATATGTCCGCTCCCTCTTGAGCTTCCTCACTCCACCTCCCATCTCACCCCTTTAGGTCATCAGAGAGCCTTGGCTGAGCTCCTGGTGTTATATAGCAGTTTCCCACTAGCTATCTATTTTATACATGGTAGTGTCTATGTGAGCTTCCCAGGTGACGCTAGCGGTAAAGAACCCACCTGCCAATGCAGGAAACATAAGAGACACAGTTTTGATCTCTGTGTCAGGAAGATACCCTGGAGGAGGGCATGGCCACCCACTCCAGTATTCTTGCCTGGAGAATCCAATGGACAGAGGTGCCGGGCGGGCTACGGTCCATAGGGTAGCAAAGAGCTGGACACCATTGACGCAACTGAGCACACAGCACATACAGTGGTGTTTTTGTTTTTTTTTTTTTTAGCACATACAGTGTTTATGTGTCAATGCTACCCTCTTCATTTGTCCCACCCTCTCCTTCTCCTACTGTGTCCACAAATCAGTTCTCTGTGTCTGCATCTCTATTCCTGCCAAGCAAATAGGTTCTTCACTACTGTTTTTCTAGATTCCAAATATATGCATTAACATTAATATTTTTCTCTTTCTGACTTACTTCACTCTGTATAACAGGCTTGAGGTTCATCCACCTCACTTCAACGGACTCAAATTCATTCCTTTTTATGGCTGAGTAGCATTCCATTGCATGTATGCACCACAACTTCTATATTCATTCATCTGGCAATGGACATCTAGTTTGCTTCCATGTCCTGGCTGTTGTAGATAGCGCAACAATGAACATTGGGGTACATGCATCTTTTTAAATTATAGCTTTCTCAGAATATATGCCCAGTGGTGGGATTGCTGGGTCAAAGAGTAGTTTTATTCCTAGTTTCTTAAGGTAACTCCATACTGTTCTCCTTTGTGGTTGTATCAATTTACATTCCTACTAACAGCGCAAGAGGATCTTCTCCATATTCTTTCCAGCGTTTATTGTTTGAAGATTGGCCATTCTGACCAGTGTGAGGTTATACCTTGTTGCAGTTTTGATTTGCATTTCTCTGATAATGAGCGATGTTGAACGTCTTTTCATGTGTTTGTTGGCCCTCTCTCAGGCTTTTTTAACATATGATTCACTGTATTAATTTATCTTTGGAACAATAGTTTTGCTAGCTATAGAATTCTTAGTTTGCAGGCAGTTATTTTTCTTACAGCACTTTCAATATATGTTACTTCACTTCTGGGTTCTGCTGTTTCTGAAGTGAAGTCAACTCTTAAATGATTATTTATCTTTACATTATTGAGTTGGTCTTCTCTCTGCTCTAGCTTTCTGTTTTCAAACACTTTTGTATATGATGCTTATAAAGTGTAAATCTCTTTGTTTTTATCCTGTGTAATGTTTTATTGACTTTCTTGGTTCTGTAGGTTAGCATTCTTCATCAAATCTGGGAAGACATTAGCCCTTATGTTTTAATAAGCTTTACCCCTTTGTTTATGTCTCTCTTCTGTCTGAGACTGGCATTATATGTATTTTGGTATGTTTGATATTGTCCCATATGTCTCTCTTGCTCTGTTTAATATTCTTCCATCTTTTTTCTCTCTATTCTTCAGATTGGATAATTTCCACTAATCTACTTTCAGGTTTACTAATTGTTCATTCTGCCATCTCAAATCTGTTATTAGGCCATATGATGAGGTTATCTTTTCAGAAAATGCAAAGCTGTGGAATTTCATTTGGTTGTTTTTTTACACTTTCTAATTCTTTACTAAGATATCTTTGATGAGGTGAGTTATTGTTATAATATTTTATCATAATTTTTTGTCAAAACCTTGGAGTTTTTTTTTTTTTCAGTGGGTTTTGTCATACATTGATATGAATCAACCATAGATTTACACGTATTCCCCATCCCGATCCCCCCTCCCACCTCCCTCTCCACCCGATTCCTCTGGGTCTTCCCAGTGCACCAGGCCCGAGCACTTGTCTCATGCATCCCACCTGGGCTGGTGATCTGTTTCACCATAGATAATATACATGCTGTTCTTTCGAAACATCCCACCCTCACCTTCTCCCACAGAGTTCAAAAGTCTGTTCTGTACTTCTGTGTCTCTTTTTCTGTTTTGCATATAGGGTTATCATTACCATCTTTCTAAATTCCATATATATGTGTTAGTATGCTGTAATGTTCTTTATCTTTCTGGCTTACTTCACTCTGTATAATGGGCTCCAGTTTCATCCATCTCATTAGGACTGGTTCAAATGAATTCTTTTTAACGGCTGAGTAATATTCCATGGTGTATATGTACCACAGCTTCCTTATCCATTCATCTGCTGATGGGCATCTAGGTTGCTTCCATGTCCTGGCTATTATAAACAGTGCTGCGTTGAACATTGGGGTGCACGTGTCTCTTTCAGATCTGGTTTCCTCAGTGTGTATGCCCAGAAGTGGGATTGCTGGGTCATATGGCAGTTCTATTTCCAGTTTTTTAAGAAATCTCCACACCGTTCTCCATAGCGGCTGTACTAGTTTGCATTCCCACCAACAGTGTAAGAGGGTTCCCTTTTCTCCACACCCTCTCCAGCATTTATTGCTTGTAGACTTTTGGATAGCAGCCATCCTGACTGGCGTGTAATGGTACCTCATTGTGGTTTTGATTTGCATTTCTCTAATAATGAGTGATGTTGAGCATCTTTTCATGTGTTTGTTAGCCATCTGTATGTCTTCTTTGGAGAAATGTCTGTTTAGTTCTTTGGCCCATTTTTTGATTGGGTCATTTATTTTTCTGGAATTGAGCTTCAAGAGTTGCTTGTATATTTTTGAGATTAATCCTTTGTCTGTTTCTTCATTTGCTATTATTTTCTCCCAATCTGAGGGCTGTCTTTTCGCCTTACTTATAGTTTCCTTTGTTGTGCAAAAGCTTTTAAGTGTCATTAGGTCCCATTTGTTTAGTTTTGCTTTTATTTCCAATATTCTGGGAGGTGGGTCATAGAGGATCTTGCTGTGGTTTATGTCGGAGAGTGTTTTGCCTATGTTCTCCTCTAGGAGTTTTATAGTCTCTGGTCTTACATTTAGATCTTTAATCCATTTTGAGTTTATTTTTGTGTATGGTGTTAGAAAGTGTTCTAGTTTCATTCTTTTACAAGTGGTTGACCAGCTTTCCCAGCACCACTTGTTAAAGAGGTTGTCTTTTTTCCATTGTATATCCTTGCCTCCTTTGTCAAAGATAAGGTGTCCATAAGTTCGTGGATTTATCTCTGGGCTTTCTATTCTGTTCCATTGATCTATATTTCTGTCTTTGTGCCAATACCATACTGTCTCGATGACTGTGGCTTTGTAGTATAGTCTGAAGTCAGGCAGGTTGATTCCTCCAGTTCCATTCTTCTTTCTCAAGATTACTTTGGCTATTCGAGGTTTTTTGTATTTCCATACAAATTGTGAAATTATTTGTTCTAGTTCTGTGACAAATACCGTTGGTAGCTTGATAGGGATTGCATTGAATCTATAGATTGCTTTGGGTAGAATAGCCATTTTGACAATATTGATGCTTCCAATCCATGAGCATGGTATGTTTCTCCATCTGTTTGTGTCCTCTTTGATTTCTTTCATCAGTGTTTTATAGTTTTCTATGTATAGGTCTTTTGTTTCTTTAGGTAGATATACTCCTAAGTATCTTATTCTTTTTGTTGCAATGGTGAATGGTATTGTTTCCTTAATTTCTCTTTCTGTTTTTTCATTGTTAGTATATAACAATGCAAGGGATTTTTGTGTGTTAATTTTATATCCTGCAAGTTTAATAATATGTTGTAGGACTTTGGGATTTTGACTTTTCTCCATGAGGATTTTTGTAGTTGCTGGGTTTTTTGTTTGCTTAGTTTGTTTATTTTTTTAATAACTCACCTCTCCTTGCATCTGTAGAAGCTTTCTTCCATAGTCTATGGCCACTGATCTCTCTACTATATATATATATAATTTTTATTAAAATAGAACACTATTTTTAAAAAATTAAGAAATGCAGGTTCGTCTATACTACTACTAGCATAGTGGTATCTGGTAGTATCTTTTTCTGGTTTTGGATTCAAAATAATGCAATCTGATGAAATGACTTAGAATTCCTCCTCTAGTTTCTGAATAGTGTATTTATTGACCGGTTTAAGACAACACCACTTTATTTATCTTGTTGCTCAAACTACATCCTCATCATTGTGATATTGGTTTATTTGTTTAAAACACCACCTTACTTTCTGGCACCACAACATGCTCCAGGTTCATCTGGTGTATTTCTATTCCACTCCTAGAATCAGCCATTTCACCAAAGGAAACCTTGTTCGTTTTATTGGAGAATAGTTTTAGAAATCAAGATCCTAGTACTAAGTATGCTTGTTAACATGGCAATGTCATTGTTTCTAAGCCCTCTGGAGCAAGGAGATCTGTTTGTGTATATTAACCTATGAATAAATACATACCTATAAACTTTTCTATATATAAAGATTTGTATCTATATTTAAGGTAAAATAATTCATGTGAACATCTCTACTCCATTACCATGTGGATTATTCTAGCCTCCTCTTCTTTCTGTTCTACAAACTCTCACCCCAACAGTGAAGTACAACTTTATCAACTAGAGTGCAGTGCTTATGTACAATTTATTTTTAGTTTTAAAGACGATGCTTATTTCTAAAGTTGCTGGGGTCAGCACATTTCCTTCCACCCTCTTTAGGAAGATTGTTTCATATGTTTGTAATACAGCTAGCTTGTTTGGGGGCTTTCCTGGTGGCTTAGATGGTAAACTCCCTGCAATGCAGGAGACCCAGGTTCGACCCCTGGGTCAGGAAGATCCATTGGAGAAGGAAATGGCAACCCACTCCAGTATTCTTGCCTGGAAAATCCCATGGACAGAGTAGCCTGGTGGGCTACATCCCATGGGGTTGCAACGAGTTGGACACGACTGAGCAACTGACACACATACACAGCTTGTTTTTATCACATCCTGAATTCCATCATGGTATTTGCCCAACCTTCTAAGTGGCTTAAAATAATTTTTCTTTGTTATGTTCACTCTTTGAGATGTAAAGTTAAATGGCTTTTGAAAAATGCATAGCATCATGTATCTGCAGTTATGGTGTTTACAGAATAGTTTCACCACTCTGAAAAAGTTCCCTGTGCTTTATTTATCCTGCCCTCCCTCCTCTACTGCCAAATACTCTGCAACCCTTGATTTTTTTTTCTTGTCTCTATAGCTTTGCCTTTTCAGAATATAATCAGAATCATAGTATGCAGGCTTCTGAGAAATATACACTTAAAAATTCACCCATGTTTTTTCATATCTTGATAGCCAGAAATCAGGTCTTGTAAGTCCTTCAACTTTGTTCTTCTTCAGTGTTGTGTTGACTATTCTAGTATTCTGCCTTTGTGTATAAACTTTATAATCATTTGAATGGTATTTACAAAAGAGCCTACTGGGACTTTGATGGCTGTTGCACTAGATCTGAAGGTCATGTTGCAAAAATGATGTTATGACAATATTGAGTCTACCAGTCCATGAATCCACAGAATGTCTCCTCCTTGTTTATACTTACTTTGATTTCTTTAATCAAAATGTTATTTTCTGCATATGTATCCTGTAAATATTTTGCTATATTTATATGTAAGTATTTAATTTTGGGGTGCTATTGTAAATGATACTTTTAAAGTTTCAAATTCCAATTGTTCATTGCTGACATAAACTTTCATTTTCAAAAGATGCTTTCAGTGAATAAAGATTCTAGGTTGACGTGTGTGTGTGTGTGTGTGTGTGTGTATTTTTAGAATATGCACAGTTTGAGACAAGAGGGTTTCTATCATTCCTATTTACGTTCTATATGTAATAGGTCTGTTTTCTGACTGTGTTAATATTTTCTCTTCTCATAGATTTTTAGCAATTTGCTTATGATTTGTCTTGGTATGGTTTCTTTGTATTTAACCTGTTTGGGGTTTATTGAGGTCCTTGAATCAGTAAGTATATAAAGTTTTCATCAAATCTGGAATGTTTTTAACCATTATTTATTTATTTATCTTTTTTTTTTTTCCTCTCCTTCCTTCTTTTCTGGGATTCTAACTCCACATATATTGATTCATTTTATATGTTCTATAAGGTACTGAAGTCCTGTTCATTTTTTTCAGGCTTTTTTTGCCTCAGTTTGGATAACCTCCATTGACACGTCCACACAAATTCACCAATCTTTTCTTCTGCAGAATCTAACCTACCATGAATCCCACATAGTGAATTTCTCATATAAGATATGTATTTTTCATCTCTTGAAGTTCTATTTGGTCTACTTATATATTCCTTAATTCTTTCCTCTTTACATTAGTGCTCTCTATAAATCCTTTGAGGGTATTTATAATAGCTGCTTAAAATACTTGTCTGCTTGTTCCATCAACTCTATCATTTCTGAGTCAATTTCTGTTGAGTGATTTTCCTTCTGGTTATGGGTAGCATTTTCCTGCTTCTTTGCATGTCTAATAGCTTTTTATTGGGTGCTGAGAATTGTGAAGTGTATACTGTTAACTGTTGGGCTTTGTCCAGTTGGATGCTTTGAACTAACTGAGCATCAGTTTGGTTATTTCAAGGATTACCTTTTAGGCTTTCTAAGGTGGGTATAGAGCTGGATCTTTAAACTTTTTCTATGAAGAGCTAGGTAGTATTTCTGTGGTAGATTACACTCAATGTTATATATTCTATACCGTCTTTCTCTTTCTCCTCCTTCTGCTCCTCCTTCATCATCATCATCTTCTTAAAACCTCTTTAAAAGGTAAAAATCGCTCTTAGCTGGGGACCCATACAAAAAGAGGTTGTGGACTGGATTTGGTTCTTGGACCATTCATTGTCAATCCCCTATCTAGAATATCCTTCATGCTAGGACTGGTTTAGCATCACTGCTAAAGTGCAACTTCTTTGGAGTCTCCAATGAGGGTGCCTCTCAGCCCTGCAGGAGCTCTAGGAATTGTTTGGCATGCAGCTCTTGAGGTGTTTGCCTGGCTTCATGGACTTTTACCTTATGCACATGTAGTTTAGTATTCAACAACAGATTCATAGGCCCTTACAGATATTTCTGACTCTTTCTCCACACAGCCCTCTCCTCTCCAACCATCTTCGGAAACTCTGATTTGTGTCTTCTCCACTGAGTGAAGTTGCCTTGCTCTCTTTGGGATCTCCTTATGGCTCCACAGTCTGCAAGTGACTCCAGACAGAAAATCAGAGCAGTCATATGGCTCATTTCATTTATTTTTTTCTCTAAGGGACCAAAGTTCTGCACTCTCCAATATATTGTTTTATACACCCCCCTACCCTACCCCACCACACAGACTTTTCTGGTTCTTTCACTGAGAGTGTATGTTTGGTCCCAGACAGTCCAACATGCCATGAAATGGAGCTTTTCCATCAGTAATTAACACATGTCTATTTTTCCTGAAAATTAAATTTAGAAAGAAATACAGTTGTGATTATTGCTATTTAAGTCTCTCGGATTTTTCTTTCTTTCCTATTCTTTCTGCTATTATACAAGAACAAGTCAGTATACTTCATCCTTAGATTACTGCAACAGCTAGATTATAAATCTTTGATCCAGTAATTATATCATATATTTGTAATCCTGAGCAAATCCTTGTTACATCTTCTCTCAGGGAAGTCTAGACTATTACTTTTGAAATATCATTTTTTTTCCCAGATCCTGAGATATCAAACTACAAAACACCTGAATTTTTTTAAAAAAGCAAAGAAGTGAAGTTAAAAAAAAAAGAAGAAATGAGATACTATGGAAACAATATTTATAATTGAATGAGGTACTATGGAAACAATAATTATAATTAAAATGAGAGGTAATATTTGTTGGATCATGAACTATGCTAAGCATGTTATATACCTTATCTCATTTAATCTTCACTGTATTTTTATGGTATAAAATATATTTAATTCCCATTTAATAGACGAGATTATGAGACTGTTGGAGTCAGCCTCCCCTAAATACCATGAGTTTGATTGATTTCAGTTTCAAAACTTCCGATTTCGTTAACCAAAGCATGAAAAGTCCAACATAGGTCATCCGGTATGATCTTGCAGACAGTATAGCTTGATGGGTGACAACGTAGCTAAATCCTAGCCCCATCCTTTGTTTTCCCAGTCTTCCCAGGTGGCTCAGTGGTAAAGGATCCTCCTGCCAATGCAGGAGATGCAGGAAAAGCACGGGTTCGATCCGTGGGAAGGGCAGATCCCCTGAAGAAGGAAATGGCATCCCATTCCAGTATTCGTGCCTGGAAAATGCCATGGACAGGGGAGACTGACAGGCTACAGTCCATGGATTGCAAAGAGTAT
Source organism: Cervus elaphus (assembly GCF_910594005.1). Classification (NCBI taxonomy): domain Eukaryota; kingdom Metazoa; phylum Chordata; class Mammalia; order Artiodactyla; family Cervidae; genus Cervus; species Cervus elaphus. Next base: position 23,885,978 of record NC_057828.1, on the reverse strand, counting down.
GACACGACGGAAGCTACCGAGTACACACGTACGTAGGAGCTACTAAACAACAACAAAAAAGGCTCCAGCCTTTACTATATATATGATCCTGTAGCTTATCCTCCCAGTGATCCAGCTTCCAAAGCAAATGAAAAGATAGAAGTGTTCTCCGTGCTTATGTGTTCATGTCGGCAAATTCATATTCTCACCTGGAAGGATCAGTTCCAATGACAGGAAAGGCAGTTCTGAAAGGATGTAGAATTATGTAAAACTCCGGCAAAATGGCATGAAAACATTCTGGGAAACCAGCCTAACTTGCCTAATGACTTATCCTCTTGGGCATCTAGCCTCTTGGTCTCAATCCCTTTCCAATTGAAAATAAAACAAATTTAGTAAACTCCACCTTGCTCCTTGTGGACCATTTATCATGACATAGCTTCCAATTCAGCCTTATTTCCAGTCTTGGAGGAAAGCTGTGCTCTGAAATTCGGAGGCTGTGTAAAGACTGAAGTCTTGCACTATGGGTGGAGATAAGGAAAAGCCATGGACACGATACCTATATACCTTCTGACTTGTTAAAGTCACTGCCTTAAATGCTCAGCATCTGGGAATATAATAATTCTGCCTACTCTAGCTTTAACCATGAATTTTGTAATTTTTGAAAAGGTCCTTAGAATCACATTGCAGAATTAAAGGGTGTATTATAATTATCAATATCAATAGTAATAAAAGTTTATTAAAGGTCATTAAAATGAAAGGGGATGGCTCTAGATCCCATCAATCTGAATTGACTCCCTCCTCTTGTGTTAATTAGAAAACTCAGATAATGGTTCTATGGGGGAGTACAGGGAAAATTTAATTACGAAAGTTTAATGGGCCACTATCTACTTCCTGCCAGATTAAAAACTGATGATTTACACAATTTTAGATACTACGACAGGCTTTTCTAACAAAACATGTTGCAGAGTAATGTTAAAGTTTACTGAGAGCTTTCTATTCACTTTAAAACAATGCCTGCAAAAGCCACATTTACATGCTCCTAAAAAAAAATACCACCATAGAAAGTGTATATTCTGTGTTTACTAATACTTAGAAACTTAAAATAAGTAACAATCAGAAAATGCAGATTTTCACAAATATCAGTTAAAAATAAAATTATATCTATTTTCCTTTTGGAGAAAAGAGTACATATTGGGAAAAATAGATTGTAAGCCATCAAGGAAAGAAGATGTCTTGTTTCTGATGCATGTTTGTCCCTGAGAGGCCCTTTTCTTGAATCTTAGTGACTCATTCATTTCCCTTGATTCAGAACTGCCTGCTCCCAACACAAAGTGATAGGATTGTGGAAAGCATGGAATTGAAAGGATGTGGATGCAGAGAAAAGAAATGGATTGCATAGAAGAGGAGGTGAGAAAAAGAAATAAGCAGACATTCATTTTTACTGACTTGCTTTCTAAATGGTGTAGCATGGGGTTATTGAGGAGTTAGTTTTTCAATGGGGCTTGAAAAATACAGGCTATCCAGAACACTTACATGAAACATACAGCTACTGCTGAGTTTCATGATGAATTTAGGATTGTCAGCCAGCCCTTTGGATCTTCCTTGCTCAGTACAGTAGCCATTAGCCATATGTGGCTCTTGAGCACTTAAAACATTGCTAAGCCAAGCTGAGATGTGCTGCAAGTGTCAAATACACATCAGATTCGAGAACTTAGTCATTTTGAAAGGTTAAAAATATCTCATTAATTATTTTATGTTGCTTACATGTTGAGATGATTGCATTAAATAATATTTATTTTTTTAATTAAAATTATGTGTTTCTTTTTATTTAAAAAAATGTGCCTTGTAGGAAATTTGAAATTGCATATGCTATTTCCTTTGGACAGAGCTTCTCCAGATACCTGACATCACTCAGGGAAAGCGATGGACTCTTTGGTTTGGAGGATAATTTCAGGGACTGCTATGGTTTACCTTTGAGGCTTCCCTGGTGCCTCAGTGGTAAAGAATCCACCTGCAATGCAGGGGATGCAGGTTCAGTCCCTGGGTTGGGAAGATCTGCATGAGAAGAAAGTGGCAATCTATTGTAATATTCTTGCCTGGGAAATCCCATGGACAGAGGAGCCTGATGGTCTGTTGTCCATGAGGATGCAAAAGAGTCAGGCAGGACTTAGCGACCAAGCAACAACAACTAGGGTTCGCCTTTGAGAATGGAGACAGTGAGGTCCAACTCAAGAAGAACAAAAGAGGACAGAGAAAGAGGATACCATGAAGGGTTAGGCTAGCCCATAGCTTCAGGGATCTGAACAGGTTTCTGGGCTGACACAGTAGCATCACATCAAATGTAGTTTTAACTTACTTTAGAGGTTGAGAAACAGAGAAAGACAGACTAAAGTGGAGAGGGTATACAGTTTATGTAGAACAAATGATTCTCCACAAGTCTTTCATTCCACCCTTTGACCACATGCTCTAGAGTGAGTGAGCATGAAAGCGATAGAGGAAACTTGTATTGTCGTTGTTTTTTAAGATTGATTTATTTATTAAATTTATTTTGTCTTGGCAGTGCTGGCCTTTGTTGCTGCACGTGGACTTCCTCTAGTTGCAGTGAGCGAGGGCTACACTCCATTGCAGTGCACAAGCTTCTCATTGCAGCGGCTTCTCTTGCTGCAGGGCACAGGCTTTTAGTGGGCTTCAGTACTTGTGGAGCAGGGGCTTTGTTGTTCAGGGGCATGTGGGGTCTTCCCAGATCAGGGATCCAACTGGTGTCCCTTGCATTGCAAGGCAGATTCGTAATCACTGGACCACCGGGGAAGTCCGAATCTCATGTTTCTTAAGTCTCTGGTCCTTTTCTCTGGTTCTTAAGTCTCTGGCCCATAGTATGAGGACCTCTCACATTGCGTGTTATTGCGGAACTTAAAGACCACTAACCTGAACAAGTATATTTAAATTGTGCTCTGCATTAAAAATATCAATTATTCCAACACTGGAGAAGATAGTGGCTGTGTGCTGAACTTATAGGAGACTTTCTATCTGAATATAAGATTTTGGGAGGTGTATGAGGGAATTTTCAAGGATAATTTTGACTATACATGAGTTCCACTGTTATATAATGACTTCCCTGTATGAAAGAAGGTTCCCAAACTAAAGAAAAATCTGGGAAGCTGCTATTTGAAAAAAAAAAAAAGTTTTATATTCTGAAACAAGTTCTACATAAATTAAATAGTTTGTTATAAAATATAAAAACTACTAACCCCTGAAATAGAAGCATGGGCTTCCCTGGTAGCTCAGTAGTAAAGAACCCACCTGCCAATGCAGTAAACACAGGTTCGATCCCTGGGTTGGGAAGATCTCCTGGAATAGAAAATGGCAACCCATTCCAGTATCCTGCCTGAAAAATTCCATGGATAAGGAGCTTGGTGGGCTACAGTCCATGGGTTCACAAAGAGTAGGACATGACTGAGCAATTGAGCACAACAGAAGAATACTGCTGAATATTTAGCTGAGCTTAAATTGAAAAAAACTTTTTTTATATGCATGAAAATGATAAACAAAGGTTCAAATGAAAGTATAGATAGATTTGACAGAATAAAAGCAAGCTTTTGCATGTCAATAAATGCAAATAAAAAAATCAAACAATCAAAATGGGAAAATTACTTATTATAAATATAACTGAGTATAACAGAAGGAAGTAATATATTTATAATCTAAAAAGTTGCTACAAATAAGTCTTAAAAGACTTATTAATTTCACTTAGAAACTGAGGGGAGGAATAGAAACTGATAACGTGTAGAAGCAAAAGTACAGCAGTCAATAAATGTCTTGAAATTCAATTTTATTTGTAATCAAATACATGCCGCTTAAAACAAGAAAATACAATTATTTATAATAAAATTTCATAACTAGATGCTTAACAGAGTGATAATGCTTAAATAAATGATAATACATTGAAGTTTTGAGACAGGAAAAAAGCTATAAATGAAAAACAGGCTTCTAAATTATATATATTATATAATCCAAACATACATAAAATATGTATACACAAATTCTCATTGGAATAAAATTTGAACAATACAAGCAATATTACTGAATGCAAGTTCTTAGCTGTGGGATTACAAAAGATTTTTATTTATAATCTTCTAATTTGCATATTTCTGACACTGAGTTTGTACTACTTTTGTTATACAAAAATTATTTAAGATTTACATATAACAACTTTTCAACCTAATTCGCAATTAAAGAAATATAAATCACAGCAGTGTCAAGTTACCATTTTTTCCCTATCAAATCAGTATTATTTATTCAAAATTCATGAATATGCAGTTAATGAATGTGGGCATGGTGAGACAGAAATTCTGGCAGAAATGTAGTGACTTTGGCTTAAGAGATATCAATACAATGTGGCTACTTTCAGGAATTCATCTTAAGGACTCAACCTGAAATTGAACTTATTGTTAACAAAGATTCATCGTACCAAGACATTTCTTAGATAAAATTATAGTATGAAGCACAAGCTGGAATCAAGATTGCCAGGAGAAATATCAATAAACTCAGATATGCAGATGACACCATCCTTATGGCAGAAAGCAAAGAGGAACTAAAGAACCTCTTGATGAAGGTGAAAGAGGAGAGTGAAAAAGTTGGCTTAAAACTCAACATTCAGAAAACTAAGATCATGGCATCTGGACCCATCACTTCATGACAAATACATGGGGGAACAATGGAAAGAGTGACAGACTTTGGAAAGAGTGACAGACTTTATTTTCTTGGCTCCAAAATCACTGTGGATGGTGACTGCACCCATGAAATTAAAAGACACTTGCTCCTTGGAAGAAAAGCTATGACAAACCTAGATAGCATATTAAAAAGCAGAAACATTATTTTGCCAACAAAGGTCCATCTAGTCAAAACTATGGTTTTTCTAGTATTCAAGTGAATGGGAGAGTTGGACCATGAAGGCTGAGCACCAAAGAATTGATGCTTTTGAACTGTGGTGTTGGAGAAGACTCTTGAGAGTCCGTTGGACTGCAAGGAGATCCAACCAGTCAATCCTAAAGGAAGTCAGTCCTAATCATTCATTGAAAGGACTGATGCTGAAGCTGAAACTCCAGTATTTTGACTACCTGATGCGAAGAGCCAACTCATTAGAAAAGGCCCTGAGGCTGGGAAAGATTGAAAGAGGGAGGAGAAGGGGATGACAGAGGATGAGATGGTTGGATGGCATCACTGACTCAATGGATATGATTTTGAGCGAGCTTCAGGAGATGGTGAAGGACAGGGAAGCCTGGCGTGCTTCAGTCCATTGGGTTGGAAAGAGGCAGACATCACTGAGCAACTGAACAACAACTGAAACATCCAACACAGGTTGTTCTTGTTGTTGTTCAGTTGCTCGGTCGTGCCCGACTCTTTGCGACCCAATAAACTGCAACACATGTGGAATAGGTAAATAAGATTCATCTATACAATGGTCTATTAAGTCATTATTTTAAAAGTATTTTGAAAATGCCTTTAATGGCATGGGGAATAGTTGTGTCATTACATAAAGAACAAAAATTAGAATGTAAAACTGGCCATGTTATATAATCCATTATACCAAATGCTATATTTTATACTGAGAAAAGACTGGAAGGAATCATGGTAAAAGGCTAACAATATTGCAATAGTATGGTAAATAAATTTTTTTTCCATCGTGGTCACTTTTAATTTTTATCTTTACTATTTTCTCTGTTATCCAAGTTTTAAAAATAAGGAAAACTATTTTTAAATAGTTAAGACTATAGGGGTGCTTTTCATGGTGTATTCTCTACGATGCTCTGAGATGTACTTAGCTGTCCAGAGTCTGAGGAATCCAAAAGCTGTTCAAGGCAAAGAGACACTTGTTTCCGGTAGAAGCTGTGATCAAGTTGATCACAGATGCCAGTGTAGTTAGTAGAGAACAAATTTGACTCCGATTAGATCTGTTTCTTTAACCTTTGTTTTCTAGTGCTTCTGTTACAAGATAAGAATGTTGCCTTTAAACTGAGATATACAGGAGAGTCCATTCTCAAGGCTCTGACTTTTTAAAGATAAACACTTTCCCATTCATATATAGAGGAAAAAGTTGCCAAATAGAGAATAACCTGTCTCACTGGAGGTTTACAGGACCAGATCTATTTGGACAGCCGCAATGACAAAGGTTTCCAACACCAAGAAGTCTGCAACAACTAATCATACAGCCTTCCCTTTCAGTACAAAAGAAGCCTGAATTTGAACTTGGGTAAGATGAACTTTGAACTTTGGGACACTGGGTAAGATGAATTTGAACTTTGGGACACTAGTCCACCATCTTTGGTCTGCTGGCTTTCTGCATAAAGCTGCTATTCCTTGTCCTAACACCTCGTCTTTCTATTTATTATCCTGTGGTGCAGTGAGCAGTACCAGCTTGGACTCAGTAACACCAGGAAGAGAAGCATTTGCTGCTAGGAAGGAAGCCTTGGCCAGACCCACAGCCTCCAGGAGTAGCTTTTGGAAGACTTCCTTATCAGCGAAATGCCTGCTGTGGGATCAATACATGAAGTTTTTATGCAGGAAGACATTGACTGTCGCTGTCCTCGTGAGTAGAATCATTACAATGAAGAGAATCAGCTTTATTTTTTCTACTCATCGTATTAGGGTAAAGTGAAGACCGAAGACTTTTAATTATAATCCTCTCTGAGGAGAGAAAAAGTATTTTTCTTCTGGAAATCTAGTAATACTTGAAGTGCACTCTGGGTGGAACCTGACTGACCATAAGTAAAACTAATGCTCAGATTCTCAAACAGAATTGTGTTGTCAGGGGAAAGAGGTTAAACAGGAAAACTTTGTATATTTTAAATGCTTCTTAATTTCAAATTTTATTTAATGAACACCAGATGATATAGACCAGTCAGTGATCTTTAGAATGTTTTTGGCTCAGATGCTATCAACAAAAAAAATGAGGGTACCCTCATTTGTAAAAATTTTTCCTCAAAAATTATGTAATATTGTGATATACTAATAGCATGTTTATTACAAAGATACACATACACATGTGCATGCATGTATGACTGACAAAATAGATTTTAAGAAGGGTTAAGATAAGGATGAAATAAAAAATATTTTAAATTTATTATTTATGATATGAAAAGCATCATGTAATGTGAAATCTGGTTGAACATGCTTCATTGGTTCTGAAAATTTTCAGTTAATGCTTTATAATTTAGTGATTTGAAGGTCTGGTTTTAAGGTCTTAATTTTAGCACAAAATTTTAAGGCATGTCATTGCTTGGAAAGAGGTATTTTACAAAGAAAGATAGATCCAAATGGAAGACATTCATTCTTGGCTCATCTCATTAGATCATGATACTCATTTTTCAATCCCAAGCTCCAGTTATGCAAAAGTATTTATTGTTGGCAGCACTGTGGGGAAACAGACACTCTCAAACATTGCTGGTGGGAGTATAAATTGGTACAACGTTTATGAAGTTAAACTGGAAGTATCTTTCAAAATTACAAAGCACATACTTTTTGATTCAGATATTCAACCTCTTAAAAATGTATCTGACACCCATCCAAGCATGTGTCTAAAGTGACACAAAGAAAGATTATCCAGTGCAGTGTTGTTTGCAACAACAATGGACTGGAAGTAATATAAATTGCTTGGGGACAGTTGCATCAACCATGGTATAGCTATAAAAAGGAAAAGGAATATTGTGCAGCCATGAAAAAGAGCATGGAAACTCTTTATGGACTGATGTGAAATTATTTTCATGATATTACAAGTGAAAAAAAATCTAAGAGGCAAAATGTGTATGGATTCCACTATTTCTGTCGTAAAAGAGAGGGGATGGGAAAGGGAACATGGAACTATGGAAATATGCCAGCTTGCTGTATATGCACAATGTATCTCTGAAAGGATTCATGAGATCTTCATACCTCTGATCCTGTTCAAAATAATGATGATTGCAAATAAGAGTGGTTGGATGACTTTTCATACTTTCAAGCATTCTGGATTTTGTACAATATGAAAGTGTTAGCTGTTTTAAAAAAATTTAAGTTACTAAAATGACTTTTTTATAAAATAAACCACACTGATAACATCCTATTGCATGTAAGCTGTAACATACTACAGCTGAAAAATAAAGATGAAAGGGATATACTGGGCTTCCCAGGTGGTTCAGTGGTAAAGAATCTGCCTGCCAATGCAGGAGACTTGGGTTCGATCCCTGGGTTGGGGAGATCCCTTGAAGAAGGAAATAGCAACCCACTCCAGTTTTCTTGCCTGGGAAATCCCATGGACAGAGGAGCCTGGAGGGCTGCAGTCCATGGGGTCGCAAGTGAGTTGGACATGGGTGAGCAACTAAGCAACGACAACAAAGGGTATACTATCAAATCCTCCACTTTGTAGCTCTTATAGTCTCCTTTCAGGATACATTCAGTTCAGTTCAGTTCAGTTCAGTTCAGTCGCTCAGTTGTGTCTGACTCTTTGCGACCCCATGAACCGCAGCACACCAGGCCTCCCTGTCCATCACCAACTCCCGGAATTTACCCAAACTTGTGTCCATTGAGTTTCTGATGCTATCCAACCATCTCATCCTCTGTCATCCCCTTCTCCTCCCTGTATATGTCACATAAGGACCAAAGGTGTAGGTAGTCTCAATCCCTGTATTAAAGATCAGTAAAGCTTCATTTCTTTTTTTATACTTTAGACAGAAAGTAAACAAAAATACAAGTTGTACTGTTGTACTACTATTATTTGCTTAAAGGATTTTCACAAATCCTCTGGATGTAGGTACCCTGCTTTGGAGGCTCCTAGACACAGAGATGTCAAAAGTCATGTTACCAAGATAAAACAGCTCATCATTAGAATAAACTAAGCGATAAGAATGTATAAATGTGTCCTACATGTTAATAATGGCCGACTTTCCCGGACAACATAAATTCTATACATCAAAGCTATATACCAAGTCAGTAGAAGGGTAAATTATACTTCAGAAGTCTTTGCCCTGTTCTATTTCTACAATACATACACTAACCATGGGCTACATTCAGGTCATTTGGACATTCCAACAGAATAACAACTTTTGATTAATCGTTTGAACATTGGAAATGATTTCCTTTAAAATAAAGAGACATTTATACAAAGGACAACAAAGGAGGCGCCCTGAAGCAAAACAAAGAAATGGAAAAATTCAGTTTGTGTTGTTGCTTTTCTCTGTCTGGATTCCGATGTTCCACACTGAGGAATCTTGTGTTATGAATCCAGGGCTGGTTGTCAGTTCTAATTGAGGTAGATGTGGACGGCTTCCCACAGCAGCTCTCTGGCCTGAAGCCGTCTGTCTGGCTTCTAGACACCCCTGTGTCATCAGCATGTCCTTGAACATTTCAGGTACAGATCGAGTTAGTGGTTCACACCAGAGAAGAGATTCTGGAGACAGCAACACCAAGCAAGGGAAGCCATGCGATGACAGTATAATAGATATTAGAGCATCCTGGCAGTCTTTTTATAAGAAGGTCAATAAGTTCAAGGACCCAGAAGGAATAGAGACAAATAGTTCTCCCCTGAACACCTAGTAAATAAGGTGCAAGGATCTATTTTTAAAAAGCCTTAACATTTTTTAGAGGAAGAAATACCACAAAGAGTGAGAGAGTAAAATGAAGAAAAGTTTTCAAAAAGGCATCACGAGACAGATGCCCTGTTTTCCATATGTTTATTTGCAGACTTTGACCTGAAAACCAGATTAGTTTTCCCTATTTGTCCATTTAGCCAACACTTAGTCATCCTCCAAGAGTCATCTGGAATATAGCCTTACCCAGATTTATCAATCCTCACTCCAATTCCTAGGAACACAGTTAACTGCCCCCTCTCTGTTTCAATACCAAGTAGTGGGCAATGTCTCTTCCTGCATTTCCCTCTTGTGTTCTGGGAATGCGGGTCCCAGAACAAGTGTTCTTTGTCCACACGTCTGGCTCCCCTACTGGAATGAGCTTCTCAGGCAATGATCATGCCCTAAATCGCATTTGATGTACTTTTGACTTTTTAGCGCCTAGTGTCACGCCTGACACTTTCAGATCTGTCATACAAGTTGATTTCAGATTGAATGAATAAACACAATTTGATTTGATTATGTGCCTATAGAAATTTTTCCTCTCAAAATTTTTTCATTACTTTGATTTCTCTAGTGACCCTTGAGCAACATTGTTGTGTTAATTTCTGCCACCTTCTGTAATTATTGTGGTTGTAAGCCTCCTTCATGCAACCATAAAACTTTGGGTATATTTTGGCCTATACTTGAGTTTTAAAAAAGGCTTGGATATTATAATCAATGGCAAGAAAAGAGGAGGAATTTTTATTTCAGAACCAGTTTCACTAGGTTATTAAATAATGTTCATCAAGAAAACTTTCCTCCACTTTCAGAATCTATGGTAAACAAAACTTACAGTAACCAAGAACAACCAGGACAAAAATTAAGTTGGCAGAGTATTCTTCTTATAGTCTCTCAATTTTCCTTTACCTGTTTCTCATCATCCACTTCCAAACTGTATCCTTTTAATTTCTTTTTTAATTGCCTATCATGTATTTCATATCCACAAGATATTTTGATTTTTGTTTCTGTTTTGTTTTTGTTTGGGTCTGGAAATTATAAATCTCTGGATACAACCTAGTCAGAATTTAAAGTCTATGAGCATTTATATTTGAATAGGAAAATCTTTGCTTACATATCTTAATGGAATGATTTTTAAAGATAAATTCTGATATATGTGTGTATATATATATATATATACACACACACATATATTTGTAATGATCTTTGAGGACATAAAGTGTTTTCACTGAAAGAATGAGATGGTGTGGTATTATTAAAAAATTGGACTGGAAATAGGGAGATTTGGATCTACCCTTGATTAATTCTTTATTTCATAGATTCTAAAATATATATTTGGTCATCTTTTAATATCTATGAAGTCAGGATGCACCTGGCTGTCTGTGATGTATATAGTTTAACTGACAGTGCTTTTTCTTTATCAGTAGTGCATAAAATAATGGTACATCTTATGATATGTGGTATTTTAGTCATTAAAATATGGTGAATGTGATGCTTGACAATTCATACAGTCACACACTCATTCATTCTGCTCTGCAATAAGTTTTTATCCAGCACCTACTAGGATCCATTGCACTTGGGCTTGGGATCTCAGGAACATTCTTGGCTTAAGTTTAATAGTCATTTAAAGAGTGAATCTGTGCATCTGTTTTCTCACCACTGAAACAGGAAAGTTGAAATAGGTGACTTCTGACAAGAAGCTTAACATTCTATGACCTTTAACAATGAACTTGTATGAAGGGCTTTTGGAACTGTTTTTCTAGGAAGTTTGTTTGTTTTGTATGGTTTACCATATTGCAAGGGCTTTCCTGGCAGCTCACTGGTAAAGAATTTGCCTGACAATGCAGGAGACGTGGGTTTGATCCCTGGGTGGGGAAAATCCCCTGGAGGAGGAAATGGCAACCTATTCCAGTATTCTTGCCTGGGAAACTCAATGGACAGAGGATCCTGGAGGGCTACAGACCTTGGGGTTGCAAAAGACAGGACGTGACAGAAATGGAACAACAACCATATTGGATGGGAGGGAAGGGTATTAGGGCAGTAAAATTACATATCAGGTACCATAATAGCTGCTTTACATACATTTATTTATTTCTTACACTTCTATTGGGTAAATATCATCCCCATTTTGCAGGTTACAAAATAGATGCTATGAGATTGCGAACTTATTCAAGGTTACACAGCCAGTACATTTTAGAGTTACAATTTCAGTCTCGGTCTATGTCATTCCAAAATTCATTAACTTTGACCCAATTCCCCAAATTAAGAGGCTGCCATTCCTGGCTTGCAAGTTTTAGTTGAGTCCCATTGGAAGTAATATTCAATATGAAGTATCTTTTTATAATGTCATAAGACTTCATCCTAGCTTTAGCATATGAAACTGCAAAATGTTTCACAATTTTAATGTTTAAAATAAAGTTTAGAAGAGCTATAAAAGTCCCAGGTTCATATAATGGTGGGGGTAGCTTTTATTATACTCATTTTCTTACTGATAACAGTAATAAATTCTGATATATGTGTGTATATATATATACACACATATATTTGCATACACAAGCATTGAGAGATCAAAAGCAGGCAGAAAGTGTTAGAGATTTGATCCTTGGTGAAGGAATCATATTTGTTGAGGTTCACATTTATTGCTTTCCTCTTGAGGGTATTTACAGAGCCACAGATGAATTGTTAAGCTTCTTGAACATGGAAATTAGTATTTATCATCAAATTTGGTGTATTCTCAACCATTATTTTCTTAATTTTTTGTGTCCCCTTTTCTCTCTCTTCTGATACTTCTGTTTATATGGGTTTTTATACTTAATGTGTGCGTGTGCATGTGCAAAGTCACTTCAGTCATGTCCAACTCTTTGTGACCCCATGGACTATAGCCTGCCAGGCTCCTCTGTCCATGGGATTCTCCAGGCATGAATACTGGCATCGGTTGCCATTTTCTTCTCCAAGATATCTTCCCAACCCAGGAATCAAACCAGCATCTCTTTTATCTCCTGCATTAGCAGGGGTTCTTTACCATTAGCGCTGTCTGGGAAGCCTTAATGGTGTATGTACCACAGGGCTGTGTACTTCATGGTGTTCTACAATTCTGTGAGATTCTGCTCATTTCTCTTCATTCTTTCTTGTTTCTTTTTTCAGGTTGTATAATCTTGATTTTTCTATCAACTCAAATCTACTGTTGAATCCCTCTAGTGGATTTTTCATTTCGATTATTGTACTTTTCAAATTTATAATTCCATTTGTTTTGCTTTGTCTTTCTTCTGCTTCATTTTAGAACAGTGTAAGATTTACAGAGAAATTGCAAAGACAATGACTTCCTACACTCTGTTTCCTCTCTTTTTAACATCTGACATTAGTCAGGTGCATTTGTTACTATCGATAAACTAAAGTTGGTATGAATCATGTTTTCCATTTCTTTGCACTTTTTTTCCCTGAAACTGAGCATTTTATTTAATATATTATAACAACTCCAGATACTGATTCTGTCCTGGGGCTGGTTATTGTTAGTTGGCTCTTCGTTTATTTGCTTAGTGATTGGTTGAACTACTTCTATGAAGTCCATTTTCCTGACACAGTCCAGCCAATGATGTTCTTACTCAGACTTTTTCCTTGCTTTATCTTTTAAATTTCTAGAGGTCACCTTAAGTCAACAGAAGTCATTTGCTGGTCAAAGTTTATGCTTAAGCTCCCTCAGCCAGTTATATTTTCACTCTTTGGATGCCTGTGTCATGGACACTGCTTTCATAGTTCCAGGGGTTCATGACTGTGCATTTTGTTTATTCATAAGCTCAGAGGTGTTGTTTCTGGTCATTTCTGAGAGCCTACAGCCTTGGGCATGCATCCAATCTTCCCAGCTACTAAGGATGAGTATGGTTTATTTTTAAGCCTGGATTTCTAGTGTTCCTGGATCAGAGGAGCCTCTTGTTGCTCCTGAGTTAAAGTTGCCCATTGTCCACGGTTCTACTGAAGTCTTTTGAACCAGCTAGGCTTCTATCCCATGCAGATCTATGTGTGGTTTTGAAAATGCTTTCAAGTCTGTCCGTGTTCTTCTTTGATTGGTCCTATATGGGTACAGCCTAGTGTGTGCACATAGCTTCCAGACCAGAATTGACTGTGATCCCAGGAGAGTTCTTTCTGACTATTTCTGTTCTAAATTTCTGGCTGCACTGTGATTTTCTTGTTTTACAGAACAAGAAGTCTCCTTTCAATCACTCTTCACCAAGTTCTCCACTGTCTTTGACAATGAATACCCTTAGACACGAAGTTCTCTGCATCCTGTTCCAAATAAAGTCAGTCCCCCCAGGTGGAGCTTACCATCTTTATAGTTTATCTCTCCTCCCTGGGCAGGACCTTGGGCTCACTGCACCACAGCTAGGAGTAGGGACAGTAACCATTTCCTCCTGGAGTGATACCTCCACAGAAACTGGAGAGATGCATACTAGTTTCTGGTCTATAAGACTTGTCTAACCAGCATGGACTCTGTGCTACAAGAATGCTGGGATCAAAAGTCTACAAGCAATAAATGCTGGAGAGGGTGTGGAGAAAAGGGAACCCTCTTACACTGTTGGTGGGAATGCAAACTAGTACAGCCGCTATGGAAAACAGTGTGGAGATTTCTTAAAAAACTGGAAATAGAACTGCCATATGACCCAGCAATCCCACTTCTGGGCATACACACTGAGGAAACCAGATCTGAAAGAGACACGTGCACCCCAATGTTCATCGCAGCACTGTTTATAATAGCCAGGACATGGAAGCAACCTAGATGCCCATCAGCAGATGAATGGATAAGGAAGCTGTGGTACATATACACCATGGAATATTACTCAGCCATTAAAAAGAATTCATTTGAACCAGTCCTAATGAGATGGATGAAGCTTGAGCCCATTATACAGAGTGAAGTAAGCCAGAAAGATAAAGAACATTACAGCATACTAACACATATATATGGAATTTAGAAAGGTGATAACGATAACCCTATATGCAAAACAGAAAAAGAGACACAGAAATACAGAACAGACTTTTGAACTTTGTGGGAGAATGTGAGGATGGGATATTTCAAAAGAACAGCATGTATACTATCTATGGTGAAACAGATCACCAGCCCAGGTGGGATGCATGAGACAAGTGCTCCGGCCTGGTGCACTGGGAAGACCCAGAGGAATCGGGTGGAGAGGGAGGTGGGAGGGGGGATCGGGATTGGGAATACATGTAAATCCATGGCTGATTCATATCAATGTATGACAAAACCCACTGGAAAAAAAAAATAATAATAATTAAAAAAATAAATTAAAAAAAAAAAAAAAAAGAATGCTGGGATCAGGCATATGGAGCAGGGAGCCACCAGGCCCCAGTAACTGACTGGCATGCTGAATAGAGCATACTCTAAGAGTTAGGGAAGGAAAAAGAATGCAGTTCTCTAGGCTATGCCAACCCAGAATACAATTTCTATAACACAGAGCTGGGAAGTGGGAGGAAGGGAAGAAACACTGGTGTCCTGCTCCTCTGAAGGTCAGAGACCTATTCTCCAGAGGTTTTCCTAACCCAGGGATTGAACCCAGGTCTCCTGCAATGCAGGCAGATTCTTTGCCCTCTTAGCCACCTAGTAAGCTGATGTTTAGTTCTTAGTGAAGCAATTTTGTTGTAGTCCACCCAGTTGAAAAGATTTTTTAAAACATAAAGTATTATTTCTAAAATCATTTAAATATATAACTTTTCCATTCAGAAATATAATAATAAATTGTATTAAAAAGAAATTACAGACAGATTTTATCAATACTATGTCATTTGAAAACCCAAGCAACAATTTATCATTTTGCTCCATTTCAACAAATCGATTTGAAGAGTGGTTCTAAGAGGCCATGTACCATGATTGGGCTGTTTTACCACGGCCCTTGAGAATACCTTGAGACCACAACTTTCAGATCTGCCTAATCCCTAGAATTATTTGTGGGGTATAAGTTTACTTCTCTGTTGTTGTAAGGTTTCTGGAAGCCTCACTAGAGGTAAAGATGTGGAGGGATGTGTAAAAATGACCCTATTCTAAGAAAAGACTGAGATAACGTGTGTGCAATTTATTCTAAATTGCTTATTTTACAGGCATTTCTATTCAGGAAAAATGAAGAAGAGAATCACTACAAGTTTTCATGCAAAATGTGCCTGAAAGTTCCAAATCCTCCTATCTAAATGATCTAAATGATGATATTAACATGGTATTGAACTTGGATATCTGTAAATTGCCTTGGTTACCTAAGACACTTTGAGTGAGGAGATACCACCCGAGAAGAATTAACTGAGGAGGGCATCCTATAGATACCTAACAGCTGCTCCTTCCAAGACTGGGAAACGGCATCATTAAGGATGATAAATGACAAAGTTGAAGGACAAGAGGTGAAATTGGCAGGTTATCCTGGAATATGGTAATGAAATGTTGTAATAGCACTTGGATTGGCTTCAGTAATTCCTCGTGCAGAAATGTCTGACGCATCTGGTGTCAAATTATTGAGTTCCATCTCCAAGAAGAGGTGATATTGGAAATTTCCCTGACTATTGGCAGGGTTCTTAAGATGAGCCAGTAAATAAACTTATGAAATTTTTTCCTAATACCACCATTATTTGGGATCTTTCTTAGACCTTTAATAAAAGCTCTATTTTTCTGCAAACAAACTTCTGTCATAGACTCCCTATACATAGTAATTGAATTTTTCTTCCATTATTCCAGTCTACTGAGCTCTGTTGAAAGCCTGCCTTTATGATCCAATAGATAACTCCTTATTTCAGCTTTATGTCATTTCAAGATATGATCAGAATGTCATTAGGCACACTGTGACCCAGTTTCCTTATCTATAAAATGGGGATTATAATAATATCTAATCCAAAGGGTTCTTCTAAGTCTTGAGTAAATTAATGCATGAAGAGTTTACAGTAAAATCTCAACATTTCAGGGCTTCCCTGTGGCTCAAACAGTAAAGAATCTGCCCACAATGCAGGAGACCTGGGTTCAATCCCTGGGTTGGGAAGATCCGCTGGAGAAGGAAATGGCAACCCACTCCAGTATTCTTGCCTGGTGAATTTCATGAACAAAGGAGCCTGGTGGGCTACAGTCCACGGGGTCACAAAGAAGACTGGCAGACTATAGTCCATGGGGTCACAAAAAGTCAGACACGACTGAGTGACTAAATTTCACTTTTTCTCAACATATAAAATATTATTATTGCTATTATTATTTAATACAATAATTTAAGATAATAGCAAACTCAAAAACAAGAGCAAACTCGCACACCACTCCACAAGCTACTACAAATCTCTTTCCAGGAAACAGTAATCTAATAATCAAAGTTATGTGAGCTTGCTTGTTTTGCCAGTGACAAATCCATTTGGTTGGACCAGGCCACAGTTCATTTCCTTCTTCTCAAGAATAAAATGAGTTCTTGTCACATGTGTTGCTCAAATCAACAGCACATGTCTTCTTCTGATATAAGTAAACAACTCCAATCCAAACACAAGCCAAATTTCCACTGCATATGATTTCTCCTCTGTGAATGTCTGATATGCTAGAGACCATCACTGTCTTTCATACATGTTTTGATACTCTTCATGAATTGATTCTTTCCTTCTTTTGGTTTAATGAGTACTTTCTATAAGCTGGGTAAGGGCCTGTATGTTAGAGTTAAAGAAATGGATCTAAGTTATCATTTTGGTTTCTTACAGCCTAAAGAAATATAGGTTATCATCACAATTTTATGGGGAAATTATGATAGGGCAATGAATGGACCAAAGGTGCGTTTTATACGGTATCTCTTTAGAGATGTGACACTTGAGCTAAGTCTTGAAGATGAAGGAAGGTGAGGTCATTCTAAGAACTGTGTATGAAAGGATAAGAGATGTATAGAAGGCAGCTGTTGCGATGTGGGAAATAAGGTGACCTGGAGGGTTGTAGGTAGGTGGTAGGAAATGATGTTGGAGAGGCAGGTATGACTGATGGATATAAATTAATGAGAGAAAAATACCACACAGTACATGATTTAGTGATGGATTAATTGATGTTAAAAAAGTTACAGACAAGAGACAGCTTAGGGATGAGGAAAGGTTATGTAAGAGGCTGGCTGGGATATGACTGTACTCTAAGAACTGTGACTCTTAACCTCTAAAGATGCCTCCTCCCTGGAGAAGGGGTCATAAACAGGCTACCATGGTCCAACACCAGTGCCGGTCATGAGGACCGTGGCAGCCCCAGGGACTCAAAAGCTCTCACCCGACACCCTCACAGGCAGCGGAACAATGACTTTCCTGTGCTTCCAGGAAGCCCTTAGTGAAGACAGTCTTGTGTGAAGATAGCTTACTCCTTTTTCTGCAAAGGAAAAGACTAGAGGTAGCTTCCATTTTTGAAATGACTTTCTTGCACATGTGAGTTCTATTGTTCTCCACACAATGGGAAAGAGGAAAAACTTGTCCGAAGAATAACCGGCACTAGAGTTGTTATCCAATTTCAACCTATTCTTCGTGACTCTGTTCTGGCTCACAAAAATTGCTATTTGAACCTCAGTCTTTTGAAGCTATCAGAATAATGGAAATAAATTTTTTGTGCTGTCCATAGAAATTTTAGCTCAGTGAATTCCCTAGGGCTAAACCATTACAGGATATGACATTTTCCTTGAGTTGGCACCTAAGACTTTAATGAGTACAAATATAAGGGTCAAATATTGTCACCAGTCACTCTGACCAGTTCTTGCTGACTTAATCCCAAACTGATTAAAGAACCCTAGGAAGTGTCTTATTTCGTCAGATTGTTGTTGTCACAAAAATCTTAATGGTCCTTTCAAATGAAAATGTACCTCGCAGGCCTAGTAACTGACCTATTTGATTCCAACATAGATCATAATAATTTGACAGTGTCACTTATTTTAGAGTCTGATTGCCTTCTTTGCCTCCGGGTGCTAGAGAAAAAGGGATTTTGTGACTGAAAGGGTTAAGTGGATTTTATTATAATGTGCTCCTATTTCATTCCCTCCCTCCAGCTCCTTCACAAAATGTTAATCTAATTGTGATACTATCACTTTGATGACAATATGACAAGACAGACAAATTTGATTTTATTCTCCACAGAGCAAAGCATATGCTGCTTGGGAGGCTTTGACAGAGAGAAGGACATAAAACAAATGGACTTCATGAATATACAATTTTTATTGTACACAGTAGTGACATCCAAACTTCAGAGACTAGGTGGGTGAGACTGAGGCCTTCCTATTGAGATTAATGGGTACGTAAAAAGGTGCCAATGGAGAGTACTACAGTTTATGTTAAAAATGTCGATGTGGATAAGAATAATTTTCTTCTCAAGATGAATGATACACTTAATGGTTGTGAGACATTCGTGCCCAGTAGCAGTTCCTCCAAAGTAATTTTTTGTTGTTATTGTAAATTATATAATCTTAACTGCAATTATAGTCCTGTTTAGGTAAAGGTCAACTTAGTGCTGGGGATGGTTATAAAGCAAAAAGGAAATTGGTATATGGATTCCCTTGTTGATAGCTTATGAGTGATTTCAAGTGATATGATTTTTTTAGTAACTCTATTTCTCGTTTAATGTAATATAGCGAGTAGAGACAGCACGCATTAACAAAACACAAATTAGATTTCTCTAAGTAAACATGTATCTTCTAAAGGAGTAGGGCTGTTGGAGAAAGGACAGTTTGAAGGTGAAAGACACCAGGCAAACAGGGGAGGCTCATTTTGAAGAAAAGCAGAAGAATGAGAAGTATGGTGAAATTCTCATTGTTGAGCTTATATCTCTATTTTTTAAATTTGGCTTACTGAAACGTGAAATCCAACATGGTTCCTGGTCTTTGCTTTAAAAAAATCTTACTAGGATGTTAAATGAGATTCAATCAGGATGAAAATGATTGTCTGAATACCCTGACTGCAAAGCAGTAGTTTGAATCTTAGGATCATGAGTTCAGAGTGATCAATACAGATCAACATTGAATCTCAAAGTTTATTCTTAATAGAGAACAATAAATGCCCAGATCATAATAGGAAATGCAAAAGCAGTCTGTCAAACTTCAAAGATCTTTTTTAAAGACTATATACAATTTTTATTGTATTTATTGTATATTTTATTTTATTGTACACAGTAGTGACATCCAAACATTTCCTAAAATTAAAGACCTAAAAAAAAGTACTTGAAGTTAACAGAAGGAATTGTGTCTGAGGAAGTACAAATATTTATGGTTCAACTATATGCTTTCCTCTCACTTGAGCTTCTCTATGATATTGATCAATAGGAAAACTGTCACAGAAAATAATGTTTCATGGACAAGGTTAGATGAACCTTGACTCTGAAGGTCTTTGAAGATCCTGAAGTATAACAATACATACTTACATCCTCAGTTGTGAAGGACTCTCTGTGACCCCATGTACTATAGCCCACCAGGTTTTGGTCCATGGGATTTCCCAGACAAGAACACTGGAGTAGGTAGCCATTTCCTTCTCCAAGGGATCTTCTCGACCCAGGGATTGAATCCATGTCTCCTACATTGGCAGGCAGATTCTTTACCACTGAACCCCTAGGGAAGTCCCGTAGTATAACCATGGTTTCCCCTTTAATAGACATACCCTGTTGGCCAGACTAGCATCCTTTTGGGAAAATGCCTCCCCTTGAACAAAGTAGGGCTGATTCTACTCCCAGGTTCTAAAAGTGTCCCATCCATGCTCTCCTGAAATATTTTACTGGCAATCTCAAGAAAGAAGCACTCTTTATTTCTTCCCTACCAGTCAGTCTGAATGTAGCTAGTGGGGCTCTATGTCACCATGTGAGGAATCTGCCTGAGAGTAACCCCAGCATAGGAGATAGCAAATCCAGAGGAAGAACGTGTACTTGCAGGTGCATATGTCCTAGACTCAGCAATAGCTACACTACCTCGAACATCCTCATGGCAAGAGCCATCACATTTACTTCTTGGTTAAGCAAGATGGACCATTTTTGCTAACTCTCCTGTACTAGCTCTAATGTCTAAATGGAAAAAAATAAATAAATAACTAGGATAGAAATGAGAAGAGCAGAGTCTGTGAATAACTGTCACTAACATGTTCTGTCCTGAGTAGAAAATTAATGTATCATTGCCGTTTGGTTTTTTTCACAAACAATTCCTTTATTATTTCTTCTGTGTACCCAGTATTGTGAAAGTTTGTCTACTGAACCAGTCAATAATAACTGGGTCATTTTTCTATTTTCAGATAATTGAATACGCTCACACTTGGTGGACAGTTTTAGGTTAGTGGAGATCCTAGTTTTAGTATTCCAAATTCCAGACAAAAGAAAAGTTGATGTCTTTATTGACCTGTGTTGGCTCAAAATGAAACAGGTTCTTAATGTGATTTCCATTAGGATTTAAAAAATAGTGAAAATATTTCATGTTCCCTCTTTAGTGTCTTCAAGGACACTTTTAGAAAACATAGCCTTGGACTGCGTCACTTACGGATTTGATTACATTTTCAGAATCTTCAGGTTAGAACATGGAGTTCAGCTGTGTGGTTGGATTATTTTATGTACAAATAAAATATAGAAAGGCAAGTATAAATGCAGTTTTATTTAAATTTGAGTCAAGTTCCATTTAAAAAATATTTTTAGTGTTATGTAAAACCTGCCTTGGGGCTATTCCAGGCCACTTAGAGGCAAGGTAGTCTAGACTCATGACTGAGAGAGTAGAGTCTGGACCCAGGCTGGATTTACATCTTGACTCGGCTCAGAACAGAAAGAATCTGCCTGCCATACAGGAGACCTGGGTTGGATCCCCGGGTCAGGAAAATCCTGGAGAAGGGAATGGCAACCCACTCCAGTATTCTTGCCTGGAAAATCCCATGGACAGAGGAGCCTGGAGGGCTACAGTCCACGGGGCCGCAAAGAGTTGGACACGACTGAGCAACTAACACAGAACCCCCAGAACTGATAAAATCAGATCTCTAGGGGGTGAGCCTCAAGCATTAGGATTTTTCTTCTTTTTTACTATATCAACAGATCAGAATTATTTGCTTATTGTGTGTGTGTGTGTGTTATAAATGTGGTGCCCCTGTTTGTTCTCCCCAACCCCCGTCCACATTTTTACTTCGTCACATCTTTAAAGTGCATGAATTAAGGTAAAAATTAGAGAAAAGCATATCCACTTTTTCAAATATTCTTTAAGAATATAAAATTTTTCTAAAATTATTTTCTTTTTAAAAAGCTTTTTTATTTTCCCTTGCTATACGGCATGTGGATCTTTTCTGACCAGGGCTGGAACTCTGGTCCCCTGTAGTGGAAACATGGAGTTTTAATCACTGGACAACCAGGGAAGTCCAAAACTAAGTTTTTACACAATTTTAAAAGTTTACTTTCCAGCTACAGCTATTATACAATATTGACAATTTCCCCTGTTTTGTCTAATACATCTCCACCTACAGTCAGCATTTGACCTCCTACTTCCCGACCACTATGTGTCTCCTCCATCCTCCTCACTGGTAACCATTCATTTGTTCTATTGCATATATCTGTGAGTCTTTCTTTTTGTTGTTGTTATTGTTATATTTACTGGTTTGTTGTACTTTTTTAGAGTCCACACAAGGTCTTGGGATGTTATAAAGTTCTTCAGAGCTTCTTCAGTTCTTCAGATGATAAGTTTTAGAACTTATCGTCACTTGGGATGGTTTTTAAGCAGTCATGATATGAGGACTCTGCTTCTGGAAATTCTGATTTAATTCCTCTGGGATGCGGCCAGGGACTGAAATTTTTTAGAGCTTCTAAATGAATAAAATCTGAATTGAGAACCACTAGAGCGTGATGTTAATTACCAGAAGGACAAACCCTTTTCAGAACAGTTTTCAGAACTGGAAAAATTGGGTTCTCAACCGATTTTCAAAGTACAACTCAGGCAAGGGGGGAGTATATGAAACTGAGTTAAATGGAATTAGGGAACATCACCAGAGCAGGATTTGGAATAGAAAAAGATGCAAGTGGAAGAATAAG
Source organism: Cervus elaphus (assembly GCF_910594005.1). NCBI lineage: Eukaryota > Metazoa > Chordata > Mammalia > Artiodactyla > Cervidae > Cervus > Cervus elaphus. The sequence goes on along the minus strand of NC_057828.1, from coordinate 23,863,397 downwards.
CTTTAAAATAGTTGGAGACATCTGATTAGGAGAGGAAGAAGAGGTGTATTCAGGGGGAGAGTAAGATGAACGGCATGGCTGGATCAGAGGTAGAAAATGACTTGAGATGAGATTGAAAAAAGTAGGCAGGGTTAGGGCAGGTGAAAGTCTGCCAGCCACGTTATGTATTTGTTGTGCATCGTCAAAATACAGAGCACCGTGGACGATGGAGAAAATTATAACCACCTTTTCTGCCGGATAACCTCCCGTCCCCTTACCTGGCTCTAATGTTCTCCTCAGCCCTTATCACCATCTTGTCTACTGTAAGTTTGATAAGTTGAGCCATATGAAATAGCTGACATTAGTCCACTTTTTGACTTAAAAATAGCAATTTTGTGTAACAAAATCTAATGCTTGTTTAGTTTTATTTCTCTCCTACTGGAATATAAGTTCCCCAAAGACAGGGGGTTTTGTCTCTTCTCTTCATTATTGTGTCCTTAGAGTTTAGAACAGTGGCTGGTACACAAAAAGTACTCAATGGATATTTTTTGGAGGAATAAATAATTCTATTCAAAGTGCTCACTGAAGATTAGAGAAAACCGAAGAAAAAGATCTATATCTATACCTAATCTATATTTAAGCTGGTGGGATGTTTGCATTTAAAAGATAAAGAAAAACACATCTATACATATTTAGGCAAGGAAAATATAGAAGAATATTTAAAACATATTTCCTGCAAAAGTAAAACAATTCCCCTTGGGATTGGATTTTTGCCTTGCACTAAATTAACCAGAAGTACTTGGAAAAATCTTCCCAGAATTTTGATGGAAGGAGACACCAGGCAAAATTCTATATCCTATTCATTTTTCACTTATATGAAAAAGCAGTAGAAACATTCTCAAACAGGGCAAGAACAAACAAAAATATATTACTCTCAATTTTTTTTTTGAAAAAATGATCTAAGGAAGATTTTAAAAGACTGTGTAATAAGTTATAACAGTGAACCCCAAAGTGGGGAAGAGTTAGTTTAAAAAATTAGTCCTAAGCAATGGAACCACAAAATGTGTAGCTAACCAGTGTTAATATAGTGCATATCTGCGTGGGGGCCATTCATATCAGTCATAGGGCACCACAAATCTCAAAGTAATTCTTGAAGAATACATAGGCTATGAAATTAATGATTAAAATCCACATCTAAAATTCCAAATTAACAAAAACTTGAACAGCTAAAGAAGACAGATTAGACAGCATTGCTTATAATGACAGAGAAATACAGATATATGTCTCTGTTTTTTAAATTGGAGTATAACTGCTTTACAATGTTGTGTTAGTTTCTGCTGTAAGTGCAGTGAATCAGCTATATGTATATACGCATGCATGTGTGCTAAGTCGCTTCAGTTGTGTCCAACTCTGCAACCCTATGGACTGTAGCCCTCCAGGCTCCTCTGTCCCCCAGATTCTCCAAGCAAGAATACTAGTGTGGATTGCCATGCTCTCCTCCGGGGGAGCTCTCCAACCCAGGGATTGAACCTGCGTCTCTTGGGTCTCCTGCATTGGCAGGCAGATTCTTTACCACTAGTGCCGCCAGGGAAGCCCCCTATATGTATACATATATGTCTCTTAATTTCTATGTTTGAGTCTACTGTTCTAAAACAATTTCAAATTAAAAGGAACAATATTTGAGGATATCCAGGTATGTTCATTGACTTAATTTACATTCTTAAAAAAATTCGATTGTATTCTGCCTCACTTGATATACACAAATATGGCTAATAAATTATATTACCCTGTTACACCTCTACCAATTTAATTGGGTAGTAGTCTTGCTTTTTTTTTTTTCTCTTAAAGAAAACTACAAGCTGTCATGAATACAAACGTGTTCATGCTAATTCACCTCGTCAGTAGATTCTTATGGAACACAATTGTTAATTCTCTTTAACTAGAGTCTGTGTGTTCTCCTCCAGTTAGCTGGCAGGCAGAGAGTGGATCTCTACCCTACAATTAATGGAACTCCGGCAGAGAGCTCCTATATGATCACAACTTCCGCAGTGCAGCAGAGGGAACACGACTTTCTTCTTCTGAATGCCAAGGCTGACCTGTTTCCTTTACCTCTCCCTCTGGGACTCAAGTCATTCTCATTAACCAAAACTTTGTGAAAAATGATCTCTCTTACTTATTTGCATGTTTTAGAGTATTCATCAATATCCTGCATGGTGACGGCTTTATAATGCAGATGTGACAGAGCTTGAAAAATACCAGTTCAATCAATCAATATGTACTAGAATTATAAAGTAATGCTTTCTCATGCTATTTTCATCCCTTTGTTCCTTTCATGTTCCTTTCCTTTGCAATCATCATTTTTCCATGTCCTTATTTGCCAAAAATTCAAACAAACCTTCCAGTATGTGCAGATCAGAAGAGAAGGCAACTCACTGTGGATGAACTTCACTAAGCCCCTAAAACATTATATTTAGCAGCACAGGATATCAACAATCTATTCCATTTCCTGTAAGTTGTTGTTATATTTCAATTACAGGATGAATGCATTATAATTACCTATATCAGAATTATATGTTTCTAACTCACTGATTTTAAACTCCTTTAAGACCATATCTTTTCCCACTCTGTATCCCTTATCTTTTCTAAGTAGTTCCAGGTAGAGAAATTCAAGCAGTTTTAAGGCAGGAAAAAGGTTTCCTCAAATTTCATTTTTATTCCCGAATATCTGTATTCTGTCATAACTGCATTTCTCTAACAATCACTATATGTAATTGGCCATCAAACTCTGATTGTTTTGTCTTCTAGACAGTTTTTTTTTTAATTGAGGTCAAATATACATACATAAAAATGCACAAATTTTAAGTGTATGATTTGGTGGATTTTTATTCTATCCTTATCTTTCTCTATCATCTCTATATGTATATTTATAATCTTCACCTCAGTCAAGATATAGAATACTTCCAGCATCACAGAAAATACTCTTATGCCTCTTCCTGGCAAATCTGCATCTCTTTCCCCCACTCTATAAAGACTTTCCTGGTGGCTCAGATGGTCAAGAGTCTACCTGCAACGCAGGAGATCTGGGTTCGATCCCTGGGTTGGGATTGAGAAGGAGAAGGAAATGGCGACCTAATCATCCTATCCCCTGGAGAAGGAAATGCCAATTCATTCCAGTATTCTTGCCTAGAGAATTTCATGGGGTCACAAAGAGTCAGACACAACTGATTGAGTTTTGCTCACTCACATAAGAAATCCACTTTAGATTTCATTTTGCCTTTTCTTGAACTTTTTACAAAAATATTATAGAATATATACTTGTGTCTTGTCTCTCACTCAACCTGAAGTTTTTGAGCTTTGTAGACTTGTAGGTATTACCAAGTTCATCTTTTTGTGCTTTTATATTCATAAAAGACTTTGATCTGTAATTCATTTTTCTTGAAATAACTTAATTAGATTTTAGTATTAAGGTTATTTAATCTCATAAAATGAGTTAGAATGTGTTTACTCTCTCTTTCTAAATATTTTCTAACAATTTGTGTAGAGTTGATATAAAGTTCTTCTCAAATATTTGATAGAATTCACCAGTAAAACCATCTTGGGCCTTGAATTTTCTTTGTGAAAATGTTTTTTTCTGATGAGTTCAGTGTCATAAATAGATATAGGGCAATTTGAAATTTCTGTTTCTTTCTGTGTCAATTTTGATTAGCTGTATTTTTACAGGAATTTGTTCATTTTATCTAAGTTGTCAAATGTATTGATTATTCATAATATTTAAAATTATTCTTCAAGTGTATATAGTATGTTCTTTATTCTTGATATTTGTGATTCATCAATTTACTACTCTTTGCAAAGAACCAGTTTGTTTCTTTGTTAATTTCTTCTATGTTTATGTCTTACTTCATTGACACCTGCTATCTTTATTTCCCTGCCTCTTTATGCTTTGAGTTTAATTATTGTTCTTTTTCTAGCATCTTAAGGTGTAGCATTTTTGTTTTGTTTTTTGGCAGTTTTACTACAATATACCTAAGTGGTTTTCTTTGTATTATCCTTAAAATTTTGGAAAATTTCAGCTACTGAAAAGTTTAAAATTTTCTTTGAAGTTTTTTTCCTCTCCCATCTCTCCTCTGCTTCTGGAACTCAAAATGTACATGCTCTGTGTGTGTGTGCTGTGCTTAGTCATTCGGTAGTGTCTGACTCTTTGTGACCCCATGGACTGTAGCCTGCCAGGCTCTTCTGTCCGTGGGGATTCTCCAGGCAAAAGTACTGGAGAGGGTTGCCATGCCCTTCTCCAGGGGATCTTTCCAACCCAGGGATCGAACTAAGTCTCCTGCATTGGAGGCAATTCTTTACCATCTGAGCCACCAGGGAAGCCCTTGAATACTGGAGTGGGTAGCCTATCCCTTCTACAGGGGATCTTTCCAAACCAGGAATTGAACTGGGGTCTCCTGCATTGCAGGCAGATTCTTTACCAGCTGAACAACCAGGGAAGCACCCAAAATGCGAATAGACTTCTACCAATGTCCCACAGGTAACTGAGGCTTTGCTTTTTTTGTATTTTTTGATAATTCTTTCTCTGTGTTTTCCAGAACAGATAATATGTATTTATCCTCTTTAAATACACTGACTCTTTTGCTGTCTTAATATTGCTGTTAAGTCCTATAGGTGTTTTGTCTTGTCTTTTTTTTTTTGGTGAACCTGTCTATCTTGGTTTTATTTTTTTGTTGAGGTGAATTTCTTTTGGTTTTGACTTTAGCCTTTGGATGTGCCAATGTCCTCATTCCTAAAATGTGGCTTTTGGTGGACATCACCCAAATGCATGAGAAGCTTTATAAGTGTCCCTTCTCTGGCTAAACTGGACTTCAGGTGTCTCCTGGCAATGTACAACCCTGATATCTCCATTTGGCTCTCACCCCCTCAGCTGCCACTCTCTGTTAGGCATTACAGAGTCTTTAGACATTCACATACAACTTAGCGTGGGCCTAAGGGCTCAGGGTGAGCTCCCAGGGCAGACTTTTAGTGACCTTTACCCAACCTTTGCACAATTTTCTTTTTCTTTCTTAAGCAGTATTTTTTTTTTTTATTGTGATAAAACATGCACAAGGGTTCAGTGGCATTAAGTACATTCAAACGGGCACACTCCATTTACTCAGGCACCTTGTCCTACAAATTCCAGCCACTTCAGCAGCCTCAAGCTCCTGTTTCTGTCTCAGTTCAGTGTGACTACTGCTCTGCTTAAGCTCTGCCCCTTGCACTGGGAAAGTGTCCACATTTAGAGAGCTGCATGATCAACTAGATCCACAGACTCTGTGTCTGTGGAATATATAAAAGGACTTTGAAAGCTCCCACAAAAGAAAACACACCAGTTCTGAGAGCTGCTGATGCTGGAGGCAAGCACACACCAGAGTAGGACCAGATTAGAGTCTGAGCTGCCCCCACAGCGGGTCCAGAGACCAGCACAGTGTTGGAGGGCGTCCTAGGGAGGTGAGGTGGACCGTGACTGCCAGCGAGGGAAAGGACTCTGACAGCAGTGACTCAAGAAAACATTTGTTTTTCTTATGTTTTGACTTGTTCTGTAGATTCTTTTGGATTTTTTTTTTCCCTTTTTTTTCTTCCCCACCCCACCTCTGTAGTAGTTGTCAATTTGTTGGCACTATGAAATCTAATTAAACTTTTGATATTTTTTTCTCAGTCACATTTTTTATTGTTATTATAAACCTCTGCCTCTATGTTAGGCTTTTGCAGTTCTGTGGAGTTTTTCCTTTTTTTCCCTTTCTTCTTCCTTTTTTTTTTTTTTCTTTTCTCTTTTACTTTAATTTTTTTAAACCTATTGTATTTTTTTACATTTATTTCTTTGTTTGCCTTTCTTATTATTCTTTTTCCCTGCAGTTAATCTTTAATGTATATAAATCTTCTTCATCTACCTCTATTTAACTTTGCATATCTATTTCTTCTTTCTTTTCTTTCTTTCCTTTCCTCTCAACATATTTGTAAGTTTTGTTTTCATTGCTTTCTTCCCCACTTGGCACCTTGCTTTAGTTTGGTTTTCCAGTTTGTGCTTTAGTTAGTTTTGCTCTTAACTGGTAAATATAATTTTTGATTTCCTTTGTTTGCCAGATCTACTGTACTTTATTTTTGTTGGACTGTTTTGATTTTGCTTATGGGTGTATATGTATATGTGTATACTCCATTATTTTAATTATCATTTGCCTGATTTTGTAACTGCCATTTGTCTGGGGTTCATCTTGGTTTCTTGTTTTTAGGAATTTGTTTTAATATCACTTAATGCCATAACAAACCACTTGTGGAATCATCATTCCTAACAAGAGATGAAGTCCTGAGCCTTTGGAGTGGGAGCACTGACTCCAAGACCCTAGACTGTCAGAGAACTAACCCTAGGGAGTATTAAATAGTGAGAACTCACACAAAGGGAACCACTGAATACAAGACCCACCATCTTCCAACCACCAGTAGCACCCTGTGCAGGACACCTCATCTAAACAACAAAGCAAAAATATAAACCCAATCATCAGCAGACAGGATTACCACCTCACTCAGCCTTGCCCTAAGAGGAAAAGCTAACAAACGAAAAAACTCAGCACAAATCTCACCCTATATGAAGCTTACACAAACAGCTGGACCAACCTTAGGAGAGCAGAAACCAAAAGGAAGAAAGAATTCAACTGTGAAGCCTGTGAAAAGGAGACCTCAAACACAATAAGTTAAAAAAGAAACTAATGAAAAAGCAGAGAAATACTACACAAAGGAAGGAACAAACTAGAAACACAGAAGTCTAAATAAATGAGGAGGAAATAGGCAAGCTACCTGAAAAAGAATTCAGAATAATGATAGTAATGATGATCAAAAACCTTGAATACAAAATGGAGAAAATGCAAGAATCAATTAACAAAGACCTAGAAGAATTAAAGAAAAAACACACAAACAACACAATTATGGAAATTTAAAAATGCTCTGGAAGGAATCAGTAGCAGAATATCTGAAGCAGAGGAATGAATCAGTGAGCTGGAAGATAAAATGGTGGAAATAACTTCTGAAGAGCAAAATAAAGTAAAAAGAATGAAATGAACTGAGGATAGTCTCAGAGACCTCTGGGACCATATCAAACACACCAACATTCGAATTATAGGGGTCCCAGAAAAAGAGAAAAAGAAAGGCTATGAGAAAAGTTTTGAAGAGATTATAGTTGAAAATTTCCCCAACATGGTAAAGGAAATAGTCAATCAAGTTCAAGAGGCTCAAAGAGTCCCATACAGGATAGATCCAAGGAGAAACACGCCAAGACACATACTAATCAAACTAACAAAGACTAAACACAAGGAAAGAATATTAAAAGCAGCAAGGGAGAAGAAACAAGTAACATACAAGGGAAAACCCATACATTTAACAGCTGATCTTTTAGCAGAAACTCTGCAGGCCAGAAGGGAATGGCAGGATATATTTAAAGTACCGAAAGGGAAAAAAGTCTACAACAAAGATTACTGAAACTGGCAAGGATCTCATTCAAAATTGATGGAGAAATAAAAAGCTTTTCAGGCAAGTAAAAGTTAAGAGAATTTAGTACCACCAAACCAGCTTTGGCAGTGGCACCCCACTCCAGTACTCTTGCCTGGAAAATCCCATGGATGGAGGAGCCTGGTAGGCTGCAGTCCATGGGGTCGCTAAGAGTCGGACACTACTGAGTGACTTCACTTTCACTTTTCACTTTCATGCATTGGAGAAGGAAATGGCAACCCACTCCAGTGTTCTTGCCTGGAGAATCCCAGGGACGGGTTAGCCTGGTGGGCTGCCGTCTACGGGGTCTCACAGAGTCGGACACAACTGAAGCGACTTAGCAGCAGCAGCAAACCAGCTTTACAACAAATGTTAAAGGGACTTACATAGTTAAGAAATACAAGAGAAGAAACAGATCTACAAAATCAACTCCAAACAATTAAGACAATGGCAATAGTCACTTTAAATGTAAATGGTTTAAATGCTCCAACCAAAAGACACAGACTGGCTGAATGGATACAAAAAGAAGATCCATATATATGCTGTCTCCAAGAAACCCATTTCAGACCTAAAGACACATAGAGACTGAACATGAGAGGATGGAATAATATATTCCATGCCAATGGGAAGCAAAAGAAAGCTGGAGTAGCAATCCTCATATCAGACAAAATAGACCTTAAAATAAAGACTATTACAGGAGATAAGGAAGGACACTACATAATGATCAACAGATCAATCCAAGAGGAAGACATAACAATTGTAAATATCTATGTACCCAACATAGGAGCACCTCAACACATAAGACAAACACTAACAGACATAAAAGGAGAAATTGACAGTAACAAAGTAATAGTAGGCGACTTTAACACCTCACTCACACTAACAGACAGCTGATCAAAACAGAAAATTAGTAAGGAAACACAAATCTTAAATGAAACATTAGATGAGATGGATCTCATTGATATCTTCAGGACATTCCATCCAAATGCAGAAGAATACACCTTCTTAAGTGCACGTGGAATGTTCTCCAGAATAGACCATATCTTGCATCACAAATGAAACCTCAGTAAATTTAAGAAAATTGAAATTGTATCAAACATCTTTTCTGACCACAATGCTATGAAACTAGATATCAATTACAAGAAAAAAAAAACTGTAAGAAACACAAACACATGGAGATTAAACAATACATTCCTAAATAACCAAGTTACTGAAGAAATCAAAAGGGAAATCAAAATAATTCTAGAAACAAATGACAATGAAAACATGACAACTTAAAACTTATGGGATGCAGCAAAAGAAGCTCTAAGAGGGAAGTTTATAGCAATACAATCCTACCACAAGAAACCAGAAAAACACCAATAGACAACACAACTTTACACCTAAAACAACTGGAAAAACAAGAACCAAAAAACTCCAAAGTTAGTAGAAGGAAAGAAATCATAAATATCAGAGCAGAAATAAAAGAAAAAGAAATGAAAGAAACAATAGTAAAAAAATAAAACTAAAAGCTGGTTCTTTGAGAAGATAAACAAAATTGACAAATCTTTAGCCAGATTCATCAAGAAAAAAAGAGGGAAGAATCAAATCAACAAAATTAGAAATGAAAAAGGAGAGGTTGCAATAAACAATGCAGAAATACAAAGGATTATGAGACTATAAACTATATGGCAGTAAAATGGATAACCAGGAAGAAATGGACAGAGTTTTAGAAAAGTTCAATCTTCCAAGACTGAACCAGGAACAAAAAGAAATTATGAACAACACAACTACAAGCACTGAAATTGAAGCTATGATCAAAAATCTCCCAAAAAACAACAGCCCAGGACCAGATGGCTTCACAAGAGAATTCTATCAAACATTTAGAGAAGAGCTAATGCCTGTCCTTCTAAAACTGTTTCAAAAAATTTCAGAGGAAGAAATACTTCCAAACTCATTCTACGTGACCTTATCATCCTGATTCCCAAATCATACAAAGACAATACAAAAAAAAAAAGAAAACTACAGGCTAATTATCACTGATGGACATAGATGCAAAAATGCTCAACAAAATTTTAGCAAACAGAATTCAGCAACATATAAAAAAGCTCATACACCATGATCAAGTTGGGTTTATTTCAGAGATTGACGGATTCTTCAATATACACAAATCAATACACCATATTAACAAACTGAAAGACAAAAATCATATGATAATCTCAATAGATGCAGAAAAAGCCTTTGATGAAATTCAGCACCTGTTTATGATTAAAACTCTTCAAAAAATGGGCAGATAAGGAACCTACCTCAACATAGTAAAGGCCATATATGGTAAGCCTACAGGAAACATTATTCTTAATGATGAAAAACTGAAAGCATTCCCCCTAAGATCAGGAACAACACAAGGGTATCCACTTTCACCACTATTATTCAACATAGTTCTGGAAGTCCTAGCTATAGCAATCAGAGAAGAAAAAGAAATAAAAGGAATCCAGATTGGAAAAGAAGAAGTAGAGCTCTCACTTTTTGCAGATGACCTGATACTGTACATAGAATACCCTAAAGACAGTATTAGAAAATTACTAGAGCTAATCAGTGAATTTAGCAAAGTTGCAGGATATAAAATTAATACACAGAAATCACTTACATTTCTATATACTAACAATGAAAAATCAGAAATGGAAATTAAGGAATCAATCCCATTCACCATTGCAACAAAAAAATTAAATATCAAAGAATAAACTTACCTAAGGATACAAAAGAACTGTACACCAAAAAGTATAAGACACTAATGAAAGAAATCAAAGATGACATAAATAGATGGAGAGATATTACAGGTTCCTGGGTAGGAAGAATCAATATTGTGAAAATGACTATACTACCAAATGCAAACTACAAATTCAATGAGATCCCTATCAAATTACCAATAGCATTTTTCACAGAACTAGAACAAAAATTTCACAATTCATATGGAAACACAAAAGACCCCAAAAGCCAAAGCAGTCATGAGAAAGAAGAATGGAGCTGGAGGAATCAACCTTCCTGACTTCAGATTATACTGCAAAGCTACAATCATCAAGACAGTGTGGTACTGGCACAAAAACAGAAATATAGACCAATGGGACAAGATTGAAAGCCCAGAAATAAACTCATGCGCTTATGGGTACTTTATGTTTGACAAAGGGAGGCAAGAATATACAATGGGGCAAAGACAGACTCTTCAATAAATGGTGCTGGAAAACCAGACAGCTACATATAAAAGAATGAAATTAGAACACTTACTAACACCACACACAAAGATAAACTCAAAATGGAGCAAAGACATAAATGTAAGACCACAAACTATAGAACTGTTAGAGGAAAGCATAGCAGAACACTTGATGACGTAAATCAAAGCAAGATCCTCTATGACCCACCTCCTAGAGTAACAGAAATAAAAACAAAAGTAAACAAGTGGAACCTGATTAAACTTAACATCTTTTGCACAGCAAAGGAAACTATAAGCAAGGAGAAAAGACAACCCTCAGAATTGGAGAAAATAATAGCAAATGAAACAACTGACAAAAGATTAATTTCCAAAATATACAAGCAGCTCATAAAACTCAATACCAGAGAAACAAACAACCCAATCCAAAAGTGGGAAAAAGACCTGAATAGACATTTCTCCAAAGAAGACATAGAGATGGCTAACAAACACATGAAAACATGCTCAACATTGCTCATGATTAGAGAAATGCAAATCAAAACTACAATGAGATATCACCTCACCCCAGTCAGAACGGCCATCATCAAAAAGTCTACAAACAATAAAAGCTGGAGAGGATGTGGAGAAAAGGGAACGCTTTTGCACTTTTGGTGGGAATGCAAACTGATACGGCCACTATGGAAGATTGGATTAAAAAAAACCCAAAAACTAGGAATAAAACCACCATGTGACCCATCAATCCCACTGCTAGGCATATACCCTGAGGAAACCAAAATTGAAAAACACACATGTACCCCATTGTTCATTGCAGCGCTATTTACAATAGCTGGAACATGGAAGCAACCTAGATGTCCACTGACTGATGAATGGATAAAAAAGTGGTGGTACATATAGAAAATGGAATATTACTCAGCCATAAAAAGGAATGCATTTGAGTCAGTTCTAATGAGGTGGATGAACCTAGAACCTATTATACAGAGTGAAAAAAGTTGGGAAGAGAAAGATAAGTATTGTAATCTAACACATATATATGGAATCTAGAAAAATGGTACTGAAGAATTTATTTACAGGGTTTTATTTAAGCCTTATGGACTTATGGACATGGGAAGAGAGGAGGAGAGGATGAGATGTATGGAAAGAGTAACATGGAAACTTACATTACCATATGTAAAATAAATGCCAATGGGAATTTGCTGTATGTCTCAGGAAACTCAAACAGGGGCTCTGTATCAACCTAAAGGGGTGGAATGGCGAGGGAGATGGGAGGGAGGTTCAGAAAGGAGGGATATATGTATACCTATGACTGATTGGTGTTGAGGTTTGACAGAAAACAACAAAATTCTGTAAAGAAAATATCCTTCAATTAAAAAATAAATTAATTAAAAAAAATTCAATGCTTCACAGTTCTTTTAGGGTAAAAGTAAAATTCCTCCAATGGGTTACATGGTCTAATCAAAGCTATGGTTTTTCCAGTAGTCATATATGGTTTTGAGAGTTGGACCATAAAGAAAGCTGAGTGCCAAAGAACTGATGCATTTGGACTATGGCATTGGAGAAGACTCTTGAGAGTCCCTTGGATGGCAAGGAAGTCAAACTAATCAATCCTAAAGGAAATCAACTGTGAATATTCATTAGAAGGACTGATGCTAAAGCTGAAAGCTCCAATACTTTGGCCACCTGATGCTAATAACTGGCTCATTTGAAAAGACCCTGATGCGGGGGAAGTTTGAAGGAAGGAAGAGAAGGGGATGACAGAGGAAGAGATGGTTGAATGGCATCATGGACTCACTGGACATGAGTTTGAGCAACCTCTGGAAGATGGTGATGGACAAAGAAGCCTGATGTGCTGCAGTCCTTGGGGTCGCAAAGACTGGGACGCGATTGAGCAATTGAATTGAACTGTCTAAATGCATCTCTTCAGGAGCTTCTTAAGCAAAGATCACCCTTGATATCACTCTAGCCCAGGTTTATCAGATCTGCACATCCAATGCTTTTGCATATTGTATTTCTCCTTCCCTGGTGGCTCAGATGGTAAAGAATCCACCTGCAATGCGGGAGACCTAGGTTCAATCCCTAGGTTGGGAAGATTCCCCTGAAGGAGAACATGGCAACCAACTCCAGTATTCTTGCCTGGAGAATCCCCATGGACAGAGGGGCCTGGTGGGCCACAGTCCGTGGGGTCTCAAAAAGTCAGACACAACTGAGTGACTAAGCACATTTCTTCTCCCTAGAACTCTCCATTTTCTTCACAACTCTATTCAAGGATCTTTCTAGAGAAGTCTTCCCTGATGTCCTTGATAATTGCAGATCCTGCCAAATGTAAGCTTCCTTAACACCACAAACCTCTTCATCATAACATCATGTATCATTGTTGCAATATTACACACATTTCTGTAGTTATTTGACTAATGCATCTCTCCTCTACTAGACTACAAGCTCTGTGTGGGAAGGGACCGAACCTGTTTTTCTCACTACTATATCCCAGTGCTTGGCCATAGAATGCTCAGAATAAATATTTTCTGGATGAAAAAACTATAGTCAGGTGCCAGGACTCATGGAAATATATTTATATGAGTTAATATAACTTCTGCACATTTATAAGGGCAGAATAAGGCAGGATAAGTTCAATTGAGAGAATTTAATAAATACTATGTAAACAGTTTGTGCATGGAAAAAAACTTATTGGCTATTCTGTGCAAATCACACTATATAATGAAAATATAAAAAATCAATGAAATGTTTACATATTTGGAAACAACCTAATGGCATCCTGCTTTATTTTGCATTCTCCAACTATCTATAGATTAAAATTTCCAGTATAATTTCTGAATCTAAAATTCCAGTCAGCTGAAACCCACTGGATGATTTTATTGATGAAATAGTTTTATGTTTTCTTTTTAAATAAAAGGAATTGCCCATTTTTAAAGGCTCAAACTCCTGAATGAGTACATTTGACCTAGTGACAACACACCTTTTATTTTCTTGATATAAATAAGCAACTTTTATTGATATTATATCAGAATCCAAACTACTTTTAATATGTAAAAAATACTAAGATGAAGCTGACTAAAATATAACATTGATATGATAATATGATATTACAAATAATATTGCATTAGAAGAAACTATGGAGAATAAAGTAGCAACCCACTCCAGTATACCTGCCTGGGAAATCCGTGGACAGAGGAGACTGGTAGGCTACAGCCCAAGGGGTTGCAAAGAGTCAGACATGACTGAGTGACTAAGCACAGCACAGAAGTAATTATAAGCTTCTTGATACTTTACAGATTCTTTACTATTGTTATCATCTTTGTTTTGCCTCAAATATTGCTAGAAGTGCAGTTAATTGTGGCATACAATTTTATGCTATTTTAATTATATTATTTATATCAGAAGATTTTCCTATCAGAGTCACTTTTAAATTATTCCAACAAGACTGTCTATAAGTGACTTGAATAAATGGACCTGTATAAAGTAGATACATCATTGTGCTGACAAAGGTCCATATAGTCAAAGCTATGGTTTTTCCAGCAGTCATGTACAGATAGGAGAGTTGGACCATAAAGAAGGCTGAGCACTAAAAAATTGATGCTTTTGGACTGTGGTGTTGGTGAAAACTCTTGAGTCCCTTGGACTGCAAGGAGATCAAACCAGTCAGTCCTAAAGGAAATCTACCCTGAATACTCACTGATGCTAAAGCTGAAGCTCCAATACTTTGGCCACCTGATGCAAAGAGCCGACTCGTTGAAAAAGACTCTGATTTTGGGAAAGAGGTGGCTTCCCTGGTGGCTCAGACGGTAAAGCGTCTGTCTGCAATGCAGGAGACCAGGTTCGATCCCTGGGTTAGGAAGATACCTGGAGAAGGAAATGGCACCCCACTCCAGTACTCTTGCCTGGAAAATCCCATGGACGGAGGAGCCTGGTGGGTTACCATCCATGGGGTTGCAAAGAGTTGAACACGACTGAGCGATTTCACTTCACTTGGGGAAAGATTGAAGGCAGGAGGAGGAGGGGCCAACAAAGGATGAAATGGTTGGATGGCAGCACTGACTTAATGGACATGAGTTTGAGCAAACTCTGGGAAATGGTGAAGGGACAGGGAAGCCTGGTGAAGGGCAAGAAATCCAGGCGTGCTGCAGTCCATAAGGCTGCAAAGAGTTGGACGCGATATGTGACTGAACAACAATTCATATAACCACATATGTAAGTGTATGCATGTGTGTATGTTCTTGTGTGTCCTTTGTTAATCAGTATGGGCATGCAGTGAAATAACTGAAATTTACTGAGTGAGTAGTGAGGAAAAGCATCATCTTTATTAAGTATAAACCACACAAAAAGCAACCAAGACTTTCTTATAATTAAAATAAGATTGGCAGCTATGTCAAGAACTAGTCTGTGACTTTTGAAATGAATGTCCCTTTCAGAGTGCTTCTCTGCTGAACTGATTAGAAGGCCAACAGTTGGGTTTAAATATAGTTTAAAAAGCAATGAAGAAATTGGGCAGCATTTGGAAATTTTGATTAAAGCATTTTCACATTTGTTTAGAATCTTGCATTAATAATGAGAGATCATCTGCTAAACAGGAAGTAAAAAATGAGAGGGCCTATGCACTGAAAAACACATTCTGGGCAAAGTGAGATTCTGAACACCTTGTGCCTTCAGCACTTTAGGCTTTAAAAAAGATCAGAATTGGAGGGGGGTGGCGGGTGTCCTGGCAGTGTCCATGAGCAGGACAACCCTTTGTCTAACCCGTGAGATTCATGCAGCCTGCATATGTGTGCAGAGCCAAGTCCAGCTGACTTCTTTATTAAACAGATTAGAACTTAAGAGAAACAGGAGAAGCCCTGGTTTCTAACCTGTTTTTGCTACATTTAGCTGTGTTAGGTCTTCAAGGCTCAGCTCTTTGTTCTGCAAAATTGGAATTAGGAACGTGGGAAGAGTATGGCACAGGCAATCTTTATTAAACACTTGATTTCAAAAAGTCACAGTTTAGGAACTTCCCTGGCAGTCCAGTGATTAAGACTCTGTGTTTCCATTTCAGGAGATACAGGTTTGATCCCTAGTTGGAGAACTAAGATCCTGCATGCTGCAGGGTTTGGCCAAAAAAAAAAAGTCACAATTTAATGACTCATGGGCAGTTCCAAAGTTGTCTTACAGTAAATCACCTGAAGTGTGTATCTTGCCTATTTTCCCACCTATATTTTCAGGATGAAAGAACTACAATTAGGTGCCAGGACTCTTGGAAATAAATTTACATATAGTTAACATAACTTCTGCACATTTATAAGGACAGAATAAGGCAGAATCAGTTCAACTGAGGGAATTTAATAAATACTATATAAACAGTTTGTACACAACAGCAGATATGAGATGCTTGTTAGAAGAGTATCACCGTTTCAGCTCATACAAAGGGTAGCCAGTGGATTAAAGGAGTCAAAAGCATAATTTGTCTCACATAGTCATTGATCAAGAAATATTTTTGAATTTGTGTATGTGTGTGTATGTGTGAGGCAATAGTTCCCAGGTTTTGAGATCATGTGAAAATATAAAAAACAAAATTAAAACTTAGGCTGACACATATTTGCCCATTTTTATTCATGTTAATTGAGGGATACCTTTCCCCTTTAATTTACATAATTTTAACCTTAGAAAGAAAGAGGAGTTTACATGAATTGAATGGAATATTGGAACCAGCATCACATGGAATAAAAAGCAAGTCTCGGCCCACTTGGAGTTTCGATTCTAGTTTAGTACAGACATTGCAGGAGGGCTCCCTTTTCTCTAAACCCTCTTACACTGTGGGAAAGTAAAGTGATGTGGAGACCAGCACGGAGGGTCCTTAAAGATCTAAACCTAGACATACCATATGACTCAGTAATACTACTGGCAGACAGCCAGAGAAAATCATAGTTTGAAAAGATAGGACTTCCTTGGTGCAGCAGTTAGACATCCACCTGCCAATGCAGAGGACATGGATTTGATCCCTGATCCAAGAAGATTCCACATGCTACAGGGCAACTAAACCCATTTGCCACAACTATTGAGCCTGTGTGCTGCAACTCCTGATGGCTGTACATCCTAAAGCTCTGCAACAAGAAAAGCCACTGCAATGAGAAGCCCACGCACTGGAGCTAGAGCGTAGCCTCCACTCACTACCACTAGGGAAAGCCTATGAGCAGCAATGAAGACCTAGTCCAGCCAAAAAGAAAGAAAGAAAGAAAAATTTTAAAAAAGAAAATATGCACCCCCAATGTTCATTGCGCCCATTCCAGTGTTCCTGCCTGGACAATCCCAGGGACGGGGGAGCCTGGTGGGCTGCCGTCTATGGGGTCACACAGAGTTGGACACGACTGACGTGACTTAGCAGCAGAGATTGTCATAATAAGTTAGACAGAAAGACAAATATCACATCACTTACATGTGGAAATCTAATGAAAAAAGGATACAAATAAACTTATTTACGAAACAGAAGTAGAGTCACAGATGTGGAAAACAAACGTATGGTTACCAGGCAATAAGGGAAGTGAGGGATAAATTGGAGATTAGGATTGACTTATAAACACTACCATATATAAAATGATAATAAGAACTTGCTATAAAGGGAACTCTACTCAACACTCTATAATGGCCTATGGGGAAAAGAATATTTTAAAAAGTGAATATATGTTTATGTATAACAAATTCACTTTGCTATACACCTGAAAGTAACACAACATTGTAAATCAACAATATGCCAATAAAAATTAAAAAAAAGAGATCATTGACTTCAATGGGAGAATTTAATTGGAAATGAAAGTTCATACTAAAAAACTCCAAGTAAATCAACTGAAAAACTATCAGAACTAATTGGAAAGGTTAGTAGATCATAACACTAAACCTCAAATTTTTCATAGGCATTGAAAAAGTCCACAGCAGGTTAAATGCATTTTTCAGGCACATATCCTGAATTGTATTAATAAGTGGGAAGGCTACTGACTGCAATTTTTTTTTATTGGAAACTCAGCACTCACCCAGACTCAAAATTCTTTATCATGCATGCCTCTAAGGCCTGGCTTATTTCAAGTAATGTTTTATTTCAGTTTAGAAGTGACTTCCTTTAAACAAACCAAATGTAAGTAAATCTGCAAACCAAAAAGCGGCTATTAACTTGAAATATGTTTCTAATTTTTTTAAATGTTTTTAAATCACAAGAGCTCAGGTTTACAGAGAATATTATATACACTTGTAAAACACAATGGATCAATGAATGATATTGTCCCAGTTATCTTCTGCTAAGTAACGAATTGCCACCAAAATAATCATTTTACTATATCTCATGATATTGGGGTCAGGAATTTGAGAGCAGCTCAGCTGGATGAGTCTCAGTTCCATGCAGCATTGACTGAGGTCATTCAGTGATATTCAGTGGATAGCTGGGCTGCTTTGGAGAATCTAAAATGCCTTGTGCATGAGTCTGACCC
The DNA here is from genome assembly GCF_910594005.1 of Cervus elaphus. NCBI lineage: Eukaryota > Metazoa > Chordata > Mammalia > Artiodactyla > Cervidae > Cervus > Cervus elaphus. The sequence goes on along the minus strand of NC_057828.1, from coordinate 23,845,265 downwards.
TTTGGGGAAGATGACGGAAGGCTGAGCTCACTTGAAACAATTACCTGAAATACTTCTCTATGGTCTCTCCAGCCAAAAGTTGTCAGGGTACTCATGAATCTTACATTGAAGCTCTAGGGCTCCTGTAGAGAATGTTCTCTGAGAGAGAAGTAAAGGTTGTCAGTCTTTTGCTTGCTCTGAAAATGCCACAGCGTCACTTCCACCATATGAAAGCAATCTCAAAAGTCAAAAAGTGAAAGTGAAGTTGCTCAGTCGTGTCCAGCTCTTTGCGACCACATGGACTGCAGCCTACCAGTCTCCTCAGTCCATGGAATTTTCCAGGCAAGAATACTGGAGTGGGTTGCCATGTCCTTCTCCAGTGGATCTTCCCCACCCATGGATCGAACCTGGGTCTCCCACATTGCTGGCAGCCGCTTTACTGTCTGAGCCACCAGGAAAGCAATCTCAGAACCCTCCCAAATTCAAGGTCGGGTGCTGTGGACCTTCTCTTTCAATAGGGAAAGTCAAAGAGTTCATGGCCTTCTTAAATCCACCATAGATATACTTCTTCTTATGTTCAGGTGTGATGCAAGCTTTAGCAATTTTATTTTGCTTTTAATTCTCTTTCCTATGTAATTCCTATCTGTGTTTTTATGTCTAGACAATTCTTTTCCACTCTTACTCAGTTAAGAATTTATATGTATTTTCCTCTAGATTTTATCAATTTCCTTAAAAACAAAACTTTAAAAATCTAGATAAATTGTATATTGGCATATGAGACATGGTACAATTAGAAATTGATTTTTACCTCCAATACTACCTTTTGAATAACTAATCTCTTTCCACCAAAAATAGCAAGAGTTCAAAATTAAACATAAAAGTCAAAATTATATACAACTTCTGGAAGAAACAAGAAAATCTTTGCAAACTTGGAATAGGTTAATTTATTAGAATATAAGCACAAAACATCTTAAAATTTAATAGATTAGACTTTATCAAAATTAAAAGCTTTTGCCCTTAGAAAACCACCATTTAGATTAAAAAAGAAGAAGAAGAAAGCCACAGGGTGGAAGGAGATATTCTCAATACAGATGTTTGACAAAGGTTTTGTATCAGTCATATAAAGAATTCTTCAAATAATAAAGCTGATCATATCAACTGTCGGCAAGGATGTAGAACAACTAAATTCTCATACATTACTTGTGGGAAAATAAAATGGTACAACTACTTTAGAAAATTGTTGGCAAGTTCCTAGTGAGTTAAACACACATCTACCATGCAAACTGACCTTCCCTGATAGTTCAGCGATAAAGAATCCACCTGCAATACAGGAGATGCAAGTTCAATCCCTGGATCAGGAAGATCCCCTAGAGAAGGAAATGATAACCCACTCCAGTATTCTTGTGTGGGAAATCCCATGGACAGAGGAACCTGGTCGGCTACAGTTCATGGGGTCACAAAATAGCCAGATGTTACTCAATGAATAAACAAAAATAAACAGCCATGCAAACCAGATATTTCATACCTAGGTATTTATTGAAGACAAATGAAAATATATGTCCACATAAAGATTTCTCCATCAACACATGTTAGCTTTGTTCACAATAGCCAAAATAGTGAACACCCAAATTACCCACTACATGGGTTGAATACCACCTTCTCCTCCCCCAGTAAATTCATGTTAACCTGAAACCTGTAAATGTGATCTTCCTTAGGAATACAGTCTCTGCAGATGTTATCAAGTTAATATGAGGTTATACTAGATTAGGGTGAACCCTAAATCCAATACAATTGGTGTCTTTACTAAAAGGGGGGGGCGGGGATTTGAACACACAGACCTGCAGGGAAGAAAACCTTGTGGAGATGGAGAGAAAAATTGGAGTGGTGAATTTACAATGTCAAGGACTGCTGGCAATGAGCTAGAAGAAAGGCATGGAGCAGATTTTTCCTGGGACTCTGTCAACAACCTGATTTTGAACTTTTAACCCCTAGAACTATAAGAGAATAAAATTATGTTCTTTTAAGCCACCTGGTTTGTAATCCTTGGATCCTAACACACCCATCCCCAGGTGAACAGAGAAACAAAACTGAACCAAGGCTCAGTGATAATCAAAAAGGAACAAATTACTGATGGATGCAGCAACATGGATGAATCTTAAAATCACTATTTGAGTGAAAGGAGAAAGGCTCAGTGGTGTTTACTGAGAGTCAATTTCTAGGCAGGTTGATAAAAAGTCTGGGGTCCCCAAGGAAGAGAGAGGGGTCTGGAGTTCTAAAGAAGGAGAGAAGGACAAACTTTTTCTTTTTCTACATTCCTTAGTCACATAAAACTTTTTTTTTCTTTAAGCCCTGGAGCTGATGATTACACAACAAAACAACTCAGCTTAAACTCTGTACTAAGGATTATATAACAGCAATGTATCCTGCTTGAGGACAGTTTCTCCTTCATGAAAACCTTCTGACTAACCCTGTTATCTTAAAATGTAAATTATGAGAGTGGGCCTGGTGAGATCTTTTTATTGTGAGTTCAAATCCTGTTATCTTAAAATGTATATTGTGGGAGTGGGTCTGGTAAGACCTTTACAACCTTGAGACATTCTTCTGATTTATTGTTAATAGCCATTGGAAAGTATGTAGCTCCCTTGCTAAGACTAGCAAAGGGGGCACTCTCTACACCCTTCTGACGTCTATGTCAGAAGGTTGCTCTGTCCCTTTTCACTGTAATAAGACTTCTGCCACCCAAGAGCCCTGAGTGGTCAAGCCTGGTCTCTGGTCCCAAGGCTAAATTTTCTTCTTTGAAGATCACAAATTCGACATTGTTCACCGTAAGCTATCACTATGCTGTATGATTCCATTTATATAAGATCCTTCAAAACTGCAAACTAATCTAGTGTGACTATAGGTCACACTAATATAGAGTGATGCACATTCCAAGTCTGAGAGTAGAAGGAAGGATGAACAGTGAAGTAATTTGGGGAATATTCCTGGGGTAAAGGAAACAATCATTTTTTAAACTGTATTGGTTTCGCAGGTATATGGGCTTCCCAGGTGGTGCAATGGTTAAGAATCCACCTGCCAATGCAGGAGATGTGGATTTGATCCCTGGGTCAGGAAGATCTCCTGGAGTAGGAAATGGCAACCCACTCCAGTGTTTTTGCCTGGAAAATTCCATGAAGAGCAGCCTGGAAGAATATGGTCCATGGGATCATAAAGAGTTGGACACAACTGAGCGCACGCACACACACACACACACACACACACACAGGGGTATTTGTCAAATACCAAAACTTACTGAATTGTACACTTTAAGTGTGTACTTTAGGTGAATTGTACACATGAAGTATACTTAAGACAGTTTATGCTACCTAAGTTATACCTCCATAAAGTTGATAAAATAACCCTAACTATAGGTAATTCAACAAAATCAAAACAAAGCAATTCACTTAGGTGTCCCTTACTTTCCAAAGTTAGGAAAAAAACTTGTCACTACTTCATTCATCAATATTGTTTAAAGTAAAAGGTTATAGGCACATTGGCTGCGTCAAGCATTTTGCTAGCACCTTCAGGTGTCAACAAGTCATAATGCATTGAAACTCTTTCTGATTCTTGTCAAGGTGACAGGTTGCTATGAAAGAATATGAGGGATTTCCCTGGTGGTCCAAAGGCCAAGACTCCCTGCCCCAAATGCAAGTGGCCCAGGTTTGATCCCTGGTCAAGGAACTAGATCCCACATGCCCCAGCTATGAATTTGCATGCCGCAACTAAAAGGTCCTGCATGCAGCAACTGAGACCCAGCACAGACAAACTAAATAAAAAAATATTAAAAGAAGAAAGACTATGAGCTGAGAAGAGGCTTGGATGATGGCCCTCAACCTTGCTATGCAGCCAGACCACTCATGTTCTCAGGAGACATAGCAACATAACTTTTTCAATATTTTCCATTATGATTGCAAAAATAGCTATTCATTTAAAAACTCTGAAGTTAGACCATGAGGAATTCCAGTGTTCTCCAGAAGCTTGTTGATGAAGCCCCAGCATAAAAGAACAATCAACGACCTACCGCTTTTCCTGTTTCCTGCCTGCCACATCTGCCTGTTTCTAAAATCACACAGTAACTTCAAGAAACACGTGTGAACTACAGGATACATTGTCTAAAAGGTCCCTGGCCAGCGTCCTTCAGGTGACGGAAGTCCATCAGACTGCTTCAGTGGCAGATGGCACCTTCTTTGAAATCTAGTGACATGTGGTCTCCATTCTCAGTGGTGGGGCTTGCTAGTCACCCGTGGCCAAATTGCCACGCCAGCCACGTTTCTTCCTGTTTGGGTTCATCTTGCACAGACTGCTGTTCCTGAAGCATCAAGTTGTTATGTTTTGCCTTCATTCAGGAATAGCGCCACAACCTCCTAACACTGATTCTGCATTTCCTGCCGGGTATACCCATACTAGCTACTTTCCTATTTGTTATCTCATTTAGCTGTTGCAGTACACCCAAGGAGGTGTTCAGGGATCTATGTGACTTCTTAGCACTGCTCAGGTCACATTCAAACTCTTTAGATGAGTAAGGTATTCATGCAATATATACCTTAGACAATGAACCCCTCTCTTATTATTCCTCATAATGTTGTGTCATTGGGGTGAAAAAAGTGAAGTGAAAGTGAAGTTGCTCAGTCGTGTCCGACTCTTTGTGATCCCATGGACTGCAGCCTACCAGGCTCCTCTGTCCATGGGATTTTCCAGGCAAGAATACTGGAGTGGGGTGCCATTTTCTTCTCCATTAGGGTAGTTCCTCCATATTCTCATTCCCTGTTCTTTTCCCTTGCAAGAGCACCTTTGCTCTTCTCTACCTATTCAGCTTTGTACCTTCTTCACCGTTCACTTCCAGATCATCTCCTCTAAGAAACCATTCATTTTTTTTTTTAATTATTTAAAAAAAAAATTTTAACTGGAGGATAATTGCTTTACACTGTTGTGTTGGTTTCTGCCATACAACAACATGAATCAGCCATAAGTCTACGTATGTCCCCTCCCTCTTGAACCTCCCTCCCACACCCATCCCCCCGACCCCATCCCAGCCATCTAGGTTGTCACAGAGCAACAGGTTGAGCTTCCCGTGTTATATAGCAACTTCCCAGTAGCCATCTACTTTACATATGGTAATATATATGTTTCAGTGTTACTCTCTTAATTCGTCCCACCCTCTCCTTCTCACACTGTGTCTATAGTCTGTTCTCTATGTCTGTGTGTTTATTCCACCTCTGCAAATAGATTCACCATTACCATTTTTCTAGATTCCATATATATGCATCAATATATGATATTTGTTTTTCTCTTTCTGATTTACTTAACTCTGTATAATAGGCTCTAGGTTCATCCACCTCACTAGAACTGACTCAAATCCATTCCTTTTTATGACTGAGTAGTATTCCACTGTATATATGTATCACAACTTCTTTATGCGTTCATCTGTTGATGGACATCTAGGTTGCAGGAAGCCATTCTTAATCAAAGGCCTCTCCTTTTACAAGGTGGTCTTTTCTTTTCATATTTGTCCATTTAGAGACATGTGCCTTGTTGACATAGGTGTATTGATATACTATTTTGAAGTAAATATGTGTCTGGATTTTTCTTAATTGTCTAATTTTGCTTTTAAGTGGATTATAAACCCCTTAAAGGCTTTATTTTCTATACATACTTTAAAATTTCCTACAGTGAACATTGTAGTCTTAGATACTGCAGTGAATCATTTTATTGAGTTGAATGACATGAAAGAAAATTTGAGTGAATTTGCCTTCAAGTTGAAATTTCCATGACTATGATACCACCTGAATAGGAGTCACAAGTGCCATTCAGCTAGGTCTTCGTTTTATTCAGTGGGCCTCCTGTGTGATGGTGTCTGATGCCTGGGAGACCTCTGGAGTGTTGCTATCGTTTTCCCAGAACTCCTTCTCCACCCATAATGAGAGGTGCAACATCTCCAAGAATGATGCCTTTTTTTCCTCCAAAAATGAGGCCATGGTGATACAGAAGTGCTTCAGACACCCACGTCTGTCAACACATAATGATACCAAGAATTTCAAGCCACCATCCGCAGAGGAATGGATAAAGGAGATGTGGTACATATATACGAGGAAGTATTCCTCAGCCATAAGAAAGAACAAAATAATGCCATTTGTAGCAACATGGATGGACCTACTTCATGGACTTGCTTCACCATGCTAAGTGAAGTAAATCAGACAGAGAAAGATAAATACCATCTGATATCACTTAAATGTGGAATCTAATAAAAGTGACATAATTGAACTTATTTACAAAACAAAAACAGACTCACTGATCTTGAAATCAAATTTATGGTCACCAAGAGGGAAAGATCGGGGAAAGGGATAAGTTAGGAGACTGGGATTAATGTGTACACACTACCATACATAAAATAATTAATAAGGACCTACTGTATAGCACAGGCACTATACTCAATGTTCTGTAATAACTTACATGAGAAAAGGATATATATATGTATGTATACATATATATGTATATGTATGTCCTTATATGTATATATATAATGTGAATAAATATTTGTAGTCTTTCTATAAAATGAATCAGAGCTTCATGTCCTTTTGGTCACAAGATCAGAAAAGACTTTCCTGTTAAATGGGACATAATCTTTTGAAATAAAACATTCTCCATCCGTGAGGGACAATGACTTGGTACAAGAGTAGGATGCTCAGCCAGAAAGAGCATCTTAAACTTACACTAACGCCCCCCCCCCCACCCCAAACTTCCAATTGCTTTGAACCAATACTCACCAATTATTTTCACCTGTCTTTTTATGGTCAATTAAATTATAGTTCCCCACTTTCAGTTCTACTAAATATGAATGAAGCAGGCACAGTGTGGCCCCAGAGCAGGACAGTGTTTGGGGCTGGCTTCTATCTTTAGCAGTGTGGGCTGCTTTAGCAGAGATGCTGGAATTCATTCTCATCTCATCTGCTGAGCGCCCTATCATTAAAGTGTCATTGAGAACTGACACCACTTAATTTTAGCAGCTTTCAATTCTCGTTTGCAGCAAGAATAGCTTTAAATGGAGAGGAGTGCAAATTACAGAGAGAGGGATATTTTTACACCACACTCAGCATTTTATCAAACAAAGCAGCCTCCCGGGGAAAAGAGGACAATACATTATAAAACCAAACTCTCTTCTGATCCTGGTAAATGGGTATTTAATCTTCCGATTGCAGGCATCCACTCTGATGAGCCTGTAATGAATATACTGGCAGGGACATTATCTGAGCTGTTGTGCTTTCCTACTCCTTAAAATATCCTTGGTTTTTATTTCGGGTGTGGTCAAAATTTTATAAAAAGAGAGAGAGAGAGAAAGGAAAAGAAAGAAAGCTTCAGAGCTCAGCTGTCCCCTGCAGGCCACAGCAGAACCTTTACCTCTTTGCAAATTAAGGAGCTCTGGAGAATTTTCCCCTATTAATTGCATAATTGCTTTTCCTGCCAAAGTAATTTGAACCCTTGGGGGTTAAGAAAATCACTTACTGTGAAATAGTGGCAATTTTTAACCCGTTCAGCTGGAGTTTCTTTGCCTAATTAAATGTAAAGGGACTGTTTGCTGCCCATGGTGGATAGGTTTCTGATGCTGCTCAAATAGCTTTTCACTGGAAGCTTCTGAGCATTTAAACCTTGATAGAATTATTAGACTTAGCTTTTGTGTACTCCTGTACTCTGGCTACCTGCATCTCTGTTTAATTCAGGAGAAAAGTTTATTTAATATTTGTCTGATCTCTAATATTTATGTCTATCTTTCTGTGCATGAAAAAACAAAGCCATCATCTATTACAGAGAATATTTTGGTTGCTGGGAAAATATGTTTTCACATGCTCGCTTTGAGAACAACTAAATGGGTTTTTACCGAAATCCTTGTTATTATTGTATGATCCAAAAACTTGGGTCCAGAGGCTTAATGGCTATTCCAAGGTCATACCTGATGTCAACTTTTATAGTCCCAAATTGTCTTTGGATTGTTGCCTCTTTATCTCTTACTTTAGCTTAAGTCACATTCTTATATCATGGACCATTCATAAGAAGCAATTTAACCTAGAGCTTTATGGTTCTATTAGAAGTAATTTTGGGTTTTGAAAGCTATGAATTTTGCCTAAAACTTGAAGTAGAGACTTCAAGTACTCAGGAAAACATGTGTCCTTGACTTGCAATGTCTGGTCCTAAACAGTGCAGGAAGAGGATGAACTAGCTGGGCTGTGGGAGACACACCAATACAAGAAAACCTGTTTGCCTTTTTTCCTGCCAAGTATCAGCTTGATACACGATTTAAACTTGAATTTCCACTAGTTATTCTTTCCTTCAAATTTGTTCCGTTTCTATTCTGTCTTCATTTTCCCCCCATTTTCATTTCATTTCATTTCCAATTGCTGTACCTATTAAGCCACTGAAATACTCACACAACATTCAATTGGCAGAGTTAAAAAGTTCTTATTAAAGCAAAGCTAACCCCTTTGAAAGAGATACAGCTCACATGTCAACTGACACAGAAGAGTGTTGCCTAGCCAGAATACACATCTATGCCCTCAAAGAAAACAGGTTATTGGAAATAAATTTCCGTTGGATATCACTTGTTGTAGAGGGTGAAGCTGTGTGAGAGGAGAGATAGAGAAAGCTGGATTTGGGGGAAAGCTTCTTCTCAAGTTGTTTGATCATCTCTGTGTAGAGAAGAGCAGGATCCAAGAGAAGATATGACATGCCAGGGAGTTCAGCATAACAGGGAGGGAGCTGAAATAAGACACAGCTTAGGGGCTTCCCTGGTGGTCCAGTGGCTAAGACTCCATGCTCCCAATGTAGGGGGCCCGGGTTCAATCCCAGGTCAGGGAACTAGATCCCACAAGCTACAATGAAGGTGGAAGACTTCACATGCTGTAACTAAGACCTGGTGCAGCCAAATAAACAAGTAAATAAAAATAAATATTAAAAACAACACAGCTTGGATATTTCATTTCTGTAATTTTGTCTATCCCAATGATACAATATTATCCATTTGACACACAGTCCAAACATCCTTGCATGTCTTTGTGCTATTTTAAAGTACTAAATCGGAGCACTAGCAACTATAACTGTTTAGTGTTGTGTGTGCGGGTATGTAAGCGTGTGCAAACTTTTCAGCTACCCATACCCTATTATTGTTACTTCAGGCTAGTTAGAGTGTTTCTGATACAGATAAATTCTCAGGATCTATAGTTATTATTCACGCTTGCAATTTCTTGACCTTTTTCAAGGCACAGATCAAATCACTAATCAAGGCTGAGTGACCCTCTAGACCACCATGCTCTTGCCATCATGGAGATCTAAGGGAAATAGGTCTACCTTTCTGTCTACAGTTGCCAAAAAACCCTGATCTATGGAGGACAAACCTCTGGATTTTTTCTAAATTCCATTCACGGTTTCCACACTGAAAAACAAGTAGAATTTGAGAGTAGCTGGATAAACTGAGTTTTGGTGAAAGTTAGAGAGATGAAAACACAGAGGTAGGATACTTTGTATATGGGCAGGGACTAGTGAGTCACTGGGATTGACTCCAGCTTGGGGTACTAGAGTAGGTAAAGACTAGATCATGGAAAACTTCAAATGCTGGATAAGGAATTAATTTTTTACTTTTTAGGCAATAGTGAGACTTTGGAGTTTTTTGGAACATGATGTTAATGGAGTATCATCCAGGGAAGCCCAGGGGTGGAGTCAAAGACATTGAAATAGTTCTGCTGAGACGTGGGAAAGCCTCAGTATAGGTTTTGGCTGTGGGAATGGGAATAAGAAAGTGGATGTCAAAGATGTTGACATAGAATTCAATTCAGTTCAGTTCAGTTGCTCAGTCGTGTCCAACTCTTTGCGACCCCATGAACCACAGCACGCCAGGCCTCCCTGTCCATCACCAACTCCCAGAGTCCACCCAAATCCATGTCCATTGCGTCGGTGATGCCATCCAACCATCTCATCCTCTGTCATCCCCTTCTCCTCCGGCCCCCAATCTTTCCCAGTATCAGGGTCTTTTCCAATGAGTCAGCTCTTCTCATCAGGTGGCCAAAGGTTTGGAGTTTCAGCTTCAACATCAGTCCTTCCAATGAACACCCAGGACTGATCTCCTTTAGGATGGACTGGTTGATCTCCTTGCAGTCCAAGGGACTCTCAAGAGTCTTCTCCAACACCATAGTTCAAAAGCATCAATTCTTCTGTGCTCAGCTTTCTTTATTATCCAACTCTCACATCCATACGTGACCACTGGAAAAACCGTAGCCTTGACTAGATGGACCTTTGTTGACAAAGTAATATCTCTGCTTTTTAATATGCTGTCTAGGTTGGTCATCACTTTCTTTCCAAGGAGTAAGTGTCTTTTAATTTCATGGCTGCAATCACCATCTGCAGTGATTTTGGAGCCCAGAAAAATAAAGTCAGCCACTGTTTCCACTGTTTCCCCATCTATTTGCCATGAAGATATGGGACTGGATGCCATGATCTTAGTTTTCTGAATGTTGAGCTGATAGCTTCAATCTGGGCTTCAGGGGGAGAAAAGTGGGGAAGGAGAAATTATGCTAGTTAGCAATGAAGTTTCAAGTCTGTTTAACTAGCAGGAGATGATACATTTAATAAAATTAGGAAATCCCAGAAGCTCAGGGAGGGAAAGGGGTTGTTTGAATTTTATTCATTATGAGTCTGAGATATCTTTGTGATAGGGAGATGCCCAGTGAAAATAGAAGCTGAGCTGGAGAGAGAGAATTCCATTTCATCTATATAGAGAAATTATGATATTGAGTAAGATTGTTAACAGGTAGATAATAAATGGAAGGGATGAGAGCTCAGTTTAGATCTTCAGGAAACATTGGAAAGAGAGCCAAAGAAGTATCAGCAAAGATGATGGAGCAGGAGCAGAGAGGCAAAGAGGAAGTAGGGGTGGGAACTCCATGAAAGTCAAGAAAGGGGGAACCTTTTGATAAGAAGTGGTTGATGTGTTAAATACTGCAAAGGAAAAGCATCATCACTGAGGGGAAAAAGACTTTTAAATCGAGTGACTTCTTGAACAGAAGTGATAGATTTATGAAGATCCACTGATCTTTCGAAGGTTTAAAGTTTTTGAGTTTAGAAAAGTTGTTCAGGAAATACTTTCAGCAAGAGAGAAAACAAAAAGAATCCTGATGGAGAAAAGAAGAGAAACGACAACTTGAGGAGCAGACAAAGTGAAATAAAGCCTTTGTTTGAGAAAGAACTGAGCACATTTAAACTGAGATTGGCAGCAATCCAATCACAAAGAAGGGAGGGGGAGACAGATGCTAGAGAAAGGCCTTCGAGTTTAGGTAGCGGGGAATGGAACCCACGACATGGGTGAGGGGAGTCAACTTGAAAAACAAACAAACAAGGATATGTCTTTTTTAGGGATTGGTAAGAAGGAGAAAAAGAATGGATGGAATTACAGAGAAGTGTTTAAATGAAAGGCAGAGAAAACCAAATAGCTCATGTGAAATGTTATCAATAAAATATAAGACTAAAATGAAGATAGGAAGGAAACTGAGGCTAAGGATTGCAGACTGTCCTGGAGTAGGTCCATAAAAGATTCAGTTTGTTAGTACTATTTTAACAAGCATATTTATCATGTGTACTGTGTACCAGGCACTGTTAAAAAAGTACTTTACCAGTATTAGCTTATTTAACCTTTTTTACAATCCTGACTATAATCATCACCTTAATTTTACAGATGGGGAAACTAAAGCACATGATCATTAAGAAACTTGCCCAAGGTCACACAAGCAATAAGCAGCAGAGTCAACATCACATGGGCAATACAGTTCCAGAATCTATGTCCTTAACCTTTTCAGTCTGCAGACTTCCTTCTGATAGCCACCATTGATTATAAGAAAAGAGAATAGCTGGCAACCATTAAGACACAAGTGAATCATATTATTTCATTAGGGGTGGAATAACTGGTCTATTATGGAATTTTTCAGCATTGTCCTACAGCCCAAAGGCAGAAGCAGAGGAAATGAATAATGAATTTCCCAAAGACTGGGATTAGCCTGGCCATTGGCTTCTTCAGAGAAGCTTTTACGTATTAACTCTATTCTGGGACCTATTCAAGAGCAATAAAATAAAAAGACTAAGAGTGAGGACCAGAAATTTGTTTAAAAGTATCCCCCAGTGATTATAATAATAGGCATTCAGGTTTGAAAGCCACCAAACTTGTCAAATGCAGGAAGAGGATAAAGGAGGAAGGCAATCAAAAGTCTATATGAGGGACTTCCCTGGTGGTCCAGAGTTTAAGAATCCGCCTTACAATTCAGGGGACTCGGGTTCAATCCCTGGTCAGGGATCTTAGTTACCACATTCCACAGAGTGACTAAGCCCTCACACTCTGGAGTCCATGAGCCACAGCTAATAGGTCTGTTCACTAAAATGGAAGGTCCTGCATGACACAAAAAGGATCCTGCATGCGACAACTGAGGCCTGACACAGCCAGATAAATAAATAAGATTTTTTTTTGAAAAAAGGGTCTATGTGAATGTTTGTCAGGCATAAATGAGAACAGATGAAGATGGATAGGCAAACTGAGAGGACAGAAAATGACGGAGCGTCTAGAGAACCAGAATTAGGGGGAGGGGACAAATAGAGGAGGAAAAGATATCAGGAGAGGAAGACATGATCAAAGGGGGGCATTCTTGATTTTTATGGGACAGTTCCTCCCAGAAGTAGCTGTGCAATAATATTAACCCCATGTCATTGTTTCTAGAAATGATAAAATATCTGTCCTGGAAATAATCATGTGTCTGCAAAGACAAAATAACATGTCTACAACAAAAACATTTCATGGGCAAAACACATACAATCTGTAGCAAAGGATGAATCCTTTCAATCTGGCTCCTCAAAGTACCTGAGGGGAAAGAGCAGGATTTTGTTGGTTTATTTGTTTTCATTTTCAACCTGTTGTGATTTGATATTTTTGTAAAATAGTACAAAATGAATTTAACAACCCAATGCATACAAAATACAAGCTCAAATATTTTATTACTAGATTTGACAGACATAAAATTATCGTCAAATTGCTATAAACTTTCTAAACACTCTCAATTACTATATCCTAATATTTCTTTATGGAACAAACACTTCAGAAACCAGCTTCAGTCCATGGGTCACACTTTCAATACCCACAGTTACTCCTCCTCTCCTTGAAAATGTTCACATGTGTTTTGTAGCATCTACATGAAACTCTCTGTGCATTAAGAGCCAGGACCTGCTACATAATTTGCAGGGCCCAGGGTAAAAGGAAAACACAACAACCTTTACTTAAAAAAAAAAAAGAAAGAAAAGAGGAAAACAGTGACATGGAATGGAACATACTAAGATAGAAAACTTTTTCCTTTCTTCCATGGTCTCTTGACTTGTCGTATTGTTATTTGCTAATGAATGTCTTCTAAGAAAATTAAAATTTTAAATTAACACAATTTTTACTATTCATCCTTATATTGTGCAATGTTAGTTTTAAGCTCAAATAAAAGAGCATTTCACTTTATGCTGAATCAGCAAAATTGTATAGTTCATATTTTATTGTTCAAATATGCATATCTTTCATTTTTACCAGAACAGTGAAAATGTTGCACACAAGGAACTCAACTATTTTTATTTCCTTTCTTGACATGCACACATTCTATTAATACTCTCTACCATTTGCTTACTGATGACAAGAAAGGAAGGACTGAATTGAAAAGAAAAGGCATTATGGGTTGCCCTTTCTTTTTCTTTTCTTCCTCTTTTCTTCCATGTTATCATCTTCAGCTTAAGTGAATATGAATATTTGGGGCTCAGTGTTGGTCGCTCATCTGTATCCAGCTCTTTGCAACCCCATGGACCTGCCAGGGTACTCTGTCCGTGGAATTCTCCAGGAAAGAATACTGGAGTGGGTTGCCATTCCCTTCTCCAAGGGATCTTCCTGACCCAGGACTCAAACCCAGGTCCTCTGCATTGCAGGCAGATATTTTTTTTTTTTTTTTTTACCATTTGAGCCACCAGGGAAGTCCTTGTTTGGGGCTTGGGGCTACTCCAGAATATGACACAGAGGCATATGGATTACTCTGAATTAAAGTTACTAGAAAAACAGTTGGTACAAGAAGAGGACTCTGACCCCTCTTTTTGTCCCTCCTGAAATCAGGAAATGAGTCTCTCATGTGAAAGTCACTCTCCCTATACTAGGACACAGAGAGACATCCTCATCACCAGAGGTAGGGCATTCAGGGTCAAGAAGCCCATACAAACAAACTTTGTTATTTCTTTGCTAATTTAGGTAGTACAACAAGCCCTAGACTTTCAGCCTTCCCTGGTAGCTCAGAGGGTAAAGTGTCTGCCTGCAATGCAGGAAACCCAGGTTCAATCCCTGGGTCAGGAAGAATTGGAGAAGGAAATGGCAACTCCAGTATTCTTGCCTGGAGAATCCCATGGATGGAGGAGCCTGGTAGGCTACAGTCCATGAGGTTGCAAAGAGTTAGACACAACTGAGCAACTTCACTTTCATAACCAAGCCCTAACTCTGCTTACATTTTTTACTAACTAAGCACCCAGACCCAAGTTTGTCTTGTCAATTCCTCAAACTTTATTGTTTATTTTTCTAGAAAGTATAAAAACTGTCTGCTTTGCTTACTTCTTAATTTTTATTTCTATGAGAGCTCTGTACATTCAAATTAAATTTGCTTTTTTTCCCTTCAGCTTCTCTGTCATGTGTCAACTTAATTATCAGACCAGCCAAAGGAACTCAAGAAGGATAGGGGGAGAAAATTCCCCCTCCTCGATAAGGAAGTAACTCGTGGAAGAATATGATGGAGCTCCCTAGTTGCTCTTGTTTCTTAGAACAGCATTGCCTTCTATCTGTGTTGAAAGGTTTTGGATTCAAATAGAAAGTAAACCTCTTGTGGCCATCAATGTCCCTTCTTAACCAGAGACAAAACGATATTAATCCTGTATTTGTTTTGAATCTTGCTGAACTTGTGCATATCATGAGTCCACTGGAATTCTGTGCTTTTGGGGCTTCGCAAACATTCAGGCAAGTGGAGTATCAAGGAACAGCAGACACGTGTTGTGTGTATCTCGTCTGTTCATACTTAAGCTCCGTTGTCACATCCGACTTTGCCTACAGGACACAAGATGCCAATGGCAGAGCATTAACCAAGCTCAGGGCCCTTCTGTCCACGAGGAGCTGTTTGACTGCAAAGGTCACGCTTCTATAGTACCTTGTCAGCAGCTTTCTTTATAGCACCTGTCATTCTTGGGTTCTGTATGGTCAACTCTACAAATCTCTCCTGAGGGTTTCAATTACGTCCCCTTCATTCTTGGTCTAGTACTGTGCCTTATTTTAGTAGGTCTTTCACACTATTGTCATGCTCAGCTTTCTACACAAAAAATCTTATCATACAACTTTCCATTTTAAAATTCTTTCATAGCTCTGGTTGCCTTCAGGACAAAGTCACAAGACTCTGCAGACTTTCATGATCTGGCCATTTCCTCCTCTCTAGCCTCATCTTCAATCATGCTCCTTAGGAGCAAGCTATAACCAAGCAGAGTCCCTTCTATAGACTCTCCTGCCATTGTGAACATGTGGTTTCCCCAACCTGAGTCACCTTCTCACATCCCTCTGTTGTTAACAATCCCTACAATCCCTTGGCCATATCCTCTGTATGGCTTGTGCTGAATCCTGAAGGTATAATTTTTGCATTATACTTTCTTTGCAGTCTTTCTTAATGTCAAAGTTGGATTAAAAATTCTTATCCTATAGTGCTTTGCAACCACCCCCTCCTCCAACCATGTTACATGGTCCAGAGTCAGCTTGCTATGCTCAGGATTTCTCCAAAGGCAGAGGCTGTATATACCCAGCATCCCTCATCAAACCTAATACTTAGTAGATGCTCAAGAAAATGTTTGCTAAACCAAGTAAATGTACAGTTCATAATGTTTACTATTTGGGCTTATGTTTAAATTCCATGCTGGGGAATATTTCAGTGTTAGAGGGAAAAATCCTCTCTCCTGACAAGCTAACTTAAGAGGATTTCCAGTTATGTGTGCAAAGTGTGTGTGTAAAATCACTGTGTTAAATTTTTACCTTTATTGTTCAGAATATGTTTTCATCTTCAACTTTTTCATCCCTGCAAAAATGCCCCTAGTGGATGTTAAAAGAGATCTCTTATTTGAGATCCTGGAGGAGAAGGCAGTGTAGTATAATGCAAGAAGTGTAGATGTTGGAAATTTTTTTTAAAATCTGATTATCAATTCCAGTTCAGCCTCTCAACAGCTATGTGGATTTGGGAAAATTCCTTAATATCTTTGAAGGTTAGTTTTTTCATCTGCAAAAAGAAAGTTAGAATCATTGGAAAGAGTAGAAATAAATATATATTTTACCCCAGTGCTCATGCATAATAAGCACTCAATGAACAGTTTTAATAATTATACTGTGAAATTTCCCATTCCTAAGTATGAGCTCAGAGGCTGAGAAAAGAACTGAAATTAATTCAAAATAATGAATAGAATCCTGAGAATGTTAGATCTGGAAGGAATTTAGGATTACAAACTTGATGATTTGTAGATGAGGAGACTGAATCAAAGAGACAAACGTAACTTATTACCTGAGCTTTCAGAGCTAATAAGGACTCTCACTGGGACTCAAGTCTTGGTCTTTTGGTTCCAAGTATATAGCTCATTTTCTAATGGCATTTATTAAAACTCCCAGTGACAGCCAACTCTGTGTGGAAGGCTAATGACTGAAAATCCTGGTCAGTCTGTGAACCTGGCTTCCATCCATTACACTCTGGTGGCCAAGGCTCTTTTCCCTTACTTCTTATTTTGGCATATTGTGTGTGGAGATCTAGCCAAACACATGTAGCAATGAGAGTGGAAATACAAAAGGGAGAGAAAAAGAAGTATGGCTTCTTTTATATAGCTCAGAGAATAAAGAACAAACGGTTCCCTTTCTCTGTATTTTGATGGTGGACACACATGAGATCTTTTGAGACAGGGATGCCCTCACGGTAAATGGGCTGTGTTTTCAGTCCTTACCCTTTTTACATTTTCAGCACAGAGATTCCAGGCCCTTCAAAGTTGATTTGTTTGTTTTCTGGGATGCCTTCTGCTACCTTTCCACTGGCCAGTGGCACAGTTGACCTCCTTCACTTGGCATCTCAGCATGAAATGATGTAGAGAAAGCTGATGCTCATCAGGTCTGGACTGTCGTTATATGTAGAAGTGATCATCTGACTTGCTACTACCACAGACTATTGACAGAATACGTAACACAGTCTAAAACTTAGAGTACTATCATGTGTGTTTTTGGAATATTGGATACAAATACACAAATTTCAAATTATTTTCTATTCTAGCTGTTGAGATCTAACAGTATTTTCCAAGAATTTCTATAGACTTTTTTTTCATTCTAATAATTTAACCAACTCCAGGAATTGGTGATGGACAGGAAAGCCTGACCTGCTGAGGTTCATGGGGTCGCAAAAAGTCAGACATGACTGAGAGACTGAGCTGAACTGAACTGAATAACTTACCAGATTTCTACTCAGACAATATATGTTGCTTCCTAAATTTAGTGTTCTGGTTTGCATCACAAGGGAGCAAGTATTATGCCTTTTGTTTTTTCCTTCTGCCTTGTGTTTTTCCCCCAGAACATCTACCTAAAATCTCACAGTATGTTGTCTATACTTCTATATATTATCATGCATGTCATGGATTAATCTACTGATCCCAAAGGTTTATATAACAGTTATCTGTCACTCAAATGGACTCAGAATCCATTAGAATTACTTTTACTGTAATGGACATGAATTTGTCCTGATCCATAAACCTGACTCATGCAACCTCCTTCTCAAAAGTTTTTTTCCAAGGAGGCCACATGGGATTACAGGTAGAGTCTAGAGTCTAGGGAGAGAATGAGGGAGCTTCTAAACATAGCCTGAAGTCCAGTGTTTTCAGAAACTAAATTATTCAGTCAAAAAAGGTTACAAAGGTACCACTAAAACAGGATTAGGCCACCTGGCCTAATATCGTTGGTGTCTTTTACTTAATGCATGGAACAACAGGATGTATTCTTTTTGCTTTTTTTTTTTTTCTTTTAAAATCTGGCATCTGTGACCCGTCCTTTACAAATCTACTGAAAAAGGTCCACCACCACTATCTCTTCCCCTTCCTCCACCTGAAGCTCCACCTTCTTCTTCTTTGTATTTTAGGGTATTTTTGTTCAATTTAATATCCTTGAGAAATCTTGCTGTTGACTTGACTGACCTTTGACTCTTGGTATTCTTCAATTACTTCATTTTGTAAATTCAATCTTTTATTCATACCTGTACTTTTCTTGCCAGCTGCTTCAAGATTTCCTTTATTCGTAACAATTTAGGCACCAAATACCTACTGCATTATGTAAGAAGAATTAACAATGTATTCACTTAATAATTTTATTTGGGGGTATTCTAAGGATAGATATGCAACTTTAAGTTTTATCACCTGTGATTTTTTTTTTTTTTTTTTACTTTAAGGTGAAGAAGCAGATGCTGAAGAGGGCCTGTGACATTCTTACATTCATGCCATCACTGTCAGTCTACTAGTATGACAAAAGGGGACAGAGCTAGCTATATGCCAGTTTCTTGGCTATCTAGAGCTCTGTGTGACTATCACCTGCCATTTTAGCTAATAAAAGTGAAAGCTAAAGTCATTCAGTCATGTGTAACTCTTTGCAACCCCATGGACAGTAGCCCACCAGGCTCCTCTGTCCATGGGACTTGCCAGGCAAGAATACTGGAGTAGGTAGCCATTCCCTTCTCCAGGGGATCTTCCCAACCCAGGAACTGAACATGGATCTCCTGCATTGCAAGCAGATTCCATACATTCTGAGCCACTGGGGAAGCCCATTTTAGCTAATGAGCTAGAACTAATTCATCCAAATGAATGGTGACCCTCAAAGTTCTCACCTTGGGAATATACACATAAATTCTATTAATGCAGCAACACTTTGTAACTCCCATTTGAAATAACCTCAAGAACCTGAGATTGTCCTGATTAAGATCAAATTGATTTTTTTAGGAGAAATAGCCAAATATCTTACAGGCATAAAGTCAGACAGATAATTTGATCATCAGTTCAGTTCAGCCACCCAGTCCTGTCCAACTCTTTGTGACCCCATGAATCGCAGCACGCCAGGCCTCCCTGTCCATCACCAACTCCCGGAGTTCGCTCAAACTCATGTCCACTGAGTTGGTGATGCCATCCAACCATCTCATCCTCTGTCGTCCCCTTCTCCTCCTGCCCCCAATCTTTCCCAGTATCAGGGTCTTTTCAAATGAGTCAGCTCTTCGCATCAGGTGGCCAAAGGATTGGAGTTTCAGCACTAACATCAGTCCTTCCAATGAACACCCAGGACTGATCTCCTTTAGGATGGACTTGTTTGGATCTCCTTGCAGTCCAAGGGACTCTCAAGAGTCTTCTCCAACACCATAGTTCAAAAGCATCAGATCTTCTGTGCTCAGCTTTCTTTATTGTCCAACTCTCACATCCATACATGACTACTGGAAAAACCATAGCCTTGACTAGATGGACCTTTGTTGACAAAGTAATGTCTCTGCTTTTTAATATGCTATCTAGGTTGGTCATGACTTTCCTTCCAAGGAGTAAGTGTCTTTTAACTTCATGGCTGCAATCACCATCTGCAGTGATTTTGGAGCCCAGAAAAATAAAGTCAGCTACTGTTTCCACTGTTTCCCTATCTATTTCCCACGAAGTGATGGGACCAGATACCATGACCTTAGTTTTCCGAATGTTGAGCTCTAAGCCAACTTTTTCAATCTCCTCTTTCACTTTCATCAAGAGGCTCTTTAGTTCTTCTTCTCTTTCTGCCATAAAGGTGGTGACATCTGCATATCTGAGGTTATTGATATTTCTCCCGGCAATCTTGATTCCAGTTTGTACTTCCTCCAGCCCAGCATTTCTCATGATGTACTCTGCATATAAGTTAAATAAGCAAGGTGACATTATACAGCCTTGACATACTCCTTTTCCTATTTGAACCAGTCTGTTATTCCATGTCCAGTTCTAACTGTGGCTTCCTGACCTGCATATAGGTTTCTCAAGAGACAGGTTAGGTGGTCTAGTACTCCTGTCTCTTTCAGAAATTTTAGTTTATTGTGATCCACACAGTCAAAGGCTTTGGCATAGTCAATAAACCAGAAATAGATGCTTTTCTGGAACTCTCTTGCTTTTTCGATGATCCAGCAGATGTTGGCAATTTGATCTCTGGTTCCTCTGCCTTTTCTAAAACCAGCTTGAACATCTGGAAGTTCATGGTTCACGTATTGCTGAAGCCTGGCTTGGAGAATTTTGAGCATTACTTTACTAGCATGTGAGATGAGTGCAATTGTGCAGTAGTTTGAGCATTCGTTGGCATTGCCTTTCTTTGGGACTGGAATGAAAACTGACCTTTTCCAGCCCCATGATCAGTGCTGAGTTTTCCAAATTTGCTGACATATTGAGTGCAGCACTGTCACAGCATCATCTTTTAGGATTCGAAATAGCTCAACTGCAATTCCATCACCTCCACTAGCTTTGTTCATAGTGATGCTTCCTAAGGCCCACTTGACTTCACATTTCAGGATGTCTGGCTCTAGGTGAGTGATCACACCATCATAATTATCTGGGTGTGAAGATGTTTTTTGTACAGTTCTTCTGTGTATTCTTGCCACCTCTTCTTAATATCTTCTGCTCAGAGGTATAATATCACCCATGGTCTAAAAAGAAACCTGACTCTAAATGACAATAATGACTTGGGGCATTTCATGCAGAGTGACAAAATTTTTGAGCAATGATGTTTCATTAGAACAATTGAGTAGGCACCTAAGGTGACTACTTGAAAGGACAGCTACTTATTTGATAGAAAGACTCTGGTATATTTATTAAATTAAAAATATGATTTAGATTCATAATTTATAACTTCTATCACCTCTGTATAAAGTTCTGTATTATCTAGCATTGGGCCAAAGGATTCTTCATTTGGAGGAATAAAGGCCCCTGGTCTTTGCAGGACCAGGGGCTAGCCTACAGCCTCCTTTAGACTTCATAGCATTCTCTTGGTTTTCTTTGAGTCTTCAGTTTGCACGAGCCTCTTTTGTGTCTTTCACTGTGTTGTTTTCACATGTGGCTTTCTCTGCTTCTTATATTTTGATTTCTCAGGAGAAAAGATTGAACTTGAAGATGAAGAGTCTAATAGAGATAGCTGAGACAAGGGTGGTTTGGATGAAGGAAGAAGGATGTTTCAATAGCAATGGAGCTGCTTCTTTTCAGTATATGTAAAATATGTTTGTATTTATCTTTATATTTGGAAAATTTGTGGATCTGCTTACATTTTTCGTAAAAATAAATTGTACCTTGAAATATTTGTGTTTGCTAAGTCAGTTCAATCATGTCTGATTCTTTGCAATCCCATGGACAGTAGCCCTCCAGGCTTCTTTGTCCGTTGGATTCTCCAGGCAAGAATACTGAGCGGGTTGCTATTTCCTTCTCCAGGGGATCTCCCCGACTCAGGGATCAAACCCACGTCTCCTGGGTCTCTTGCATTGGCAGGCAGGTTCTTTAGACCTAGGGCCACCTGAGAAATATTTGTGGACATAAATAAAAGCAAGCTACGCTACAAAAAAGAGAAACTGTACCATCTTATAAATCATCTTATCAAGCCTTTTTACATAACATAGATAATTTTCCCAAGTAGGTTAACATTCTCCTTCCCTTTTTGTGGCATCTCATTCCCATAACAAGCACTATGTGACCTGCTGTATAAATGTAGCCCTAACACTTCCTGAATTATCACAAATCTTCAGCTAAAGGTGTCTACACATTGATGATGTTACCAAGGCTTATTTATTGAATACAGTTAATCCAAGAACTTGATGTCCGTTTAAAAACTTATCTATGTCTGGAATCAACCTCATTTCATCTTAATTTTAGGCCACCAGGTAGTATTATAATCTGGTCCCTGAAATGATAAAAATGAATTAACATTTTGCTTAGAGTTTGCCACCATTTTTCATTCATTTTCTTATATTTTCTTGAAAGTTTCATAATTAGAAGTCTTCATGAAGTGGACCAACAGAGACACTTAATACCAGGAGGTGCATCTTCACCAAAATCCTTGTAACAGAAGTGGATAGTTAGATTCAATCGGTAAAAATATGTTATTAGTCTCATTCCTTAACACAGGCATTTTTATCTTTGTATTTATTAAATATTTCCTCTTACTGTGGCCTAGATTCAAGATGTAGCATGTTTTAAATGTATATATACTCTTAATGGCACACAGTTGCGTGGGAAATGGTATTAGAATTATTGAAACCAGGTAGATTTCATTAATAAGATTGACACCTAAAACTAACATTCCATAAATAGAAATAGAATTCAGTTTCTCATGTAAGCAAATTTTATTGTATAACTGGTTATCTTTTTCACATTTCCAAAATTTTATTTCCAATGTGTGTCTATTTCTAAAGAAAACTAAAAGTCCTGCTTTCCCTCTAAAAGCATTTGTCTTCTTTCACTTTGAATTGCTTTGTGATTTGGTGTAATTCATGCTTGGCTTGAAAGTCTAACATCTTTGCTTTCCTGTAGCAAATAATTTTGGACATTTGGATCAGGATATCAAAATTTCCTCTGCTCTGTTCCCAAGTCCTAGTTTTAATTCCTTTATCATGCTGCAGTTCATGGTTATTGGATTTCCCTTGGACCTTTATTCAAAAGGCAATACGTCAAATATACAATGTGCCAAGCTTCTCTGCATACTGAAAAAAAAAATACGTGCTGCAGTCTTGGGAACAAGACATGATACCCACATATATAAATATATTTGAAATCTAAGTGTCTCCTTCAGACTTTCCTTTAAAAGAAGCCAGAAGGTAGATCGTGGTGGGGGCAGGGTGGAGACTGGCTGGTGGGGCGGGGAGTAGAAAATTGAACTTTCCAAGATCAGTACTTAACATAAAAATTTCATCACAATCTTTATCATCTTGCAGTGGTTGCAGAAAAGGCCTAGGCTCCCTCCACCTTTAACTTCCTAAAGTCGCCTGTTTTACCTTCAAATCTGATGAAGTGTCAAAGTCATTTACCAGTAATGAGTTCTGCTGCAAATTTTATTTTGCTTGGAATTTAATTAATGGGCCAAAGACTTTCCATTGTGATTTGAGCAAATGAATAATAAATCAAGAAAGGAGATTTGTCAGGGAAGGAACATCTGTTTCTTACAAGCGTTACAACATGACTACAGCTTGGCTGGGCATTACCAGCTCAAAGACAGTAGGAGTCCTCTCCGGTGAAACTCTCTTCATTTATTGCTCCAGTGAAGGTGAACAGAGAGCAGTCTAATGGGCCTCTGGTGTTAATAAAAGCTTTGCGCTTCTCCAGTTCGCCTGGAGCCTCTTCCTTTAGGGTGCTACTGTCCTTAGTCCATGGTTTGTTGAGCCACGTCAGGATTCTGCAGTGTCAGTACTTTATTGGATGATTAATAAGGGAAAGACAAATTCATAAGCAGAAACAATATGAAATTACCATCATATTAGTGTTCACAGTCATGCTTTTTATTTTGAGGGGAGGGGTTGGCAAATGAGATCGTGATTGAAGTTAAGTACTTTGACTTGCACTGTCAAAAAGCAAAAATAGGTCACCCGACCTGTTGGGTTTTGTCTAGTTAACCAATAACAGACTAGAGTAGTGTGACTTTTGTGCTAGTGCCAAAGCACCCTGTCCATGGTTCAAGGGAGGGATGAATTCGTCTGATCCACCAAGGTCTGCACTTGAGGTGGGGAGGAAACAGCCGCACTAGTGCTTTCTCTGCTATTTATTGCTGGAACACATTTGGCTCCTATACACAAAGGAGATTTCAGCGCCCACTAGGTAGGAATAAATCGCCTTAGGAAACTTCGCACTGTCAGGCTCCTGATGACCCTGTGGAATGATTATAATGTATGTGCAACAGTAACGGGCATTGATGTCATGCATAAACAACACTAGATCCTACATGCTACCCCCCATCTTTTTTCTTTTTTTTTTAAACATTTTGGAAGGCTGGAAAGATAATAAGAAGAATTCAGAATTTTATGATGTTGTTATATGTCTTAGAATACACCTCAGAGGAATGTTTCTCTGATGCACTGAGCATTTCCTATCATTAGAATAATGGGTAGCACCCCATACAATTCTTTCTGGCATCCCACACAGCATCGCTTTGTTTGATATGGCTTCCTGCATGCAATTTGTGTCTAAAATAGATCCAGAGTGAAAGCGAAAGATACATATGTCAGTCCCAGCCTTCCAGTTTACCTCTCCCCTCCCCCCTCCCCCCTAGAAACCATAAGTTTGTTTTCTACAATCTGTGACTCCACTTCTGGTTTGTGAATCAGTTTTAGACCCTTTTTTAATTTAAATTCCACAGATAAGTGATTTTATATGATCTTTGTATATCTGTGTCTGACTTGCATAGCAATACAACTCTACTCAATATTCTGTAATGACCTATATGGGAAAAGAATCTAAAAGAAAAAGAGTGGATATATGTGACATGTATAACTGATTCACTTTGCTCTATACCTGAAGCAAGCATAATATTGTAAATCAACTGTACTCAAATAAAAAAAAAAAAAAACTTTTTAAAAGATACATATATGAGCTGTGGAAGGGAAGACACCAGAAAGACAGAGAAAGGGGTTATTTTGGACTGACTACTGTAGGTACTGAGTCAGTCAGGCAGGCTGAGTTTATGCCTATTTGTCAATGTTTGAGAATCAGGAAAATAAATCTATCTCTAACATGAACATACTGAAAATCCCACTCACACTTTCCCCCACACATTCCTTATAACAAAAGTCAATTCTTAATTCACTCTAGGAAGGGTTGCCAGACAAAATGCAAGACACTCAGTTATTAATATATCAGATAAACAGCTGATTTTTTAAGTGCATGTGTATCTCATATATTTCATGGGACAAATTATACCAAAAAATGATTCATTATTTATCTGAGACTGAAATTTAATCAGGCATCTTATATTTTATTTGCTAAATCTGATCATGTTGCACTGGAGAAAATTTCATATTATAACCATTGCAACAACTTAACGTATATCGGCAAAGGTTAAGAAAAAGAAAAAGAAAAAATAGATATAGGCTGCTATTATCATGAACATGAAATAATAATTAAATGAAAAGTAATAATGCTTGGTGTTTAAATTGAATAAATGACTTATTTGAGTCAGGCATAGGTTAACACACTTAACTTTGAAATCTAAAGATATAATACCATATACACCCACCTGTAATGTGAGCTCAGCTATAAGGCAGAATTCATTTATCCCATTGTTAAGATTTTTAAAATAATTTTTGAACTTGAAAATAAATAATTTTGTGATACATTTCAAATAGTCAAAATCTACTTATATAATTTCCTTTAGAGATTTATATATGCATAGCATAACATACCAATTTTAAAAGTAAATGCTTTGTCTATACTCACATTTCTTTTTTTTTTTTGGTGTATACTTCTTTTTTTTTTTTTTTTTTTATACTCACATTTCATGTCACAGTTTTACTCAAACTCTTCCCTTGCATCTTTGACACCAGTGTCTCTATCACCAGTGAGCCTCATTTGTCATCAGAGTTACAGTGATTTTCCTGTTGCACTTTATTCTAGACTGTTTGAGATAGAGCACCTTTAAAACTCCATATGAGAGTGTCACTAAAAAGATCATCCCATGTCATAGTGACCATTCATATTACATTCAGATAACTTTTGGTTTTCTATTCATCCTGTAAGTGTATGTTTGTATTCGTCACAGCATAGTATTGTTTTAAAGTGGTGTTTAAAAGTCTTGAATATATGTCAAAGCAATGTGGATGGACCTGGAGATTATCATACTAAGTGAAATAAGTCAAAGACAAATATCATATGATATCATTTATATGAGAATCTAAAGAAAATGATAGAACTTATTTATGAAACAGAAACAGACTCACAGACTTATGTTTACTAGAGAACAAGCCTCTGGTTACCAGAGGGAAAGGCAAATGGTGAGGGATAAATTGGGAGTTTGGGACACGTGATAATGTGCACAGTGACATGTACACATTGCTATGTATAAAATGGATAATTAACAGGGACCTACTGAATAGCACAGAGAACGCTGCTCAGTATTCTGTAACAACCTAAGTGGGAAAAGAATTTGAAAAGAAATAGATACATGTATACGTATAACTGAATCACTTCTCTGTATACTGAAACTAACACAACATTGTTAATCAGCTATGCTCCAATATAAAATAAAAAATTTTTTTAGAAATCTTGAATATAATGGCAGACAATACCTGCAATTGTGGTATAATTACCATCCTGTTATATTTCTTAGACATTTTTTCTTATTAAGCTGTTTCCACAAGCAATATTAATTGAGGTCATTTAGAGTTTTTTTTCATAAGCAGTATGTTACTTTTCAGAATGAAGTAACTGGGAGTGCCACTCGGACATGAGAAAGCTCTTAAGGCTTCAAACACAAGGTGACTCGCTTTTATGAGGAATAATTTTTGGAAAATATCTTGTTTTGTAATTGGGTTTATAGCTGGACCATGCCTAGCACAAAAGCTTGCAGATAGATTTTGCAATGGGAAGGTGTCAAGGTTATTTCTGGAACTAACTGACATTCTTGTTAAGCTTCACTGATACAGCTATGCCCATTTTTCTTCTGAGTCATAGGTAACAAGAAAGAGTTTCACATTTGGATATACATACGGTGGGACCTCAGAAATTGGGAATCCAGCCAGGCATGGTCAGGAACAAAACAATTAATCAAGATAAAGGGAACAGAGTTATAAGCATATTATACTTCTGTGATTCCATCTTTCTTAATTGTCTAGGTAAATTATATGTTAAAGCGAGGGTAAGAGTTCTTATATTTTATTTTATGTTTGAACATTTGATATTAATTAAATGGTCAAGCTCATGTGGAATATTAGTCACCTAATTCTGGACATTAATCTTTGGTTTAATATAGTTAAATTGCGTGTGTCTGTGTACCATGGGCATATAGATATATGTGCATAACATGTAAGTTATACAAACATACAGAACATGGAACTGGAAAGCTACATACGGCATAAAGCTTTAAAAAAAGCATAAGGAAGTTTCACTTTTTAAATTTAAAACTGGCCTTTATTTCACTTTAGACTCCTAAAGCTGAAATGTATCTATTGGACTGTTTTTTTAAAGCGATTCAAGATTTTTTTAATACCCAAGAAATTGGGAACTTACCAGGCTATATAGTATTAAATTGTAGAACCCAGTAGGATACCCTATAGATGTGCCAGAATGCATGTTGAATGAGTGAATAGATAAAGAAAACATAAACAAAAAAGATTTCTTGCTTAACTAATTCCCCTCCCCTATCCCCAAAATGATTATGTAGAAAGAAGCAGAGGATAGCAGTTTGGTCTCAATATCCTCACACAGTTGTCAAAGTTGATCAATTCCCCTCTGTCATTCTTAACTAGTTTTCTATCTGTGGTTGCTCCTGAAGCCTAGTCTTAAAATCAGTCTAGAGCTTTTATCTTTGAAAATGGAAGACTTAAATACCATAATTGATGATGTCATTTTCAGTGTAATGCCACTGAGACAGTTCACTCATAAAATGCCTCATTTCTACTTAGTCTTTACCACATGATGTTCCCCCAGGGGCACATTTCAGAGTCACCTGAGGGATTTCTCCACCCCTCTCCCTCCATCCGGAGCTTAGCCAGCCCCCATTCCCTTTGAGACATAATCTAACTGATGGGGTGTGTTGCAACCCTCATGAGTGTTGGGGTAGGAAATAATTTGAAAATAACCAATCAAATGAAAAGCCCAACATCTGGCCAATTATAAGGTCTCTTTACATTACACTGATGTAGATGTTGTATGATTCAACATTCAGATAACAGAATTTTCTTCTTAATCCAGTATTTGACATCATGTAAATGCTGCTTTAGATTCAATGGATTTCATGTAAGAACTATTTGCTTCTAGATATATACAGAAATATTAACATCCTAGCAGTCTTTCCCACACCTCCCCCCTCAAGAGTTCAAAACATAATACATAGATACGTAGGGAAATTACTACCTATGTCCTGATAGACTTTTAATGAAGCTCTAACAATTATGAAACATTGCCTATTTAAAAACAAAAGTTTAAAATAAGAGGAAATAATTTGCACTGCAATTCACCGATCAAAATCACATTGCTTAACTCTGCCTACTTATCTGAGCAGAATTACAGCCATCTCGCACACCTAACATTGGTGAGAAATGACAATTTCTTGGGCCTTGACCCTAAGTGTTCTAAGAATTAGCAGGTTCAAAAACACCTATTTACTGAACATTCACCATGGTCCACACAGGAATTGCCAAGTGTTGGCCCCATTTTAAACAGGGGAAATACTGCCCTTGGCTAGAAGATGAAGTGGGATTCAGTGCTTTTCTCGAAAACAAGCATGGTTAAATTGGTTAGATGACCAGTCTTGTTTATTTAATTTGGACTCAAATATTTGTCCGAATTCAATATAAAGCCTATACAAAATTGTTCTGCTTGAATTCAACAAAACACCTTCATTTATGGAGAAAGCCTGAGAATGGGGACTGTGAGAGAAGCCCTCTAAATATGTTGGCCTCATGGAATAATTTAGCTGTTGATTAAGCCATCTTTCCAAGACTCATATTTAGTGGCACATATACTATGTGGACAGAGAAGCAGCCATCTTTTGCCTGACAGGAGACTCTGAGAAGAGTGCTGTGTTGATAGTCTATTAGATTTTTCCAACCAGTCAAGTTAAGTCTCTTATTCACAAACACACCTTCTGTGGGAGGGGCAAGTACACGAACCTTCAGCCTGCATGCCCTCACATCATGGCTGGACACTTTTGTTTAAAGAGATAGGCGGGTAGCCCTACCTTTGTGGTAGGGCTATCCCCACTATCCCAAAGTATTAAATAGCAAGAGATACAAAATTCCAGCCAAAAAAAGGCCTTCTTTCTCTTATCAGAGAAGTAAACAAACAGGCGTGCATGCTCCCGGCATGCTCGGTCACTTCAGTCATGTGTGACTCTTTGCGACTCCATGGGCTGTAACCCAGCAGACTTCTTTGTCCATGGGATTCTCCAGGCAAGAATACTGGAGTGGGCTGCCATGCCCCCTCACGGGGATCTTCCCAACCCGTGTCTCTTTGTCTCCTATACTGGCAGGTGGGTTCTTCACCACTAGTACCACCCGGGAAGCCCAAACAAACATCATAGCAATACAGTGTACATTTCACTGCTAATTAAATTATGAAAACACTTGTTTTCAGAGAAAACGCTTTCCTATCCTTGTATTGAGTTGGCCAAAAAGTTTTTTTAGATTTTTATTTTTATTTTTTTATTTTTTCTTTATTTTTATTAGTTGGAGGCTAATTACTTTATAATATTGTAGTGATTTTTGCCATACATTGACATGACTCAGCCATGGATTTAAATCCTGAACCTCTCTCCCACCTCCCTCCCCATCCCATCCCTCTGGGTCATCCCAGTGCACCAGCCCTGAGCACTATCTCATGCATCCACCCTGGGCTGGCGATCTGTTTCACGATTTTAAAATGTTATTAAAAAAACCTGAACGAACATTTTGACCAACTCAGTAGACAGCAAAATAATTGGTAGTAACTTGTGGACTTGTATATGTTTGTTTGCTCATTCATGGTCTCTCACCACACTAGCCTATAAACTCCATCAGGCAAGGATCAACTCTATTTGCATCTCTAAATCTCGAGCACCTAGCATCTCACAATAACGGACTTTCAAATAGTATTTATTAAATAAATTAATGAATAAATAAAACAACATGATTTTTCTGTGTGTGTGAAGGGGTTTTTATTTGTCCTTTGTTCTCCTATAATTCTCTGTACCATAATGAAAAGGCATCTCCGAGGTTCCACAAAAGGCTTCCCATCTACTTCTTGATTTTTTGTTTCCACCCCAGGATGCATGGCACTTGGAATATGTTGACAGTAGAGACCAATTTATCTGCATTTTGACAGTTGGAGGCGCTGTTAACCATCCTGTGTTTCATGCCCAAACAGTTATAATCCGTATTCAAAATGATAACAGTCAGGTAGAGGAAGTATCGGAAAGACCCAGCAACATGTTTTTGATGTTTCTCTTTTAAAAATTAGCAATTCTCAA
Source organism: Cervus elaphus (assembly GCF_910594005.1). NCBI lineage: Eukaryota > Metazoa > Chordata > Mammalia > Artiodactyla > Cervidae > Cervus > Cervus elaphus. The sequence goes on along the minus strand of NC_057828.1, from coordinate 23,814,991 downwards.
ATGATATAAGAACCTTTCAAAATGTTCATTTGTAAGTCAGTTTTGTGAAATTTCGAAGTATTTTTCCAAGGAGGGAAAAGAGAATGGGAGAGAGGGAAGAAGGAAGAGAGGAAACAATAATAAAAAGCAAACATGGCAAAATATTAACATTGGTGAATCCAGTTGAAGATGAATGCACTCTATTGTATTAGATATCCTTTTAACAGTTCTGTAAGTTTGAAATGTTCCAAAATAAAAGGTCAAGACCCTTCATAATAGAAGCAAAAAGAACAAAATAATTAGAAGTAAATTTAACCAAAGAAGTGTAAGAGTTGTAAACTGAAAACTTCAGAATATTGTTGAAAGAAATTAAAGAAGATACAAATGAACAGCACAGTTTCCTGTGCCATGGATTGGAAGACTTAATATTACTGATTACAACACTTTCCAAATTGATTTATATATTTAAGTGTTACCTACCGAAATTGTATTTTTATTGCAGAAATGAATAAATGCATCCTAAATTTCATAGGATAGTGCAAGGGTCCCAGAATAGCTAAAACAATCATGAAAAAGAACAAGGTTATAGACCTCACACTTCCCTGTTTTAGAACTTGCCACAACACAACAGTGATCAAGAGTGTAGTACTGGTAAACGATCTGCATATAGATCAGTGGAACAATCCATACGTTGATGGTGAACTGATCTTCAACAAATGTGCCAAGACAGTTCAACAGGAAAAGAAAAGTTTTCCAACAAATAAGGATAGAACAACTGGATATCCACTTGGAAAACAATGAACCAGAACCCATACTTTATACAATATAAAAAATCAACTCAAAATGAAACAAAGTCCTAAATGAAAGAGCTAAAATCACAAAACTCAGAAGAAACCATAAGCATACATCTTTGCGAGTTTGCTTTAGGCAACAGTTTCTTGGTTATGACACCAAAAGTGTAAGCAACCAAAGAAGGGATTTAAAAATCTGATGCCATTAAAATTTAAAATATTTTGCCCTGAAACATAATGCCAAGAATGTGAGAAGACAATCTGCATAATGGGAGAAAATATTTGTAAATCATATATCTGATAAAGTTCTGATGTCCAGAATGTATGAAGAAGTCTTACAACTCAACAACAAAAATACAAATATCCAGTTAAAAATGAATCTGAATATAGAAGAAGATAGACAAATGGCCAATAAATATATGAAAAGATGCTCACATTATTAGTCATTCAGTTCAGTTCAGTTCAGTTGCTCAGTCGTGTCTGACTCTTTGCAACCCCATGAATCGCAGCACACCAGGCCTCCCTGTCCATCACCAACTCCCAGAGCTTACTCAAACTCATGTCCATCAAGTTGGTGATGCCATCCAGCCATCTCATCCTCTGTCATCCCCTTCTCCTCCTGCCCCCAATCCCTCCGAGCATCAGGGTCTTTTCCAATGAGTCAAATCTTCGCATGAGGTGGCCAAAGTATTGGAGTTTCAGCTTCAGCATCAGTCCTTCCAATGAACACCCAGGACTGATCTCCTTCAGGATGGACTGGTTGGATCTCCTTGCAGTCCAAGGGACTCTCAAGAGTCTTCTCCAACACCATAGTTCAAAAGCATCAATTTTTCGGCGCTCAGCTTTCTTCACAGTCCAACTCTCACATCCATACATGACCGCTGGAAAAACCATAGCCTTGACTAGACAGACCTTTGTTGGCAAAGTAATGTCTCTGCTTTTTAATATGCTGTCTAGGTTGGTCATAACTTTCCTTCCAAGGAGTAAGCGTCTTTTAATTTCATGGCTGCAATCACCATCTGCAGTGATTTTGGAGCCCCAAAAAGTATTAGTCATTAGGAAAAAGCAAATCAACACCACAATAAGATAGAACTTCACATCCACTAGTATAGCTATCGTGGTGGTGATTTAGTTGCTAAGTCTTTTTGACCCCATGGGTTGTAGCCCATCAATGTTTTCTGTCCATGGGTTTCTCCAGGCAAGAACACTGGAGTGGGTTGCCATGCCCTCCTCCAGGGAATCTTCCCAACCAGGGATGGAACCCTTGTCTCTTATTCTCCTACATTGTCAGGTGGGTTCTTTACCACTAAGCCACCTGAGAAATTCCCTTGTTACTGTATAACCCAACAATTCCACTTCTAGGCTCTATACCCATGAGCATGGAAATATAAGTTCATACAAAAACTCGTCTACAAATGTTGTTAACAACATTTTTCCAAATAGCCACAAAATTGCCTTCAAAGAAACCCTCCAAAGGTCCCTCAGCTGATGAAAGTAGAAACAAAATATAGTGTATCAATGTAGTGGAATATTATTCAGCAAAAGGAATAAAGTACTCACACATGTTACAATGTGAAAGAATCTCAAAAACATTATGCTGAGTAAAAGAAACTAGACTCAAAGGCCACTTGTATGGTTCCATTTATATGAAATGTCCAAAATGGCAAATCCACAGAGAAAGTAAACTGGTGATTTCCAGTGGCTGACAAGTTATGAGGATGGGAAGTGATTGTCAGAAACTAAGAAGTTTCTTTTACAGCTGATCAAAGTATCCTGGAATTAGACTGAGACAATGGTGGTGACTTCACAACCTTAAAAATATACTAAAAAAAAACAAAACCCACTGAATTACACACTTTAAGATGGTGAATTGGATGATATGTAAGTTATATCTTAATATTTTTGACTTGGAAAATATTTCCCTATAATAAATGAACTAGAAACTCTATTTTGGATAGACTGGAGGGAAGAATGTGATAAAAGGGAGATAAATACAATAAGAAAAGCATATGTGGAGCACGAAGTATGAGTAGAATTAAATTTTTCATTGAAGGTGGTTAACAGAAATGAAACTTTAGACAATTTTAAGAGTGATGAGGAAAAAGAATTCTAAAAGAATAATATAAAATGCAGAATGTAATGCAAAAAATATAAAACAAAATAAGAAACAGGCACAGAGGATAAAGAGTAATTCCTCATGCTAACCCTTATGAATATGCATCTTGGAAGTTAGAATCCTATACTTTTCCTTAATTGTTAGGAATTATTTTATCAAACTTGTAAAATCAACGAAGGAAGCAATGATTCTTTCTTATTCACTGTTGTATTCACCTTACTCACCAATTCCCAATATATTCACCTTACTCACCAATTACCATAGTAGGTAATCAATAAACATTTATAAAATTAACATTAATTCATTGTAAGCCAAAGGGACAAGTTGGAACAAAATGATAGAATTAATCACAGTTAGAACAGAAAAAAAAAAATTCTGAGCTCAATAAGTATCAACCAAGAATTTGAAGAGATGCCTAAGATCTAGATAAATTTGATTAGAAATCCATATTACAGGAAAAAGTGGATTTTAAGAATAAATAAAATAATTATAAGTATTTTGGCCTCTCTAAATGTCAAAGGTGATGAGGGAATGATGCTTTCAGACTTTTAAGGGAAACAGATTGGGACCTAAGGATTAAATACCAACTCAAAATATCACTTACTTGCTAAACCAAATAAAGAGTCTCTCTGGTAAAAAAGGCTCAAAAAATACCAGTTCAGTACTTTGCCTGGGAAAAAATATCATAAAGATAAACTCCAGCAAAATTAAAAGTGGATTTAAACTTGGAAATGGTATAATATAAAGAAGTGGTAATAAACATGGAAATAAGTTAAATAGAGCTAATGCGTTATTAGAATAAATAATAACTGTAAGTAGAGCTAACAAATTTAATCTAAAAATATTTACTTGGAGAGAAGATAATAATCTACAATGTTCTGAATCTCTTTCAGGTCACAGCAAACATAGAAAACAATGATATTTTTATAACACTCTAGCATAAGTGGGGCAGGCTCTTAACAGCCTCGGGCCCTTTTGTCCTGCCTGTGTGCTTAGGCGTGTCCAACTCTTTCTGATCCTTTGGACGGCAGCCTGCCAGGCTCCTCTGTTCATGGGATTTTCCAGGCAAGAATACTGGAGTAGGTTGCCATCTCCAGGGGATCTTCCTGACCTGGGGATCAAACCCACGTCTCCTGTGTCTCCTGCATTGCAGGCAGATTCTTTACCCACGAAATTATCCAGGAAGCCCTAGATAGCTCTATTAACTGAGGCAGTCAACATCTGGACACACCTGTAGCCAGGGAGTGCAGTTGTACACAAATGCAGATTTTACTGTCCTTGATGTGGAAAACCAATAGACAGTTTTAATAATAAACAAACGGTAGGAGAAAAGAAATCATGGCGCAAATCTCAAAATTAGGTATATCTTGATTTGGCTAAAATCTATTTTGCAAAATTGGCATATACACATTGATACAAATGTTACTGTATTATCTGGAGGAAAAAATAGTAGGAGAGTTTGATTTCTTTCTTTACACTTTCATTATTTTCAAAATATTCTACAATAAAATGTGTTGTGTGTGTGTGTGTGTGTGTATGTGTGTGTGTGTGTGTAATCTCTAAAATGGGGCTTCCCTGGTGGTTCAGTGGTAAAGAATCTGCCTGTCAATGCAGGAGATGCGGGTTCAGCTCATGGGTCAGGAAGATCCCCTGGAGAAGGAAATGGAAACCCACTCTAGTATTCTTGCCTGGAAAAATCTCATAGACAGAGGAGTCTAGTGGGCTACAGTCCATGGGGTCACAAAGAGTTGGACATGCCTTAGTAGCTCAATAACAACAATCTCCAAAGTACTAAAGACAGTCTAAATTTTTTTTTAACATTTATTTATTTTGTCTTATTGCAACAAGTCAACAGGCAAATCAATGAAACAGAATCTACCTCAAACAGATATTATGAACATAATATGTTCATAATATGTACATGTATAATATGTACATATCATACATATGATAATATGTATCATCATACATATTATGATAATATGTAGATCATAAATAAATAAGAATCCAAATATTCTGCTTTGTTGATGAATGTGGTTTGCTATGTAGCATATCTATTCACTTAATAAGCGGTGTATGATATTTATTCATAATATTATGTCTTAATTTACTTTAAGCACTTTGACTTTTGATATTCACTGTCCTTAACTTTGTCTGAAAGTCTCTCCACACCCCTCACCTCCTCCACTTTCCAGACAGCTTGTCCAGAGGACTAAACAATTTTTCATTCAATTTCTTAGCTGCTCATTTAGTTTCTTTTCCTTGGAAGAATCATTGTCTTTCTGTTCCCTGTTGATCCCAGGGAATGTACCTTTGCCCTATTTTGTCCTAATTTACTATATAATTTGCTCAACTTTGATTTTTGTTATTCACTAAGCAGCATGAGAAAGAATGGTTCCATAGTCCCTGGGCATTCTACAAATCTAATCTTTGGTTGTCCCAATCAGAGAGAGAAAAAAATTTTTTTGATCACCCTACTTGATTCTCCCCACTCTGTATTATTGATAGTAATCGTACCAGCTACCACATAGATAAGCCCAGAAATCTTAGTGGTTTAGCATACTAAAACCTGTTTTGCATTCAAGTTACAGTTTAATACTGCCCTTCTTCATCTTGTAGCTATTTCATCTGAAACTTGTGGCTCCAAGATTACCAAGGAAAGGAAAGAATTGAGATGAGTAGATTTTAGGGCCCATCCTGGAAGCAGCTCATGTAACTTCTGCCCACATTTCATTAACCAGAGTTTACCCAACCACAACTTAACTGCATGGGAAGCAGAGTTTTGCTGTGTGCCCTAGGCAAAAAACTGGTGAGGAAACACATAGCATTATTTTGGCTGCATCCTCTGAAACTTAAATGACATGTCTATTTACTAGAGCTGGGTTTCTTGAGAAACTCTCTCAACACAGTTTTCCTTTTAGTTTAATAAAACATTGAACATGTGTCAAAATGTTTTCCATCACCATCATTACAGACAAACCAGAGGGTGCTCCAATGTTTGCTGTTATTATGGATAATATAGTTTAGCTCCTCTTGGTTTTTGTACTCCACTGGAGAGCAGTACATATGCTTTTGCAAACCAATATAATTATTGGTGCTTTGAGGCTTATTGACGTATACCTGGCACATGTTTCTCACTTGTTCTGTTAAATTTTCTTACCCCAAATTTGAGGTGAGAAGGGCAGAGGCCTTGCATTCAGTGTTTTTACCAGAGTCTGGCACACAGAAGATCCCAATACATATTTGTAGATTAAATAAATTTATCATCATCCACTTGAGAAGGTGGCAGTTGAGATGGGAAGCTTCCCAGGTGGCACTAGTGGTAAAGAACCTGGCTGTCAATGCAGAAGACACAAGAAATGTGGGTTCGATCCCTGGGTTGGGAAGATCCCCTGAAGAAGGGCATGGTCACCCGCTCCAGTATTCTTGCCTGGAGAGTCAGTCCCAAGGACAGAGGAGCCTGGTGGGCTATAGTCCATAGCGTTGCAAAGAGTTGGACATAAATGAAGCGTCATAGCATGCACACATGCACATTTGAGACAGAAGGAAAATTCTTGGGATTCCTGGTGCCTTTGATTCTGCTTATGCCCCTAAACATTGGGGCAGAACACGAGTACCTCTTCCCTTTTCTCTCTTATTATTCTCCCAGGGCCAAATATAGATGTAACAGGTTAAGGGGCAGTACATTGTTTAGTGGGGGCTAGAAAGAGAAAAAAATAAGGGAAGGATCTGCACATTTGCATAACTCAACAGGTAAATTGTAAGCTCAAAGCTAAAAGTCAAGCTATTACTATTTTTTGATGTGCTACAAGAAGAAGCAATGCCCTTCAACATTTGGTTAATGCCAGAGATGGTGGAGGCATTGCTCTTAATGTTTTTAGTTGACATCAGGGTGACTGTGCTCGAATTCCTTAGAAGTCAGGCAAAACTCTTTCCCTTTTTAAATGCCTGCTATATGTAAGAGAACCACTTATCAAAAGCAATAAGGAACTCTCTTTTCACTGGAACCTATATAAGTACAAGGAAACTTTTTACATGTACACAAACTGGAAGCAGTTAATAGTGTTTCATTGGTAAACCCAAATCTTTCCAATGAAAGCCTTCATAAAAATCATCAAGACCACTCTGTTCCACTCTGGATTTCCAGCCAAAATTAATTAGGGCCTAATCAAGAGAAGCACTCACCTTGACTTTCAATGAGCCATAGATAAATAATGAACTAAGTTTTGCTTGATGATAAAAGAGCTTAAAGAGAAAGAAGGTATGAGGCTTAATATTTGGTTTGGAAACCTAGGGCCCATCTCTGTATTTATCCTCTGCATATCTCTCTGTAAAGCCTCATCATGACCCTCTAATGTGTCAAGAAAGAGCATGGGCCAAAAATGCAGGTTTAGATAAAGGCGAATGGGGTTATATTTCTGTCTTTGAGAACAACATGTATGAGACAATCAATCTCATTTTTCAAAAGCGTTTGATTTTGTTTTGGGTGATAGCCAATTAACAATGTTGTGATAGTTTCAGATGGACAGCAAAAGAACTCATCCATATACATACATGAATCCATTCTCCCCCAAACTCCCCACCTATCAAGGCTGCTACAGAATTGAGCAGAATTTCAGGTGCTATACAGTAGGTCGTTGTTGGTTATTTATTTTAAATACAGTAGTGTGGCAGCCCACTTCAGTATTCTTGCCTGGAGAATCCCAGGAACGGGAACCTGGTGGGCTGTTGTCTATGGGGTCACACAGAGTTGGACACGACTAATGTGACTTAGCAGTAGCAGCAGGGTGTACATGGGGCTTCCCTGATAGCTAGTTGGTAAAGAATCCGCCTGCAATGCAGGAGACCCCAGTTCGATTCCTGGGTTGGGGAGATCCCCTGGAGAATGGAAAAGCTACCCACTCCAGTGTTCTGGCCTTGAAAATTCCATGGACTGCGTAGTCCGTGGGGTCGCAAAGAGTCAGACATGACTGAGCGACTTTCACCCACTCACTCACTCGGTGTGTTCATGTGCATCCCACAAACCTATGGTTGCCAGTGGAAAGGACAGGAGGAAGGGATAGTTAGAGAGTTTGGAATGGACAAGACGACCAATCTCTTTTAACAAACCATCTCCAGCAGCCACTGGGAGAAACAAGTGCTGGGGGTGACGAGCTATGGGTCTGGACCTTTTTGCACTGAGATTTTGATCATAAAACATTTTTTTTCCCTTCTGAACTCAGAAGGGCACTTTAATCACAAAATTAGCCAGTTCATATCTCTTTATTATATGCATTTCATTGTGCTTTGTATAAAGAACTTTGATTTTGGCTCAAAATAACTGTTGACACATCTTTTAATAATAAGGCAAAGCATTTATTTATCCAAAGAAGTCCATACGGTGATTTTCATAATTCAAAAAACTGAGTTCCAAGTTACTTATTTGGTATGAGAACTTAACCAGTGGACAAGAAATATTGATTCTACAGGTCAAGTTCACATGAGACAGACATGCTGGATCTGAGTGAGAAGTTTGTGGGTTTGGAGTTATCATTTCTCTTTCAACCATGTCTTATTTGGAAGAGGGTAATAGTGGCCGACAGATCTTTTGTTTAGCGCTTCTTATATATAGTAAAATACTGTAATTTAACAGCTTGCTGGGGGAACAAGAATTTGTTCCAGTTCCTGATTTAAATGTTTATGCTAATTGCTATTTATTGGCCCAGATGCAAATGATAGGTTGGCCAAAGTGAAATTTTATGACGAGCAAACTCCCCCCTTTTGTGCAAATTGAAAAAGTGAAACAAGAGGAGGATGAAATGAGCCGAAGATGGTCTTAATGGCTGCTTTTTAATGGGGAAGATAAAATTAAGACTGATTTACGTGGCCAACTCCCCTGTTTTCTCTTATCAGCTCATTTGGCAGGAAAAATGGAAAAGTAATTGTTCCTCTTTCAATGTGGGCCTCAAACCATTATTTATTGGCTGAAATTAATCGCTGTTTATCCTTCATTCACGTGGAAACCGCTCTATCAGCATTATGAATCCCAGCAACTCAACTAGTCCCTTGCAATTTAGTCGACAGCAAGCTCCAATGCTGATGAGGCGTGCCTTAATTTTCTGGGCTGTGGGAGTTAATGAAGACTCCTTTCCGAGGTGGACATATTTGTATTTCTACAACATTAATAACAAAGACCACACTTTCTCTTTGGCAGCAAATAAACTTTTTCAAAAAAAAAAAAAAAAGAGGAGAAATGATTGAAAGAATGGTGCTTGGAGGGGAGGGTGGGAAGGAAATAGAATCATGAAGCCAATGTGTTTTTCCTTCAAGTCCATCTAATTGTACAGAGATGTGTAAAGACTTGGAGGGTTATATGTGGACGCAAGGGCTCCTGGGAATATCCTACCAATTGGTAAAGGTGAAATGAAGATGCTATGGAAGCCACACATCCAAGAAGAATAACTTCTTAGTTCCTTTTTGCTTCCGCTTTGCCTCTTCTCAACAGTGTCTGATGCATGTAATTGACAGCCTGTGGTTTTTCTGGGGCAGAGTTTCCTGGACTGCCTCCTGCTCTTGCTCAAGGGACCATCTGGAACTGACAGCCTGTCCTCCAGACTCATATCTGCCTCTTTCCAATCAAGCAGTCAATCATCAAGCATTCGTGCACACCTTATGTGCCCAACAGGCCTCCTTTGCTGTGGGATAAGCAGGCAGAGCCAGAGTGCCCTCTGTGTCAACGAGAAGCACAGTGATGTGTCAAGCATCAAATTAAACCTCTAGGAAACTCTTACGGGGGTTGAAATTGCAGGGTTTTCAGAGACACGCAGGGTCTTTCTGTGGGTTCCTGTGAATCCCACCTCTGGCATTTTCCTGCCAAATCTAAGCTTTGCACTCTTGCCTGATATTCTAAAGTTGTAATCTAGTAGAATACATGAGGAAATGCTTTTATGAATGCCCAACTTCAACAGTCAGACTTTGAATTACTTTACCACATGGTAGCTTTTTAAAGATTTGCTATTAGAATGCAGTTGATTCACAATGCTGTGTTACTTTCAGGTGTATAGCAAAGTGCATCAGTTATACATATATTCACTCATTTTTAGAGTCTTTCCCCGTATGGGCTATTACAGAATATTGAGTAGAGTTCTTTGTGCTATACAGTAAGTCCTTATTAGTTATCTGTTTTATGTATAGTAATGTGTATATGGGCGTCATGAGTGGTGCAGTGGTGAAGAATCTGCCTTCCAATGCGGGAGATGCAAGAGACATGGCTTTGATCCATGAGTTGGGAGGATCCCCTGGAGAAGGAACTCGCCTGGAGGAAGTCCTGACAACCTTATGGACTGTAGCTTACCAGGCTTCTCTGTCCATGGAAGATCCCGTGGAAAATGTCATGAGGTCGCAAAAGAGTTGGACACGACTGAGCGCGCGCGCGCGCACACACACACACACACACACACACACACACACACAATGTGTACATGTCAATCCCAGTCTCCCAATTTATCCCTCCCGACCCTTACCCCTCGGTAACAATAGGCTTGTTTTCTACATCTGTGACTCTACTTTTTTGTAGATAAGTTCACTTGTATCCTTTTCTTAGATTCCACATATAAGCAATATCATGCCACACAATAGCTTAAAAAAGGCTGTGAGCATAGATTATCACTTAAAATTTTTTTGTTTGGCTTTCAATTTTTTTTCTGAGTGGAAAACAAGTAGCATATTTCCTTCAACTTCATAATGACTTTTAAATATAACTGAGCTATTACTATATGTGCATTTTATCTTGCTTTTAAAATCATTTATTCATTGCTTAATTCAACAATATTTAATGACCACATGCTATGTGCCAAATACTATCGAGGCAGGCAAGGATAAAGCAGTGAATCAAAGAGACAAAAGTTCTTGCCTCCATGGAACCTGCATTGTAGTAAGTTCTTCATGATATGAGAATATCTTATGGCTTTAAATTATCCATCTTCATAATTATGAATAGCCACATGTTAGCCCATTTATATAACGTTTACTTAATTTCCTATAATAGCAAGTCACTAATTTGCTATTGTAAATAATTCAGTGATAGACATCTTTACGTGTATCTGTTTTCTAATCTGATTATTCCCTTAGGATGTCCAGATCCTCTGAGGTCTAATTTAGGCTCTCAGCCTGACTGTACACCAGAATCCCTACATCCAGTGTCCTTTGTGGGGTTCAGGCATAAGTATTTCTAACAGTCAGACTAATTTTAGAATATTATCTAATTATTCTCATGCAGTGTCATTTTGATTTTGTTTTCGATTGCATACTTATAGACTATGTTTTTATGTTACATATAATATTTGTAATAGGTATAATGTCAAGTTTCTCTGGTTGTTAATATTGCTGTATGTAATAAAACCACTGTTGAACAGCTGTCCTGTTGGTAAGTTCCCGTAGATTCTGGGTACAGTCTTTCTTGTTCTGCTAGAATTTGTATTTTAAATGAAATGCTACTAGAAGAATGATGCACACTTTGCAAGTGAAAAGAAAAAAAAGACTTACGTTTATCTCAACAGTTTCTCACCTTCCTTCAGAATTTTCTCAAGTTATATTGCAAAATTGATTTTAGAATCCATATTATGGATTTTTATATACTGATGCTCTCTTTCAACTATTTCTATTGACTCTCCACTCACACTTAACTGTATTAAAAAATAAACAAGCCAAATCATCAATCTTAGTAATTCATAAGATGTTAAAAAAAATAAAATCCTATTTCTAAGTAAGACTTCTTCTAATTTGTGAACAAGATAACCATTTAGATTATTAGGTTCGCGATTAAGAGTGGTAGTAAGTTTGCGTGAGTGTGGTAAGATAGGGAAGTTATTGCCTGTGAGATTTTTGAAATCTAATACCTTGGAATTCTTTCAGAAAAATTGCATCCTAGCTTGATTTTTTAAAAATTGAGATGTCTTACAATAAAAAAAGCAGAGACAAAATAATCCTTTGGATTTGAAATTTTGAAAGTATGAATACAGTAAACAAACAAACAAACAAACCTTGGAGATCCATCCATCAATTGATGACTAAATTCACTTAAAGCTGCCTGAGAGCCAAGACCAAAAATGTGAAATCTATAGTGCTTATTAGTCTAATGAAGTATAAGATCTTTCAGAAAAGCAGTCTTCCCTCCGGCAGGTTTTATGAAATGCTATAGTCAAAGCACCTTTGAAGTTAAAGTGGAAGGTGTTTTCTGAGAGTCAGAAAAATTTCCCAAACCTCTCCAGACTTTCTGTTCTATTTTGCTTCTCATTTTCTTAATCACTTGTGTTTTCCTCTTTATAATTTGGCGTTTCTTGGTTGATTTTTAAGTGCTGCCACTAAAGATGGGTAGGCTGACTCCTCAGGATGGCTCCACCTCTGTCTTCCAGGCTCTTGAGCTTTTCAGTGTAAGTGCAGAGAACTCACCAGTAAGCAGGTATAGTCAATTCACTTCACCTTAACTTAAAGGATCATAAAAATAAACACCTAGGCAAATATAACTATTCAAGGTTCTAGCAGTCATCATCCTGCCCTATATAATTCCTGTATCTCTCTGGTAGTAATGAATCAGAAGCCCAACAGATATTTGCACTTTTCTTTGAATATCCTTAAAGAAGCCTTCACCAGCCCTTTACCTTTCTTTTGACCCTACCTAAAAGATGGGTCTTCATCTAAAAGAATACTTGTCATTTATTTAACCTAATTGCACAGCAAACTATCTGGTGTGTGATAGAGGTTCAAAAATATGTATTAAAGAGTGGTGCAACCAAGAACCAAGAATATAAAAGGTGCAACTCCATGATCTCTGTAAGAGATCATGGAATGATCTAGAGAGTCTAGAAATGAGAGTCTAGAAATAAACCCTTAAATTTATGGTCAATTGGACTTCAAACAAATGAAAACAACTCTATATCCATCAACTGGTGAATGTATAATAAAATATGTTCTAGCTAAACAAAGGAATATTACTTAGCAACAAAAAGGGAAGAACTACAGATACAGACTGCAAAATCGATGAACCCACAAAATATTATGCTAAGTGAAAGAAACCTAAAAAAAAGACCACTCAGTGAATGATTCTGTTTATACAAGATGTCCAACAAAAGGCAGCTCTAATAGGAAGTAGGTTAGCAGTTACATGGGACTCAGGGTGGGTAGGAATGAGGAATGACCAAAAATGGGCATGAACAGCCTTTTGGGACTGAGAAATGTTCTAAAATTGTACTGTGGTGACAGTTGCACAATTCTGTAAATATATTAAAAGTCATTGAATTATATATTTTAAATGGGCAATTTGTACTTCAATAAACCTGTCATAAAAAGAGAAGGGGTGGGGGAGAGAAGGACTGGGAGTTTGGGATTTTCAGAAGCAAACTATTATATATAGGATGGATAAACTATAAGGTCCTCCTGCGCAGCACAGGGAACTATATTAAATATCCTGCAATAAAACATGGTGGAAAAGAATGCAAAAAAGAATATATATATATATATGTATAACAGAGCCACTTTGCTTAAATCAACTATACTTAAATAAAATTTTTTAAAAATTGGAAAAATCAAAGAAAAAATAAATAAAAAGTGAAAGAATACTATCTTCCTAATGCTGATCCAAGTTTCACACATTCTCCATTATTCAGATCCTGTCCTTTTATTCCATGAATGCAGTTATTGTTGATGTTTATCTATTTGATTTGAATATGTCACTATATATTCGTTTACTCAAGGAATAGTTACTGCTCATCTAATATGTGCCAGGCCATGATCTGGATTCAGGGGTGCAGCAATGAACAACAGAGTCGTTCGGGAGCTTCCGTTTCAGTGTGGAAAACGGATCCTAAATGAGCGAACAGGACCATCACTGCCTACATTGAAGAGCAAGGTTCTGCCACTAATTTGCAGTGGTCCTCTAGGTGGCCATTTCATCTTCTAGGAATCATTTGCTTCATCTGTGAAATAGGAATTATAAAATCTGTGCTGCTTGCCACATAGGACGTTTGAAGAGAATCAAGTGAGATGCGTCCTAAAGTTGTTAGAAATACAACACATTTAAGGTGATAACGTCTGTGCATATTCAAAGTGTACCAAGCCAATGGTTCAATAGAAATGTAAACAATCACTTGAAATTTCCATGAATCTGGCACCAGAGAGACTTGTTCTCATTCCCATTTCTCAGTTATGTGCTAACTTTTAGTAATGTTACTAAATTGAATATTTTATCAAAATAGTCATGAGTATCCTTCAAAGTAGTTATAAAATTATCTTCTGCTAACTAAATATGTTTATATTTATATTATATACTCATATAAACTAAATATTTAAATTATATACTTATATAAACTAAATATAAACTTATGTAAATGTAAGTTTCTTAAGTTACCTTAAGAAACAGAAGGGCTTCCCCATGAGGCAAATGAATGATCTTTTGTGAAAATTTAATTTTTATTTTATATTGGAGTGTAGTTGATTTTCAATGTTGTATTAGTTTCATGTGTACTGCAAAGTGATTCAGTTCTACATGTACCCATTCTTTTCAAGTTCTTTTCCCATATAAGTTATTACAAAATATTGAACAGCATTTCCTGTGCTATACAGTAGGTCCTTCTTGGTTATCTATTTTATATATAGTAGTGTGTGTATGTTAATCTCAAACTCCAAATTTATGAAATACCCTTTATATCTGAGGTACTCAGAAAATAATAAAGGAAACAATTTGCTAAATTCACAGTTTTTCCATCTTAGAGCTTTGAGTTTAAATAGCTTGTATGGAAAGAGCTTTTTAACATGGGCCATGTTTAGGAAAAAAACACATCCATCCTTAAAAAATAAAACACAAATTTTTTTTTTAATTGGAGAAAGGAGATTTGTATAGTTTTACAGTTTATCTCTTGGGTCTATTTAATTTTTTGGAGTTTAAAAATTATTGCCCTGGACACCCCTGTTCTCTTTTTGGATTCCTTTATTTAACCTTTGAATTGAGTAAATAGTTGTCTAGGTTTTGTGACAGTTACAAAGATTAAAGCTGACCTTTACATTTTCCTTTTGCAAATTCAAAACTTTGGTCACTTTGCCTTTTTAATATGAGATGATTACATAAGATTGATCCAGCTACAAATGATGTAGGAATTTAAGGGTCTCATTGAGGTTAGTTTCTATTAATTAATTATCAGGTGCATCAATTACACTATAAATGATAATTAGCCTTTTCTGTGACCTATTACTGGTTTTCTCATTGGTTTCATAATTTCTGCAAATGAATATTTAAGCTGGAAACTTTAAAAAGCTACCTGTATTAATAAAATGTCCTACATTACTCAGAAGTTTTAAAAGTGCTTGATAAGCTGTCAAATGATGATATGACTATAGATTGATAACAGCATTATTATATATTCAATTTTGTTTGCTGATTTCTCTCCAAACAGCATCCTCACTATTAAATCATGTTGCTGCTGCTGCTAAGTCACTTCAGTCGTGTCCGACTCTGTGCGACCCCATAGACGGCAGCCCTCCGGTCCCTGGGATTCTCCAGGCAAGAGTCCTGGAGTGGGTGTCATCGCCTTCTCCAAGCTTTGCACTATTCCTCTGTTGTCTCCTAACTTCGTTTTCTTGAAATTCTCTTCCACTTTCCCTTCCAATACCACCTTTTTCTATTCTGATTTGAAAACATGCATGTCCTCAGTATTCTGTCTTTGGATTATCTCTTTTTTTCTGTTTGCTTTTCACCAATTCTTTTTTCTTTAACAATCACTTTTATTTCCCAATAAGGTCTCTTGAAATCATTTATTTTACATGTAATTCACTTTTTTTATTTGTCAGTTCAGGGAGTTTTAAAGTATCATTGGTGTGTAGCATCCAGAGAAGTATCCAACTTCTCTGTGGATTCAACTCCTGAAAAACCCCTTTCTCTATGTCCTAGAAAACTTTCCTGTATCTTTAAAAGTGAAAAGTGAAAGAGTTAGTTGTTTACTCACACCTGACTCTTTGCGACCCCATGGACGGTAGACTTCCAGGCTCCTCTGTTCATGGAATTCCCCAGGCAAGAATACTGGAGGGGGTGACCATTCCCTTCTCCAGGGGATCTTCCCAACACAGGGATCGAATCTGGGTCTCCTGCATTGCAGGCAGATTCTTCACCATCTGAGCCACCTTAAAACCCTCCTTCATACTTGCCTGGACTCGTTGCAACAGTCTGATAACTGGTATCACCTTTGAAACATCCAAATTTCTTAAGCTGGCATTCTAATTTCATTCATGATCTAGCTTCAACTGACTTTCCAGACGTCTTCCCTATTCATTTTCTATGGTCCAGCCAAACATAGTTCACCTTCTCATAAAATATTTCTAAGATTTGTGTTTCTTTGTTTATCCATTGACCTTTGCCTTTAATGTGTTCACCACTCTTTCAAACTGAAATACCATTTTCTTCAAGTTCCACACAAATACCACCACTTTCATGAAGCCAACGTGCTCTCCTCTCACTTTGCATTTCTACAGAAACTTATATGTTTTCAATGGCTCTCGTTCCATACAGACTAATACAGTGGCTGTATGTATGCATAGCATCTCCCCCTTTGCCCTTGGGGACTGTGTCTCTCACTGGCTGACTCCAGTACACAACTGTTGAATGACTAAATCTCTTAATCATGTCATTGGGTCTCGATGTTGTGATTATCTTAAGACAATTAGTCATCAGGCCAACTTCAGTGAACCATCCCATTGGATTTCCTGGATCACCCATTCCTGAAGATGAAAGGCTGAGTATTCAGTAATAGTGCTAATATTTTCCTGGACCACATACATTGAAGAGAGAAGCAGAAATAGCCCTCTAGGGAATTTTGAAATATTCTTGAAGGATGTTAAATGAATATAGGTACCTCCAGGCTTTTAAAAATTGTCTTCTGATACATGAAAAATGCCCATGCAAATTAAAAATCTATCATTCAGGGGATACTAATGGGAGCAAGACCTGTGGAGGTAAAACACACAATGTAACGTTGCAAGAGACTTCATGGCAAAATGCAATGGCACCTTGGGACCTGAAGCAAATAAACTTCAGTGAAAACAATTATGTCAAGACACGCTCACCCGTTATCGCTCCTTTTTGCAAGGACAGGACATGGGCTGCTGGGTCTCTCTTTGAGTTGGATGATTGCATTTGTCTGAGGTGGTCATACACTTAACTTGTTAAATATGGCCTCATTTTAGAATATTAAAAATAATGTTATTTCTTGTTTTCTGAGGGATGCTGTCCTTTGTACCTGATACGTAGGAGATCAGCTATTATTGAAAAACTGCAGAGAGAAGATAGGCATAATACAAACCCTGAGATGTGGAAAATACCACATGAGACAGGAATTGTATTAAAGTCCAATTTATAGGGGAAAAAAGGCAAAAGTGAGGCAGTAGGTGCTTTCAAATGATGATTCAGATAACTGGCCTCACCATATTTTAAGTTTTTATGATTGACTATTTCAAGTTCCTAGTCTTACTTGTGTAAATCTATATATGAGAACAGAGGTTAAGCCAACTTTGTCTTTTTGTACATGAAAGCTCAGTTGTCGATAACCTCAAAGATCTGCTGCCAATTACATTAACTCTCACCCCAATTTGATCCATAAGGTGTATTCCTGAGACTCATGAATTCTTTCTTGTACTTTTAAGGTTGGAAAATAACTTCTCATATCTGAAAGGAAATTTAGTTCTAGAGTATGTAACTTAGAATATATATTACAGAATTTTCTTTTTTAGCAATTCTGTGATGTCTTTCACATACCATATAATTCACTCATTTAAAGTGTACAATGCAATGGATTTTAGTATATTTACAGATATGTGCAATCATCAACAGAGTCAATTTTAAAACATTTTCATCATCTCCAAAAGAAATGTATACCTTTCAGCTTATCATTCCTCCACCCACCTCTTCCATCTCTCCTCCATCCCTAACTAAGCAAACTAGTAATTTACTGTATGTGTCTATAAATTTCTCTATTCTGGATTTTCATATGAATAAATCCTAGAAAATATGATCTTTTGTGGCTGGCGTATTCCACTTAGCATGTTTTTAAGGTTCTTCCAAGTTGTAGCATTTATCAATACAGTCATTCCTTTTTATGGCTGAATAATGTTCCACCGTATGGCTTCCACTGTGGTTCAGCAATAAAGAATCCGCCTGCAATGAAGGAAGTGCAGGAGATGCCAGTTTAATCCCTGGGTTGGGAAAAGCCCCTGCAGGAGGAAATGGCAACCCACTCCAGTATTCTTTCGGGGACAATCCCATGGACAGAGGAGCCTGGTGGGCTACAGTCCATGGGGTCACAAAGAGTCAGACACAACTGAACACTAGCATGAATATCCCACTGTATGGAGACATATATATATACTGTATTGATTTTGGTTGGTGGACATTTGGGTTGTTTTGCTTCTAGTTTTCGGCTTCCACAGTAGCTCAGTGGTAAAGAATCTGCCTGCAATGCAGGAAACACAGGGTATGTGGGTTTGATCCCTGGGTCAGGAAGTTCCCCTGGAGAAGGAAATGGCAACCCACTCCAGTATTCTCCACTTTTGGCTATTGTAAATAATACTGACCTAAACCATATTCTACAACTTTTTGCATGGGTATATTTCCATTTCTCTTGAGTACAGGCAGACCTTGGAGATACTG
Source organism: Cervus elaphus (assembly GCF_910594005.1). Classification (NCBI taxonomy): domain Eukaryota; kingdom Metazoa; phylum Chordata; class Mammalia; order Artiodactyla; family Cervidae; genus Cervus; species Cervus elaphus. The sequence continues at coordinate 23,796,438 of NC_057828.1, read as the reverse complement.
CACGTTTGGTTCCAGAGCGCTATAATAAAGTCAATATCACAATAAAGCAAGTCACAAACTTTTTGCTCTCCCAGTACATATAAAAGTTATGCTTACCCTGTACTGTGGGATTCACAGGTGGCACTAGTGGTAAAGAATCCACCTGCCAATGCAGGAGACGTAAGAGATGAGGGATCGATCCTTGGGTTGGGAAGCTCCCCTGCAGGAGGGCATGGCAACCTACTCCACTATTCTTGCCGAGAGAATCCCATGGACAGAGGAGCCTGGTGGGCTATGGTCCATACGGTTGCAAAGAATCATACACATTGAGCGATTGAATAGAGGCACCCTGTACTGTAGTAGTAAAAGTGTAGACTAACACTATGTCTAAAAAAGTACATATCCTAATTAAAAAATGCTTTTTGCTGAAAAATGCAAACTGTCATCTGAAAATGCAATGCAATATAGTGAGGTCTGCCTGTATATATGTAGAAGTGGAATTGCTAGATCATATGGTAAGTCTATGTTTAATCATTCAAGAAATCACCAGAATGTCATCCAAAGCAGCTGCACCATTTTGCTTTCCCATCAACAGCGTATGGGGGTAATGGTGTCTACTCATTCTTGACAACCTTTGTCATTGTTCGACTTTTTTGATTCTAGTCATTCCTATGGGTGTGAAGTGATGTCTCATCGTGGTTTTGATTTGTGGTTCCCTGACAATTAATGATGTTGAACTGTCTTCACTCACAATGCTGTTACAATGAAATGTATGGGTTTTTTCCCCCATATCAACCAATTCTCCAGCTCTCCAGACACCAGTTCAATTCTGACACTAATTACCTAGAGATAACACAGGCTAAGGGCTCAGTCCCACTAGACTGCCACCACATCAGACAGCTAATCACAAGTTTCACGTTGCCACCTGTGCTTCTGACCAACTGGCTATAAATCAGGGGTCCCACAGCCCACTCCCTCTCTTAAACAGTTTATTAGAAAATGGCTCATAGAACTCAAGGAAACACTTTACTTACTATCACTAGCTTATTAAAAAAGATGTTGTAGAGGATATAAATGAACAGTCACATGAGAAGGTAGATAGGATGAGATTCAGAAAGGCCCCAAACACAGGAGCTTCTATTCTGTCTCAGGGATATGTTCATCAACCCAGAAGCTCTTTAAAGCCTGTTGTTTAGGGATTTTTTTATAGAGTTTCCATCTTGCAGGCATCAATCTCTAGCTCCACCACTCTCGTCTGAGGTTGGGGATGAGACTGAAAGTTCCAAGCTTCTAATCAAGGTTTGGTCTTCTTGGTGACAATCCCCCATCCTGAAGCTATCAAGGGATCCACCAAGAGTTGCCTCAGTAGAAACAAAAGACGCTCCTATCACTGAGGAAATTCCAAGGGTTTTAGAATCTCTTGAGTCAGAAACAAAGACAAAAACTAAAATATATATATTTTATTATATCACAATATCTCTGATATGGAGCATCTTTTCATCTGCTTATTGGCCATTTGTACATATTCCTTGGAGAAATGTCCATTCAGATGCTATGTCCATGTTTAAATTAAATTCTTTTTATTATTGAGTTATAAGTGTCTTACATAATATTCTGCATGTCAGACCATTAATGGTTGTATGATTTGAGAATATTTTCTTTCTTTCTGTTGTTTTATTTTAGTTTCCTGATATTTCCATTGAAAAAACAAAAGCTTTTAATTTTGATGAAATTCAATGTATCTATTTTTTCATTTTTGCACATGATTTTGATCTTGTATCTAAGAACTTTCTGACAAATTTAAGATAATTAAGATCTACTTCTATATTTTTTTCTAAGAGATTTTATAGTTTTAGTTCTAACATTTAGTTCTTTGATTCATTGAGTTAATTTTTATATGGTATAAGGTAAGGGTCTAACTTCATTCTTTTGCATATGGCTATCCCATTGTCTCACTTTTCACTTTCATGCATTGGAGAAGGAAATGGCAACCCATTCCAGTGTTCTTGCCTGGAGAATCCCAGGGACGGTGGAGCCTGGTGGGCTGCCGTCTGTGGGGTCGCACAGAGTCGGACACGACTGAAGCGACTTAGCAGCAGCAGCAGCAGCAGCATCCCATTGTTTCAACACCATTTGCTGAAAAAAGTTAACTTTTCCCTATTGAATAGTCTTGTCATCCTCATTGAACATTAAACTGGATGTATCACTTTATTTATGGACTTTTAGTTCTATTCCATAGATATATATGCCTATTCATGTGCTAACACCACAGTGTCTTGATTACCATTGCTTTGCATTAAGTTTTGAAATCAGGGAGTGTTAAGTCTTCAAACTTTGTGCTTCTTTTTCAGGATAATTTTGATAGGGATTGAGTTGAAGCTATAGATCAATTTGTGGCATATTGTCATCTTAATAGTGTTAGTTTTTCACTCCATGAACATGAGATGTTTTTTCATTTATTTGGTCTTCTTAATAACTTTCAATATTTTTTATAGTTTTCAGTGTATAAGGTTTGTGCTTCTTTTATCAAATTTACTCGTAAGCATTTCACTCTTTTTAAAAGCTGTTGTTGGGACTACTTTGCTGGTCCAATGGTTAAGAATCCACTTTCCAATGTACGGGACATGGGCGTGATCCCTGATTAGGGAACTAAGATCCCACATGCTCCTTGGAAACGGAGCCCATGCGCCACAACTAGCGCGCCTGTGAGCTGCAAAGAAGATCCCATGTGCTACAACTGATAACTGATGCAGTCAAATAAATAAATATTTTTTAAAATGTTTTACAAAAATAAAGCTATTGTTAATGAAATTGTTTTCTTAATTTATGTCAGTGAACTGAAATGTCATTACCTGTTGTGTATTGATCTTGTATCCTACAACCTTGCTGAATCATTTATTAGTTCTAATCGTTTTTTAGTGGATTACTTAGGACTTTCTGTGTACAAATGTATATATATGTGGATAGAGAGAATTGTGCTTCTTCCTTTCTAATTGGAATTCTTTTATTTCTTTTTCTTGGTTAATTACCCCAGCTGGAACCTCTAGGACAAACGTTGGATGGCAGTTGCAAGAGCAGATATCCTCGTCTTGTTCCTGATCCAAAGGGAAAAGCACCAAGGCTTTCATCATTAAGTACAATGTTAACCATGGATTATTAGTCTGGAGTGTTTTTATCATCAAAAAATGTTGGAATTTGTTAAATATTTTCCCCTGTTTATTGAGATGACTGTGTAGCTTTGTTTTTTATTCTGTTGATATGATATTTTACACTGATTGATTTTGGATGTTAAACCAACATTTCATCCCTTGGATTAATCCTTCCTGGTTGTGGTGCATAATTCTTTTTATATGTTGCTGAATATATTGTAGACTTTACATTGGGCTTCATCCACTATATCAGTTCAGTTCAGTTCAGCCGCTCAGTCATGTCTGACTCTGCAACCCCATGGACTGCAGCATGCCAGGCTTCCCTGTCCATCACCAACTCCCGGAGCCTGTTCAAACTCATGTCCATTGAGTCGGTGATGCCATCCAACCATCTCATCCTCTGTTGTCCCCTTCTCCTCCTGTCTTCAATCTTTCCCAGCATCAGGGTCTTTTCTAATGAGTCAGTTCTTATATATATAGTGGATGTGTATATATATATATATATCTGCTATATAGTGTGATCATATTCTTGACAGGATAGTGCTGCAAGAGAAATGTAGAAATTACACTAAAGGTTCTGAATTTTATATTTATTACAATCTATTAATATTATTTATTGACTTGAACCCTGATCATTATTGAAAAGACTTAGAGTCCTTAAGGATTACAAGGGTGCTCACTTAATGGTCATTTACTGAATCTTTATCAATCCAAATCTCAAAACACATATGAGTAAAAAAGCCTAACCTACAACTTGCTAGAATATAGTAGATCCTCAGTACATATTAGTAGATTAATTAATTGATTAGTCTGTGTTTTTGCAGTTGGGTCAGGGAACAAGCAAGCATCTTGAGCACATCCATCAGCTTTCCATATAGAAAGCATTAGACTCGACAGGGAGTGGTGGGCTTGGAGGTTTGACCCAGAAAGCTAGAAGGTAAACAAAGTAAGCATGCCAAGTTCAGCTTCAAACTTCTTGGGTAGTAGATTCATGGTGAGCTGAAGTGACAAAGGAAATATAGAAACAGGAAGCACAACTTCAATTCCATCATGGATAGATGCCCTTCTTTGAGTTTCCACACTGTATAAGCCTCAGTCAAAACATTTACCACACCTCTCTGTTAATCTTCCTGCCACTATAGAATGTCTGCACATCAGAAGTGCTTGGCGTATAGAAAAAGTGAAAGTGAAAGCAAAAGTCGCTCAGTCATGTCTGACTCTTTGTGAACCCATAGACTGTACAGCCCCTGGAGTTCTCCAGGCCAGAATACTGGAGTGGGTAGCCTTTCCCTTCTCAGGGGATCTTCCCAACCCAGGAATCGAACCGGGGTCTCCTGCATTGTAGGCAGATTCTTCACCAATTGAGCTATCTGGGAAGCCCTGGCATACAGAAAGTGTGCGATAATTACTCTCTGAATGAATGAATAGTAATCTGGTTGATGCATTGGGTGGGCAACAGTCAGAGAGTGGCCCTGACCAAGTAAAGCAAAGTACTTCCCAGAGAAAGAGTCAGACCTTTACAAATGATTTTTTTAAATAATAGCAGCTACTGTGATCAAATAATAGATTTTGATGAATTTGGCTTAAGTAGAAGTAAAATTTACCCCTTCTATGAGATTGTTTAGATAACATGAACAATACCATTTTGTACTCCAAAGATCATACCACTGTGCTACAATCTTTTCCTCCCATTTTTAGAAAACAAAAACTAACTCTCATCTAACCCTCAAAAACTGTTTTTCAAGGTTAAAGCATACACACAGAGATCAGGATTAAAGAAAGGATGCTTACACTTTTAATTAGGTCACTATAGTTTCCCAATTCCAGGACACTTTCAATTATAACAGATTTTTCCAGAATTTAAAAAAAAAAAAAATATATATATATATATACACACATATATATATGTGCTTCCCTTGTGGCTCAGCTGGTAAAGAATCCTCCCTCAATGCAATGCGGGAGACCTGGGTTCAATCCTCAGGTTGGGAAGATCCCCTGGAGAAGGGGATCTTCTTTTATATCTAAATATAAAAAGCAATTGCAAGTTGGATCCTCATTTTGGAAATATCCACATGCATTTTAAAAGCAAAGAATTACAGTCTGTCTTCACTTTTCAATTCATGAGATCCCACTAGAAAATCAAATAGCATTTAAAACATGTGTTTAATGTGGTGTGTTTTTATGTTATGTCATATTACGATGGCAATGAGGTACTTTAATGATAATACTGATGACCATAGTACTCTTTAAATCTCGCTTGGATACTTATCCAACAGGGTTTAACTTGTGGGTAAATAAGATGTCTGATTACATCTATGCAAACCAGTAGCAATTATTTTTGCCCTTCAGAAATAAGAGCTTCCCAGCTTTGTGTGGTTTCAAAGGAAAGAGCTTCCCAGCTTTGGTCTTTTAAACACAATAACCAGCAGGCAGAAAATAGGACAACAGCATTTAAATTTCCGGGGGAAGGGGTTATCTCTGTTACATGGAGTCAGGGGAAGGATAATATAGGGCTTCCAACATGGGTTTCTCTGGTTTACAATCTTGGTTCTCAGTTCTTTGGTTTCATAGTTTTATTTTTTAAAAAATCAATAGAGGGAAATGTTTATCCTCTAAATACACTGTTCAGAAGCAGGGAGAATCCACTTGGGCTTAATAATATGTGTAAGAGATTTTCATTTCACTCAATGACTTCATAGCCTAAAACCTAAGGTAGTGAACACTTTGCATTTAAAGTATCTGAAAGTCCAGTGAAATTTTCATAAGTATCCATTCCTACCCCCCACATATCTACAAGAGATGTTCTAGTTAATCTTTAAGGTCTTATTCACTTAATGGAAATGCTTAGCTGCATAATTGCTTTGAGCCTATTGCTATTCGGAATTGAAAATATAATAATCTAATGGTATTGTCTCTATAAGCGAATGAGAATTTCAGGAGTGGCTGTTGGTGCCACCCATGTGATCCAGAGAGGTTAATGCAGTTAAAGTTATTTCACAGTCCATTAAGGAGCTTACGGTGACCTCGCGACCTTTGCGCCAACAACACGGAATCCATTATCATCACAATGGAGGAGCAGTGGGTTCGGCTGACTTGACAATGGGCCCGGGAAATCCCAAGTTAGTACTTAGTTTAAAAAAATGCACTTTTCTTTCTGCTTCTTGGGTATGGCTATTAATATGCCCTCCTATAATTTGTAACATTAACATTGCTGAAGGTACAGAAAAGGACATTGAAATGAAGATGTCAAAACTGCTGACTTAGTTCAGTGCATGATAATATTGGCTATGCATTGAAGTAGTAGATATCTAACAGGAAAATCAAGATGAAGAAAGTCAAGAACTCAGTTAAATTAATGATAAATTATCACAGGTTGTGAGATTCACTTAGGCAAATAATAGCTTTCCTCCATTTTTAATGTTACAATCTAAGATTGAATATATGAAGAGAAATAAACACTTTTAATTTACAAGTATGAATGTTATGAATAGCCTGAATTAAAACAACATTAAAATATTTACTCTATCAAAATCCAAATTTCAGAGAAATATGACACACCACATATTCTCAAGAACATGTCACCGTGACAAATAATATCACTCTACAGACACCAATCATTAATCCTTCTTCTGTATGTAATTTGGTGAAAGACATCCCTGTCATTCACATTTAAAAACAGATTTCAAGCATGGGGTTAAAAAATAAAGATTTTTATCAAACTACTGATTGGTATGAAAGTGTTAATTAGCATTTTTGCCCTCTAAAATGAACTTGACTGCACAATAGTCTCCTTTGGAGAAATAATAAGCCAGAAATTTGAATCAGATATTGCAGTACTTTGTATCAATAGAAAAGAAATACTAGATCAAAGAATCCCTATGCCCCCCAAATTGAACAAGATAGTCTCTAGAGAATAAACTTTCGATTGTAAACATACATTAGAAAAGATCCATTGATATTTCCAGAAACCCAAAAGCAGCATTTTAAAATAATTTAAGGAAAGCATTTAAAGGTAATTAAAGAATCCAGCAGTACATTTCAAAGATAGTTATTGCTGATGGAAGCTCACACATCTTAGCTCATTTAAACACAATAAGGTTTCAACACTTATTACAGCTCCAAATGCTGTAATATAATCACACTGAAAAACAGAAGCCAAGATCTTGAGTTAATTTTCAGGATCACATTGTGATAATGTCTTTTTATGGTTTGCTATTTGAGAAAATAACTGAAAAAACAAGTATCACCTACTTCTGATAATTCAAAAGAAAATAATAAGATCAAACAGTATTTCCTAAACATAGCTCTACTTGAGATCTATTTTAAGTATTCAAAGAATACATTCAATTTAGTATTTGAAACTGGTGTTAAAAACCTGTTTCAGAGTATTTAGAGGTAAAATAGAAGTGTCTCATCAGAGGTTTACATCAAGGTAGAATAAATATTCTTCAGAAATAATGTCATAGTAAGTATTTAATCATTTATTATTAAAGAAGTTCTACAGAAACTGTAGTCACTAAACATTAAGGTTTCCCAGATGCTGTTCCTAAAGGAGAATACAGTAGTATTCAGTTTTAAATCTTTATGTGGTTTTTAAAATTCTTGAATGTCAAAACCAAGCAGAACTTTGTATTTAAAAAGTTGTTGAATTTCATTCTGCAACTCATCATATAATTTACAAAGCAAAAACAGCTAGATAATACACTTTAGATCTGCTCTAGTTTATTAACCTGAAACATTTTGCATGATATTCACAGTTGTCAGGAAATTGTTTTTATTTGTTTCAGTGATTAATCTAATTTCCATTGTAATACATCTCCTAGTAAGCATTTTATTCCTTAAATGAGGCAGAATTTCAGACAAGAAGAGTAAAGGTACAGTTCGAGAAACTGGCAAATAGAAAAATAAAACACAATAAATGGAATAAAAAGTGTTATACCCATACACACACAGACTGAATATATATATATGTCTATATTTATGTGTATATATATATATATATATATATATATATATATAAAGGTGAAGAGAGAATACCAAGTAGCTATAGTTCATAATTTCATGTGAGCAAACTATGTCTAATTTTGATGGGGTCCTAAGATACAATATAGAAATGATTCTTCACAATTTGCAAAACATAACATTAAAAATCATTCAAAATATATTAAGACATACAATGTACTTGCCACCAAAAATGGGCATAACCATTATTAGGCCGACTGTCTCATATTGTGATTGATGTTGTTATTGTTATTGGTATCAGCCTGATCAGACACTGAAGATTCAAACAATTCTTTAACTTTTCTTAGAAAACTACCAGTTCTGATGGTGCTATTTTCCCAGAGTGTAGGAGACTTCTCCTATCAAGAAATCTCTCTTCATGAAAGGAAGAATTAATAACGGAAGAGAAAAAAAAAAAAGCATCAAAACTCTGTCAAAACATAAACCAAGGCTCTTCGGTAAGGAGTGTGTAGCAGAGTTAATTTGCTGTTACGATGCCTCTACTTGACTGAAGAGAAAGTTGTCGCTGAGAGGCTGGCATAGAGCATGAAAGTGTAAACTGCGGCTCCAAAGTGAGTCTCAGACTTCAGGAGCCAAAAATAAACTGGTTCTTGGCTGAAAGACATAAGTGCAATTGTGAAATTGATATCCCTCCTTGGCCGAGTCCCAGACAATATGTTGCCTTTCGGGGGCTGATCAACGTGATTGATGTGATCTGTGAAATCCAGGGGGGGCACTCCCCTTTAATCAAACCCACTGTCCTCGACAGAAAGGCAGCTGTGGGCTAACAAGTTCTTCAAACTTCCTCCCTCTAGGTCTCCTTAGAAATCTGACAGTCCAGAAGGAGAAAAAGGTGGCAAAAACAGCCACAGGATGACGAACTCCACCCTGGAATTAGAAGAGAGGGGAAAAAAAAAGACAAGCTATTGGGTAAGACATAAGATGGCAGCAACTGAACAGTTTATTGCTTTTCAAAGAGAAATTCAGACCTCTCTTTTAATGTCAAAACCAACTCACTACAGACATGCAGCTAAGTTGTTTTTTTTCCTAAAAATATAGAACTTTTTTTTCTATTTCTCTCTAACAAGGATGATCAATGTGTTAGAGTTCACTTCCTTATTTTTTTTTTAAATTTCTCCCTTCAGTTTTCATGTTTGCATCATGTATTTTAAGACTTGTGGTAACTGGTCCCCAGAATAACCTGTGGAGATAAATTCACAGAAAAACAGCCTAAAATCTTCCAGGGAGCAACATGAAGCTTGCAGATCTGCCATGGGTATCAGTGTGGTGAATTCTAAACACAAGTTACCTAGTCTTATAATCATAATCACATATTCACACTCTCCTCAACAGCTATTAATGGAGGAATAGGAATATCAAACTGGAGTTTTTGCATTTCCTATGGTAAATGTTTCTAAACCTATAACAAATTGGTACTGATCGTTTCTTCTAGAACCATCGTAATGACTCAAATTGATTTTAGCTTAAAAGATCAACACCAGGGTATAATTTACTTTTTCAGGGTTTCCTTTCATATTGAAAGGCTTCCAAATTGGTTAACCTTACCACCCTCTCCTGCCCTGTTGTCCTATTTGCGCATAATATTCTGGTGCCAGATAGCCAGCTAATTATGTCACAAGCAATCAGCTAACAAAGCACAGGCCTCCTTGCCTGGAGAATGAACCTTGTTTCATAGATACTCCAAGGGAACAAAAAAAATAGACTCCTTTCATTAAAGAAATCTGGGGTGAGGGTTTTATTTAAGCAAACATTTCATGTCAGCACTGCTGTTTCCTGGCTATGGTAGGGATGTTGATGCTTGGTTATCTCTTAAGCAGCTGCATTGGGATGGGGGGGCGGCGGGGGGAATGGTGCCCTGGAGTGCCATGGAATCCATGGTTCATCTTGAAAGCACATATAGAAGAAAAACAAAGAAATGTTGATGATGGGAATTTACTTTCAAGGTTTTTCACTAAGTGGGATAAACTAAAATTGTAGATGAGTCTTAGGAGAGTCACGGAAACACTAAGGGATGTTCAGATTAGGAGTATGACAAAATCTTTAGAGGGCTTCCCAGGTGGCGCTAGTGGTAAAGAACCCACCTGCCAACGCAGGAGTCATAAGAGGGGCAGGTTTGATCCCTGGGTTGGGAAGATCCCTTGGAGGAGGGCATGGCAATCCACTCCAGTATGCTTGCCTGGAGAATCCCATGAACAGAAGTCTGGGTTTCCCAGCTTGGTGACATGAAAGCTAAGAAACGACTAATATTCTCGAATATAAGACTTAGAAGAAATTAAAGAGATGTGATCAACAGTTATAATTTCTACTATGATGGGGAAAATAGGGGGTAAATTTAAAGTGAATGAAAGGGATTGAGGGTAAAATCCTGACGTTTGACTAGACAGGGGAGAATGTTTGTAATGCTAAAGTTTATGACTATAAAAAATCTGAAACTATTTTTCCCTGGGGAGTTCTGAAAATAGAAGAGAAAACATGCATTTTGGTCCAGAATGATTGTTATGTCATGCTGCCTAAAGTCAAAGGAAGAAGTAACTAAAAATGTCCCTTCCTGCCTTTGCAAACAAGGTTATTGTGACATTAGCTTATATTCTTCCAATGAAAGAATATCAACTGGGAAAGGACAATTTGATTTTTGCTGATTGAATAGTGGATAAGTCTAAATTTTCCATTTGTAAATTGCACGCTCCATGGTAAATTTTCTTCAAAGGGCTCTTCCTCTCTCCTCTAAAAATTAAAAAAGTCAACAGAGACACAGGAGCTAGACTCAGCCCTTCCATGTGCTTCTCAGATCTGTGGTTGGGTAGCTGTTGTAGAGCTTCATCTTCATGGGGCTCTTGAGGTTTGATGCTTGGGGGAAAATCTAGGACTCATAAGACATTGAAATGATGCAATTATTCCTATTTTAGCATAAGTTTGGGGACTTTGTAGGCATTATAGATTTTTGTTCTCTTTTGATAACACAAAGGAGAGAAGCAAAGATGGTCTAAAGTATTACAGTAGTTCATAATCCTATCTGGTTTGAGGCTGGAAATCTTTAAAGAAATGATCATTTTATACAATTTGCACATACGATGGCAATTATATTTTATTGCTGTTTTATTTGAGAACTCAGGAAGACAAGGCACAATTGCATATCTACAGTACATAAATTTTGAAATGAAATTTTTTAAAGTTTTACCAATTACAATATTTACATACACATATTAAACAGGTGTTTATATCTTCACACTGTAGTCAATACCCGAGTTTCTGGACTTAGAAACTCCTTAGGGTCCCTCAAGGACTCCCAGTCCTTGACTTTATTGTTTTAGTCTCTAAGTCTCTTAGTCTTTTAGTCTCTATGACTCTTTTGCGACCCCATGGACTATAGCCCCCCAGGCTCCTCTGTCCATGGGATTTCCCAGGTAAGAATACTGGAGTGTGCTTCCATTTTTTTCTCCAGGGGATTTTCCTGACCTAGGGGTCAAATCCACACCTCACGCCTTGGTAGGCAGATTTTTTTACTATTGACCGAACAGGGAAGCCCCAGGCCTCAGCTTAGGAGTCTCTGTTCTAAAGAAACTAACAGTTGTCCTTTCAGTCATCTTCTCTTCTAGAAGGCACCATTGTCTTTGGTGGAGAAGAAAATCTGTTTTTAGGATGAGTTCAAATTTGAAATAAATAACTCTGCACTGATAGGAGATGGCTGGGAGTATAGAGAAAAATAATATGCTATCTACAGTGACAAATTTCACAGTTGTTTAACTGTGACCCATTTTAACCATTCTGGGGATATGTATTTATATAGCCACTAAAGTTAGAGATGAAAGAAATCAGCATCTAGAATCACTGAATTTATGTTTTTTCATAAATAGGCATCTTTTAAAAGCCACTTGCTCCTTGGAAGAAAAGCTATGACCAACCTAGACAGCATTATTAAAAAGCAGAGACATTATTTTGCCAACAAAGGTCCATCTATTCAAAGCTATGGCTTTTCCAGTAGTCATGTATGGATGTGAGAGTTGGACTATAAAGAAAGCTGAACGCCGAAGAATTGATGATTTTGAATTGTGGTGTTAGAGGAGACTCTTGAGAGTCCCGTGGACTGCAAGGAGGTCCAACCAGTCCATCCTAAAGGAAATCAGTCCTGAATATTCGTTGGAAGGCCTGATGCTAAAGCTGAAACTCCAATATTTTGGCCACCTGATGCGAAGAACTAACTCTTTGGAAAAGACCCTAATGCTGGGAAAGATTGAAGGCAGGAGGAGGAGGGGATGACAAAGGATGATATGGTTGGATGGCATCACCAACTCGATGGACATGAGTTTGAATAAGCTCCAGGAATTGGTGATGGACAGGGAAGCCTGGCATGCTGCAGTCCATGGGGTTGCAAAGAGTTGGATACGGCTGAGTGACTGAACTGAACTGAACTGATGTTTTTTCAAGATGTCTGTTTTAAAATTATTTATTTATTTTTTGGTTGCACTGGGTCTTTGTTGCTGCCCATGCGCTTTCTCTGGTTGCAGAGAGCGGAGGCTACTGTCTCATTGCGGTGCACGGGCTTCTCACTGCAGTGGCTTCTCTTGTGGCAGAACATGGGATCTAGGGCATGCAGACTTTAGCAGTTGAGGCGCACTGGCCTAGTTGCCCCGTGGCATGGCATGTGGAATCTTCCCTGACCAGGGATCGAATCTGTGTCCCCTGCATTGGCAGGGGGACTCATCCACTGTACCACCAGAAAAAGTCCTCAAGATGTCTTTTAAAAAGCTAACACCTTATTTATTGCCTAGGTTTTACATCAAAGCTTAAAAGGTCTCCCTTCAGCCTCTGTCAAGCAGGCTTATTAGGAAGTGAGTAAATTTAATAAACACACAACTGCACTAAGTATGCGTCACCTCATTTGCATGTCTGTGCAGGTACCATGCAGTCAGCGTGGGCAAACAGCTGTCTGCCGTGGGGTCTGTGTGGGTATGTAAATGAGGTTCTCAGAAAACAGCTCTCTATCCAGAGAGCAAACCGCAGGCTGGAAGGGAGTTTCAGAAGCCACCCAAGACATCCTCAGGCACACCCCACTTAAAGCAACCCAGAAAGTGTGGTTAGTCTGCTTGTGAAGGTCTTTAGACAAGGCTAAGCCTCCAGAGTGAAACATATACATGTGAGGGAAAATGGCTTATGGTGTAGGTTTTTAAATTTGTAACTCTTCAGTCTGATAGAAGATACAGCATTCATTCAGGAAAGCTCATTGTTTCAAAAACTGGAACCGAAAGGGAAAGAGCGGGGGAGGGGGATAATAAATTAGGAGGTTGGGAGTAACATATACACTCTACTACATACAAAATAAATAATCAAAAAGGACCTACTGTATAGCACAGGGGCTTGTATTCAGCATTTTGCAATAATCTATAAGGGAAAAGAATCTGAAAAAGAATGTAGATAGAGAGAGAGAGAGATTACTGAATCACTACGCTGCATACCTGAAACTAACTTGAAATTGTAAATCAATTATATTTCATTAAAAAAAAAAACAGGATTCAAAGCTCATTTTGTAGCAGAATGAAACATCTAAATCAATTAGCTGCTATCTTTGCTTTCAACGATAATAAATATTTGCCATATATATCATGTGGAGTATAATACAAAATAGGACCCCAATATCAGGAAAAGTAAGCAGGGTGGGGTCCTGTATGTTATTTACACTTGATCTCTTGAGATTAAACCAGCTTTAGAAAAAAGAGGATAATCCTCTAGGAGACAAATGTATAATTGAATCCTATAAACTTACCCTATTTCTGTAGTTGGTAATAAAGTGAAATTGAGCCAGAGATCTATGTTTTCTTTCTGTAAAGAAATAAATAACAATGTGCAGGGTTTTGTTTGGTTTTTTGTTTTCAAACCACACAGCCTTTTATAGAAGAAGAAAAAAAAAAAAAGCAAAGTGTTAAGAGTCTGTGGGGGATGGTGGAAGCTATCTTTATCTTTAATCTGAGTGAGCAGTTTCATAATGTTGTTATACCAGAAAAATATAAGATAAACATTTCTAATATGAACCAGTTCAGCAAACCACACATGTAAATACATTTGCAATGATCGTACATTAATAGGAATGTTCACAGTTCTGCTAGTGTGCATTCATTGGAAATGCTTTCTCAGTGAATATTCCATTTAATAGTCTCAGTAGTGCCACACTCTGAAAGGTTTCACATTCTGTCATGAGGGGGGAATCCTTCAATGGATGCTACAGACACTGTCTGATGCTGAACGGGGCATATGTTGCCAAATTCCTATTTGTCCTTCATGTGAAGTCCATATTGACTGCTGCAAAAACTCTTTGTATGAGCTATTATTTTCAAATTGTTTCCCAACTTATACTGCAATAGAAAACTGGACAGCTTTTCAATTGCTCTCGCATTCCAATTGATTACCAATACAGTTGCTCAAAATTAAGAATATCAGTCTCTTCTCTTCCCTGGAATCAGGTTGACTCCATGTGGCTTTCATTTAAATATTGCAGGACAGATTGTGCCTGACTCTGTGCTCAGAGAATGTTCAGGGCAGTCAATTAGATTTATTATCTCTTCTCTCAACTCTATGGTATGTATCGCTGTGAAAAATACCAAACCCCAGACATGATGTTGCCTTCGCTCCAAGGTCTCCTAGGATTGGTATCTGAGCTTCGTTTCTGCTGCGGCTCAAGGTTTATGATGTATTCTTAGGGATGGGGTAGTTGTAATGATCAAATGACTAATACATTTCCTGAATAAATGCATTCTAGAAATGTTAGGTTATCAGATCAAATGAATAAATATTTATTGAGTGATTACTATGTATAAGGCACTTTGCTAGGCCCTGGAGGATGGGGTCAGGAGGGCACATTGAAACATTTGAAATTCTCAAAAATACTGAAAAGTGAAATCAATAGGAGAGAGGGAGTTCTTTAATTTGTCTAAGGTGTTTCTGAGTGCTTTCAAAAATCACTTTGGAAGTCCTCAGAGGTCCTGTGATCATTAATAATCGTCACCGTTTTCAGATGGAACAATTCAAGAAAGGGAGAGGTTAAACACTTTTTTCAAGGTCACACAGCAGTACAGATGCAAACGGGGAGACTGCTACTCCAAGCAGCTACCTCCTGGTTTGGTGTTTAAACAGCTTGGGAACAGTTCTTGGTGCTGGGGGACCAGGGAGGTCACGCTTTGGCTTGGCTGTGATTGCTAACTAGCATTTATGACATAATTAATTGACCTAAAACTGCTGGCATTTTAAATTACCATGATATAACTAGCCATAATATAACTGTGGGGTGCTCTCTGAGCAAATGCTTCTAATCCCTCTGCTTTCATAAGACTAAAGAAAAATAGTATAGTCTCTTCTTAATGTGTACTCCCCCCAACATTTTCTTGTGAAGATTTTCAAATACACAGAAAAATTGAAAGAATTTTACAGCAAGTATCTGTATACCCATGACCTCAATATTATCATTGATATTTACTATACTGGCTTTGTAACATATCTATCCACTTTTCTATTTATCCATCAATCCATCTTCATTCTAGAAGCATTTTTAACATAGTCACTCTGGAGGTGGTATATTCAAGAATAGATGCCTTCTACCAGCTCCTGGATCAATGACCTACTGACTAGATCATGCCATCCACTCTCTTGTCAAAAGCTCAAGGTAAGCTTTTAATGATTACTCTAGTAACTAGTGGGCTTGGGTTTCCCTTGTGGCTCAGTTGGTAAGGAACCTGCCTGCAATGTGGGAGACCTGGGTTCTATCCCTGGGTTGGGAAAATTCCCTGGAGAAGAGAAAGGCTACCCACTCCAGTGTTCTGGCCCAGAGAATTCCATAAACTGTATAATCCATGGGGTCGCAAAGAATCGGACACAACTGAGTGACTTTCACTAGTAACTAGTTCTTAAAATGTGCATTTTAAATAGCTGAATATATGCCACAGTTACCACACTAACACCATAATCTTCTTTTATTTGGTTTTTTGGTTAAACCTGCCCCCAAATCTTTTTCTTAGAAATAGCTTGAGGTCTGAGAAGTTGTTACATCAACTTCCTGATACTGCTAATGTCTTAGCAGTCCATGGTTATATGCTTCTAGATATCCAACTACATTTCTATATTTGACCTGGTGGCTCAGAAGGTAAAGAATCCACCTGCAATGCAGGAGACCCGGGTTCAATCCTTGGGTCAGGAAGATCCCCTGGAGAAGGGAATGGCTATCCACTCCAGTTCTTGCCTGGGTAATTCCATAGACCGAGGAGCCAGGTAGGCTACAGTCCATGGAGTCACAAAGTTGGACACAACTGAGCAACTGACATTCTATGAAAATTTAACTAGGGAAAAACTCATTTATAATTCCATACATGAATCTTCACTTACTTCCATTTTGTCATTCATGTTGAAACTGAGTCCTCCTAAAATCAAATTCCTATGTTGATTTTGTAATT
The DNA here is from genome assembly GCF_910594005.1 of Cervus elaphus. Taxonomy (NCBI): domain Eukaryota; kingdom Metazoa; phylum Chordata; class Mammalia; order Artiodactyla; family Cervidae; genus Cervus; species Cervus elaphus. The sequence goes on along the minus strand of NC_057828.1, from coordinate 23,779,853 downwards.
AACCTCTCTATCTAACATTTTATTTCTTTTCTTGTCCCACAACTCTTCCCCCTCAACACTGAGGAATATCAAAGAAAAGGGGGCATTATAACTGAGCAGGACCCTATAGTGGCTTCCCAGGACAGACCCCTTGACCGTGTCCTCCACTTGCCTCTTATTTGGAGAAAAACTCTAGCCTCCTCAGCCTTCTCCAAGTTCCAAACAGTAAATTTATCAGAGGAGTGAGAAAATGCAGGAACAAAGGAAAACAGCCAAGAAAGACAAAATAAAAATAGTTTAGCCCGTAAGCAAAATCAAAGACCTTTTAGTTCTTCCTCAAGGGCCAAAGATAATATTCTGAGCCATATCCTTTGAGCTGGTTTGCAGATACTGAAACCTCCACCAGATAAGAAGGAGTTAATTGCATGATGACAACAAGCATGGTGGCCACCCCAGACCTGTTGAAACCAAAAGGTTGATAGCATAAATTTCCAAAATACCACCTGGTTACACTCACAATCAACCAATCAGAAAATGCCCACAAGCTGATCAAGCACCCCAAAACTCTCTCCCTCATCCTGTTTTTAAAATCCTTCTCCTGGAAGTGATCAGGGTGTTCAAGGCTTTTGAGCACTAGCTGTCCATGCTCCTTGCTTGGTACTCTGCAATAAATGCTTCTTTTTTTTTTTTTTTAATTACCACAACCCAGCAGATTGGCTTTACTTTGTGAGACTGAGCAGACCCAAGCTTGGTTCAGGAGCATTATTTTTTAGTTTTGTTTTTAAATCATAAATATGATAGTGCTTCTCAAAGAAAAAGAAAACCTGAGCAAAACAAAAATGCACAAAGCACTTACTTTAGAATCCTTCCTTCAAAGGAAAACTTTCCATTTTGCATTTTGATTTGTATTCTCTCTGCCTGAGATCACACTGCTTTGCAACTGTGCTTTTTCACTTATTAGTAAGTCTATTTCATGGTTTGTAAAGGATTCATGGACTTCCCAGGTAGCTCAGTGGTAGAGAATCCACCTGCCACACAGGAGACATGGGTTCGATCCCTGGCTCAGCAATATCCCTTAGAGAAGGAAATGGCAACACCTGTTAGGGGAAGCACACTGATTGAAACCTTCCACCCTGGCCAGGCACCATAGTAACCGTTTGCATGAGTTGTTTTACGACAGGAGATCCTAGTAAGGAACATGGAACTAATAAGCCTCCACCAACCGGAAGAGTTCGGGAAAGGTCAAAAGGAGACACCACAGGTCCGACCACCTCCCAGAATCCTTCTCTCTGGCATCCATCTTGGCTGAGCAAGGCCTGCACCACCAGGAAGGACTCTGAGTCAGAATAATTGGCTAAAGACAACCCGGAAACTAATCCCATCACCATAAAACCCGAGACTGCAAGCCAGGCGGCAGAGCAGTTCTCCTGGGCTCCCTTACCCTCCTGCTCTCCATCCGGGTGCCCTTTCCCAATAAAATCTCTTGCTTTGTCAGCACATGTGTCTCCTCGGACAATTCATTTCCGAGTGTTAGACAAGAGCCCAGTTTCGGGCCCTGGAAGGGGTCTCCCTTCCTGCAACACACCCAGTCTAGTATTCTTGCCTGGAAAATCCCATAGAGAGGAGTCTGATGGGCTGCAGTCCACGGGGTGGCAAAGAGTCAGACACTACTTGGCAACTAAACAAAACAACAAAGTATTCATAGTTTCCCATCTAATGAGTGCATCATGTTTAATCAATCTCTTGTGGCTCAGCTGGTAATGAATCTGCCTGCCATTTGGGAGACCGGGGTTCTGTCCCTGGGTTGGGAAGATCCCCTGGAGAAGGAAATGGCTACCCACTCCAGTATTCTGGCCTGGAGAATTCCACAGAGTGTATAGTCCATGGGGTCTCAAAGAGTCAGAAATGATTGAGCAACTTTCACTTTTACTTCACTTATGATGGATATTTAGTTTGTTTCTCTTTTTCAGTTATTATGAACAAAGTCAAGTAGACGGTCTTGTTTTTTATACTTTGGCCTTTTTTTTGCTACATTTACAGAGGACAAACTCCTGAAACTGTGTGTGATGGAGACAATGAGAAGGGGGGATAGAGTCACTGGGGAAAGAGAGGCACCATTCATGAAGATGAGGACTGAACTGAACTGAAAGCCTTGGGGTAGGATGAGATGATATCATCTAGGGAAGAGCATGAAAGAGAACAGAGTCAAAACCCATGGGATGTTCCAACATTCAGGGGATTAGCCAAAGCAGAGAGGGTAAAGGAGCCCAAGCAGGAGAAGACAGACTGTGAGTTGAAAATCTAGGGCTTGGGATGTCTAGAAAACCTGTAGGAGAAAGTGTTTCAAAAAAAGAAGTGGCCTAAGTGTCCAGTGTTGCTGAGGGACCAATTAAGATGAAGTCAGAATTGACTACTGAATTTGCTATGCAATTTATTTTTAAAGCTGCAAATGTCAAATACATATATGATAGAGATGACTGGTCCTTCTATTATTCAAATAAATTCAAAAGATGTAAACTTTTTGTTTACTATATCACCAAAAATGGCAAAGTGACAATGCGTGCATGCTGTCCCTTCAGTCTTGTCTGACTCTTTGCAACCCCATGGGCTATAGTCCGCCTGGCTTCTCTGTCCATGGAGTTCTCCAGGCAAGAATACTGGAGTGGGTTGCCATGCCCTTCTCCAGAGTATCTTCCTGACCCAGGAATCAAACCCATGTCTTTTATATCTACTTGTATTGGCAAATGGGTTCTTTACCACTAGTGCCACCTGGGAAGCTCCTAAAGTAATAATATCTAATATTAATAAGAATGAGTGGAAATAAGCAATTTTATACAGCTGTTGCTTCCATTTTTTTGAATGTTGACAATGTTGACAATATCTAGCAAGATGTTTCATGTGTATAACTCAGTTCTGATTTTCTTCTTTAGGAATCTGATCCAGTGCAGAAATGAGTCCAATTTAATCCCTTTTTCTACCCAACTACTACATCCATCTCCTAATTGATCCCTCAGATTTTGCTCTTAACTTCCTGTAGCTCATTCCTCGTATTTCAGATGGAGTGATCACTTGAAAATGAGTGTCAAATCCTATCATTCACCAGTCATTTTCAATGGTTTCCTGATGTAGATAGTATAAAACTCAGGCCCTTTCCCATCACCCATATTAATCAAAATTTTAGGAATGAAGACTTAACTGAAATAAAAAGGTGTTTATGTCAGATTTGTTATGTTGGCAGCACAGGACACAGATTCGAGAAGCATTACTGTTACGGAAAGATGTGTGGAGTCTGGCTGCTTGCCACTCAAGAGCCAATAAACAGGCCAGGTTAGTGGAGAGGAAAGTTTGCTTTATTTCAGATATCAGCAACTGTGGGTGAGGGTGGGGGAGAGTGTACATCCATCCAAAGGCTGATTCCCCTGCACTGGCAACCAGGGGGGCAAGAGCTTTTTATAGACAGAAGCAGGAGGATACAGCAGAAACAGCACAGTCATCTCTGACGGTCATCTTCAAATTGGTCACTGGTGGTCTGACCAGTGTCATCTTGATTGTTTTAGGCACAGTTAATCTTTAGTTCCAGGGTCCATTTGTTCACGTTTCCCTGAAGCCAATTCTTGGAATTATGGCAGCTTATGTCGTGGGTACAGTCTGATCATCATGTAGTTAACTTCTTCCACCTGGGCTTTCAGTATCTGTAAGACAGCTCACCAGATATGGCTCAGAATATTATCTGTAACTCTTAAGGAGGAACTAAAGGTCCTTGCTTATGCTTAATGACTACCTTAGTATTATTTTTAGTCTCCTTTGACTGTTTTTCATTGTTTCTGCATGTTCTCATTTCTCTGATTAAACTTATGCTTTGATTAGAGTCTTCCACAGGCAAAGGACATGGGGCAGGAGTGGCTATTGTCCTGCTCCCTTTCACTACAAAACTGGGGAAGCTTATCAAGGCAAAGGTTACAGTTAGTTACATGAGATGGAGAAGGCAATGGCACCCCACTCCAGTACTCTTGCCTGGAAAATCCCATGGACGGAGGAGCCTGGTAGGCTGCAGTCCATGGGGTCGCAAAGAGTTGGACACGACTGAGCGACTTCACTTTCACTTTTCACTTTCATGCACTGGAGAAGGAAATGGCAACCCACTCCAGTGTTCTTGCCTGGAGAATCCCAGGGACGGGGGAGCCTGGTGGGCTGCCGTCTATGGGGTCGCACAGAGTCGGACACGACTGAAGCGACTTAGCAGCAGCAGCAGCAGTTACATGAGATGTTTATCAAGAACAATATGTGGAAGTGGTAAGAAGTAAGGGTGCTTGTTAACTAAGGGTTGATTGGGGTCCAAAAAGTTTGCATAGTTACAAGAGGAGACCTTGGAACGCTAAGATAGTGAGCTAGTAGGTGTCGTTCTGAATATGGCTGGTGGTGTCCTTAAGTCTGGGACAGTTCAACAAAAGTGTAAGTTCAGGTTCAAGAGACGTGTCTGAGACCAGATTCTCAAAGGCTCCCCAACTCTGTTTTTGTAAGCTTAAACTGCAACTACTTCATTATAATTTCAGTTCATAACCATCTAACCAGTCCTATTTCCCAGGACTCTTTCTCATTTTCTTCTATAGTTAATCTTTTTCCTGAGAAATTTTTTCTATTTGACATTTCCTTGCAAAAGCCATACACTTTATTCAAACTTATTATGTAAAACTGTAAAGAGCAATTTCTCATATTACAAAAATATTTTGGAAAATTTATTATAGCTTCTCTTGTATTTAATGTCATTTATTATGCTGTGCAGTTTGTTCTATCTAGCTATACATGTGTCTATGTAGATTCTCTGTTTTCCATATAAGGGCTTATTAGAACTTCAACTTACTATCTTTTCAGAAATGTTAGCTCTTTCATTTACTAATCAGTTTTGCTGACTTTTCCCCCCAAATCACCATCTGCCTGCATGCATGCTCAGTTGTTTCAGTCATGTCTGACTCTTTGTGACCCCATGGACCTCAGCCTCCCAGGCTCCTCCATCCATGAGATTTTCCAGGCAAGAATACTGGAGTGGGTTGCCATGGCCTTCTCCAGGGATCTTCCTGACCCAGAGATTGAACCTGCATCTCCTTCATTGCAGGCAGATTCTTTACTGCTGAACCACCTGGGAAGCCCAAATAACCATTTTGGGGGTTGTTATTGATTATTTCCACTTAATTATTGATTCCTTCTTTCCACTTAATTTTAATATATTTTATAGTGGGCTATTTAACTCATTGTTCACATTTAATACTAAAATTCTCTAAGGCTAGAGATTTTCTTTAAAATATCTTGATCATATCAATATATAGTGTTTCTATTTTCACTGATTTGAAAATAATGTAAACTGTAAGTTGAGTTGTAACTTCCTTCTATGAAAAAGATCATTCTTGTTATTGTACAGGAAATAGTAGAGCAAAAGGATGATGGCAAAGTGACCAGGTGAGGTCATTGGTGTAGTCCATGCCAGGTAGGTAGCATGCATGGAGTTGAGACATTTAGGAAAAGAAACAACTTTGAGAGAGATTTAGAAGGGTCACCAACTGATCAAGTTTTCATGACAATAAATTTTTATCACTTAAAAGCAATCACTTTCTAGAACTTTTATTTATTATGCTCTAAAATATACTTTAGTATATCTTTCCAATTGCCTTCACAATATCCATTTTCCTTTCTTCCTTGATAACATAATCTTGACTTTGGTAAACCGTATACCCAGAAAACACATTCCCATTTTCCTTTGCTCTTAGAAGTGACCAAGTCAGTCAGCTCTGTTCAAACCGACATAAACGGAAGTCTGTTAGGGGTTTGCAGGAACTTTTGCTTTCCTAAGATAAGATAGAAAACCCTTACCTTTCTTTCCTGCCTTAGAAATGAATGTAATGTCTGGAGACATAGCAGCCATTTTGTGACCAGGAGTTGAGAAGCATAAAGATGAACACCTCACCTTAAAAATGTCAGAGTAGAAAGGCAAGTTTGTCAAACATCTGAACCTACACAGCAAATATCTACTAACAAACTTCTTGTTGTGAGAGAAAATTAGATTCCCGTTTTTGTAACCCATAGTTGGGATTTATGTGACTTGCAATTGAACACTTATCAACAGATGCATATATTTATTGCCAAGTATTCAACATCCCAATGAGTACCCTCTATTCTATGAGACCTGGTTTTGCCTGCTGCATTTTTGCAAAGACCTTTCATGTAAAGAATACAACCCCTCAAAATGTGTGAGAGATTTCTGTATGTCCTACATATCACTGCTAAAGTTACATTCTCTTAACTTCTTGCAATATTTTCTCTACCCTACATGTCCTATCGATTTTGTCAACCAAGTCCAGAGGTTCTTTCTTCTTCTTTTTTTTTTTTGCTGTATTCTTCACCTCATAGGACCTGGGTAACGGTTTCCCCACCGGTTGCCCCATTCCAGTCTTTCTATTTTCTCAACCAAGAGGTTTTCTATTCCTCTGCCACCCAAGGCTTTCCATGCCATTATTTGATTCCTCTGCATATAACAGCAAAGATTACTCAGTACGTAAGAAATAAGCAAATTCTTCTGCATGGAATGCTCTGTCCTCTCCAACATCTTCATGATCTCCTTTTACAGTCTTGATTTTCACATGAATGCTTTATTTTAATCAAACTGTTTTTCTGCCCTAAACATACCTATCAAACATACTTTCCTCTATATGAAACCCACTTTATCTTCTTTTTCCTCTTCAAATCCTACTCATTTTCCTACTCAAGATTCAGCTCAAATCCCACCTCCTCTGCCAAAGCTTTCTTGTTCACCACAACTTGATCTTCTCTGTTCTTCTCTTAAATCTTAGTTCTTAGTATCAATATTATTTTCATCTTCCATCACCTCTGTTCATCTCTAATGTGCCTCAGCTATGTTGGGCTAATCAACCATTCTCCAAACATACATTATCTTTTCTCAGTCTGTTCTTGCAGCCTGAAATGCCTTCTCTCCTCTTCCCTTATCAGCCATGACCCCTGCTCAAAGGCTTCTTCATTTTTAACTCTTCTTTCCTCTATTCAGATTACCAGGTCTTCCCAGTAATTTGTCCATTACGCTGTTTTTCTTCATCTTATCAAAGTGCTATTTGTTTACATAATTTTTTCCTTATGAAGACTTACAACTATTGAGACCCAGTAGAGCAAATGCTACATCCTTGGTGCATAATCCATCAAATCATATCTCTGGGAGAAGAAATTGTACTGATCACCTCATCCAAATCTCCAGTTTATAACAGGGTAATAAGCCTTCAGACAGGTAGTGACTTGTACAAACTCACAGAGTTCATTTCCACAGGAAGGCCCTATTCCTGTGTCAGTGCTCCAGATAAAACAACGGAGAGACGGTTCCATCCCACAAGGAGCTGACAATTTGGTGATGATATCAGACATTTAATTACTAAGTCATAACTTTATTTTTTAAAAGAAAAATTCTGAACTTCGTGTTGTCTTATATATTTTCTAAAGTTTCCAAAATGCAACAGAAGATTAATTCTATTTGGAGGGACAATAGAGAATTTTTAAATGTTAGCAATAAATTAATTTCCTACTAATTCAAATTTTCAAAGAGATGACCCACGAAAAATGAGCCACCAAGATCATCTGAATCAAATGATATTTGCAATATTATTTTCATTTTGCAAATTTCCCCATGGTCCATAAGTAGTACAAAATTAAACAGAATAAGCAAATGCATCATATTTTCATTTCAAATTAATGTGAATGTTGTTTATTCAGTGCTTGTTTGTTTTGAGAATAAAATAATTCTCATTCATGCCTCCATATTCATGTTTCAGTCCATCTACTCTTTATTTTACAAGAGAGACCATAATGGGAAATGAAAAAAACCCCTTAATTATTTAGTTCTGCCTGTTGTTTATTTTTTCTAAAATGGTTTGGCGAATTTTTACTGCAGTGATAATTATGATTAGGGGACATTCCTTTCTAGAGTCAGAATTAGATAATGGGCCATATGTGCCAACATCAAATTTTTCTTTAAACAGTTTCCTGTTTTGTTTTTTTTCACCACTTTCTTAAAGACTCACTGTATTTTGTTGTATAGTTGTGGATAGTGTCTACACCTGGTATATTATTGGTAATAAAAATTATTCTTATTTCTTTCATAACCATTACAGTAATTTCACATGTCTCAATATATTTCTTATAAATCTTTTTTTAAAATTAATTTATTTTGGCTCTGCTTTGCAGCTTGCAAGATCTTAGTTTCCTGACCAGGGATTGAATTCACACTCTCTGCAGGGAAAGCTCAAAGTCTTAACCTATGGGCCACCAGGGAATTCCCCATATGTCTCAATTTAAATTAAGTAAAATCTATAGTTGTTCATAGAAAAGAAAAAGAATTACCATTAGGCAAATTCAGAATTCAATGAGTTACTGATGATCAAATCCTGTTAGAGCTTAAAGAATCAATTTGATACAATTAAATATAACTTTGCAGTTTCTTCGTCTGGTGGCAGTAAGTGCTATTTCTTTGCAGTAACTTAAATCTGGCACTACTCATATGTCATCATCTCCCTTCAACAGGACCCTAATTTAAGTGGCTGGTAAGAACAGTAGCTTTACTTATTATAATTTAGAAACAAAGCTCTTTAAAAAGATGAGCACCTGATTTCTTTTACTTTAAACTCTTAGTGAACAAACTTTTAAAGGATACTGAATGCAGAATGGGGAGGCTGGTTTCTAAAATACTCAGCAATTGATTTTCGAGTTATTCTAGCTATTCACGCACTAAGGGCTTCCCCGATGGTTCAGCGGTAAAGAATCCACCTGCCAATGCAAGAGACATGGGTCTGATCCCTGGGTGGGGAAGATTCCCCTGAAGGAGGGCATTTCAACCCACTCCAGTATTCTTGCCTGGGACATCCCATGGATAGAGGAGCCTGGCAGGCTTCAGTCCATGCGGTTGCAAAAGGGTTGGACATGACTGAGCACGCACTCATGCATTAAAACTGAAAATTAAATTGATTGATCAATAGTTACTAACATTGCTGGCTTTGGGGTAAGATTTATTAGAACTGAAAACTCTGAACTGGGTTTAGATCTATTTTGATCCTTGGTAAAAGGAATGGGTAATCATCCAAAGTGAATGCTAAAATTATTTGTAAGTGTACATCCCCCCAAGTTGCAAATAAATAGCTCAGAGTTATAGATTTGGGGCAGTTTAGATGATACGTCATAACTTGTCAAGCTCTGAATTGAGCAACAGGTGAGTAAATGGAATCAGAGGGATAATGAAACCTTGATTTTATTTAACCCACCCCAATATTTTTGTTCAGTTGCTCAGTCGTGTCCAACTCTTTACAATCCCATGGACTGCAAGACGCCAGGATTCCCTGTCCATAACCATCGCCCGGAGTTTGCTCAAACTCACGTCCATTGAGTCAGTGATGCCATCCAACCATCTCGTCCTCTGTCATCCCCTTCTCCTCCTGCCTTCACTCTTTCCCAGCATCAAGATCTTTTTTTTTTTTTTTTTTTAATTTTTTTATTAGTTGGAGGCTAATTACTTCACAACATTTCAGTGGGTTTTGTCATACATTGATATGAATCAGCCATAGATTTACACTTATTCCCCATCCCGATCCCCCCTCCCATCTCCCTCTCCACCCGATTCCTCTGGGTCTTCCCAGTGCACCAGGCCCGAGCACTTGTCTCATGCATCCCACCTGGGCTGGGGATCTGTTTCACCATAGATAGTATACATGCTGTTCTTTTGAAACATCCCACCCTCACCTTCTCCCACAGAGTTCAAAAGTCTGTTCTGTATTTCTGTGTCTCTTTTTCTGTTTTGCATATAGGGTTATCGTTACCATCTTTCTAAATTCCATATATATGTGTTAGTATGCTGTAATGTTCTTTATCTTTCTGGCTTACTTCACTCTGTATAAGGGGCTCCAGTTTCATCCATCTCATTAGGACTGGTTCAAATGAATTCTTTTTGACGGCTGAGTAAAATTCCATGGTGTATATGTACCACAGCTTCCTTATCCATTCATCTGCTGATGGGCATCTAGGTTGCTTCCATGTCCTGGCTATTATAAACAGTGCTGCGATGAACATTGGGGTGCATGTGTCTCTTTCAGATCTGGTTTCCTCAGTGTGTATGCCCAGAAGTGGTATTGCTGGGTCATATGGCAGTTCTATTTCCAGTTTTTTAAGAAATCTCCACACTGTTTTCCATAGTGGCTGTACTAGTTTGCATTCCCACCAACAGTGTAAGAGGGTTCCCTTTTCTCCACAGCCTCTCCAGCATTTATTGCTTGTAGACTTTTGGATAGCAGCCATCCTGACTGGTGTGTAATGGTACCTCATTGTGGTTTTGATTTGCATTTCTCTAATAATGAGTGATGTTGAGCACCTTTTCATGTGTTTGTTAGCCATCTGTATGTCTTCTTTGGAGAAATGTCTGTTTAGTTCTTTGGCCCACTTTTTGATTGGGTCATTTATTTTTCTGGAATTGAGCTGCAGGAGTTGCTTGTATATTTTTGAGATTAATCCTTTGTCTGTTTCTTCATTTGCTATTATTTTCTCCCAATCTGACGGCTGTCTTTTCACCTTACTTATAGTTTCTTTTGTAGTGCAAAAGCTTTTAAGTTTCATTAGATCCCATTTGTTTAGTTTTGCTTTTATTTCCAATATTCTGGGAGGTGGGTCATAGAGGATCTTGCTGTGATTTATGTCGGAGAGTGTTTTGCCTATGTTCTCCTCTAGGAGTTTTATAGTTTCTGGTCTTACATTTAGATCTTTAATCCATTTTGAGTTTATTTTTGTGTATGGTGTTAGAAAGTGTTCTAGTTTCATTCTTTTGCAAGTGGTTGACCAGTTTTCCCAGCACCACTTGTTAAAGAGGTTGTCTTTTTTCCATTGTATATCCTTGCCTCCTTTGTCAAAGATAAGGTGTCCATAGGTTCGTGGATTTATCTCTGGGCTTTCTATTCTGTTCCATTGGTCTATATTTCTGTCTTTGTGCCAGTACCACACTGTCTTGATGACTGTGGCTTTGTAGTAGAGTCTGAAGTCAGGCAGGTTGATTCCTCCAGTTCCATTCTTCTTTTTCAAGATTACTTTGGCTATTCGAGGTTTTTTGTATTTCCATACAAATTGTGAAATTCTTTGGTCTAGTTCTGTGAAAAATACCGTTGGTAGCTTGATAGGGATTGCATTGAATCTATAGATTGCTTTGGGTAGAATAGCCATTTTGACAATATTGATTCTTCCAATCCATGAACACGGTATGTTTCTCCATCTGTTTGTGTCCTCTTTGATTTCTTTCATCAGTGTTTTATAGTTTTCTATGTATAGGTCTTTTGTTTCTTTAGGTAGATATACTCCTAAGTATTTTATTCTTTTTGTTGCAATGGTGAATGGTATTGTTTCCTTAATTTCTCTTTCTGTTTTTTCATTGTTAGTATATAGGAATGCAAGGGATTTCTGTGTGTTAATTTTATATCCTGCAACTTTACTATATTCATTGATTAGTTCTAGTAATTTTCTGGTAGAGTCTTTAGGGTTTTCTATATAGAGGATCATGTCATCTGCAAACAGTGAGAGTTTCACTTCTTCTTTTCCTATCTGGATTCCTTTTACTTCTTTTTCTGCTCTGATTGCTGTGGCCAAAACTTCCAACACTATGTTGAACAGTAGTGGTGAGAGTGGGCACCCTTGTCTTGTTCCTGATTTCAGGGGAAATGCTTTCAATTTTTCACCATTGAGGGTGATGCTTGCTGTGGGTTTGTCATATATAGCTTTTATTATGTTGAGGTATGTTCCTTCTATTCCTGCTTTTTGGAGAGTTTTAATCATAAATGAGTGTTGAATTTTGTCAAAGGCTTTCTCTGCATCTATTGAGATAATCATATGGTTTTTATCTTTCAATTTGTTAATGTGGTGTATTGCATTGATTGATTTGTGGATATTAAAGAATCCTTGCATTCCTGGGATAAAGCCCACTTGGTCGTGGTGTATGATTTTTTTAATATGTTGTTGGATTCTGTTTGCTAGAATTTTGTTAAGGATTTTTGCATCTATGTTCATCAGTGATATTGGCCTGTAGTTTTCTTTTTTTGTGGCATCTTTGTCAGGTTTTGGAATTAGGGTGATGGTGGCCTCATAGAATGAGTTTGGAAGTTTACCTTCTTCTGCAATTTTCTGGAAGAGTTTGAGTAAGGTAGGTGTTAGCTCTTCTCTAAATTTTTGGTAGAATTCAGCTGTGAAGCCATCTGGTCCTGGGCTTTTGTTTGCTGGAAGATTTTTGATTACAGTTTCGATTTCCTTGCCTGTGATGGGTCTGTTAAGATCTTCTATTTCTTCCTGGTTCAGTTTTGGAAAGTTATACTTTTCTAAGAATTTGTCCATTTCATCCAAGTTGTCCATTTTATTGGCATAGAGCTGCTGGTAGTAGTCTCTTATGATCCTTTGTATTTCAGTGTTGTCTGTTGTGATCTCTCCATTTTCATTTCTAATTTTGTTAATTTGGTTCTTCTCTCTTTGTTTCTTAATGAGTCTTGCTAATGGTTTGTCAATTTTGTTTATTTTTTCAAAAAACCAGCTTTTAGCTTTGTTGATTTTTGCTATGGTCTCTTTAGTTTCTATTGCATTTATTTCTGCCTTAATTTTTAAGATTTCTTTCCTTCTGCTAACCCTGGGGTTCTTCATTTCTTCCTTCTCTAATTGCTTTAGGTGTAGAGTTAGGTTATTTATTTGGCTTTTTTCTTGTTTCTTGATGTAAGCCTGTAATGCTATGAACCTTCCCCTTAGCACTGCTTTTACAGTGTCCCATAGGTTTTGGGTTGTTGTGTTTTCATTTTCATTCATTTCTATACATATTTTGATTTCTTTTTTGATTTCTTCTATGATTTGTTGGTTATTCAGAAGCGTGTTATTTAGCCTCCAGGTGTTTGAATTTTTAACAATTTTTTTCCTGTAGTTGAGATCTAATCTTACTGCACTGTGGTCAGAAAAGATGACTGGAATGATTTCAATTTTTTTTAATTTTCCAAGACTAGATTTATGGCCCAGGATGTGATCTATTCTGGAGAAGGTTCCGTGTGCACTTGAGAAAAAGGTGAAGTTGCTTGTTTTAGGGTGAAATGTCCTATAGATATCAATTAGGTCTAGCTGGTCCATTGTGTCATTTAAAGTTTGTGTTTCCTTGTTAATTTTCTGTTTGGTTGATCTATCCATAGTTGTGAGTGGGGTATTAAAGTCTCCCACTATTATTCTGTTACTATTAATTTCCTCTTTCATACTCGTTAGTGTTTGCCGTACATATTGCGGTGCTCCTATGTTGGATATAATTGTTATATCTTCTTCTTGGATTGATCCTTTGATCATTATGTAGTGTCCTTCTTTGTCTCTTTTCACAGCTTTTATTTGAAAGTCTATTTTATCTGATATGAGTATTGCAACTCCTGCTTTCTTTTGGTCTCCATTTGCATGAAATATTTTTTTCCAGCCCTTCACTTTTAGTCTGTATGTGTCTCTTGTTTTGAGGTGGGTCTCTTGTAGACAGCATATATGGGGGTCTTGTTTTTGTATCCATTCAGCCAATCTTTGTCTTTTGGTTGGGGCATTCAACCCATTTACATTTAAGGTAATTATTGATAGGTGTGGTCCCGTTGCCATTTACTTTGTTGTTTTGGGTTCACGTTTATACAACCTTTCTGCATTTCCTGTCTAGAGAAGATCCTTTAGCATTTGTTGAAGAGCTGGTTTGGTGGTGCTGAATTCTCTCAGCTTTTGCTTATCTGTAAAGCTTTTGAGTTCTCCTTCATATCTGAATGAGATCCTTGCTGGATACAGTAATCTAGGTTGTAGGTTATTCTCTTTCATTACTTTCAGGACGTCCTGCCATTCCCTTCTGGCCTGGAGGGTTTCTATTGATAGGTCAGCTGTTATCCTTATGGGAATCCCTTTGTGTGTTATTTGTTGTTTTTCCCTTGCTGCTTTTAATATTTGTTCTTTGTGTTTGATCTTTGTTAGTTTGATTAATATGTGTCTTGGGGTGTTTCGCCTTGGGTTTATCCTGTTTGGGACTCTCTGGGTTTCTTGGACTTGAGTGGCTATTTCCTTCCCCATTTTAGGGAAGTTTTCAGCTATTATCTCCTCGAGTATTTTCTCATGGCCTTTCTTTTTGTCTTCTTCTTCTGGAACTCCCATGATTCGAATGTTGGGGCGTTTCACAGTGTCCCAGAGGTCCCTGAGGTTGTCCTCATTTCTTTTGATCCTTTTTTCTTTTTTCCTCTCTGCTTCATTTATTTCCACCATTTTATCTTCTACCTCACTTATCCTATCTTCTGCCTCCGTTATTCTACTCTTGGTTCCCTCCAAAGTGTTTTTGATCTCATTCATTGCATTGTTCATTTTTAATTGACTCTTTTTTATTTCTTCTAGGTCTTTATTAAACAATTCTTGTATCTTTTCAATCTTTGTCTCCAGGCTATTTATCTGTAACTCCATTTTGTTTTCAAGATTTTGGATCATTTTTATTATCATTATTCTAAATTCAAGATCTTTTTCAATGAGTTGGCTCTTCGAATCAGGTGGCCAAAGGACTAGAGCTTCAGCTTGAGCATCAGTCCTTCCAATGAATATTCAAGGTTCATTTCTTTTAGAATTGACTGGTTTGATCTTCTTGTAGTCCAAGGGACTCTCAAGAGTCTTCTCCAGCACCACAGTTCAAAAGCATCAATTCTTCGACGCTCAACCTTTTTTGTGGTCCAACTCTCACATCCCATACATGACTACTGTAAAAACCATAGCTTTGACTAGATGGACCTTTGTTGGCAAAGTAATGTCTCTGCTTTTTAATGTGCTATCTAGGTTGGTCATAGCTTTTCTTCCAAGGAGCAAGCGTCCTTTAATTTCATGGCTGCAGTCACCATCTGCAGTGATTTTTGGAGCACAAGAAAATAAAGTCTGTCACTTTATTTTCACTTTTTAACCCACCCCAATAATTTAGGACAATTTGTTAGTTTCATTCTCTCTGCTCATTTTTTTTTTTTTTTTGGTGGTGGAAGAGCATTGGTTTTCTTAACTTTAGTTAACAGTGGATTAGATGATTCAGTACAACTGGTACAAATGATCAAATGGTCCTATTTCACAAGTGGGGACTAGGCCAGCAATAATTTCACTGCCTGTAGATGTTTAGTTGAACACAATCCTTATACATACAATTGATTAAAGAGCCAAAGAAAACTGGAACCCCTTTCATTATAGAAAAATGCAGCCACACACTAACCCAGAAGCTAGACTTTGACACTGAATAAAGCGGCAGAAGCAGCAGCAAACATCTCCATCCTTCTTGCATTTTTTTAAAACTTTGACTCACAAAATATCTGCAATCATTCTTTAATCCACAATACATTTTAACTATTTTTAATCTACAATAAATGTTTACAAATTAGTACCCCTGGAGGTGTGATTGTTTGAATTCCTTAAGATCAAGTAAACTAACTAAATAAATAAACTAAACTTCTCTTTCTCTTTCCTGAGCAGATTAAGTCGAGCTAAACTGGAAAATGGGTTTAAAATGCCACCTGTACTTGAATACATCTCTGATAAGAAAGTTGTGGCAGTTCATAGGTTTTTGGTTTTTGGTTTGTTTGTTTGACTCAGTGATCTCTCCTGCAGTCTGTTTTGTCTGTAGCAGCTGACAGTATCTCAGGGCACCTGGCTTTGTTAGATGGATTAGAATCTCCAACTTAGCCATTTGCTTGCAAGATGGCTACTTTCCCACCTCCTCCTCTCTCCTTCTTTCTCCCTTTTTTTTCCTTTCTAATGATGTTACATTTGTCCAGCAGATGATGTAGAGCAAGCGGCGGAGGATGAACGGCTGGGCTCCATTGCTCCTCTCTTGGCAAGCGCTCACACTTCACACCAGCCCTCCTCGGCACCATTAATATTATATATAGATACCCTTGTCACCGATTTACCTTTGGCGATCCAAAATCAGGACGGCAGGGTGGAGGGTGTGTGAGGAGGGGGTGGAGGAAAGCCAGTTGATTTATTGTGGTGAATGTTAGGGGAATAAAAAGGAGGTGATCAAATTTATATGAATGTCTTGACCTGTCTTCTTCAAAACCGCTTTTTGCTCATTTCAGTGCTTAAGCATTTTGTTGCCTGAAGCTAGAAAGCAGAAAGAAAGAGAAAGAATGAAAAAAAAAAATTAAGCACTGCGTTGTTTTGTTATTTATTTATTCTCTTTATGTACTGGAAATGTTCAAGTTATCATCCATGTGTGAGCTTCAGGAGGGAATATGGAGATGGATTGTTTCTTTAGACTGATAGGCTCCTGGTCTCCCTGTCCTGGTGCAAGCTGGCAGTAGATGAAGGCCTGAGAGTTTGTAGGCAGGGGTCTGAACCAACTGGCAAATATCATCTATCCCAGCTAATCTCCTTTAACCCAATCCAGAAAGGCTTCCTAGTAGATGAAAAGCATTTTATTAAACATGGTTCCTGTTCTGAAGGTCAAGAGGAAGATATACTGTCTCAAGTACAGCGATAACATTTGCACGATCCTCCAAATTTCAGGCATGTTTGCTGTGGGTGGGTTGCCAATTTTTCAAACAAAATGAGAAGTAATTTCTCTTCAACTTATTTTTATCCTAAACTAAGGTCGTTAGCAAGGTTCGGAAGTTCTTTTCTATGTTTCTTGTGTGCGTGTGTGTGTCTTTTAGTAAATTTACTATTCATTCTGTGAAGTTTTGTCAACCCTAGGACTCAGAACTTCTGTTTCCCAGGGTGATACTAACCAATCCCCTTTAACTCATTTTGGACACTAATTGGAGAAAGTCTTTAATTGCAGTCTTCCTGCCTCATGCAGTGGCAAGAATTTCTGAATCCGCCAATATGTCCGTATTCAAGATTTGTTATTGAAACCGGTTGCTTAGTCAAAGAACATAATGAGACTTCCTTTCCATTTGTTCAAAGTATTCTTTAAAAATTTGTGTGACAGCTTTCTAAAGTACTTTTCATATTTATTCCCTTTCCACAGAGACTCTCTATAGAATCAGAATCATTACACAACAGGTATACACAATAGAACCACTGACTAAACAGAGACATCGGTTGAATGAAAAGTAGAGAGTGAGGAGGTCATGACTGAAAGTTCTACCTATTTACAGATCAAAATCGTATTTACATTCAGAAAAGCTTGGTGCTTGTAGCTTGAGATCTAAGAAAATTTTACTTGTGTTATATTTGCATTTAACACTTTGCATTTATTGAGGGTCAATTATATGCAGACCTCAGGTGCTGGTATTAGACTAACTCCTAATTTCACTAGTTAAATCTCTGCTCCTTTGTTCTAAGCCTTGTTGTGGTACCTTGGCTACATCCCCTTGCCCTAGCATCTATTCCCTTTTGTAAGTTAAAGCACAGATTGTAGGCATTTATGACACGTGTATTTAAAGTAATATTTCTGAGTCCTTTATATTTTTGTGGATGAGTATGATTAATAAAAACTGTAGATTACCATGAATCTTTCTGAGACTGGAATGATAATTTTCACTAGCCATTCCTGTTTCAAAAGCTGCCTTGAAGGTTGAGACTTTTCTCCAAAGTCTGTGCTCCACTTCTAAAATGGGGGGAGGGATAAATTGGGAGTCTGGGATTGATGTATACATACTGCTGTGTTTAAAATAGAAAACCAACAAGGACCCACTATATAACACAGTGAAATCTGCTCAATAGTCTGTAATAGCCAAACTGGGAAATATATTTGAAAAAGAAGAGATACACATATATATATAACTGAGTCTCATGGCTGTACAATCAGTTTGCTGAAACTAACACAACATGGTTAATCAACTAAACTCTAATATAGAATAAAAATGAAAAATAAATAAAAAAACATTCTTAAGGGAAATAAGTTAAATGAATAAATAAAAGCTGCATGCGGGACTTCCCTGTTCATGGTTTGATTTTTGCAGTAGGCGACTCTGACCCATTATTTGAAGATATGCTCTAGGGCTTTCTAAACCTGACTGCTTTATCCTTCCTTCACAGAGGGGAATGGTGCGCCACCAAGATTCCTGAGGCTGACTGTGTCTACGGGGGGCAGGTAGTGCTGGGCCACCTTCAGGGAATGCCAGGTATTTAATGCAATCGATTTGATTCCCTCTTGGTTTGCAGCTGGGCTTCTGCAGACCTACCAATGATGGGATGTTTTCAGTGCCCTTAGACCCAGGCAAGAGGGCCCTGTGTTTGCTTCTTAGTATGCACAGGAGCGCTCAGTCGTTCAGTTGCATCCTCCTCTTTGCAACCCCACAGACTGTAGCCCTCCAGGCTTTTCTGTCCACAGGACTTCCCAGGCAAGAATACTGGAGTGGGTTGCCTTTTCCTACTCCAGGGGATCTTCCTGACCCAGGGACGAAACCCACATCTCCTGTGTCTCCTGAATTAGCAGAAAGATTCACCACCACTGTAGCCACCTGGAAAGCGCCTGCATCTTGGCACATCGCAAACACTGAAATACAAGAACAATTTTATTTTTCCTAAGAAAATTTTTTGAAGGATCTGTAACTCACTGAGCAAATGGGCATTACAGATGGAGTGCCTTCTAAAGGAACAGGTACTTGGTGCCCCAGGTCAGAGCACAGAGCTAAGAGCATACAAGTGTCCACGCGGGAGAAGAGCCTGCCCTTGTGCTGGCTCGCCGGAGACAGAGAGGCTGATTTTGCTTAAACTGGGCTTCTCTAATTTCAAGGTGGGTGTCTAGACAGATATTTGGAACTGCCTGAGAATCTTGACTGAGAAAAATACGGGGCGGGGGACGTATTCCTCCCAGCCCCCTCAAAGAGTTGGGTCTGGTCACTGTCCACTCTGCTTGGGCTGCTCCCTGCCCAGGTGCTATGGTCCAGGTCTTGCTCCAACAGATCCTTGGTTCCATCAGGCTAGCAGCCAGTGGAGCAGTGTCCCAAGGACACAGCCTTGGAGTGTGCTAAGCTCCCCAGGGTGGGAGCATCCAGGTGGGAAAGTGGGCAAGGCCTTGGGCAGAGCTTGAGTTATAACATTTAAACAGAAGATCTATCTGGGATGTGAGCCTCCACCTCTCCTACTGCTTTGGGCCACTTTTTAATTGTTTCTAATTTTAAAGAATAATTTTATGCATTTGCTTTTTACTATGCTAGGTCTTTGTTGCTGCGAGGGCTTTTTTCTAGTTGCAGTGAGGGGACTACTCTCTAGTTGTGGTTCTCAGGCTTCTCCTTGTAGCTCAGTTGGTAAAGAATCTGCTTGCAACGCAGGAGACCTGACTTCGATCCCTGGGTGGGGAAGATCCCCCTGGAGAAGGAAATGGCAACCCACTCCAGTATTCTTGCCTAGAGACTCTCATGGACAGAGGAGCCTGGCGGGCTATAGTCCATAGGGTTGCAAGAGTCAGACACAACTGAGTGACTAAACGACCACCAATGTTGCAGTGAGTGGGCTCTAGAGCCTGGGCCTCCATAATTGTGGCTCCTGGGCTTTAGGGCACAGACTCAGTAGCTGTGGCCCATGAGCTTAGTTGCCCCTCAGCACGTGGGATCTTCCCGGACCAGGGGTTGAGCCCATGTCTCTTGCTTTGGCAGGTGGATTCTTTAACACTGAGCCAGCAGGAAGCCACCACAGATTTTAGAGGTGATCTTGAACTTTCTCAACCCCATCTGGATGCTGATTTTTCTGTCTTTGAGAATAACCTTGCAATCTTTCTCTCTTCATGTCCTTGATTTCACTTTGCATTTGCATCTTTTATCTTCTCATGTGGGACCTCCATGTTTCTGACCCAATCTTCCTGTGCTTAATGGTTTAATATTGCCTATGCACTGCTTCCTGTCCTGGCCTAGGAATTGCACACTACGTACCCACTCTAAACAGTTTAGCTAGAGGAATCTACAATCCCCTTACTGCAGTTAACTTCACATGAGTATTTTTCTGGAATGAATGGGATGGCAGGCCAGAATTCAGCAAAAAAGAAAGAAAGAAAAAAGGCAGTCCCTAGCAGGATGGTTTCTTCAACTTCAGCCACATGTTTTTGTTGTAATGGTTGATAACATTAATAGCAGTTCCTGAATCATTCTTCAGGTACCAGAGTAGAACTTGGCTCAGGCCACCCTAACACTTAGAAGTTGAATGCTAAATGGCAGTGTAATGTTAGGGGCACTATTCAATTTACATTAAGCTGTCCTTGTTCGGTGGCTGTTCAATGGGGGTTCCCTGGGTGATTGTAAATGCAGGCAGCTAATGGTGCTGGCAACTTAGCCAACATTTTTGCTGTGGGAACAAAAGTTGCACTTGCAAACTGTTCACATTGACAGTAATCCACTTACTTCACAAAATCATTGCAAATTAAGTCAATAGGTCTTCAGACAAAATGAGTTAAGAGTCAATATAAAGAAACACCACCATTTCCCCCTGTTTATCACTTTTTTTTTCAATATGGGGATCAAATCTGTTGTCTCCCTAAAGACTAGAGAAAGGACATTAATCAAATTTCCTCAACTTTTTAACAAATCTTCAAACAAGCCTCACAACTTGTAAATGACGGTGGAGGCTTTCAGTCACAGATTGAGCTTTCACTGAAGCATCAGAACCTCAAAGCTTATGTTCGAGTTCTCCGGAAGTGCTACTTGTTAAGAAAAACTTGTTAAGGTTGTTGCCCAGCAAAGAACACCTTCTCTGAAAAATTATCTTAGGGCTAAAGAGAGCAGCTATTAGGTTGGTTGTTTGGGGTGGGGGGTGCGGATAGGAGGGTATATCTACTTACTTACCTATCTATCTCAGATGGTTGTTGCTTGCTTTCTATTTCCTAGCGTTTCTTTAGCACAGGTAGCATTACTTCAGGGGCAGCTAGTATTATAGTCAGATCACAATTTACTATTGACTCTGCTGTTCCCTAATGGCTCAGACTGAAAAGAATCTGCCTGCAATGCGGCAGACCTGGGTTTGATCCCTGGGCTGGGAAGATCCCTTGGAGAAAGGAATGGCTACCCACTCCAGTATTCTTGCCTGGAGAATCTCATTGGACAGAGGAGCCTGGCAGGCTACAGTCCATGGGATTGCAAAGAGTCAGACACGACTGAGTGATGTTCACTTTCTTTCCGATTTTCCCTAGACATGTGAACTGGGCATTCTCTTTGCCTCCTCTAAATTATGATCTTTCATTTCTAAACTAGAGATGATAGAATTTTCTTCATAAGGATGCTGAGAAGAATAAATGAGATCATTTGGGCTCAGCATGACAGAGAGCAAAATATATTAGAGGTAAGAAAATGATGAAGAAAGGTAGGTGGTGATGAAGAAAGTTCTAAGAGAGTACAGTAAGTCACCTACGTACAAATCTTCAAGTTGCAAACTTTCAAAGACACAAGCGTGCATTTCATCAGCGCCAGGTGTAAGCGAAACTGCAGCGTGCCCTCCGTCTCCTATCGCTGACGATCCTCCCCTCTACCGTCTCCCACCTCCTCTTTCCTCCAGTCAGCAGCTCTTCTAGCCCGTTCACTCGATGCCAGCCTCTCTATGCCATCTGTTGTACCATTCTGCTCTGCTGTACTTTTCAAGGTACTGTACTGTCAGGTTAAAAATGTTTTCTTTAGTTTTTGTATGTTTGGTTTTTTATGTATTATTTATGTGAAAAGTATAATAAACCTACTATAGCACAGGACTATATAACAGATCGTGTTAGTTGGGTTCCTGGGCTATTTGTTGAACTTACAAACTCACTCTTGGAGGAGAACTCATTTGTACGTCGGGGACTTACTGTATTGGTGCTCCTAAACCTTCTTCTCAGCTATGTTACTACAGATCATGGTCTATATGCTGTGGTCTTAATCTTATTCAATTCTCGTCACCAATGTGTCCCAGTTTAATATAACATGTATACTGAAAGAGATCTTATGGGCTGTCTATCAGGAATTTACCTTATGCCGATATGATTTCTTCTAGGGGAATATCACACATAAATACTCTCTTTATAGACAAGGGCAAAGACCCGGTCTGTCCTGCTCACTTCTAAATGCTTGGCACACAGATCAGTGCCTGGCATATGCTCAATAAATGTTTGTTACAAGAAATGAAAGATGCAAAAAAAAAAAAAAGAAATGAAAGATGCATAGACAATTTTGAGATGGGAGTATGGTTTAAAAGGCAGACAAAGCTACTGAAATTGGGAAATTTCCATCCTTGCATTATGCCCTTCAGTTGGGACTGGCAACTTTTGTTATTTGTTCAAAAAAAGCAGTAATACTTTATAACATATAGGTCATTCTAAATGCATACATCTCACATTTAAAATAGAAAGAGGGAAAAAAGTCAACATGTCATAATAGGATATGAATTTAGTTGTGCTTGATATATCAAGTAATTATTGTTAATGTGATTAGAGATAAATTAATTTCCTTCAAGTTTTGTTTATAATTTTTATAAATGTCTTTTAATGTTTTAAATGTTAATTTTGTTATGAAGTCAGTATATTTAGATTAGGGAATTAAACTGAATTAATTTCAATGCCCAAGATTCTTTATTGCCAGTCACAGTAGAAGTCTCCTCTTGCCCACTTTATAATCAGCCATAATTACAGGTTATAACATGTTTATTTATTTATTTAAAGCTTTTTGTATTTTGAAGTATAAAACAATGCAAGGAATATATAAACTTGTGGCCAAGAAAAATAAAAACACACTGTGGTCACAAAAGTTACTCGTAGAGGTAACTAGGACATTATCTGTCTACCTACAGAAACAGATTCCTGAGGCTAAATGGATCTATCAGTAAAGAAAGATACATGTTTAAGTTGCAATATTATAATGCTATATATAAAAGAAAATAAGGAAATGATTTGTCAACCTGCATTGATGGCCATTTCTATTTCTTTGTTAAGCTACTGTGAAATTGGAGAACAGCTTTTTCAGTTCCTTTTCGGTGTTCCAAAGGTGAATGGCCACAGTCAGAAAAGGAAAAAGGGATTCTGAGAGATGGGAAGTATGGGAAGGAGATAGAATAATTGATGGAATTCATAGGAGAGGGAAAGAATCCTAATTGTATTAAGAACACAGCCAAATCAATGATCTCAAACAACAAAGTCATCTTACCCTCTAACACAGACAAAAGAATGGAAGGAGACATAGACATATTTGTTATGGAAAAGAAGGAAAATGAGAAAATTCTCAAGTGACTTTGTTCTCTTTGCTTGAAAGTTTCAATCAAGTTAATAAAGTTCATAGTAGCTTCTGTGGAGCACTGGGCAGGGGGAGATGCAGGGGGAGTTGAAAATTTTAGAATTTATTTTGTAGATGCAGCCTTCATTGTTGTTTTTAGCCACTAAGTCATTTTTGACTCTGAGACCCCATGAACTATATAGCCCACCAGGCTTCTCTGTCCATGGGATGTTCCAGGCAAGAATACTGGAGTGGGTTGCCATTTCCTTCTCCAGGGGATCTTCCTGACCCAGGGATTGAACCTGCATCTCCTGCATTGGCAGCCGATTCTTTACTGCTGAGCCACCAGGATGCAGCTTGAAAGTGAAAGTGAAAGTTGCTCAGTCGCTTCCAATTCGTTTTGAATCCATGGACTGTAACCTCTGTCCATGGAATTCTCCAGGCAGGAATACTGGAGTGGGTTGCCATTTCCTTCTCCATGGGATCTGTTCAACCCAGGGATCAAACTGGTGTCTCCCACATTGTAGGCAGACGCTTTAGCATCTGAGCTACCAGCGATGAAGCCTAGTTTAATGCAGTTAGCTCAAAGAGGACCCAACCTGTGCAATTCCAAACTTTACCAGTAATCTGTAATGGATCCAAATGAAAGGACAAGAAAATTTGAGTTAGATGAATCCATGTATAGGGATGGGACAACTTTAGCGTAATAAATTGGGAGTAATCTAAAGTGCTGGTGATAAGAGAGTTGAAATGGTGTCTGGTAGCCAAATTAGGAGAGAAAATAAAAGTAGGAAGGACTTGGAGAATCTGAGAACCATGATAGTTAAATGACTGGAGAACAAAGAGTCTGTTCAGTGGAAATATGGCAAGGTACCTGGTAAAAACAACCTGCTGTTGGTTAAAAAAAAAAAAAAGGTCAATTCCAGGATTTGTAATCATGGGAGTGGGTGGCTGACCTATGGATGAAACAACTGCTAGAGTGGGGATCTCCTATTTATTCCCTCGCTCCACTGGAGACAATGCTTGGGGTTAAGAGCTTGGTGACAGAGGAGATGGTGAGAAGCCATCCTTCAAACTCATTATTTCAGTTTTAGATTTTATCTTTCCATAAATGTTTATTTCTGTAGAATAAATAGAGCTACACTTACATTCACAATTTGTGCTCTTGGATCACATACTATCGTGTCCCATGTTTTCTTTCTCATGTACCAGAAAAATACGTTGGGATGTTGAGGGTCATTTTATGCTATGGAAAAAGTGCTAGTTTACCTACATGCTACCTACTACCCCATATTCATGTAAGGTCACTGGATGATTCCACCGTTTTAAGCTTCTTGAAGGCAGAATCTGTCTTATTTTCTATGTTCTTGACACAGACTCTCTGACACTTAGGAAATAGTTGATTCATTTTCAAAAACTTTATTGAGGTACACTTGATTTACAATGTTGTGTTAATTCCTGCTGTATAGCAAAATGACTCAGCCATACACACACATACTCTTCTTCATATTCTCCTCCATCATGATCCATCACCAGATATTGAATATAGCTCACTGTGCTATATAGTAGGACCTTGCTGTTTATCCATCCTATATATAACAGTTTGCATCTGCTAATCCCAAACTCCCAATCCTTCCCTCCCGTACCCTTCCCCTTGACAACCATAAGTATGTTCTCTATCTCTGTGAATTTGTTTCTGTTTCATTGATATGTTCATTTGTGTCATATTTTAGATTTCTGATAAATTGTTGATGAAGAAAACATGGAATGAATGGATTAATTAAGGTCAACAGCATGGATGGAACAGAAAAGAAAACTAAACCAAGTTTGGAGAAAGTGGAGAAATGAAGATGGAACTCAGTGGATGACATGCAGATGGGAAAAAAGTGGTCTAGTTAAGTGACTTGAACATCAAATGAGGGAGTGTTATTGAATTCTATTTGTGGAAGGAGCAATGGGAAATGAAAAGAATTCAGGTGTTTCCCTTTAGTTCTGGGGACAGGGCACAAACAGTAACTAGAAAAGGTGGTAATAGAAGAGCCCCCATCAAAGAAATCTATTGATATAAACAGCATGGAAGTCCTTCAAGGAGAAATGATTCATGGTAACGCTATGCACCTCTTGAAAGAATGTGACATTTTCCTTGGTGCCTGGCAAAGTGTATATTTTAAAGTTTGCTTGAGTGTGGCTTTGATCTTTCAAGAAGTCTAAAGGAAGATTAACGCTTGTTTACTAAATATTTCTGATAGAATTAATTTTTCAATCTTGTTCTTTATATTGCTGCAGTCTGCATAGCTTGATTTAAAATTCTGGTCTCATGTGGCTAACTCCAAAGTACAATTTTGATTAATCAGAGAATTGGTTTAATCATTTGTTGCAAGAAATCATAAATTACTGCAGCTGAAGATTTCTATGACTGTCTCTTGAGCCAGGTATATTTTGGCCTGCTTCTAAATATTTGATACCTGTACCATGTGATCATGTTCAAATAGGACTGAATTATATATAAGCTCTGAAATGAAAAATAAAACAGTGGTATGGAGATTAGAAACAGGAAAACATATGAATTATATTAGGTTGTTATTGTCTTACCAAATGAAAGAAGGATAAAATGCACAATCATGGCAAATGCCAGAAGACTGGTTCATACATGGGTGAAACTAAGAGATTTTATAAAGTGCAAAAGTGAAATGTAGAAAGTTCACAAATCATTGGCCTGCGACTCTTCAAATTCTGAATTTTTGCCTATAAATATCCACCACGCAAGACAGACACCGTTCTCCCATTATTATCATATTCTGTCCAACAAGATAGGTTATTAACTATTTATTGTAGTCTAATGCCAACCACCATAAAAATGGGTACAGTTGTAAGTGTAATATAACATCAAACAAGTTAAACAGCAGAACTAAAGTCTTGCCTTATAAGATATTCATAAAACAGGCTTCATTTTTTCTAACTAATGAGACAGCTGGTAAAACTCACTACAGTTCCTGACTGTGGGTTCCTCAAATCCACGGCCTCAAATTTCTGGGACTTTAAGAAGAGATTCAGAGTTCCTAAGAAAGTGGAATAAGCCATTTTTATTTTTGAAGGGAAGTTTCACCCAAATAAATTTTAACTGTCAGATCCCAGTGACATGCAGCAAAAATGAATACCAAACTCATGTTATATATCACGGACCTTTTTATGAAGAATTTTGTTTCCTGTGATGGGTCAGATTTGTAGAAGGAAAGGACAGGAAATCAATGCTAAGAGGAAGAAATGCAATAAAAGTTGGCTTTGTCTTAAGCATGTTGTTTCCTTCCATTGAATCTTGGCATCAATAGATTTTGTTTCTTTCTATC
Source organism: Cervus elaphus (assembly GCF_910594005.1). Lineage (NCBI taxonomy): Eukaryota > Metazoa > Chordata > Mammalia > Artiodactyla > Cervidae > Cervus > Cervus elaphus. The sequence goes on along the minus strand of NC_057828.1, from coordinate 23,753,344 downwards.
TCATCACTGCAAATAGACTCTTCCTGTTGCTTCTGTGCCCCAGAAATACCCCAGCCTTGGAGGCTCTCACCAACATTTCAGAAGAATCTCTGGTTCACTTCTTTCTAAACTCACTCTGGGTATTGACTAGTGGCTTAGCTGGTGGCTCAGTCGGTAAAGAATCTGCCTGTAATGCAGGAGACCAGTGTTCGGTCCCTGGATTGGGAAGATCCCCTAGAGAAGGAAATGGCAACCCACTCCAGTATTCTTGCCTGGAGAATCCCATGGACAGAGGAGCCTGGTGGGCTAGAGTCTATGGGTTGCAAGAGTTGGACACAACTTAGCAACTAAACCACCAGCACCACGTGGTTCAGATCTAGGCTTGTGGGGGGCAATCTGCCCCCTTGGGGACACTTTGGATATCACAGTGATAGGCAGGAGATGCCACTAGCATGTCATCGTTCAGCCCAAGGAGGTTAGATGTAGTCTACGTGGGTTGTTTATGCGTATGCTTTTTGCTTAAGTCCTTGACTATATTATTATTATTACTATTATTATTTTGGCTGTGCCGAGTCTTAGTTGTGGCATAAGGGATATGTAGTTGCGACATGGGAACTCAGCTATAGCATGTGGGCTCTAGTTCCCTGACCAGGGATTGAACCTAAGCCCCCTGCATTGGGAGAGAGGAGTCTTAGCCATTGGACCCCAGGGAAGTCTTGACCCTATACTACTCATTTTTGTTCCTCCAGCACCCAACTCAACAAATATTCCTTGAATGAATGAAGAAGTGAATGAATGAGAAAAATAAGAAGTGTGTGTTGCACTATAGATGATGTTTAATGGGATTAATATTTTCTTAGATTTATTCTACTTTAAATAAAAGATTTAAGGGATCCTTTTGCACTTAAGATGTAGAGGAGTTACAAATATGTGAAGGGATAGGGAACACTTTTTTTTCAAACAACCTCTAAGATTTAGCTACTTCAAGAATCATGGACTCTTTGACAGTTTTTGCAGCGAATGAAAATGGCCCAGGAAATGATTAGCTAACAAAAATCAAGAGGCTCTTCGATCCCTGCTTTTGAGAAAACCTGTTTTCTTATATGAGGACTATCAGAATTTGCTTCCATGACCTGAGACAGGAACATGTTCAGAATCTTAAAAGCAACTTGAAAGAAAACCTTTCTGGAAGCCTATTTCTGTCAGAATGCTGTAATTTCCTTTAGAAACTCCAGCTGTTGCACAGCACGCAGTTAAATTAAGTGTAAGCACTGTTAAATAGGAGGTAACCATTAGAATATTAAAAAAAAATATGACTAGCATCCAATGTTTTAATCAAATAATTTGCTAATCACTCAGTGTGGTGTAGTCTCCCAATCAGCCTCTTGGTTAACTCCATCCTCACTGTTTCCATTCCTTCTCCTCCTCCTGTCCCTCCTCCTCTCTGCAGCCCCTAGCCCCTTATGTCTCTTTGCAGAGTTCCTGGGAGCCCATTAAGGAGTGCTTTAATCCAAGAGGATCTAGATGATCAAGAAAAATTAAGCTCCTAATAACAGCAAAATCGGAAGAAATTTGGACAAAATGACTCTCCGCATCACAGATTTTGTTTACTAGTGGGTAATTAATTCTTCACATATGTTGGGAACATCTGTCGCCGTGACCTGCCATCGGATCTGCGAAATGACTGCTGTGCAGTTTCCCCGTAGGTCATTAGCAGAGCTCTGAAAGGAACCGCCTTCCCCCTGCCCTCAGTCCGGGCAACTTTCTCTGAACTGGGAGGTTCTCCATCTAAGTTCCTCGGAGTGGAGATGGCCTCCACCACTTTTCCTCTGTCCCCCGGTGGGCATCTCTGGCCACCTCTGGTGCTCCCCCAACTAGGTGGGAAGCAATCAGAAAGCAGCTACCTGGTCAGAGGGAAAAAGAAACGGGTGCCCTGGGCGCTGGAGGAAGGCTTTCTAGGCTGTCTGGCTGGCTCCATGGAGGCAAACATCATCGAACACAGCTGAATGGGAGCCAGCAGAAATCTGGATGTTTCTGACTTGTGACTTCCCAGTCTAATTGGTGAGAAATTGGCCTCAGATTTCTAGGGTACCGTTGCCAAGAGACCTTGCCTTAATAGAAACTAAAGATGGCAAAGATTGGCTGGGAAGAGGCTTTGGCAGGTACTAAGAAATGCCAGTCTTTGGTTGGCACTCGAGCAACTCCAAGCAAAAGAGAGGGGAGGGGAGGTTAGTGAGAACAGGGGTGTGTTTGTCCCCTCACCATGAGGTTCTGATAAAAGGCCAGCTCCCTCCTGGCAGCTTTAAGGCCACCAAGTATCCTGGAAAACCAGAGATGAAAAAAAGCAGACAGAAATTTTAAAGAAAGATGGTGATAGGAGAAGGGACTCTACTGACCACTGATCAACTGACTTATGAAACTTGCACACATTCTCAGCTTCCTCAGTGCCCTGACACATACTTAGCCCACTTTCTCATTTGTTCACTTGCCTGTCCTTCACCAGCGCAGCAAACTTCTTAAATACTGGGAATTGGCCGTTCGTCTCTAAATATCTCTAGCATCTTACTATGTTCTCTGTTGCAGAGTGGATTCTCAAAAATGGGTGATAGGTGAAAAGGTGGATGCTACAGTCATTTCTCATTGTAATCCTGCAAAGTAGACATTCTTTCCATTCTTCTAATAAAGGAACCGAGACTCCGAGGGATCAAGGTGAGTCGGTGTCCCAACTCAGCTATGTCTGCTTCCAGTGTCTGTGCTTTGCTCAACTATATCATTACCTGTTAATACAGCTGTTTCCTGTATTAATTCAGCTCTTTCCTGAAGGCTGGTGATTTCTCTGAGAAAAGAGAAAGATTTGAAAGTTCTAGTTAAGTGATTGAATTACTCTTATTAAAATGTTTTTTAAAAGGCACTTACTCTGGCTTAAAACTGAGCATTCAGAAAACCAAGATCATGGCAAATGGTCCCATCACTTCATGGCAAATAGAGGGAGAAACAGTGGAAACAGTGGCAGACTTTAATTTTGGGGGCTCCAAAATCACTGCAGATGGTGATTGCAGCTGTGAAATTAAAAGACGCTCGCTCCTAGGAGGAAAAGTTAGGACCAACCTAGACAGCATATTAAAAAGCAGAGGCATTGCCAACAAAGGTCTGTCTGGTCAAAGCTATGGTTTTTCCAGTGGTCATGTGTAGATGTGAGAGTTGGACTGTGAAGAAAGCTGAGCGCTGAAGAATTGATGCTTTTGAACTGTGGTGTTGGCGAAGGCTCTTGAGAGTCCCTGAATGGAGATCCAACCAGTCCATCCTAAAGGAAACCATTCCTGAATATTCATTGGAAGGACTGATGCTGAAGCTGAAAGTCCAATAATTTGGCCACCTGATGCGAAGAACTTTGGCAGAAGCAACTGGGCTGCTCGTGAAGATACACGCTGAGCTAAAGGGGCTGGTGTACACCTGAATAGGAAGCAGTAGCTAATTTACTGGGGCTATCTTAGACTCTCTAGTGCTCCCAGTGCCTGGCTGAATGATTAGGCTTGTTATTGAGTAAATCAGAAATAAACGAGTAAACAAATACTCAGTCAACTCTTAAATTGAATCATCTAATTGCCTCCTCAAATTACAGTTTCTTAGAGAACCTCTTACAGAAGTCCTGCTCAGTACATTGGCCAACTTTGCTGCCAGTCAGCAGGTATGGGGAAAGAGCACAGACCTTCCATGCCCTTGCAGGGCACTCCCGCACACCTTTATGTGTTCACCAACCAGGAGGCTCTCCTGATCCTTTGGGGCTTTTTATGGAAGCTTCACTACATAGGTAAGGTTGATTAGCTCATTAGCCAACCTCCAGCTGTTCTCCCCTCTTTGGAGGTAGATGGGGTGGGATTCAAAGTTCTTAACAGTTTGTGAAAAAAAAAAATAATAACGATAAACTGAAACCTCAATTAAATAGAGCGGAGTGACCACAAGGGGGCGCTCTCATGCCCTTCAATAACAGTCCAACAGGAAGAAGAAAGACTCCTCCTCTTTCCTGGTAAATCTCAGCCAATGAAAAGCTGACTATTTGCTACGGTCTCTCAACTTACTTTCCCCGTCTGTAAGAGTTCTCCTCTTGCTGTGCAGGGACTTGTGTGTGGCTCGAAATTGTTGCAGACCCCAAACTGCAATCCTCTGCTTATCCCCAAATAAACCCACCTTTACTGTAGAAATATCTGGCGGTCTATTTTTCAGGTTAAATCACATCGCTGGCTCTGCTGGCAACCAGGTCCCATCCTTAGTGTTAGTTGCTTAGTCTTCTCCGACACTTTGTGACCCCGTGGACTGTAGCCCGCCCGGCTCCTCTGTTTATGGGATTCTCTAGGCAAGAATACTGGAGTGGGTTGCCATTCCCTTCTTCAGGGGATCTTCCCGAGCCAGGGATCAAAGCCAGGCCTCCCTCGTTGCAGGTCAATTCCTTACCATCTGAGCCACCACGCGGTAGACTCTGTCGGCAATCAACTCCCATCCTTAAGTGCTTTCCAAAAGGCATCTCACTGACACAAGGGAAGACACTTTCATCACCTATCATTTAGGAAATTTCAAGGGTTTTAGGAGCTCTGTGCCAGAAACAGGGATGAAGACCCAATATATATTTCTTAGAAATCATAACTCAGGGAGAGGCTTTGTCAGTTTAACCACAGACTTTAGCATCTTGACTCTTCAAAATGCATGTGAGATATGGGAATAAAGGGATTTCTACTTTTTATGGTCCAGCCATTCTCTAGTGCTTGTTTTATGCTAGTGTCTATAATTAATACCCAAATGTCTTGATGGATGTAAGGAAACTATTTAATTCAGTCTTTTGTAATCATTCCATTCATTTTATTCTTATAATTATGAGGGGCAGTATTAACTGAAAAATCCTCTCCTATTGGGATTAAGCCTGAGCTAAACAAAAACACAAACATCCTAGGACTAACTAAGAGGAAGCTATTTTCTGCAAAGGTGGTGGCATTTGTAATGCAAACCAAGCTCTGCAGTGAGACATACAGTACCAGGGAATTCATGAATGCCTTGTGTCAAATGCGGTAAGGGCAAAGCCTTCCAAATAGGAAGGATATTCTCTTTTGAATAAAAGATAAGGAGAGGGATGTCTAGCTTATGCTAATTCCTTAGTCGGTGGTGGAGATACTGAAAAAGGAATGAAGCACCTGATGTCCACTGGTTCCAGCCAAGGAAGCCATCCTGCCAGCACGCAGGGTCACCACTGCCCAGCAAAGCTAGAGGAGTGCCAATCGGTAGAATAAGGGAAGAGATGTATCTGGAACTGATGTGCAGATGTGAAGTTCAAGGATGCCTGATTGTGACAATGGAAAAGGAGAAGATGAAGGAATTGGAAAGAAGGGGCTGGAAATATGTCCTGGGAACCCTCGACTTTCATAGTTCAGTACGGATTCGCAACCTCTGCTTTGTGCAGATTGAGACTTGTCTTAACCAGCCTTCATCAAAGAACTTCAGAAGCCTCTATTAAACAAATGCTTTGGAGTAAAAGAGCAATTTGGTAACATTAAGCGAGGCAGGATTATGGCTAACCTTGTAGAAATGGCCACTTAGCTGTCAAAGGGGGTAACTAGTTGTCTATATCATTTTCAAATGAATAAATATTCAAGATGTGCCTCAAAAATATCCAGGGATTACAAATATGATGGTATAGTGTAGTGGTTCTTGGTGAACTTCAGTTCAGTTCAGTTCAGTCACTCAGTTGTGAACAACTCTTTGCAATCCCATGGACTGCAGCACGCCAGGCCTCCCTGTCCATCACCAACTCCCGGAGTTTACCCAAAGTCATGTTCATCGAGTCGGTGATGCCATCCAACCATCTCATCCTCTGTCATTGCCTTCTCAAAACATATGGATAAGATTTTATTCATTTATAGCAAAATATTTGCAACTACCATTTTATGTATTGAAGTCGCTCAGTCCTGTCCGACTCTTTGTGACCCCATGGACTGTAGCCTACCAGGCTTCTCCATCCCTGGGATTTTCCAGGCAAGAGTACTAGAGTAGGTTGCCATTTCCTTCTCCAGGGGATCTTCCTGACCTAGGAATCGAACCCAGGTCTCCTGCATTGCAGGCAGACGCTTTACCCTCTGAGCCACCAGGGAAGCCCTTTATGTATTGAAATACGTGAGAAATAATTGTATCCGAATTTTTTCTTGTAGATGCTAGATTCATATGAATAGAACATAAACTCGATGAGAGCAGGACCCTTGGCGATGGTGGTGGTGGTGGCGTGTTTGTGCACGTTTGTCCCACTGCGGTACTTACAGTATCAAGCAGTGTCTGGCACTTGAAAGGCACTCAATAAATATTTATGGAATAAATGATTATTGAGTTATGAGATGGTATTGTGTTTATACCTGTCATTCTTATTCTATTTACATGATGAATTGCATTGATTGATTTTTTAATGTAAACCAAACTTGCATACCTGGCACAAATCCCACTTAGCAATTGAGCTAACACACTGAGCTAACCAACTCACATAATCGAGCTTTACTGATACTTTCAAGAATACAAGTAACCAAGAGGCACAAGCAGAGCAGAGAAAGGTCTGTGAAAACTCACAATTTCCCAGGCACATCCTTCCTGCACTGACCACAAACTCTCTGGGCCAGAAGAATAGCTGAGGTCCTTAAGTGAAGCCAGTGGTTCATCTTACCAACTGGAACGTCTTTATGTTAGGGAATATCTCCATTTTATATCTCAAATGTTCTTATAGCCAAGGTGACGCTCTCCAGGGAGTCATGTCTCAAATATTGCTAAATTATATATCAGGTTGTTTGCCATAAGCAATTCTAAATCAGAGACATCTCCTAAAGAACGTTCCCTAGATAAAGACTTTACTCCTAACAAATATTATTAGTTTATTTACCAGAAGTTCCAGCTACACATACACACACACACACAGAAGGATTCAAGTCAAAAATCTTTTGTTAAAGAATTTCATATCTGTGTTCATGGTCTGAAATTTTCTTTCCTTTCAATGTCTTTGCTTCAAGTTAATACTGGATTCACAAAGTAGTGGGTTTCCGCCTCTTTTATATTCTGAATGAGTTTATGTAGCATTTGTGTTACATCTTTTTTAAATGTGTGTGAGTTTACCAGAGAAGCCAGCATGGCATTTTCTTTGTGGGAAGGTTTTATTTTTAATTAATTAATTACTTTTAATTGGAGGATAATTACTTTACAATATTGTGGTGGTTTTTGCCATACATCAACATGAAAATTACAAATTCAATGTCTTTAACCAATATAGGACTAGACAGGTTTTCTATTTCTTCTTGAATTACTGTTGGTAATTTGTATCTTTCAAGGAATTTCTCCATTTTACGTCAATTGTCAGATTTATTGCATTAAACTTATTTATAACACTCTCTTAATTTCTTTTTAATGTCTGAAGAATCTGTAGTTATATTCCTTCTTTCATTCTCAAATTTAGTAACTTGCATCTCTTTTATTTTTCATTGAGTCTAGCTAGAGAAATATTCCTTTCATTGATATTTGAAAGAAATGACTCTGATTCCATAGGTTTATCTCATTTTTAATCTTCTATGTCACCAATAGCCATTTCTGTCTTTATTTTCTTTCCTTCTTCTTACTTTGCATTTAAGATGAAAGCTTACATCTTTGATTTTAGCTCAGTTTTCTTTTCTAACAGAAGTATTTTAAACCATAAATTTCTCTCTAAACACTGCTTTAGCTATATCCAGTGTTAAACTGACTCTCTAGAAGAAAACAAGCTCTAGATTGTAGAATCTGTCAATATCTGTGGTATAAATATTTCCCCTGTGGTTAATTGCAACTTACCAATGTGATGTCATTGAATGCAAAGACAAGAACACATGCATGCAACTGGCTTTCATGAGTCAACCTAAGCCAGTTCCAGCATACCACTGGCTGCATCACAAATGTTATGCTGTCTATGTCCACACAGTTCAAACTGTTTCTAATTTCTCTAGTGATGTGTCCTTTGAGTTACGTAGACACATAGGTTATGTAAAAGTATATTGTTTACTTTCCAAATATTTGTGGATTCTAATTCTCTTGATATTTTTCCATTATTTCTAATCTAATTCTTTTGGGGCTAGAGAACATAATATATTTCAGTCCCTTAATGTTTACCTAGACTTGTTTAGTGAGATATGGCCTAGCATACAGTCTATCTTAGCAAGTGTTTTATGTGCACTTGAAAAGGGCGGGCATTCTCTCAGTGTTGAGTGGAGTGCTCTGTAATTACCAGTCAGAGCTAGTGGGTGATAGTGTTGAAGTCGCCTGTATACCTAAGGATATTCTATTTCAGGGGTCAGCAAATTACCCTTGTATGACCTACAAGCTAAACATAATATTTACAGGTTGAAGGATTATTTAAAGTTTTGAACATACACAGAAGAGAAATACAATAAATACTGAATGTGGTCAGCAAAGCCTAAAATATTTATTTTGGCATTTTAGAGAAAGTCCTACAATCTTTCTTAATCAGTTACCAAGAGAAGAATTTTGAAATTTTCAACCATAAGTGAAATACTTATCATTCTACTTTTCTCTTTCTCTCTTTCCTTCTTTTTCTTTTTTTCTCTTTTTTTTTTTTTTTTTTTTTGTCATCCATTCAGGTACATACCTGACCCACCTCTTGAGAAACCTATATGCAGGTCAGGAAGCAACAGTTAGAACTGGACATGGACCAACAGACTGGTTCCAAATAGGAAAAGGAGTATGTCAAGGCTGTATATTGTCACCCTGCTTATATAACTTATATGCAGAGTACATCATGAGAAATGCTGGGCTGGAAGAAGCACAAGCTGGAATCAAGATTGCCGGGAGAAATATCAATAACCTCAGATATGCAGATGACACCACCCTTATGGCAGAAAGTGAAGAGGAACTAAAAAGCCTCTTGATAAAAGTGAAAGAGGAGAGTGAAAAAGTTGGCTTAAAGCTCAACATTCAGAAAACTAAGATCATGGCATCTGGTCCCATCACTTCATGGGCAATAGATGGGGAAACAGTGGAAACAGTGGCTGACTTTATTTTTGGGGGCTCTAAAATCACTGCAGATGATGATTGCAGCCATGAAATTAAAAGACGCTTACTCCTTGGAAGGAAAGTTATGACCAACCTAGATAGCATATTAAAAAGCAGAGACATTACTTTGTCAACAAAGGTCCGTCTGGTCAAGACTATGGTTTTTCCACTGGTCATGTATGGATGTGAGAGTTGGACTGTGAAGAAAGCTGACCACTGAAAAACTGATGCTTTTGAACTGTGGTGTTGAAGAAGACTCTTGAGAGTCCCTTGGGCTGCAAGGAGATCCAACCAGTCCATCCTAAAGGAGATCAGTCCTGGGTGTTCATTGGAAGGACTGATGCTGAAGCTGAAACTCCAATACTTTGGCCACCTCATGCGAAGATTTGACTCATTGGAAAAGACCCTGATGCTGGGAGGGATTGGGGGCAGGAGAAGGGGATGACAGAGGATGAGATGGCTGGATGGCATCACCGACTCGATGGGCATGAGTTTGGGTAAACTCCGGGAGTTGGTGATGCACAGGGAGGCCTGGCGTGCTATGATTCATGGGGTCGCAAAGAGTCGGACACGACTGAGCGACTGAACTGAACTGACCTGAATGAACTAGCACTTTAGCATTAAGAAATGCTCTTTTTAACCCTGATAATATTTCTTTCTGGAAGATTACTTTGATATTAATATTTCCACTTTAGTTACACTAATATTTTTTATATTCTTTTACTTTTATCCTTTTTATTTAAAGTGGGTTTCTTATAAACAACATACAGTTGAAACTTTCTTTTTTTATCTAGTGGAAAATGATTAACTTTTGATTAGATTGTTTAGATCTATAATTTGTTTTTTATTTGTCTTATCTTTTTTTGTTGTTGTTCTTTATTTTCTGTTTTCCTTGCTTTTTTGGGTTATGTAGCATTGTATTTTTTTTTCATCATTATTTCACTAGCTAAATTTTTTTTTTAATGATTACTGTAGGATTTACAGTGTGCATCAGTTATCACATACTACCTTCAAATACTATTATCCCACTTAACATTTAATGTAAGAATCTTAATATAATTCAAATTCTCCCTTCATTTATGCTATTGTCTTACATTATATTCTTATACATGTTACAAACTGCATAATATATTTTATGATTTTTGTTTTAAATGGACAATTATCCTTTAGAGAAATTTTTAAATGAGAAAGTTTATTTTATTCTTTTCCACATATTTCCCATTTCTGAATATCTTCGTATCTTCAGTTGATAGAGCTTTCATCTGGTGTAATTTCCTTGCTCCTAAAGAACTTGCCTTAATATTTATGTAGGGCAGGTCTGTTGGCAATACATTTTCTCTGCTTTTGTTTATCTTAGGTACTTCCCCCTCCCCCCCGCCCCCCTTAGGTACTTTTTAAAATAAGTTAACATGTGTGCAATTAAAGACATATCTTGTAATAGTGTCCTATATGTGATGAAATTTTGTAATATTTGGGGGTGTTTATTATGCATCAGACACTGTTCCAATTGTTTTGTTTAATGCTGTCATTGTAATTTTCCCATTAACCCTACATGGTGGCAGTACTATGAATATTAATCCCATTTTGCAGATGGAGAAGGTGAGGTATAAGAAGATCAAGTAGAGGCTGAAGGCCATTAGAGCTTGTGCTCTTAAACAAAAGAGACATACTACCACTCATATCTCTAAGGAAGGAGGGCAGACTGGGCCAACTCATGGCTGGAAAAGAGCTGAACTGAAAGGTTAATGAAGGTTGACTGCATTACATGGTCGACTACATTATGTGGGCATAACTTTCTTCCCTTATTTTCGTGTCTTCCTTGCAAACTTCCTCCGAGCACTGTCTTTCCATCTTGGATGTTGGGTCAATTTCTACAGCGCTGAACACTGTGTGAAATATGAACAGAGAGGGAGCAGGTGCGAGAAGAATGTAGACCAGGTAAAGTTCGATATTTTGCTCCCCGAAGGCAGCTTGGCAACTTATCCATTGACTTCTCAGACACATTGAGGTCTAATTTTTATGTAAAATAGATAACTAATAAGGACCTACTGTATAGCACAAGGCACTTTACTCAACACTCTGTAATGACCCGTGTAAGAAAAGAATCTAAGAAAAAGTGGATATATGTAAAACTGGTTCACTTTGCATACACCTGAAACTAACACAACATTGTAAATCAGCTATACACCAATAAAATTTAAAAAAATAAAATTCGTTTCTCTCCTGTGTTTCTTGATCCTGAATTCAGCAAAAATTTTGTTTTTCATTTTGCCCTAAAACCATGGAAGGAGAAAAGTAAGAAGGGAAGAGAATTGTTCTAATCATCCAGCTATACCTCCCAAACTCTGGTTAATGTGAACATTAAAAAAAAAAAAAAACGCTTACACAGATGTAGTTCTTCTGATAAATCACTATTTAATCAGTCATAATTTCACATTAAGTGCTGAATAAATGCCCTTTGTTTCATACTTAAACTGTCAGTGACTAACACAGGGAGAGCAGACTAGTGCCTATCATTAGAACAGGGAAAAATCAATACCATTTTTAATTAAAGGCGGGCTGAGCTGAGCTGTGAGACAAGCAAATCTCCTTGTCAGTTCATCTCCCCTTTAAACTCTTTCAGAAGTTCAGCTCCAAAGAGAAAAGACGGCCAAATGCAGGCCCGGAGTGACAGGATGCTTTGGGGGAGGAGGTGGGGGTGGGTGAGGCTGAAAGGGAGGCAGGCGAAGAAAAACAGAGGGGAACACGGAGACTGTTCGCTTTTCCACCAGCCAGTCCCTTAGGGACCAGGTTGTGCATTGGATGTGTGCTTCGTCGTTCAGTCATGTCTGATTCTTCGTGACGCCAAGGACTGTAGCCCGCCAGGCTCCTTTGTCCCTGGGATTCTCCAGGCAAGAGTACTAGGGTGGGTAGCCATTCCCTCTTCCAGGGAATCTTCCCAAATCAGGGATCGAACTTGGGTCTTCTGCATTACAGGCGGATTTTTTTAACACCTTAGTCACTAGGGAAGCCCAGGGGACATCTTAAGGTGTGATAAAATCATGGATACTGGCATACGCTATGGAGATGATCTTTTTGCTCGCAGGCTAGGAGAGAAATAAAGGACAGCCAAACAATTCTCATCAGTCATATTTTATTATGGTTTAGAGGCCAGTGCTTGGCATTTTTAAAATAATCCCTTATCTCTTACACTTTACAACTTTGGATATTCTTCCTTTGTAGAGCAAGGGTCCAGCAAGAGAGAAACTTCAGTCTTGTCTAACGAAGAAGAAATGACCCTCCATCCCCTTGGCTGTATTCTGTGTGTTAGAAGCAGGTCAACAGGGAGCCCACCTTCAAGAGGAGGGAATTATACACAGTTTTGAGGAAAAGGAAGGGGGTCATTGAGGACCTGCCCTGAAAGCTACCTTCCAAAGACCCTGGTACAAGATAATTGTAATCTATCTGAAGAAAGAATATATGTAAATTAGAGCCATATAAGAAAAAGAAAAGATAACATTTAATCCTAAAAGATGATGCTGTTAAAGTGCTGCACTCAATATGCCAGCAAATTTGGAAAACTCAGCAGTGGTCACTGGACTGGTAAAGCTCAGTTTTCATTCCAATTCCAAAGAAAGGCAATGCCAAAGAATGTTCAAACTACTGCATAGTTGCACTCATCTCACATGCTAGCAAAGTAATGCTCAAAATTCTCTAAGCAAGGCTTTAACAGTACGTGAACTGAGAACTTCCAGATGTTCAAACTGGATTTAGAAAAGACAGAGGAACCAGAGATCAATTGCCAACATCCGTTGAATCATAGAAAAAGCTAGGAAGTTCCAGGAAAACATCTATTTCTGCTTTATTGATTACATTGTGTGGATCACAACAAACTGTGGAAAATTCTTAAAGAGATGGGAATACCAGATCACCTTACCTGCCTACTGAGAAATCTGTACATAGGTCAAGAAGAAACAGTTAGAACTGGACATGGAACAATGGACTGGTTCCAAACTGGGAAAGGAATATGTCAAAGCTGTACATTGTGAAGCTGTTTATTTAACTTACATGCAGAGTACATGATGTGAAATGCTGGGCTAGAAGAAGTACAAGCTGGAATCAAGATTGCCGGGAGAAATATCAATAACCTCACATATGCAGATGACACCACCCTTATGGAAGAAAGTGAAGAGGAACAAAAGGGCCTCTTGATGAAAGTGAAAGAGGAGAGTGAAAAAGCTGGCTTAAAATTCAGCATTCAAAAAACTAAGATCATGGCATGTGGTCCTATCACTTCATGGAAAATAGATGGAGAAACAGTGACAGACTTTATCTTCTTGGGCTCCAAAATCACTGTAGATGGTGACTGCAGCCATGAAATTAAAAGATGCTTGCTCCTTGGAAGAAAAGCTATGACAAACATAGATAGTGCATTAAGAAGCAGAGGCATTACTTGGCCAACAAAGGTCTGTCCAGTCAAAGCTATGGTTTTTCCAGTAGTCATGTATGGATATAAGAGTTGGGCCATAAAGAAAGCTGAGCACCAAAGAACTGATGTTTTTGAATTGTGGTGTTGAAGAAGACTCTTGAGAGTCTCTTGGACAGCAAGGAGATCAAACCAGTCAATCTTAAAGGAAATCAGTCCTAAATATTCATTGGAAGGACTGATGCTGAAGTTGAAGCTCCAATACTTTGGCCACTTGATGCAAAGAACTGACTTCTTAGAAAAGACCCTGATGCTGGGAAAGATTGAAGGTGGGAGGAGAAGGGGACAACAGAGGATGAGATGGTTGGATGGCATCACTGACTCAATGGACATGAGTTTGAGTAAGCTCTGGGTATTGGTGATGGACAGGGAAGCCTGGCGTGCTGCAGTCCACGGGGTTGTAAAGAGTTGGACATGACTGAGTGACTGAACTGAACGGAACATTTAATCAAATTCTAAGGGTTTCCCTAGTGGGTCAGGGGTAGAGATTCTGTCTACCAGTGAAGGAGACAGGTTTGATCCCTGCATTAGGAAGATCCCCTGGAGAAGGGAATGGCAGCCAACTCCAGTAGTCTTGCCTGGGAAAATCCGTGGACAGAGAAGCCTAGCGGGCTACAGTCAGAGGGGTCACAAAAGGGTCAGACATGACTTAGCAACTAAACAAAAACAGTCAAATTCCCGAATAGGATACAGTCAGTGATTCTTGGGAGAGTCAGGAAAGACAGAAGTGACAGAGAAAGTAAATAATAAAGGCTGATGGCACTTTGATAAAGGTTCAAGGATATTCAGAATCCTCATTTCCTTCTGGATAAGTCAGAGTGATTTTTCTAAAGGACGCTCAGGGGCTTCTCCCTAGTTTTCCGAGTTTTTCTCAGCTGCCTATTCACTTTCTGCTTATTTCCATTTCATTCTTAGCCTGAGAAGTCCAGCTCAGGGTGTTTTACAGTCAGTGGTTTTACTGATGAGGCTCTCTATGTTTTTTCTTTTTATTGTTTTTTAAATTTTTATTTATATTTATTTTTGGCTGTGCTGGCTCTTCTTTGCTGTCGAGCTTTTCTCCAGTTGCAGCGAGCGGAGGCTACTCTCTAGTTGTAACGCCCGGCTTCTCGTTGCAGTGGCCTCACTTGCTGTGGAGCACAGGCTCTAGGGTACATGGGTTTCAGTATTGCAGCTGTGGGCTCAACAATTGTGGCTCCTTGGCACAGGCTCAATAGTCACGGTGCATGGGCTTAATCGCTCCATAGCACATAGTATCTTCCCAGACCAGGGACTGAACCCGTGTCTCCTGCATTGGCAGGCAGATTCTTAACCACTGAGTCATCAGGGAAGTCCTCTATAAGATTTTAAGTAATAAAACAGATCCATTTCAGACTGGTTTAAGGATTACAAAAGGATCCAGTGGCAGTTCATATAATTCAAAAGTCTAGAGATAAGTTACAACATGGCCTGATCAAGAAACAGCTCCTGTTTCTGGAATTTTTTGAGCTTTGTCCTCCTTAGTGTCTTGGCTTTATGTTTCGGCAGCTTCATCCTGGGGTTCAGATGGCTGTTGACAGCAATCAGGGTAACACATGTCCTCAGTTCACATCCAGAAATCCTCGTAGGCTCGTCAGCCTGACTTGATGTATTGTTTTTGCATTAACCACTCATTCCTGCCCAAATCCCAAAGTTTCTATGAAACCCAAATAAAATTGGCCCTATTTATGGGTTAAATTAACACCTTCAAACAGAACAAAATCCATTATGAAATCAACAAATCAGTAGTGCACTTTTTAATTGTTGCTGTTAAACCGCTTTTGTAAAAGGTGGTTGGGAATTTCAGGTTTACTATCCTCAGATCCAGGCAAGGGAACCCTTACCCGCACCTAGCCCTCAGCAGCCCAATGTTCCTCACACCTGTTCAGGAGGGGCTTTCTTCAAAATTTCCAAAGTCTAGCTCTCCTGTCTGGGAGAGAAGAGGTGCCCAGAGCCCAGGCAGGGACCTGCGTGTTGCTTCTCCCTCTGGGGTGCTCTCTGATGAAGTGAAACCTGTGAACCTTGTCAGCCAAGATGGTGACGACATGCTGAGTGCGATGACCCTCACTCACACAGGACGCAAGGAGGGATTAAGGACTCTAGGCTGCAATGGGGGCTCGAGGCTGCAGGACAGATCTCCTGTGTGCTCCCTGCTATTGGCAACCAGGATGGTGACCTACCTCCTTACAAGCTTCATGCCACATGCCAGGCAGTCCTGGGGCGGTCCTTGTCCAGCCAAACCAACAGGCTCTTCCAGCAGCATGCCTTCTCCAGCCGACCTTCAGGAGAGAGAGACAGAAAACATTCCTCATGGGCATGGAATCAGTCGCTTTTCTCACAATGGCCATGGGTTGCAGTGAGAAGGCAGGGGTGTGGTCATCACTGAGGAATGCAGAAATGACAGCCAAAGGTTCATGAGCAGTCATGATCAGAAGATCTGTTCGTGTGTAAAATTCTGATTGCTCAATCTCGCATAACCTGAAAATAAAACATTGTTCATGTTTTCCTGCCCACAGTTTATGTCTTGCATTCATGGTCATCCTCGAAAAAGCTAAGTAACAACCTTTGAGAGTCACTGTTAACTGACATTCATGGATGGCACCATGGATGCTGGTATTGAATAAATGGTATTATGGAACTGCAAAAGCAAAAATAACCTGTATTGTTTCAAAACAAACAGATTCTGAAAAGTCATGGCATGATGAGTGATAACAGTATTGCTGTGTTTTAGTAAATTAGCTCGAATGGAGCATTTGACAATAAGGAAACAAAGGGATGATTTCTGGGCTTGCACAGGAATTGATGATACCTATACAGTAAGGAGAATCTCCATGGGCCCTGATTGAATGGTAAAAGCGAGTGTGTAAGTACCTCTTCCCTCTTCATTATTCTAAATCTTCATTGATAAACCACTATATCTCACTCAACTCATGAATTTTCTAGTCAAATTGTTTATATAGACAGAAGCCCTATAAAATAAAACATTTGTCCCAGGTCCTACACACTTTAGGAACACCCTATATATCAGATTGCTATCTCTGGAGTGGCTAGTTAGTTGCCATGGAATTTAATGTGATATAACATAATATATTATGTTATATCACAGGAAATAGCCACCCACTCCAGTATTCCTGCCTGGGAAATCCCAGGGACAGAGGAGTCTGGTAGGTCTCAATCCATGGGGTTGCAAATAGTCAGACACAACTGAGCAACCAAAGACGCAAACACTCATGATATTATTCTATTACATGATATTATATTCTATCCTAATATATTATGTCATATGATATTATATTATATCATAGAATTACTGAAGCTTGTTCACCCAAAGTATTAAACATATATATACATATGTGTATATATATATAGTTATTGTTCAGTTGCTAAGTTGTGTCGTCTTCTTTTCTGACCCCATAGACTGTAGCCCTGCAGGCACCCCAGTCTGTGGGATTTTTTACAGGCAAGGATATTGGAATAGGTTGCCATTTCCTACTCCAGGGGATCTTCCCAACCCAGGGATTGAATCTGCGTCTCCTACAGGCTCAACCACAAAATTCTTAATGCTACAGTGCTGGTATTTTACTGATCACAAATTCTAATTCCCAGTGCCTACATGATCATCAGAACTTCCTGGTGGACCCCATGATCTCCTTTCAATACCAGCTTTACCTGCCCATTCTCACATGTAGGTATCCACTCTTCAAATCACAGCAGTCTCTCCTTCTTATGTTACCCCTTCCCCACACCTTTGCCATACTTTTCCTCAGCTCCCAATTTCCCACCTTATTCAAATACAACACTCTTTCAGGGATTGGCTCAAGTTCATCTTTTTTTTTTTTTTTTTTTTCTGTAAAACTTTGAATTGAGAAGTTGCAGTCCCCCTGAACAACCTAGAAATGGTGCTATCTCTTTGTTATACCAGTTCTGGGAAGATGAACCACAGAAGTTTTGCCAATTCCTGTTTTGTCTTAGGATTTTCTTTAATTGTTTATAGTATGCTCTATTCCCTTTCATATTGCTCTCAGCAACTGCACAAAATTGATTGTCAGTATGTGTCTATTGATGTGTAGGTCAATGGATTGTCTGGAATTTTAGATGGGCCTTTGACCCAAGAGGTGATTGGATCAACCACAATTATCTCCATGGAGTTGGGTGAAGGGGTTGGGGATAAGATGTTATATGTGTGAATGTGTGAGTGAGTGAGAAGAAGGAGGGCAGAGAGAATACACGTGGCCACTGGATAATATTAAGTTGGCTAAAAAGTTCATTCTGGGTTTTCCATAATATCTTATGGACAAATCTGAATGAACTTTATGGCCAACCCAATACTATACAGCATTTGTTGATTTGTGAAGAGTGTCCCATTAATAGGTACACAGTAAAAGAAGACCTACAAACAAAAGCAAACTAACCAAAATAAACTTCCTCAGTGGATTTCTTATCATCTTTCTTCTGCAGTTATAGAATAAGACAGTAGTTTCAGATGATGTCAGTAGTAACTAGTCCCTAATTTTTAAAATTTTAAGATTAATTTCCATTAAGTTCAATCTGGCAATACTCTAGTGGTTTGATTTTCTGATGAAAAGCATCAAAATCATTGACAGACACACCGCCTGTTATTTCGCTGTTGTTGTTGCTTTGTTTTGAGCATTTTCTTAGTTTCTGGTACCTGTCATTCAATTCTGTCTTCCTCCAACTTCTAGTACCTCAGTTAACTCTTTGTTAACTGAATACAGCATGTGTTGAATTATGGTGCTCTTTACTTTGCTGTCACATTTACCTGTAGTTTAATTTGCAAAACCAAGTACGTTTCTGGCTGTATCTCTTGTCAAGATACACATGCCACCAATTTTTTTTGGTCAAATATGTTTACATTTCCCCTCCTGAACATTTCTCCTTCTCCATGTCAGTGGTTGGCAAAGATGTCTAGAGACATGTGGGCAACCTTCTCGTGTATTTACTTAAATAATGCAAAGGGCCTTCTGACATGTCAGGAGTGTCAAAGCAAAACTCTCAAAGTTCAAATGACTCAAGGGCCAAGTTTGGAGGCCCGGACACTGACTTCTCACTTTAGGCCTCACTGTCCCATCTCTCACCGCCAACAGGAAACAAGACACTGACCTGGGAGCTGGAGAAGCAAAGCAAAGGGCCCAGCACCAGTGTGGGTAGATGGATGAAATTTATGTCTTGGGTCAACACAATTCACACTGCCTCCTCCTCCCAGTTCTCCTCAGCCCCCCTAGTCTTGCTTGAATAGACAATGAATTTCCAGGGAGTGTTTTGCCTTTTGATCTCCTCACTGATCTAATGCAATTGTCCACCGGCAGAAGCGCTGCGAGGTGCAGAATAAAGTAATGAAGCTAATTTGATTTGCACTTCACCCCCACCCTTAGGATCTACATGTCTTTATTGTATTAGATTCCTAATGAGATTCTCTGTCTGCACTCCGGCAAGGGCCCTGGAGCAGAGTGGCTGTGGGAGGGGCTCCTCTTAGGAGATTTTTCCCCATTTACATCCCATCTTTAATGGATATGGACCTGCCACCCCCGGAGTCAGCAGGTGACCGTATTTCCCTTGCTGGACTCTCCTGGGTAGGAAGTAGGGGAAGTGCCCACTGCTACAGAGAAGAGTGGGCTTCACCCTTTCAATTCCAAGGGGAGAAGCAGGATGAAAGGTTAGTCCTGGGCTGAACGGCTCACAGCAAGAGCTCCAAGCAAATTTTCAGTCTCAAACCCTGTTTGAGAAAGAGATTTGCTCCTGGGATGGGAAATCCTCCCTCTTCTATGTTACCACCAGCGCTATAAATAGTGAACAACAAAAATAGCATTTCGAACGGTATTACCCAGGGCACCAAATTTCCTGAGCGTTTCAGTTGCCCTTGAGGTGGTTCTGTGGATGCCATATGATCTCCTGGCCAAAATCTGGCTGGAGAGGGACCATCTGAGCAAGACACACATTTGGAGCTTATTTAGGAGAACCTTGCCCCTCCGTTCCTCCCCAACACCCATGATGAGCTTTAAATCATTTCATAAATGTCTATTTCTCTAGCCTCTCTTCATAGCCAGCAGAATTTTGTCAGTGCCATCCACATTACTCCTTTCTCCTTCTTCAGATCCACAACACTTGATTCACCCGTCCCAAATTATAACCTGTGGCCAAGAACAGTGCGTGACGTCATTTTGCCTTTTTTAGTCGGAACGCTGCTTTTGAACTGGCTGGCACCAGTGCAGGAAACTGATTTAATTAACAGAGCACACTTAATGATACAGTTTAGTGAATTATTTTAAGAGCCGGGGTGGGGGTGGGAGACAAACAAGGGTAATTCATCATTCACAAGTTTATTGTTCCAACATAAAAGGGTTTTGGACGGTTTCAGAGAAGTTGGTGGCGGGGGTGGGGCGCTGGGCAGGGAAACTGGAGTGCTACCTAGAGAATCTCTTTTTATTTATTTATTTTTTTTAATGTACTCTTTTTTTTTTTTTTCTCCTTTATTTATTTATTTATTTTTTCAGTGGGTTTTGAAATACATTGATATGGAAAAAGAGACACAGAAGTACAGAACAGACTTTTGAACTCTGTGGGAGAAGGTGAGGGTGGGATGTTTCGAAAGAACAACAGGTATATTATCTATGGTGAAACAGATCACCAGCCCAGGTGGGATGCATGAGAATCACTTTTTAAAAGCAAACTTTGCTCGGTTTGTTTTAGGCCTCTCTCAGATCCTCTTAAAATCACGGGAGGAAAGGAGAAGGGAGGTGATTGGCATCACGACGACTTTTCTTGGTGGGGGGAGGAAGTCGTTTATGTCTAATCTAAGGTCTTTAAGAGGAATCTATCAGCTTTGGTTTGGCTCTCAGTGGACAGGTGTCTGTATCATAGAAGCACCATACATAATTCACCACCAGAGAGCCCCAGAACTTAGCGAGAAGGCTAAATTACCTGTCACTTCCAGAGGAGGTGTTCCCTTCAGGTCAAGGTTGAAAGCTCTGGTAAACCCGCGTGAGGAGGAGCGCAGCAGCCCCTTGTTTAAATGTCAACACCGTTTCTCAGCTGTTGGGAATGCAGACTGGCTATCTACCCCTGAAATTTGCCCAGCTCCTTCCTGGGGCCAATTAACATCCGATCACTCTGAAATCAGGTCGCAAAGAAGGAAGTGAGGTTGCTTATTTTAATGATCAGAGACCACTCTGTTTATGGCACATCGCGGAATGGGGGAGCACCGTCCTCTGTTCACAGAGGGGTGAGCTAGGGCTTCCCGCGTGAGCCGTTGCAGCTTCCGCTGAATACAAAAACATCTCTTCATTACGGGGGATAGGACACCGAGCCTAGTCCCAGGCAGACTCTGACTCCCGAACACAGTTCATGAAAGGCAGGTGCCATCTGGCTGTCATTAAGCTGCGGGTTGTGCCTCTCTCCTTGATTGACTAGTGAATTGACTCCTTGATTGACAGGTGAAGCGGAGCCGGATGCAGCCTGCGTTAGGGACACCGGGACACTTGTGTTTCACCTCTGTAGTTTTAGGGTACCTGCTGGAGGCCTCGTGCATGCATGGGTTTCCCCTCAGATTTATCAACCTGTATTTCAGGAACTTTGTTTTGGAGGCAAGAAATACAAATAAAAATATATCATAAAACACTGACCCACCACACAAGTTGGGAGGTTGGGGAGGATGCTTATTTCCTGTAAGAAATATTTCCTAGGTTTAATTTTCAGGGCAGCAGGAGAAGGCTCGTTGAATAGTATTTTTACCTTTTCTGTTACTTTAAAATGTTTTATATTTATGAGGCAAATTTGTAGTTTCAATTAAGAGTTGAGTTGTTAAAGTTCACTTCTAGTAAGATAAAAGGGTGAATGCTCAAGATTTCTGAGGGGTTTTTATATAGAAGAATGCTTTGTTATATTGACACCTTAATCAAATTAATAAAAATTGAATTTAAGCATCCACTCTGCAATACTTGAGAACCGTATTTGGTAAGGCAAAGTTATTGTGTTTGGTAATGCTGGAAGGAGAAAAATCATAGTCACAAACTTTTTTTAAAGGAAGAAGCAAAATGCAAGGCATTTGGGTGCCAGAATTATCAGATGTTGCTTGATAAGCATTTGCTTGGTTTTGTAACTGAGAACTATTCGCCCCAACTTTGAAAAATCTTTAGTGATTAAATTCAGATAGCTCTTAGCAGAGAAAATTTTCTCAGCTATAGCTCAGTAAAAAATAGTGTTTTCAAATTGTGTGGGGGGAAATTGTCATTTTAATTTGGTAAGCTCAGGAGAAGCAGAAATTAAAAGCATTAATTAATTCAACAAAAAGTATTTCCGTGTTTTCTAGTGGTACAAATTAATACTCTCTTCACAATATTATTTTGGGATGATATACATACAATTAACGATGTTAAGAGCTAGTCTTTAATAGACATGTCTAATTTAGAAAAATGAGTTAAATATCAAAAATTCTTGTTAACTGTTGATTTGAAAGTAAAAGCTCTTTTTTCTCATTTACGTAAATCATTTGTGTGAGTGTATACTTTACACATAGTTACACAGTATAAATTTTGTTTATATGCATATTCCAAGCTCTTGCTATATTTTCACTTCCAAATAATTCTGTACATAACCAGATGAAAATCATTTTAATTAAAAACTGTCTGAAATCAAACATCCCTTCTATACATATATGTATCTAGATAGATAGATATGGCACGTATAAGCCGCAGATTCCTAGGTTACCTCATAATAAAGTCACGTCTGGGTATGTGCATACCTTTGATGTGGTTAATATGAAGTATTTATAATGGGGATTATTACACAGGATCATCTCAGGAAGTAGGATATGAAAGAAGAACTTTATATTTCTATCATTTCAATACTAACTTCTCAGCTTAAGGTTAAATGTTTGGAAAAGCTCACTTCATGCTTCTTGTTGCAATTTCTGGGGGTTAGAGGGTAAGTATATGGCAGCTCAGATCTGCTTTCTGTTTTGCAAGGGTGCCTGCAGCTCCTTTGTTTGGAAAATGACTTGAATGGATTTCGTAACTGAAAATGCCATCTGCATATTACTGATAATACCTATATTTATGTTTCCTCTGTGGATTTCCCCCCTGAACTCCAGACTATTTACCAGACATCTCCACTTGAAAGTCCACATTTCAAATGCAACAAATTCAAAAACAAACTCATATTGTGAACTTACTTTCTCTTCCAAACCCGTTCTTCCTACAGACTTCCCCACTATAGTTAACAGCAAATCCTCAATAGACAATATACAATATATAGCAAATCATATTTAGTTAGCATCAATCCAAACTTGGGTCTTCCTTGATGTCTCTCTCACACTCTACATCTTCAGTGATGAAATTCTATTATCTTTAATTCCAGATCTATCTAGAATCCCATCACTCTTCATCAATTCTACCACTACCACCTCAGTCCAGGTCACCCTGTCTCTTCATGGATTGTACTAATCTCCTGATTGGTTTCCCACTTTTGTTTAACACCCCCACAGATACCATAGGTTCTATTTCACAACAGCAGCCAAACTGATCTCTTTTTGTTACCGAGTCCAAGGTCATACTGCTCACCACACAATGGGCCAGGAAATCGAGAGATGAGTTACTGGGGCAAGAAGTAGCGATTCCATTTGGAAATCTAGCAGACTGAGAAAACGGTGAACAAGTGTCCCAAAGGCCCATTTTACCTGAGTTAGAATTCAGCCTTCTTTTATACCAAAAGGAGAGGGCATGTGGTTAATTGTTGTAAACATCTTCGCATCAGAATCCTTTGTCCTTGCAGCTGTCCATGTAGGTCTGGTGATGATGTTCCTGTAAACCTCCAGCAAGACATGTTCTTCTCTTTTCTGCAACTTTTTATCTTTATATGAATGGAAAATTGTTATGCCTTTAAAGGTCAGAGCCTTGAGAATGAATTTTCCTGCATATTTCAAGCTAAAGGCAACATCCTTATCTTGTAGCAAGCGCTATAGAATACACAGTTTAAAGTAAAAGAAACAGATCTAATAGGGAGTCAGATTTGTTTTCGCCTACTAATGTTCAATGTAAATTAAGATCATACTGCTCTTCTACTCGAAACCCTCCAAAACTCATGCAGAGTAAAGGCAAATCTCTACATTTGTCTAGAATCCTCACCAGACCCACCTCCCTTCCCCCCTGACCTTAGCTCCCACTGCTCTCCCTCCCAGCCCTCCAGGCCAGCCATCCCTTCTCTCCTTGGTTTGCACCAAACACAGCTCTCCCTCTGGACCATCAAGCCTTTCTTGCATCTTCCCTAGATAGCCACAGAGCTCATCCTTTCATCTCCAAGTCTTTGTTCAAATGACATCTTCTCAGGGATGCCCTCTCTCTCACCCTGTTCTCTGCTTTGCTTTGCTCTATAGCACTAACTATGATCTAATATAACTTGGTTATTTTCCTTACTGTCTTCCCACACTAGGATGCAAGCTCCCTGAATGCAGATATTTTGTTTATTCATTGCTCTGTCCCCAGGTCCTACCTGTGCCTGGAATATGACTGCTGATGTTGCTGAGTCACTAGGTCGTGCCTGACTGTTTATGACTCCATTGACTGTAGCCCGGTCAATGTCTCTAGGTCTCCATTAGGTCTCTCTGCCATGGATTTCCCAGGCAAGAATACTGGAGTGGATTGCCATTTCCTTCTCCAGGGGATTTTCCCAACCCAAGGATCAAACCCACATCTCCTGCATTGGCCGGCAGGCAGATTCTTTACCACTATGCCACCAGGGAAGCCCTGGAATATGGTAGCACTCAATAAATTATTGTTGAATGGATAAATGCATTTCCTTAAGCAAGTGTAAAACTGAGATCTGATTACTTCTATGGTGTATATGCTTTTGAATAGTATTTGAACATTTCTTTTTGAATGGACATAAAGTCGAGTCTGTTCTTTTTAGTATGCAGTTTTATGAATTTGGCAAATGCATATAAGTCATGTAACCTCTACCTCAATCAAAATACAGAACAATTCTATTATACTTCAAAAAAATCCTTCATGCTTTCTCTTTCTAGTCAAACTTTTCCTCATCTTTAAACCCTGACAACCACTGGTCTGCTCTTCATTCTATGGTTTTGCCTTTAGTAGAATGTCATATAAATGCAACCATACTGCATGTAGCCGTTTAGGTCTGGCTTCTTTCATTTAGCATGATACATTTGAACTTCAACCATGGCACTATGAGTATTACTTGTTTGTTCTATTTCAGGATGAGTAGTACTCCAATATATGAATAAACCAGTTTGAGTTTTATGTATTTCCATGAGACCATGAGTAAAGGGAATACATCATCAAGTTTTGTATCACAAAATCAGTTCTCTATGAGAAGACACATACTTTTGTAAGCATTATAGAACTAAATTTAGTGCTTGCTTTAAAATCAAGTATGGAAAAAGAGCTTAAGAAAATTAACAGTGATTTTCTTTGGTAAAAAACTTATTTTCTTTCTTCTAATTTTGTTGGTCTAGTTTTTTTTTTTTATAAAAGGCACAAACTATTATAATAGAAAACTGTACTTTTGAAGAAAGATGGTACATTTTTATCAATATTAAAGTATTCAGGGGATATGATTTGGAGAAATGAAAACATACACTGTTTCCTTCTAAGTGGTATCAAACAATCTCAGTCAGCTACACTTTTAAAGAGGAATGAGAAAATAATTGGGTTCAGCAAAAAGTTGACTGAACCCAAAGGAGAAAAATGGATGTTCACTTTAAGATCAAATTTACAACTTTTTTCAGTAACAGTTTTTATACCTTGCAATCAAGAACGCTGCTGCTTCTTTAAGAAGGGAGGGTCTCCAAACAGTTTATGAAGTAATAGATCATATATAAATAGGTTGTTTGCTCTCGGTACAGATGCCATCATTACTAACTACTTTCAGGCTCTTTGAGAGCTAAATAATTCTGTAATGCATCATTGAACATTTAGTTGCTTCATAGCAGATGGTTTCAGGGGTCCATCTGCTCACAGCAATGTTTTCAACAAGCCCCCTTCACCTTCACCAAAAGGTTCGGAAGCATTAGAATATTCATTCTCCACTACAGGTGCGTTTCCTTGGTTCCCCTGGATTAAGGAAAGGAACCACTGTCTCCTTTATCCCCCCTGAAAGGAGATGCTGCTTTGTGTTAAGTGTAAGAAGTCTTACTGTGAGTGTCAGGGAAACAAGAGAAAGAGTATTTTGATTTAGAGAATTTTTAAACTCAGTTATCGTGTTACAGACTAAGTTATCGTGCCTGTGTGTGTGTATACGCGCATCAGTGAATGTGTATTGATTCTTTCCTGGACTGTGTTAAAAATGGATACTAGGCAGTCAACTTTGTTTCATTGTTTCTGCCCCTAATAAGTTCCTGTAAAGAATCAGCTTCTTTAGAATTTTCTGGGGGAAAGGTACATTCTTCTGCCTTTGAGGCCATGGGGGAGTCCCTTAGGCAAGGTCAGGGTGAACACAGGAAATGCATAAAGGAACTCTAGCTAAAACCATCTGGATAAGAACAAACTGAATATAATATCAGAATGCTGAGGCAATCTGGGAATACGAGTTATGGGGACACAGCTAGTTTTATTCCAGAAATCCCAAATGCCCCATTACCTATGTGATCACTGAAATTTGCAGTCAGGCTGCTGGAGAAACAGCATGGTGACATGCAATGAATAAGACATGTTTTGCAGCTGCTCCCTAAATACGTAGGATCTTCTTTTCCAAATCGGAAAATACTAAGGAAAGGCAAAGTTGGTGGTGGGGAAACACAGACCATTAAGCAGAAGACTTTTAAAAGACCACCAGAAAGTAGCAGTCCACTTACGCTGACTGGGTCAACAGACAGTCCTGATCCAAATACACAGAACACAGGGATTCAACATCGTGAACTACATTAATATCTTTCTGGTCTTGAATCATTAGAAAGTGGTCACTTTATCACCCATTTGTCAGCAAAAAAAAAAAAAAAACAAACAAAAAACCCACTACAGCGAAGAGCCTGTTATTTCAGAGAACTGTGTAAATGTTGAGAAGTCAAGAGCACTCTGTGTATTCTGTTCAAGTGGCTATATTTTAATTTTCTTTCTAGAAGGAACAAATGGATTCAGCTTAAGAGATTAAAGAAAATTGTTGGAGCTTTCCAAGTCAAATTTCAGAGAACTGTTTGAAGGCAATTTAATTATCTATCCTTTTTTGAAGAATACAAAATATTAGAGAAAATAAATGTCTTTGTCTTACCAAAATGAATGGTACTTGGTCTGTGCAATTATTCTTGGTGGAAGTTCTAGTCTTATATTCATCCATGTGTTGTTAACATTTATTCAGTACCTACTAGGTGCTTATAGGAGAAGGCAATGGCACCCCACTCCAGTACTCTTGCCTGGAAAATCCCATGGACGGAGGAGCCTGGTGGGCTGTAGTCCATGGGGTCGCTAAGAGTCAGACACGACTGAGCAACTTCACTTTCACTTTTCACTTTCATGCATTGGAGAAGGAAATGGCAACCCACTCCAGTGTTCTTGCCTGGAGAATCCCAGGGACGGGGGAGCCTGGTGGGCTGCCATCTATGGGGTCGCACAGAGTCGGACACGACTGAAGGGACTTAGCAGCAGCAGCAGCAGCAGGTGCTTATAATTGGACAAGGTTTACAGAGGAGACTTTGTTTTCAACCTTCCGGATCTTCCTGCTTTCTAAGCTGAGGCTCCTTTGCTAAATCTTGGTGTCACAGGTGAATGATTTATTACTAGCCTCAAGTCTGAAGGAGTGGCCTGTGTTGGAAAACCGGAGTTAGCACATGGCTAATGTCGACGTCCATATCATCTTGATGATCCTGTCAAGAATATCCACTGAAATTGACTTTGCCATTACTCCTACTTTTGCCGTGAAAGCAGAAATACTATACTAGACATGCTTTCTGTGTGGTGAAACTTCAGAATTCAGTTAATTTAATCCAATGTTCTTTTCTAGGCATTCATTGAATACTAAAGCGTAGTATTAGCCGTTAGCTCTATGAGGAACCCAAATGAAGGCCAGGACCTGTTCCACACCCTCAAGTCATTTATAATCTGATTGGAGAAATAAGATAGACCTCCCTGGAATTGAAAGAAGCAACTGTAGGATGCAGTAAGGACTGGGGATACTCTAGACCGGAAAAAGGGGAAGGACAGTGGGGGAATCAGAAAAGCATCCTCTTCTCACGCTGTCATGGACTCTGTCAAACATCTGACTTCTTTAGAAAAGAAAGGGGGCAGACAAAGAGGCCTGGGTTCACCTTAAGGAATTTGGGATTGATTTTTTAAAATACGGAAGGAGCTGTTGATCTCTGTGTTTGATCTGTATGGCGGCAGAGCCCTAAGTGAATACACAAAGACAGGAATAGATGGAATGAAGTCAAGGAATAGTTGAGGGTAGAGAGAGGGACTTAAATGAGGCTAAAGGGCCATATTTTAGAGAATCGAGAAAGAATTGGAATCTGAAAGTGGTTGGCCTTATATCATAACAATTGAATGTGGGGCACAGCTCAACACAGCACAACTGTTTGATACAGTCAAGACCGGCTGAGAGTCAGATCAATTCAGGTGGTGAGAAGAACACCAGGGACCCTCCTTATAATCAGTGTTTATCACATAGTCTTTTAGCTTAAATAAAGAACACTGATCACTAAGGATCTGAAAGTAACACCTCAGAAAGCAGATTTGGTTTTAAAATATACAAATGTTATTTCAAGGTTAGAAGGAGGGAAATCACTTACTAGAAAGCATTTTTAAGAAAAGGACAATCAATATGAGTAGAGGGTTCACAGAACCAGGAGATCCTTTCCTTTTTCAAATCAGAAAATAAATATACCAGCAAATGAATTTAACTCTTCCAAAAGGTTTGAAGGCAATAAAACCAGTGATATGACTAGCAGAAGCATTCATTCTTCAGTGTGGATTTAGATGTGTCCAGACTTTCATCAAGGGATTTTAAGGGATATTAGAAATTGAGTGACCTCAAAAAAAAAATGATATTTTAATTAACTTTTAGATTGCTCTATCTACTTATCTAACTAAGGCTTACAGCTCTGTAGAGCTGGCAGTTCTGAAGAATAATGGCAGGAAACAGTGCCAAAGAAATGGTTTCATTTATTCAAAGCAGCTCTGTCCCGTTTTGAAAAGAAAGCTTATGCAGGACTCCTGTCCGTGAAACCAGCCCTAAAACAGGAGCTGCTTTAACTGATGCAGAGGAAACAAGCTCGACCTTCACTGCCTACTCTTAGCTCCCTTCCCGCAGACATCTTCCCAGAAACCCCAGTGCCATCCAATAAGCACACCTGTATCTTCCTTTTGTTCACCTTTGCAATAAAGGATTATATCTTGCATCATCTCTAGTAAAATATTCAGTCCCAGGCTATCATTAGCATTCAGTTTATTTGCAGAGTACAAAAAGGATATGACAAAAATGGCTTTTTCTTAAGTACTCTAAGATTAATATGTTTTCTTTACAATATTTGTATAATAATCCAAACATATGTATCTTTGTGCCAGCGAGAAAAACAAACAAGAAAGACACTGTTTTCCTTTTTGTTGTAAGTCGAGACAGAAGCCATTTAATTAAAGGCCATTGTCTAGAAATCCTATGTAAGCCAAGTGTATTTGTTTCCTAAAGCTGCTAGAAGGAAGTACCCACAAACTGGGTAGCTTTATAAAAACAGACATTTATTATCTCCCAGAAGTTTGAGATCAAGGTTGCAGCAACCCTGATTCCTTCTGAAGGCTTTTGCAGGGGACTCAGTCCATGCTTCTCCTTCAGCTTCTGGTGGCAATCTTTGGCCTTTCCTTAGCTTGTAGAGGCATCACCTGCTCTCTGCTTTCCTCTTCGTTTAGCATTTATTTATGCATATTAGTCTCTGTGATCAAATTGTCCCTCTTGACATGAGGGGATGGGACTGGATGCCAAGATACTCATTTTTTGAAAGTTGAGTTTTAAGCCAGCTTTTTCACTGTCCTCTTTCACTGTCATCAAGAGACTCTTTAGTTCCAACTCACTTCCTGCCACAAGGGTGGTGTCATCTGCATATCTGAGCTTATTGATATTTCTCCCAGCAATCTTGATTCCTGCTTGTGCTTCATCCAGCCTGCCATTTTGTATGATGTACTCTGCATAGAAGTTAAATAAGCAGGGTGACAACATACAGCCTTGATGTACTCCTTTCCCAATTTGGAACCAGTCTGTTGTTCCATGTCCAGTTCTAACTGTCACTTCTTGACCTGCATACAGATTTCTCAGGAGGCAGATAAGGTGGTAAGTCCCATCTCTTTAAGAATTTTCCATTGTTTGTTGTGATCCACACAGTCAAAAATTTTGGCATAGTCAATGAACAGAAGTAGATGTTTTTCTGGAACTCTCTTGCTTTTTCTAGGATCCAGCGGATATTGGCAATCTGATCTCTGGTTCCTTTGTCTTTTCTAAATCCAGCTTGAACATCTGGAAGTTCTTGGCTCAGATGCTGTTGAAGCTTGGCTTGGAGAATTTTGAGCATTACCTTGCTAGAGTGTGAGATGAGTGCAATTGTGCAGTAGTTTGAGCATTCTTTTGCATTGCCTTTCTTTGGGATTGGAATGAAAACTCACCTTTTCCAGTCCTGTGGCCAATGCTGAGTTTCCCAAATTTGCTGGCATATTGAGTGCAGCACTTTCATAGCCTCATCTTTAAGGATTTAAATAGCTCAATTGGAATTCTATCACCTCCACTAGCTTTTTCATAATGATGCTTCCTAAGGCCCACTTGACTTCACCCTCTAAGATGTCTTGCTGTAGGTGAGTGATCACACCATCATGGTTATCTGGGTCATGACAATCTTTTTTGTATTTTTCTTCTGTGTATTCTTGCCACCTCTTTTTAATATCTTCTGCTTCTGTTAGGTCCGTACCATTTCTGTCCTTTATTGTGCCCACTTTTGCATGAATTGTCCCCTTGGTATTTCTAATTTTCTTAAAGAGATCTCTAGTCTTTCCCATTATATTGTTTTCCTCTATTTCTTTGCACTGATCACTGAGGAAGATTTTCTTATCTCTCCTTGCTATTCTTTGGAATTCTGCATTCAGATGGATATATCTTTCCTTTTCTCTTTTGCCTTTAGTTTCTCTTCTTTTCTCAGCTATTTGTAAGACCTCCTCAGACAATCATTTTGTCTTTTTGCATTTCTTAACTCCAAATTAGCCTGAACATTTTAAAATGTTTTTTTTTAATAATTCTATAGTATTTTAGAATACTATATTATATATGTATATATACACATACATATCATTTTTCCTATTTTTTAAATTGAAATATATATTGTGATTTATTTTAGGTGTATAGAAAAGTGATTCGGTTTATACATATATATTACCTTTTTTAGATTCTTTTCCATTATATGCTATTATCAGGTACTGAATATAGTTCCCTTAGCTATGCAATCGGTCCTTGTTGTTTATCTGTTTTAAATATAGTAGTGTGTATCTGTTAATCCCAAACTCCTCATTTATCCCACCCTCCTCCCTTTCCCCTTTGGTAATCATAGTTTGTTTTCTATGTCATCTTAACCTGACTCCATTTGCACTGACCCAATTTTCAAATAAGATCACATTGACAGATACTAAGGATTAGGACTTCAGCATACTTGGGAGTGTGGATACAATTCAACCCATAAGAAAGAGTTCTGTCTATTTCACTGCTGCTGTGTACATGGATCACTATATATCCCCACATGCAAAGGGAGAGACACGTGCATAGTCACATAGGGTGGGACTTCCAGTGCCTAATTCAACAACAAATAGAAACGTATACGTGTTGCTAACCTGGAAAGCAGCCTTTAAAAAATCTTTCAGGAATGATAGAATTGACATTCGGAGCAAGCTAAGATTAGAGATTCAGTAAAAACGAAGAGACAAAAGTACTCCCAGGGACTTTTGGGATGTTTGCACAGGGTCTACTTGATCTCATGGCTATTTACATCTACAATTATGGTCCTGCACGAATGTTATTTTTTTAAAGTCTCTATCTCTTAACCAGAAAACTTAGTGACAATATCAGCAGTTTTCTACTAAGTTTCATCTTTCCAAATACCACGGAGGGGCTTATCCCTGCCCCTGTTGGCTGCATTTGCCCTCCTCTCTGGGTGCCTCCTCTATTGTGCCTCCCTTGATTATTGAGAGACAACAGTGTGTTAGACCCTGGGGTTGTGAAGGAAAGTAAGAGAAAACCTCATACAAGGGGCAGACAGGTAAATGGATGATTGAGATGAAATGGTTGGGGGTCTCCCTTGGTAGCCTAGTGGTCAAGATTCTGAGCTTTCACTGCTGTGGCCCAGATTCAGTCTCTGGTCAGGAAACAGACCCCACAAGCCATGAGGAGCAGCCAAAAAAAACAGATGAAGTAGATTGGCCATCTACCTGAGAAATGCTGGAAAATTATAGAATCACGGCACATTTAGTGGGTGCCTACCATGAACGTTGGTGATGGACAGGGAGGCCTGGCGTGCTGCGATTCATGGGGTCACAAAGAGTCGGACACGACTGAGCGACTGAACTGAACTGAACTGAACTGACCATGAATGTGACACCATGCCAGCCACTCTGAGATGACAGAAAGAGAAATCATTATGGTGCTGGGTTCAAGACACATACACCAATGTGTGAGGCAGAAGTACCATGGCTGTGAAATTCAAAAGCCCAGACTTCAAACCCTGATTTTGTCATTGAATGACTAGATCTCCATGAGCAAATTATTCAGTATGTCTGAACATCAGTTAATTATTTTTAATTAATTTCTTTTTTTAATGTGAGCTATTTTTAAAATCTTTATTGAATTTGTTACAATACTGCTTCTGATTTATGTTTCAGTTTTTTTGGCCTCCAGGCATGTGGGATCTTAGTTCCCTGACCAGGGATTGAATCTGCACCCTCTGTATTGGAAGGCAAAGTCTTAACCACCGGACCAACAGGAAGTCCCCCAGTTCATTCTTTGTGTGTAAATGGGTACCATCTTGCTTTCCTTGTGATTGTGGGAATGATTTGGAGCAGCCGCCTCAGTGACTCTCCAGGACCTGCTAGATTGCAAGGACTGGGAAGTGTTCTAGAGAGTTTGACGGGAGAGCTGAGACAAGTCCATACCGAGAGATAATAAGCTATCAAGAGGAAGAGTGTATTTGAATATACAGTGAGTGATTTTTACTTGTAACAGAATTGGGGGAAGGAAATCACTAGGGCTTCACTGGTAAGTGGTAGCTTCACAGGACCTAGACAACTACTTTGTGAATAGAAAAATATGGGGACAGCAGTGTCTATTTATCTAGAACATTCAATTAACAAAAGATGCCCCACCGCACTTACTAGGTTGGCTAACAGATAGTGTGTTGAGAAACACTTATAAAAATGAGACACTTACGGAAACGAGCCTTAGACAAAGAGCGACAAACTATCATGTACAAAATAAGCTACAAGGACATATTGTACAGCACAGGGAAGGTAGCCAATAATTTATAATAATCATAAGTGGAGTATAACCTTTAAAAATTGTGAATTGGTATACTGTCCTCCTGAAGCTCATAAAATATTGTGAAGCTACTATACTTCAATTAAAAAATTAAATTTAAAAAAATGAGAAATTTATAGAAATGAGTCCAAGGATATGAAAATTTATAAAGTTCTTACCTATAAGGTGGCTATACATTGCCACATAGAATTTTAGTTACTTGTCACACCATGAAGCAAAGAGAAACCTTTGAAACCAAATGGAGCTTAGTGCCCTGAAAAGTCCACCATTGGCCAGCCCAAAATATGAGCGTGTGTGAATTCATCACAATTTCAAAACAATCTAGCTTCAATTTTGTTAAACATAAGGTTTCCAAAAACCAAGCTCTCAAATAATATGACAAAGTTGTACTTTGGAAGCTACAAAACATGTCATGGGCAAATGACATCATTATTATTATTTGGTTCAAAACCACACTGAGTGCCTAACCTGCAATTCTACTACCAATGAAGAGTTTCAATTCCTCTCTTACCCGGGAGAAGCTAATTCACCTCTGGCCTCCCAAAAAGAAATGAGTCTTTGCAAATTTAGGACTACTACACAGGAGAGCTGGTGATCTGATTTGAAATATTGCTATTTCTCTGTTTCTAAAATGTGAGTGAAAGAAATGGAAAGTAGTATAGGCATTTCCGTTGTAATCTGTATTAAGACACATGGATTTTAATCCACACTCTGTAACCCTGTGTACCTCGCAGCTTTGCGTGGCTCTCCATGTAACCACAGAGCCAAATGAATAGTTTCAGAAAGTACCCAGATAAGCAACCCTTAAAGTACCGAGATGATATCTCCTCTACTTGTATTTTGCTGATGGCGGTAAGGTAGCAGGCTAACTTTAATGATATAGTCTGGTGATAACATAAGAAAAAGAAAATCATGAAGTGAAGATAACAGGTTTTCACAGTTGCTGCCAACACCTAAGTCACATCTGTTATAACCACCACTTCATTCTCAGTCACTAATGCAGGCACAAACTGAGAGGACTCGATCTTAAAATCAGGCTCAGAGAACTCTTTGTAGATGGTTTCCTTGTGCTGCATATAAGGAGATCTAATTATATTTATGCTTCACTGATCATTCTCACTTCTTCGGAATACATTGGCTGCAAATTTGAAGGTTATTAGTGGAAAAAATGCTCTTTAAATAAGAAAACATCACTGCCAACAAATGGCTGACCTACATTCACAAAATGACTAAATTACAGTGATTGAATCTGAGGCAATTTAAACATTTTGTTACAATAGGAAATTGAGCTTCTTCCCATGTTTATTTGGTGGGACTAGCTGCTCATTTTAGCTTTTGACTCCATCTCTTTTCTCTCTAAAATTAGCAGGGCTTTGTTGTCTTAGAATAAGTAACAAAAAGGATGCTCACAGATAAATGAAAACATTTTCTTCACTCAAAACAAAGTTTGATCCAGTTGGATGTGTGTGTACACTCCAAACTGCAAGAGATGATTGCCTGGCAAACCCGCATGGACATTTAGGCAGTCATGTTTACTATTTGGAATATTTTATTTGGGTAAGCGGAGTCACTTGGTTTCTACCATTAGGCTTCGGATCATTCTGTAACTTCTTTCAGGGCCACAGTCAAAGGAACCTGCCTCTGGACCCTAAAGTAGGATTTAATCTCCTTTTAAAACCTTCTCCCTTCTCCCTGCTGCTTTTCATTTATATACAGAGAATGCCCAACAGGCTCTGACCGATGCCGCTTTTCTTAACATTTGCAGTCTACCAGTATTAGTGCAGACGAAATCAGAGTCATTTCTTTTTCAGTCTGCAATGCCCCTGGTGCCAGACCAGCTGGAGAGGGTGACATGGGCGAGGTGCCTGCTAATCTCAATGGCCCTTGGGTCTTTTCTCTAAAAGACATGGCAAGCAAACATGCCAAACGCTATCTATAAAAAGGTGCGGCGTCACTGCGGCAGAAAAGCACTCATGGTGTAGCGTGTCTGCCACCATGATTTTTGAGATCATGTAAGACTTGGAAAAGCACCAGTGGCAAGAACATTTGCCACTCTGAATCACGGGTCCCCTTTTCACAATACGATGGGGGAAGAACTAACAAAGCTTTTAATTCTTCTCTGCAAATGCATGCAGACAGAGGTCTAAGTCATAACCATACAAAATGGATCATCTTAATTATTGTTTAAGTGGAGAGACAGGCAAGTTCAGGAGAAAGTCACTTTGGAGACCACTAAGGACCAGCTCTCTTTCCAAAAATAGTAACAAAGATGAATTGTCTTCTTCATGATAGATACAATCTTTAGCTAGGTGAGGTAAATAGAAATCCTATAACTAATACGATAAAACCAAATGTGCTCTGAAAACCTCTGAACACCACTGATCTTTAGAAAGGGTCATCTCTTTTTTTTTTTTTTTTTGCTGTTTCTTTTGTGTGTGTGTGTGATTGTTTCTATGAAACTAGGCTATTTTCACTATAAAAAGTATGAAAAACTTTAGCTATGCTTTAAAATATTAATTGCAGAACTGCTGTAGTTGTTTAACTATCCTCGGAGCTGTAACAAGTCTTGTTTCAAATAAGATAAGAGTAGGTGAATTTTGATGTCTCCATCAAATAAAGCATGCAAATATTTTCATGAATAACACTTTTCTAAGATTCACTCATAAAACTGAAAGATTTTCATTTAAATAGCATCCATTACACTAAAAGATAATAATGAACTTCTTTTTGCCTTTCTAGTGTGTTCACAAATTACTAAAAATGAAACAGTATAAATGAATTCAAAGTAAAAAAATCATAGTTCATAACAATTATAAAATAAATTTAGTTTGAAATTATGAACTTTAAAGGGGTAATATTAGCTTTTACAAAATACTTTTTAACCTCATGAGAAAATTAACAAAAGAGAAATTGAGATGATATAAATTAGTTTGTATTTTTAGTTTTCAAAGTTTGCTTTTTCATTTAAAATAGTCCCTTTCTTGAATTACATGATCACTTTCAGAATTTCCGACTATGTTCACAAGAAAATCATGTTACATTTTATCCTTACTCTAGCTAGTTGAAATTTTTTGTAATTACTTTGTGATAAGTTATTATTTTGTAATCACTGGATGTGATATTACAGAACAGAGTTGCCAGCCTCATAAAACCATTTCAACTGGAAATAATGCAATTTTGATTTGAACAAAATTTGAGAAATATTTAATAATTAAATTTTTTACTGTGCCTCTCAGCTCATTTACACAAAGTAGAATTTCTAAAAAGAAAACGATAATCTTAATTGAACTACAGTACTGTCAGTTACTTGAAATATACAGGATGCCGGCTTTAAAAAAGAAAAAGTTAGGATGACTTAAGGTTTCAAACACTAAAATGATGTTTAAGTGTGCTTTTTTTCTTGAAGGAATGCATTTTAAAGTTTGGACCCTTCATAGTAGTCAAGAAGGGATTTATTGCCCAGTTGACATAGGGGGCAGCCCTTGTGAGCGGGCAGTGGGGGGAGGGGGCGAGGACCGAGGGAGCTCTGTTTTCATTTCCTTTTATTACTTGTGAAATGCTGTTCACCTTTAGTAGCCATCACTTTCGGTCTTAAATAGTTTGGCCCAACAACATCTGAAACCCCATAACCTCAATTTTTAAATGGTGTGCTTCTCTGGCCTAGTTGGGCTGTGACATTATTTCCTCTGCCTTCCGAGTTCAGAAAAATTACTTTGAGCAGGTCCTAGGCAAGGCGGGATTATGACATAATTGGAAGGAGCATGTTCCATTTCTCAGGAACCAGCCGGTATTCTCGGGGTGTGCGTGTTTTCCTTCCCCTTCCCCCATTTACACACGGGCCCTGTGTTCCTTTTGGAGAAAGACAAGACTTCTCAGCACCCAGTTCGCTTCCCATTTAATGAAGTTGTTAAAGTAGCAAGACTGACAGGTTAATTATCCTTTATAAAAGGGGGACAAATTGAACTGTGTCTTTCCATCATTTTTTGATATATCAAGAAGCTCGGAGGTGCCCAGATGCGGCTCCGGTGAATAGCGCAGCTAATCCACTCGGCAACTCTTCGTTGACCCCGCTCTGCCCGCCGGGGCCTCCCTCCATCGCAGCTGGGTTTTGTTTCACATTCAACAGATTCCACTTTATTATAAATTCAGAAGGATTTTTTCCCCCCTTCTCTCTCCATATGTTGGCTGACAGCTCCCCTGAAATAACTGATGGCTAAATTTAAACTCTGATGAAAATTAACCCAAGTGTTAAATGCAAACAGGAGCTGCTTGGAAGAGAAAAGAGTTATCATGGTAGATGCCAAACAGTGGAAAATGTGTGTAAATTAATGGAGCCTCGCTGGTGACAAGCCGTCAGGCAGTTTGATGGCTCTTGCGAGCGTTTTAGTCCCACTGAAGTTGGCCAGAGGGCAGCACGGACAAGTCCTGCTTTTCAAAAAGACCGCGGGAAGCTTGACAGTAACGCTAACTAGATCATCGAAAGTTCATGGTCAAATAAGAGATTTTTTTTTTTTTTCTGCAAAGCTTTGCACTAAACAGTTTGCAGACAGGAGAGCCAGGAGTGAGACATCAAACTGCAAGTGCAGCAAAATGATCAAAAGAGGAAGAGGAAACCAGGGAGAAGTGATTTTAAAAACCAACTGACGAATTTGCTGATTTCCAAGTTAATACTGAGAAATTGGTTTCCTCAACAGTCATCAGCGTTTGACTTGAAACAGTTCCTGCTTAGAGAGCAATGCTTTGCTTGCTTTAGGCGTTTTCACAGAAATTACATTCGTATGTCTCAATTTTTCAGATTAAAATATGTGATTTTAGCGAAGTCTGTTGAAAAGAAATGGGAATCTAATCAAATAGAACTCTGTTTTGTATTAGGATGTATCTGTGACACTCATAAAAGTCTAAGGAAAAAAAAATTCAGGTAGTCATTTATTTCTCCCCATGAATAAGGCAGTATTTTGCTTCTCTAAACATATAACATAATAATGTGCTCCTATTGCTTAATATTAGCAGAATAGAATGGTGAGGTCACCAAACCATGAAGCAGAAAAACTGCTTTCAGTCCAGGCTTAATGTCTTAATAGTCAGTGACCTTGAATTGAGTGAACCTCAGTTTACCCATTTGTAAATGGGAACAATAGTCACTATAAGATCAAGCAGAACTCAGAAGGTGAAAGCTAACTTTTCACCAAATGAGCCACAGGACACTTGAATCAACCAAAGGCAAGCTTTTGGACGTCAAAGAAGAATCCTGAGCGTAGGAGAATGAAATGAACACGAGATTTTGTCAGAAACGTCTAGGCTCTGTTGCCGCCAGGCTGCTTGTCCTTGGTCAATAGCAGAAAGGGGTGTCTAGCTCCCTCTCAGCTTATTGTGAGCACTCAGTGTGATAATGCATGTAAAATGCCTTCTCTGTAAATGGTAATCTTCCATAAAGCTATTAGCTCTATTTTATTGCCCCTCCTTCTAAACTTGCCCATCAAGGGAAGGCAGAATTCAAAGCCCACCTTCCTCACCCCCTAGCTCTCCAAACTCCTTAGCTGTGTATGTTCTCTCCCCCCAGAACTCAGCAGCCTGTGATTAGAGGTACAAGAGGGAGGTCCATATATATATATGTGTGTGTGTGTGTGTATTTATATACACATACAGCTGATCGACTTTGTTGTACCTCAGAAACTAACACAACATTGTAAAGCAAATATACTCCAATACAAAGTAAATTCATTAAAAATATAAAATAAGATTGAGGTTTTGAAGGGTCAGCACATCAGAAAGACAATGAAGTGTGGTAAGTGAAAATTTGAGTTCCCCAAGCTGGTATGGGAAAAGATACATATTTTTTTCCTATAACTTAATTCAATTCGTATCTTGACTCTCTTATTCCTTTTTTATGGCAAGAAATTTGATCTCATAATTCCAGGTCAGCTCATCAGATTTGCTCATCAGCTCATCGTGTATAGATCATGGTCATTTTAGGTCCAAATTCAGGTAAGTTTAGGAATTTTTTTTTTTTTTTGGTCCTTCTTCCTCCTGCTCCTGGGGTTTTCATAGGGTCACGGCAGCATACAGTGGAGTTGGGGTATCTGGTCAACAGTTGGAATCGTCAGTTCCATGTTGTACTACACTGAGATGTAACTTCTCCCAACTATTTTTGTTGTCTTTTTTTTTTTTTAGAGTAGTTTTAGGTCATGGCAATACTGAAGGAAAGGTCCAGAGATTTCCCATAGACTTGCTGCCCCTACACAACATCCTCCACCAGGATGGAGCATTTGTGACAATTGGTGAACCTACCCTGCCACATCGTAATCACCCAGACTCCATAGTTTACTTTATGGTTCACTCTTGGGATTGTACACCTTATGGGTTTGGGCAAATATATAATGACATTTGGGCTTCCCAGGTGATGCTAGTGGTAAAGAACCCACCTGCCAATGCAGAAGATGTAAGAGATGAGGGTTTGAGCCCTGGGTCAGGAAGATCCCCTGGAGGAGGGCATGGCAACCCACTCCAGTATTTTTGCCTGGAGAATCCCCTGGACAGAGAAGCCTGGTGGGCTACAGTCCATGGGGTCGCAAAGAGTCAGAGTGACTGTATCGACTTAGCATGCATGCATCATAACATTTATCTATCATTATGATACCATTCAAGATACTATTCAAGCACAAGAAATCTCTGTGCAGGACTTCTGTGGTGGTTCAGTGGCTAAGACTCCGTGCTCCCGGTGCAGGGGGCCAGGGTTTAAACCCTGGTCAGGGAACTAGATGCCACATGCCACAACTAAGGGTCCACATGCCTAAATTAGGGGATCCTGTGTACCACACCTAGGATCAGGCACAGGCAAATAAAGGAAATATTTTTAGAAAAGAATCCTCTGTTTCACCCATTCATCTGCTCCCACCCCTAACTGTTTTTCAGGTGTGACATCTCTACATGGCATCTGTTGAGAGCTAACATCTGATCTTTCCTGGCTGGCCCTGGCTGTGTCTTCTTTTTCAGCCTCTGCTCAGTTTGCCTGTGCCCCTAGAGAGCTACCAGCCTAGCTCAGTTTCCTCTGGGGCTAGGAGGGGCCCAGGGAATTTTTGACGCTTCCCTGCTAGTCGGGGGCTGCAGAAGACCCCACCCTCTCGCTACTCCCTAGTAACACTTCAGCTAACATTATTCTAGTGCCCTGAGGCCATTCAGGTGGCAAGTTTCCTGTACAATACTTACTTCCTCTAGAGCTCTAGATGGAAATTGAGTACTTAGCCTATGCCTTCAGATCCCCAAATAGGGAATTATTACCAGAGAGGCTACTACCTTGCTTCTCCCAGGACACACACACATCTCATTTCTCTCCTTCCCATTCTTCTTCTTTCTCCTCTCCAGCTGGAATTTTTTTTCCCCCTTGGGTAGGCAAAAAAAAAAACCAAAACAAAACAAATTCTAAATCATCATATATCTTTCCCAGCTTTTCCTATCTGACACTTGTTTTTTCTGTTGGTGAGTCATGTCTGATAATTAGATTGAGGCTTTTGAACAAACAAGATAAGGATCTGGTGTCTTCATTCATGAGGGGTTTCTCATGCAGTGGTTGACCATCTGTCCTGCTGCTTACATTGGGGAAGGTCACAGGCAAGCACATCAATTAAATATTTTATTTACAGGTTGAAGTTTTAATGTTTCTATGCTTGCATTAGACACAGGGGCAAGATCAGGATGACATAGTATTAAATAAAGGTAAATAAGAACTGGTTATAGAGAGAAAGGGTTGGTTAGAGAGAGAAAGGGTTGAAGACAGAGGGGAAGGAGAGTTAAGAAGACACAGCACTCTCCTTAAGACGAGTGAAGACTAAGTTGTGCGAGAGGAAGACAATCAGAAGGACTGAAATTGTGTTAAGACAGTGATGAATTTTAGTTATACATCTAAAATGGGAGAGTTCTAAGTATTTTAGGCAAAGTGGATTCCTGAAATGGAGGGGAGGCAAGT
Organism: Cervus elaphus; assembly: GCF_910594005.1. Classification (NCBI taxonomy): domain Eukaryota; kingdom Metazoa; phylum Chordata; class Mammalia; order Artiodactyla; family Cervidae; genus Cervus; species Cervus elaphus. Next base: position 23,712,347 of record NC_057828.1, on the reverse strand, counting down.
CTTGGAATGGATGAAGTCACTTAATGTGAAGTTATAAAGTTAGAAAGTCAGTAATCCTCTGGACTTTGAGTGTGTTTGATTTATCACCCAATTCCTATGGCACCAATTATACATGCTTTTAAAACTTGTCTTTTCTTGTGTAGTTAGTGTCATTTTATGAGTTAGGGAGCTATACAGAGTCACGTCCCTTGGAGTCAGAAACTATGCCTTTTCTTGTTCCCCAGATAAAATTATAAGATGTATCTATATCTATATCCATATGTATATCTGTATCCATGTCTATCTTGCCAGGGAGTAAAATAAACCATAAACATTGCATTTCAGGTTGCAACACACACTGCATTTGGAGAGTCTATCTGCACCCTGTCCACTACTTTGAAGTGCCTATTTCCCTATGTAACAAAGTTAGACAATCCACTCAGTGCCACCAGCCTGATTTTGCTTCCTTGAGTTTCTAAACCACTTCACCTCCCAGTATAGCAGAAGTTTGCTCATAAGTGTGTTGTTGGTTTAGTCAAGTGAGAACTAGGAAAGAAGTTTGTTGCTTGTTGTCGTTGTTCAGTTGCTAGGTTGTGTCTGACTCTTTGTGACCCTATGGACTGCAGCAGGCCAGGCTTCCCTGCCCATCACTATATTTGCTGCTTGCCAGGTCATTAATATATTCTTGCACCTGACATAAGGGTTTTGAATTCATGGCTTCGTTGGATTATATATCCATTTCTCAGTTCAAAGGGAATGAACAAACTGAAGAGCTGATGAAAGGAAAAACCCCAAACACCACTAGTCTTCCGGTTATCGCACCTGTCAGCAAATTCTATAGAGAGAGTCTTTTGTACAAAACAAGCTCTCAGAACAATTTTTATGGGGACTTCCCTGGTGGTCCAGCAGTTAAGACTCCATGCTTCCAAGGGACTTGGGTTCCATCCCAAGTCTGGCTCACATGCCACCTGGTGTAGCCAAAAAAAAAAAATTATGTATGTGAAATATTTGACATCTCCTATTGTATCTTGCAATTTATATGTAATTTTGCAGGACAGACCTGATCATCTACCCACATTGGGAGAGTTATAAAGTAATTCTTTTTTCAGCTACATAATGAATTGGTGCATGGGCAAATATAAATGCCTTCTTCCATTCAGAGGCTCTCAAGACAAGAAGCTCCGTAAGATGTCAAGGGCATTTCCTCATTCTGCAAATGGCCAGAAAGACATATGCTTATTTTATGAAAGTGCTTCCCTCCACTTCCGGAGCCCTGCCTTGAATTAAAAGAGGCCAGAGTACCACTATCCACTTGGTTCTACGTCCAAGAAGGCTTCTGGAGGCCCGTGCAGCACGAGGGTGGTGGGGGCTCTGGTGAGCAATTGTGGAAGAGGCAAGAGAGTGGTCCAGATGCCGGCAAGCCCCCCGACCACTCCCCCCTCCCCGGGCCCACAGGAGTGATGGAAAGCTGTTGACATCTGACAGCCCTTCCAGTGGCCTCTGCCAAGAGAACGGGGAGGGGCTTTGGTCCTCGGAGGACCCAACTCCACATCACAGCTTGCACTAATTGGTCCTCTCTCTGGCCTCCGGCGGCGTCTGTGCGGCTGGCAGCGCGGCAGACCCAGCGCTGACTCCTCCCTTTAAAAAACAGAAATCTGCATCATCTACATTTTTTTTTTTAAGGTTTTGTTTTTTTCATGGAGCATCTTCGTTGTCTCAAACTTCAAACTTGGTGGTTCCCTCCTTCTCTCAGGAACACTGCGACTGTGCTCTATCGGTTTCTTGCAAACAATGTAAATTTCTGCTTGTAGATTCATTTCAGTTACACGTGTGACCTCTGTATCTTTTTTAAAAAATTTTTCTAATTTCCCCAGTTTCTTTGGGAACAATTTTGTCTGACATACATTCGTATGAATTTTAGATCAGTTATTTCAAAGTGCACACAAATTATGTATATTTCCCTATAACCAGGCACTGACAAAAGAATACTTAATATATCAATATTTAAGTATTCCAACATAAAAGGACTTTTTCCAACTTAATACTTTTTCCCACACAAGGTGATCTATAATTGACATTCAGGCAATTATATGCATGTAGAAGCAGACACAGTCCCCAAACTGACCATAAGATAAACCAGCACACACATCCTTCTCCTGGATATAATTACATTTCCAGAGGCAAAGGGGTTCAAATGGGAACAAATAAGTTGACTTCCTTATGAAATAAGCTACACAGACACAAACTAAGAAGGAGTGAAGGTGCCAAAGGTGAATCCCACAAATCTCCCTCCTTTCTGTCCTGAAATGCATGCGTGGGCACTGTGAGCGTGTGACACTCGACCAACGTCACTGGACGCCAGGCCCTGGCATCGAGAGGTAGTGCAGGCAGGGGCCCGTCCAGAGGGAGAGGTAGCGCGGGTTCCTGGAGGGACGTCTTATTTCACTTCATTATGTTCTACTGTGCTGCTCCACTATTTCCACTGTTCCACTGTTTTTGTAACTGGGGCAAAGTGGGAGGTTTAGCTAGTCTAAGGAACTCTTACTCCATAAACTATCTGAATCAAAGATTTTTTATTTACTCTTTTGCTAAACACAAAGACTGATTTCCATCTACAGTTATTTTGTCAGGTGAGAAACAGTGAGTAAGCTGAAGGGAGGGCTGCGGCCTTGGCTCGGAAGGGACACTGCTGGCAGTTGACACATGGCCTGGGGGGACGAGCCTGGGCCACAGCGGGACGGCCTGGTCAGCGGACCTTCTCCAGGAAGGCCCTGCAGCACCGCATGCACTGCTGGTAGACGGTCTCAAAGTCTGCGTCGTTGCCATAATAGCGATCTTCAATGATAAGTTGTTTTTGTGGATCATAGCTCCCGAGTAGTTCGATTTTCGCTCTGCAGTTTTTAACTTGATTACTTTTTCTATTCAAATCTCTCAGATTGCTCTCATCCATACATAGTATATAATCAAAAGTGGCAAAGTCTTATTTGGTAACCTGCTGGGCAACGTGACTCATGGGGATACCATGCTTCTTCATGCAAGCCTGCCCCCGATAATCAGGAGGGTTTCCTAGTTCATACGTGGATGTCGCTGAACTGTCTATCCTCCAATTATCAGAAATGTTTTGATCAGTTACAAGTTTCCTGAAAACCGCTTCTGTGATGGGTGATCGACAGATGTTACCCAGACACACGAACAGCACCGACTTGGTCACCTGCTCAGCCATCTTCCCGCGCGCGCAGAGGCACCCAGCAATAACGTCCGTGACCTCTGTATCTTGAGTGATAAAAATGTCATGTCTGTCTCACGCGAGATTCAGCATCTGACGTGGATTCCCACCCCTTTCTGACGAGGACTAAGAGGAAGTCAGTACTTCAGATGCTCACCAGGGCTAAGGTTGCTGAGTGGCTATGGAATTCTGCCCTCTTTTCTGCCTGTGGGCATTTTCTGAGGACCCTGGACCATATAAACGTCCTTGTGCATTTTCCCTTATATACTTACAAGCCCACACATGCACACACACCAGCCCTGGCTGCAGGCGTGAGAAGATGGAAACCCACTTACCTGTGTTTTTGTTCTTTTTAAAAATTTTTTTATTTTATACTGGAGTATAGTTGATTTACTATGTTGTGTTCCAGATATACAGAAAAATTATTAGTTATACATATACATGTATTTATTTCTTTTCTCTTTTCTCATATAGGTCATTAAGGAATATTGAGTAGAATTCCCTGTGCTCCTTGATGATTATCTATCTTATATATAGTAATGTGTATATGTTAATCTCAAACTCCTAATTCATCCCTTACCAACCCCCCAAGTCTTTCCCCTTTAGTAACCCTAAGTTTGTTTTCTATGGCTGTGGGTCTGGAAATGACTTACTTCTAATAAGTCACACTATTGTCCTTTCCTAGAAGCTCCATCCCATTCAGGGAACTTAATAAAATAAAAGTCAAATACATTATGGTATAGTCATATAGTAGAATACCATGCAACCATTTAAAAAGAGCAGGTGGCTCAGTGGTAAAGAATCCTGCCAGTGCAGGAACTGTAGGAGATGTGGATTTGATCCCTGGATCAGGAAGATCCTCTGGAGGAGGAAATGGCAACTCACTCCAGTATTATTGCCTGGAAAATCCCACGGACAGAGGAGCCTGGGGAGCTACAGTCCACGGGGTCACATAAGAGTTGGACACAATTTAGCAACTAAACAACAACAACAACAGTCTTATTGGATTAAGGGTCCACCCTACTCCAAGATAAACTCGTCTCAACCAATGACATCTATAATGGTCTTATTTCCAAATAAGGTTGATAGGAGAGGTAGTGGATGTTAAGATTTGAACATATGAATGTGGGGGGCCTGGGGACGTAGTTCAAACCACAACAGTATCAATATCTGCCTGTGCTCCCAGCGCTGGGTGTGGTCACAGCAGCAGACAAGGTCAGGGTTCGGGGAAGCACCCTTGGGTGGCCAGACCAGAGAGGGTCAGCTACAGTGGCCTGAACATGTAGATCTGGCTGCTCTTTAAACCAGCTGTCCCTCCTTCCAGGGACATCAGGGTGAGAGAAAGCACAGCAATAACTAAACTTCACAAACAACCCAGGGAGGCAGTAGTGGGGAGAAGCTGGTGAGTAGTTCCATCATCCTTACAGGCATCACAGTAACATCAGTTTTGGGAAAGTGAATTAAACGAGGATGTGAACTGCTAATGCATTGTTCCAATGCAGGCTGACATTTACTTTAAAAATCATATGGAAGTGGCTAACAAATTCTATTACAGCATTTACAGAACTTCACGCAGCTGCTTTTCCCTGGAAAGGAGGCTCAAAACCACCGAGCGGAGCTCAGACTCAGCCCTGAGATGCAGTGCTGGACAGTGGTTGAGGGTCTAAGTGACTTAACCTTTTAGAGCCTCACTGTCCTCATCTGCAAGAGGATGATGGTAATTCAGTAATTCATGCCTTGCTCCTTCTAGCCTATAGGGCAAAGAGTTGTGCAAAAATGGGGGAAATATTTAAAAGGAAAAAGTTATCTAAAGCAAGTTCACTGAATTTGCAAGCTCTGACCTTTCCTCCCTGAGCCCAGACATCTGTTGCACCTCAGTTTCTCCTTCTATCTGAATATTCTGGGGATTAATAGAGACCAAAAGCCTTTCATTTTGGGATGGGAGATCATTTTGCAGAAACTGCAGTATGCATATAAAGACATCCGCCAGTATTTATACTTTACATGTGCTCCAAAAGGGTTAAAGAAATGAGATAATTTCTACATAGTTCTTATAAAAGGCAAAAAGGAGCTGGTGTCTAGCAGCCTGGTCAGTTTCTCTAAGACCAGAGCCAATCCAAGTGTGTTTAATAGATGGAAAGAACTGAGGCCACCTTAGGACTCAGCTTGAGTGCAGTACATTCACGTCCACGGGTCAGGAGTCAGAGACCAAGAAGGATTTTCTCACTAGATAAAAACTGGAGAAGGTGTGGGGAAAAGGGAACCCTCCTACTCTCTTGGTACGACTGTAAATTGGCCCAGCCATTTGGACCAGTGTATGGGGGTTCCTTAAAAAAAACAAAAATAGAGTTAGCATATGATCCAGCAGTCCCATTCCTGGGCATCAGTTCAGTCGCTCAGTTGTGTCTGACTCTTTGTGACCCCGTGGACTGCAGCACGCCAGGCTTCCCTGTCCATCACCAACTTCGGGAGCTTGCTCAAACTTATGTCCATCAAGTCAGTGATGCCATCCAACCATCTCATCCTCTGTCGTCCCCTTCTCCTCCTGCCTTCAATCTTTCCCAGCATCAGGGTCATTTCCAATGAGTCAATTCTTCTTATCAGGTGGTCAAAGTATTGGAGTTTCAGCTTCAACATCAGTCCTTCCAATGAATATTCAGGACTGATTTCCTTTAGGATTGACAGGTTGGATCTCCTTGCAGTCCAAGGGACTCTCAAGAGTCTTCTCCAACACCACAGTTCAAAAGCATCAATTCTTCGGCACTCAGCTTTCTTTATAGTCCAACTCTCACATCCATACATGACTACTGGAAAAACCATAGCCTTGACTGGACAGAGCTTTGTCAGCCAAGTAATGTCTCTGCTTTTTAATATACTGTCTAGGTTGGTCATAGCTTTTTTCCAAAGAACAAGCGTCTTTTAATTTCATGGCTGCAGTCACCATCTGCAGTGATATTGCAGCCCCCCAAAATAAAGTCTCTCACTGTTTCCATTGCCTCCCCATCTATTTGCCATGAAGTGATGGGACCAGATGCCATGATCTTCGTTTTTTGAATGTTGAGTTTTAAACCAGCTCTTTTCACTGTCCTCTATCACTTTCATCAAGAGGCTCTTTAGTTCCTCTTCGCTTTTTGCCATAAGGGTGGTGTCATCTGTGTATCTGAGATTATTGATATTTCTCCTGGCAATGTTGACTTCAGCTTGTGCTTCATCCAGCCCAGCATTTTGCATGATGTACTCTGCATATAAGTTAAATAAGCAGGGTGACAATATAGAGCTTTGACGTACTTCTTTCCCAGTTTGGAATCAGTCTGTTGTTCCATGTCCCGTTCTAACTGTTGCTTCTTGACCTGCATATTTCTGGGCATGTATCCAGAGAAAAACATGGCCTGAAAGGATACGTGCACCCCAGTGTTCATCACAGCACTACTTACAATAGCCAGAACATGGAAGCAGCCTAAATGTGCAGCAACAGATGAATGGATAAAGAAGACGTGATACATATATACAATGAAATATTACTCAGCCATAAAAAGAATGAAATTATGCCATTTACAGCAACATGCATGTACCTGGAGATTATCATACTAAGTGAAGTAAGTCAGACAAAGACAAATACCATATAATATTGTTTATATGCAGAATCTTTTTAAAAAATGATACAAATAAACTTATTGACAAAATAGAAACAGACAGACTTAGAGAATGAACTTATGGTCACAGGAGGAAGAGTAGGGGGAGGGATAGATTGGAAGTTTGGGATGGACATGTACACATTGCTATGTTTAAAATAGATAACCAACAAGGACCTACTGTATAGCAGCAGAGAATTCTGCTCAATATTCTCTAATAACCTAAATGGGGAAAGAATTTGAAAAAGAATAGATACATATTTAACTTTGCCATATACCTGAAACTAAATAACACAACATTGTTAATCAACTAGACTCCAATATAGAAAAATCATGTCAACAGAATGAGGTTTGTACAAACTAATGTAATAGGAAGATAAGAAAATTTGCTGGAGCCCATGATTTGGGGTGGGAGGGAGGAGACAAAAAGAGAACCCAGTCCAGGAATAAGGAGACCCAAGAAGCCCAGCTGAGCCACTAAGGACTGGCCCTGGGCATTTTACATTTTATAACACTTTTGCTTTGTTCCTGGCCTTTGAAGCAACCCTATTTTACTGAGGTATTATGCGAACAAAGTAAGATAATCAGAGCAAAGGTGTTACAAGATGTAAAAGGCTCAGTTCAGTGGAAAGGAATGATTGTGGGTCTCTGGAAAGCCTTTCCCAGGCTTTCTGTAATCAGCCTGATGATTTGAAGGCCATGATTAAATCTCTGCATCAAGCCCCTCCTCCCTTCTCCTCTCCCTGCTTCCAACTATGTTGTCCCTGCAGTTTGGGCTGCATTTAATATTCTCAGGATGTTATGTACCAATCCTGGTATAAACTGGAGCCCAGGAATCCCATTCTGCTCCCCAGACTAGCATGTCATTGAAATCTCCCAGAAGGGAGGGCCTCTGAGAAAGTATACAGTACCAGAGACAATAAGGTAAGCAAGGTGGCCTCACCCAACCTAACACACGCCATCAGTTGACTAACTAGGTCAAGGAGACCTGACTTAGACTTGGCTGGTGGCCCCCATTCTTCATGCCCATCTTTTCCTCTTTTCTATAGAAGTCCATACCTTTGAAATCCCAACCATTCTCTTTTAGATATTCGTTTCGTTTCTTTTTTTTTTCTTGAATACAGGTCTTGGGTGAAATCTTGGGAGACTACAGAAGGAGCACAAAGTAGTTTCTGGGCCAGGGTGGATGAAGATGTCCTAAGGAGACCTATCAGGCAAGGTAAAGGTGTGGAGGTATTGATGGAGCGTGCCCCCTGACTTGTACCCTTGAGGGGAAAAATGGGCAGAAACAGAATGATCCCTATGAACCCAAGTGTCAAAAGCCAGAGACAGCCCATGGAGTTTCCCCAACCCGGCACAGCCTTGGCACACTGGACTGATGGCTGCGTGTGACCTGTGAGTAAGAAGAAGAAATGGTGCAGCCCGTGGAGGCCTCGTCAGCAGCCATCAGCGTGGACCAATGACCGGAAGCTGAAGGAGAGGATGACGTCTCAGCAGAGAGGAGTGTTGACACTTGACATGAGGACTAATGCCCCTCCATAGGAGGTCTAAGTCTCCTATACTTCAGTTAATGCCAGAGAAAGGGAGAATCTTGAGTGAAAGAACGTCTCTATCATCCCATCAGGGCGTGACCAGAAAACAAAAACCAAATTCAGTTACAGAAAGAGAAAATTGGGGCGTCTTGCCTGCTTGGATGGGCAGACTAAGATTCATTCAGGGTAAATGAATGAATTTACCTCCCCTTCCTTCTTCTTTTATCTCCATTTCTAACCACAGTTTTGGGAAAAGGCAGATGTTGAGAACAGACCCAGAAGGAAACGCAGGATGGGCCCTGGAGGCCAGCGCAGAGGAATTCCGGTTGCCATGGGCAGACGATGCCATTAGCCTGCATCCTGGGCTCGTTTTGCCCTTAAGTAGGTGGTGGTGCATAAGGACCGTCCTGAGTGCTCCATCTGAGTGCCCGGGCGACTGACATGCCACCTTTTCCTGGTGTCTCCAGCACACTGGGCTTCTCCACCTTGTTCCCCTCCTGGCCATCTGTTCCTGCTGCTCTGGCAGCCTCTCTGCTGTCCCCCCGCAGGGGCCTGTCTGGGCAGGAGGGTGTGAGGGCCTCTGATGAGGTGGGCCCCGGCCCCTCCATCACTCTGAGCCGCGAGGAAAGCACCAGCTGTCTGGCTTCATTTGCATTTTTCTCTCCCAAATAATGAAATTAGCCATGAGTTTCCTGAGGTGATGCAAGACGCAAATTTCGGCGAGATGTGTCAGTGCGTGATGGAGAGGGAAGGAGAAGGTCAGGGAAGCATTTTGATAACAAATCCGCAGCCTGCAAACAGAAAGGGAAAAACAATAACAAATTTCACTGGAGACATACCTTTTAGCTCCGAGGAAAATGGACCATTTTCGCTCCGAGAAAAGTTTGATGAGGCCTTTAAAAGGTAATTTTCCCCCCTCTGGGAGAGAGGCACAGACATTTTATGAACAAACAGCAAAAGATGTCAGACAAGGCTGAAGCAATTCTCAGTTACTGAATGTTTCTTTGGCCACAGACAGCATTGTCTTACAATGACAACATTTGCTGAGGTGCACCCACCCAGCAGCCAAACAGGGCTGTCAATATTGGTGAGGTGCAGAAGCTAGTTTCTTTCTCTAAATCACCATCCATTTGAACCCTTCTGATTACAGATAAGGCAAGAGTCTCCTCACTGGGGATGAGGTCTTGGTTATCAGCCTTCTGAAGGGTTCCTAAGTTTGTCATCTCTTTTTCATATTTTTAAGCTAATTAACTAGATATCATCCCTGAGGAAAAATACAGTAACTCTTGGAGAAAGGTAGACAGAGGTATAGATAGGTAAGAAGATAGATAGATAGATGGTTAGATAGATAACAGATAGATGGATAGACAGATGATATTAATAGATAGATGATAAATTGAGATATAAAGCAAGTTCATGCATGAAGATCATTTAAGATTCCATCAGTAAATTCTCAAGAGTTCTTCAAATGGCCTTCTTTAAAGGCAGGGAAAATTGGACCACATGAACTCCTCAGACAGGTGGAGAAAGAATGAAATTCTTCACCCCAGTGAGATGCGTTTACTCTTCTCACCTGGGATGAAATTTAAATCCATTCCAGAATTTAAAAGCCTTCACATAATCCAGCTCCTGACATCTCTCTAACATCCTTCTCTACTACTTCTCATTCATTCATTCATTTATTCATTCAACAAATATTCTTGAGTCCTTTCTATGTTCTGGGCACTCTACTATGAACATGGGGTTTATCAATGAACACAATAAAGATTTCCATTCTAGTGTGCAGGGGTTTGGGGCAGACAACACAGTACTATTTTAGATTAGCTTAGAAGATGATGATTGCTATGGAGTTGGGAAATAAAGCAGAGTAAAGACAGAGAAATAAAAAGAGAACGAAAGAGAAATAGAGAGAGAAAGGAAGTGTGCGTGTGGGGGGCAAAATTTTAATTATAGTAGTTGAGAAGGTGACCTCTGAGCAAAGGCTGAAAATAAATAAAGGAGGGATCCATGAGGATATCAGAAGGGAGGATCATGCAGGCAAAGGATGAAGCTAATGCAAGAGACTGGAAAAGGGTGGAAGAAGCTGGAAGCAACTGAAAGCAGGAATGAGCCTGACACGTAAGAGGAGGAATATGGAAGGCAGTGTGGCCCAAGAAGAGTGAGAAAAGGGACATAGAGGAGCAGAGGAAACCAAAGAGGCCCAGGGCCCAGAGTTTGTAGGGCTTCATGGGCTATTGTAAGGACTCTGGCAATGGGGCTCCAATCTATGCCTTGATCTTCACACGCTCTTCTTCTGGGTCTCTGTGAGTCCTTCCCCTTTTCATAAGGTTACCAGTCACTGGACTCAGGGTCCACCCTAAGGCCATGTGGTCTTATCCTCAATGAATTATATCTGTAGAGACCCTATTTCCAAATTAGGTTACATTCTGAGGCCCTGATGGAAGTGAATTTCGAGGGTGGGGGGGGAAACACTATTTAGTCCACTGTGGACAGACAACAAGGTTTCAGACAGGATGAGTGAGCAATATGAGAGAAAGAGAGGGGTCAGAGATGATTCCTAGGAATCTAAACAGCTGGAAGCAGGACTTCTCCATTTGCCAAGAGGGAAAGGTTGGGGGAAGAACAGGTTTTCAGTGAAGGTGGGGGTAGGGTTTCCTCAGGTCACAGTGAGGTTAGACCCTTAATCATCCAAGTGAAGATGTCAAGTCAGCAAGTAGATTTAACAGCTAGTCTTGATGCCTTCATGAATTTTCCATTACCATTTCATGTAGAATAAGTGTTTGAAAATGCTTTATATTTTGGAAAACTGAAAGTACAAGATGCATTTAGAATGCCCTGTAAGCCATGCTGGCCTCCACCAAGTCCAAAGACTGCCCAGTTTGCCCAGGTACTTCAGGTCTATCACCACTGAGCACTTTCAACTTCTGCCATTAACTGTCTGACTTTAGGCAACTTATTAACTTTCACCTCAGTTTCCTTTCCCAGAAAATGAGATGAAAAGTATACTTATCTTAGAAGAGTGTTAAAATTGTAATAGATAAAACTATACATGTGAAGTGCTACCAGGAATTACATAAAATGTTGTCTAGGAATACACTCTGGCACAAGGGAAATATGGGCTTTTGCTGCACACAATGAATCCTTCATTGAGTCTGCTTCTGTCTTTTCTGAGTTGTTTTCAGGAGACTCTTTCTCCATTGATCCTCAGAATCTAAGTGCCTTAATAGCTGCCTATACTCTAGTCATTTGGTCTTTTCAAATGGGGAGCAGATGAAGGGCCTGGCATAGATCAACTATCAGCATACACTCAAGAGATAAAATGTGGTGGAGCAAATAGACTATTCCTTGTTGATAATGACAAGCTATGACAAAACTGACAGCATATCAAAAAGCAGAGACGTTACTTTGCCAACAAAGGTCCATTTAGTCAAAGCTATGGTTTTTCCAGTAGTCATGTATGGATGTGAGAGTTGGACCATAAAGAAGGCTGAACACTGAAGAATTGATCCTTTTGAATTTTGGTGCTGGAGAAGACTCTTGAGAGTCCCTTGGACTGCCAGGAGATCAAACCAGTCGATCCTAAAGGAAATCAATCCTGAATATTTGTTAGAAAGACTGATGCTGAAGTTGAAGCTCCAAAACTTTGGCCACCTGATGCAAGGAGCTGACAAATTGGAAAAGACCCTGATGCTGGGCAAGATTGAAGAAGGGAGGAGAAGGGGATGACAGGGGATGAGATGGCTGGATGGCATCACTGACTCAATGGATATAAGTTTGAGCAAGCTCTGGGAGATAGTGAAAGACAGGGAGGCCTGGTGTGTTGTAGTCCATGGAGTCGCAAAGAGTTGGACACAACTGAGTGACTGAACAACAAATTGTCTCTGGGACACTCCTTATTAATCCCAGGCCTGACTACCATCACTCAAGCTTCTACCTAGTCTTTATCCCTTCAGGATTATCTTCTGACTGCCACTGGAAGACTATCTATGAAAAAAAACTCAACCATGCCATTCTCCCAAGTTATGTATTTGAATGGCCTGCTTTTGCCATATGGCAGAGTCTATACTCAAGTCCTTCCCTCCACCACTGACTCACAACCTAAAACAAAGTTATATCAGAAAACAAGTACATGAGCATCATTGGCTGAATTATGTCACCTTCTGAGGCATAGCTGCCTTGTCTATAAAGCAGCGGTGACAAGCCTGACCTCACAGGGTTGTGATGAAGACCAGAAGTCAATGAGAAAGACAGTGAGCACAGGGTCCAGTTGGGGAGGAGGCATCTCTGTGGCAATAGCAGCCACTGAGCAAAGGACAGTCTGAGTTCCTGCAGCATCATGACTGACAATTAAATCCTGCTGTCCGGATGTCAGGACAAGGCATCAAACTCAAAAGTGAAAAGCTGAGTAATAACATTACAGCTCGAGGATATGTGACGGCACCTAAAACTCTGCAAAAATCAGTTAAATTAAAATACATAATCAGTGATATTTCAAAAATAGGATACATTGAACAACATCCTTCTGAAGAAGTCATATGCCCAAATGGTAAAACAGGAGAAGCACAGATATGGGAACTTCTGAACTAGTCTTACATCCCACTGCATATTCCGGTTCAAGACTGAAACTTTCCTACACGGTCACACAAGAAAATTTTGCTCTAAATTTAATATTTTTCTTAGAGTTATTCTGAAAAAGAGATGTAAAATAATATGAGTGATGATGTTCTGTTTGACTGAGACAAACTCTAATTTCTTCCAAGTTTCCTTCATGGGATGCTGAGGGTTTAACTGGACTCCTCCAATCCTTCATCTGGAGCAGGTGCTGAATGTAATCATCAGACAGGCAGTTGCCTGGGTTGAACCAGGGAGGAAGCAAATATGTCGAGCAGGGAGTCAGGTCCTTCTCTGGGTTTCCCTTTCCTCTCTCTCCTCTCCTCCTGCCTCACTGTCATCACTGGCAAAGATGATTTCTTCTTGACAGCTCTTCATGTCAGTCACAAGTCTAGGTCAGACACTTATCAATTGACCCAGTGTTAAAGGTAGACACTCATTTCAGCATCTGTCAATAGCCTCTTTTGATTCATTTAGACCAGAGCCTGCATCCCTGTAGTGATTTATACCGACACGTGCATGGACTTTTAAAGACAGGGAAACATTTCCAGAACTCTAGGAATCTGCTGACATGTGTACCCACTGCTTCTGTTGCTTTCAAACAAAGAAAGTGAAAGAGCTAGTCACTCAGTCATGCCTGACTCTTTGCTACCCCATGGCCTATAGCCCACCAGGCTCCTCTGTCCATGGAATTCTCCAGGCAAGAATACTGGAGTGGGTTGCCATTTCCTTCGAACAAAGAACCCTAGAGAAAAGGTGAGACCTGGGGAATAATAATACCTAAGACCTTCAAAGATCCTGACTACTGTGTCTGCCTCTGAAGCCGGACTCTCTCCAAGGCCAACATTCAATTTTTCAAATGTTGTGTGGCCTTCAGTCTCACTCCCATCAGACTGGGGAGGTCTCCATCAAACTAGCTGAGCTAATTCCTGAGTGATGAGGCTGTGGAGTTGCATTTCCAGGGGGCAGAGGCCACAGCTAACCTCTACACTCCTTTGGAAAACTGCCCGAAAATAAAGGACAAGGGGCCGGTGGGCCACATCCCCCAGGGCTAGCCCAGCCTGCTCTTCCCTCCGATCTGGCAAAATATCAGGAGAACCTTCCCACTCGAGCTCAGGTGTCTCTCCCCCTCCTGACCCCCCCTGGTTCCTAACGGGGATAACGCACACTTCTGTTTCCCAGGTGTCTGTCACCAAGCTGCCAATCCCTCCCTACTTGGGAGACAGGGAAAGAGATGAGAACATGTAAGAAATTCAGAGGGGCCGAGGAAATTTTCCTGACGTGCTCCTGCTGAGACACCACGGCAGTTGAAGAAGGCCTGTCATCGGGCTGTCAACCTTTAACCTCCCCCAGACGTACTCTGAGATGATGTGAGAAGCATCGCTGTGCTGTATCACCAGCTCCTTCCAGCTCCGCACGTCTGTCCTTGATGTCAGTCAAGAGTAGTTAACTGGTACCCACGGTGCCTTAAAAAAAGAAAAAAACCCTCTGCGAAATATCAGTAATGACTTTAGTTAGGGAGACTAGCTCTTGTCAAGTAATGACTCTTTGACATAAGGTATTGTTTACCTAGGCAACGTTCTCTTACTTGCATTTTAATGAACCTAATTAATAATAAGTTAGGAGTCCTCAGCTATTTCTTCACAGCTGGACCATATGCACTAATTACACTGTGCCTACAAACCTAAAATAATCCATTTGGTCAGAAGAGATGGTTTAAATATGGAGAAAATCTTGATTTCTCTCTATTTTTGCTTCCACCCCTTAAGGATGTCGGCTGTGATATCAAAGCGATTTGCAAATAATGAAGACAGATATCGCCTTGGAAAATGTAGGTTTTGTTTGTGTTGTGTTGGTGGAAGTTTTCATTGGTAGAAACTTCCAGAGTTTGTGTGAACTGAGACCCTAGTTTCGTGGCTCCTATGTACGGAACAAACCAGAATAGTCCTCAAGGGGAAGACTAAACATCAGTGATAGTAAACAGCATTCTGTAAGTGGAACTATTTCACTTATAAAGAATAAATAAGGGACTTCCTTGGTGGTCCAGTGGTTAAGTCTCCAGGCTTCCAATACAGGGGGT
Organism: Cervus elaphus; assembly: GCF_910594005.1. Lineage (NCBI taxonomy): Eukaryota > Metazoa > Chordata > Mammalia > Artiodactyla > Cervidae > Cervus > Cervus elaphus. The sequence goes on along the minus strand of NC_057828.1, from coordinate 23,697,287 downwards.
GCGGGTTCAATCCTTGGTTGGGGAGCTAAGATGCCACATGCTTCATGGTAAAAAAAAAAAAGCAGAATATAAACAACAGAATCAATATTGTACCAAATTCAATAAAGACTTTTAAAAAAGCATAAATAACACCCAACGGCCATTTTTGGAGCTTAGGAAAGTCTTTCCTGTGTTATATAAAGCATGTTTTTTATTGGCTTACCTTAGTATTAAGTTTCTATTTAGCTTTTGCACTTTCCTCTGTAGACTCGTAGGAACTAAAATAAGTATTTGGAATCAGGGCAAAATGACAACTCCAAAGAAGGCAAAATGCCAGGCCACTTAGATTTTCCAAGGAGGACAGGACACCTCTGCTCCTCACATCCACCTAGCTTGCAAAAGCACAAGGTTCCCCACTGACAACATTCCTCTGGAACGTGTAAGAAACTCTATTGTCTCTGAGTTCAGTCCTATTGGTAATCAAACACAGAGTTGCTGAAACTTCTGTGTGATTATCTGCCTCTTTGGAGCATAGTCATTGCGGCTATTGCAGGGATGCAATGAGCTGAGGTTCCGCTGTTAAAGGAAAGATAATCTATGATATATCATTGATCACTTGAGCTCAGAGTCAGTTATTTTTTTTCCCAAAATAAATCATGCCATTCAGCTCTTAGTTACAGCAAGATCCTGGAGGGAGCAATGCTTCAGTGAAGGCATGGCTCAGAATGCCTACAGAGATTCTTCCAGAAGTCACACCGACAACTTAAAACGCAAAGACCTCGAAGTACGTTAAGTGGAAGGGAGATTCCAGCACCAGGGCTGTATTAGGAGGCTCGGTTCTCTCAGAGTGACTTCCGGACTTCACCAGGTCCCCATCCACCCATGTTTTAACAAGACATAGTTCAAGGCAGTCAGAGACGATTCGAGCTAATTGGTTGATTCAGCAAGAAACCTGGGAAAAGGTGATGCTGAGGTTGGAAGGCATCAGGCTGGCAGGGTTAGCAGATGCTACCCACAAAGCGCCTTGGAGTGGAGGTGCACCCTGCCAGGCACCATATGTGTGAGGGACGTGACGGTGAGCACGGATGCCTGAGCGAAGGTGACAGACCGGCTCTCATTTGCACCGAAAGAAACTTCCCTTGGAGTAGACACAAGTGAAATGATGTCCACAAATTGGGCACAGTTTTAGGCTGCTGGCCACTTGGCAGCGTTTTCCCTGCTGCAACCTTCTCCAAGGAGGGAAAAAAGCCTACACTCTTCCCATGACAGGACACCTGTCTCAGCGTCCCCCGGGCTCTCAGAGACACAGAGGAGGAGTTCCAGAGTGCAGAGAGGCGATCACCAGGCATGTCTGTGAAGCATCCTGTAAGCACACGCACATGCCTTGTCTCCTTGAATCCTCACAGCTTCCCAGTTGAAACAGAGTTGCTTTAGTGGACAGTGGAATGAGCACTCACATCTCACCCGCGCCACGGCCAGGGCTGGTTTCACTCTGCCTTCTGGGGTTTAAGACAGAGAAACTCGGGAACATATCATCACAAAGTGTTATATTGAAAATTGCTCTTCCTTTTTCATGGGACAGGGGCCATTCTCCGAGGATGTTTGCTGGGTCTCAAATATCACCTGCCGCAAGCTTCCCTTCCCTGCCTCTGCTGGGAACTTCTTTCCATCTCTGTCCCCTTGCCTGATCTTAGCTTCCTTTTTTGTTTTTTCTAAAAATAATTTATATATTTATTTATCTGGCTGTGTCAAGTGTCTTAGTTGTGGCACGCAGATCTTCGTTGAGTCATGCAAATCTTTCGTTGCCATGTACAGACTCTCTGGTTGTGTAACATGGGCTCTCTACTTGTGTCCAACAGGCTTAGTTTTACCACAGCATGTAGGATCTTAGTTCCCTGATGAGGGATTGAACCCTTGTCCCATGCATTGCAAGATGGATTCTTAATCACTGGACCACCAGGAAAGTCCCCTGATCTTTGCTTTGAAAGACAACTTTTTTGAGACCCCACCACATAAACACACACTCAGTTCTATCTCTTGAAAAAGAGAAGATGCTTAAAAATCTCCAGTGTCACAAAAAAAAGAGTCATGTGAATGCCCACAGATGAATAGTGAGCAGCTATGTGGTTTTGGAGACTGAACTCAGCAAAGACCTCCAGCAATTTACTGGATGTGGCTTCCAAGTAGAAACCACTGTTGTCTTATTTATCCCCATCACAATCAGAAGACATGTTTCAAGCTCCTACGTGACTGTAGAGGAAGCAGGTGACAGCAAAGTTTCAGGAGCCCAGGAGATCTCTGACTTCCCTTGGGGTGAAAGAGGCTTGCATGGGTAGTCAGTTATTGGTCATCTCAATGAGGGCATTGCCATCTGTTGTTGTAGGTGATTGGGCATCAGAAGCATCCCCTGAGCCATCATCTCACTGCTGAGCATTGGCCCGTGTCATCTACGTTGTCCATCTCATTTAGGTTTCCAAATTGCCATTCATTCACAGATCCAAAGGCACCAACTGACTCTGCACAAGCAGAAAATGCTCATTTTATCAGTTTGATCCCCAGTGTACTTTGCAGGATAACAGAACAGTGAGTAATGGGTGGGTGCTGAATATTATTTACTAAGCTGAAAGTCAGGAAGTTAGAGCCCAGTTGGTATAGGTTCTAGCTAAGATCTTCACCAAGCCACACAGAGCAAATCCTTTGACTTCATTTATTCACTGACAAAAACATTTTACTGAGCATCTATTATATACCATGCCACAAATCACAGTCCTCTGTCACTCCTAGACCCTCTCTCGATGGACTAACTCTTAAAATATACAGTTGATTCTCATTATTTTTTGTTATGTTACATAATGTCAGCAGGAACTAGTGTTCCACATCTGTTAGATGGGATGCTCTGTGTGCGTGTGTGTGTGTGTGTGTGTGTGTGTGTGTGTGCGCGCGCGCACGCGCGCTTAGTCATGTCTGACTCTTTGCAACCCCATGAACTGTAGCGTGCCAGGCTCTTCTGTCCTTGGAATTTTCCAGGCAAGAATAGTGGACTGGGCTGACACTGCTTACTCCAGGGGATCTTTCTGACCCCCGGATTGAACCCGCATCTCCTGTGTCTCCTGCATTGGCAGAGTCTTTACCACTAGCAACACCTGGGGAGCCTGGAACACTAGTCATCATCTCGCAAATATGGAATCTTTGCTTCTAGGGGAAATACAGGTTTCGGCTCCTGAGAGCCTATGACAACAACTTTTTCATCAACTGACCCATACATAACCTTGTTTTGTGTGTGTTTTGTTTAAAGACACCTTCTTTAATATTGTTGACTCATAATATTACTGAATTTACAACCAACAGCACTCTTAACTCATATCTGAATGAAGTTTATGTAACACATGTATTTTCTACATGAGGTGCATCACAGACAGCCTTCTTATACTTAGAAACACCGCACAGAATTTCAGCATGACATTTGGGATCCATTTTAAACAGCAAAAAGCACAAGAATGTGGAAAAGACGGCACTAAATAGACCGTGAAAAGAACACTTGTTTATAGTACATGGAATACGGGGGCAGAGCTGTTACTTCGTCCAGACGCAGGTGACACCAATTTTCATCCTTCTCGTGCATGTCCTTAAATGATCACAAAATACTGCAAGAATTGATTTGAGGGTCACAAATAAATGTTAGCAAGTAGGTAAATTCACAAATACAGAATCTACAGATAATGAGGACTGACTGTACTTTACATGAAAAGGTATATTGAAAAAACCCATTCAGAGGCATTGTTGTTACAGGTCCTCAAAACGTAATTTTTTGGGGGAAGCAGTGGAAAACAGTATCATTTATGTCTGCACAAAAGGAAACTTTTTCAGAGACAGAATTAAGTATGCTGGAGATTTGGGTTCAGTAATGTTCACTTGGATATCTGAGGCTATTGATTACTTGTCTAATTTGTATCATTTCTCTAGGCTCCTTAGACAAATTGAGCTGTTTTGCCATCTGATCTGCCCTCAATTAGGCATTTTACATTCTCATTCTTTCAGCTTCTCCCAATGCACGGAAGTCCCTAAGTTCATCGAAACCTGCCCTAGCTTTCTCTGGGTGGGACTGCTAGAGAAATTTGAACCCTCTGTCTGCCTCACGCATTGCACCTCATGTCCTTGCCTGCCTGGAACTCTGGCACTTTCCTAGCACAGAGGGTGACCAGCTACAGAAGGGGGATGCATTCATCCTAGGTTGGGCTTCTTAACTCTAACGCTAAATGATTCTATTTCTGCATCTGTGAAATGAGAGTAATGGTAACTCCCTGCCCTCCTCATGGGGCCACTCTTATTAGGCTGGGGTAGGTTAGAGCATATCAGAGGAACTTACAAATTGTAAATAAATATTAAAATGATTGTAACTTATCTGGATCTTTTCTTGTCTTCTTCTTTTTGGTCTATGAGGCTTTTCACCCTTAGAAAAATAGCAAGCACTCTAATAACCCCATGACATTTTTTTTTTTTTTTTGGTGAATGGTTCTAGCAAAATTGAAGTGAATATAAATCTTCTGACTAACCCGGAGGTTTGGAGATTTTTCCCTTTCTCGTGCCCATAAGTAATGAATATTGTCTGGGTCTTGACTTCGCTTTCCTTATTTGTCAAACAAGCTTTTAGGTCTCGGAAGTTAAAAGCAGTGCTCTTTTGGCAGTCACATCTCATAAAGCAACAATTCAAATGAAACATTTGTCACCAGTAAGCACTTATTAAACACGCAGTGTGCAAGACCTATGCTATGTGCTGCTGCAGAGCGAAAAGAAATGCTAAGTTATGATCTGAGCTTTGAAGACAACATGTCAGTAAAATATCTAGAGAAGAGTCGCACACGCTTCTTAACGGCCAGGTGGCACAGTGGTAGAGAAACCCCCTGCCAGTGCAGGAGACACAAGAGACGCGATGCAGGTTCAATCTCTGGGTCGGTAAGATCCCCTGGAGGAGGAAATGGCAACCCACTCCAGTATTCTTGCCTGGGAAAACCCATGAATAGAAGAGCCTGGCGGGTTGCAAAGAGTTGGACCTGATTGTGTGACTGAGCACACTGATTTTATTATTATTATTTTTTAATGATTTAGGCCAAGGCAAATGTTTAAGCGAAGTTTTTGGTGCCTCAGAGAACTCTTGGTAACTTTTCATAGTGACCCAACAAGCACACCTCCCCAACACTTGATGTCTAAGGATGCAAGGGAGGCTGGTAGAATGAAGGAGTACAGTGTTAGAATCAAGCAGCCTTGAGTGGAACTCCAAATCTCCCACTAACTTAAGTCTGAGCTCAGGTTAGCTACTCAACCTCATTGAGTAACTTCCTCACTTATAAACATGGGAATTGTTATATTTCTTTCAGTAGGTTTATGAGAATTAGATACCGTTTTGTACTCAAGCACTCAGAGCCTACAAGATGACCAAATAAATATAGATTCCTTTCTCTCCACGAGCCACAGTAGAGCGATCTAGAGTGACTTTGTTTTCATGGTCCCAATCACTCATCAAAAATTTTTGTGTTAACAGGCCCCCTACTAAGTATTAGGGATAAAGATAAAATAATCTATACACTCTGTCCTAAAGAGGTTTGCAATCTAGTGAATTTAATCAAAGACAAGTCACACTCACAGCAAACTGAATAAAACTTTGTTAGGAGAGGAAAACGCTTCAAAAAGTCAATTTCAGAATCCCTTATTTCAATCTCTCCACAGAGATAAATGATGATGGTGGAAGTTCCGCAGTACATTTATTGTTTTCCCACAGGGAATTTTTTTTTTTTAAATCCACTGATTCTGCCAGAAGAAACTCATGACATGTTGTAAGTTTAATTATGTTCAATTCATTAACACAATTAGAGCTGTGAACAAATTTATTGACACAGCCAGAATCACTTAGGAACAGGCAGTATGTCATAGATTAAAAAACTTATTCTTTTAGGCCTCTAAACCCTGGGAATGAGAAATGGGAAATTCATCTTTAGTTCCTTGGAACAGTTCTAAGAGATCTGACCAGAGGTTGCCACTAATAATTCATGGCAAGAATCATTCACATTGTAAGAATGGTTCTTACATCCCTTGGAACATAAATTGAATCGCCTTGAAATGCTATACTTTTCATTTTAACATAATAAGTGATCCGAATGGGGGAGATTGCATGAATATGGATTTGATTTTAGCTTAACTGAGCTGGCCTCCCTTACAATCAAGACATGAAGGTTCACTCCTGCTTCTTTAGTGAAGGCCGAAGAAATAAGAGGGGTTGAGAAGGACGTGGTGATCCACTGCCTTTCCTTCTGAATTAATCCTTTCCAGCTAAATTTTTGTCCTGCTGCTGCAGCTGATTTGCACATACAAGTGGTAAAGGAACCTGGTGCACATGTATGAAGCAAAATTCACAAAGAAGGACTTTACAATTGAGGATAGCGTTAAGAATTTTGTTTTGAATGAGAGTCAATATGCCCATCTCCAGGCCAAAAATTTTTAAAGAGGCCTCAGTGAAGTAGTAAATTTTTGTTATTGCTGTTTACTGATAAGAAGTTAAAGAAAAACTTTTTCCTTAAACACCATGAATAATCAGAAGTGTTTTCCCACCGGAACTATCTACTCCCCTGAACAATCCTTAATTGGTATAACACGATTGGAAGCTTGACTGTCAAAGAAAGCTTCACATGTATATTTCTGAGAACCAAGGCTAGGGCAGATACTTCACAAATACTCTACCTGAATCTACATCTACTTCCCAAGGCTTATTTATGACCCCAAAATGTAAACAGATCTTCAGGTCATTTAGCTGACTGTCTGGGTTTGAAAACCACTCTGAAAGTGAAACTCATGTACAACTCTTTATGACCCCATGGACTATAGAGTCCATGGAATTCTCCAGGCCAGAATACTGGAGTGGGTAGCCTTTCCCTTCTCCAGGGGATCTTCCCAAACCAGGGATCAAACTGGGGTCTCCTGTATTGCAGGCAGATTCTTTACCAACTGAGCTACCAGGGAAGCCTGAAAACGACTCAATCAACTTAGTAACTATGGAGACTGACCTTGAGTGTGTTTTAAAGTGTTTCTGTGCCTTAGTTACTGTATCTGTAAAAATGTCCATACTATCAAAATTGTGTCTCTCACCAATATTTGTTTTCCGTTTAAATGAGCGATGTGGAGAAACCTTAGAAGAGCAACCAATACTTTATAAACATTTACAAAATGGTAGCAATTGTCATCATGCACAGCCTCTCACCAGTCCCACCTCCCTCCACGACGGAGGTTACAATTTCAATTGCCCTTTCCCCTGATCCTGGAACCCAGTGACCTAACAATCAACCTGGGATTCTTGTGTTACTTCCCAGAGTTTCTTTGTTATTTATCAGATAAATCCTTCCCACATACAGCTAGCTTATCATCTTTGAAAATAGGACATTTGTAATTTGAAAAACATCTGCATTTTAGTCCCCTATTAATGCTGATATATAGTGCCTTTTTAAAAAAAAAAAAAAGAGAGAGGAAAGAGAATTGTGGCTGCAAAGTTAGACATGTGGCCTTAGATACTCAGAGAGTCATGATCTGGACAATGCACTCAACACTCAGTAATAGGAAGCAACATCCACAGCAGAATCTGATTTAGAAAAACCCACAGGAGACACCACTCATGGGGAGGCAGCCAGTCATTATGGTTCAATTATAATATATTTTCGAACCTCACCAAATGGTGGGAAGTGGATGTTCTGTGAGATCAAAAATCAGCCGGCATCCTCTACGTGGCACCCAGCTGAAGCTGAATCTCGAATGGTAAAGATGAGTAAAATGGTTCAGGAGCAGACAGGTGCCGTCATATCAGAGAAAATTCCACCGAGATCAATAAAAATGATTAAGGGACTCAGAGAATTGATTTTTGAGAAATGATTAAGAAAAATAAATGTGCATTTTGACACATAGCCAAGGAGGAATATGATAACAGAGTCATCAAATGAGGTATATAAGATGCTGTGGAGAAGACAGCCTCTAGGAATCCCCTGTGGGCTCCGAGGATATAGCCTTCCTCAAGAAGTGATGGGAAGTGCTGCCACCAGAAGTACGGATCACTCAAGTGGCCAGAAGCCTCTAGAAAGTTGGTGGCAGGCAGTAGAAGTGGACAAGATGGCCATACATGTCTTTTTATTTTCCGTGTGATTTTAGTAATTGGGGGAACAAGGGGACACATGGTGGCAGAATTATGGATTCAATCAAGCTTCCTATTTTTAGGTTGGTGCCATTCAAACTATCTCAGACCATACAGTTAAAATTAGGAAACGGGAAATTAATTGTAGTCTACACCTCGCTGTATCTCTGGCTGTCACGGGTATGAACAAACCTGACTCCGTCTTAGCCTTATTGCATTGCCTGTGCTGAGTCATGCTGGCTGCATGCCTTTTGTAAAAGAATGTTGTCTATAGCCTGAAATACGGAGGACAGCCTATCCTCAGGGCTCCGACAGTTAAGAGCCCATTCACATGGAGATAAAAATTCCAGAACAGACAGCAACATTGTTTTATTATTGGAGGCTTACAGGAAGTGACCTGACCCATGTGGACAGCAAGAACAAAGAATTCCTGCACCAAGGAGTTTGCAGCTACTAACTACACCCCTCCCTCACCCTGCCTTTATAAGAGTTCTGCTGAAAGCCTTTGAGGAGTTCGGGGTCTGGGGGACACGAGCCACCTGCCCCCTTGCATGGCCCTGCGATAAGCCTTTCTCTCCTCCAAACTCTGACGTTTTGGTGTGTTTCGCCTTGCTGCACTATGTGTTGGGCACACAAACTTGCATTCAGCAATATGCCCTTAAAAAATACATTCGTACTGTGTGTGTACATATAAACACATCTGTAGTATAAATATATACATTAAAAACAGGTAGGCACATGGTATACACACACAGGTATAAATGCAAATATATCAGTTGGAAGGTTTGTATTTAGTGATGTACCATCATTTCTAAAGTGAGCTGGACGATGATGGAGCCCGTTAGTGAATCGCCTCTGTTCTTTGTTCTGGCAGTTTCCAGAAATGGCTCCTATGCCAAGTATGAATCATCTTTTTCTGGCACTGGGAAAGCTATTTTCAGCTGAGCCACATTGCAGGGTCATTATTCTTAAGGCTGCGTTATAGGGCATCAGAGGAAATGACATAATCCAACTCAATTCACAAAGAGTAGCAAGAGGAGGCAGCTTCAGGCTACATCACCCTACCTCTGTATTCTCCCTAAAGTCACAAACTTCTAAATGCAGTCAACAGGAGAGAAAAATCTCTCTAACAGTAAATGGGGGGAAATGGCCTGAGATATGCCCTACTGGTATAAAACTTCCTTCATGTATTTATTATCATAATGAATGTACATAATAATATACACAAAACAATATAATACATCTTATTTATATTATAACAATATATACTCTACCTTTGGCTGCTATTTTTTACACCTTCCACATAGGGCATGAGACCTTTAAATAATAGAATCATAATAAAATGATTGGAAAAGCACCACGGAAAAACATTGACCTATGTAATTTTGATGATGTAGCCTCGCATTCACTGTAAGGCGTTACTTAGATTTACTTTGCTCATTATTGAAAGAATGCAGGGGATTAACATATCACCTTTTCACTGCTCAAAAACTGAAACAGAATTTGATTTTCCTCTCACGTGAACTGTGTGTTGGCCTCCACTGAACAGTTCTCCACAGGCCTCTTACTGGTGCGATGACTTGAAGAGAGCTTAGCACCACTCAGCGTAGATGAAGATTAGGTTAAGTGGCCATGGTTTTAGGGATGCCTGTGCCAAATGCATCAAAGCCAAAATTTAACCCTGGACGGACTCTTGTCATTTTTTTTCCTGCAGACTCTTCTATCATATTTTTTTACTCTCTCTTCAAGTGATGTTATCACTGACATGTTCTGCCCTGGAAAGATCTGCACAATACTGTTTGTAATTAACAGGGTGTGCAAAGTTGATTCAGTCGTGTCCCACTCTTTGCGACCCCCTGCACTGTAGGCCCACCAGTCTCCTCTGTCCATGGGATTCTCCAGGCAAGAACGCTAGAGTGGGTTGCCATTTCCTCCTCCAGGGGATCTTCCCAACCCTGGGATTGAATCTGTCTCCTGTGGCTCCTGCATTGCAGGCAGATTCTTTACCACTGAGCCACCGGGGAAACCCAATTAAACCATAAAGAAACAAAAATAGCCATTCCAATCTAAAGTAGCTGGTGGGAGATAAACACAGCAATTATTCTGTGCATAAACAGAACTTGGGAGGCAGGTCAATGACATCCAAAGCAGGAATGAGTTAGAGTTCCAGAATTTGAGTTTTCAGACAGGTTCTGAGCCACTCATGGTTTTGCTGATTTTCATTATTTCAATTTTGCTGAATCACATTGACAATTGAGCTATTAGGAAGAATTACCCATGGCTTGTATAGCTCTGAAAGTTTTAATTAGAGTTACATTCTTAATGCTCCTCTTTCTCCTCTATTCTTCATCTTGCTTCATATTTGCTTCTTTCCACCCTCTATAAAATCTAAAGTGAAAGTGAAATTTGCTCAGTGGGCTCCGACTCTGTGATCCCACGGACTGTAGCCTGCCAGGCTCCTCTGTCCATGGAATTCTCCAGGCCAGAATACTGTAGTGGGTTGCCATTCCCTTCGCCAGGGGATCTTCCCAACCCAGGGATCGAACCCAGGTCTCCTGCATTGCAGGCAGATTCTTTACCAGCTGAGCTACCAGGGAAGCCCATAAACTTGAAAGTGGAGAATAAATGAATAGAATTTAAATAGAATCTGTAGGTTAGGGGGAAAAAAATCTTGATTCCTCCCCTACCCCACTTTTAATCCCTTCTGTTGTGTTTGAAAAATAAAGTATTTGTAATAAAATATTACATGATTTATCTATGTATGTATGTATGTATGTATTCATTTCAGCTATTTATTCAGGGACAATTTTTAGATTTATAGAAAAGCCACAGAAATAGTACAGAAAGTTCCCACACCACTCAGCTTTCTTGAAAGTTCCCACACCACTCAGCTTTCTTGAAAGTTAACATCTTACATCACTGTGTATGTTTGTCAACACTAAGAAATTAGCACTGAACTAACACCACTGACTAAGCCACAGACTATTTGGATTTCTCCAGTTTTTTTTTACTAATGTCCTTTTTCTCTGTTCCAATTCAGGATACCACAGTTCATTCATTTGTCATGTCGCTTTCGTCTCCTCTGGTCTGTGATAAGTTTCTTCGTCTTTTTATAACCTTGACAGTTTTAAAGGGTTCTGGTTAGGAATTTTATAGAATGTTCCTCAATTTTATTTTATAATAGGGTTAAGGCTTGGGGGAAGATATCAGTGAAGTGAAGCACGCGTTATATCAGGGAGTACATGTGAGCCGTGTAAGTATCACAAGTGATGTTAATTTTAATTATTTGGCTGAGGTGGTGTCTGCCAGTTTTCTCCACTGTAAAGTTACATTTTTTCCCCCTTTCCATAGTCTATTTTTTGGAAGTGAGTTACTAAGTCCAGCCAACACTGCTGCTGCTGCTGCTGCTAAGTCACTTCAGTCGTGTCCGACTCAGGGACCCCACGGACTGCAGCCTACCAGGCTCCTCCATCCATGGGATTTTCCAGGCAAGAGTACTGGAGTGGGGTGCCATTGCCTTCTTAGCCAGCCAACACAGGGAAGGGGAAATTCCTGGGGCTTCCCAGCTGACTCTAGTGGTAAACAACCCACCTGCTAACACAGGAGACATCAAGAAGTGGGTTCAATCCCTGGGAAGGGGAAAGGGGAATTGAGCTTCCTCTCCTGGATGGGGGAACATCTGGGGGGGTTGGATATCTACCCATGTTATTTCAGATGCTTCTATAGGGAAGGCGTGTTTGTTCTTCCCTGTTTACATATTTATATCAGTATACACTCATGTTTAAGTATTATATTCCTTGGATTATAGCCCAATACCATAAATCGGATAATTTTTTTCCTCCAATCATTCTAGTTTTGTTAAAACCTAAAACCTCTTTCTGGTTGACTCTTCATTTTTTTTAACATGACCCAAACTTTTTTTTTCTCCTCAAGACTAGAATCAGCTATTTTCACACATACAGAATCCATGAATAATATGCATAGACTGTACTTGGAAGGTACTTTGGAAAAGATGCTATAAAAGAGTAGTGTTGACTTAATGCCTGCCTTGAATAAGGCATCTAAACGGGGGCAGAAGAGTTAAACAAATATAACAGTCCCATTCTTGTCCATCAACTTTACCTCGTGGGATTCTATATACCTTACAATATGAAAAAGTGAAAAGTGAAAGTGAAAGTCATTCAGTCGTGTCTGACTCTTTTCGAGTCCATGAACTGTATAGTCCATGGAATTCTCTAGGCCAGAATACTGGAGTGGGTAGCCTTTCCCCTCTTCAGGGGATCTTCCCAATCCAGGGAGTGAACCCAGGTCTCCCACATTGCAGGCGGATTCTTTACCAGCTGAGCCACAAGGGCAGCCCAAGAATATTGGAGTGGGTAGCCTATCCCTTCTCCAGGGGATCTTCCCGACCCAGGAATCAACCCAGGAATCGAGACCCAGGGGTCTCCTGCATTCTAATATGATCATTTTCTAAATAATGAAAATTACAATTCAGTCTATTGTATACAACTGTGTTTTTAATATGGACATGTTGAAGCACTGTTTATCTTAACAGGCATCTGGTCCAATGAATCAAAATTCACATCTTTGAAGAGTAAAGACACGCAGAGCATCCCCCAGTCCCTGTCTCTGCAGTCACAGTCTTATTTTGTAAGGGACTTGCCACCACGGTGCTGCAGTGGCCAGATGCACTCCCTTGGCTTTTGGAGCCATGATGCCCCAGATCTTTTCTTTTTCCCTAAGCCCCAGAATTACATCTATTAGTCGTGGAGTGACTGGGGATGACTCAAATGCAACAGAAGTTGATTGATGGAGCATGGTGCATCTCTTAATTAAGCAGAAGCTCCTAATAAAAATGAACTTCCTGGATGATTTGTGGGGTTCTCTCCACACAGCCATATGTGCCTCACAGCAATAGGAAACAAGAGTGGCACCCAGCTAGTACCAGCTGATAATGGAGACTGACATTTTGTTGCATAAGAAGGACATTTTTGGGGCCCCTTTGGTTTTGCAGAAGGAAAATTGAGAGCACTTGACATAACAAGTAGTTCATTGTATTCGCGATCCTTGGGCCTAAGAGGAGTCTGCTTACTGAAGACAAGGCTTGGAGAGGGGCGGGGAAAGGAAGGGAGCTGGAGCGGGAGGTGGGGAAGGAGGGAAACTGGCTGGTACGCCCTTAGTTTGCTGCCTAGTGAAGTTCCAACTAAAGTAGTCCATGGAAAGGGCACCCTGTTTGTCCTGAGAAAATTATTATTCCAGACAAACTCTCGAGTGTGGTCAGATTACATTAGTCCTCTCTTCTTCAAGGAGCTCCTCCAATCTCTCTTCCCCTCTGACACCATCATACTTGAGCACCTGCCTGACACCGCCACTCGCTCCTTGGACTAAGGCCCTGGCTGACACCAGCACTCGGGGCCAACGTCTGATCACCGCCCTGCCCTTTGCTCCTGGCTGTTCTGAGTGTCTCCGTTGTCACATGTGGGTGCCCACCCACTCCTGAAGCAGTCATCACCACGGGGAGGTCTTAGGAGGCAGCCTCCGGGTGTCCACATTCCTAGCCAGACCACCCCTGACCTCCTGTGTCAAATTCCAGCCCTCCCCCCACCCTTCTTACCACTTAGCACCTTCCCACTTGTGCTGCATTTCACCTGTTCTTTGAGGTCTCTGTCCCACTGAAATGTAAGCTCGGTGAGATCAGGAATCAGGGTTTACTTTTGTTTTTTGGAGTATAATTGCTTTACAAAGCTGTGTTAGATTCTGCTGTACAATGAAGTGAATCAGCTGCGTGTACACATGTCCCCTCCCTCATACCTCCCTCCCACCCCATCCCACCCCTCTAGGTCATCACAGAGCACCCGAGCTGAACTCCATGTGCTATAGAGCAGCTTCCCACTCGCCATCTATCACCAGGGAAGCCCAGTGTAGATAGGTCAACGCTACTCCCCCAGTTTGTCCTAACCTCCCCATCCACTCTGCTGTCCACGTGTCCATTTTCTATGTCTGTATCTCTATTCCTTCCCTGCAAATCTATCTCTTCTCTTTATCCAGCTTATAGACAGTGACGTTGTCCCTCAGTACATATTAACTGAATCTAATAAATGATCTTTCCTACAGTAATTCACCAAAGGTAAAGGATATGTCTCTTTAGTTCACACTACTCAAGCCCTTACGAAAAAGGTCTTTTCATAAATGTCTTTGGTGCTAAACATGAGGACTTTCATTTCATTTCATCTCATTTGTGGTGGTTGCTAAATATCGAGATGAGTAAGCCCGCTGCGCCTGGGCTGTCAGGATGGAAACACATTTTGTTTTGTTTTTCCTTTCCAGATCCTGTCTTTACAGTGAAATCTTCTGCAAAGTCCTCTATTGACTGTAGGGCAGAAAAGGTACCTGGAAATCAAAGCCATCAAATTTTTTTTTTTCTTCCAACCTTGAGATCAGGCTACCATCTGGCTGCCCAGAACATTTGGTGTCTGGAAGAAATCTTGAGCCCGTGTTAATGTCAATGTTGTTTGGAATAACGCTTTCTTTTCTTTTCTTTTCTTGGTATAGTGGTGGCTAACAAACAATACATATTCATAAATGCTGATGAGATGGTAGGTCTGAGCTGACATGCTCTCCGGAGTGCAGACGGACAAGCGCGGGTTGGAGAATGAACGGATGGATGGCCATGAAGGCCTGTGTGTTTCCAACAGGGATTACAAGCCCTACTCTACGGACCAGTATTTTTTTCTTTTTTTTTTACAGACTGTACTTCCTGCAGTGTACCTATAGTGAAGTTTCAGCCATTTTTGACTTTTGATGGACTCTTTTTCATTTTGTTATTTAAAAAAAATATTTTTTTTGGCAAAGGATTATACAGCAAATGTTTCTTCAGTATTTATTCTATAAAGGGCACTGTGTTAGGGGCCAGAAAAACAGTCATACAATGGGCCCACCCTCTCAACTGAGAATCAAGTATTAAATTTTACTTAGGGCCCAGGCAAAAATTAAAGAGGGATGCTCCAAGAATATGGGTAAAATATTTAGCTTCAAAGTGTTTGTAGTCTTGGTAGGGAGCTGAGGTTGCATTCAGAACAAGAGAACAATGCGAGAACAATCCAAATTGACCGCTGCAGTTGGTTGTGTTATTTAAAGTTCAGGGTTTGGAAAAGGACAAGAAACTGTATATATGACACTATGCATACAGGGCATTTTAGGAGCTTTTCAAAAGAGTAAATTATTGGTCTGGGGTAGTCAGTACCTTACGCTCCCTAATCTAGAAAATAAGATGACCTAAACAGTCAAATATTTTTGCATAATTTATATCGCAAAAGTTATCAAACTACTTTTAATCCTTTTCTCCACCTATCTCGAAATCTTAAAAGAAGTAAAAAAAAGATAAAGGGGAAATGAGTAGTGCTTCTAGACATGAAAGGTGAGTGTATTTAGATTAAGTAGGTTAATAAGGCTAAGGAGAGAGAGACAATAAACAACCATGAGAGAAAGATAATTGAAACAAAGTATTAAGTCAAAGCTTTTCATAGCTGTGCTTGCACTTCTAGTTATCCAGACTGACTCAGGCTCTAGTTTCAAAGATAGTGTTTTCCATTTTTTTTTTAATTTAAACTTTTTATTTTCTTTTCGGGTATAGCTGGTCAACAATATTGTAATAGTTGCAGGTGGACAGCGAAGGGACTCAGCCGTCCAAATACAAGTATCCATTCTCCACCAAATTCCCTCCGCATCCAGCCTGCCGTATAACATTGAGCAGAGCTCCCTGTGCTATACAGGAGGTCCATTTTGGTTATCTATTTTAAATATAGCAGAGTGTACATGCCCAGGGAGCTTGGGGTGTTTTCCATTTTAAACACCACTCTTTCTTATTTTCAACTGATTTCACTGTCAGTTTCTGGAGAAGGGGGACAGGATTAATCTACTTCTACTCCTTTGAATAAATGGCTCTGCTCACAAAAGTTGGGGACCTTCTCTTAACCACAAAGTTGATAACATTCAAATAAATCATTGGAATTTGAAAGTAGGGGACTTAGCAGTGAAATGGGCTCTAATTTCCAGCAGGAACTGGGAAAGTGGGGCCCTGCCACCGCAGAGGCCCAGGAGGGCCCATCTGTGCAGAGACCAACTCTGGTTCCAGAAACCCTCCAAGTCTCCTTCTGTCCTTCATTTGGTCTCTAGAGTACCTTTGCCATCTACTGGTCTGCAGAGCAGAGTGATTTCTCAGAATAGATTGGAAAGTTGGCTTTTTGGAATAATTCTGTCGTGGGTGAGTCTGGGGGAACAGTAGCTCTCTTTTCCAAGGCTAGTTAACCCCCTGGATAAGCAGAACATTGAGGCTCTCAACTTCTTATGGGGCGAGTCATGGTGCTTGATGAAAGGTCACGGCACTTGGAGTCAGACAGTCCCAACCTGAGGTCTGGTTCCACCACTAACTAGATTCGGGATCTTGAATACACTGTGTACTCTATCTGCAAAAAGATTACTATGGAAATTAAAAGTGACAAAGGTATAAAAAGCCTAATCTAAAAGCCCCTGTGTTATCACAGATAATAGAGAATAGTTTCCTTCCTGTCTCAACCAAACAAGGAAACAACATTCTAGAGGACTAGAATGTTACAGGGACTACATGAACGAGCAGATTTTTTTTTCTGAAAAGGGCCAGATGGTAAATATTTTAGGCTTTGTGGGCAATACATTCTCTGTCACAAGTACCCAGCTCGGCTATTGTCCTGCAAAAGTAGCTGTGGACAAGACATAATCGAAAAAGCTTGACTCAAAAACCTTTACTTACAAAAACTGGCAGCTGGCCAGATTTGCAAGCAGTGCTTCTGAAACTTGAATGAATGGGCCTCCGAACTCCCAAGGATCCTGTGAAAATGCAGAGTCTGATTCTGCAGGTCTCCAGGGGTACCTGATGCTGCATCCTTAACAGTCTTCCAGGGGCACTGCTGATGCCGCTGTTAATTGGACTCAAGGTAGCACGGGTGAGGACAGCCTAGGACACTTTTCTGATCCTCAAACTCTAGTGTTTATTTTATTCGGCTGGTTAAGTGGTGCGCTGTTTAAGTCCTTCCAGGATGCTCTAACAGACGTAACATATACTGGTGGCTTAAACAACAAATATTTGTTTCTCACGATTCTAGAGATTGAGAAGTCCAAGATCAAGGCACTGGCAGATTGTGTCTGCTGAGAGCTGGCTTCCTGGTTCATAGATGGCTGTCTTTCTGCTGTGTCTTCACATGGTGGAAAGAGTGAGGGAGTTTTCTGGGGTCTCTTTTATGAGGGCACTAATCCCATTCATGAGGGCTCCACCCTGATGGCCTAACCACCTCTCCAAAGACCCCATCTCCAAATACCATCATGTTGAGGAATAGGTTTCAACATATGAATTGGGGGGGTGGGGTGAGCGGTGAGGGACACAAATGTTCAGTCTGTAGCAGCTGACAACTTCTCAAAATTAGTCAACTAGCTCATATTAAGGATATATTTACCAGAATTCCCTGGTGGCCCAATGGTTAAGAATCCACCTGCCTACACAGGGGACCTGGGTTTGATTCCTGGTCCAGGAAGATTCAACATGCCACAACTAAGTCTGTGAGCCGCAACTACTGAGCTCAGGTACCGCAGTTCCTGAAGCCCATGCACCTGGAGCCTGTGGTCTGCAGCAGAAGAGAAGCCAGGGCAGTGAGACACCTAGGCGCTGCAGCTGGAGCGTAGCCCCCACCCCCGGCAGCTGGAAAAAGCCTCCGAGCAGCAAGGAAGACCCAGTGCAGCCATAAATAAATCAATTTAAAAAAAAGAAAAAGGAAAGGGAACACGTCTTGATACATTAATAAAAGGATGTATTTACCATTTCTTACTCCATGCATCTTTGATGATCTGTGTTTGAGTCTGGAACTAAAATCTTAGTGAATTTAATGCTGATTTTGCTTAGGCCCAAAGCAGTTCTTCCCTGGTTAGGTTCTGTGTCATTGTCTCTCTCTCATTTTCATAATAGATGAGATCTTAACTTAATGGGATCATTCTAGAATTATACAAACTGTGAATTGGCCATTGCCTCCCACTTTCCAGGATGAAATTTAGTTATACACTGTCCTAGCCTACTCCCGGAGTAATGATTTCCTGTAATGGCCTCCTACATCCCCTAAAGATGCCACTCTATAAAACCAGTGAAGGGGGTCCCAGTCAGCTGTAAGGTGATGGCATGTAGTGGATGTTAATTGGCCTCCCCCAAAGTGGAATTAGGGCTTCCTGGTGACTCAGATGGTAAAAAATCTGCCTAAAATGCGGTAGACCTGGGTTTGATCCCTGGGTGGGGAAGATCTCCTGGAGAAGGGAATGGCTACCCACTCCAGTACTCTTGCCTGGGAAATCCCACTCCAGTACTCTTGTCTGCGAAATCCCATGGACAGAGGAGCCTGGTGGGCTACAGACCATGGGGTTGCTAAGAGTTGGTCATGACTGAGCAGCTAACACACACACACACACACACACAATGTAGAATCAAACTTACCTGCTCACCCGGGTACTGATTGCCTTGCTCTTTGAGTAGAAAATTTCCTTCTCTGAGGGTGTGGCAATCATGGCTCTCAGATTCATTTTGGCTTCCTTGGAACAGAATTACCTGATCCTGCTCAAAACATACCTCTATGTTTTAGCATTTCTTTTCCCAAATAACTTCAATACAATACTCCACAATTAACCCACCTTCAACCCCAGCTGAAACTGAAGTGGTAAGCACTATAAATATGTTCTGTTTACGGAAACATTCTATTCTGCTTTGCAGCCTGATCTGCTGAGTTTATTTTGGATGTGGTTTAGCTTCTGAGCCTAGGAGAACAACAAGAACAACAAACCCAACATCTTCATAAGCTTAGATCTAAACTTGAACTCTCCAGAAAATTAAAGGAATTCACTTTCTGATTTTTTTCCCCTAGACCAGGAGATTCCATAAACCTTGCTAACTTCTTTAGTTTTTCATGTTCTTCTTAGTTAGCAAATTGTCCTTAAATTCTTTTTGCTGCAAAACAAACTCATCTCCCTTTTCCTCTTATTTTAAACAGCTGCTAAACACTACTTATCCAGTAGCAATTAGCCTGAACTAATCTTCACAGTCTCCTGAGGGACACTCATTTTCCAGAGATTTGGGTGGGGATATTAGGCAGAGTGGAAGGGCCAGAAGGGAGTGTGGCTTGAAAAAATGCCATTTGTCTTTACTGATGCAAAGATAAAGAGAACTATCACTTAACTATAAGAAATACATAAAAAAAAAAAGTCTTTGTACTGAGAGTGGTCTTTAAAAGCTTACTCTACTACTATGTTGCTTAACAAAAATAAATAAATAAATAAATGAATCAGTGTGTTCCTTTAGAGCTAGATTATCTTGGTCCATCTTGCCTTAGTTTATAGAGGAAGGCAACTAGGCCAAGACCGAGGTCAAATGATGAATAGTAAAGGATTTACTCAGGATTGGCCACACTGTGTACATCTCAAGGAAGGTTCTGGGTCTTTTCAGACTCCTGGGAAGTAACCCATAAGCCCTTGGATTACTGTGCCCAGTGAGACTGCCCTCATGTACCTGGGGACTTTGGGCCATGGCACATGTGCCATATGCTAGCATAGCATCACTAAGAGAACACTGTGATTTATGTTGGAGACCTTGGGCCCTGGGGTATCCGACTGACCTCTGGAGACGCTGGAGGTCAGCCACATCTATGAATCTTTGAGACTGATGTCCAGTAAAGACCCTGGACACCAAGGCTCAAGTGAGCTTCCCTGATGGGCAATGTGTCCTCCATGTAGCATTACCGGGAGAAATAAGTGCTATCTCTGTGACTCCACTGGGAAAGAACAACCAGAAGCTTGTTCCTGGTGTCATGTGGACACTGACCTATGATCATTTAGGGACAGTTTCAAACCGGGGCAGGGGGTGTGTCTGTATTTAGAAATAGGAATGTGAAGAGTTGGATGGATTCCCCAGCATGTTATAGACATACATATATTGTATTTAAGTTACATACACATATTTGTATAGAAGCTATCATCTATACTGGTGATAAAGATGTGAATTTTGTCAGATGGTTGGAGGTGCTAGTAGAGGGTAATGTTCCCGAGCAGTCATTCAGGTACAAGCATCAGAAAGAATCCTTCGCAGATGAAAGAACACTATCCCAAGTATAGGAGCTGCATTCAAGTATGTATTCTGCCAGTTATCAGTTCGTGACATTTCGGCTCCCACTTCCATGCCCAACCTGTAAGCGGTCTGCCTTTGTCAGCTGTCTGGTGGGATGTTAAGTGCTGTCAGAAGAGGGCAATAGAGAGTCACAGGGAGGAAGGCCCTTCCTTCCTGGCTTCATAGGCAGGTTCCTAGAGCGGGGGCTGCTCCTCCAACTTGGGTGACTTCTCCAGCACTGGTTCCTGCGACCCTCCAGCCTGAGGCTTCCACGGCATACGCCACTTCTTCAGTGCCAGACTCCTATGGTACATGTGGGCGTGTGATGTGCTCAGTCGTGTCTGACTCTTTGCGACCCCAGGGACTGTAGACCACCAGGCTCTTCTGTCCATGCAATTTTCCAGGCAAGAATACTGGAGTGGGTAGCCACTCCCTTCTCCAGGGGACCTTCCAGGCCCACATCTCTTGTGTCTCCTGGATTGGCAGGCAGATTCTTTACCACTAGCACCACCTGGGAAGCCCCCTGTGGTATGAAGTGAAGTGATAATTGCTCAGTCATGTTCGACTCTTTGCGACTCCATGGAATGTAGCCGGCCAGGCTCCTCTGTCCATGGGATTCTCCAGGTGAGAATACTGGAGTGGGTAGCCACTCCTTTCTCCAGGGGAACCTTCCTGAGCCCTGACCCAGATCCCTGACCCAGATCCCTGACCCAGTGGGTCTCCTGCATTGCGGGAAGATTCTTTACCATTTGAGCCACCTGGAAAGCCCCCTGTGGTATAGGTGGCATCTTCAGCATCTGATTCCTGAAGGATGGGCAGTTTGGCCTCAGCAGTATGGGCAGCTTTCTGAGCACCCAGCTCTTGCACCACAGTCTTTCCAGTGTCTGACCCTTGCAGTGTGTGGCAGTCAGCAGCACCACCAGGAACCCTCACACCCCACAGCAGTTTTGCAGTCAGAGCAGCTCCAGAGAGCCACCTCCTGTGAAGAGCTTTCCCCAGCACCCTAAATGATAGACTTACAGCAACTTTCTGCTGGTTCAGAATCCTGAGCCAGAGTCAAGTCCACCAAAAGCCCCAGCAGGCAGCTTCTCTTCCTTAGATGCAGTGTATTAACCATGGGGCTAGTGGCTGCTTTTTTGTCTGTTATTCCTATATTCTTTAGAGTTCTTTGCACTTCTCACAGGGCTTCCCAGGTGGCTCAGTGGTAAAGAATCCGCCTTCCAATGCAGGAGTCGCAGGAGACACGGGTTTGATCCCTGGGTCAGGAAGATCCCCTGGAGGAGGAAATGACAACTCACTCCAGTATTCTTGCCTAGAGAACCCCATGGACAGTGGAATCTGGTGGGCTACAGTCCATGGGGTCGCAAAGAGTCAGACATAACTAAGTGACTGAGCACGCACACACATGCAAATACTTCTGACTAGCCCACCCTTGGCACGCCAGTCTTACATTATGGTTACTATTTTTCTATGTTAAACTCACATTCCAATTGCTACATGGTTTTGTATCCTGGTTAGACCCTGACTAATACACTCTGGTGTCTACGAGTCATTGCAAAGTAACTTATATCAGAGGGATTAGGGATTGCATAATTGTTTTTATTTTTTCCTATGAAATAAAGTAGCCATGTAATCTGTAAATTTTGTTTCCCTTGCCAAGCCTGCTATTAAAAACGCTGCTCTCAATGATAGGTCAGATTTATTGATGTATTACCACAGAGCTCTATTCAGAAAGCTCCTTCAAATCCATGGCTTTCACTAAGCACAGCCCCAAAGCCAAAATGACTTCACTGTACAAGCCTCTTTGGAGAGCATTATATCAGAGAGCATGTAAAGCTTTGGGAAAGTGATCTCATTCAATCTCCTTTCTCCTTTTAATCACTCTCAGCTTACCAAAGTCTAAAAGAACTTTCAATGCCCTTTTCCATCTTCTGCCTCTGTGGGCCTGTCATCCTGGGCCTTTTTGAGCAAAGACAGGGTGAAAAAAAAGGTGTCTAAATTCAACCTCTCAAAAACATGACAGGGAGATTAGACATTTGAAAAATCTTCAGATTTCCTTGACAACTGTAATAAAGGTTTGAAGAAGAAGAAACAGCAGGAATGATGTGGTCACGTCCCCCAAAGCATCCTAAATATTAGTGAGTTTACAAGACGTCATGCCTTAGAGACTCGTAGGGGCTGAAAGGTAGTTACATCCCACAGAGGCAGAAACAGACGACCTCTTCTAGACCTTGGGTTATTTGGAAATCTCCTTAAGTAGGTTTAAATATTGTTTACTTATAAACTGCTATGTGAATAGACAGCCTGTTTGATCAGATGCTTTAAATGATTTAAAGCCTTTTTCAAAGACTTATTTAATGAGGAAAAATGAATGCCAGGTTTTGGACATAGTCCATAATTTACTACTGTGAATGATTTTGAAGTAAATTTGTTTATTGTTAGAGATCCAGGGTGACAGATAGTTTTCTCTCTTCCAGTAACCTGCATCGATGCTAGCTTAGGCTGATAGCATGTCTGGAACCCAGCCTTTATTTGGCTGCATCATAATACTCCATGGGCTTCTCAGGTGGCTCGGTGGTAAAGAATATGCTTACCAATGCAGGAGATGCAGGTTCAATCCTTGGGTTAGGAAGATCCCCTGGAGAAGGGAATGGTAACCCACTCCAGTATTCTTGCCTATAGAATCCCATGGACAGAGGAGCTTGGCAGTCCATGGGGTCACAAAGAGTCAGACACAACTTAGCAAATGAACAAAAACATGGAATAACAGTGGTATGTTTGTAAACTTCATGCCTTTGAAGTCACCTTCCCATTCATTCATTCTTGTATGCATTCATTGAGTGATTCATTTGTTTTTTTAAAATAGATATATTTTTAATATTTTATATATTTACATAATGGAACCCTGTCATGGTCTACTGTTTTCAAATGTTCTCTTAAGAGGATGTGAAAAAAAAAAACAACACATAACTGAGCTTGAGTTACTAAAAATGGTATTTAAATAATGACTTGACTTGGAATGACTCAGATGAAACCAGCCTGTAGCTTTGTAGCTTTGAATATTTCCATTCTGCTCTGGGTTGGTTTTACAGTTTGTATCATGGGGACAACAAATATTTTCTTCCTAATTCTTGTAGTGAAGCACCTCTCTAAGCTCCTTGTCACACGAAGCATATCATTAGATTTGCTTTTTAAAGTGAATTTTGGATAACGAAACACCAGTAGACTTAAGAGAAGTTTGAGTTGGCTCCAACTTTTCTCTACCCAAGTAAAAAAATATTCCTGAGACTTAATATATCATATATGAGTTCTGCTGGATTTATCTGTTGGCAGTTTTAGATGTCTGAGGATAAATGCAAGTCACAAGCAAGCAACGGTCATTTGGCCAACCACCTGAGAATATATTCCTGATTCAGTTTTGTGACTCAAAGAATACGGGATATAAATCTGCTCCTTATTTTCAGAATGAACTCACTGCTTCAGTCCTTCCACACTGCTGCCTTTAATTAGAGTTTCTAATCAATCATCTCTGTGTATTGTTCCACGTCCAGAAGTCCATATTAATAACACGTCTGCTTACTTTATAAGAATTTGGTGAGAAGTTTAATTTCAGGATGTGACTCCATCTGGCCTTGCCAACGGTAGAACTATAGAGGGATGAGTTGGTAGTAAAGGGAACACCATCTGTTTCTGAGAATTTAGTTGATCTCTGCCATGATGAACAGGAACTCAATTGCAGGACTGAAGAGCCAAGATGGAAAACAGAAAAGTGAAGAGTTTACTGGGTCTTCTGTCTAATTAGGAGCACAATTTTCACAACATGGATCAACATCATAACCAATGAGCAAAAGGTTTACATTATTCAGCAAGTCACTTGGAAGAAATCACATTCCATATATTAATATTTGTCTTTTCTGTCCTCCTCTTTGCTAACAACCAGTTGTTAAAAGGAACTATATACTTTATATATATATATACACATATATATATACACACACACACATACATATATATTTCTTTAAAGTAATAACCTGTTGATCCATTAGCATTGAATCAATCAGGCACGTACAGTGCAACTTGAATCAAATGTTTAACTAGTTAGCTCAGTCTATCGTGGTGCTATGTTAATAATCCCAAAGTACTAAACCTTACTTTTAACAATCAAGTAGTGTTACATTTAAAGGGATTTCATTTCATAACCAGAACTCCATTCTTATCCTTAGCTAAGGAACTCAGAGATGCCATGAAATAGAGATGATGCAACCATCACATTTAGTCAAGAGGACTTCTAAGTTCATGTCATAATTATGATGACCTAGCTGAATTATGGACTTCCCTGGTAGCTCAACTAGTAAAGAATCTGCCTGCAATGCAGGAGACCCCAGTTCGATTCCTGGGTCGGGAAAATCCCCTGAAGAAGGGATAGGCCCACTCCAGTATTCTTGGGCTTCCCTGTTGGTTCTGACAGTAAAGAATCTGCCTGCAATGCAGGAGACCTGGATTCGATCACTGGGTTGGGAAGATCTCCTGGAGGAGGGCATGGCAACCCACTCCAGTATTCTTGCCTGGAGAATCCCCATGGACAGAGGAGCCTGGCGGGCTGCAGTCCATGGAGTCACAGAGTCAGACATGACTGAGCAATGAAGCCCAGCACAGCACAGCTGAATTATAACCATGGACAGAAGCACATTACAAAAATCGGTGAGAATGGTTTGGTTACTGGATGAAACTGGAAGCAATTGAAAGCATCAGTGATAAAGAAAATCAATGCAAATAAGCTTATTCTCTCTAACCATCTGACATCATATTCATGGATAGTGTTTGAAGGTGATGATAAAGGCCTCTTTGAACTCTCTTTTTCTTAGGCCTCTGTGACAGTCTACATTATTCCACTTTTTCCCCTTTACATTCTCTTCTATGCTCTATTCCTAGGCTTCCTTTTTAACTACTTTGGTGAACTAATTCCGTCAGTGATTCAGACTTAATCTATATTCTGATTGATGCCTAAATCTATATTTTGGGTCCTGACTTTTCACCAGAACCACCACTTCATAACTTCACATTCTATAGGACATTTTCACTGACATATCATACACTCACTTCAAAGTAAATTTATGACAGACTTAATCATCTTCCCTCCTAAACCAGGCCCTTCAGCAAGATTTACATGGTACCAACATTCTCTGAGTCAACAGGACTCTTTATCAAGAATTCTTACCCATTTCGCCACCAAGGCCTTCTTTCAGGCCAACTATCTCCCTGGAGTTTTTGGTTTTGTTTTGTTTTTTTTTTTTTCAATGGAAAATTTACTTACGTAATAGTTTTTCCATTCTTAATAAATAAAGGCATTTGGGCCATCGTTCTAGGTAAACAAACTCTTGTTATAGTGATTTCTAGCCATAAGGAGAAATACTTGATGTTTATTTGGTCTGTGCCATCAGCAAGCATATATGGAATATATAGATCAAGTGGGGAGAAACTGAGCACTTTGTTATTGTTTGAAGGCAACTTGACTATTAAAAAAATAAGACCTAACAAGTTTAACGCTGATTTATCACAGATAGGCCCTCCATTTTCACACCCTAACTTCTTCCCAGAGACTTGCACCCAGAGAAAGAGCCACAAACTTGTATTAATAATTATCCATCCATAAATTGCAAAGGCTTCCTGGTGCTGACAGATGGAGAAATATGTACTCTGGGTGGCCTCTCTGAAGTTTGGCAGTAGATGAGCATGATCTCATGCAACAAAGATAGAACATTCTCCAGTCCTCTTGGCAGAAGGTGACGATGAGTGTAAAAGGAGATTAAGCTTCTAAGCAATATTTTCTTCTAAAAACCTCCTTTCAGTATTTCATAAAGAAATAGCTCTCCTAAATGAAACCTGCTGTGAACAGAAAGCATATATAGCTGTCAAGGGAGGATATTCTGGATTGGAGGTGTTTGACACAAGCTGTGAAATATATGGACTTGAATAAAAATGAATAGAAACTAATTAATCCTTTCTTAAACTAAGCCAAACAAAAGTTCTGACATAATGTTTACAGATACCACTCAGTCATTCACTTTTACTGCCTTGTTCTCTTAATAATCTAGCACCGAGATTCTTGCCAAATATGGGTATTTTGCTTCCAATGATCTGCTCAGAAACAGTTATTTTTAATGGAATCTGCATCATCAAGGGCATGGTTGACATCCTATGTAATTCTTTAATTTAATTCGAAGGAAACACTGACATCAACCTTGGACCAGTACCCAAACTAGAGCATGTTCAAATTATTAAAGAGCTTTAATCCACTCTCCACCTTCCTCTTCACTGAATTTTATCATATTGAAACCAAAATCCCAACAATAACAAATAGGGTTAAATTCACGGTTCAATTCACATTCCAAAGGCTGGTAAAGATTCTGCCTGCCAATGCAGGAGACATGGGTTCGATCCCTGGGTAGGGAAGATCCCCTGGAGGAGGAAATGGCAACCCACTCCAGTATTCTCGCTGGGATAACCCCATGGACAAAGGAGCCTGGAATCTCCTCAGCCCATGGGGTTGCAAAGAGTTGGGCACAATGAAGGGACTTAGCACATCACATTCCAGTTCCAATGGAAGAGTGGCCGTGTGGGGACCCTGTAGAGAAGGATTCTGAGCTCTGGTCGGTAGAAATGAAGATGGTGATTAGCAATGTCTGCCATGGAGAGGGAATGGTAGAGACAAATTGAGCATGAAGTTCTTGAACCTAAGGATATTTAAGGAGAAAAGAAATCTCAGGTGAGTCATGGAATCTTTTCCAATTGCTTGAAGGACAGTATATGAACAAGAAACTCAATTCATTGTAAAGCACCGAATTAGTACCAATACATGAAGTCTTAGACTTCAGATAACAAAGAAATCTTACATAATTTTAAAAACCCTGAATGGAACATACTCTCCTGAGAGGCAGTTATTCTCAAGACTTCGGAATACTCAAGCAGGGATATGTATATCTTAGAAACAGTCCCAGCAGGTGTGAGAAGTTAGAATCAATGAATTTTTAGGAAATTTACCACAAGCCATCAAACCTCAAGCAATGAAAAAAATCACCTTCGAGAGCAGTGTTTCTTGTATTGAGATAAAAATAAAGAAAAACATCTAACAATTTCAGGTAAATATGTTCAGTACTTTCACTGAAATTTCATTCCAATTAGAGGCAATGTCTGCACCCTGCCGTAGTATTTTAAAAGATTTTTTTAATTAAGAAAATACGTTGAAACTGGACATCTTTTAAAATTTCAGAATTCAAGATTCTGGTACTTCCCTCATGGTCCAGTGGTTAAGACTTCACCTTCCAATGCAGGGGTTGTGGGTTTGATCTCTGGTCAAGGAGCTAAGACCCCCACATGCCTCAAAGCCAAAATATATATATATATATATATATATATATATATATATATATATATATATATATATATATATAAAACAGAAGCAATATTGTAACAAATTCAATAAAGACTTTTAAAATGGTCCACATTAAAAAAAATCTTTAAAAAAAGATTCTAATGTGTAAATGTGGATATACCTGAATTAACAGTCCTTGCCAAAATGCAACTTATCAAAGGCCTTGGTACCATAGATTTGAAACCAATTGGTTGCCCTGGAAGGTTAACTATATGATCAGTTAATGTCCCATCAGCAATCAGGGTCTTTGCCACAGAGTGAAGGAGATGGGGAGAAAATCACAGAAGACAGAGATGAAAGCTGTGTAGTCAGAAGAAAAAAGCCTTCTTGATTATGCTGTGGACTTTCTGAAGTCTTTAATTCTCCCTCTAGCCCATCTTCAAACTGGCATGTGGGACGTACTGGAGATGGATGGTGATGCTCATCAGGAGAAGCACACACATATATCTTGTGGGTTGATTTTTTTATTTGCCAGCTCAAGAGGAGCAGGGAGATTTATTTGGAAGGATGGTAATGAAGGTGGGGAGGCACTAGTTAGACTGCAGTTTCTGTTCCCAATATGTTATTCTCACTTTTTTTTCTCTTCTTGATGCTGACTTGGTCTCTTTATTTCTGCTTATTTTTCTTTAAAGGGAGGATATTCTGGTATAATAAGCCAGTGACTTGAGAGAGAATGGCAGTAAAGATGTGGGACCACAGAATTCCCATGTGTAATTTTTGTTGAGATACTTCAAGTGTTTTAATTGCATTCTACATTTTTATTCTACACACATGTACTTATACATAATTATGGACTGTTTGAAATGATTGTTTTCTTTATTCTCAAAATGAGATTTCATGTTCCTTTTCTTGCTGTTTTGCTTTTGCCCTGCCTTATAAAATGAAGTCACTCGGTGCAATGAAAAAACAAAACAAAAACACAACACTTTCTTCCTTCATAACAGTGGCACAAGGAAATGGGCTGGCTCTGCTGAACCTTAAAAAGTACAGCAAACGAGATCACCATCACCACCTTGATCTGCGCCAAAGAGTGAAACTGTTCACGAAAAGGAAGGAGTAGATTGATAATAGGCTCTTGGTTCCAGGATGCTGTTTCCTGCAAAAGAAACAAAGGCATGGCCTCTGGAGGACTTTTAGCAACCACCACCAGGGGTGCCGTTCCAAAATAACAGCTAAGAGCCTGAGCTGACGACTTGTACTAGGCCTGAGTCCAATCCCAATTTTGCTGTTTTCCATGTGACATGTGTTTACTTGTTTTGGCTTAATTTCATCTGAATATGGGGATAACAAATCCTACCCTTATGACTTCGGAAATATTAATTAGAATAATTTGAACATTTGAACTACACCAAGCAAATGATGCTTAATTATTGAATATCACTGATTTTCAGTGTAAATATTGAGTCAAACAGCCAGATAGATAAGTACATCCAAACACATCGTGAATATCTGAAATCAACTGTAGATGGTTGAAATTTAGTAAAATAAATTTTTGATTCTTATTTACTTTCTCATTTACCCTTAAGGTTTACATCTCTCTGTCAAGGCTTGTCTCTTATTTTTCTTATTTTTGCAGTTGAATATTATCAAAATATGGGATCAGGGATTTTTGAATGTAAAATGCTCTATTTCTTATGTGTGTTTGTAGTTTGAGTAATGAAAGATAAAATGAAAATGCAATTACATATGGATTTTCACTTTAGAAGATTACCCTGAACATTTTGCACATGTATGAAATTTAAGTCTTAATAATGTGGCACAAGAAGTCCCATGTCAAAAGACAGGTATGTACCAAATTTTCTTTGAACTTCATTTTTCAAAAAACAATAATTTTTCCCTGAAAATAACCTACCTCTGAAAATAATTCTACATTATTTATTGTGGTTAGGTGTCTGAGGCTACTCCAAAAAATCCAATCCAACACACATCCCAATTTCTCTAAAAGGGGAACAAAATTTTAGAAACAAAGGACCAGGTTTCATAGTGTTTCTATGAGGAAAAAAAAAATGAGTTTGGAGACTCAAAGTTGTATAACAGAAATAGAAATAGATCTTCCAGCTGCTCTACTCCCATTTTCGTTCTAAGCAACTGTTGGTGACTTCTGAGCCTTTCGCAGGGTGATAGCAGGAGAAGATTTAAGATGGGAAGTCAGTTACAGGGAGAGGAGAAAGATAGGGATGACAGGAAAATATGAGCACGGAAAGCAGTAGCTGTGTGTCCTTGTTTCAAGCTGTCGCCCTTTTTTCTTTTCAGTTATCCTCAGGGAGGACACTGGCAATAAAAATAATAATAACAATGATCATTTATTGAGACACTTGCTGAATTTAGAGGCATAGCCTTAAGTGATTTTAACATGTAATCAGTCCTCTTAATAATCCTGAGAGGAAAGTATTATTACTCTAGCTCTTATAGATGAGAAAACTGAGGTTTAGAGAGATTAAGAAATGGTGCCAAGATCATGGAGAGCTGAGTGACAGAGCCCCCTGCAACGGCCATCAGAGTTGCCCAAACTGCCAACCAAGGGAAGAACCCAGGTCTGGTTGCACTTTGTATGGTTTTCACAGCGTTTTGACAACTGAAATCTTTGTCAGCACCTAAAGTAGAGAATTTTCTTGGAAATATGTCCAGCTTCTCTTGTATTGGGTCTGCCTTCTCATAGGTGGGGCAGGGGAGTAGCTGCCATCTTCAGAGAGAATGGTACTCTCCAGGGTTTTGGTTTGTTTGCCTCCCATCCCCTTCCACTCTTATAGGGGTTCCCTTGTATGGAACAAGTTATTTTTCTCTTGCTGCTAAAGATTCTCTGTTTTTAATGTCTGATTATAAATGTGTCTTGGTGTAGATATCTTTGGGCTCATCTTATTTGAACTCCCTGGGCTTCCTGGATCTTCTTCCAGGAAGATTAGGGAGGTTTTCAGCCATTATTTATTCAAATAAGTTTTCTGCCTCTGTCTGTCTCTCTCCTTCTGAGACCCCTATAATGTGAAAGTTGTTCCACTTGATGTTGTCCCATAGGTCCCTTAGGTTATCGTCACTTTTAAAATTATTTTTTTCTTTTTTCTACTTTGTCTATACTAGTTCCATTGCACTGACTTCCAGGTCACTCATTCTTTTTCTGCTTCATCTGGGCTGCTGTTGAATTCCTCTAGTATTTTTCAATTCAGCTATTATATTCTTTAGTTTTGTGACTTTCATTTGATATTTATTATCCTTTCTATCCCTTTGTTGAAGTTCCCTCCAAGTTCATTCGCTCTTTCCCTGAGATTGGTTAGCATCTTTATGACCGGAATTTTGGACTCTTTATCAAGTAGATAACATTTCCATTTCATTAAGGCTTTTCCCCTTCCTAGGTTTTTTCTTGTTCATTTGTTTTTCATTGCATATATTCATTGCTTATGAAACATGTAGTGACTCAAGATGCTCTTTAAAAAAAAGATTTACTTTGGCTTCTGGACAACGGTTAATGGAAGTGCCAATCGCCTTAGTCTATTGTGTGATAAAGTCGAAGATAGGTTTCCCTCTTTGGGATGATGTTATGGACTGAATGTGACTTCCACCCCCTCCAATTCATATGTCGAAGCCCTATCCTTAAAGTGAATGCCTTTAAAGAAAGAAACTTTAAGGAGGTAATTAAGTTGAAATGAGGTCTTAAAGATGCAGCCCTAAACCCATGAGGACCGCTGTTCTCATTAGATGAGGAAGAGATGCGGAGTGTGCCTGTACAGACAGGAAAGGCCATGCAAGGGTACAACGAGAGCAGTCTGCAAGCCAGGAGGAGATGCCTACCAG
Organism: Cervus elaphus; assembly: GCF_910594005.1. Lineage (NCBI taxonomy): Eukaryota > Metazoa > Chordata > Mammalia > Artiodactyla > Cervidae > Cervus > Cervus elaphus. The sequence continues at coordinate 23,665,754 of NC_057828.1, read as the reverse complement.
AAATACTCCATGCCGACGCTTTTATCTTGAACCTCCCACCAACCTAGACAGCATGTTAAAAAGCAGAGACATTTTTTGCCAACAAAGGTCTGTCTGGTCAAGGCTATGGTTTTTCCATAGTCATGTATGGATGTGAGAATTGGACTGTGAAGAAAGCTGAGCACCGAAGAATTGATGCTTTTGAACTGTGGTGTTGGAGAAGACTCTTCAGAGTCCCTTGGACTGCCAGGAGATCCAACCAGTCCATCCTAAAGGAGATCAGTCCTGGGTGTTCATTGGAAGGACTGATGCTGAAGCTGAAACTCCAATACTTTGGCCACCTCATGTGAAGAGTTGACTCGTTGGAAAAGACCCTGATGCTGGGAGGGATTGGGGGCAGGAGGAGAAGGGGACGACAGAGGATGAGATGGCTGGATGGCATCACCGACTCGATGGGCATGAGTTTGAGCAAACTCTGGGAGTTTGTGATGGACAGGGAGGCCTGGCATGCTGCAATTCATGGGGTCGCAAAGAGTCGGACACGACTGAGCGACTGAACTGAACTGAACTGAACTCCCACCTCCAGTACCATGAGAAGTTAAATTTCTGTTGTTGAAGCCATGCAGTCTGCTATTCTGTTACGGCTACCTGAGCAAATGAATACAGACGATGATGTATTTTTTGTCTGCTCTAACACCAGGGTAGAACTTCATGCCATTCTGAATGCTCTCAAGGTATGTGCCTTTGAACACCCACAGTGCCCTTGATGTTTTAGTGGTCAATACTCATACAAAGTTAATTTTGGTGAATAAGATGGGTGATGGAGTCATCACCAGTTTTCATCAAACACTTGCTAATTTCCTTGAGTAGCTCATATAGGGAATGTAGGAAAGAAAGTACATATAAGTTGATGAACTGACAGTTAAGTCGTTTTTCAGAAGAAACAGACTGCTTCCCCCAGTTATATTCTCTAATAAGATGCCATATCTCATTCTTCTTTCTCTTCAATGTGAAGTCATATTTGGTTCATCTGGATACCTCTATAGTTATCAGAAACGTATGTATGGGGTAGGCAGGGGTGTGGGATGGTGAAAAACGAATATATTACATAGATTGGCTACAGAGCACTTGAATCATTCAAGAGTTTGGGTATCAGTGAGACAGATAAAACTGGCATTCTGAATCATGAAATACTTTGCAGTTCTCAAGGCTATGTCAACAGCAGGAATTCTTTTTCTTGGGTGTAGTGTTATGAGAGAGAGAGAAGGATAGAGAGGAAGGTAGATCACTACATGTGAAACTTGCAGACCAGAGCAGACAATTCACAATTCTCTATTACCCACAATTTTGCTTCTGAATTTCCAGGACAGGTAACTTTGGAGCACTAAGGCTATGCAATAGTTCATAATCTAATGGTGAAAGTTATTTTAAAAGCATGGATTCCCTGAATATTGTGAGTACAAGTAGCACAATTATAATAAGATTCCAGTCTCCTAAGATTATTATTAGAAGAGAACAGGAATTATTTATTCCATTACAATAAAGTAATACATCCTATAAAAAAAGAAAAAAATAATCAGGGTAGAGTGAAACTAGGCTTAGTAAAGTTAGAAACCATCACAGCAAGAGGCCAAGTTGTATACTCCCCACTCACCAAGAACATCCTGTTTTTTTCTTTCATCAGTCGCTTCTAGAGTAAATGAAATTTGATAGTTGAATCATCCATTTTGTCATCTGGTACGAACTCAATGCAGGCTTCCCAGGCAGCGCTAGTGGTAAAGAACCTCCCTGCCAGTGCAGGAGACATAAGAGACGTGACCCTGGGTCGGGAAGCTCCCCTGGAGGAGGGCATGGCAACCCACTCCAGTATTCTTGCCTGGAGAATCCCATGGACAGAGGAGCCTGACAGGCTACAGTCTATGGGGCCCCGAACAGTCAGACATAATGAAGCAACTTAGCACACATGCACGCACAGACTCAGTGCATCAAGTGTCAAAGGACTCGGATCTGTTCTGAATCTAGCTACTTCTACTCAACTTCTCACACCTCACAGCACAAGATAATTCATAACACCTGTTAACATATTTTTCTATTCTACTTCTATTCCCCCATCCTGAAGTGTAGCAAATCCCTCCTTGCAATAAATGTCTTATTTTTAAAAGTTTGTTATTATTACTTATTTGAGTTTTCTACAAACCTACACTTATTATAATTCCCAACATATTTATCAAATTTGGTTCTAAATGAATGGTAACTGTTTTTTAAAAGAAAAGGATTGACAATGTTTTTTTAAAATGAATCTTTTTCAGATGTTGCTGTTGTTTGGTTGCTAAGTCATGTCTGACTCTTTGCAGCCCTATGGACTGCAGCACGCCAGGCTTCCCTGTCCTTCATTATCTCCCAGAGTTTGTTCAGATTCGTGTCCATTGAGTCCCTGATGCTACCTAAGCATCTCATCCTCTGCCACTTCCTTCTCCTTTTGCCTTCAATCTTTCCCAGCATCAAGGTCTTTTCTAATGAGCCAGCTCTTCACATCACGAGGCCAAAGTACTAGAGCTTCAGCTTCAGCATCAGTCCTTCCAATGAATATTCAGGACTGATTTCCTTTAGGATGGACTGGTTTGCTCTTCTTGCTGTCCAAGGGACTCTCAAGAGTCTTCTCCAGCACAATTTGAAAGCATCAATTCCTTGGCGCTCAGCCTTCTTTACATCCAACTCTCACATCCATACATGACTACTGGAAAAACCATAGCTTTGACTACATGGACCTTTGCTGGCAAAGTGATGTCTTGGCTTCTTAATCCTCTTTACATAAAACTTCACAAATTATAAGCTCTTACATAATTCCTCATAAAACCAAACAGTTTAAAAAATTCTAGCTTAGACTATCATAATGAGGAGGGCAACGTTACAGACTGAATCATAAGACTTGTCATGTAACTTTGAAGTAGGCAACGTTCAGACTTTTTCTAATTCCAGCAGTTGTCTTACAAGTTCATGCTAAGGTCAGAATTAACGAATATTGGCCCAGGATCTACAAAATATCTAGCAGATTGTTAATTGTTATTAAAGATTCAAAGGGTCAGGAGGAATACTCTAAAATTTCATAATCTAATGAGTCAGATACTTGTTTTTCAATCAGAAGTCACTTACTAAGTGAAGACAATGAGCTGGATAGATGCTCACAAGCAGATGCTCTCTGTTCAGCAAAGAACTGCAAATGTCTTTTGTATCTGAGGGTGTCTACATATCTGCTCCATCCTCATTGATCTATGTGTCTCAAGTTCAACATCCCAGGAGGGTTCTAACTGGTCTGACAAATCACTGTTTCCCTCAGAGCACAGCCTTCACACCAAACTACTTCAAACCACTCATTCTTCAAACCATTTATCACTCACTCTTCATGCTAGCTGCCCTTTTTCTTGGGCTCCCAACACTGGCTCACCACTTGTGACTAGGGCAATGGTGTCAGGCCATTTCAGGGGAATCATTTATGGTACTTCTGGTCACCAGGGGTTATGGTTGTGACAGACATTCTCAGAGGTAAAAGACCCACTACACTATATATATATATATATATATTCCCCCTCACTGGAGTTAATTCATGAGTAGTCAGCTGTAAGATATTACATTTATTGAATCATAATAATTATGGTTTAAGTGTATTTTCTGTAGGATCCTCATTTGTATGTTCCTTTTAGACTTGAAGAGTTTTGAACGAACCAGAGATGGTTTCAATTTCTTCTTTGGACAGATGTGGGAAGGAGGAAGAGAGAGAACAGAGAGAGAGGAGAGAGAGAGAGAGAATGGGAAATATTTCAGAGGCTGATAGATGTGGGCCAAGGTTATTCAGGCGCCATCAAAGTAGAATCCAGGATTCCATGCAGTGGGGTCTTCTATTCAACACACTTCACACCATAATCTCATTTTTACATTTTGTCTTGTTGTCTAAAATCAAAACAGCAAAATTGGAAGAAGAGAAATAACAGGAGTTCGCAAATTCTCTATTTAAATATTCCTCACTTAGAGTTAAGCTCAGTTAAGGGTCAGAGCTTAACTGACCTGACTCATTCCTAACCCTGCTAGAATCACTCTTTTCTCTGATCTCTGTCTACACCTCTGCAGGTCTTGGTCAACAGCATGGATGGTGTGTGCCATTAGTCTCAGGGAGCATTCAGCCAGCCTGCCTCAGTCATAAAATAACTACAGCAGAATGTCTTCCTAGAGGTAAGTGGTTTGTTACATCATCTTTAGTCAAAGGATAAAAACACTACAGATATTTTGATTTTTGTTTTTTGTTTATTGCCAGTTCACTATGACTAAACTGAGGCTTATGAATTCACATAGTGCCAACCTGAATGACCAGGTACAGTAACTTTTCTCGTTGAAATATAAATTTAACCCCAACAGGCACATATGTAGCTTCTATACCTGATTCTTACCCTCCCCTCATGTATCATCCTTTTTCCTTACACAGCTGCTGAGACCTTATTTCCTTTGGGGGGGAAAAAAATGGGATTTCACCCTTTTCTCAATTCAGGTACTAACCAAACTTATTTTTCTTAATGATTTGAGTCAAGCCCATGCCAAATTCTTATGAAAAGTGGAACCAAGTACTCTGCTTTTCACACATAACAAATAATTCCATTAAAATTAATCTCATATGGCCTCACAATTGCACTTTTTAGCAGAATGATAGCTTGGGCCAAAGCCCATCACAAAAAAAGACAGGAGAAAAGTGAAAAGCTCATCATGCCAGAAAACTCACACTGATGTTGGACTAACCAATGAGTTCATCTCACGGTGCTAATTTTACTCCACTCTAACCTTTAAAGAGACGTTTCCACCTGGAAAGATAAATGGAGCTTAAAAGATGGCAGAGTGAGCTGATGGGATACAGCACCTTCTGATTTAGACAAAGGTGCCTTTTGGAAACTGTCAAAGGTTCCAAAAGTGAGTGGTTATACAAAATTAAAGAAATTAAAAGGAATCATCCTAATCAGAGAGTAGAGATATATGTGCTTAAAATCTAACTCACTCTGAGCAATTTCAGAGGCTGAAGTCTTACTGCGTTAATCATAATGGTTAGGTGTTGGCTCTGCTTATCCTAAATTCAGACATGCTAAAAGGAAGGGAGATTAATCTGATAAAGGCATCAGTACTTCTAATCGGACTGATGGGAAAGTGTAATATGGGTGTATGAGATGAGACAACGTTGGGTGAATTATAGCGAAGTGATGAACTACCTTGAAGCTGAAGCAATCAAATAGATAGCTCTCAAAATTACCAAGGCATCTTTATTCAACACTCTGGGACAAGTATTCCCAACTCAGCCTTCTTTACAAAGAGCAGAAGCACTTTGTTGTATTTGGTGAAATGAAATCTTAATAGAAGAGCATCGGCTAAGGCTGCTACCCATCACTTACCAAAATTAAATGCTAGATATCAATTTCCTTTCTAAGAGGAGGAGATGACATTTTGATATTATTTTCAATTCACAAAATAGTTAAAAATCCCAGAGAAGAGTGAATGAACAGTTTTTAAAAATGTCTCTCACATATTTGTGTATTGTGCACTCTTTTTAATTAAAAGGAATGTGAAACATTTGTTGCTCATCCTGTCTTATAAATAATTTAGCCAGCCATTATTTTGTCTTCAGAAAAAAAAGATAATTGTCTCTAAATTATTATGATTGAGTAGAATAAAGTCAAGACATCTTTGTAATTGGTAGGGAAGAGTAAGTAGTTCCTTCTGGAGTGTTTTGTTTTACAATTTGCTCCTGTCTGACTAAATAAAAATTTCAAAAAATGAGACCATAAAGAAATATCCCCCTAAAAGCTACCCCTAATCTCACTATCAAGAGATAACTACCATTAACACTTTTGCCTTACACAAATGCATACATACATATGTAATAAATAAATAAGCACATGCAATTATGTTTTTATATGTACATATACATTATATATGTGTGTGTATGTATACACATACATGCATGCACATATATATATATATATATTTAATGAAATCAGACTACACAGTTATCTTTGAATCCAGCTTTCTTCTCTTAGAAGTATATTGTAGGCATTTTTTCAAATTAATAGGGAAAGATCTATGTTAACATATTTAACATTGTCACAGTATTACATTTTATGTGTCTATCATTTAACTTAACATATACTAGTACATGCTTCCCTGGTGGCTCAGAGGGTAAAGAATCTGCCTGCAATGCAGGAGACCTGGGTTCGATCCCTGGGTTGGGAAGATCCCCTGGAGAAGGGAATGGCTACCCACTCCAGTATTCTGGCCTGGAGAATTTCATGGACAGAGGAGCCTGGTAGGCTACAGTCCATGGGGTCGCAAAGAGTCTGAAACTTCACTCACATACTAGTGAATATTCAAGTTGTTTTCAACCTTGCCACTACGAACAGGATACATCTTTGCTTTAAAACCTGAAGTCATACAGATATGAAAAATTTTATTTAGGCTACTTCATGCTGTGAAACATGAATACTAGATAAATACTCCAATGGGTAATGATACTTTATAAACCTTGAAACTGTAATTCCATTTGGCATTATATGTATGTTTTTCTATTAGCTCAGAATATTTCATATTTCCCCTTGTGTATTCCTTTGGAGGAGTTACAGAGTGGTTATTGCTCTCTGCATTTAATTACTGACTTCCAGTTGAGGCATCCAGTTATAAACGGGAGAGAGGCAACACTAACTAAATCTGAAGAACATAGTTGCTTGTATCTACTTTGTGTTCTCTCCAACAGACCACAGCTTTCCCCAGCTGTTCCTGGTGTGGGAGGACCCTGGGGAATTAACTAGCCTGATTGCACATTCCTGTCTCTTTTCCTTCAACTGTAGCGCTCTATTCTGTCTTCATCCAATATCTCCTTTAACTTTGGCTGAAAATGTCAGAATACCTCTGATTAGGTTTCCTTTGATTGTAATCACTTCTCTACTCTAAAACACCTTAGTAATTAAATGCAGTATTCATTGAGAGTTTATTTTGTGATCTTGAATTTTATGTGGCGATCTCTGTTCTCCAGTCTGCAAACTTTGCTCATCAGAGACCCAAGATGCTATTTATTTGAAATTCCCTAAAGGTACCTCTCAATTTAAATAACACATATTGAATACAGTATTTTAAACAATACTGTATCCATACAGTAATGAGAAATATTTTAGGTTGTGGATACCATCAATACTTTCTTGCTATATTATGTAAAACTATTTATCTACTGTTTTAATTAATTTAAAGAGGAAGGTATTTCAGGTGTTAGTTCTACTTTGAGTTTATATTGAAGAGATTTGAAATACAAAATCCATGACTTTCAAATGCTGAAAACCATTAGACTAGAATGAAAGAAATATACGGAGCTGTATTTCATAAATTATAGTAGTGTGGTTTTTTAAATGCTTCATAGTTAAGTCAATCTCATTTGATTTTTTATATTATTTACTATAGTCGTTTTTGAAGTACCTTTTAGCAAAAATGCATACCTTTATACAATTTGTCCGGCTTTTGAATACATTTTGCCATACTTTGAGAAGAGATCAAATGACGGCAATACAGTTTGGAAATCCTAGGAGGAAAAACATCAACAATTACCAAACAGGTCTTAACTGATTTATGGTATTTTGTTATAATTTATGTTATATTAAATTGCTAGGTAGATATCATCTAACTGCACAGCAAACTTCCCATCACATCCTCAAAAAAAAAAAATTAGCAGTTAATTTTTATTAGTTGAAAGCCAGATACATGAAGCTTTCTTAAGCACATAGTTTTTTTTTCTTTTTTAAGTTTTTAAGACTGTATGGATCACAACAAACTATGGAAAGTTCCTAACAAGATGGGAATACCAGACCCCCTTACCTGTCTCCTGAGAAACCTGTGTGCAGGTCAAGAAGCAACAGTTAGAACTGGACACTGAACAACTGACTGGTTCAAAACTGGGAAAGAAGTATGACAAGGCTGTATATTGTCACCCTATTTAACTTACATGCAGAGTACATCAGGTGAAATGCCGGGCTGGAAGTATCACAAGCTGGAATCCAGACTGCCAGGAGAAATATCAACAACCTTAGATATGCAGATGATACCACTATAATGGCAGGAAGCAAAGAGGAACTAAAGAGCCCCTTGATGAAGGTGAAAGAGAAGAGTGAAAAAGCTGGCTTAAAACTCAACAGTCATAAAACTAAGACCATGGCATCCAGTGCCATCACCTCATGGCAAATAGAAGGAGAAAAAGTGGAAACAGGGACAGATTTTATTTTCCTGGGCTCCAAAATCACTGCAGATGGTAACTGCAGCCATGCAATTAAAAGAGGCTAGCTCCTTGGAAGGAAAGCTATGACAAGCCTAGAGAGTGCATTAAAAAGCAGAGTTATCACTTTGCCAACAAAGGTCCATATAGTCAAAGCTATGGTTTTTCTAGTACTCATGTACAGATGTGAGAAAAAAAGTGAAAATATTAGTCACTCAGTTGTGTCTGATTCTTTGTGACCCCAAGGGCTGTAGCCCGTCAGGCTCCTCTGTCCATGGAATTCTCCAGGCAAGAATACTGGAGTGGGTAGCCATTCCCTTCTCCAGGAGATCTTTCCAACCCAGGGATCAAACCCAGTCTTCTGCATTGCAGTCAGATTCTTTACCATCTGAGCCACCAGGGAAGCCCATGGATGTGAGAGCTGGACCATAAATAAGACTGAGCACTGAAGAACAGATGCTTTCCAATTGTGCAGAAGACTCTTGAGAGTCCCTTGGACTGCAAGGAGATTAAACCAGTCAATCCTAAAGGAAATCAACCCTGAATATTCATTGGAAGGACTGATGCTGAAGCTGAAGCTCCAATACTTTGGCTAGCTGATGTAAAGAGCTGACTTATTGGAAAAGATCCTAATGCTGGGAAAGATTGAGGGCAGGAGGAGAAGGGAGTGACAGAGGATGAGATGGTTGGACAGCATTACTGACTCAATGGATATAAGTTTGAATATATTCGGGGAGATACTGAAGGACAGGGAAGCCTGGCATGCTGCAGTCCATGGGGTCCCAAAGAGCTGGACATGATTTAGTGACTAAACAACAACAGCCAAATAACAATGTTGTGATAGTTTCACATGAATAGCAAAGTGACTCAGCCATACATATACATGTATCCATTCTCCATCAAATTTCCCTCTCATTCAGCCTTCCACATAACAAGGAGCAGAGTCCCCTGTGCTATACAGGAGGATCTTGTTCATTATCCATTTTAATATAGCAGTGTGTACATGTTGATACCAAACTCCCTAACTATCCCTTTTGGTAACCGTAAGTTCATTCTCTAAGCCTGTGAGTCAAATACATAGTTTTTGAGAGTTGTAGATGACAGCCTGGAGAAGCTCTGAGCAACACAATGGCATGGGCCCCTGTCTGCATAGAGCTCACAGTCTACTTGTTTTACCTTGACCTTGACAATGGTGGGTTTATTTCCTCTGGTGACACAAGTTTTCTTCTGCATTTCCCCTCAATGAATTGTCTCTAGCAAAACCTTTGTTTACTGAACACATTACTTCTCAGTCTTTATACTTGGAGATGCCTCCACCTCAATGGCTTTATCTCTGCATCCCCATGATTCATTCCTCCCCTTCATCACATACCTGTTTCAAAGAGAACTTTTGTGACTACCTGCACATAAAATAATACCCCTGGAACTCTCTATCATTTTAAATGGCTCTATTTTCTTCATAGCTTTACTACTCTGTGATAGTATGTGCTTATGTTGTGTCCTGCATGAGATTATAAGCTTCATGTGCGTATGTGCCTTGTTTTGTGCAAAAGAGTATTTGCTCACTGAATGAATGGAAAGGGAACATCCAAATACTTAAAACAGAGGGACACCTGTGGTAAGGATCACAGAACTGATTCACACAAATGCTGAAGAAGTGCAGAAGGAAGAGGGGACAAATCATTTTTCGTTGAGTAACCAGAGAAGCAGCATTTGATTGAGAACAGAAATGAATGCTTTTCAAGTACGTTAAACGGGCAGTCATCAGAGAGGTAAAACACTAAATCGACAGTGGATTTTGTAAGTAAGTGGTCAGACCATATAAAAGCATTTTCTCCTTTGCAAAGGATGTTTATCCTCAATGGAAATGATTGGGAATAATTTTATTTAAGAAAACCTCAGAAGGAAGGACCTCTGCCCAGGGTCGATGTCTTTAGAGGGTTCCTGCGTTACAAACACACAGAAAATAAATGGATTGAAGACTATGCGGGAACCTTTGTCACTAGTGATCTGGCTCTCCCCTCTGGTACAATAGAGCCCCAACTCCAAGTATTGGCTTCTATGAATAACGCTATTCAGGCCCCAGGGAAAAGCCCCACATCTGTTGCTTCGTGTTTATGGAACAAAAGCTAAGCCCAGGCGACATGAAGGACAAGAGGTTGTAACAGACACTGCTTTAGAGCATGAAAAAAGTCTGCGTGACAAACATGCTTAAGTAAAAGACAAATTCATTAATTTAAGCAAAATCCTTCCTTTTGGATAGCATGAACGCAACAGAACTTTATATAATGAAGTATTATTTTCTTGGGGTGTTGAAATCCATATTCTGGCTTTCTTTTTGATACTCTGATTCTAGGGGCACTCAATAATCGACGTAGCATTTGCAAGAGTTGCACATGACCGAGAGGGTATATTTTGAGATAAGTAAGTAATTCATGTTACTTTTAAACTTGAATGTCTGAAGGTAGGCACATGTGTGAAGCATTACTGTGATTTTTTACTGTGGGCAATGATGAACCCTGAAGATGAGGACAATGAATAGCTTGTTTTATAAATATATATGTGCAATAATAATCTAGGTTTCAAGACAGTAAATGAAAAGGTTTTGTGCAAATGATCTTAGTTTAAATTTTGATAATTTTAGCTATGTTTTTAATATGTATTTTTATAACTGTATTTATATATTTAGTTTTGGCTGTGCTGGGTCTTCATTGCTGCACGGGATTTTGTCTGGTTTCGGAGAGTGGGGGCTACTCTCGAGTTGCCGTGATTGGGCTTCACATTGCGGTAGCTTCTCTTGTGGAGCACAGGCTCTAGGGCGTGTGGGCTTCAGTAGCCGCAGTTCCAGGGCTCTAGAGCTCAGGTTCAATAGTTGTGGTTCACAGGCTTAGTCGCTCTGTGGCATGTGGGATCTTCCAGGACCAAGGATCGAACCCGTGTTGCCTTCATTGGCGGGTGGACTCTTTATCACTCAGCCACCAGGGAAGCCGCAACTATGGTTTTCATTTTATTATAATAAACAATGTTTTGATATTTAAAAGTTTTATTTCTAATTTTTTCCTCTTTTAAAAAAATGAAATATAATTGATTTATAATATTCCATCAGTTTTAGGTATATAGCATAGTGATTCAGTATTTATACAGGTTATACTCCACTAAAAGTTATAAGATACTGACTATAATTCCCTGTGCTATATAATATATCCTGTTGCTTGTCTGTTTTGTAATAGTATTTAGTATCTCTTAGTTCTATACCTCTAATTTTTCCCCTCTCTCCTTCCTTCTCCCCTTTGGCAACCAGTAATTATTTTCTATATCTGTAAGTCTGTTTTTGTTTTGCATTATTTTGCATATATAAGTCTTCTTTTTTGTATTATTTTTAGTTTATGCATATAAATGATACCATATAGTATTTGTCTTTTACTGTCTGATATCCATTAGAAATTTATTTCTACATGAAATGAGGAACATTGGAGAAAAAATAAATGAAGGGAAAGATCTTAATTAACCTTATAAATAACAGTCTTGTTCAAAATAATAACAACAACAATATGATCAGTGATTATAGCTTATGGATATGATAAATAAATGACAACAATATTATAAGGAATGGGAGGGAGGAGCTGGGAATAATCTGTTATAAGGTAGTTGAACTGTCCATGAAATAATATAGCATTATTTGAAAGTGGACTTGGATTAGTCATAAATGTATATTCCAAACTCTAGAGTAACCACTAAAAAAATTTTTTTAAAGAAGTAGAAATGATGTGCTAAGAGGAGAAAAAAATGAAATCACATAAATGCTAAATTAAAACTAGCAAAACCAGAAAGAGTGGAAGGCAAAACCAAAACAAAAAACTGACAAAGAACAAGGTAATGAATGGAAAACAGATAAAAATACATAGATATTAATCCAATTATATTAATAACCACTTTAAGTGTGATTTTAAATATACTAATAAACAGTATATTTAAATAGACTAATAAAAGGCAGAGACTGTGGATACAGAACAAGACCCAACTATACGGCGGCCACATGAAGCCTGTGAGTGTGCTCAGTCACTCAGTCGTGTCTGACACTTTGTGACCCTTTGGACTGTAGCCCACCAGGCTCTTCTGTCCGTGGGATTTTTCAGGCAAGAATCCTGGAGTGGGTTGCCATTTCCATCTGAGCCACCAGGGAAGCCCATATGAAACCTACTTTAAATTAAAAAAAAAAAATCAGATTAAAAGTGAAGAGATGGAGAAAGATACACCAACTAACATTAATCAAAAGAAAGTTGAAGTAGACCCATTAATTTCAGACAAAACAGACTTTACAACAAGGAGAATTATCTGGAATAAAGACAAGCATTACATGATAAAGGGGTCAACTCTGGAAGAAGACATAACTGTCCTTAATGAGTATGTACCTAACAACAGAGCATCAAAATATATGAAGTAAAAACTAATAGAACTGCAAGAAAAAATAGGCAAATTCACTACTGTCATTGTAGTCTTCAATACTCCTTTATAAATAACTAACAGGTCCAGCAGGCAGAATGTCAGTAAGGATACAATCGAACCGAACATCACTGTCACTCGACTGGATGTAATTTGCATTTATAGCCTTCTTTATCCAACAACAACCACACACTTTTCTCAAGCTCTCATGGAATATTCACCGAGACAGACCACATTCTGAGCCATAAATCATACGTCAACAATTTCAAAACAGTAGACATCATACGAAGTATGCTTTTAGACCATGATGAAATTAAACTGAAAATTAATAATAAAAAGACAGTGTAAAATTTCTGAGTATCTTTGGAGATTAAATAACACACTACTAAATAGTATATAGTCAAAGAAAAAAAATGTCAAGAAAAAATATTTTGAGTTAAAACTAAAATACGACTTGTCAAAATTTGTGGGATGCAGCCAAAGCAGTGTCTAGAGGGAAATTTATAACAATGAAGTCATATAGTAGAAAAGATGAAAGATCTAGAGTCATTAATCTAAGCTTCCACTTAGAAACTAGAAACTAGTTTCTAGGAAACTAGAAAAAGTGTAGATTAAATCCAAAGTAAGCCAAAGAAAATAAAATCAGAGTCGAATTTGAAAACAGGAAATCAACAAAAAAAATCAGCAAAACAAAAGCCAGTTCTTTCAACAACTGACAAGCACCTAGTCAGGTTAAGAAAAAAGAAAGAAGATATGACTTAGAAATATTAGAAACGAAAGCTGAACCATACTGATTCCACGACATTAAAAGGATAAGAAAGGAATTTTATGAACAACTCTGTTCATAAATTTGATACCTTAGGTGAAATGGGCCAGTCAAGGAAGTTACAGTCTACCAAAACTCAAACAAGGAGAAATACTCTGAAAAGGTCTGTATCTATTTTTAAAAAATGAATAAGTAATTAAAAACTTTCCAAAGCAGGCCCAGATGATTTCACTGGTGAATGATACCAAACAAAGAAGAGACAATACCAATTCTTTATAATTCCTTTCAGAATACAGAAGCACGAGAAGCACTTGTTAATTCATTCTGTTTCATCATCTATAAAATAGAGATATCTTGCAGGATTGGTATGAGGATTAAATAGGATAAAACACCTGGCACTTACCATTAGTTTCTTCTTCTGTCTTTCATTCAATGTCTTTCATTCATAAATCTACTCATATTCTATCCACCATGTGCTTTTAAAAGTTAAATAAACTCCATTTACACATATGAGAGACTGATAATGGTACAATAATGCAGTGAAAGAGGACTGAAAGGATTTTGATATCTTCCATCAGTAAACATATTTTAAGCATCCTCAATATATTTTGGTTATCTGTTTGAAATTATATATGTGTAACACTTTGATTAGTAAATATAATGTGAAATAGACATACAAATGAAATAAAGATAAATAGAAGTTGTAATATTTTCTCCCCTCATTCCTTTGGACATTTTTGTGTACTTGGTTCTGGGTTCCTCTAACATAATGAGTGAGGCAATAATGAATTCTCTATACTTAAAGCTGCATGTTGCACTAACATTTGAACATCTACAGTGTATCAGCACCCTGCTACATAGCTTCCAACTAACGGTAAACCAAAGGGCTTCCCTGGCGGCTCAGGGGTAAAGAATCTGCCTGCAATGTAGGAGACCTGGGTTCAATCCCTGAATCTGGAAGATCCCCCGGAGAAGGAAATGGCAACCCACTCCAGTATTCTCGCCTGGGAAATCCCATGGACAGAGGAGCCTGGCAGGCTACAGTCCACGGGGCTGCAAAGAGTCGGACGTGACTTCACAACTAAACAACAACAATGGTCACCAAATCTCGGTTGTGTCTTCCCAGGATCCCTCACAGGGAAGTGGGAGCGTCAGACAATAGGAATTGAGAGTTGTGTAGATAAACAAGGACTGACTCTTCAAGTACCTGGCCTCTACATCCCACAATAGAAAACCTTTCACAAATTCTTTGTCGTTCTTATTTTATTTGAAACCCCACTTTCTTGTGAAAGTGAAAGTCGCTCAGTCCTGTCTGACTCTTTGCGACCCCATGGACTATACAGCCCATGGAATTCTCCAGGCCAGAATACTGGAGTGGGTAGCCTTTCCCTTCTCCAGGGGATCTTCCCAACTCAGGGATCAAACCCAGGTCTCCTGCACTGCAGGCGGATGCTCTACCAGCTGAGCAACAAGGCAAGCCCACTTTCTTACCTGGCCCTATTGAACCAACGGACTGTTACCTCTGATATACAAAGAGGTGGATTCGCCATTAAGACAGCTTTGTTCAGTCGCTAAGTCATGTTCAACTCTTTGTGACCCCATGGACTGCAGCACACCAGGTTTCCCCGTCCTTCACTATCTCCCAGAGTTTGCTCAAACTCATGTCCATTGAGTCGGTGATGCCATCCAACCAGCTTTGGTTTCAGAAAAAATCGGGTGCTGGTCCTCATTAGTTTATAATATGCCTCAAACATATAAAACAGACCACCCTGCCCTGGGAAACTATTTATTAGTTCAAGAAACCACCAGCACAACACTTGCGCATTGTCACTTTTGAAATGAGGGGTGAGGGACGGCTTTTCTGAAAAATAACCTCATCAAGGAAAAACACTGGGGATGTAATTCTAAATCCTGCCACAGCCCTTGCTTGCCAGAGCAGACAGCTTTTGCCATTAGGATGCCCAGCCAAACACAAATAATCCACTGCCAAAATGAGCTCCTTGGGACAATTTAGGACTCTTTGGAAGTGAACGGCTCTTTGAGCTGGAATGCAGCCCAGGTCCATTTTCAAACCCAAGTCAAAATGACAAAGAGCAAATTTCCTGGGCCACTCACCCTCAAAGTGTAAGATTACTTTAGGTTGGCAGCTGTGCTGTTTATCTAGTTATTTAAAGCTTTTCATCAGATACTCACTACCAGCTTCAATGTTGGTAAGCAGGGCAGAGCTGATACACTAGAGTAGAAAAAACCTCCACGATGAAAAGGGAAGGATGGAAACCAAAGGTTATGCACACATTGGTCAGCTTAAAACATTCTTTTTATATACTCGCATTGCAAAGATTTTCCTTAGAGCTAAACACACACACACACAGAGACACAGAAAAAAGGAGAAACTGACTATCAAATACAGGAAAATATTTCCTGAAAGAGACCACAGTTAAGTCTGGGTAGTACTTGGGATTTTCCATAGTCTATAAGCAAGAGTTAATTGGCATGTTGAAAGATCACCCAGAATTATTCCTGCATGATCAGACCTTGCTCTCATGACACGCAGAGAATTCTGTGATGGCCCGAACATCTCCACTGTTTTGACAAAGAACATACGTGCAATGGCTAAGAGTTGTAAGAGTTATTCTTTTATTTCTGTTCACTATGAGTTTTCAGGAAGACATCCCAAAGTAGTCTCTATTATTGTGTTCTTTTCAGCTCCCTAGATTTAGGATTTATTAAGTATTCATCCAATTAAATCATTTGTATATGTTTCCAAACAGCGTTTAGATGAGTTGAGGATGCAACATCAGTCTGAACCTAGAAAGGAAACCAAGTTCATCTGTCTGTTACGTCATGCTGAGTCTCACCGAGGGTATTTGCAAGGGTTCTTTGAGAACTTTAGGAGTTCTGTTCTGAGGCAGGGTCGCTTTGGAGCCAAGCTGCCAGGGTGCTTGTTTCCTCGTTTGAAAGACAGAGATGAAATGACATAAAAATAATGACAGCCCACTCACAGGGTTGTTACTACGATTACAAGAGTGCATAGGTAGGTTTAAAGATCCCTCAGTCCTGTCTGACTCTTTGCGACCCCATCAACTGTAGCCCGCTAGGCTCCTCTGTCCATGAAATTCTCCAGGCAAGAATACTGGAGTAGGTTGCCATTTCCTTCTCCATTAGGATTACATGAGTTCATATTTACAAAGCAACTAAAACAGTGTCTGGTATATAGAAAGTACTCGGTGTTAGCTATTTTCAGATAAGAAACTCTCAAAAACCCTTTAACTTTTATAAAAAGTAGTTGTGGAAAAATAACCCTAAACAGTCGCTTATTCAAAGGTCATTCATCTTTGGCTTCAGTGTACATATTCTTATTTATAAGTAAGTACATCTAAATTCTAAAGTTTTATATTTGAGTTACTTTTAATTCTTTTTCCATTTTTATGTATGTTTATTTTCCTTAACAGTTTTATCTTGTTCTTATTTAGTTCATGCTCCTTTCCCACCTTTAGAGTCTTGATCATAAATGCAGAAGTGGGAAATGGCAGGCCAATATGTAAACTGGAGGGCCAATTAATAGGATTTCTTGCTCGACTTTTCCATTGGGTTATGGTGTATATGGATCACAGCCATAGTAAAAGAGATATAAGACATAAAGATATATAAGAAGTAATAGGCCTAGATGCAGAAATATGGATGTACAGATAAAATGTGGCCCTAACTATTTAATTTCAACTAGAAACAATAAGAACGTCATCTAAATAAAAGTCACTGAAATGAAACACCCAACTGAAGACAATGTTGTAGTTAGAATCATCTGTAGCCTGTGAGTTGTTTTAATAACGGAGCTAATGAAATGATGTCAGGGTAGGAGGTTCCAGTAACATAACTTTCAAACACAAAGGTAGCCCATTTTAAGTAGTGAAGTGCAAGTAGTCTTTGCAACTGCATGGACTATAGCTTGCCAGGCTCCTCCGTCCACGGAATTCTTGAGGCAAGTACAGTAGAGTGGGTAGCCACTCCCTTCTCCAGGGGATCTGAAGTAGAAGGAACCTAAAGGAATGCTTCTACTTTAAATAGAAGGAATGCTATATGGGACTGGCTCTAAAGGGAATGTTTAGGCTTGCACCCAGTTAGTGTGCTGGAGAATATGCTGCCAGAACGTTCCAAGATGACATCACAATGGCTTAAAAAGGACCACTTAAGTGGGGAATACAACTGAAGCCAGAATTGTGACATGCCTAAATACTAAGGGCTTCTCTTGTGGCTCAACTGGTAAAGAATCCGCCTGCAATGTGAGAGACCTGGGTTTGATCCCTGGGTTGGAAAGATCCCCTGGAGAAGGGAATGGGCTACCCACTCCAGTATTCTGGCCTGGAGAATTCCACACACTTGGGATCGCAAAGAGTCAGACACAACTGAGCGACTTTCACTTTCTAAATTCTAAGAGTTTTTGTAGGAAAGGAACTGAGTGCTTGTCTCTAAGTAACTAGATCATCAAAGAAAATTCTCAACAGTGGAAATAATTTCTAAAAGACAGGACACATTGCGTTCACAGTTCTACTCCAAAGTTTTGGGGTTTTTTTGGTCACTATGTCCTATCTGACTCTTTTGCAACCCCATGGACTGTAGCCTGCCAGGCTCTTCTCCATGGGATCCTCCAGGCCAAATACTGGAGTGGGTTGCCATTCCCTCCTCCAGGGGATCTTCCAACCCAGGGATCCAACCCACATCTCCTGCATTGCAGGCAGATTCTTTACCACCAAGTCACCGTGGAAGCCACTCCGAGGGTTTAGCTGGTACAAAATAAGGACTTGAAAAGTGTTACTTGACTAAAAGAATGACTGAATGATGGATAAATAGACTTTGGCCCTGGGGCAATCAGGCACCATGAACTGGTTGTATATGAACAGAGCTCCACTAATTCACTTCAACAGACACTGCCACATCCCAGTGCTGGTCACAGCGTGAATGGACGCCGCCCCGGCTCCAAGGATCAGCCAGTGAATGGGACCTCGTCGATAACTTCTCATTTCCACTCATGCATTTATACCCCTTGAGAAGCACTGTCCGAGAGACATTTGGAGAAATAAGACTATTAATAATGATTACCTATTTCTCTCATTGATTTCACAAATGGTGTCTTGTGTCAAAAAAGTAATTAGCTAGGAAAAATTCACATAGAAATAATTCTTGATTCATTGCCTGGGGAAGTGGCAGCTGGAAAATTTTTTTAAGATAGCAATAACTGACTTTAGTCAAGGTCCAGTGTTTGTTTTTTTTTTCTTCTGTAATTGTGGGCACCTGTGATCCTCCTCCAAGAGGAGTACAAAGAGAAAACATTTTTTCCTCCACTTTTCTTGAATTTTTGTGATGAAATTTATTATTATTTCTTAGTTATTTGGAGGGAGAGGACTCTGCATCACTTGTGTTGTTCATTTTCTAATTACCTCCTGAAAAAGCAAACATCCTGAAACAATACAATTTAAATGGAGTAGCTAGCTAACATGAAGGGTAATTTTCTACTTATTTTAATGACTTTGAAAATACAAATTGTAGCCTTGAAATCAGCTAGTAATCAGATCTTAAAATAAAAAAGTAATATTGCCTTGCCTTCATAAAAGCCAGTTTATCTCCTGTACACCATTTTCATCAAACAGTGTTTTCTACTTGTTGGTTTATTCTTTTACTGTGAGAAAGTGTGTGATAATGTGGGGTAGAAAAATCAAGAAATTAGTCTCACAGCAGGCAGTCTGCTAACAACACCATTTTCATCTTATCCTTCAAGCAGTGGCAGAAAACATATTAATTGCAGTTTAATTTATGCACCAAATATTTCATTTTAATTATACTTAATTTTTGTCAAGCTATAAAAAT
Organism: Cervus elaphus; assembly: GCF_910594005.1. Taxonomy (NCBI): domain Eukaryota; kingdom Metazoa; phylum Chordata; class Mammalia; order Artiodactyla; family Cervidae; genus Cervus; species Cervus elaphus. Next base: position 23,646,420 of record NC_057828.1, on the reverse strand, counting down.
GTCAAGAGTTCTGACACAGTTTTTTTTTCTTACAAGATTTTTTAAATGAAAGAATTAAAACCAAAAGCTGTTTCTGAAAGAAATTATGAAAGATTTCTAATTACTTCTTATGTTCTTGAAAAATTGCTAATCTACCAGCCCCAAAATAACATCAGGAAACAAGTGAACTTGACACTTTATTACTCAATATTTGTAATTCTTAATAATATACATGCATCATTAATATGGTGGAATTCTCACAGGAAGTTTTTTTTTTTTTTTGTAATTATAGGATATATCAATAACTGTCATTGAATGGTGAATTTTCTTTATAGAAATGTTTTTGTGAATTCCTCTCAAGAAATCTAAGATGAGAATAAATGAAACTGATTGCTGCTGATACACCATATTGAAGTAAAGGGTATTTATCATCAACAGAAGTGGAAAGAAAAATGTCAAACCACCGAAGCTGAACAGTATCAATTATATTCAGAAATATTTATTAAGCTCTTACTAGGTGCAAATCCTACCCAAACATTAAGCCTCATATAAAAATGCTACCTCCTCCTGGAAATCCTTGCCTCTTAAGATGCAAATTACATCCGCCAGGCACTGAAAGTTTTTGGTGCATAATCACATCTTTCTCACAACCCTCTTATATTCTCTGTTTTGTGACTGTAATTTCACTCCACATTTCATCTCCCCACTAGATGATAAGGTTCCTGGGGGTAGGACCCAGGCTGTCTGTGTTTATATCCTTCATCTATCACATCCAAAAATACTTGAAAGTGAAAATCTATCAGTATGAATAAAATGTTCTGGGTCTTATGTTTCGGGAAGTAACACTATCACTTCAAAAGCCTTGCCATAAAATTTGTGTAACCTGTATCATTTGAAATTATTCAGACAACTTCTAGTTTTAAAATGGCAGAGTACTGAATTTCTTGCCTTATTTTACGTTCTCAGAAATGGTACTCCCAAACATGGAGAACTATACAAATCTACAGAACTACATCTTTCATGAAATCAGGAGACAACAAAGACCTCCAATTGTAACTTATGTTGAGAAACAGATAGAGGGTAGTGAAAGTGAAGGGTCAGTCACTCAGTTGTGTCTGACTCTGCAATTCCATGGACTGTAGCCCTCTGTTCATGGGATTCTCCAGGCAAGAACACTGAACTGGGTAGCCGTTCCCATCTCCAGGGGATCTTCCCAACCCAGGGATCAAACCCAGTCTTCTGCATTGCAGGCAGATTCTTTACCATCTGAGCCACCAGGGAAGCCCCGTGAAGGGTGGTATCAGACCTAAAAGGAATAGAAAGCAGACACACTTTCTGTCTCGAGAGGGGGATATCCTTGCAATGCCATCCTATTCTTCCTTCCTAAACCTGGAACATTCAGGCACTGAAATCATCAGACATCTCAGAAGGCAAAGGTGAAGCACAGGCTTGGCTGAAAGTCTCCATATAGAACACTTAACTGTTATTAAATTTTTTTTCAACAAATATTTATTTAATAGTGTATCAATCATTTCCTGATGTGTTAAAATTTCATTCATTCATGTGTGGTCATTTCATTTCTTGAAATGACCACAAGTTTAGAGGCTAAAATCAACACACATATATTATCTCTCGGTTTCTGTGGGCCAAGAATCTGGACACGGTTTAACTCAGTCTCTCTCCCCAAGTTCCCCCTAAGGAACCTCCTTCCCTTTCTCCCCCTGAGTTCAGATGGTTTGTTATCTGAGGAACAACATTGAAAAACAAAAAGTGAAGCATTCAGGCATCATAGAGGACAAGGGTTAGGCACAATACTGAGATGTAAGCAGAAGTTTTCATACTGAATGGTGAGAACACCCTTCTACTCCCTAGCCTGTTCCTAGCTCCCAACTCCCAAGTACTTTTGGCAGGGATTAGAGAACTGTTATTGGGAAAACTACATGGCCATAAGTATTGGCTCCTCCACAGATGGTCACCTCTACACTGAAAGCTAACTCAGTGCCTCATTTTAAATGAATGAACAGCCAAAGATCAAAAGTTCTTTGAGAAAAGCCTCCAACATAAAAGACAGAAAGATCAACAACAACTAAACAATTTAGATGAGCTTCAGACAATGGAAGAAGAAGAACCAAATATTGTTAAAATCTAAAACATACATTCTAAAAGACATTAATCAGAAAGGATATTACATCCATGAAGCAAGTATAGGATGCTGGGGTTTTTAATTAAAAAGATTAGTGAATTAATAATGTGAAAGCAGAAAAAACAAGTTGATAGAAAAAAATTTGAATTTAACACCAAGGAACTCTCCCAGAAAGTAAAACAAAAGGACAATAAAATGAAAATGGGAGATACAAGATTTTTTTTAAAAAGTTGAGGGTAAAGGTAGAGAATTTGATCTCTAACTACAGGAGCTACAGTAAAAAGAATCTGAGAAAACAAAGAGAAAAGAATTGGAAAAGAATGCAGGAAAAATTCCCCAAAGCAGAAAGACAGATGGCAATGGCTTAAAGACACCTTTCAACTTAAAAATTCTATATCTAATCAATATCAATTACGTGTGAGATTGACTTTTCAGAAATAAAAATTATACTGAGAGGCTGTTACAAGGGATGGGGAAAAAGACTCTACCAGAAAATTACTAGAGCTAATCAATGAATATAGTAAAGTTGCAGGATATAAAATTAACACACAGAAATCCCTTGCATTCCTATACACTAACAATGAAAAAACAGAAAGAGAAATTAAGGAAACAATACCATTCACCATTGCAACAAAAAGAATAAAATACTTAGGAGTATATCTACCTAAAGAAACAAAAGACCTATACATAGAAAACTATAAAACACTGATGAAAGAAATCAAAGAGGACACAAACAGATGGAGAAACATACCGTGTTCATGGATTGGAAGAATCAATATTGTCAAAATGGCTATTCTACCCAAAGCAATCTATAGATTCAATGCAATCCCTATCAAGCTACCAACGGTATTTTTCACAGAACTAGACCAAGAATTTCACAATTTGTATGGAAATACAAAAAACCTCGAATAGCCAAAGTAATCTTGAGAAAGAAGAATGGAACTGGAGGAATCAACCTGCCTGACTTCAGACTCTACTACAAAGCCACAGTCATCAAGACAGTATGGTACTGGCACAAAGACAGAAATATAGATCAATGGAACAGAATAGAAAGCCCAGAGATAAATCCACGAACCTATGGACACCTTATCTTTGACAAAGGAGGCAAGGATATACAATGGAAAAAAGACAACCTCTTTAACAAGTGGTGCTGGGAAAACTGGTCAACCACTTGTAAAAGAATGAAACTAGAACACTTTCTAACACCATACACAAAAATAAACTCAAAATGGATTAAAGATCTAAATGTAAGACCAGAAACTATAAAACTCCTAGAGGAGAACATAGGCAAAACACTCTCCAACATAAACCACAGCAAGATCCTCTATGACCCACCTCCCAGAATATTGGAAATAAAAGCAAAAATAAACAAATGGGACCTAATGAAACTTAAAAGCTTTTGCACTACAAAGGAAACTATAAGTAAGGTGAAAAGACAGCCCTCAGATTGGGAGAAAATAATAGCAAATGAAGAAACAGACAAAGGATTAATCTCAAAAATATACAAGCAACTCCTGAAGCTCAATTCCAGAAAAATAAATGACCCAATCAAAAAATGGGCCAAAGAACTGAACAGACATTTCTCCAAAGAAGACATACAGATGGCTAACAAACACATGAAAAGATGCTCAACACCACTCATTATCAGAGAAATGCAAATCAAAACCACAATGAGGTACCATTACACGCCAGTCAGGATGGCTGCTATCCAAAAGTCTACAAGCAATAAATGCTGGAGAGGGTGTGGAGAAAAGGGAACCCTCTTACACTGTTGGTGGGAATGCAAACTAGTACAGCCGCTATGGAAAACAGTGTGGAGATTTCTTAAAAAACTGGAAATAGAACTGCCATATGACCCAGCAATCCCACTCCTGGGCATACACACTGAGGAAACCAGATCTGAAAGAGACACGTGCACCCCAATGTTCATCGCAGCACTGTTTATAATAGCCAGGACATGGAAGCAACCTAGATGCCCATCAGCAGATGAATGGATAAGGAAGCTGTGGTACATATACACCATGGAATATTACTCAGCCGTTAAAAAGAATTCATTTGAATCAGTCCTAATGAGATGGATGAAACTGGAGCCCCTTATACAGAGTGAAGTAAGCCAGAAAGATAAAGAACATTACAGCATACTAACACATATATATGGAATTTAGAAAGATGGTAACAATAACCCTATATGCAAAACAGAAAAAGAGACACAGAAATACAGAACAGACTTTTGAACTCTGTGGGAGAAGGTGAGGGTGGGATGTTTTGAAAGAACAGCATGTATATTATCTAAGGTGAAACAGATCACCAGCCCAGGTGGGATGCATGAGACAAGTGCTCCGACCTGGTGCACTGGGAAGACCCAGGGGAATCGGGTGGAGAGGGAGGTGGGAGGGGGGATCGGGATGGGGAATACGTGTAAATCTATGGCTGATTCATATCAATGTATGACAAAATCCACTGAAATGTTGTGAAGTAATTAGCCTCCAACTAATAAAAAACAAAAACAAAAATAAATAAATAAATAAATACCTATTTCCAAAAAAAAAAAAAAAAACAAGGGATGGGGAAATCTGACAACAGATGTGACGAAAAGAGAAAGTAGGGAAAGACAATGGTTAACGCCAGGAAAAACAGAGTTGTACAAGTAGGAAATATCTTAGAATACTTCTTAGTTTAGTAGGAAACAATCTTTCCATAGTCAAAAAAGTAAAGTTTGATAATTTGCTGACTCAAAACATAATTACATTCCAAGAAAACATGGAGATGATAGTATGAAACAGCCAAATTCTCATCTTCTATAGTTGAATATCAGTGACTATCATCTAAAACTGATAAATCAAAAGATAGCATATTATTTAGTTAGAAGATTAAAGAATTGAAAGTGGTGATCTCTAGAAAGAAGGACTGGACATGAAGAATCAGAGGAGTGGGTCAGGAGCATTCCAGGCGTTGCATTATAAATGTCTATTTTACTTAAACTATGTACATGTTTTACTTTGATATAAAATTAAAACAATTAGGGCACCAAAGTGTTCACTCTTCTCTTAGAATTAAGTTTCCTTTCTACTTGGACAATTATTTATCAACTACATTCTTCTCAGTCACTGATGCCCCATTATGATCAATTATATACAATACCTAACTACATTTGTCCTAAAAACCTAAAGGTATGATTTCTCATATGTTATTTTTTTGCCATATTGCCCTTTCTGAGCATTTTAACAATGCTTGCCATAAGCAAGTCTATATAAGAAAGCATACTAAAATGCAGATAAGGTAGTCAATGGAAATTAATGTATTTTATAATGCCAACTCCCTTTACAAGCTTTGGGAAAAATTACATACACATTTACTAGTCTATGTACAATACTTAATGTCTATATTTGAACTAAAATTATTAAAGATGATGATCTATTTAGTGTCCTTTTCCCCAACCTAATCAAATTAAGAAAGCAATGTGAATTTCCTCACAAGCTATTTCATACTTAGATGCCCTTGAACTTTACTGGGTCTGGACAAAAAAACATGTGCAGGCAAAATACTTTGGTATTAAAAATACTAAGAAATGTTTATTTGCCTTTGCCATACAAAATACAATTTATTACAGAACACTTACATATAACTCCTAATCTATTTAAAGTTTACAAGTTAAAGATTTTCATTTATAAAATTGACATATAATACATAAAAGAATTTATTCTCAATATTTAACACATTATTTCATTATTTTTGAACAAGATAAAAATTAAAGATTGAGAAGATGTAAAAATAGAAAAATTTAAATAATTATAGCCTTTGATTATACTGTTGGCATAATCATGCAACATAAGAGAAGAAAGTCTTTTGAATCAAGTTAAATTCAACTGTGTATTATTGTTTTGACTTACAGAACTTCTGTTCTGCAAATAAGAATTTATCAGAAATAAAGTGAAATCAAGTATTTCTCACCATGGCCAATATATAATAACTGCTGATTAGTTGATATCTCTTTTGAAATTGTACTTTTAAAACTAAACCATTAATATATGTTCAATTCACAGTACATAAATTATATAAAGTTGATACTTACAAACACTTGATAAACTCAGACCTGTTATGTAGGTAACTATTCTTATGACAGTGAAAGTGGCTTAGACTCTGCGACTCCATGGACTATACAGTCCATGGAATTCTCGAGGCCAGAATACTGGAGTGGGCAGCCATTCCCTTCTCCAGGGGATCTTCCCAACCCAGGAATTGAAACAGGGTCTCCTGCATTGTAGGCAGATTCTTTACCAGTTGAGTGACCAGGGTAGCCCAGTATTCATATAATGTTGGTTAAATTATTATTCTATTTCACAAATCATTTTTATAAGAAATATAAAATAGATTCAGCATAAGAAAGGATAAAACAAGTATAAAACTATTAAGCATTCACAACCTTAAGTTTGAAGTAATGCAGGTTTGGTTTTGATGTGAACAGGCTAAAATAGTTTACTGGGGTATTAAAATGTCTTGCATCCATTAGCAACTTGATGATTAATATGAATTATTAATAGAAAACATCTCTGAATTAAGCTTGATAGAGTAAAAGAGTTCCAAACAAATCAAAATCTTCCAGAGGTAATTCATACTGTCTTTTTAACAAATAATAAATAGCCAGAATGCTCTTGACTTTATTCAATGTTATTAAGTAAAAATTTGGCAAGTAACATATTCACTTTTCTTAGGAAAATAAAGGCAAAGTAAGAATTGTTTTATATTGAGAAGTCACATAACAACTCCACTTTATCACAGATATAATATTAACAATCTCAAAAATGACAGAATGATCTCTGTTCATTTCCAAGGCAAACCATTCAATATCACAGTAATACAAGCCTATGCCCCTACCAGTAATGCTGAAGAAGCTGAAGCTGAATGGTTCTATGAAGATGTACAAGACTTTCTGGAACTAACACCTAAAAAAAGATGACTTTTTCAATATAGGGGACTGGAATGCAAAGGTAGGAAGTCAAGAGCTACCCAGAGTAATAGGCAAATTTGGCCTTGGAGTACAAAATGAAGCAGGTCAAAGGCTAACAGGGTTTTGCCAAGAGAATGCACTGGCCATAGCAAACACCCTCTTCCAACAACACAAGAGAAGACTCTACACATGGACATCACCAGATGGTCAATACCAAAATCAGATTGATTATATTCTTCACAGCCAAAGATGGAGAAGCTCTATATAGTCAGCAAAAACAAGACCAGGAGCTGACTGTGGCTCAATCACGAACTCTTTATTGCCAAATTCAGACTTAAATTGAAGAAAGCAGGGAAAACCACTAGACCATTCAGGTATGACCTAAATCAAATCCCTTACAATTATACAATGGAAGTGACAGATTTAAGGGATTAGATCTGATAGACAGTGCCTGAAGAACTATGGACAGAGGTTCATGACATTGTACAGGCGTCAGTGATCAAGACCATCCCCGAGATAAAGGAAATGCGAAAAGGCAAAATGGTTGTCTGAGGAGACCTTACAATTGCTGAGAAAAGAAGAGAAGCTAAGCTAAAGGCAAAGGAGAAAAGGAAAGATATATTCATTTGAATGCAGAGTTTGAAAGAATAGCAAGGAGAGATAAGAAAGTCTTCCTCAGTAATCGATGCAAAGAAATAGAGGAAAACAATAGAATGAGAAAGACTAGAGATCTCTTTAAGAAAATTAGAGATACCAAGGGAACATTTCACTCAAAGATGAGCACAATAAAGGACAGAAATGGTACGGACCTAACAGAAGTCGAAGATATTAAGAAGAGGTGGCAAAGATACACAGAGGACTATACAAAAAAGATCTTCAAGACCCAGATAACTATGATGGTGTGATCACTCACCTAGAGCAAAACATCCTGGAATGTGAAGTCAAGTGGGCCTTAAAAAGCATCACTACAAACAAAGCTAGTGGAGGTGATGGAAGCCCAGTTCAGTTCAGTTTAGTTCAGTCGCTCAGTAGTGTCCGACTATTTGCGACCCCATGGACTGCATCATGCCAGGCCTCCCTGTCCATCACCAACTCCCAGAGTTTACTCAAACTCATGGAATTCCAGTTGAGCTATTTCAAATCCTAAAAGATGATGCTATGAAAGTACTACATTCAATAAGCCAGCAAATCTGGAAAATTCAGAAGTGGCCACAGGACTGGAAAAGGTCAGTTTTCATTTCAATCCCCAAGAAAGGCAATGCCAAAGAATGTTCAAACTACTGCACAATTGCACTCATCTCACACACTAGCAAAGTAATGCTCAAAATTCTCCAAGCGAGACTTCAATAGGACATGAACTGTGAACTTCCACATGTTCAAGCTAGATTTAGAAAAGGAAGAGGAACCAGAGTTCAAATTGCCAACATCCACTGGATCATTGAAAAAGCAAAAGATTTCCAGAAAAACATCTACTTTTGCTTTATTGACTACACCAAAGCCTTTCACTGTGTGGATCACAACAAATTGTGGAAAATTCTTCAAGAGATGGGAATACCAGACCACCTGACCTTCCTCCTGAGAAATCTGTATGCAGATCAAAAAGCAACAGTTAGAACTGGACATGGAACAACAGACTGGTTCCAAATTGGGAAATGAGTACGTCAAGGCTATATATTGTCACCCTGCTTATTTAACTTCTATGCAGAGCACATCAAGTGAAATGCTGGGCTGGATGAAGCACAAGCTGGAATCAAGATTGCTGGAAGAAATATCAATAACCTCAGATACACAGATGATGCCACCCTTATGGCACAAAGCAAAGAAGAACAAAAGAGCCTCTTGATGAAAGTGAGAGGACAGTGAAAAAGTTGGCTTAAAACTCAACATTCAGAAAACTAAGATCATGGCATCCGGTCCCATCACTTCACGGCAAATAGATGGGGAAACAGTAGAAACAGTGACAGACTATCTTCTTGGGCTCCAAAATCACTGCAGATGGTGACTGCAGCCATGAAACTAAAAGACGCTTGCTCCTTGGAAGAAAAGCTATGACCAACCTAGACAGCATAACAAAAAGCAGAGACATTACTTTACCAACAAAGATCCATCTAGTCAAAGCTATGGTTTTTCCAGTAGTCATATATGGATGTGAGAGTTGGACTATAAAGAAAGCTGAGTGCTGAAGAATTGATGCTTTTGAACCGTGGTATTGAAGAAGACTCTTGAGAGTCCCTTGGACTGCAAGGAGATCCAACCAGTCAATCCTAAAGGAAATCAGTCCTGAATATTCATTGGAAGGACTGATACTGAAGCTGAAACTCCAATACTTTGGCCACCTGATGCGAAGAACCAACTCATTTGAAAAGACCCTGATGCTGGGAAAGATTGAAGGCATGAGAAGAAGGGGACGACAGAGGATAAGATGGTTGGATGGCATCACCGATGTGATGGACATGAGTTTGAGTAGGCTCCAGGAATTGGTGATGGACAGGGAAGCCTGGAGTGCTGAAGTTCATGGGGTCGCAAAGAGCTTTTCATGACTGAGTGACTGAACTGAACTGAATATTAATATGCTAGACTGAAATGATTATGAGTAGGAGCTATCTTTTATGCAAATATTCTTTATTTAGCAATGTAGCTTTGGATATTAATGCATGATACTTTATACATTTCTTATGCTGACATATGTTTAGCTAATATAGATTATGATATGAATGTAAGTCATCACTAATAATATTTCTAGAAACCTGTTAGTTTCCAAGAGCTTGGAAATTAATGGTAAAGTATTTTAATTCATTTTTTCTGCTTCCAACCATATGGTTAGGGCCTATTCAAATTTTCAAAGTTTTACTATGATTTAGTAGGTGTTAACCTCATAATGTTCCATTAAGTTCCTATCCATCAAGGGGCCTAGTTAATTAGCCTAAAGAAAAAATTTCCCCTTCCAAGAAATCTTATGGTTAGAGCCCTAAGAAAAATCCTTTTCATTTCTACCATCAATAGTACATGGAAGAATTGGTTAGATGCGGGAAGAAAATTGCAAACAAAAACTACAGTACTAATGTCTACATTCAGGGTTGGAAGTGAAAGTCATCGTGAAGGGGTCTGAAGCTCAGACAGATAGACCAGCCATGTCTCTTGAAGATTTCAAATATCAGATAAAATTCAGTTCCAGTAAATTCCTCTAAAACTCCTCCTTACTTATTTTTGACTTTACCTCAAGAATTAAAGTTGGATTGCTTTTCAGACGACATTTTTTTTTAATCAAAGTATATGTTTATCTTTTCAAGAGAGCTCAGGATAATGAATGGAGGACACAAAATGGCTGAGCTACAGAGACAAAGCTGTAGGCTACGCTTTATATGGGTTCTGTAAAGACTCACTGCAGTCAGGACCTCTAGGCTCTGTGCAGAAAATGACTAAACAGTAACCTCAGTTACAAAAGATTTGGAGACCAGAAAGGGGAGCTCTCAGATTCTGCAATTACAGCAGAGCCCAACAGGAAGAAAGAAGACCTGGTCTTCCTTTGAAGACCAGGTATGGGCACTTTGTTTACCTCGGCCCTCCCACCTTCCTTTCCCCTCTATAGAAGCATTCTCCTCCCCGTGCCACGGGTGGACTTGCATGTGGCTCACCATTTTTTGTAGACTCTGAATTGCAATTCTTTGCTGATTCCAAATAAACCCATCCTCGCTGGAAAATATCTGGCAGTCTATTTGTTTCAGGTTAACACATGCAAAGAAGAGTTGTAAGAGGCAATACCAGGTTAGAACTGTAAGTTTCGTCTCTTCCATTATTAGTATTGGAGATCTAGGAATGGGTTCAAGTGAATTGGGCTGCCTTTTGACTGAAACCTGGAAAGAGACCTTGATTCAAAGAGATAAAAGAACCAAATCCACCAGCTCCTTATGTTGGTAAACTATGAATGTATTTAGTGTTCTTCAAACAGGAAAAGGATCATGTTGATGTTCAGGTGTTAAGTCATGTTTGACTCTTCTGCGACCCCATGAATTATAGCCCACCAGGCTCCTCTGTCCATGGGATTTCTGAGACAAGAATACTAGACTGAGTTGCAATTTCCTCCTCCAAGGAAACTTCCTGACCCAGGGGTTGAACCCTCATCTCCTGCATTGCAGGCAGATTTCTTTTTCTTTTCTTTTTTTTTACCATGGAACCACCTGGGAAGCCCAGGAGAAGGAAAAGCGGGGGGAAAATGCCACAAGACTGTGGTAAGAAAAACAGAGTTGGATGAAAACCAGGTATCTGGAAACTATCAATTACAGCAACCTGAAGAAAATTTAAGGGTTGGAAAATATTTTCAAACTTCAGCCAACTCCTAAAAAATACAGATTCTGTAGTACAGAGACAAAGACAAAAGGATAAAGAGGCTAAAATAACAGGACTAGATATTCATAAAAACAACTAAGTCAGAGACATCAGGTGAAGAGAATAAATAAACTAAGACTACAATAGCAGAATTAAAATTCACCTTAGAGGTAATAATTGGCTATTCAAAGTTGAAGGGGTGGTAAAAGTTATATTTTAGAATAAAGAAAATAATTTTTTTTAAAGAAAATCACCCCCTCATGAGTGTGTACACACACACACACACACACACACACACACACACACACAATCACTCTTGTCTCAGATACTTCTTTTGTAACAGTAATTGATAGAAGATCATAAACTAATATCTATAGAGTTAAGAGAAAAAAGGCTGTGAGCCCAGTATCTTATATATACACTGTCAGTTTATATACAGAAGCAATAGAAAGACATTCTTAGTGTATTAATTAGGATTAGATTTAGCTGTAACTGTTAGGAAGCCCCCAGTTAACAATGACTTAAACAAGAGTTTTCTTTCTCACTTACACAAAAGTGTAGGGTTGGGGAGATACTCCACAGTGAAAGGGACCCAGCATTCTTTCTTATGATGGGTCTATCTTTCATGGCCACGTTGATCCAAGGATTACAATATGATTGAAGATGTCAATCAATCTCTAGCTACCAAACCCTCCAGAAGGAAGACAGGAAAAGAATGACACTTTTCTTTAAAAACACAAAGGGAGGCAGTCTACCATGGGACCTACAGATCTTGCTGAATGTGCTGAAATCACGAGGTCTGGATAATTCTTTTACCCAGTGTGAGGGTCACTTCTCAGCATTAGGAATATGCAGCTGTTCACCCTGAGAAATTATACCTCAGTGTGTCCGTGCAGTCCTGCAAAGCACCTGGTCTCCCTCTAGATAGAGAAGTCTTGCTTACTGCTTCTCATGAAAGTGGTGGATTTCACACACACGGGGTTTCCTCCTGAGGCACATTAGACTTAGCATGTGCAGGCACTGCGGGGCTCTCTGTATCACCTGTGGGACTTGAGGATCGGGGAACGGGCACAATTATGCTGAACCCCTTCTCCCCACTTGCTGTGAGAAGCAGTCTGTGACCTAGGAGGCTTGTGTCTTTTACCTTTTATGGAGATCAAACCAGTCAATCCTAAAGGCAATCAACCCTAAATATTCACTGGAAGGACTAATGCTGAAGCTCCAATACTTTGGCCACCTGATGAGAACAGCTGACTCATTGGAAAAGACCCTGATGCTGGGAAAGATTGAGGGAAGGAGAAGGGGGGCAACAGAGGATGAGATGGTTGGATGGCATCACCAACTCAATGGACATGAGTTTGAGCAAACTCCAGGAGATGGTGAAGGACAGGGGAGCCTGGGAGCTGCAGTCCATGGGGCTGCAGAGACGGACATGACTTAACCACTGAACAACAACAAATGGAATTTTATCAGACTGATTTATTAGCTTGCATAGGTCTTCTTTAATGAGAGTTCTGCTTTTAGCTATCTTGCACACCATCAGACTTTTTTTATGTAGGGAAAGTTCTGAAAAATTTCCATTTTCCAGTATCTAGTATCAGGACTATAATTAGCTTTAAGAGGTGGCTGATAAATGCAGTCTTAATCTCATGCAATCATGTACCCAGCTATAAATCAGAGGTTCTGTTAGTACCTACTAGGGGTCAGCAAACTACAGCCCACTTTCTGATCCAAACCAGCCTACTTTCTAATTTTCAAATAAAGTTTTACTGGAACACAGTCAAGCCCACTCTTTTATGTATTGTCTGTGGTTGTTTTGTGCTATAACTGCAGACTAGAATAGTGGTAACATGGACCATGTGACCTTCAAAACCTAAGATATTTGTCATTTGGTTCTTAAAGTAATACTGATATCAGTAATAGCAATATAATATAGACATCATAAGTAGATATAGAAGATGACTTGAACAATCTTCAGGCGATTGGTAAATATGTACCACTGTAGCCAACAATTGCAGAAAGTATATCTTTTTTAATGTACTTGGAACATTTACCAAAATTGACCAAATCTTGGACCATAAAGCAACTCTCAACAAATTTCAGAAGATTAAATTCAGAGAATGGTCTTTGACCACAGGTAAGTTGTTGAATTATTCATATTTGTATAAAGATTATTTATAGTTGTATAAATAATTATACAATTATTAAATTGCCAATTAAAAAAACTATAAAATCTCCAAATGTTAAATAATTCAACTATATGTAGATAAAGCACGAGTCAAAATAAAAAATATTTTTAAATTTGTGATGAAAACTTGTGAGATGTCACAAAGTCTATGTTTTTAAATTTAAGGCCTTATGGGACTATATTATACAGATATTTCTTCATGTCATATCAAAGGACATAGCCTATGAACTTTAATGCCTCTACTTTATTGAATTGTCTTAAATATTGAGGCAGTACTCTGCACACTGTGGGTGCTCAATAGTTGCTTTGATGAACTTTCAACATTAAAACAAGTCTTAATTATTTAGAAATTATAGTCACACCTGAGAAATAACTGATTCCCTTTTGTAGATAAGGTAAAAGCCTTTATGCAAGGTTTTCTGAGTTGAACTGCAGATTTATGCTAAGTGATTTAACTGGGAATATAGATATCTTTGGTTTAATGCTTCAAAATGCTTGGCTCAGTGCAAAATGTAGACATCTTATAAAACAATGTTGGGTGATAAACAGACAGTGATCCTCACCTAGCAATAAACTAACATCTACGTAGTAAGTTCATAGAAACTCTTGGTGGAATTTTAGTCACATAACCACCAACTATGATTTTCCTACATTGTATTATACATACATTTGGGGAAATGATATACATAGACATGCTTTATTACTACCGTTAGCAGGACTGGAACAGTATATCAACTTTTATTCTGGTGGTCCTTTTATTAGCTTCTTACCACTTGATCAGCTGATATCACTAATAATAAATTTATTTTTACCAACTAGAGTTTGCAAGTCCTGTCCTGAGACTATAATATTTCAAAAAACAGTCTAAGCTTTAGGGAAAAAACCAATTACAGAAAAGGCATTAAAAATGCCAAGCACCGGGCAGAAGCAATTCTGGATCAGTTTAAAAAAGTGATTGATGAAACCCTAATCCAAGCTGAAGGAACAGTTTCACGACAAGCTGTGACCATTCCACACACTTCATTAGCTGCCATAATTAGCCTGGTGTTTCAATTTGTTAGAACTGGTGGGGACAATTTTCCTCAGAATGCAAACATCAAAAAGCAGGGTCCCTCAGACTTCAGAAGAGGCTGATGAGAGGCTTTTCTAGTCTCTGTTAACTAAAAGATTAATTATTGCTGATGGGAGGCTGTGCCGTGATTGCCACTCTGTCTATGTGCATTACTTTTAGCATTAGAAGAAAGATATGGTTGACACCACACCACTCAATCAAGTAGCTTCACATTAGAGCACAAAGTCGGTTTTAATATCCAGGGTATTTTTGATTGATTTTTCTTCCTGTTCTCTGGGTCCAAGACTCACACCTATTTATTTATATCAGAATTTGAAAATAGCCTCTAAAATATTGAAAATTTTGTTTAATGTAGTTTGTCTCAAGTCATGCCCCCTTTTTCGAACCATAGATCAGCTCAAGAAGTGGCTTCATATAGTTCTACAATTGTACAGTGACAACTTCTAAGCATGTTTATAAATTCTCTACGACTGCACGTGTTTTAACCAACGTATTTTGTTGTTGTTGTTGTTTAGTCACTATGTTGTGTCCGGCTCTTTTGCGGCTCCATGGACTGTGGTCCACTAGGCTTCTCTGTCCTTGGGATTGCCGAGGCAAGAGTATTGGAGTGGCTGCATTTCCTAACCGACTTATAAAGCCATGTTAATTTTACCTATCTTTATAAATAGAGCACCATAATCTTATTCCTGGTTTAAAGAAATATACTGATTTCCCACAAAATAAACTCATGAAATCAAATTAAAAGAGTGGTAGGAACAGGACTACTACTTCATTTATGCAGAACAAAAGTGACTTCTTTTGGTTCTTTGGCCATGGGCAAAGCTGATCCTGAGTCGAGTCTATACCTACACTGTCATTAAAAACTTCGCCAAAGCCTTAGTTTAATCCCGTGGCTTTATTATTTAATTATTTATAATAAGATAAATTGATGCTTTTGAACTGTGGTTTGGAGAAGACTCTTGAGAGTCCCTTGGACTGCAAGGAGATCCAACCAGTCAATCTTAAAGGAAATCAGTCCTGAATATTCATTGGAAGGACTGATGTTGAAGTTGAAACCAATACTGTGGGCACCTGATGTGAAGAACTGACTCATTGGAAATGACCCTGATGCTGGGAAAGATTGAAGGCAGGAGGAGAAAGGGATGACAGAGGATGAGATGGTTGGATGGCATCACTGATTCAATGGATATGAGTTTGAGTAAACTCCGGGAGTTGGTGATGGACAGGGAGGCCTGGCGTGCTGTAGTCCATGGGGTTGCAAAGAATCGGACATGACTGAGCGACTGAACTGAACTGAATTATATGTAAAAACCCCAAATTTCCACTTCATGTACCTTTTCTTTTAGATTCACTTCTTAGACCTAAAATGAGTGAACTGGGAGGAGTAATTCAGTAGTTTAGTGGAGTGTGGAGGAAGCAACTAACGCCAAAGAACCTAGTGGTATTTTCAAATCCACTACATTGTAGTGAAAAAATTTTAAAGTGAAAAAGCACAACAACATGAGATAATAATGCTTGCCTGAGCTTCCAAAACCAAATTCTCCACAGGTTCCATTAAAACGAAGCTCCTTGTTAGACTAAGTATTTGCTTAGCTATGTCTTTAGACCTGCACGTCCAGTAGAAATACAATGTGGGCCATGCATGTCATTTTACTTTTCTAGTAGCCATATTAGAAATAGTAACAAGATATAGGTGAAATTAATTATATGGAAATAAAACATTTAAGCTATGCCTAAACAGTATAACTGTCATTAATATAAAAATATGAATATTTTACTTTTTTTGTACTACATCTTTGAAACCCAGGGTCTTTGAGACTTATGGAACATCTCAAATCAGAGAAGCTACATTTCAAGTGCTCAACAGCTACACAGCTATCATACTGAACAATGCAAATTTACAGCTTGGGGGGCTTGCTTTCTCAGAGAGTAGTTCTGTTCTTTAGTGAACAGAGCAATTCTGGAGTTCTATGGAATTACACACACGACACGTAGATCTATATGAACAGAAGCAATAGCAGCTGAATCAATTCTTTACAGTGAAGAGTAAAAGTCCTTCTAACTTAATAAATGCACACTGCTGAAATGCGTATAGATGACAAGAATTCTAACAATCAGTGAAGATAATGTAAGACTTAAGAAATCAACAGGCCACGTGCATGACAAGAGACCCAGAATAGACACACACAAGGCCATAAAGATAAGGCCCATTACTTGTGTAGGGATGTTTGACTACAATAAGATCCACACTGGAATGAGAGCTGAAATTCTGCCAGCATGCATCAGTATGGGTATACTTGTTATTAACACACTTTAGAAGTGCTTTCACTGTGTTCATATCTGTTAGTAAATGGTTATGAACCCAAGCACTACCTCAAAGATTCTTCAAAATCCAGCAGTTAAATAGTTACTATATGCCCCAGCAGGAAGTCACAGGATTATTGTCCATTTTGATTGTTGAATGTCTGTGAAGTATAGCTAGGAAATAAATTCATTATTACTCATGCCTATAATACATACACAATTAGCTAAGCATATTGAGCACAATTATTTATCCAGTAAATCTGTGGCTAATTTAGCCATATTGTTGTTTTTGATCTTCTGATCAAATTGCTTTTTAAAAAATTTTTAATTGGAGGGAAATTGCTTCTCTTTAAAACCTCAGAAAACATGCTCAGAAACAAAATATCTAAATTTAGTAGCTCTAAACAGTCACAAAAGCCATAAAGAAACTAATCTCAGTCGAGTCTGCCAAGCCATTTGCTACTCAAAAACTATTACAAAGATTATTTCTTTTTGGGTATTGCAGTGTGGAGAAGTTTTTACTTCCATAATTCTAAATCTCTATTATTTAGACTTGATTTAATTTTTAAACAGTGGAGGATATACCCAAAATAACACCTGTAGTTATACATAATATTCAAAATTGTGTTGAAGCATTCATCTTAATATTGTACCATAAAGAGACAGAGTCTTGAGGTTTAGATTATAAAACAGCACAGTAAATCAACAACGTCTAGAGTAGTGAAGTTGTCACCATTAAAAACATGAAGTAAATACAGCTGAGCATTTCTGCCATTTATGAAAGTACTTCAGAGAATGGGACTCTTTGTCACAAAACTGGCTTGATTTGAGAAGTTAGAAATTAACTAAGCTGTTATTGGCTCCATCCAAAGACTGCCTGGAATCATCTCCTAATGCACACATGAAACCACATAGTACAGGGGAGAAATCATGTAGCATGAGAATAAGTGCTGTTTATTTACAACTTAGAACATAAGGATAAAAGAAAAGAAATACTTCATCCTCTCCCAAATAGTTGATATTTTCTAACAAATCACAGAGTAAACCACCGAGGCAACACTTCCTTTGCCTGACCCAAGCTATTTCTGAGAGCAATCAACTAATAAAGCTCATCTAGTATGTTCCTACTGACATAATGACAGAAAATTTTCTATTCTGTGAGTCCTTTTCAGAAACCAGGGAGACTGCTTCCTGTCTTCAAGAAGATTAACATTTCTTTTGTTGAACATAACTTCAATTGGAAGGAAAATCTAAAACTTCATGACTAGGTACTGTATCTGCAATCTTTGGAAACATATCTGATTTTACTGTATGATGAAAAGAGCTCCATGTATCACCTCGATCACTTCCTACATGAGCATGAATTACCACCAAAGATGCTACCTCCAAATCTAGAAATGGACGCATCTATACTCCTTTTCAGTAGTCAGCTTCAGAGAATTTTCATGAGAAAATGCAAACAGGATAGAAAATAAAGTGTCTTGAAGATAAGGAGTCAACTTTAAGTAGATGCTTCCAAATATCTGAGATAAATAGGAAGCCCTGGTTACAGCAATATGATAAGGAATATAGTAGGTTTGTAATTACTTAGGTAATTGAATTATTATTACTATTCAACACACTACTGCCATAGTATGCTGGAAAGTGCTGGAAAATCATGGCTTCTTTAGAACAAGCCCTTTCTCTGGAAAATAAGATTAAAGGAAGATAATTATGCCTACTCTCTAATTCCAGATGAAGTACTTTCGCACGCTGAAGTGGAAAATGACAATTTATTTCTGTATAGGGAGAAATCTCTGAATACCCATGAACAATACAAATTTCTGTTGAAGTTCACATCTGCTTCAGTGTCCCTAAAATGACACATGGATCCATGGCTTTGGGTTGTCACAGAGTATGTCAATAAGGCAGACTCTAAAACATGGAACCTCAATGGTTGAAGGACAAAGGAGTTGAAATGATATGAGTTCAATCTCTAGAATCTCTATAGAGTCTTAGAAAGCTTTCATATTCTTTTACTTCAACCTTTGTTCTCTGACACAGCAAATTATTAGCATTCTGATTCCATTTGATACATATACCTAGGTAAATTATTTTTAACATTTGTTGCCATTAAAACAAAAAGTTTAAATCAAATTAACTTCAAACATAAAAGCACTGCCATACTAAGTCTACCCTAACATTTCAATGTTTTAACTCAAGTATTAAAAATATAGTAGTGTTTCTATTGAAATTTACTTCTATAAAATTTCATTTCTTTACTTGAAAATTTTGTGTTCATTTCCACATTTTTATAAGATACACATTTGAGAGTAATAGTTGTAAACAAAACTTTAGTTTCACTTATTCTGTGAAGGAAATTAGTTTTCAATGAAACAAAATGATGGCATGCAAGTGTTGTGTACACCGTATATTTGTACTTTCTTCTGGAGAGAAGGTCTAGAGCTTCAATTAGATTCTCTGGAGTCAGAGATCAAAGAGGGTACCAATATTAGTTTGAAGCCTTAACATCATTTCTGAATAATGCAGGAGTCTCCAGAATTAAACTAAAAACCTGCTTTGCTACTCTATATTTTATTTATTTTTTATAGAAACATGGTTGACATGCAGTATTATGTTAGTTTCAGATGTACTACATAGCAATTTGACATTTGGATAAATTATTAAATAATCACTGTGATAAGTCTACTAACCACTTGTCCCCATAAAAAGTTACTACAATATTACTGAGCATATTTCTTATGATACATTATGTCCCTGTGGCTTATTTATTTTATAACTGGAGGTTTTTGTTTCTTAATCCCCTTCACCTGTTTTGCCCTGGATCAATATGGCAGTTTTATTTTTGATTTTTTGAATTAAAAACAAATTTCAATAGTGATTGCACCAATTTACAAGCCCACTAGGGTTCTCTTTTCTCCAAGTTCTCACCAACACTTGTTATTTGTTATTCTGTTGATGACAGTCATTCTGCCAGGTGTGAGGTGCTATCTCAGTGTGATTTTAATTTTCAAGTCATTTCCCTGATGATTAGTGAGCATCTCATGTCTGTTGGCCATCTATATGTTCTCTTTGGAAAAATATCTATTCGGGTCCTTTGCCCATTTTTAAATCAGATTGTTCTTCTGATGTTGAGTTGTATGCATTCTTTATATATTTTGGATACTAATCCCTTACCGGATATACCATTTGCAAGTATCTTCTCCCATTCAGTCGGCTGTCTTTTTGTTTGGTTGATAATTTCCTTCACTGTGCAAAAACTTTTTTAATTTGATGTAGTGCCATTTGCTTACCTTTTCATTTGTTTCCTTTGTTTGAGGAAACAGATCCAAAAAATATGGCTAAGATTGTACAAAAAGTATACATTAAAAGGATCATATGCCATGCTCAGGTAGGATTTATCCCAGGGATGCATGGATGATTCAGTATTCACAATTCAATCAATGTGACACATCACATCAACAAATTGAAGAATAAAAATCATATGATATCAAAAGAAGTGCCTTTATTCAACATAAGCCATAGCAATCAGAGAAGAAAAAGAAATAAAGGAAACCCAAATTAGAAAGAAAGAAGTAAAACTTTCACTGTTTTTAGGTGACATGATACTACATACAGAAAATTATGAAAATGCTACCAAAATACTAATAGAACTAATAAATGAATTCAATAATGTTTCATAACACAAAATTAATAAACAGAAATCTTGCATTTCTATACAATAATAACAAACTTTCAGAGAAATTAAGAAAATAATTCCACTTACAATTACATGAAAAAGTATAAAATATTGAGAATAAATCTACCAAAATGGTAAGAAACTTGCACTCTGAAAACTATAATACACTGATAAAAGATATTGAAATCAATGCAAACAAGTGGAAAGATATACTGTGCTCATGGACTGGAAGAATTATTATTGTTCAAATGGTCACACTACCCAAAGTAATTGACAGATTCAGGGCAATCTCCACCAAAATACCAAAGGCATTTTTCAAAGAGCTAGAACAAATAATTTAAAAATTTGCATGGAAACACAAAAGACCCTGAGTAGCCAAAGCAATCTTGAGAAAGAACAAAACTGGAGGTGTCACACTTCATGACTTCTATACTGAAAGCTACAGTAATCAGAACAGTGTATTACTGTCACAAAAGGAGACATATGGATATGGAGAACAGAGAACTCACAAATCAGCCATGCTCATATGGTAAATTAATCTATGACAAAGAAAAAAAGAATATGCAATGGGGAAAAGATAGCCTCTTCAATAAATGGTGTAGGCAAATTGAACAACTACATGTGAAAGAATAGCACTTGTATCTCACACCATATACAAAAATACAAAATGGATTAAAGAGTTAGACGTAAGACCAAAAACATAAAATTCCACTCTATATTTTAAATCAAACTTCCCACATAAAATAAGTACAAGAAATGAGATCAGCAAAATTATTTCTTACAAATGGAAATAAAACCAAATGATTCAGTGGGAAAAAGATAGTGACTTGACTTACATTAGTCATCTTTGGAGTGTAGGTAACCAGGACTTGAGCACAAATGGCCAAGTCAACAATCAGGTAGCATACACTTGTAATGAATGGGTTCTTTGCCTTGGTTACTCTTGTTAATTCTACTTCCGTAGAGAAAACCATCATAGCATAGAACATCATTATATGTAAGTTTCAATACAAGAGAGCTGGTTCTTCATTTATTTCCCTTTCCCATCTCATCTAATGATGCCTTTCCTGAATGTGGGTATGTGTTCATAGTTGTGAAGAAAAGAACTAGTGAACTCAGCAGGGCAAAGACAAACCTTGAGTACCTGCTGCAGACATACTTCAGTTAACGTGTTCTTAAGGTAGCTAACTCTTTGACTATAACTTTAAAAATAAATAAGTAAACAAAGCAAAATAAAAACAAATATACTGTCATCCCCTATGGTTCACAATATATGATAGTGATGAAAATAGTTATCTACCTACCAGAATTTAAACATGTAGAAATTTTGTTTATACATATATAAAACATAGGAGATATTTGAAAAAGAGCACCTTTCTTTGTTTTCTAATAATAGATTTTACTAGGGCAGCATTTTAAGTTGTACTGTGCCCTACAATACAAAAAAGCTTTCTGGAAAGTGCACTTTATTTTTATGTTAGCATATCATCAAAAATAAACCCTTCAATCTACCACTGATTATTTTAATGCTACTAAGTCATACATTTATATGAATATAGTAGTTGTATTCTGAGATGATTTTCTTCATAGAACACCAAATACTTAACATTTGATATCTGAAAATATTCCAATCTGAAAAATTCATGCAACTACAGATCCTTTGTTATTTGGGGCATTTACATCTATTATAGATCAGTAACACAAGAGTTAGAAAGTTGAAGCATGGGAAATGTTATCAGTAATGTTTGGGGATAAAAAGCAAAAGTATATATGTGTTAGCTACCAAAATATCTGATATATTTTCTCAACATCTTTTTCTGGGGTATTTTTAGAATTTTTCTTTTGAAATTTAAGTAATACATGCCGTGAATATGGAAACTTACTTTCAAAACCAAGTATGCTATTAGTACTAGAAAGCATATTCATGCTTGCAGATTAGATTGCTTCCACCCTCACACAATATTTATTTGGTATCAAAACATAAATGACTTATTTCTGAATTCAATTAGAAAAACAATATGCAGTGTCTTAAGAATCAAGGCAAAGCTTCAAAGAAGTACAACTTCAAGTACTTTCTTTTAAAAAATAGAATTCTGAAAAAAAATACTTCAAATTTTTCATGGTTTATAGGCTTTCACAATATAAATGAGTTTCTATGGAGTATGCTGACAAAATGGAAGTAATTTTCTTAACATAATATATACATGACATAAAGTGAAGGAAAAATGTATACCGTTAATGCTAGTGCTCCTCATTATTTCTATAAGAATGCCAACATGATATTAGGTTAGTGAGCTACAAAGAGATTTGCACAGACACCCTTCCAATCCAGTCTTCTCATGACAAATAATTAGACAAATAACAAAAACACATTCAGAAATAATATATAATAAAACAAATAAAACACTAACTACATACACAGAAATTGTTTTTATTTACCATAAGGAAGTTTTGGACTAGGATGTAATTTTTATATCATGGCTTAATTCTTAAAATACCAAACTTGCCAGTCATACATAACTTCACTTGGGAGAGGCAATGTCATTGGGGAAAATCTTTCCTAAGGAAGAGAGAGAGAAAACTAGGAAGTCTTCCCATTATTTGGCAAAAGTTGAGTGACTGCCTGGGTGAAAGGAATTTAAAAGAAAACAGGTGTCAGGGAGAAGATGAAGAGTTCTGCACTAGCTATAAGTGTGAGTTCTCTTTGGATAAGCAGAGAAAACAACTGAAAAATACAGCAGCAGGTTTTTTTCCTCTAATGCTGCTTACAGACAAGTTACATGATTAAATGAGGAAGGTAGAGAGAGCAAGCCATTTATAATACAACAGACAAATGACAATGCATTGATAGTTAAACAGCATAACAAGTACCATCTAATTTTCTCTTTAAAATCCATTTATTCTTCAAAACCCTAGATCATCATCAAGGAACTACATTTTCCAATTGAGGAATTACAGAGGAGGAAAATCAGGTTTTATTAAATATTCCAATTTTTGTGAGCAAAATCTTTGCAAATAGCTCTTGGAATAGATATAATAAAAAAGTTAGGGTCAACACTTGTATCTTTACAACTATAATGTGAAATATTTTCACTACTTTTGTACCTTAGAGTCTTTCATTGATATTCTTAGTCAGTTGCTACACAGATTATCAAGTTATCACTTTTTAGTCATCTGAAATTTCAGTTGTTAATATGTTAACATGCTAACAGATGTAAAATTTTCCCTAATAGTTTACAACCTTATCATAACCACCTAAAAAGTTAACTCACAAATTAATCCAGAGTTAATGATGCAAGTATCAATTTGGCACTTCTATAATAGAATTCACAAACTGTAGCCTTCTCAAAAGCAGTCTGGGACTATGGTTTCCAGCATCTTGTTAGGATAAATATGAATGTTTAAATAATTCCATGAAGAATGCTTTTAGGAGAAAATATATTGCATTTAGGTGTAATTTGGAAAATATGCAGTTAAGGATGTTAACAGAAATTAAATCCACAACAATAATTTTCACAATGGAACAATTTCTTCAAATGAATTCTTAAGCAGGAAATCTAGTCTGTGAAATCCATGAGTAGAGTTCCATGCATTCCTTGGCACACATTACATTAGTAATATATTGTGATAAGGAAACACATAATTAAGAGAAGTATTTGACTTCTCCTTTATTTTTGTGGTATGTGTTGCTGTTGGTTCCCTTTGCCGTTTTATAAGACTTAAAGACATTTTTTAAGCACCAACTTGTAAATTTATCAAAAATTTTTTCAAAATACTATTTTATAGTGACATAAAGTCAATTCAAAGATACAAAAGAATATAAACTGTTATCTGTAAGTTTAAAATCATCTTGATGGCAAGCTTTCACATATTTGTCTTAGTGTAACACAAGTTAGATG
Source organism: Cervus elaphus (assembly GCF_910594005.1). Taxonomy (NCBI): domain Eukaryota; kingdom Metazoa; phylum Chordata; class Mammalia; order Artiodactyla; family Cervidae; genus Cervus; species Cervus elaphus. The sequence continues at coordinate 23,621,882 of NC_057828.1, read as the reverse complement.
TTTGATATACTTAAACTTCAATATTTAATTTGTATAATATTAAAACATGTAGTATAGGAAGTGAATTTAAATTAATAAAAACAATTTAATCTTTTAATTATCTAGGACTCAGTCAATTTATTAATGTCAGTTTACTATTACTTTCTTCTCTTGGGATTCCCTGGTAGCTCAGCTGGTAAAGAATCCACCCACAATGCAGGAGATGCCGGCTTGATTCCTCGGTTGGGAAGATCCCCTGGAGAAGGAAATGGCTACCCACTCCAGTATTCTGGCCAGGAGAATTCCATGGACTGTACAGAGTCAGACACAACTGAAGCAACTTTCACTTTCTTTCCTTAGCTAATTTTTATTGGAGTATAGTTGCTTTACAATGTTGTGTTAGTTGCTGCTGCTGCTGCTGCTAAGTCACTTCCGTTGTGTCCGACTCTGTGCGACCCCATAGATGGCAGCCCACCAGGCTCCCCCATCCCTGGGATTCTCCAGGCAAGAACACCGGAGTGGGTTGCCATTTCCTTCTCCAATGCATGAAAGAGAAAAGTGAAAGTGAAGTCGCTCAGTCGTGTCCGACTCTTCGGGACCCCATGGACTGCAGCCCACCAGGCTCCTCCGTCCACGGGGTTTTCCAGGCAAGAGTACTGGAGTGGGGTGCCATTGCCTTCTCCATGTTTCTACCGTACAGCAAAGTGACTCAGCGGTACATACATCCCCTCTTTTTTGGATTTCCTCCCCGTTTCAGGCAGCACAGAGCCCTGAGCAGAGCTCCCTGAGCGCTGATACTATCCCTGAGCTGTTGGATAGCGTCTTACCCACAGCAGCACTTCTTTCAAAACTGGAGATAATCCCTTGAAACCCTGCTACTGCTTTATCAACTAAGTTGATGTCACATTCTATTGATACATTCTTAGTCATTTCAATAATTCTACATACCACCTTCATCAGTAGTTCTTATCTCAAGAAACCACTTTCTTTACTCAGCCCTTAGAGGAAACTCCTTATTCATTCAAGTTTAATCATGAGATGGCAGCAATTTAGTCTTCAGGCTCCACTTCTAAGGCTAGTTCTCTTGCTACCTGAAGTGACTTCCTCCACTGAAGTCTTGAACCCCTCAAAGGTATCCACAAGAGCTGGAATCAATTTTTTCCATACTCCTGTTAATGTTGATATTCAATCTTCTTCCCATGAGTCACAAATGTTCTTAATGGCTCCTAGAATGATGAATCCTTTTCAGAATGTTTTCAATTGACATTGCCCAGATCCATCAGAGGATTCACTATCTATGGCAGTGATAGCCATACAAAATGTATTTCCTAAATAATAAAACTTGAAAGTCAAAATTACTTAGTTCATGGGCTGCAGAATGAATGTTGTGTTAGCAGGCATGAAAATGATATTAATCTCATTGTACATTTCTGTCAGATCTTTTATATGACCAGGTATGTTGTCAATGAGCAGTAATTCTTTTTTCAATATACTGTTAACATTTATTTCTCATCACCCCATGGAATAGAGTCACAACATGGAAACTTCTTGGGGGCTCCTCTGTGTTGACCATGTCATATTTCAGCCAAGAAAAGTTCAAGTAGTTTGGTTTCTGATCCCCCTGTATAACCACCCTCAAGTCGCCATTGCCAATTAAACCCCTTCCAACTACTACAAAACAATAAGACTTTTTTCAAAATAAAATCACTACTGATTTTCAAAAAAAAATTCCACCATTGGATATGAAAAGAACATTACCAGGATTTGATTTTCTTTCTCAATGGATAAATTTATGATCATATGAGGTAGGAAAAACTACTTTTAATAAATCCTCTGGTTATTAGAGTTTGGGTGACATACAAAGGGATGAGTAAAGTATGTCTCTATGTTTCAATGAGCAGCAATATTTTGAAAGGAAATTTTTTTTCTGAGCAGTAGGCCTCAAGAGTGGGCTTAAACTACTCCATAAACAACCCTGTAAACTGATGTGCTGTCAACCAGGCTTTGCTGTTCCATTTACAGAGCACAGGCCTGGTGGACTTAGCACTCTTAATGGTCCTAGGATTTTCAGACTGATAAACGAGCGCTGGCTTCAACTCAGCTACCGACTGCATTAGCTCCTAACAAGACAGTCTACCTGACCTTTGAAACTCTGAAACAGGCACTGACTTCTCCTCTCAAGCTATGAAAGTCCTTGATGGCATTTTCTTCCACTATAAGCTGTCTTATTTACACTGAAATTTTGTTGCTTAGTGTAGCCATCTTTATTGTTTTAGAGAGATCGTCTTGACAACTTGCTGCAGCTTCTGTTAATACATCATCACTTGGCGGCTTCACCTTGCGCTTTTATGTTATGGACATGGCTTCTTTCTTTAGACTTCATGAACCAATCTCTGCTACCTACAGACTTTCCTTCTGCAGCTTTCTCACCTCTCTCAGCCTTCATAGAACTGAAGAGACTTAGAAGATTGCTCTGGATTAGGCTTTGGCTTAAGGGAATGTTGCGGCAGTTTGATCATCTATCCAGATTAGTAAAACGTTCTCCACACAGGCCATAAGGCTATTTCTATATGAACTAGAGCAGCACTTTTAACTTCTTTCAAGAACGTTTCCTCTGCATTCACAACTTGGCTAACTGGTTCACGAGGCCTAGGTTTCAGCCTATCTTGGCTTTAGACATGCATTCCTCACTAAGCTGAATCATTTCTTGCTTTTGATTTAAAGTGAGAAATGTATGATTCTTCCTTTATAACATTTAGAGACCATTGTAAGGTTATTAATTGACTTGATTTCAATATTTTTGTGTCTCAAGGAATAGGGATGCCAGAGGAGAGGGAGAGAAATAGGGGAATGACCAGTCAGCGGAGCAGTCAGAACATACACAACATTTATCAATTAAGTTCATTGTCTTACATGAGCATTGTTTCTGGTGCCCCAAAGCAATTAAAATAGTGACATCAAAGATCACTCATCATAGAATAACCATAAATATACAGTAACAATAATAATAAAGTTTGAAATATTGTGATATTTACCAAAATGTGACACAGAAACATGAACTGAGCAAATGCTGCTGGAAAAAATGCAGGTGATAAACGCTCAATGAAGGGTTGCCACAAGCCTTCAATCTGTTTTTTAAAAAATGCAATATCCAAGAAGTGAAATGTGGCAAAGTACAATAAAATGAGCTGTGCCTATAGCTTTTACTATAATGTCAATATGTGAAAATAGGGCTAATAATGGTTAAATTTTAAATGATACAGAGTATTAGAGATTTAGAAGATCATTATAACATAACTGGTCAAAATACATTAATGAAATAGGAAATTAAAAAGATCATAAATACAATAACAGCTAAATGTACAGTATTTACTTTGTTGGGTATTCTTCTAAGTAATTAATATGATCTCCTAATTCAGTCATCATAACAGTGTAAGGAAGGTGAAATAGTTCCCCTTTCCAAAGATGGGAAAACTCAGGTACAGGGAATTTAAATAAACTGCTCAAAACCAGGCACATAAGCAGCCATTTGAAACTAGAAAATCTGACACCAGAATAATCTGATAGGACTGGTGTCTTTATTAGAAGAGGGAAGGATACCAACCACAACACTCTCGCTCCATGGATGCACAAAGAAGATGCCATGAGGACTCCATGGGGGAAAAGCCAGCAAGCGAGGCCTCACCAGGAACCAACCCCGAGAGCACTTTGATCTTGGACTTCTAGCCCCCTGGACTGTGAAAAAACAAATACAACCCACCCAGTCTGTGGTATGTTGTTATGGCAACCTGAGCAGACTAACATAGTAACAAAAGTACATATGAAGAACACAAAAGACTGTATGACAAGAGTGTGTTAGAAAATGAATGGGAAAAAAAGAGAGCTTTTCACAATCACAATAAAATATAAGTTTCTTAGGAATAAGTCTAATAATAAACATGTAGAATCCATTTGAGAAAACTACAACTTCTATTGAGAGATGTGTGCTCTTGGAGAAGAAAGTTCAACTTCATTAAAATCAAGGAAATGCTAACTAAAACGTAACATCACACCTATCCAATTGGCAAAAAATTTTAAGGTTGACAATTATAAATAATGGAAGGACTACTGTAATATCGCTGTTGTAAACTAAATCTGAACAGTTATTTGTAAAATATAATCTTATGGAACAAATTTGAAAATGTATTCAATATATATCCTATAGTCAGTAATACCTTTCTCTCATGTGAACCAGGAGATTTATAAAGGAATCGACATAATAATCACATCATGCTTGATTTGAGCAGCTGCAAATAATGCACATTTTTCTGCAATAAAATGGATAAATTGTGCAAACTTGTGTGTGGAATACTTTACAACAGTGGAAAAAAATTAAATGCAAGTAAAGGGCGTCCCTTGTGGCTCAGCTGGTAAAGAATCCGCCTGCAAGGCGGGAGACCTGGGTTTGATCCGTGGGTTGGGAAGATCCCCTGGAGAAGGGAAAGGCTACCCACTCCACTATTCTGGCCTGGAGAATTTCATGGACTGTATAGTCCATGGAGTTGCAAAGAGTCGGACACGACTGAGTGACTGTTACTTTCGCTATACATGGTAAGAGGGCTTACCAGGTGGTGCTAGTGGTAAAGAACCCATCTGCTAATGCAGGGGACATGAGACATGGGTTCGATCCCTGGGTGGAGAAGATTCCCTGGAGGAGGGCATGGCCACCCACTCCAGTATTCTTGCTTGGAGAATCCCACGGACAGGGAAGCCTTCTACAGTCCGTAGGGTCACAAAGAATTGGACACGACTGAAGCGACTTAGCTATGCATGCATGCATACACAGTAAGTGTGTGGTATAGAAAGCTGTTTGAAAAATACACGTGATTTGATTTACACATTTATACACATACATTTATATAAAATGCCTAAGATATGCAAAACTAGCTATTGCTTGGGAATACAAATATGTAATAAAAGCATAAAAGCAAAGGAAGTATTTAAAATTCAGGATAGCAGATCTCTCTTGTTGGAAACAGAAAAGACGGAATCATTGAGAGTACCACACAAGACTTCTAAATAACAGGAATGTCCTCTCTCTAAGCCAGGTAAAGATTTCATTAATTTATTATTTTATAAATAATATTCTGGTATTCTGTATCATCTTGACACATAATCAAGATATTTTCAAAAGGTACAGACTATTATGAATAAAATAAGCTATAAAGTTATACTGTACAACACAGGAAAAATAGCCAATATTCTACAATAACTATAAATAGAGCACGACCTTTAAAAATTGTGAGTCACCATGCTGTACACTTGTAACTTATATAATACAGTATATCAACTATACTTCAACTTTAAAAAAAAGCCTTAAAAGCCAAAAAAAATTCAACAGAATAAAACATATATATAATATACAAAAGTTTGGTGCATTAAAGAATAGAGTTAATATAAAAAAGATTCTGCAAAAATTTCACAGCAAATTAAAAGCTAACTAAATGAAGTACATAATAACAGAACCAATCCCCTTTAAAATAATTCCACAGAATTAACCATTTGTTGTTATATCTAGCAAAAATATTTCCAATATTTGAGATAAAGTATCAGTACTTTCAGCAAACTAGAGGTTTCAAGAAGCCTAGGACGTAAAAAATTCTAGATAAAAGATGTTAAGATCTTTTTAATGCATAAGTGACCTGGGGAAAGGTTAAGGGGATTCTTTGGAAGAAAGAACTGACAAGAAAGTGCATTCCAGTGAGCGTGATAGTCAGCTTATGTCACATGGTATATACACATCCATAGAGTTCCACAGTCTGGGCATAATCTGGCACATGGTCAAGAAACAGACATCTGGGCTTTGGGTACAGCAAGAGGTTAGACCAGAGAACACAGTATAAAATCCAGCACTCCAAAAAAAAAAAAAAAATCCAGCACTCCTGAAAAATAATATTTTCAGTAGATGAAGTAGAAAAAGATAAAAGATCCTTTTAGGAAGACTTGGAGCATATATAACCATCTCACCGTTGGATCTGAGTTGAGTGGAAAAAAGTAAATAATTAAGTTCAGGAAGCACATTGAGATTAAAACTTTCAGAAAGAAAATATGTAGGCAAGCTGCAAAACCTCTAGCTGTCAAACAAAGATGGTGCCCTCCAGCATAGGGTACAGCTGCACATCTAGGGCAAGCATCTTACCCGGGGTGATGCAAACTTACAGACCTCAGAAGGAAACGTTTGCCATAGTCTCTCTTGGGCTGTACAGTTATTAATCTAATGGAGCAATCTCTCAATCTCGGACTTTACTGCAGTCACAAAATAACGTTTTTTAAAAAAATAGTTTACCATGGTTCTTATAAAAATGTGTTACGTTTGCTCATCACTCAAAGGTAATGTTTTAGACTCAAACACAAACTGAGTACTTAGTGGATGTTGTTGTTTAATTGCTAAGTCACGTTTGGCTCTTTGCGACGCCATGGACTGTAGCCTGACAGGCTCCTCTATTCATGGAATTTTCCAGGCAAGAATACTAGATTGGGTTGCCATGCCATCCTCCAGAGGATCTTCCCGACCCAGGGACTGAACCCGCATCTCCTTCATTGGCAGGCAGATTCTTTACCGCTGAGTCACCAGGGAAGCCCGCTTAGGTTAATAATTATAGACTAATATGGCCAGTTCTAATCTACTGAAAATCTTGGAAACATCACTGCACATATTAATATCATATTCATTCACGAGTTAAAATTAAAATCAGAAACTCTTGAACTCATTTTTAAAACTATAATTGAAAATTTCCACACAATGTAACAAACCTATCTGAAACAAAAATTGATGAAAAAGCCAAGGAAGTGTAAATTTATACATCTCAACACAACACATCCAAACTCTTCTATAGGTTAAACACTATTTTTCAATATAGTATAACACAATAGTGGTTCTGTCCTAAAGGCATAATAAACTAGAGTATATGCACAAATGTATGCATATTCACATGCATAAGACTGCATAATAAAAAACTGTATAAGCTTATATTTTCCCTGATGGTTGCTGACCTCTGGATTTCAGGTACAAGGATAATCAGAGGGAGAACGCTGAAGAACTTCAGTCCCAGATATATCGTCAGAGAGACAGAAAAAGCACTTAAACTGAATATTTGATTACTGAAGACCATCCTCCTAAGCAAGATATTTTCCCTCAATTACACTTAATTATTTAATTGTTTACATTTACTAATGAAACGAAACAAACAAAATAAACAACTGTCGGGGGCTGTTTTCAGCGGACACATCATCATCCATCAGCGTGTACAGAAAGATTCTTAAAATTATATGAAGCTGGTCTGTTTAAAGAGAAAGGCATATTTTATCCCAATCAATGCATAAGAGTAAAATTATCCATAACTGAGGCATGTTTCTCTGATGTACAGTTCAGCTGTAATGATCCCCACACACTGCTCTTGCACATCAATTATGATAATCATAATCACGGTCGTTGAGCTGGGTGTTCATTATTATCAGGATGCTGGTGACAGCAGATTCAATCACCGGGTGCCATGGGCAAGCAGTCACAGTCCCACCCAAGTTTCTGCAGACAGCGACGTGCCACATTAAATCTATGATGTGTTCCACATCCCACTCCATCCCAAACGCCGTCGACGGTAAAGGTCAACTTTATGTTCTGTGCAATATGCTTAGGCTCTCTAAATTAATTCTTTGGAGTACTAGATATTTTTATGCTTTGTAGCTTATAAAATTCTGTTTAGGACCAAAATGCATGTGAAAATAGCACAAAAGGGCTGCTCCACGGCTGTAATTCACCTATAATAAGGCATAGGAGGAGAAGCTCTGTCAACATGAACCATCTTAAAAGTCTCCTCTTGAATTTTGCAAATAAGGGAAAACATGAAGTGGTTCTATTATAGTCAGTTGTCCAAAATGCATATGAAACTCATTCTTATTCAGATAAAGGGCTGAGATTATCATTTCTGCTTCAGTAAATATGAACATGTGTGGATGTTTTGACAATCAAAAGAATGTTTTTAGTAGACAATTTTTTCTTGGCCAACTCTTTTAGACCTTGTCAGATAGATGAAATTAATAGTGACTGATAGATTGTCCTTATTTAATTTCATTTCTCTTTTTGATATTGAGATCAGCACAACAAAGAATTTATAAATACAAAGTCTTTAGGTGAACTTAAGAAAAGTTTGACCATTTAAGACACAGACCTAGAATCTAACAATTAACTTGGAGCATTGTACAGTTAGATAAAAGAAATATGAGTAAATTATATGATATGTATACATCATTATTGCTTTCCATAAATTCAAAAAATTATATACATATTATTTTTCATTATTGATTTTCATACTATCAGGAAAAATTATATTATTAGCTCTTAATCTGCTGACTTTGTGATGTCTTTATATACTGTTATATATACATGTCAAAAGCATTAAAATAAAACAAAAATATTAAATACTATTTATTAACTGATTTAATGTGAATTTGATTAGAGAAAGAAAACATTTTACTTTTCTCTCAATGTATACCTTTTATCATAGTTGTATAACAAATGGCCTGACAGTTACAACGTCCATGCTTAAAGAAAACAAAAGAAAAAAATTCTCCAGCAGACAAACTTAAAACATGATGCAAAGGGTGGAGAACAGGAACCAAATATATTTGTTTCTTAACTTCCGTAAATCTAATGCATTCAACTAAATCTGATGTATATGGAAATGTTTGTAAATAGTCCATCTTTCAATAGAAGCAGCATAAAACTACACAGGTCTTTTCCCTCTCCAACATTTTGAACTCAACAACTCGCTAAAACTATCCTTCATCTACTAATAATGAATAAGTTGTGGTCTCATGCCTCCAAAGTCAATAAACATAGTTTTATACAAAATAAAGAAAAATTAGCAGGCTTTTACTCATTTATTGGGTACAAGTTCACCCAGATCACTGAGCAGCAAGTCAAAACATAAAATATTTTCATAGAAACAATAGAATGGCTACCCTGTACCTTGTAGAATCTATTGGCTACACAGGAATAATTTGTCAATCTAATAAGGTTATTTTAAGAGATCAGAGGAAGTGGGAGAGAAGGAAATGAGGAATAAAATTAAATTTGCATTTAATATCTTTCTATGTGATTCTGTGCAAGTGGATTAATGATTTATTAAGACATAAGGAATCGCTACACTTTCTTAGTTTTCAGGATCTCCAAGAACGATTATTTGTCATTAACTTTTCAAGTATGTATACTTTCTAAAAGTATATAAAGACAACAATGATTCCTCCAAAAGAACAAAATAAACTTTTTGTTAGTGATGATCCAAGAGTCTCTATAATTTGGTTAATCTAGTTAGATGAATGCATAGTCTTGGAATATGTCAAACATATAAATAAACCTATGGCATAAAACCCAAAAGAACCATATTATTTTAGGAAAGAAACACTGGTGCAAGGATCTGTCTTATACTGAAATAGCTCAGTGTCCTAAGGTAAGTCATTTACATATTAAAGAAATGAAATGAGAATTTCCTTGAATTAAATAGGATGGTGATGACTTAACAGCAAAAAATAAAATTCACGTCAAATAGAAAAATGAGATGTAGATCACATTATGTACATTTAAAATACAAAATCAAAAGGTTTAAAATCATATGTACCCTATATTCTGAATGGCTGCATATTAGGTAAAAAGCAAATGTCTAGTGTAGTCTTGCTGTGGATTTTTATGTAATAATGTTGTTATCAACTTCCAGGTTTGTCAGTCAGTGGACCAGACTGTACTCATTGCACATATTCCTTACGCCATGGAATTACTGTTTAGTGTTCTAGAATACCATTTAGAAAAACAAAACAAAAAAAGACTTAGTAGCTACAGAAGAAAATGGGACTTCCCAAGGAATCCAAGCATGAGTTCCCTCTGACAATGCCATTATTTGCAATGTCTTTAAAAAAGAACTTTTCTTAGAATTTGGTAAAGAAAGGTCTAATTTCCCTTAAAGGTCTAACATGTTTCTTTCACTTGAGCAGTGAGGAGGCCTCTGCAACTTTTGTTCTCTGCATCTTAGATACCAACAGGTCGTATTTCCTAAGTCTCTGACCACCATAGTCACGAGCACGCATGCTCAGTTGCTCGGTCATGTCAGACTCTTTGCAACTCCCTGGACTGCAGCCCGCCAGCTGCTTTATCCATGGGATTCTCCAGGCAAGTATATGGGAGTGGGTTGCCACGCCCTCCTCCCAGTCCCCCTTTGTGTTGTGGGCATAGGTGCTCTTCTCATCAAAGATTGTTTCCCCTTGTTTAAATTTCTAGAATGTGACCTATGTTGCATTTGCCACTTGATAAGGTGCCTTCAGGGTCTTCGCTGGTGGCTCAGCAGTAAAGAATCCACCTGCAATGCAGGATACATGGGTTCGATCCCTGGATTGGGAAGATCCCCTGGAGAAGGGCATGGCACCCCACTCCAGTATTCTTGCCTGGAGAATTCCGTGGACAGAAGAGCCTGGCGGGCTATAGTTCATAGGGTCGCAAAGAGTCAGACACAACTGAAGCAACTTAGCACGCATGCACACAAGCAAGGAGTCTTAAATCTTTTTGGTAGGAGACTGTGTGTAAATGAATAAATCCTCCTTGACAGACTACCCATAGAAACAATAGGCCTGGTAGTGTATGGAACTCAGTATCTCTTAAGCCCTTTCCAGAATATAATTTCCTGCTCCACTTTACCTGTATAATTTTGATATGAGTAAGTTTGAGTTTCTAACTGCTAGACAATATGTTTAAAACCTAGTAAGAACTTTCCTTGTTACCTCCTATTGTGTAAGACATGTAGGAAGGTGTTTTCCCATTTTAGAAATTTTTATTTAAGTGCTAGCAACTATAATTCTGGAATCCAAAAGTAAATATTTATCTGCTTTTTCCTTTTCTATGTCATATATATAGATAGGATATCACATATATCTCCCCTTCCTTCCTTTCTTCCTTCCTCCCTCCTACCCTCCCCTTCTTCCCTTTTCCCTTCCTTTCTTCTTCTTTCTTTCCTACATACCTATCCACATATACATGAAGGTTGAAAGAAAACAAAGAAGCACTGATCTCCATGCCTGAGAGTTAGCTTAACTCTGTCCCACAGATTCAGACTTGACCCTAACTGGCTTTGCCAAAGCTAATGACCACAGCGTGGCTGAACCATAAAACACAAGAACACAACAGCAACAAAAAAATCCACAATACTTAAACCTCTTACTGACACAGTAATAGCTAAAAATAATTCTGTAACCATGAAGGTGTTAGTTGTAATGACAGTATATTTGCTATAATCAGTGTCCCTTTTTAGCCTTTTAAAAGAAACACTATTTTTCTTTTTAATGTTGCATCAACTCACCTTGTTACAGATCCATCTCTTAGGATTTTCATCTCGGAAATGTTGAGTTCCATAAGCATCAGGACCATATTTGCTTGATAAATGCATTGTTGGGACGTATTTTTTGTTTTTATGGTAGGAAGAAAATGGCAAAAACCTGAAAGAACATTCAGGTAATAGTCTTAATTTGATTTGTAGAGACATTTGACTAAAAAAAAAGAATTTCAAGAAGTCATAAATTATAGGGAAATAACACATGGCTTGGAATCAGAACACCAGGTCTTCACTTCAATCTTGGCCACTGACTATCTCTGTTACTAACTTCTATGAATCTTCATTTCTTATTCCACAAATGGAGATACTAAAATTTTACAGAATTTTGTGGGTCTCAAATATTTGCTAACTAGAGAAAATGTTAATTAATTAATTAATTGTGCCAAGTAACTCAAAACTCATCACCTAAGTAAAAATGCCCTTAATAAGATGGTATTCCCCAAATGTAAAGGATGGCTGCCATTGGCAACTCTCATTGAAATGGGCTTTCTTCAACTCTTAACTTACCCAAATAATAAAGGCATTCCTGGTACAGAGTATGGACAAAGAAGCTTTTGAGTCAGTCAGACCCATATTTGCATCTTAGCTTTGCCCCTGCTACCTGTGTTCCCTCATGCTACAGAGTAATTGGAAGGAAAATATTAGTCGCTCAGTCACATCTGACTGTTTGAGAATCCATGAACTGCAGCCCACCAGGCTCTTCTATCTATGGGATTTTTTTTCCAGGAAAGAATATGGAGTGGGTCATCACTTGCTTCTTCAGGGGATCTTCCTGACCCAGGGATCAAACCCAGGTCTCCTGCATTGCAGGCAGATTCTTTACCATCTGTGAGTGATGGTGAACAATTTAATATACACAAAACTTGGTGCTGAAAACAGTAAGTGTTCAATAAATAATGCTATTGCAAAAGTAGAAGTAGCTTATTGTGACAGCTCTCAGTATCATCACCACTACCATCATTATCACCATTATCATTATTACTTTTAATGTTATTTTGATCAACATAAAAATGAAAATTTTAAACTCTCACAAAACATCTAAGATTGTGATACATTTATAGTGTAACCTGATAAATTGTTTAATCCCTCATCAAAACCTTCTGAAATAAGAGTAAAGGGATTTTTTTTAAGTTATAAATTCATAGGAAAGAGGACAAAAGAGAAAAAACAGAAGAAGAAAATGCTAACAAGTTTTTGGCAGGTGGAATGCAGATAGAAAAGTCGAGTTCCAAAAGAGGAAGAGACCAAAGAGAAATTATGCCATTAGTCCTGCAGGATCCTGGAAGATTCTGGAAGTTACTGCAATGAGTGAGAGTGAAGAATAAAGCTGAAAACAGATGAGAAACCTATGCAAACCCCCAGGTTTCTCTGCCAGTTCATATATTCATAAAAAGAGTGTATTCTCAGAAATATTATATCAGAAAGCTCTGGGCTCTGGGAAGCAGGCCAGAGTGAGGCACCAAATGGAATCTATGAATTCTAATTCAAAGGTTACTCACTAAACTCTTCCCTTGCTCATCTTGAAGTTACCTGGCAGCTTGACTAATAGATATCAGAAGACTAATTGTTTCTTCTCAAAAGATACCGAGAGTTCCCAGGGCAACAACTTCAAATATCAACATTTGGAAGTTTCTTAATTAAAAGGTCATATCCCAGGGTCTATCAGTCAAATAAGCCACTCTCACACACAAATACACTTTTTAATCTGATGGTTAGGGTTTCCTTTTTAATATGAATTTAAGAATGGATTGTCATTTGGGGAAACTACCAAGATGGAGGACTTCCCTAGTGGCTCAGATGGTAAAGAATCTGCCTGCAATGCAAGAGACTGGGGTTCAATCCCCAGGTTGGGAAGGGAGTGGCTACCCATTCCATTATTCTTGCCTGGAGAATTCCATGGTTTAATTAGGCATTGGCTCACACAGTAAAGAATCTGCCTGCCAGTGCGGGAGAACTGGGTTTGATCTCTGATTTGGGAAGATCCCCTGGAGAAGGGAATAGCAACCCACTCCAGTATTCTTGCCTAGTAAATTCCACAGACAGAGGATCCTAGTGGGCTATAGTCCATGGGGTCACAAAGAATCAGACACAACTGAGCAACTAACACCAAGATGGAAGAAAAACTCATATCTAAATATAAGAGATAACCTAGAAGGAACATATAATATAGGGAAGAGGAGTAAACATCAAAAAATTTTAATTAATATAATCAAAGGAGACATGCTATCAATAATAATGGAGCTAGATCCTGTTTTAAATACAAGAAACTTTTAGAGGGAAAAAAGCAAGCTCTGGGAAGTAAGTATTTAATTCACAACTAAATTAAATATTCTGCCAAGAAAAATACTTTGAAATTCAGACACAGAAAAAATGAAATTGAGGTTAAACAAATTTTGGGGCAGATGCTGATATTTTCACATATATTATTTAATTAAGACAAGGAAAGGGCCTTGTTAAAATTCCAATTCAACTGAAATTTCTCCCATTATATTCATGAATTTGTTTAAAAAATAATAAGCTTAGGAAATGTGTTATTTCATCAAGTTTCATACCTCTGTACAACTTCTTTTTAATGTTTATTAAGAAATTCCTTTTAAATATTTTTCCTAAGAAAATACCCTCTACATCTATTTAAGATAAAAAATAAACAGAACACAGAGCTTTGAATGTACAAAATTACACAAGCATGTATTATAGATGCCCTTGGGAAAAGGGCTCTCATGTAAGACAGATTATGGTCCTTCCAGTGCTAATTTGCACATGGGATGGACAACACTCACACACAAAATTAATGTGGCCCCAATGTCCCTTAGTATACAGAGGGGGTGCTGTGAGCCGGCTGCTACACTTACACTTTTTATCACTTCTGAATTGCATTTTAATAGTACATTTTTCTTTTGTGTCTGGGCAAAATTTGCTTTCTCAAGGGACAGGATGGCTGAAAAGATAAGGCTGAAAGACTAGGTATTTCCCTGCACATGAATTAATTTTAATTCCATTGAGCCATAATGTTTCATTAGAGAAACATGTAGTGCATACTAAGTGCACATGTGTATGTGTATATCTGTATATATAATGAAACTATTTAGATTTATTTTATAAATAATATTTAAAAATCTATCTTCAAATTCAGAAGAAATTATTTAAGTCTCAGATAGATTGCTCTATAAAAGTACAAACAGCCATGCAAACCCTAAAAAAACACAACAACCCTAAAAATAAATTGAGCTTTCAATCAAAAGTTTAGACAATGATCAATTTTACTTTTAAAATGGTATCTTTTAACAGTTATAAATATATAATCAGATGTGCTTTATTCTTGCACAGAGTACTTTTCAATTAACTGAACATTATATTAAAGAAGAAGGTGTTATGGGTTTGCCTATTAATTTTTATAATTTCCTCAAAGACACAGATCTGGCAGAAATTCTTAAATTCAATGTGGGGATACAGTGGTATATACAAATAAGTCATTACTTGAGTGTCTGCAGAGTTAGAAAAGAATTGGTAGAGGTCTCAGGAAGCAAAAATTAAAATTAATCAACATATACAAAATATATGGAAGTGAGTTAGAGAATGAAAACGGATTCTGAAGAAACTGAAAGAGGCTCAGCGTAACTAGAAAATTGAGTTCTTTATGAAGGAAGCAAAGGAGATCATGAACAGCTTTATAGCAGAGATGACTATAGAGGCCCTAGGAGACTATGTATAGAAATATATTACAGATCTTTATAAATTGCGAAACATTTTTCTCCATATATATTGATTGCCCAAAAGAGTAGTTATCCAAGTCATGATGAACCCTGACTTAGGTAAATCATTTCAAACTGGGCATGGAGATAATGATTCATAGATAGCGAGACACATAGCTAGGGAACAAGTCTCAAATACCTGTTCAGGTTTCAAACATGTCCTAGAGAAGCCTTCTCTCTGTTAAAGGGCTATTAATGAAACATATGTATTAAGCTCAAAGCAGGATTAAGGGTACTTTATTACAAGTTAGGAATTTGACTCTAGATAACAATAAATTCTCCAATGAGTTAAGATCACAATAAATTCTCCACTGAGTTATGCAAAGCATGTGAATTAAGTCTGTTTGCCTGGGCTAGAGGCAGGAAAAAAGAGCCAACTAGACCAAATTTGAATGCAGAGTGCATTTGGAATGCAGAGTTCCAAAGAATAGCAAGGAGAGATAAGAAAGCCTTCCTTGGTGATCAATGCAAAGAAACAGAGAAAAATAATAGAATGGGAAAGACTAGAGATCTCGTCAAGAAAATTAGAGATATTAAGGGAATACTTAATACAAAGATGGGCACAATAAAGGACAGAAACAGTATGTACCTAACAGAAGCAGAAGATACTAAGTAAAGGAGGCAAGAATACACAGACGAACTGTACAAAAAAGATCTCAATGACCCAGATAACCATGATGGTGTGATCACTCAACTAGAGCCAGATATCCTGGAATGCGAAGTCAAGTGGGCCTTAGGAAGCCTCACTATGAACTGAGCTAGTGGAGGTGATCGAATTCCAGCTGCGCGATTTCAAATCCTAAAAAATGATGCTGTGAAAGTGCTGTACTCAATATGCCAGCAAATTTGGAAAACTCAGCATTGGCCACAGGACTGGAAAAGGTCAGTTTTCATTCCAATCCCAAAGAAAGGCAATGCCAAAGAATGTTCAAACTACTGCACAATTGCACTCATCTCACATGCTAGCAAAGCAATGTTCAAAATTCTCCAAGCCAGGCTTCAACAGTATGTGAACTGAGAACTTCCAGATGTTCAAGCTGGATTTAGAAAAAGAAGAGAAACCAGAGATCAAATAGCCAACATCTGTTGGATCATCGAAAAAGCAAGAGAGTTCCAGAAAAACATCTACTTCTGCTTTATTGACTATGCCAAAGCCTTTCACTGTGTGGATCACAACAAACTGTAGAAAATTCTTCAAGAAATAGAAACACCTGACCTGCCTCCTGAGAAATCTGTATGCAGGTCAAGAAGCAGCAGTTAGAACCAGACATGAAACAATGGACTAGTTCCAAAATGGGAAAGGAGTATGTCAAGGTTGTATATTGTCACCCTGCTAATTTAACTTATATACAGAGTACATCATGTGAAATGCCGGGGTGGATGAAGCATAAGCTGAAATCAAGATTGCCGGGAGAAATATCAACAACCTCAGATACTCAGATGACACTACTCTTATGGCAGAAAGCAAAGAAGAATGAAAGAACCTCTTGATGGGAAGTGAAAGAGGAGAGTGAAAAAGCTGGCTTAAAATTCAACATTCAAGAAACTAAGATCATGGCATACGGTCCCACTCAGTCAGTTCAGTTCAGTTCAGTCACTCAGTCGTGTCCGACTCTTTGTGACCCCATGAATCGCAGCACGCCAGGCCTCTCTGTACATCACCAACTCCCGCAGTTTACTCAAACTCATGCCCATCGAGTCGGTGATGCCATCCGGCCATTTCATCCTCTGTCGGCCCCTTCTCCTCCTGCCCCCAATCCCTCCCAGCATCAGGGTCTTTTCCAATGAGTCGACACTTCGCATGAGGTGGCCAAAGTATTGGAGTTTCAGCTTCAGCATCAGTC
Organism: Cervus elaphus; assembly: GCF_910594005.1. Taxonomy (NCBI): domain Eukaryota; kingdom Metazoa; phylum Chordata; class Mammalia; order Artiodactyla; family Cervidae; genus Cervus; species Cervus elaphus. The sequence continues at coordinate 23,604,893 of NC_057828.1, read as the reverse complement.
CTTCCAATGAACATCCAGGACTGATCTCCTCTAGGATGGACTGGTTGGATCTCCTGGCAGTCCACGGGACTCTCTTCATGGCAAATAGATGGGGAAACAATGGAAACAGTGACAGACTTTATTTTCTTGGTCTCCAAAATCACTGCAGATGGTGACTGCAGCCATGAAATTAAAAGATGCTTGCTCCTTGGAAGAAAAGCTATGACCAACCCAGACAGCATATTAAAAATGAGAGACATTACTTTGCTGACAAAGGTCTATCTAATCAAAGATATGGTTTTTCCAGTAGTCATGTATAGATGTGAGAGACGGACCATAAAGAAAGCTGAGAGCCAAAGAATTGATGCTTTTGAACTGTGGTGTTAGAGAAGACTCTTGAGAGTCCCTTGGACAGCAAGGAGATCCAACCAGTCCATCCTAAAGGAAATCAGTACTGAATATTCCTTGGAAGGACTATGCTGAAGCTGAAACTCCAATATTTTGGCCACCTGATGCAAAGAACTGACTCATTGGAAAAGACCCTGATGCTGCGAAAGATCGAAGGCGGGAGGAGAAGGGGACAACAGAGGATGAGACGGTTGGATAGCGTCACCATCTTAATGGACATGAGTTTGAGCAAGTTCCGTGTGACAGGGAAGCCAGGCGTGCTGCAGTCCGTGGGGTCACAAAGAGCTGGACACAACTGAGTGACTGAACTGAACTGAACTGAACTGAACTGAGAGCAAGTTTGTTCCCACATTTATAACAGCATTTGTATAATCTGACTTGTCCTGAGTCTCAACAGCCAACAAAAATCAGAGATGTGATGAGAGGTGTGATAAGAGATAGGGCAGATGTTCCCCTGGGGAGAAGAGCCTTTCTCTTTAATGACTTGTCAAAAGGGTAAAGGAAGGGATTGGCCAAGGATTCTCCCCATTGAGAGCAACGTCAGGCCAGCACCTGAATAATGGGGTCCACTAACAGGTCAGGAGAAACTCTGGAGAGAGGTAGCCCTCATGGAATGTGACCCTGGGTGAAGCAGCTTTCACCCTCCCTGAGCTGAAGGGGGTGGAGATGGGGGAGAAGGGGAGGCGAGGAAACCAAAGAGAGATGTCCTCTTTCCCTAGAGGCAGCTCCTTATAACACAGAAATGAATTCTGGGCCTGTATTATCAGATAAGCAAATAAGCAATAGTAAATACCAGGGGACTTGATTCATAGTTAATTCAATCCACCATTGTGCCTTGTTCAGTCATGTCCAACACTTTGCGACCCCATAGACTGTAACCCTGCTAGCTCCTCTGTCCATGGGATTTCCCCAGCAAGAATCCTGGAGTGGGCTGCATTTCCTCCTCTGGGGATCTTCTCGACACAGGGATTGAACTCCTGTCTCCTGCGTCTCCTCCACTGGCAGGCAGAGTCTTTACCTGGTGAGCTATTGAGAAAGCCCACCAGATATGTCTTAATCTGTTCAATAGTAGTGTGTTTAGACACTGTGAGTGTAAAAAGGTGAATAAGCAGAAGCCTCATCCTAAGACCCTTAAAATTTAATGAGGGAAAGAGCAAATAGCCTTACCAGTATACAAGTGGAGAAAAGCAAAATTTGATGATAAAGCAAAAACAAAAGAGTATGGGAACAGAAAGCACTGGGGAAATATCTGATCTGTTCTTTAACAAGTGGGTCAGAGTTCACTAGGCAGAAGTGAAAACCGAAAAAGAGGATGCAAAAGTCGTAGACCGGTATGAATACAGGCTCAGAGGTAAAACTTGGAACCCACATGTGGGGTCTTGGGTGTATGTAGTTCGTTGGCCTTGAAACTAGGAACAATGCTCTGCATAGGGTGCTTATACCAGCTCCTCTCAGAAGAGGTAAAGCTTCTGCAGCCTTATCTCATCTTCCTTAATATCCCTGTGGAATACTGTCCTCAGGTACTTTAACCTTTCCTCACAGATTCTATCACCAAACTCTGCAACCATCTCTAGGGCTCTGTGTGGCCCTATGAGGGCAGACTTGCCCACAGCACGTTGAAGGCTGATCCACACTGGGGCAGAGGAAGGGTGGCCCATTCCCCTCTCTCAAAACTATGCTGCTCATTAATACGAGTTTTCTAGAACCCATCGACAGGGAAGGAACAGAGATGCAGATGTCGAGAACGGACTTGTGGGCACAGTGGAGGAAGCAAAGAGTGGGACAAACAAGAGGAAGAAGCATCGACATATACACATTCCCATGTGCAAATAGATAACTGGAGAGAAGTTACTGCACAACATAGGGAACCCAGCTGGATGCCCTGTGATCACCTAAAGGGGTGAGGTGGGGGAGGGGAGGAAGGTTCAAGAGCGGGGGACATATGTATAATTAGGACTGATTTGTGTTGTTGCGTGACAGAAACAAACACAACATTGCAAAGTAATTTTCCTCCAATTAAAAAAATAAATTTAAAAACACTATGTTGCTAAATTGAAAGCCTTGTGATCTTTTGATATCAAATGTCTGATATTTTCCTTCCTTTCACTGGAGGTATCTTACTAATTAACTCTAAAGTGAATACAGGATACTTCAATGCCTTCACTCTCTTCATTTGGAAAAAAATAAACAAAAATAAATACTTTTCCATCATCACAGATTGCATAAAAAATGATTTCATCTTCAAATCTGGAAACCTCCTACACTTCATAGTCAATAAAATATAATGAGACGCTAGCATAGCAAATATAGTCATATGAATTGTACTGTCTTTGTATTTGACTAATTGAATTTCATAGACTCAAAGGATAGTTTACTTCTATCTTAAGAGTGATTCTAAGATGCTATTGTTTTTTAACTAAAAAATGACCAAAAAATCAGAAAAATTGTCAGTTTTATCATATATGCTACACAGAGTGGGAAATAAGCCAATTATTTTTTTATTGTTCTTATAGGGGAACCATAGAACATGCTGAAGAAATCACAAGCTGCATTAATAAAGATCTTGGTCAATGAGCAGCCTGACTTGTTCCAATCACTGACAACACTGGGAGGGCAGACAGGCCTAAATGAGATACAAGAGTCAGTGTGGGTGTTCACCCCAGGATCTCTGCTGAAAGGTCTATCTAAAATACTTGCAAAAGGAGAAGCTAGATTAAGAGTTTAGCAATGTTCGAAATAGAGCAGTTACTTAATTGTGTGGTATAAAAAAAGAGAATAAAAGGGAAAAAAATCCACTATAGGCTAATTAACAGAAAGGAATTCCCTTAATTCCAGAGGCAATTCCCTCCGGTCTACAAAACTTAATTTGACAAGCAAGAACGCCTAGGTATAAAAGTTTGCAAAGAGCTGATGAAAGAATTAGGAGAGAAAATATGAACAAGGCAAGTCAACTTAATCTAATAAACTAATCAACAAACAAAAATTTCCATGTTATCATAAAAGTACACCTGCTCAAATATTACATATTCTATTAGACTCTAGTATTTTAATCATTATTGTAATATAGAAAATAGAAAATTTAATGTTTTGAGGGCTGAGTTATAGCCAGTTCATTTCTGATTTCACTGTCAGATGACTTAGTTATCATTAACCAACTGTAGGAATTTTTTTTAAGGTTAAGCATTTTTAAAAGCCACTCAATTGGAAATATACAAATTATTTATGTCAATTGTATATGAAATAGGATGAGATATGTTTTAAATTGGTAGTATGTATAACTGACAATGAATATTGACTAAATATAATGAATTAATGGTGAATATATAACATTTCATGATACATGTAAGTGAAATCATTGTTCCATACACCTTAAACTTACATAGTGCTATATGACATATCTCAATAAAATTGGAAAAAATGAATACTGAATAATTTTAGCCCTTCTGAAAAAATCAGGTCAACTGTCCGTCCCATTCATAAGAAAGGGTTATAAAATACTGAATATGTCCTTTTCCCTTTGTAACATAGAATAATGTAAGTTTGAGAATGAATTTGGCAATTAAGGATATCTTTTTATAATCTTCAATATGAGGAATAAAGTGTTTTCACTGTATGTATTAATAATATAAATGTCCAGATAAACCTAATATATATAGCTCATTAATACCAACAGAGGAATTTCAAAAACATCGCCTAATAATCTATCAAGATGTTTTATCTAGTAGAGTTTCGGTTAAAGAGATGTTTGTAAAATGAGTAACAACTTGAAATAGGAATTAGGCAGACCATTTATGGATGAAGACAGCTTTCGTTGAGATTTTAATGTAACCATGGCTATAAGCATTTAATATATAAAAAGTGTTTCATACTTAGAGTAAAATTCATAGCAGAAATTGAAAACTCATAAACTATTCAAGCAGCAGTATCAATAACATAAATTTCTCCCCCAGGGTGGTGATATAATATTTAAATATAAAAAATGCAAATGGCTAGACTATCTGTTCAGCTAGATAGTGAGCTTGTATTACAAACTTCTAAATTTAAATGGGAAGACCTATTTTGCCCTTCTCCTGACAGTTTTCTTAGCTTAAGAGGACTAGCATTCCCTGGATATATTATTATTATTATTAACAATCTCCAGGCAAGCTGATTCAATAACTTCATTACATCTGTGCAACTTTCCGAAACATATTTTACAGAGTTGACTTTACTTTCCTCGAGCTAATTATGGGAAACTTAACCAAAAAAAGAAAAGTCTCTACTAAAGAGATACTGAATTTAAATGCCCCAGCTACATAGCATTCACACAGGCTCTTCTTTTAATAGGCCATTTACAACATTAAATGTTTTAAGCTCAGATATTTTCAGGACTTGTATAATTGATATAAAAAAACATATAATTAAACAGAGAAATAAGGCTGTGGGAAACACTTGCACAAACTATCCTTAAGAAAGTAAGAATGAAATAAACTGCCACTAAAAAGAAAAACTTGCTAAGAAAAAATCAAATGTTCTTTGTTGAGCAGCTATTCCAAACCAGTCTGTGGATAAAGGGATTCCACGGCTAACCATACTATCAGCTCTGCGAAGCCAGGAGACCTCTCTGTGTTGTTCACTGCCTGTTCTTGGCATCTAACACAGTGTCTGGCACATATTAGGCTGCAGTAATATTTGAGCAATAACTGAGTGATTAAGTTTGCAAAATGCTATGTAGTATATGACCCCTCTTAGAAGTTTACACTAAATCAAAATATATTTAAGACTGGAAAGCCCTGTAAATGCCAAAAAAAAAAAAAAAAGGTTTAACTATTTCAAATATAATTTCTCCCAAGTTTATTTGATAGGATACTTATTAATATTTTCCAGACTAGAGTTCAAGAGGCAGAGTTTGGAAAATGCTGTTCTGAGTAAGAAAAAGGGAAAAGAAAGGAAAGGCTGCCCTATTGTTGGGACTGCTAGTATAATGCTAATAAAGATTAAAGAGCAGTCACACTTGACTTCATTTCCTCTTGCTTGATTTCTCTTTTAATGAGAATGATTTTTGGTGATCAAATGGATTAAAACAAAACAAATAAAACTAGTTCAAGCTCAAGTTCAATATATTTAAAAGAATGCTTGACAAGGATTGTACCAAGTGTACGGAATAAATCTTGGGCTCTTTCTTGAGGACCTTATAATCTCGAACAAGGGTCTCCAATGTCTATGTCTGGAAAGGTCAGGCAGTAACACATATTAAGCAAAAACTAAGAGTGCAAACTTTAATCAGTCATTGCCATGTGAGACCAGGGGCCTGCTGTTTCTAGATCTCCTAATTTTTAATAAAAGCCAGAAAATCTGGAATTTTAAGAGATATAATTACCATTTTAAACTACTTTTCGATCAGTGTAACTTTTTGAAAATTGCAGGGTCCAACTGTAACACTCTTGGAAGCTATAAACAACTGACAAGTTTCTAGTTAACAACCTCTCTTCAGAATTTATAAATGAGCATCTCCTCTGTCAATGACTTCGAGGCTCTAACCAAGATACACTGCCTCTCAAATTAGACTCAATCATCATTAGTTATTCTTTGAAAATTGTGAGTGTACCAAAGATATACAAAAATGTCTTTAAAAGCAGAACAGTTTATATTCTGTGATATAAAGGTGGGCTTCATTGTATGTTAATTTCAGAAAGATTCTAAAATGGAGAATATAAATAAGTTAAAATTAAATTCTATTTGTTTCACCATAGATAGGGATGGGGAATAAGTGTAAATCTATGGCTGATTCATATCAATGTATGACAAAACCCACTGAAATGTTGTGAAGTAATTAGCCTCCAACTAATAAAAAAATTAAAAAAAAAAATTAAATTCTACAAAAATGGTGCCAATATATTTATCTATATGACATTAATATTATTTCATCTTAATGAAAATAAAGGAGATCAAACCAGTCAATCTTAAAGGAAATATGCATTAGAAGCACTGATGCTTAAACTGAAGCTCCAATACTTTGGCCATCTGATGCAAAGAGCCAACTCTTTGGAAAAGACCCTGCTGCTGGGAAAGATTGAAGGCAGGAAGAGAAGGTGATGACAGAGGATGAGATGGTTGGATCGCATCACGGAGTCAATAGACATGAGTTTGAGCAAGCTCTGGGAGATGGTGAAGGACAGGGAGGCCTGGCGTGCTGCAATCCATGGGGTCACAAAGAGTCGGATATGACTGAGCAAATGAACAACAAAATTTCATTTAATATTCTATATTTTGATATTCTAAATTTTAAAATTAAATGTAAACTTAGAATATTTCATATATGTATGCTTGCATCTGAGTCTGCAACCCCATGGGCTGTAGCCCACCAGGCTCCTCTGTTCATGGAATTTTCCGGGCAACAATACTGGAGTGGGTTCCCATCTCCTCCTCCAGGGGATCCTCCCAATCCAGGGATCAAACTCATGTCTCATCCAGTCCATGGAGTGAATTCTCTTTTCCTTTAATTTGTAAAATACCTCCTGGAATTCTTCTTTGCTTTCACCCAGTTTCCTGACTGACTCATTTTCTGCCAGACTTTGAATTAATGACTCTTACCTTAACTAGAACTATGCATTAGAATCGGTTGGGCATACATTTCAAACCCATATGCCTGCTGAGTCAAAATAGCTGTGATTGAGACTATGGAATGCATATGTATATAATTTTTAGCCTCAAGGTGATACAGGTAAGCAACCTAATTAAGAATCACTGCCCTCCACCCGATCCCTTTGGGTCTTCCCAGTGCACCAGGCCCAAGCGCTTGTCTCATGCATCCAACCTGGGCTGCCCTAACATTAAAGCAATTTCCAGGAATCTGTACTAAATCTTTTCTCTCTGTAGTCTCTCCCCTCCCTGGAAGATGCTTCCCCCACCAAGAATTTAACTATCACCTCAGATCATTTCTAAATTTTTATCTCTATAGACAGTGTTTTTCTTTAACTCAAGAACAGTATTTTCAAATGCTCACTAGGAATAACTACCTAGATATAGAATGCTGCTGCTAAGTCACTTAAGTCGTGTCCGACTCTGTGCGACCCCACAGATGGCAGCCCACCAGGCTCCCCCATCCCTGGGATTCTCCAGCCAAGAACACTGGAGTGGGTTGCCATTTCCTGCTCCAATGCGTGAAAGTGAAGTCGCTCAGTTGTGTCCGACTCTTAGTGACCCCGTGGACTGCAGCCTACCAGGCTCCTCCATCCATGGAATTTTCCAGGCAAGAATACTAGGCACCTCAAATAGATCTGCCCACAAATTAATGTCATATCTCAAGCCTCCACCCTATCATGCCAACAGAGCTTCTTACATTTTTTTTTCTTAAGTAAGGACATCACTATCTGACCAGTAACCTCACTCAGAAGCTATCAAGTAAAGGTACTAGAAGACCTCTTGCCTCTGCACTCCTCAACCTGAGAAAATCTTTGCTCATGGCTACACTTTCATAAGACACTGTGTTTATAATGTGATACGCTGTACCCACCCACAGTGGTCATCCATTCATTGGTTAATTAAATATGTCCATTAATTTAACATGTATTTGTTAAGCATTAACTGTGTTTTAGGCCAACAACTGGTGTGGGACAGTTTGATGATATGAATTGAGCAGAACAGATTCTCTTTCAGGAAATTTGAACTGAAAAGCTGAATTAGCTGTGGATTCTAGAGCTGGAAGGTTATGCTGAATCAGGCCTGGAGTGGCCATGAAAACTAAGGGCAAACTGAAGATTTATGGAAAAAAACTAAGGCCACAGATAAAGCCAGCCAGAAATACAGAGAAAAGTGGAGATGCCACTAGAGAGAGAAAATGACGCCCCTGCAGCCATAAGGCATCACCTTAGTCCGGCTTGTCTTTGGTTTCTATGAGACTCTTCAATGCATCTTTTAAACATATCCTTAACTTCTTGAATCATCTTGAATGGATCTTTATTCATTGCACTGAGGAAAGCCCTGAGATGCATCTATGCCCCTGACCACACCATCCACACCCGACATATCCACACATCCATATATCATGTTGGCCCCTATTTCTGATTTAGGGTTTATAGGATTCCACCTATAAATCAGTTTGCCAGCCTCTCTCTTCCCTCTACTATCACTGTCCTTGTTCCTGGGCAAGTCTTCTTTATTTCAAAACTAGACTATGGCATTGGTACCCTAAATGCTAGGACTCCCATTTCTTTACCATGGACATACTAGTAGATTGATATCTCTAAGATAATTGACCTTTTCACTCCATTGGTTAAAACACTGTGATACTTTTACACCATGTTTTATATAGTGAAGTCCAGACACTTTATCATGGTACACATGATCCTTTATACTCTGGCTCCACCTCTACCTTCCCTCTCATCTCTGCCACTTTGCATAAAGTACCAAAGCTCTGCGCTAAGCATCACTAGCCACCTCAGAAGGCAAAATGAAACCCACATGAGCTCTGCACTTGTTGACACAGAGATGGCTTTGTCCAGGCCACATCCTTCATGTCGCCTTCCTTGCTCTGCCTGGCATACTTCTGCTGAGCCTTCAAGTCTCTTCTGATCCTCAATGCACTATTGAACTAGCAAAGTCTGGGATGTATAAATGCCATTCCCATATAAGAATGTGAGTATGTCACAGAATGACAGTCTTTCTTTTACAAAAGCAATTCCACATGCCTTGTAAACTGACCGAAAGCTAAGTGGCAAAAGTTTACTTAGCGTATGTTAGCTATTGCAGTAGGGGGAATTCTTATAAAATGACAAAATCTAACTAAAAAGACTAAAGTGTGCTTTTATGATTTGTCTGATTGCATATATCAAAAGTATATGCAAGATTTTCACAATACCAGTAAAAGTATTCCAAGTTACCACCATTATGTCAAGGTCATAAATATAAACATTCTTACTTAGGTGTCTGTAAGAACAGAATTCTAGGATTCTGTGGTCACTTATTGAGAAATCCATGTTTTTTCAAGGAAACAGTGGACACAAAGAGAGCGTATTTCTCAGTGTAGAGTTGAAGTAATAAAGGACTCTTTTGTAGACAAATTCTAGAACTTCTTAATTATACACAGGCTTATTATCTGTATCCCCAGTGTTATAAAGTAGCAGAACTTCATTAGAAAAATTAAGCTGGAAAAATGAAGGCAGCACTTTGTAAATTTCCACTGGAAATTAGCTGGGAGAGGCAGAGGAATGCTGGATCAAAAGAGGGTAATCACGCTTAACCGTGCCCTAGAGCACCCGCATGTGTAATACGATTTGCACAGTAAATACCTCTCCTATTACTGCTTGTTTGGAGTATTCTGTGTTAATGGGGTTAGCTAATTTAGTATTTTAACTTAAAAAGGCTCTACTGATTAACAAATGTTGCACACTGTGCTAGTAATTAAAATAAATGGAAGAGTTACAAATAAAAGTTGAATTGTCAAGAAAACATTATCTGAAAATGTATGATAATCCCTGTTTATCATAATACAATAACAGTTCAGAAAGTATGCAAATTGTAAAGGTCTAAAGTGTTGCAAAATCACACAAGTCAAAAAAGTTTTGAGATGCGTTAAATTTCCTTATCATTAGTGTTAGTGATAAATAATAAAACCAGGTCTCATCTATGTATACACCATGGTTTTTAAATGTCCTTAAAAAAAAAAGTTTAGCTCACTACTGTTCACCTAGTCTGAATAATGAAGGTAGCATAATATGCTACTCCAAAATGGGCCACTTTGGCCAAGGGTTATTTTGAGCTAAAACCTCTTAAAAACAACAGGTACAAGAAAAGCGAACTTACTCTCTCTTTTTCCCCTAAAACCAGGAGATTACACTCCCACATGAAAGACGCCTTTCCTAAACCAGGAGGAAAGAAACATTCCTCTCACCAGACATGTGAAGTCACAGCATAGAGAATTCTGTACAAACAGACCTTGTTAAATAACTTTTATCTTCCTTTGGACTCCCCATATATTTTTGTTATTTTTTACAATTGCTTCTCAATGCTCAACTCAATATAAAAGAACATAAGGTTTGCCACTTCTTTGGGTGTTCATTGTCTTTATAAGGGCTATTGTAAAACCTCTACTAAATAAATCTTTATGCTTCTCTCCTTTTAATCTGTTTTCAGTTCAGTTCAGTTGCTCAGTCATGTCCGACTCTTTGAGACCCCATGAACCGCAGCACGCCAGGCCTCCCTGTCTGTCACCAACTCCCAGAGTCCACCCAAACCCATGTCCATCAAGTCGGTGATGCCATCTAACCATCTCATCCTCTGTCGTCCCCTTCTCCTCCTGCCCTCAATCTTTCCCAGCATTGGAGTCTTATGCCAATTTAATTCTTAGGCCCAGTTGAAGAGCCTAAGTGGACAGAAGTAAAGTTTTGCCTCTTCTGCAAAAATTATCAGAAAATTGATCCTTTTCCTTTTCATTGGACTGTCTGTACTCAGGCTCTTATGAAAGGCTACACAAGTTTAAAATATAACATTCTGGGAATTCCTTGGTGGTCCAGTGGTTAGGATTCTGAGTTTTCACTGTCAAGGGCCTGAGTTCAATCCTAGTCAAGGAACTAAGATCTAACATGATGTGACCAAAAAAAAAGAAAGAAAAAATATATATAGAGAGAGATAGATAGATGAATAATTGAGTAGCCATTCCCTTCTCCAGGGGCTCTTCCTGACCCAGGGATCAAACTCAGTTTTCCTGCAATGCAGGTAGATTCTTTACCATCTGAGCCATCAGGAAAGCCCAATATATATATTAGCCTTACAATATGATTAAATCTTGAACTTCTCTTCATAGGAAAACTCAAGCCATGGTCATATCTTTTTTTAATCCTCTAAGTGTCTACAGAAGAAGCTTGAATCCTTGGGGATCTAAGGACTTCCCTCAAATTTAGCTCAGGTTTGTAATTAATCTAAACACCAAAGTCTGATCTAGCAAGCTACCTCCTTGATTTGAAGGACACTTGTATTAGTTTTGTATTTCTGCTGTAAAAAGTTACTATCACAGACTGAGTGGCTTTAAGAGTATAAATTTATCGTCTGAAATCTCTGGAGGCCAGAAGTCTGGGGTGGGTCTAACTAAAACTCAAGTCAAGGCATGGGAGGGCTGCATCCTTTCTGGAGGCTCTAGGGGAGAGGCCATGTCTTCACCTTTGCCAGCTTTCAGAGGCCGCCAGCATCTCTTGGTTGTGTTCTCTTCTTCCATCTTCAAAACAAGCAAAGATGAGTTATCCATCTCACATTGCCTCACTCTGATCTTTCTCATAGTCAAATCTCTACTTTTGAGAACCCTTGTGATGACACTGGGCCCTCTGGATAATCCAGGATAATCTCTCCAACTTTAAATCCTGAATCACATCCACAGTCTCCTTTATCATATAAGGTAGCATATTCTCAGGTTCCTGGGATGAGGATGTGGCCTCTGTGTGAGGTCAATATTCTGTCTATCAGAGCAGAGACTAGCACCAACGTCCACTGCAATGTCCTAACTCCACTCCATGTTGGATATAGTTGTAGTCTGCATAATTATAGTCTCCTGTATTAAGCCAGGATATTTACAATTAATAGAAGGTATTAACATACAGGATCTTAGCACCGCTCATAAGTCTTTAGTGAAGTTGATATCAGCCTACATCACCTGATTCATGATCACTCCATTCCATCTCTGCTATCTTAGTGGGTAGACTAAATAAACACGACTCTGGTGATGTGGCCTTCCATTTCTTCCATTTCTTAATAATGACTTTTTTCCCCTATGTCATCTAGGCAACTTGCATGGTCTCATTTCACATCTGAAAATAATCCTTTAAATGCTCTGTGAAAAACCCTAAATCAAATATGCATTGCTCTTTCCACTCTTTTTATTATTTTAAAAAATATTGATTTATGTATTATTTTTGGCTGCATTGGGTTTTAGTTGCAGCATGCAGGATCTTTGCTGTGGCATGTGGGATCTTCCATGAGGGCTCTCTAGTTGTGGCACACAGGCTCGGTAGTTTGATCCCTGACCAGGGATCGAACCCATGCCCCTTTCATTGGAAAGTGGATTCTTACCATTGGACCACCAGGCAAGTCCCTGAACTTTTTAAAAAGTAAATAAACAATTCTTTCCTATGCTTATAAGTGGATATGAGCAGACTTAGTAAACCAAGGGAGGTAGGAAACCCCTTAATGGAAACAGAAGAGGGCATGGATACAAAGCTGAATGGTAATAGCCCAGTAGCTCTGGACAGAGTGTTTCTTAGAGAACGTGGTGGCAGATTAGCTAGAGAAATAAGCCCGGATCAGATCCTGAAGGGCTTTGAGTCTTGCAATAAAGAATTAAGATTTATCCTCTAGTTGATTAAAAAAAAAAAGCCACAAAAAAGCATTTAGGGGAATAATAACTTGCTGAATTTTTTCTAGTGTGGTTGTGGCAGATGCACTGCATGGGCAGACCAGATGAGATTTATAGCATTTAAAAGAAGAAATTACAAGTCCTAAACCAAATCAATAGTGAAAAGGAAAAGAGGAGCTGGATTTGAGAGATACATAAAAGGTAGAACAGACAGGATTTGGGAACCAACAGAATTCTGGAGAGGGATAACAAGGTAACTCACAAGTCTCTACTCGGGTAGAGAGGTGGTGCTGAAATACACTCAAGACAAGAAGAAGCAGGCCAACATGGGGTCTACTGAGTTTGGGACATCTGGAGGAGACACAAACAAAGATGGCAGTTGAAAATATACATAAGGAAGGTAGGAAAAAGATTTTTGAGACTTAGAGTGGAAACCATGGTCACATGGTTATAGTTGAAGTCTCTCAAACAGAAGCATCACTCAGAGAGATTATGTATAGAAAGGAGAAGGAAGTAAAGAGAAATAGTTGACTGTTGAATCCTGCCCTCACCTTAGTTCCACCTCTCACCAGGAGAATTGCAGTATTATCCTAGTGGGTTTCCTTTTCTCCAGCATATTTCTTCTCAAATACATCTGTCTCACAGTCAATAAATTCATATTATTTTCATAACATCCTCTTACTCAGAAGCCTTAAATAGTTCTCCATTATCTACAAATAAATCCTCAAATCCTTGGCCCTGAAGCCTTCTAAAATTTTCCTTTCTATGCCTCTCACATAAAAATGAGTTCCTGTCATGAATCAGCCATGGGTGTACATGTCAATGTATGGCAAAAACCACCACAATATTGTAAACTAATTACCTTCTAATTAAAATAAATTAATTTTTTAAAAATGAGTTTCTGTCAAATTGATCTTCTCATTTTTTCCCATACTATCAACCTACTTTTTATCTTTCTACTATCTTTTATCTTCCTATATATCTTTTATCTTCTATTTTTATCTTTCTATCTATCTACTACTTTCTCTTCTTTTCTCTGTCAAAATTTTAACCCTTTCCACAGAACCCATTAAGTTCCTTTTCTGTGAAGAATACCTTCCTAGATTATCAGAGAATAGAGAAAATTCTACATTAAAAAAAAAAATCATGGCACTTACTCTCTTTAACATATGCTTGACTATTTTCAAGTGCTTACTTCTCTAGAACTTCATTAGGTTTTTCAGTTCAGTTTAAAGCTAGAAGCACAGAAGTTTCATGAAGAGTAGAGACTTGGTCTATTTAATTCAGTGGTATACTCCAAGAGCCTAGAACTATTCCTGACAGGCAAACATTTGTTGAATCTATAAATACTCCTTTACATGTCTTATGCTATCTGAGAGCTTCTCACATAAAGGTTACTGAGCAATTATTTACTAATTGCTTATTTAATTTCTTGACTTCATAAAAATAGATATGTGAACAAGGAAAATCATTTTCTCCTAGAAGGCATGAGAAAAATAGAGTTTGTTTAGTAATAAGAACAGATAAAGTTTTTAAATGACTTCCAAAAAAAACCCCTCCATACTCCATATATACAATATTATTGTCCCACTTTCTATGTTTATTTTAAAGAATATATTAAAGAATGCGACCTTAATTGAAAATACAGTCTTTGTGGGTTTTATAAGATGAGATCATACTGGAGTTGGAAGGGCCTTTAATTCACTATGACTGGTGTCCTTACAAAAAGGGTAATATGGACAGACACATACATATGAAGAATATATATGTGAAGAAGGCAGCAGAGATCAGGGTGCTATTTCTACTGATACAAGTCAAGGACCACCAGAGATTACCAGTCATCACCAGAAGCTAAGGGAGAGACTGGGACAGAAGAAATCACTCCTGCTGAGAACTGGACCCAGGACTTCCGCCTCCAAAACTGTGATACAATAAATTTCTGTTGTTTAAGCCATCTAGTTTACAGTAGTTTGTTATGGCTGCCCTAGCAAACTAGAAGCTTAATGAGAAATCTTCTATGTCTGGTCTCTGAAGAGCTCTGCTCATGGTCCTCCTTAATTTCTGGTTCTTAGGGCAAGTAGATGAAACCCAGCCTATCTATGCCATCTGTGATTTCCTACTCACATATTTTGATGTCTTAGATGCAGAACTATTATGCTTGGAGCAGACACCAAAGCATGATGATAATTATCTTCTATTAAGACTCTCATATGTTCTTGGCATACTCATTATCTCATTCCATCCTCATTACAATGTTTAAGATAATATTTCTCTGCCCATTTTACAGACAGGGAAATAGAGGCTCAGACTGTCTAAATTACTTACCCAAGATTATATACTGCTGTTGTGTAATGGAGTCAAGATTTGAGCTCATACAGATCTAGTCCCAAAGCCCATCTTTCTACTCTTACCACAGTGCAATTTTCACAATGATATGAAAATGAAACAGTTAAATGTATCAAGTCCTCCGATAAATGCCACTTTTTGAATCCCTAAGATTAGAAATGGAAAGTTTCATTTTCCCAGTTTGGATAGAGGGGTCCCAGTTAAGGTCCTTGGATGACAAAGGCATCACCCTTACAGATAAAATTGGTAAAGTGGGGGGAAAGAAAAAAGGATTTTCTGCATTAAAAAAAAAACAAAACTATGCATCTCTGTGATAAGAGTAGACTTTTGGCCTAATTTCTATCCCAGAATTATTATCTTAAAGACATAAAACCTAAATTTCTAATATTTCTTTTGCCTCACAAGATACAATTAAGTTATGCAAAATGTGGAAACCAAAATGGTTTCAAAAGAAGCTACAAAACAATAGTTTCAGTTCTCTAAAGTTTGCACGCTCCTTTGCTCCTTCATAAATGGTTTCCAAAAGAAAGAAGCTACAAAACAATAGTTTCAGTTCTCTGAAGTTGAAGTTCGCACGCTCTGTCGTGTCCAACTCTTTGCAACCCCATGTACTGCAGCCCACTAGGTTCCTCCCTCCAGGTTCCTCTTCTCTAAGCAAGAATACTGAAGTTCTCTGAAAAAGTGGATTATTCATAGGCTGGTTGTTAAAACCCATTACTAAGCTTTTTGCTAAAAATATGATAGCTTCAAATTGATAGGTAATTTCTTTAATATTCCCAACTTAGTTTGTCCCTGATTGGTTGGTTATCCTAAAAGCACTTTTCAATCTGCAAGTTTCAGAGTAAATGGTCATTAGCAACACTACAGAGGTTGAAAATGTTTACAAGTATTCCACAGAAAGTACAAGTTGAGCATCTTTCTTTGGGGATGACATTGATATCTGCTCTTTCTAGGTTTATCAAGGAAAATACTAAGAAAGGACACTTGAATATGTTTGATATACAATAATTTCTGTAGAAATATCAGTATGGTTGGGTTTCCCAGGTGGCTCAGTGGTAAAGAATCTGCCTGCCAATGCAGGAGACGCAGGAGACATCAGTCTGATCTCTAGGTTTAGAAGATCGCCTGGAGAAGGAAAAGGCAACCCACTCCAGTATTCTTGCCTGGGAAATCCCATGGACAGAGGAAGGAGCCTGGTGGGCTACGGTCTATGGGGTCAAAGAGTCGGACATGACTTAGCAACTAAAACAATATGTGTAGTCAGTTATTTGTTCGAGAAGTGAATGTTATTTCATAAACCTTGGCATTACTGAAAATAGAAAATAATTCTGAATAATATAACTCTAGATATTCATCACTAAATCACGTATTTTTCTTGGCCGAGTCTGAGCAGCATTAATCTTCTATAGTCTCTTTACTAAAAGAAATCTACCACCCCGAAATAATTGGGGGAAAAGTGTTTATTATTTTTTATTCATTATATGTTGGGTAATATTCAATTATTGAAAGAATCTGCTGAATGCTCTACAGCAAATATCTCACTTCAAGTAATCACTATAAAATGAGAAACTTTATGAAAATTACTTGAGATGCTTGTCATTTTATCTTTCATATGAGTTTATTCAAAATTATGTAGCTTTCAAGAGTCTCTTTAGAAATGCATGATTAAAATAAAACATATTATATATCCCTTTTGACTGATAAAACTATCCAAAATCCACTGTGCTGGATAAGAGGCAATTCTAGTTTCTTTATATGCCAAAGCACACTTTGTAATATATTTTGGAATAATCATTTTATAAATTATTATTATATAACATGTAATATGATTAGTACATATTATATAAGTAAGCAACTGCAGCATATATTATGTAGTTAACTTACCTAATTATTTATAATACATTATATTAAGTTATAATAATTAAAATAACTTAAATTACAATAATATAATAATTGCCTTTTATTATTTATTATACATAATGGTAAACTATTATTATAAGATATTATAAAAATAATTTCAAGATACTTTATAGAATAATAATAATTTTAAAAAGCTTTTCTAGATTTTAAATGGTCTTTTTATAAATTCCATATAACTACTGATGACAAATACCTGAAGTGAGAGGAAGTACTTTGGAGAAAGATATATGAATTGAGACATAAATCAATGATGCTAATATAATAATTTAAAATTGTATATGCTCTTAGATTGTCCTTTATCTTTCTCAATCATCTTCTTCACTGTAAAGAAACTAAACTCTTACAATGCACCTGACTTATTAAAATGACAATTTCATATCAATGTATCAAAATAAAATTTAGCTCACTTTAAGAAAAATGTTTTTGTTCTGTTGGATCTAATTTTAGAAACAGCAGAAATATGAATATTTTCACTGGATAATGAAGGAAATTATCCTCACAGATACATGGAAAGTGATCACTTATCCCCTTAAAATGCCATTCAATCTTTTCTTTCTTCCCCTGAGCAATATATATGTATTTGCATAATACATGTGTGTATAAAATTAACATTGTCATCAATACCAACACTTGCATATTGAAAAATGGATGTCTCTGAATATGTCAGGGGTGGTTTTACCTTTTAACACAAATAAAAGGTTAGCAAATAGAAAATATTTCTAAAAACTTAAGGGATCAAATATGGTACAGTTACTTCTTTTAAGCTAAGAACTTACATATTGTCATTCACATTTCGCGCACTTTCCTGCTTCTGGAGCTGTGCTCTGGCCTCGGTTAGCCCATCGATGGGTTCTGCCACTCGCAGTGTCGGTTCCAGAGGCTTGTAGCGCTGTTCCAATACTTCCGAGATGTCGCGGAATGGTCCCTGACAAGACAGGAGGACGTAACTATTTTATGATTTATGATCAAGCCTACTGAATATCTACAAAGAAAAGCAAGTAGCATTTTATTTACTAAATTATTTTCATTTTTATTTATGTATTTTTTTAAAATTCTTCCTGACATTTTATTAGTTTTTTTTTTTTTAACAATATTGCAGTGGTTTTTGCCATACATTGACATGAATCAGCCATGGATTTACATGTGTTCCCCATCCCGATCCCCCCTCCCGCCTCCCTCTCCAAGACTCTAAATTATTTTTAAAGATGAACTTATTCTTGTCTGAATTAGGAAACACATGAGGTAAGAGCATCTCATCCTCAAGAAAGTGAAGTCGCTCAGTCGTGTCCGACTCTTTGCAACCCCAGGGACTGTAGCCCCCCAGGCTCCTCGGTCCATGGGATTTTCCAGGCATGAATACTGGAGTGGGCTGCCATTTCTTTCTCCAGGGGATCTTCCCGACCCAGGGATTGAACCCAAGTCTCCCGCATTATAGGCAGACGCTTTACCATCTGAGCTACCAGGGAAACGTTCAGACAAGTTCAAGTGATTATATTAAAAATGTTTGAAATAGGCAGAATTTCCCCTACTTACAAGTTTTCATACAAGAATTAGTTAACTTGCAGTTATAAAAGTTGCTTTGTTTTCTAATTTTAAAAAGTCCATTTCTCATAATTTAAAAAGAATTTGCTCCCTTTTTGAGTAAGCAAAAATAGTAGGAAAGATTCTTGGGCACAGCTTTCAAACAGATAGAAATAGGATGGCAAGTTTTTTTTTTATTAAAATAAAGTTTTTAGGCGAATGCCAAATCTTAAACTTGGTGACCTCCCTCCAAATATGGAAGGGCCATATTTTAAATCATTTTAAGTGTTTTTATATAAAATTTTAAATTTTATTGCTTAATAATTGTTGGATCTAATTTTAGAAGAATCAGAAATATGAATAATTTCACTGGATAATGAAGGAAATTATCTTCACAGATGCATGGAAAGTGGTCATTTATCCCCTTAAATAATTTTATTTAGTCACAAATAAAATATTTGTGATTTGTCATAGAATGGGACAAATATATAGCAAAGTCCTTAAGCTGCAATGGTATGAAGTGATTTACACCATATTGCACCTTTAAATTAGCAGTTACTTACAGTAGTTACTAGAAGCTACTGGTTGTCTAGTTAGTATCATATGAAACACACTACAAAACAGAAGCAGCTCAAGATGGTGCTGTGCAATCGATTACATTTTGTTTTCACTACCATTGTTGTGCGGAAGTGATATAAAATGGACAAAGATTTCTAGTCATATCCCTTATCCTTAAAGATCTCTTCTTTAAATAGGTTATCACTAACAAGACACAGCTGGAGTTACTGCAAGCACTGAGTGAAGACTGTGGGGCTAATAAAAAGAAATGATTCACGCCTCATTTATGTTCACTTATGTTTTACATTAATAGAAACCAATAATAGGAACCAGTTACCATAAAAGTCATGGACCGTAAATAACACAAATGGCAAATAAGTATCATCTAGTACTTTTCACAGCTGGACAGGAGGATTGCTATATTTGAAAGTAGTTAATGGATTTTTATTGGAACTTTACTTTTTAAAGATACAGTAACATGATGACAAGTTCACAATTAAGAACTCAAATAAGGGTATTGTTTAGATTTTTAATCCTCCACTTGACAAATTCTGTGATTTGAACAATATTTGGTTGTGCTCTCAGGGGCAAATTACTTCTCTAGACCCTTTCTCTTCAAATGTTCAGGTGGAATAATAACTATCTCACAAAATTGCTCTTGAGATAATGCAAGACAATATAAGTAACACTCAGCATTGTACTTAGAACATATTAATAATAAATACACTAAAATTGTAATACTAGCTTAATTATTATTATTCTACTACTCCTAGTTTTGAGAGAAGTTTGAAAAAGATTTTGAACAATGGTAGCATCTAATATATAAACAAAAAGCCAAGGCTATGACTTTGAAGGAACTGGTGTTCACAAGGGGTAAAGTCTTTTTGGTGGTTAAATCCCGCCTTCTGACCTTTGTTGATGTATCAATGCAATACATACCCATTTGGAGGCCTATTCTACTACTCTTCTGGAACTTGCTCTTCCCAACAAGATTAGGAAATAAAAGAGGAGAAATTTTACTTAAGCAAAATTTAGAATAAAAATAGACCCACTCTTCTTTTCTCATTCACTAGAATCTTCAGGACCACAGTTCTTAATAATGTCCATCTTTCTATGTGTTTCGGTGCCTGGTCCATACGTGTATATCTTAGACAATTAATACCTTGCCTTTGAGCTTAATAGACTACCTTCCTGGTTAGCATACTTGACAGCTACTTTCAAGGTTCTCTTGTGCCAAGGCTTCTACTGACTTGTGTTTTTGTTGACAGGCTCTTTTAGACCTCAAGGGATCACTTGTACCAATCATACTTGGAGTGAGATGACATCCCAAATTTCAGACAAAACTTCAAACGTCAGCTTCTCTCATTGTACTCATTTACAAATACTCAATCCTAGAATGTGTAGACCATTCAGGATTCAACCTGAACCTGCAAGTCTTCTTGGACTCTTAGCTATAACTCTCCAATATTTGAGAATGTGAGTCCAATTATAAGTCAAATAAATTTGTCTACATTTTTAATAACCCACATTACTTTATAGTCATCTTATATTTATAAATTTTTCTCAAAGCTTAAATAATAGTGAAAAAAATTTAACTTGTTATTATTGTCTCATACATCTAAGAAATTCACCTCACAAGTACAGACAGACTGTCAGAGTGTAAATATTATTATTTGGACTGTAGCATATAGAATCTCGTATGTCCCCAGTCACACATGTACATTTTTATGATAAGAAAGTACAGGAAATTGGTTTCCCATCCTGTGAAAACAGGACAGGAGAGAAGGCGGGGTGGGGGGGAAGCAAGAAAGGAAGGGAGTAAGAAGAAGTCAAAGATGATAAGAGAGAAGGTGGGAAGAGAAGATGAGTGAAGAAAGAAAGTGAAAGGAAAATAAGAGAAAGAAGGAAAAGAATGTATGATGGGGGTCGGGGGGAGAATCAGGGGTAAGAAGGAAGGTGATGGGAAAAGAAGGAAAGGGAAAGGAAATTACTAGCAGGGGTAATTATTTTGTTGTATGTTAGATAAATGTATTCTATGATTATGTGCACGTGTGTACACCTATATATGTATATGTGTATGTACATACACATATATAAAATCAAATCTTCCATACAGATGTGTATTCCATATATATAAGAATGTATATCTTTATGTAAATGTATATATATTTTCCATGTATCTTCATATATATACCACCGTGGTACAGTAAGAAGTATTTGGTCTTTGTCCCTGGTTCCTGACATAGAGCTCCTAAAATCTTTGCAATTTCCCAATGACAGGAGTATCGTTTGTTGCTCATGGCAAGATTACACTTAAGTTTATGCTAATACGATGACTTAGGCTGGAGCCCCTAAGTCTCTCAGCCTCCGGATGCCACCGGTCACCAGAAAGACCAAGTGACTGGCAGACTGGCACTTCCAGCCCTACTTGTGATCTCCAGGGAAGGGAGTGCTGTAGGGACTGAGTGAGGAGAGACAGGAAAACAACCACGAACCATGTGAGTGACCTTGGGAGAGGATCTCCCTACCCTCCTCTCCTCCCACCCGCTGCTGAGCTCTGATATGAAATTACAGCCCCAGCTGGCACCCTGACTGCAACTTCATGAGAGGTCTTCAGTCAGAGGCACTCACCTAAGCTGTACCTGCAACGCTGACCCACGGAAACTGAGAAAAGAAACGTGTGTGTTGGTTGATGCCATCAGACTTTGCAGTAACTTGTACAGTGATGGATACACAGGGGCAAGTCGGTAGCAGTTCTGGAAGCCTGGCTGCATGAACCAGAGTCAGTCCATTTCCGGGTGGATGCTTCCTGGTGGCAGTTGTCTAGTCCAGTTTAAATAGTGGTGGGGGCGGGGAAGAGCAACAGAAGTGGTGTTCTCTGGGACTTTCAGGACAGTGACAATCATCAAAACTCACCCCATTCCACCCTTTAGACCTAGAAAGTCATTGACTGATCCTGCTATATCCTACTTAATCCATAGTGAAGATATCTTTGTCTTTGCTTGAATTTTGCATTGTTGGGGGCCCCCTCTAATTCTCCAAGTTATACTTTTTCAGTGACTCCCATCCAAATTAGGTTGATAATTATATATGATTACATGAACCATCAGGCTTCCCCAGTGGCTCAGCAGTAAAGAATCCACCTGGAATACAGAAGAGGCAGGAGACATGGATTCGATTCCTGGGTCAGGAACATCCCCTGGAGGAGGGCATGGCAACCCACTCCAGTATTCTTGCCTGGAGAAACCCATGGACAGAGGAGTTTGGCAGGTTCCTAGTCCATAGGGTTGCATAAAGTTGGCCATGACTGAAGCAACTTGGTATGCACACATCTACAAGAACCACCAGATGAGAGGCTGATGATATATAGGATTTTACCAGCAACAACACGTTATAACAAATGCCATTACCACAGTATTGTCACATAAAAGAGATACATTCTAGCCCCAAATTCTATGTGTTATTTTCACAGTCAGAACAATAAAATTCAGTACCAAGGAAACATTTGAAGAGTTCTTTGGTATATATTTAAAATGCACTTCATTTTTATTATTTAAAATTAGATTTGGGGGAATTATCTGGCAGTCCGGTGGCTAGGACTCAGTGGTATCACTGCCAAGGGCCCAGGGTCAATCCCAGATCAGGAAATAAGATCCCACAAGCTGCACGTCATGGCCAAAAAAAAATAATAATAAATTATTCAGAAAAAAATCATTTTCCTTTCTATTCACAAAGACAAAACAAAACACAATAACTAGAAAAAAAAAAAACAAAAAACAAACAAACAAACAAAAAAACCCACACACACAGAAAGAATACGATCACTGGGACAATTCTTAGGTAAGATTAATGAGTACCTGACAGCGTTTCCGGTCAATAGGGGGCAGAATTCCAGACCGAGGAAAGGACCGGGCGCTGGTGCAGGCCAGCCAGTTGCTGAGGCTGACGCAGGGCTTCCGCTTCAGGTTAGGGCCTCGGTGCGTTAGAGGCTTCGCCTTCTGGAGCCTCAGCTCCCATGGGTCAGGATCTTTTCTGAACGGTGAATTATATATTCCTGGAATCTAAAGCAGAACCACATCATTTTGATTTTATCTTTCATCTTCACATAAAACAAAGGGAAGATAAAGTTGTAACCGGACAAAGTTGACTATTTTAAACTACAGAAGAGGTGGACTTCAGATTCATCTAAGTGAAAGAAAGACCCAGAGGGATGGGATGGGGAGGAAAGTGGGAGGGGGGTTCAGGATGGGGAACACATGTACATCCATGGCTGATTCATGTCAATGTATGGCAAAAACCACTACAATATTGTAAAGTAATTAGCCCCCAACTAATAAAAATAAATGAAATACATTTCAATACATTGAAATTCATGTCAATGTATGGCAAAAACCACTACAATATTGTAAAGTAATTAGCCTCCAACTAATAAAAATAAATGAAAAAAAAAAGTGTTAGTCGCTCAGTAGCTCAGTTGCGCAGTGTTGGACTCGTTGGGACCCCGCCACACTTCTTTGTCCATGGGATTCTCCAGGCAAGAATACTGGAGTGGATTGCCAGTCCATTTCCAGGGGATCTTCCTGATACAGGGATCAAACCCAGGTCTCTTGCACTGCGGGCAGATTCTTTACCTTCTGAACCACAGGGAAGTCCAATTTGTCTAAAGAGATTTCAAAAGATCCTTTGTCTCCAGGCCAGCAGTTTCAGAACCATTCATGGTTGAAAACTAAATACACTAAGAACAACTGAGCTATAGTTTCTGCCACACATGACATATTTGACATAATTGTACCTGAGAAAAAAATAACAGAAAGACCTTAAGGCATTCATGTTGTTTTTCTAACCATTAACTATGTATATGTATATTTAACCATCTCTAGAAGTCATACATTCACATACAAACTCAAATCTATAATGTTTGAACCAGTTTCAGGTACAAAGTATGAACTTAATAAATATTTGATTATTTGAATGATTATTCACTATACAACCTAACTAATGGTAGTCATTTTAAGTTCTTTAAAATAATAATGTAAATGGTATATATGTAAAAATACATATGCATGTACATATATGTGTATATATATGTGTGTGTTTGTGTTTATGTATATAATCATTCAAAATAATATCCTATTTTCTTATTATTGGAATATAATTGCTTTACAATATTGTGTTAGTTTCTGCTATACAACAAAGTGGATCAGCTATATGTATACATCCTTTATTTAATGAGTTGTATCCACATGGTTCTATAATGTAACATTACCCTTATTGTTTTATGACTGGCCTTGTCTCACTCTGCATCAAAATAGTCAACACTTATTTAATACAGTTCCTATTATGCAAGTGGTTCCATAGATGTACATGGAGTAAAGGTTAAATTCAAGTTTATAGTCCATCTTCTGAAAATTCAATGATGTTTGAATACACAAACCTTATAGAGCTATAGTTTTTACTCCTTTCATATATACAAATGCATATTCATGAAAAAAACCTATAGTTTAAAGGACAGAATGACTTGTTTGGTTGTTCTGTAGACATTCAACATAAAGAATGTATAAATTTAGCCTGTTTTTCCTAAAAATGTGCTTTTCTCTTAAGCCACTATCAGATTCATAAATATTTCTAGTTGTTATATTTACCTCTTCAGAATAAGCAAGTCTAAAAGTAGTATGATTAACTACAGTAGTTGCCTTTGAAGAGCTGTCCTGGGGGATAGGATATTTTTATATTTCATAAAATAAAATATATTTTATTTTATATTTCCAGTCTAACTCTTCAGTAAGTATTAACCTGTGTGTGTGTGTGTGTGTGTGTTCAGTCGTGTCCACATGGCCTATAACCATGCCAGGCGAACGCATGGACTATAACCTGCCAGGTTCCTCTGTCCATGGAGTTTTCCAGGCAAGAATATTGGAGTGGGTTGCCATTTTCTACTCCAGGGAATCTTCCTGACCCAGGGATCAAACCTGCATCTCCTGCATAAACATGAGGATGCTTAGCCCATATTAACCTCTATCTAATTTTGAACTGTGGTGTTGGAGAAAACTCTTGAGCGTCCCTTGGACTGCAAGGAAATCCAACCAGTCCATCCTAAAGGAAATCAGTCCCGAATATTCATTGGAAGGACTGATGCTGAATCTGAAGCTCCAATACTTTGGCCACCTGATGTGAAGAGCTGATTCATTGGAAAAGACTCTGATGCTGGGAAAGATTGAAGGCAGGAGAAGAAGGGGACAACAGAAAATGAGATGGTTAGATGGCATCACCGACTCAATGGACATGAATTTGAGCAAGCTCCAGGAGTTGATGACGGACAGAAAAACCTGGCGTGTTGCAGTCCATGGGGTCACAAAGAGTCGGACATGACTGACCTGACTAACTAATACCAAAGGAAGGGAATTATCAAGCCATGATAGGGTCACTTTTCCCACAGATTGACTTGTCAAAGTATCAGCCAGTGTATTCAGAAAAGGACAGAGAGAGCGCCACTGAGTGGTACATAAACTCGAGCAAACTCTGGGAGATGGTGAAGAACAGGGAAGCCTGGCATGCTGCAGTCCACTGGGTTGCAAAGAGTTGGACATGACTTGGTGACAAACAACAACAACAGGATCAACTCAGACTAGGTTTCATGTCCTATCCCCAGTGCTTCCTTAATTGCTTGGGGATAGTGCCGATCACATTGTTTCATAATTATCTTTGTGTGCGTGGGTCTCCCCTAAGCAGGCAGCTGGAGCACAGGGACTCTGTTTTAGGTATTTTTGCATCTCCAGGGCCTACCAAAGTGCTTGATACTCAAAAAATGAATGCTAAATGCTTATCAAGAGAAACAAGGCACTGTTAAGGAAGGCCCATGAAGTCTATTTTACTTCTACTTTCCCAAGCCACATAAATATCTTAGTAAAATTCAAGTTTATTTCAAAGTCTTACTGACTTCTTTTAAAGTTTTAGATTATATCCTTTTCATCTTTCTTAACACTTCAGTTTCAGTTTGCTTCTGAATACACTGTGATCTAGAACCAAATAATTCTGGACCTATTGAGTCACCTCCAACTCAATTTTTCCTATGCTAAGGAAAAAGTTAATGTAAGTATATTTACCTATTTTTAAAATGTTTTGAATTGACTCTTCTTTGAGAATTTTTCCCTATATAATTCATACAAGAAAGAAAGTATTGAAAACATTATAGGCATTGTATAAGCCATTTTTAATGCCATGTTAATATATTCTGACTATAATACTAAATACAGAACAAGATGGACACATAAGCAGATATTTTTAATGATGCTAATATAAGAAAATCTATACATACATGTATTCAAAATAGCTTTCAGTGGATAGTAACTTTTAAGTGGATGGTAATTTTAATATGATTTTTTGGGTGATTTTCTAAGATGAGACTATGTATCAATTGTAATGAGAAATAACAATAAATATTATACTATTATATTTGGTATAATAGTATAAAAAGACTAAATAGACTAAAAAGACTAGTCTGACATAAAGCAGAATTAAATCTTCATAGTTTATGAAAGACATACAAGAGAATAGAATTCTGTTTTGTGATGATCTAGTTAACTGAAGTCTGTGAGCTTATCATTTCCATAATCTTAGAGATTAAAATGGTAAAATGCATACAATGTAACTAGATTATAATGTATCATTTAAAAATATCTATCTACCTGAATAGCAGCAACCCACTAGTAACTTTACCCCATTAGAAATCTTTGATCTCCTTCACATTTGCATGCACGTGTATACATAGGCTAGATGGGAAATGCAAATAGATCGGTAGACATGATAGCTTTCTTAAATTATATTTTGCAACCTATATGGAGACCTCCTCATGTGTATTCTCTTTGCAATTTCAATCATATATAGATAGAAAATATATTTTAATTGAATGGAAAATGTATCATTTAAAATCTTCAAGGTGTCAGTATTTTAGAAATTAATTTAATACATTCGCCTAACTTTTGTCAATGAAAATGGTCCAACCCCCCAACCCCTATAGCAAGGACATACCCTATTTATATTAATACAGTATTTATTTAATTATTATTTTCTTTAAGTAAATAAAACAGCCTTAACTACAGTCTCGATGGCTATATGTCATTAACTTGCAAGCCACTTTGTGACTAAGGGTTTGTTGTGGATTTTTAAAAAAAAAATATTACTATGAGTCACAGTAATAAGTAAAAAGTTAATCCTCAGGGACTATGACATATTTTTCCGTTTTCACATTTTTCACAACTTAGAAGGGCTACTGCCAAGCTTGCTTTGGGGACTTCATTTTCAGCAATAATTTTCTAGAGTGACCAACACTATTGGGAAATCTGTGCTAACTGTTTGAAAAAAAAAGAAGCCTACAACTGAGTTATTTGCAGTACTGTCATGCTAACATTCAACTCAATAAGACCCAAGAAATCTCAGGAGAGGACGCTGCTAATAGCTTCTTACTGACCTCCCTGGATCAGGCCTGGCTGCTGACTGGTGGCCCAGTGGTGAATACGGCAAATGAGGTGTGAAAGTACTGATTTTTTTTTTTAAAGGCTATGATTCTGACTCGTCAAAAGGAAAGGAAAAAAAGGCAATGAGTTATATAATAGATATATATTTTTCTTGAATTTCCCCCTTCAGACCCTCCATCATGGGAACTTAAGCATGACCTGGAATATTAATTATGTCAGGTTGAACAACGAGCAAATGTACCATTTGTTACCCAGTCACCCTTAGCATTACATTAATATTTTGAACCATTCCATATTTTTAACAATCTATCAGTTGGCTCTCCTCAGTTTCTATCCTCACACCAAAGTATTCTAAGGGAAAGTACTTTAAAAATGCAATTGATTTGAAAGCAAATGGATATAGTTGTTATATTTGGCAAATCTACTGCTGTATTTCATGAAGAATGTTTTTACGGTCATTTTCCACTCATATGCTGACCTTTATTTTGTAATTGCCTGGAGGAAGCCACTGTCTAATTTTTTTCTCTTCTCCTTGCTATTGAGGTTTACTTTTAAAACAAGTTTCTGAAAAATAAAAAGAATTTGTAACCAGACCACATACACCTATAATTCCCATAGCACAGATACTAGTGCTTCAGTTTGAGATTTTATCAGATGAGAAACAGTGATTTCTCATGATTTCAAAAGTGAGTGAAATCACTCAGTTGTGTCCAACTCTTTGCGACCCCATGAACTATAGCTTGCCAGGCTCCTCCGTCCATGGAATTTTCCAGGCAAGAATACTGGAGTGGGTTGCCATTTCCTTCAAAGTAACTGCTTATTCCAGGCATGAAGAACTCTACAGGGTAGGTGGGAGAATTTAACTTTTACTTCTGCAAATGACAATTACATAGCAAACAGGAGCCACTGATTGCCATAAATAAAACAAAATTGAAAAGTATTTTTTCATATATACAATACTATATATAAAATAGGCAAACAAGGAGCTACCTTATAGCACAGTATACTCAATTTCTTTTTTTTTAAATTATTTTTATTGAAATATAGTTGATATACAATGCTGCATTAGTTTCAAGTATAGAGTAAAGTGGTTCAGTTATACATACATATGTACATACATACATACATACATATGTATATTCTTTTTCAGATTCTTTTCCCTTATTGGTTATTGTAAAATACTGAATGTAGTTCTCCTCAATATCTTGTAATAACCTATAATGGAAAAGTATCTGAAAAAGAATATATATATATATATATATATATATATATATATATATGTATAATGAATCACCTTGTTGTACACTTGATACTAACACAACATTGTAAATTTTATTATGCTTCAATTTAAAAAAAGATCTTAAACGAGTATTTTCTTGCCCCATTAATTAGATTCTGTGAATACCATGAGAGATGAACTGTTCTAAAATGGAGGACTGTCTAAAATTTGTGTGGGTTCTAAGTTTTTATAAAATATGATTTTAAAAAATAATTTAGGCAAGCACACAGAAGAGTAGCAAAGGTCTTTAACAACTGGAAAAGTGGAAGTGGACCAGGGAAGTGCGAATGAAATATCTGCCAGGGTGGGGACTACTGAATCAACACTGACCAATGCACTTCATCATAATTATCAGGACATACTAGTGCCAGGGGATTTATAAAACGCCCACTCAGCAAACAATTGCCCTGCCATTAAGAGATAGTCAAGAGTGTTAACACTGTCACAGGCCAGCATTTAGTAAGATATTCTACATTCAATTACTCTTGCTGAGAACAAAAAGGAAACATGGTCATTTCTCAGATACAGACAACAGTCATGTTAACCCTCAATACAGCACTGCAGAAGGAATAGCAATTTCATGGAAACACTAGGGATTCACAGAGAATATATTTGGAATAGTTCTTACCAATCCAAGGCAATATTTTTTTAAAAAAAGTATTACTGACTACAAATGCTTTTTCTCATCTTTCACTCTGTTAAGAAATAAAATGTTTAAATGTCTTCAGTCAAAAGAAAGAGGGGGGAGGAGCCAAGATGGTGGAGGAGTAGGACGGGGAGACCACTTTCTCTCCTACAAATTCATCAAAAGAATAACTGAATGCAGAGCAAACTTCACAAAACAACTTCTGATCGCTAGCTGAGGTCATCAGGCGCCCAGAAAAGCAGACCATTGTCTTCGAAAGGAGGTAGGACAAAATATAAAAGATAAAAAGTGAGACAAACGAGCTAAGGACGGAGACCCGTCCCGGGAAGGGAGTCTTAGGCGGCCTTGCTTGGGGTAGGGTCCGGGCCTGAGTGCCCTGAGGACAATCGGAGGGAGCTTCTGTGAGGTGCCAACTTGAACTGTGGGAGACCAAAAGAGAGAGAGAAAATTAACCGGCCGGAACACACTGCCGGCCGTTCGCAGAACAAAGGGACGGAGAAAGTCCCGAGAAGAGCTCGCAGGCTGCGGACCGGCCCAGCCCCGCCGGAGGCAGGAGGCAGGGGGGAGGGGAAGGTCGCGGCGAGACACAGGGCGCAGGCACCCGACCGGCGCGGGCGGGGACTGGGGCTGGGGACGCGGAGGGCGGAAGGCGCGCGCACCCGACTGGCGCCAGCGGAAACTGAAACTGGGTCCGCGGAAGGGAGGGGGCGTGCCACACCTGGGGAGAGTGCGCCCATCAAGCCCCTGGCTGCCTGGACCGCTCTGACGGGGAAGGCACAGAGAGCAGGCGCAGCTTTTCCTTCCGCGCTTTTGTGTAACACCCGAGGGCTGGAACCTAGCGCAGCGCGGGGCGCGCTCCATATAGAACAGCCGGGAGCCTGAGCAGCGCAGACGGAGAAAGCAGCGTCAGCCCCTCCCGGCAGCGCCAGCCCGCCCCCGCAGGGCCAGCCCCTCCCCGCAGCGTCAGCCCCGCCCCACAGCGCCAGCCCATCCCCGCAGCGTCAGCCCCTCCCAGCAGCGTCAGCCCCGCCCCGCAGCGCAACGGAACTAGCTAACTGAATAAGAGTCCACCTCCGCCCGCCTGTGTCAGGGCGGAAATGAGGCTCTGAAGAGACCGGCAAACAGAAGCCAAATAAACAAAGGGAACCGCTTCAGAAGGGACTGGTGCAACAGATTAAAATCCCTGTAGAAAACACCGACTTCACTGGAAGGGCCCTGTAGATATCGAGAAGTGTAAGCTGGAACGAGGAGCTATCTGAAACTGAGCCGAACCCACACTGACCGCAACAGCTCCAGAGAAATTCCTAGATATATTTTTACTTTTTTTTTTTCTAAGTAAGGAAAAAAAAAAATGTTTTTTTCTTTCTTTTTATATTTTTTCTTTTGTATTTTTTCTCTTTTATTTTCCTTTAAAATTCCCTATTACTCCCCCATTACTCCTTAACTTTCATTTTCATAGATTTTTACGATTTTTTTTAATTAGGGGGAAAAAAAATTTTTTTTTTCTTTCTTTCTTTTTTTTTGTTTTTTTTTCTTTTTTTTTTCTTTTTCTTTTTTTTTCTTTTTTCTTCTTTTTTTTCCTTTCCGTTTTCTCTTTTATTTTCTATTTTTCTTTTTCTCTTATTTCTTTTAAAGTCCTCTAGTACTCCTCTACTACTCTTCATTTTCATTATCACTACACTATAACCTTACAAAAAAAAAAAAGAGAAGCCCTATCTTTAAACCGAAGATTATTCTCTCCCAATCTTGACTCTCTGTTTTCTACCTCAGAACACCTCTATTTCCTCCTTTCCCCTTCTCTTCCCAATCCAATTCTGTGAATCCTTGTAGGTGTCTGAGATACGGAGAACACTCTGGGAACAGACAGCTGTGTAGATCTGTCTCTCTCCTCTTGAGTCCCCCTTTTTCTCCTCCTGCTCATCTCTATCTCCCTCCTCCCTTTTCTCCTGTTCATGTAACTCTGTGAACCTCTCTGGGTGTCCCTAACCGGGGAGAATCTTTTCGCCATTAACCTAGAAGTTTTATTATCAGTGCTGTATAGTTGGAGAAGTCCTGAGACTACAGGAAGAATAAAACTGAAATCCAGAGGCAGGAAACTTAAGCCCAAAACCTGAGAACACCAGAAAACTCCTGACTACATGGAACTTTAAGCAATAAGTGACCGTCCAAAAGCCTCCAAACCTACACTGAAACCAACCACCTCCCAAGAGCCAATAAGTTTTAGAGCAAGACATACCACGCAAATTCTCCAGCAACACAGGAACATAGCCCCGAATGTCAACATACAGGCTGCCCAAGGTCACACCTAACACATAGACCCATCTCAAAACTCATTACTGGGCACTCCATTGCTCTCCAAAAAGAAGAAATCAAGTTCCACGCACCAGTACACTGACGCAAGCTTCCCTAACCGGGAAACCTTGACAAGCCAATCGTCTAACCCCACCCACTGGGTAAATCCTCCACAATGAAAAGGAACCACAGACCTCCAGAATACAGAAAGTCCACTCCAGACACAGCAATCTAAACAAGATGAAAAGGTAAAGAAATACCCAACAGGTAAAGGAACATGAAAAATGCCCACCAAGTCAAACAAAAGAGGAGGAGATAGGGAATCTACCTGAAAAAGAATTTAGAGTAATGATAATAAAAATGATCCAAAATCTTGAAAACAAAATGGAGTTACAGATAAATAGCCTGGAGACAAAGATTGAAAAGATACAAGAATTGTTTAATAAAGACCTAGAAGAAATAAAAAAGAGTCAATTAAAAATGAACAATGCAATGAATGAGATCAAAAACACTTTGGAGGGAACCAAGAGTAGAATAACGGAGGCAGAAGATAGGATAAGTGAGATAGAAGATAAAATGGTGGAAATAAATGAAGCAGAGAGGAAAAAAGAAAAAAGGATCAAAAGAAATGAGGACAACCTCAGGGACCTCTGGGACACTGTGAAACGCCCCAACATTCGAATCATGGGAGTTCCAGAAGAAGAAGACAAAAAGAAAGGCCATGAGAAAATACTCGAGGAGATAATAGCTGAAAACTTCCCTAAAATGGGGAAGGAAATAGCCACTCAAGTCCAAGAAACCCAGAGAGTCCCAAACAGGATAAACCCAAGGCGAAACACCCCAAGACACATATTAATCAAACTAACAAAGATGAAACACAAAGAACAAATATTAAAAGCAGCAAGGGAAAAACAACAAATAACACACAAAGGGATTCCCATAAGGATAACAGCTGACCTATCAATAGAAACCCTCCAGGCCAGAAGGGAATGGCAGGACGTCCTGAAAGTAATGAAAGAGAATAACCTGCAACCTAGATTACTGTATCCAGCAAGGATCTCATTCAGATATGAAGGAGAACTCAAAAGCTTTACAGATAAGCAAAAGCTGAGAGAATTCAGCACCACCAAACCAGCTCTTCAACAAATGCTAAAGGATCTTCTCTAGACAGGAAATGCAGAAAGGTTGTATAAACGTGAACCCAAAACAACAAAGTAAATGGCAACGGGACCACACCTATCAATAATTACCTTAAATGTAAATGGGTTGAATGCCCCAACCAAAAGACAAAGATTGGCTGAATGGATACAAAAACAAGACCCCCATATATGCTGTCTACAAGAGACCCACCTCAAAACAAGAGACACATACAGACTAAAAGTGAAGGGCTGGAAAAAAATATTTCATGCAAACGGAGACCAAAAGAAAGCAGGAGTCGCAATACTCATATCAGATAAAATAGACTTTCAAATAAAAGCTGTGAAAAGAGACAAAGAAGGACACTACATAATGATCAAAGGATCAATCCAAGAAGAAGATATAACAATTATAAATATATATGCACCCAACATAGGAGCACCGCAATATGTACGGCAAACACTAACGAGTATGAAAGAGGAAATTAATAGTAACACAATAATAGCGGGAGACTTTAATACCCCACTCACAACTATGGATAGATCAACTAAACAGAAAATTAACAAGGAAACACAAACTTTAAATGACACAATGGACCAGCTAGACCTAATTGATATCTATAGGACATTTCACCCCAAAACAATCAACTTCACCTTTTTCTCAAGTGCACACGGAACCTTCTCCAGAATAGATCACATCCTGGGCCATAAATCTAGTCTTGGAAAATTCAAAAAAATTGAAATCATTCCAGTCATCTTTTCTGACCACAGTGCAGTAAGATTAGATCTCAATTACAGGAAAAAAATTGTTAAAAATTCAAACACCTGGAGGCTAAATAACACGCTTCTGAATAACCAACAAATCATAGAAGAAATCAAAAAAGAAATCAAAATATGTATAGAAATGAATGAAAATGAAAACACAACAACCCAAAACCTATGGGACACTGTAAAAGCAGTGCTAAGGGGAAGGTTCATAGCATTACAGGCTTACATCAAGAAACAAGAAAAAAGCCAAATAAATAACCTAACTCTACACCTAAAGCAATTAGAGAAGGAAGAAATGAAGAACCCCAGGGTTAGCAGAAGGAAAGAAATCTTAAAAATTAAGGCAGAAATAAATGCAATAGAAACTAAAGAGACCATAGCAAAAATCAACAAAGCTAAAAGCTGGTTTTTTGAAAAAATAAACAAAATTGACAAACCATTAGCAAGACTCATTAAGAAACAAAGAGAGAAGAACCAAATTAACAAGATTAGAAATGAAAATGGAGAGATCACAACAGACAACACTGAAATACAAAGGATCATAAGAGACTACTACCAGCAGCTCTATGCCAATAAAATGGACAACTTGGATGAAATGGACAAATTCTTAGAAAAGTATAACTTTCCAAAACTGAACCAGGAAGAAATAGAAGATCTTAACAGACCCATCACAGGCAAGGAAATCGAAACTGTAATCAAAAATCTTCCAGCAAACAAAAGCCCAGGACCAGATGGCTTCACAGCTGAATTCTACCAAAAATTTAGAGAAGAGCTAACACCTACCTTACTCAAACTCTTCCAGAAAATTGCAGAAGAAGGTAAACTTCCAAACTCATTCTATGAGGCCACCATCACCCTAATTCCAAAATCAGACAAAGATGCCACAAAAAAAGAAAACTACAGGCCAATATCACTGATGAACATAGATGCAAAAATCCTTAACAAAATTCTAGCAAACAGAATCCAACAACATATTAAAAAAATCATACACCACGACCAAGTGGGCTTTATCCCAGGAATGCAAGGATTCTTCAATATCCGCAAATCAATCAATGTAATACACCACATTAACAAATTGAAAGATAAAAACCATATGATTATCTCAATAGATGCAGAGAAAGCCTTTGACAAAATTCAACACTCATTTATGATTAAAACTCTCCAAAAAGCAGGAATAGAAGGAACATACCTCAACATAATAAAAGCTATATATGACAAACCCACAGCAAGCATCACCCTCAATGGTGAAAAATTGAAAGCATTTCCCCTGAAATCAGGAACAAGACAAGGGTGCCCACTCTCACCACTACTGTTCAACATAGTGTTGGAAGTTTTGGCCACAGCAATCAGAGCAGAAAAAGAAGTAAAAGGAATCCAGATAGGAAAAGAAGAAGTGAAACTCTCACTGTTTGCAGATGACATGATCCTCTATATAGAAAACCCTAAAGACTCTACCAGAAAATTACTAGAACTAATCAATGAATATAGTAAAGTTGCAGGATATAAAATTAACACACAGAAATCCCTTGCATTCCTATATACTAACAATGAAAAAACAGAAAGAGAAATTAAGGAAACAATACCATTCACCATTGCAACAAAAAGAATAAAATACTTAGGAGTATATCTACCTAAAGAAACAAAAGACCTATACATAGAAAACTATAAAACACTGATGAAAGAAATCAAAGAGGACACAAACAGATGGAGAAACATACCGTGTTCATGGATTGGAAGAATCAATATTGTCAAAATGGCTATTCTACCCAAAGCAATCTATAGATTCAATGCAATCCCTATCAAGCTACCAACGGTATTTTTCACAGAACTAGACCAAATAATTTCACAATTTGTATGGAAATACAAAAAAACCTCGAATAGCCAAAGTAATCTTGAGAAAGAAGAATGGAACTGGAGGAATCAACCTGCCTGACTTCAGACTATACTACAAAGCCACAGTCATCAAGACAGTGTGGTACTGGCACAAAGACAGAAATATAGACCAATGGAACAGAATAGAAAGCCCAGAGATAAATCCACGAACCTATGGACACCTTATCTTTGACAAAGGAGGCAAGGATATACAATGGAAAAAAGACAACCTCTTTAACAAGTGGTGCTGGGAAAACTGGTCAACCACTTGCAAAAGAATGAAACTAGAACACTTTCTAACACCATACACAAAAATAAACTCAAAATGGATTAAAGATCTAAATGTAAGACCAGAAACTATAAAACTCCTAGAGGAGAACATAGGCAAAACACTCTCCGACATAAATCACAGCAAGATCCTCTATGACCCACCTCCCAGAATATTGGAAATAAAAGCAAAACTAAACAAATGGGATCTAATGAAACTTAAAAGCTTTTGCACTACAAAGGAAACTATAAGTAAGGTGAAAAGACAGCCCTCAGATTGGGAGAAAATAATAGCAAATGAAGAAACAGACAAAGGATTAATCTCAAAAATATATAAGCAACTCCTGTAGCTCAATTCCAGAAAAATACAT
The DNA here is from genome assembly GCF_910594005.1 of Cervus elaphus. Taxonomy (NCBI): domain Eukaryota; kingdom Metazoa; phylum Chordata; class Mammalia; order Artiodactyla; family Cervidae; genus Cervus; species Cervus elaphus. Next base: position 23,568,734 of record NC_057828.1, on the reverse strand, counting down.
GACCCAATCAAAAAATGGGCCAGAGAACTAAACAGACATTTCTCCAAAGAAGACATACAGATGGCTAACAAACACATGAAAAGATGCTCAACATCACTCATTATTAGAGAAATGCAAATCAAAACCACAATGAGGTACCATTACACACCAGTCAGGATGGCTGCTATCCAAAAGTCTACAAGCAATAAATGCTGGAGAGGGTGTGGAGAAAAGGGAACCCTCTTACACTGTTGGTGGGAATGCAAACTAGTACAGCCACTATGGAAAACAGTGTGGAGATTCCTTAAAAAACTGGAAATAGAACTGCCATATGACCCAGCAATCCCACTCCTGGGCATACACACTGAGGAAACCAGATCTGAAAGAGACACGTGCACCCCAATGTTCATCGCAGCACTGTTTATAATAGCCAGGACATGGAAGCAACCTAGATGCCCATCAGCAGATGAATGGATAAGGAAGCTGTGGTACATATACACCATGGAATATTACTCAGCCGTCAAAAAGAATTCATTTGAACCAGTCCTAATGAGATGGATGAAACTGGAGCCCCTTATACAGAGTGAAGTAAGCCAGAAAGATAAAGAACATTACAGCATACTAACACATATATATGGAATTTAGAAAGATGGTAACGATAACCCTATATGCAAAACAGAAAAAGAGACACAGAAATACAGAACAGACTTTTGAACTCTGTGGGAGAAGGTGAGGGTGGGATGTTTCAAAAGAATAGCATGTATACTATCTATGGTGAAACAGATCACCAGCCCAGGTGGGATGCATGAGACAAGTGCTCGGGCCTGGTACACTGGGAAGACCCAGAGGAATTGGGTGGAGAGGGAGGTGGGAGGGGGGATCAGGATGGGGAATAAGTGTAAATCTATGGCTGATTCATATCAATGTATGACAAAACCCAGTGAAATGTTGTGAAGTAATTAGCCTCCAACTAATAAAAAAATTAAATAAATATATAAATTAAAATAAGGAATTACTATAACTACCAATCAAAAAATTTCAAGTAATCACCCGGTTCTCACTTTCAAGGAACCAATTTGAAAATTTCATATCTAACATTTCTTGTTTCAATGATAGCTGAATCAATTAACTTTTATCACTAATGACAGAATACAAGATACTTTTGAAATTATTTTGGGGGGGTCTTTATTCTCCACACAATGACATATTATAGAAAGCCACCCTTATGGACTTTTGCATCATTATTTAAAATCAAAGCGTGATTAATTCATATATTTGTACTTTGGTTACAGTATTGTTTTAAAAGGTAGAGCATGAGAAAAAAAAATCTGTCAATAAAATCATTGGACCTTTAAAAAAAAAAAAAAAAAGAAAGAAAGAGGGGTCATGTCATGTTAAATGCAGATTCCAGGTATAGCTGGCTTTATTAGTTAACAAATGGTTTCTATGAATCATTAGGATATCCTAATCATTATTATCATATGTTAAAATATTCTCATGAAATGTTGATCAAAATGAAGAAATTTTAATAAGAAAACATTCTCTATATACTAATTCAGTTCAATAAATATAAAGCATCTACTAACTTTAGAAACACTTAGGTGGATCTCAGGTGGGTACAGAGATGAATAAAAAATGATCACTCCCATCAAGCTGTTCTTGGGCGGAGGAGGTGGGAGGGATTAGAAAAACAATTTTGTTACTGATAATAACATAACCAGCCTGTGGTAAGTATCCTCTAATAACTTGTAAAGAAGTATACACCAAAGATTATGGTAAAGGTATGTATCCTTTAGAAAAAACCCTGTGGAAAGAGGATCTGAGTTTGTTCTAAAGATGAGTAGAATTTTCATAATAATAAAAGGAAAAAAAGTAGTCCAGGCTAAGCGAATGCTAAAGATAAAGACATGGAAAAAAACATAGGGCATGTGTTCAATGAACATTACTTTGGCCAATTTATGCATGAAGCCATAGTCAGAAATGAGCCCGTGAAGATAAATCAAGACCAAATTCTAGAAGGCTGCAAGACTGCACTTAATTCTACATAGAATGGGAATCTCTTGATTTTTGCACTCTCCTGTAGAAAGCAAGCTCAGGGGGAAGTAGAAGCAGGACCTACTGGCACACAAAGCCTACAGAAACAGACCCAGTGGGAACAGAGGCAAAAAATACAGTTTAAAGAGACAGAGCAAGCATCAAAACCGGACTCTAACACGGCAAGGATATTGGAATTGTCAGACCAGGAATTTCAAACAATTGTGATTAATAAGTGAAGGCATTGAACACATAAAGTAGGCAGCATGCAGGAACAGATGGGCAATGCTGGCAGAGATAGGGACATTCTAAGTAGGAATCAAACAGAAATGCCAGTGATCAAAAACATTGTAACAGAGATGAAGAATGCCTTGATGGATTTATTTGTAGACTAGGCAAGGCTGAGGAAAGATTTCTCACCTAGAGCATATTTCAGGAGAAACTTCCAAAAAGCAAAAGAAGAATAAAGGAAGGAAAGAAAGGAACAGAAGAATTATTTGAAGAAACAATGACTGAGGATTTCCCCCATATTAATGTCAGACACCAAATCACATATCCAAGAAGCTCAGAGAACACCAAGCAAGATAAATGCCAAACAAAACAAACAAAAATCCCTCAAGACCCTACACCCAGGTGGGTGTATCATATTCACATGTCAATAAAATCAAAGATAAAAAACCTTATAAAAGGCAGAGCGGATAAACATCTCACTTAACAAAGGCGCAAACATAAGAATTACATCCAATTTTTCCTCAGAAACCACACTAGCAAGATGAGAGTGGAGGAGAATATGCAACAGAGTGAACTCTCATTATGGAGTCTGAGTGACAATGATGTGACACCACCCTTATGGCAGAAAGTGAAGAAGAACCAAAGAGCCTCTTGATGGAAGTAAAAGAGAAGACTGAAAAAGTTGGCTTAAAGCTCAACATTCAGAAAACTAAGATCCTGGCATCTGGTCCCATCACTTCATGGCAAATAGATGGGGAAACAAAGGAAACAGTGAGAGACTTTATTTTCTTGGGCTCCAAAATTACTGCAGGTGGTGACTGCAGCCATGAAATTAAAAGATGCTTGCTCCTTGGAAGAAAAGCTATGACCAACCTAGACAGCATGTTAAAAAGCAGAGACATTACTTTACCAACAAAGGTCCATCTAGTCAAAGCTATGGTTTTTCCAGTAGTCATGTATAGATGTGAGTGTTGGACTATAAACAAAGCTGAGCATCGAAGAATTGATGCTTTTCAAGTGTGGAGTTGGAGAAGACTCTTGAGAGTCCCTTGGACTGCAAGGAGATCCAACCAGTCAATCCTAAAGGAAATCAGTCCCAAATATTCATTGGAAGGACTGATGCTGAAGCTGAAACTCCTATACTTTGGCCACCTGATGGGAAGAACTGACTCACTGGAAAAGACCCTGATGCTGGGAAAGATAGAAGGCAGTAGGAGAAGGGGACGACAGAGGACGAGATGGTTGGATGGCATCACCAACTCGATGGACATGAGTCTGAGTAGGCTCGGGGGGTTGGTGATGGACAGGGAAGCCTGGCGTGCTGCAGTCCATGGGGTCGTAAAGAGTCGGACAGGACTGAGCGACTGAACTGAACTGATGTGGGAGGGGGTAGAGAGTACAGTCATTCCTTGGTGTCCTTAAGAGGACTGGTTCCAAGATCCGCCTCCCCAATCCTGCAGCTATCAAAGTCCAAGAATGCTCAGATCCCTTATATAAAATGGTGGAGTATTTGCATATAAGCTGCACACACACACAATCATATGTCAAATCATCTCTATGGTACTTACAATGCCTAACACAATGTAAATGCTATGTAAACAGTTGCCTATGCACAGCTAATTCAAGTTTTGCTTTTTACGAACTTTCAGTAATTTTTTTTGAGTACTTGAATCCATGTTTGGTTGAATCTACACATGCAGAATCTGAGGATATGGAGGACTGATTTTATATGGCAACTTCTGGCTCAAATTTGCTATGAACCTAACTTTGCTCAAAAAAAAAAAGGCCTATTTTTAAAAAGTTGAATACATGCTTCACATATAATACAATACCATTCCTGGGAATCCAGACAAGGGATATGAAAATATATGTCCACACAAAGGCTTGCATGCAAATGTTTATAGTAGCATTATTCATAGATGCCAAAAACTGGATGTAATCCAAATGTTTATCAATAGGTTAAAAATTATCACAATGCAGTTATCCATTCCATAATAAAAAGAAATTAAATACTGATATACGCTGTCACATTGAAAAATCTCAACAAGATTATGAAAAATAAAGGAAGTTAGATGCAATACCACATACCACAAATTGTGTTTATATAAACACCTAGAAAAGGCAAAAGTAGATAAAGAAATGTGTAGAACCATGAGGAACATGAAAATCCTTCCGCTCAATTTTGTTGCAAACCTAAAACTGCCCTAAAACAAAGTCTATTATAAAAAAAAGGTAAATGGCATCATCAGCTCTCACTCAATATCTTAACCCAAAAACCTGAGAAACATCCTTGATGATGAGTGATCTTCCCTCATTGCTTATAGCCACTCCATCAATAAATTCTATTAATTCTTCTTTCAAAATATATATCCAATCTGTAAACTTCTATTAATATCCGTGGCCACCACCTTTATCCAACTTCAAACTTATACTTAGTCTCCCTCCATCTGCTCTGTTTTGAACCCCTGTTACCCTCTACAGGGAAACCGGAGTAAAGTTACAAATTTAGAAATTGTTTTTGTCTCTAAAATACTATACATGGCTTTTCAATGCTCCTAAGAAAACCTTTTTTCAGTTCCAACCTCATTTAAGTCACTCTTCCCGTCCCTCACCACATGCTATCCACACTGGCTTGCTTTTATTTCCTCAAAGCATGCCAGGCTCTTCCATGACTCAAATTCATCAAAAATGTTTTTCTTCTCATCTGCTTACTTGCCTGGCCAAACTATACTCATCCTTAAAAATCCACATTAAATATCACTCCTTTGGAGAGACTTGTGGTTTCACACACATTGTCCTACTATATCCTTTCTCTCAAAGTTCCCTGTTCATTTTCTTCATGGCACTTATCACTTTTAATTTTACACATAATAGAGTCTGTAGTTCTCAACTCTGGCTAAATGTCAAATTCATTTGGGGAGTTCGAAAAATACTAATGTCCAAGCCCCACCCTAGACCAATTCATTTGGAATCTCTGAAGCACGTGTCCAGGCGTTTGTTTAATTTTGTTTTTAAAGAAGAGTTGAGAACCCTGACTCATTACCTTTCTCAATGCCTGGCTCAGAGCAGACCATCAAGCCATGTTAATCTGCATAAGTGATATAAGACCAGAAGTCTGTGAAGGAGGTGAAGCTTGCTTACCCAGAGGGAAGAACAGAGACTGGTGGGAACAGTAGAGTGACATGGACAGAGGGCATTTTATAGAAACAGAGGCAAAAAACATGGATAACAGGTTAATCAAGAAGAATATAAGGGACTGTAGAGTTGCGGGAAAATCTTGCCTTTAGAACCCCGGCAGAGAATTAGCAAGAAGAGCAGTTATGTGGGAATATTCACCTCTGATTGGCGGACATTAGGACTGAGCTTCCCACAAAGCATTCAGGTTGAAAGGTCTAATGTGTTGTCGTCAGAGTAGGTTTGGAACTTAAGAGAGCGGTCACAGCCAGCAACTGAAGTGTTTCCTGAATAAAAAATGGCTGAAGGTGTGAAAATGGATGGAGTCACTGAGGAGAGCAGGGAGACTGAGGGAATTTTTTCCAAGAAGAAGTCTTAGTGTGTATTTATAAGAAGTAAAAGGGAGAAGAGAAGCTCATGAAGTGAAGGGCACTGGAAAGAGCTAACGGCGGGTGTTGGAGGGGTCGGGCATGGCGTGAGGGAGAAGATGGCTTCGCGGAGGAGGTCACCAGGGTCAGATGCCAGGGAGGGTGGAACAGCATGAGGACAGATGCCACACACACAGAGTGGTAACTGGAAGGTGACAGCTGACCTCTGCAGAAACAGATTCTGTTCTTGTGGCAGAAACATCGTGACTCATTGAATGTGAGGAGGAAAAAAGAAGTGGAGGCTGGTCTGAGGTTTCCAAAATACAGCATTATCATGATGACTCGGAAAATCTTGGGACTGAAAGAGTATCTTCCCCCTCCCCAGTCAGGATTTCCTTTAACCGTATTGAATTTTGAAAGATTTTCTGAGAAAGATTTCCTGGGAAATCTTCCCCATTATACGACTCCTTCCTCTCTTTATCTCTAAATGTTACTGGTCCCTGCAAAAACTGATGAAAGTTCCTTGTTTTCTTCCTTAGGCATTTCTCTAGACCTGCTCCTTCCCCCAATCTGTAGCAAGCCCCACCCACCATCACCCCCACCACCCCTGTGACCCTTTGGCTTCTTTAACATTTTCTTCTGCCTACTACCTTGGCAGGTTCTCCAGATTTGGCTTTGCTTCCTCTCTTTCCATTTGAGTCACAGCCTCGATAGTTTATAAAACAAATATAAAATACTGAAATTACTGTTGACACGGACAGAAGGCCATCCTGGAAAGAGACCATCTTGCGGTGGGGGTGGGGGTGGGGGCGGGGAGGATGCCCAGTGTCCAGCAGGATCTTGAAAGAAAAGATGGGATTTGTTTGGTGTGTAAAGTGGGGGAGAAGTCATTCCCAGCAAACAACAACACAAACACAACATACAAAGGAAGAGAATCTTAAATAACTTTGATATTAAAAAACTATAAATAGTCCCATATAATAACAGAATAAACAAGACACACAGGAATTACTGGGAAAAAAAGTGAGAAGAAATGATCAAAGAGTGGGAGGAAAAGCTGACCATATTGTCACCAAGGCCAGAGGAGGCCACAAGATCACTGGAGTGATGGGCAGTGTGCAGACCTTTGAGAGGTCCTATGGATTTTACAGCTCAGAAATTCCTGGGTGACTAGATCAAGAGTTATTCTCAGTGGAGCAGTGAAAGTGGACACTCCATTCACAGTGATCTGAAAACTCCCTTCTGTGTGTGACTCCTCTGATACACAATTGCCACACATTCTGAACTGGCTTATTACACCCACGAATGAAACCTGAATCCCCTAAGGAAAACAGAGGAAACAGAGTGAATGATGTTTTTATGATCACCATCCCTCTAGAAACCTTTCGTTACACACCTTTTTAACTCTCTTTGGAAACCCCATGTTTTCTCTTGCTTGGTTCTTCAACAGAGGATTTGGTTTGAAGATGATTCCATAGTTTGGGGTTAAAAGGTGACTTCCAAGAAATTAGTAGCTAAAAGAAAAATGCTTGGCATTATAGAAACAGGCAAGTAAATGAAAATTTTCTTTTGTTAAAGAAAATATACCAGTGGAATGGAGAATTTGTCAAGCATTACTTCCAGTATTTTATGGGACTCTGCAAAAAAACTGATATCCCATGACTCATTGAAGAAGGGTTATTTTTTAAGGAAACAAGAGAAATTCATTTTAAACTTTATCAAAGTCTTATCAAAATTTTTAATTTTATCCATGCTTCTTGGCCATAGAACACTATGTTGCCTTAATCTGGTTGGCTACAATCTTGTCTCTAGATCCTAAAGGCCACCTCCTTTTCAGACCACTTGTTCTCACACAGTTTTGTTCTGAAGATCTGTGACTTCTTGGATGGAAATCATTAACTGGTACTTACCAGGTACACGTTATACCTGCCACTTTGTGACCACTGAGCTGGGTGATAACAATTTTTGTACTTTTCTCTATATTTCCAATAAATAAAAATTTTATTTTAGCTTTTTAAAGTTATCTTTTCACATTCCAATTTTTGCTCTGGTCTCCTCAATGGCAGGGAGCTTAGAAAATTCCATCCCATACGCTTCATGACCCTATTATCTTTTATTACTACTTAAACTATAAGTCCCTCTGGTAGTAATATAATTTGATAACATAATTTTTTCAAAAGAAGTTGGCCAATTAATATTTTGATCAAGAAACTGATCTGTTCTAAAACAAATAATAGTCTAGTCTCTGTTTTGGGCAGTGTGCTACTGCATTGCATTACAAGTTTGTATGCATTTTTGGTTTTGTCCTCTTCAAAATTTGAGGAAATAGTACTACCCTTGTACTTTTTAATCCATAATTCACTTCCACTCTATAATATCACTGGAATAGCTGAAATAAAAAATAGGCACAGCAACTTAAATTTCTCCACAATAGGGTACAGTCGGATCAAGCAATTATTTGTCTATTTGTTTTCTGGTGAAACTGAGTTTGCACAAATGGTTTTCTGCTAAATTAATCACAGCTCTCCTTTACATTTCTGGTATATCCATCCTCAACTACCCTGTTACTCTTCCCAACACTCCTCATTCCCTTGCCTAGAATCTTTTCAACCTTGCCCTTTGGAACCCATCTCCTATCTATGCGAACCCACTCAGCTATGCCCTCAAACTTTTCAATAAATACATTTTCTACCTTTTAAAAAAATTATAACTAAAGCTGCCTTCTCGTCTAGAGCACCACTTCCCTTGCAGCCCTCCTGAGGAAAACATTCAGATCCAGTACTCCCCTGGATCGCCGTGACCAGGGATAGATTTACATTATCTCAGTGCCCCAATGTCACTTTCAAATCATGATGCATCTACCTTCTTGCAGTCTGAATATCTCTTCTTTTGTCCTTCCTTATGGTTATTATATACAGACTTGTTGGGCATTCCTCCATATTCATGATGGCCTTTGGCATGTCATTTAGGCTTCCCTTCTACTTTGTGTTCTGGCAAAATTTTAAGTGATTTTCATGTATAGATAGGCAACTATTCCAATAGTTATCTTCACAGATCTTCGACTCCTTCACCTTCCCTGACCTTCACCCTGACACAATGTTAGCCATGCCCTACATGTCCTCGTCATCCAAATCTGCTCTGTGTTAATAATTCAATAAGCTTAGACACAAGCATCTCATCCTCTTAACTTCCTAGTCTACTAGATCCCACATCCTTAGTTAACTATAAGATTGATTCCTGAAAGATCTCAAGTGGAGTGATCTCTCAAGTTTTTCCTAATCTATTACCTCTTCTTGCCCTCACATTTTTTTCCCTAGTAATATGAATCACATGGTTGGTTATTTTAATGACTCAGGTTCTTAACATCCACCATCCTGGCCATGCCCCAAACCATAATCCATTCAACTATGCAGTAGAACTTAGTGGTTAATTAATTAAATCTGAATTCCCAACTCTATCTTTTACTTCTTCTGTGATCCTAGCCTGTATTACTTAAATTCACTGTAACATGGGTACTATGCTAAGTCACTTCAGTCATGTCTGACTCTATGGGACCCCGTGGACCCACCAGACTCCTCTGTCCATGAGATTCTCCAGGAAAGAATACTGTAGTGGGTTGCCATTTCCTCCTCCAAGGGATCTTCCCAATCCAGGGGTTGAACCCAGGTCTCCTACACTGCAGGGAGCTTCTTTACTTTCTGAGCCACCAGGGAAGCCTCTGAAATAACAGAACTATCCCATCAGGTCATGTGTGTGCTTCTGGGCTTAGTCGTTCAGTTGTGTCCTACTCTTGAGACCCCATAGACTGTAGCCCGCCAGGCTTCTCTGTCCACAGGATTCTCCAGGCAAGAATCTGAAGTGGACTGCCATTTACTTCTCCACAGGATCTTCCTGACCCAGGAATCGAGCCCAGGTCTCCTGCACTGCAGGCAGACTCTTTACGGATTGAGCTATGAGGGAAGCCCCATTAGGTCATATGTAAGTTTAAATATGTTAATATAGCTAAAGCACTGTGAAAAGTGCCCAGGACATAGAATTTACTCAACAAATGCTAACTTTTTTAAAGAGGCAGTACCATGTACTCATACTCACTGTGAATGTGAACCCTGGTCTAGACCATCACACACTAACACTGACCCTAGGTCCTTAATTTCTCTGTGCTTCATCAATGAATTGGGGATAACTGTCTACCTTATAGGGTGGTAATGAGAATTAAGAGAGGTAATTAATGTAAAACAGAATATTTAGCTCATAGTAGGCCATCAATGACTGTTAAGTGTTGTTACTGTTATTCTTCATGCTTACAAGCTCAGGCTGCTGATGACTGCTGGAATGAATCATATAACCAGGCAGACTGGAGACACTACCTATTCGAGGACTTCAAATCTAGCTGGTCCCTCCGAGCCCCTGTCTGTCTCTGATTCTTCTCAGAATGATTTTAGAAGATCAACTAGGATTTCGAAGTACTCGAAATGCAAATTTACTTCAACTTTCAATCATCCCTACAAAAGTATATGATCCATATATGATCCTACACTTGTTTCATTCCTTCTGACTTACAGGGTTAAATTCTCCTTCCCTCTATTTCAGCCTTCAACTTTATGCTTGTCAACACATCCTCTCCCACCTTTATTGGGTCCATGCTTACTTGGTTATTTCATCTCTCCTGTAAACTTTCAATCCAGCTCTCACTGCTAATAAAACTAACACTATTGATTTCCATCTATTCCTTTCTCAATTTGTTCTGAACTCAAGCAGGGATAAGTGGGTTTAAATATTGGACTCTATATCACCTTTCTTTCCCTTCTCTGCCAATTTTCTGTCCTGACCATTCCATTATGGCTCTTGGCAAATATTGTTCCTCACTTCTACCATTAACTATACTATTTGTTACCCCATGGACTGTAGCCTGCCAAATGCCTCTGGAATTCTCCAGGTTAGAATACTGGAGTGGGTAGCCATTCCCTTCTCCAGGGCATCTTCCCAACCCAGGGACTGAACCCAGGTCTCCCACATTGCAGGTGGATTCTTTACCATATGAGTCACCAGGGAAGCAAGAATACTGGAGTGGGTAGCCTATCCCTTCTCCAGTGGATCATCTGAACCCGACAACAGAACCAAGGTCTCCTCCATTGTAGGAGGATTCTTTACCAGCTTAGCTAAGAGGGAAGACCCCTACTGAACATATCAGTAACTATAGCTTCAGTATTATCATTTGGGGCATTGTTCTGTCCCAGTTCTTTCACTGACACGAGCATTCATCATGAATGAAACATTCATTCATTCATCATGAATGAAACATAATGAAAGAAACATTACTAGTCAGATCGACAGTGAGGTGTCAGACATTTGTGTTCTTAGAGCTATCTCTTGATCTCAAATAATATGATCACAAAACAATGTGTAACTCCATGTAGAATAGGATTTCTGTTGTTTTAGAATTTCAGCTGATGCCTCAGAGATGAAAATACTTAATAGATAAGTACCCAGCCTGACTCTTCTCTTTCCTTAACAAAGCACACACATTGCCTAAAAGCTACCCAGAAGTGCCCCTTGCATTCTTGTGAGAGGATCTTGCATCTAGACTTATGCCTTCTACCTCCTGGTGTTTAAAGGAATTGATTAGCTAATTCACACAGGGGTTAAAGGTAATGATGCTGAATATGTTGTCTACTGTTGTTGTTGTGTTTAAGACCCCATGGACTATAGCCTGCCAGGATTTTCCATCCATGGGATTTTCTAGGCAAGAATATCAGAATGGGTTGCATTTCCATCTCCAGGAGATCTTCCCAGCCTAGGGACTGAACCTGCATGTCCTGCATTGGCAGGCAGATTCTTTACCACTGAGCCACCAGGGAAACCCATGTTGTCTACTAGATACCTTCAAATAAATAGAACTTCAAAGTATGATTTCAGCCATCATCCAGGAAAATGTTCTTTAGGACCTTTCTCAGCTGCCTTCAAACTATAACATAAAGAGAAAGTGTGGTTTTGAAGGCAGCCAGATCTGAGTTTGAAATTCATCTCCATGCTATCTGGTTGTAAAATCTGGTTTGATTTGGGACTTATGCAGCCTTTAAAATTGTTAGTTTACTCTATGTATTTTCATTGTATATAAAATTTCCCCTTTAAAATACATATTTTAGCAATATAGAAATCAGTTACTAAAAATTATTACAGCTTTCAAAATAATTGTTTTTAATAATTTTTTAATGCAAAGAAGGACTAGTGAATAACTGAGATGGAGATAAAAGTTTCCTTTCTTATTTTGAATCTGAAATTATTATAAATCAGAATTAGGACATGTATATAACCCATTCATTTATTAGTCAATCGACATTACTTATGAACCTATTTTGGTATTGGAGATGTTAAAACAACATAATTGCTCTCTTTTATAAGTTCACCTACATTAGGCCAAAGTAGATGTAACCATAACACCAGTGGTAAATGTTATATTAAAACACAGAGGGAGAAAAAAGCAACTCTGCCTTGGAAGGTTAGGGAAAGCTCAATGATAATTCTGATATAATTTCAATAATAGTTGATAGAGAAGTTGATTTTGGTATGGCTATATAATTAAGAATTCAGGCAAAATAAATTGAAACAGTTTAGTGATGTGAGTTCAAGAGTAATACAGATGATCATAAGGCAACTTATGAACATAAATCATAAATACAAATAATAAGAGTACAACAAAATTATATTATCAAATGATCACAGGACTGGAAAAGGTCAGTTTTCATTTCAATCCCAAAGAAAGGCAATACCAAAGAATGCTCAAACTACTGCACAATTGCACTCATCTCACATACTAGTAAAGTAATGCTCAAAATTCTCCAAGCCAGGCTTCAGAAATACGTGAACCGTGAACTTCCAGATGTTTAAGCTGGTTTTAGAAAAGGCAGAGGAACCAGAGATCAAATTGCCAACATCTGCTGGATTATCGAAAAAGCAAGAGAGTTCCAGAAAAACATCTATTTCTGCTTTATTGACTATGCCAAAGCCTTTGACTGTGTGGATCACAATAAACTACGGAAAATTCTGAAAGAGATGGAAATACCAGACCACCTGACCTGTCTCTTGAGAAACTTGTATACAGGTCAGGAAGCAACAGTTAGAACTGGACATGGACCAACAGACTGGTTCCAAATAGGAAAAGGAGTACGTCAAGGCTGTGTATTTTCACCCCTGCTTATTTAACTTATATGCAGAGTACATCATGAGAAATGCTGGGCAGGATGAAGCACAAGCTGGAATCAAGATTGCCGGGAGAAATATCAATAATCTCAGATATGCAGATGGCACCACCCTTATGGCAGAAAGGGAAGAACTAAAGAGCCTCTTGATGAAAGTGAAAGAGGAGAGTGAAAAAGTTGGCTTAAAGCTCAACATTCAGAAAACTAAGATCATGGCATCTGGGCCCATCACTTCATGGGAAATAGATGGGGAAACAGTGGCAACAGTGGCCGACTTTATTTTGGGGGGCTCCAAAATCACTGCAGATGGTGACTGCAGCCATGAAATTAAAAGACGCTTGCTCCTTGGAAGGAAAGTTACGACCAACCTAGATAGCATATTAAAAAGCAGAGACATTACTTTGTCAGCAAAGGTCCGTCTAGTCAAGGCTATGGTTTTTCCAGTAGTCATGTATGGAGGTGAGAGTTGGACTATAAAGAAAGCTGAGTACTGAAGAGTTGATGCTTTTGAACTGTGGTGTTGGAGAAGACTCTTGAGAGTCCCTTGGACTACAAGGAGATCCAACCAGTCCATCCTAAAGGAGATCAGTCCTGGGTGTTCATTGGAAGGACTGATGTTGAAGCTGAAGCTCCAATACTTTGGCCACCTGATGCAAAGAGCTGACTCATTTGAAAAGACCCTGATGCTGGGAAAGATTGAAGGCAAGAGGAGAAGGGGACGACAGAGGATGAGATGGTTGGATAGTATCACCGACTCAATGGACATGGGTTTGGGTGGACTCTGGGAGTTGGTAACGGACAGGGAGGTCTGGCGTGCTGCAGTTCATGGGGTCACAAAGAGTCGGACACGACTGAGTGACTGAACTGACTGAACTGAATGATCACGGTTTATTTCAATGGGATATTAGAACTGAAATTTGCCTGCAATGTCTGAGACCTGGGTTCAATCCCTGGGTCGGGAAGATCCCCTGGAGGAGGGCATGGCAACCCACTCCAGTATTGTTACCTGGAGAAACCCCATGAACAGAGGAGCCTGGCACGCTACAGCCCATGGGGTCGCAAACAGTCAGACACAACTGAGCGACTAAGCACAGCACATACATGGTTTAATTTAAAAGTAAATGGAAAAATAAATCCAAATAAATTTAAGAAATTGAAATTCACCTCATTAGGGAGACAAACTAATAAATTAAACATCCTGAAAACATAACTTTTGTCAAATTAAGAAAGATTATATCATTTTGGCAAATCTTTCAGTATAATAATAGCTAATTAAGATGTGCAGTTTATTTATTTTAGGTCCAAGGGATATTCACAGATTAAGATTTAAAGATAAATTCTTTCCCTTTCCTCCTTTCTCCATACCTTCCTTCCATTTTCTCATCCTTTATTTTACTGTCTGTTGTGATACTGTGTGGATAATATAACTCACTTTTTGACTGAAATACTTCCAACTTTCAAGACATACAGTAGATAGAAACAGCAATTGACATGACTATTGGTTACACAGGAAACTTGCCACTTTATACTAAAATTCTTAAAATCATGCTCTATACATCAAAATGAAACATTTTATATACATTTTAAAATAATTGCAATTCCTCTTTGTTTTTTGTGACTATAATAAAAACATAAAATACTGAGAACACTTTCTGTGTCTTTTAAAATATTTATCTAATTTATTCTGCATAGAATCTTAAGGTCATAGCTAATTTCTTGTGTTGGACTATGCATGCTGTGCTTCATCGCATCAGTCCTGTCCGACTGTTTGTGACCCCATGGACTGTAGCCTACCAGGCTCCTCTGTCCGTGGGATTTCCCAGGCAAGAATACTGGAGTGGGTTGCCATTTCCTTCTCCAGGGGATCTTCCCAACTCAGGGTTTGAACCCCTATCTCCTGTGTCTCCCACACTGCAGGAGAATTCTTTACCACTGAGCCACCAGCAAATATTGGACTATACCTTAGCTTAAGCTCAAAAGTTAACAAATGCTCATGTTCTTAAAAGTGATCTTGACCAAATTAGCTACACTAGACAATGATTGAGTATCTTAACCACTGCCTTAGTTAAGAGTTCATTTGAAGGAAACATTTGAAAGTATAATTTCTCTCCCTATGTTCCTACTTTTAATACTAAGTGTGTTTGATTATTGTATATAAAGGCTGGGGAAAGAGGTGTGGAGGAAGAGTAAAGGAGAAAAGAGAAGGGAAGAAAGGAGATGAATTATACCAAAGCCTGAGATTTTAAAATTTGGCCACCAGATACTCAGTTGAAAGATTTCTGAAGTTTTCCAATCCAGAAGAGGGAATTAAATAGGGAGAGCAGGGCTTATCTATACATATAGTTATTCTTTTGGTCTTTCGAAGAGCTAGGATGAATCATGAGCTAACAAATTCCACTTCTTCATTGTGTATCAGTTATAACAACATCTAACTTAGAACTGGTCTTAATCTAAAGTATCTATGAAAGTGAAGTGAAAGTCTACCGCTAAGTCGCATCTGACTCTGTAATCCCATGGATTGCAGTCCGCCATACTCCTCTATCCATAGGATTTCTCAGGCAAGAATACTGGAATGGGTTGCCACTTCCTACTCTAGGGGATCTTCCCCACCCAGGGATCAAACTCATGTCTCCTGCTTGGCAGGCAGCTTCTCTACCACTGAGCCACCAGGAACGCCCATAAAGTATTTATGAAATATCCTAAAAACAGAAGAGTAGTCAAAATAAGAGGAATAAATCTTCATATCTACAGTATATTACAGACCCACTCATCTCATCAGATCTAGTTAAAGCAATGATATTAATTTCCTTGGATTTCTAGATTTGGGGTTTCATTATATTATTAATAAAATTAGTGATATCAAAAGGAATCACCCCAAACTCAGTCTTGTCTAATCAATGAAGAACTGGATAGGACTGATTGCAATTAACTTACCAGCAACATTAACTTTATACAAAACCAACAGAAATAAGTACATAGTAGTTAGCTGTAAATTATTTTCCATAAAAGATTCATATACAATGCAATTTAAACTCTGGTGTGCTGGGGACAAGAATAAATGGAGGAACATTTTACACTGAGGTAGGAAATGAGAATTAATTTTTGTGACATATTTTGTCCTAATTCTTTCCTGACTTGAATTTTCTATTAAAACTGTATCAGATACCATTTCTAAGTGAAAAACAGACACACATATATGTACATGTTATATATAGTTATCTATAATATATATCTATCCATGCATATAAAATTACTGGAAGAACATAAACCAAATTTTTAACAGTGGTTATCTTTGGGATGGTACAATATAAACAAATTTATTCTTCTACTTTTATCCTTGTATTACCAGGTTTTGGTACTGAATATATTTTAAGCTTGTGATTAGAGAATAGTCCCAATAAACATTAGTTAAATGTTATTTTTTTAAAAAAAACAGTATTGAAAATTTTACATGAGTCTGAATTTGTATGTTTGTACACATACATACTGGGCCTCCCAATATGTATGTATATAGCTCAGTTGGTAAATCATCTGCCTGCAATGCAGGATACGTAGGTTCGACTCCTGGGTCGGGAAGATCCCCTGGAGAAGGAAATGGCAATCCACTCCAGTATTCTTGCCTGGAGAATCCCATGGACTGAGAAGCCTGGCAGGCTACAGTCCACGGGATCACAGCAGTCGGATATGACTTAGTGATTAAACCACCAAACCACCAAACATACATATGCATATAAATACATAATATACATATGTATATAAATACATAATATACATATATATATAGTTTATTTTTTAATATCTAATGAGAACTCTCTCTATTCCATAACCCAATACATTAAAAACTTACCAATGTACTGGATGGAAATAAATGGACGCCGAATTTATAAAATAAAATGTAAAAGAAATAAGAGAGATCCAAAGAAAATCAGGTGGTTCAATTTTAAAGACAGGACTAAAATAATACAATTTATTTAAATGTCTGAATGCTAGATTGGCTATCTGATTAAGCAGATGATTATTTAAAGCACATTAAAATAAAAGTTAAATCTAATGTGAGCAAGATTAACCAGAGCAGCAGGTTTGCACACAGTACAAAAATGAAGTCCAATTACAGGTGAAATAAGAGTGAAATTGATGAGCGTAACCTTTGGGCCCCTCGTTTATGATAGGCCCTCTCCAAGACAAGGGGAGGGACCCTGGCAATGTGCTCACATGGTTGTGCGTTTTGGTAAAATTTGAAAAAAATAAAACAATCAGTTAATTCCACTGATTCTCTATATTCTGCCTTATCCTTTATCCTGCCTGGGTTGGGTGGCATGACAGTGGTGCTGCAGACATGTTCGGGATCAAGCTAAAAAGAAGGCAGTCATACATTCAAGTTTAGTTGGATATATTTGCATATATTGGAGGAGGAAATGGCAACTCACTTCAGTATTCTTGCCTAGAGAAGTCCAAGGACAGAGGTGCCTGGCACGCTACATTCCATGGGGTTGCAGAGTTGGAGACGACTGACCAACAAACACTTTCACTTTCATATATTTAAGTTTAGTTGGATATATTTACATATATATTTGTGGATTGTTTTTTTCTCGTACTTCCAAGTATACTTAAAATTTGTTAGCAATCCCAATATAGGAATAACTTTCAGGAATGTTCCTGCAACTCACTGTGCAGACTCACCAGGCATCACAGATAGAGACGCAGATCTAGAGACTGCAATGCAACACAAACTTCCTGAGGTGTGTGGCCCTGGAAGTGTGTGGGTAGTGGACAAGAAACAGGGTTTGAAAAGGGGTATAAACTGCCAGAAACTGGACCATGGAAAATCATCCTAAAATTCACATGTGTGATAAATGGAGAATTTGATTCTCATCATTTACCTTACAAATGGAAGTTCTCCCTTTTCAAAACTGAGCTCAATAATGCAGCATGAGCAAATAGAAATACATCATTTAAGATTTTTTGTAGTAATAAGAAATTTAGGTCAACATTCCTTGAGAAAAGAGTGAATAAAATTTCCCTTCTCACTCTAGAAAATGTAACAAAATTACTGTCAAAAGAAGCAAGAGTATGAGGCCAAAATACAGAGAACACATATTATAGAGCAGTCAGGCAGTTAATAAAACTACTGTTTTGAGATTTTGAATTCTGGTATAGTACACATTAACACCTAAAATGTGTATGAAATTATTTTTGCTCACTAAAAATGTATTCCTCCTCTTGTATTTGTAATTGTACACTATCTTTTTTTACATCTGTAACTATTACTTTTATTTAATTTACATTTACTATTGGCCCAGAAGAAGTCTTCATACAAACCCAAGGATTTCCTTAAATGAAACACTCTACACTCCCTGGTACTTCCCCTGCAGTTACACACACCATTCACCTTCAGAGACACAACAAACCCATGTATCACAGAAAACACAGGAGAATAGAGACTCATCTAAAAACTCACGTTGCTCCAGAGATGTGGCTGTCATCAACAAGTAAATACCTCCTGAAATTGTATGAAGTGAAGTGAAAGTGTCAGTCACTCAGTTGTGTCCCACTATTTGTGACCCCATGGACCATAGCCCGCCAGGCTCTTCTGTCCATGGAACTCTCCAGGCAAGAATACTGGAGCAGGTTGCCACTTCCTCCTCCAGGGGATCTTCCCAACCCAGGGATCGAATTCAGGTCTCCTGCACTGCAGGGAGATTCTTTACCATTTGAGCCATACTATCTTCTCAAACGTGAATCCCCAAATTGTATAAGCTTCAAGCCCCAAAACACATAAATCCACCCCAGTTCACATGTACAGGAGAGATTCATAGGGTATTTGCTAAAGAGAAAAAAATTAAAACATCTTTAAAAATACAGTATATGGAAAAGAAAAAGTATAAATAATAAAAGTAGCTAGGCACTTTTCTACTTAAGAAGTCTTTCTTTTAATTTAATTTTAATTTTGCTTCTATCCATATTTTTGCCTCTGTTTCTTAGATGCGGGTGGTTTGATAACAGCAAGGAGACAAGAGTGGAAAAGGGACTCATTCTGGGGACACAACAAGATATTTTCTTTCACCATTTCATCTGTCTCTTCAAAGAGTTCTGATAATGGATAATTTTATCCCTTTCATATATTACAGGATAATAAAAACTATAATGTTAAAGAGGAAGGAAATAAAATGTAAAAGTTAATAGCTAATTCATTCTTCATGGTAGTTCAGTCCTTGGCCTTTTCTGAACAGAGACTGCCAATAGTAACAAACTATATGATGATTTCTTGATATGGACAGTTCACCTGGAACCAAGAACAAATGACCAAACTTCAAGACCTGCCTCTTAAACTGCAAATCCAAAGATCGTAGGTCAAATCTTTATTCACTACATAATCTGCCCGAAAGAATATATCTGCCAACTGTCCAGGGAAAAATGAATACCAAACAATGGCATTTTAGTCACCAGTAAGACAACTGCTACTTTATAGAATATTGTGAGGATAAATAGAATAAAAGTAATTTGTGCTATTCACAGGAAGCCACCATAGAAATCTACACGATGTTCTGGCTTGCTTTTACCCTTTCATATGCAGGACCTAGTGTTTCTCTATCTTTGTACATGAACTCACTTAGAATCAGTTTCTTATAATACTAAGCCATTTCAGAGACAGGGTGAAAAGGGTGCAATGAATTGTGGGTAACTCAAGGAGCAGTACATCATCAGAACGCTGGTGTTTTCAGGAAGGATAACTGGATGGTCATAAACCTAGAGAGAGGGAGAGAGACAGAGATAGAGATCAACCTAGAAACTGGGATCGAACAAAATTAATGTTTTGAAGTGAAAGAATTGGTTTTATAAGGATCAAGAGGTCTAAAATGAGCCCAAGAGAATTTCTTATAGGGGTGTGTTTTAATATCACCCTTGAGTTTCCCAACCATTGCTGTGGTACACCTTTGTCTAAGGACAATGCCTGATGAGATGCCTTCCCAAAGGCACTTTCCAAACACACCACGTGTGCGAAGACACATCACACACACACGTACACACAAAGGTAGGTGCACACTGAAACACTGCAATTCATCTGTTATTTCATTACCTCAAATTAAAAGTCAGCAATCACGTGAAAAAAAATGGGGGGGGGTTGCTCAGTCATATCTGACTCTTTGTGACCTCATGGACTATACAGTCCATGGAATTCTCCAGCCAGAGTACTGGAGTGGGTAACCATTTGCTTCTTCAGAGGATCTTCCCAACCCAGGGAGTGAACCCAGGTCTCCCGCCCTACAGGCGGATTCTTTACCATCTGAGCCACCAGGAAAACAGTCACATATTAAATATTTAATATATGCAAGGCATAGATCTTCCCACTTATGATACTAGAAACATAGAGTTGAAAGTAATAAATGATTTGGAGGCTTTACTATATTTCTTAATTTATGCATTCTTTCATCTTATAAGATTTGGCTTATAAAGATGTTCTACATATCAACAGACTACCACTTAATTTCTGGCATATCAAATTTAATTTTTAAAATGAAGATATTTTCCTTCTGTATACAAATAAGATTTCATGCACTTTTAAAGGCAAAGTAGCTGAAACCATTTGTTTCTCTAAAAAATATAGTAATTAAAAGTAAAGCTTTGTTAATATTAATTAGAGTATGGAGTCTTTCTAAAGAATCATAAATAACTGAAAGTCATTATCTCAGTATTGATAAGATAATTTTAACTGCCCATTAAAGGAAAAACATTAAAAATCTATTATACACAGATGACATGAAAGATATTTCCAAAAACATGTATTTAATTAAGTATATAGTTTTAATTAAGCATATATTTTTTCATTTTAGTTCTAATTTGAATATGTATAAACTATTAAATTCCATAACTAAAATAAAATGCAGAAAAAGTGGGTGTCAGTGACTCAGTCATGTCTAACTCTTTGTGATGCCATGGAGTGTAGCCCATCAGGCTCCTTTGTCCATTGAATTCTCCAGGCAAGAATACTGGCGTAGGTAGCCATTCTCTTCTCCAGGGCATCTTCCCAACCCAGGGATTGAACCCAGGTCTCCTGCATTGCAGGCAGATTCTTTTACCATCTGAGCCACCAGGGAAGTCCAAAATAAAATATGCCTAGTTTTAATATACTGAGTTGTAAATATATTTTGTATTTATTTATCCTTTTATTGGCATATTAAATTTTTTAAAAGGGTAATATTTTCAGGAAACTATTTCAGGAAAATAATATAATCAGAAAACTATTAATGTCTATAATTTTATATAATAATCTATATTTCTAAATATTAATTTTTCTGAATAGACCTTGAGTTTTACATTTGTATCTGTAACTTTGCTGACCTCCAAGAAGATCCTTAAAAATCTGGCAACACTTCAGAGGCAGTATCTTCTAATGACTCCAACAATAGTCCTTTGCATATATCTACCAGTAGGTGGAGCAGACAACATAATTTATTACCCAAGAACAAGGACAAGGGAATGAAAATCTGTTTATTTGGAATAAAACAAATTTGCAAATGAGATTTTCTTCAAAGGAAATATGTCCTATATGTGTTAGATTTAGTTTGACTGGTTACTGAATCAAAATAAATAACTTTATTAAATAATCAATCTTTGCAGAAAGATAAATTAAATTTACAAATGTGAGCAGTGTTTGCATTTTACTTACTCAAATCAACTAAAATTAGCTTTCTTTTCATAAAACTTTTACAGAGACAGAGATTTTTTGATGTGTTCATTTAATAAGGGCACTAAATCCAATCCTGTGTTACAGGTGATGAGGTGCATAACAAACAGTATTTTCTGGGAAATATAATTGACTAATCCTATTATGTCTGTAGCAACAAATTAACCTTATTACTACTAGTAAATGGTGATTGATTATTTATGCAAATAAGTTACCATGTTCAGTTTTCTCATTGAAATAAACATATACAAAAGGTGCTTTAGTATGACTTGAACTTTTTAATTAATAAAACCCTGAGGGGTCTATTAATTCACTCATTGTAATATTAGTTATTTACCTGAGTAATTCCTATTAGTGTTAATACATTTGCTTGCATAAAGATGAGATAATTATTACCATTAAAAATTACTAATAGATATTGGAACTATTTTAAGATGTATATTATTTGTACTAGAAACATGCTTAAAACTGACTTTAAAACTATGCTGGCAGTATGAGTACATCAGTATATCAGCATAATTATCTTAAAATTAATACATTAAGTAACACATGACTTCACTTTTTATCTATATATGAATTCACAAATACAATTTTAGTTTACAGAATTCTTCACATTTTCTGAAGCATGGTCTGAATGTTTTATTTCAACTAATCTAAATTAAGCTATAGAATTATGAAATTAATATGAAAATTAGTATTCTAGAAACTACATTAACGTCAATCCTAAATTATTGAAACCACTAATAAAATATCATCTTTCTCCTGGCTAAAATTACTATCAGAAGACCTCAACAAAACTTCTCTTATCCTCCTATGCTTCTTATAAAAGTTATTTAGGTTTGAATATTTTTTCAGTAACTTTTCAAATATCTGAACAAATTGAGAGCTAAAATTCACACAAGCCTTTCAAAATAATTTGTATTTTGCTTTTATTTTGTACTTAAATGTGTATTTAAGATAATTTGAAAACAAAACTCTGAAAACAGGCAATGCAATTAATCTATACGCATTTGACTTAGGAATATTTTTATTTCTGCAGCTTCACTTCTTCCCAATAGCCAAGTAATCTTGAAAAACATCATTAACAATACTTGAAAGTGAAATATTATGCCTTTCATTCTCTGAGTCTTGCTTAGGTTTGAAAAAATATGTAAAGATTTTTATTAAAATAAAATAGTAAATGGAATCAACAAAATCCTAAACATAAGATATTAATTTCAGTGAGACTACCTGCATAAGCTGTATCAGAAAGTTGGCAATTTCCTTCCACCCCTTCCAAAGAGACTGAAATTGGAGGGAATTCTTGTAGTTAAGGAGTATATACTATACATTTATATGACCTGATCCTAGTCCTAGCATAGTATCAGAATGATTGTAGGTACAGAAAAATACATTATTTGGAGTAACTGATGAATTCTAAAGTTAAGATTTATATTCACTTTATTTAGTAAATATCAGTGTTGCATATTTTTGTGAAGGTGAAGCTGATTTATAACTGTACCTGTAATATCAGTTTTAAAATTCAACTTTTTAATTTCATGATGAAAAGTACCTATTTAAAGCTAAGGAAAGCATTTTGGTGGATATAAGGAATAAAACATTTAAAATTTCCAGTACCATCCTGTTGAAAGTGAAAGTCACTCAGTCGTGTCCAACTCTTTGCAAACCCATGGATAGTCCATGGAATTCTCCAGGCCAGAATACTGGAGTGGGTAGCCTTCTCCAGTTGGTACAACTAATCCCCTGACCAAAGTAAACAGATGAGACCAGGATGATGTCACTATTCTACTAGGGAAGAAAGAAAAGGAAAGAAGGGAGAGAGAAAAGAGAAGGAAAGAAAGGGAGCCGGAAGTTTGCCTTGGGATCAAAAGTGTGTCTAGTAAAAGTGCGTCTATAGTTTCAAAGGCCTGTCCTTTTATTTTCAGTTACTTGTGATCAAATAGTAAAGATCAGTATGACAAAATATATCAACTTGCAAGATTCAAATGAAAATTCCTGACATGTTTACAATATTCCTCTCTTAGGGAGGTGATTTAAAAACATCGTTTCCCTGTATTGCCCTCAGGTCGGTGAAGCCAGGTATGAAATGCAGAGGTAGGCGGCATCATTATGAAAATTTCTAACTAATTTTCTTTAATAATTAAAGGAAAGCAAAGAAAGGAAATGAGAAAATGAGAGTTCCCAACAGCTAAAACAAACAGAAGAAAGTCAAAGTGTAGAGTCTTAGTTTATCCTTGACAGCTTAAATTCTAATAATACGATTGTTATCATTTACTGAATGCTCTCTAAGGGCCTGGAAACATTTTAAACATATTAAATTTAATCCTCACAATGTTCTTTCAAGGTGCAGAGTGAAACAGAGGCTCAGACAATTCTAGGTAATCTCCCAGTGATTCTTCTTTGAGGCTATGGTACAGTAGAAAGAGTGTGGGCATTTATATCAGACAAAGCTGAGCTGGAAGCCAAGCTCTCACTTAGGGTAAGAATCATTTCATTGGATGCCAGGAAGTTCTGGGGACAAGTGATCACTAAACTGAAGTTTATATACACAGATATTACTAGCAGTCAGGATGGGATAAACAAGGAGAAAAATGGGATACAGCATTTTTGGTTTGTATTGTTAACACAAACACAATAGTAATTTGTTTGAAAATTCATAAAGGTCCATGAGTCAAGTTACTTGGTCGCGTTTGTGAAATGATTTGTTAAACCAGGCACCTAATTGAAACCTGAAAAGAAATCAAAATACTTTAAAAAATAACATGTATAAAATACCTACCATATTCTCTGACACATGGTAAGCACTCCATGGATATATACTATTGTATTATTTTTATTAGTAAAACAGCTAAGCCTTTATGGTGTTTCCAATTTATTACATTTATACCCAATGACTATACAGCTCTGGATAAAACAGAATTAACAGATGCTTCAATTAAATCCCACTTCATCATTTTTAAAATTGCTTTCTCTATCATACTACCAATCATAAGTATAAACCACACAGAACTCAGATTAAGAAAGTTTATAAGTATAAAGGGAGTTCAAAATTTTCAAAAGAAAAAAACTGTCAGCAAGAATGAGTACTAGGTTTAAAGAATTACAGGATATATTTATAGCTGCCCTTAACCTCAGATATGCATATGACACCACCCTTATGGCAGAAAGTGAAGAAGAACTAAAGAGCCTCTTGATGAAAGTGAAAGAGGAGAGTGAAAAAGTTGGCTTAAAGCTCAACATTCAGAAAACTAAGATCATGGCATCCGGCCCAGCACTTCATGGCAGATAGAAGGGGAAACAGTGGAAACAGTGGCTGACTTTATTTTCTGGGCTCCAAAATTACTGCAGATGGTGATTGCAGCCATGAAATTAAAAGACGCTTACTCCTTGGAAGGAAAGTTATGACCAACCTAGACAGCATATTAAAAAGCAGAGACATTACTTTGTCAACAAAGGTCCGTCTAGTCAAGGCTATGGTTTTTCTAGCCGTCATGTATGGATGTGAGAGTTGGACTGTGAAGAAAGCTGAGCGCCGAAAAATTGATGCTTTTGAACTGTGGTGTTGGAGAAGACTCTTGAGAGTCCCTTGAACTGCAAGGAGATCCAACCAGTCCAACCCAAATGAGATCAGTCCTGGGTTTTCATTGGAAGGACTGATGTTGAAGCTGAAACGCCAATACTTTGACCACCTGATGAGAAGAGCTGACTCATTGGAAAAGACCCTGATGCTGGGAAAGATTGAGGGCAGGAGGAGAAGGGGACGACAGAGGATGAGATGGTTGGAAGGCATCATTGACTCGATGGACATCGGTTTGGGTGGACTCTGGGAGTTGGTGATGGACAGGGAGGCCTGGCATGCTGCGCTTCATGGGGTTGCAAAGAGTCGGACACGACTGAGTGACTGAACTGAAATGAAGTGGACTGAAGTCTCAACAAAATTGAAATTACCATTAGTAGGTTTGGGTAGACTCCGGGAGTTGGTGATGGACAGGGAGGCCTGGCGTGCTGCGGTTCACGGGGTTGCAAAGAGTTGGACAAGACTAAGTGACTGAACTGAACTGAACAAATTAACATTTGAAAAAAAAAAGTTTTGCTAAAAAGATTTGGAATTGTGTCTTTAAAATGTAGCCCACTAATCACACAACTAAAATGTTTGCATTGCTATGGATTTTATAATAAAAATTGAAAATACTTTTATTTTTTAGTTTTCAAATTATCTTTAAATTAGTACCTGGGTATTTAAGAGTAGAAAGACCTCAGTTTGAACACCAGAGCTATTTATTACTACTAATTTTGTGTCTATGGCCAGTCACATAATTACCTGGATTTCAGTTCCTTGCCTGTTAAATGAAGACAATTCAGCTATCCAAATTAAAGTAAATATTAAGATAGTAATCATTACTGAAAGTATTGTTGTTTAGACTACCAAATAGAAGCCAGAGGTACAAGAGACCTGTGTTCCAAATGTACAGAGCAGCCCAGTATTTACTATGGTTTTGACCTTAGATACCTCTAAGGAAGACATTCAGTCTTAGATTCACTCTCTCCCACTGGGATTGGACTGGCTTTCCCTGTCTGAAGAGATTTGCATATGCAACTCAGCGAGAACCCTAAAATTGGGCTTGAAGTCTAGGAGAAAGACTAAAACCCAAGAAATTGCTAGTTTACAGCCTCAAGCTCCCATTGGGCTTCCCCTATGCTCAGCAGTAAGGAATCCGCCTGCAGCGCAGGAGATGCCGGAGACTCGGATTCGACCCCTATCAGGAAGATGCCCAGGAGAAGGAAACGGCAGCCCACTCCAGTATTCTTGCCTGAAAAATCCCATGGACAGAGGAACCTGGTAGGTTTTAGTCCGTGGGGTTGCAAAAGAGTCAGACGTGACTGAATGAGCACCGCTTCAGGCTCAAGTAACAAAACACTTTTCAATCCCTAAATTCATGCTTTTTAAAACAACAACAACAATCTTATTCTTTGTGAGCAAAATATTCTACATGCAGTGTATATTTTCTTAGTAACCATGAGGAGATCTGAGTTACTGAAACCTACCCACATATCAGAAAAGAAACATCTTAATATTCCAGATTCCACATGCACATCTCTATATGAAGATGCAACTGCTCACGCAGTTTGGTTAAAAGCTACACTTGAAAACTTGCATAAGAATTTAGAAAGGATGGTTTTAATCTCAACATTCGCTCAGTTCACAGAGATAACATGAAAGCGACCTCAGCTTAATAACGTCTTGGTTCCTGATCAATTCACAACACAACCATAAGCCACTCAGTCTGGGTTTGGAAATGGAAGGTGTGCCCTTGACGGTGGATGTGGACCTTTCTAGTAGCCTGGCCCAGCTGCCTCCACGAAGGCGCTGTCACAGGGCAGCCGGGGTGCCTGTGTGCACCTACAGAGCAGCACAGAATTGAACTCAAAGTAGTGTCTTTGCGGTATCTTTTCAACAAGTCATGTCCCATTCAGCCTGCTAGTTTATCTCTGTCAGGCTGGGGGCCCCAGCAGCTTCCGTGAGCTGTCAGGGACAGGTAGACCAACCTGCTTTGTGCTGAGGAGGTGATGCATCTTTCGAGCCTGGTAATCTCTTTCTTTCTCCTCCCTTTCGAGGTCTGCCTTCTTCTCTTCCCTTTCTTTCATCTCTGCAAACTCCTCCAGGGCCTCCCTGCAGTGAAAGTTTGAGGTCATTTGTGATACGAAAGATACACTAACCTTTTAATTCTTTCACTGATGAGAATCAAGTCAGTTTTTGAGGGGCAACCTACCTCCACATTCATCAAAATCAGTGGAGTAATCAATCTTACCTGCACATTCTAGGTGAATCTTTGCAATCCTTAAAAAAGCATTTAAGTGATCTTTCAGTGGTGAAATTTTGAAAATCAAATATCTACATATTATAATCAGTTCAGTAGCTAAAGGACTATATTAAATGCAAAGTAAGTTAATTACTATGCTATCATTTTCCTTGGCTGAAGATTAACCATTTTAGACTTAAATATCCTAAGAAAACATCTAAACTACTGATTTCCTTTAAATTTGGTATTTACAAAGCTCTAGTTGTTTATTTTACATACTTATGGGCTAATTTTAAAAATATGATAGATTTTTTAAACATATACTTAATTTAGTCTAAATTTACTTCAGTTAAACAGTTCAAATAATATCAACAATATTACATGTACTATCTTGTCTTTGAAAGGCTGACATTTTATTCAGTTATATAAATAATTAGAATAAAAGTCAAACTGTGTACACGGAAGTTCACAGCATTTCAAGTGTAACAAATTCCATTAAAATAATGAAACTTTTCATCATTTATATACATATATCTAAGAAATTTAAACACAAAATTAGCTGTTAAAATATACTACGTGAAAAATACCTACTAAATAGAATAATAATATCAAACTATAGGACAATAATCCTTTATTTTCAAAGAACAAGTTTAACCACTCATATTAAAGTAATGTTTTGAAATTGTACTTTTTTAAAAAATATGTAACATACTATCTAGTTCTATAAGTAAAATTTTAAGTAAATCTTCTAGGCACATGCCTCAAAGATAGCAGGGAAACTAGAGAGGAGAATTCCAAAAATTAAAAAAAAAAAAAAGAGTCCTGTTCCTACTGCAATGACTAGAAATATTTTTGTTGCAATTTTCTGTTAAAGGCTACTAATACAATACTTCATACAAGGTTACTTATGAAACACACTGACGTTTAAAAATCACCATGCCCTGCTATTGCAGCAGAGCTATTTTTTCCAACATAAGATTAAATTGCAAAATAAATGAATTACTTGGAGTGGCATGGCCCTCATTTTGCCACCCTTCTCTTGAAAATTGCTTATTAATATGAAAAAAGGAGTCAGAAAATAGCCTGTTTTACTTTATGCATAGTATTTTGGGGGCTTCTGTACCCACAGCGCGGGGCTGGCTGCACATTTAGATTGTGCTGGCAAGCTGGTACAATGACCTTTCTGACCTGCATCTCAAGGCTATTATTAATCGCTAAGTAACCTGGTAAAGCCAAACAAATTTGTTTCCATTGAAAGGATCTCTATCTGTGTCTGAGAATTTGTTCTGTACCAAACAAACCTCATTAACTGTGTCCATTTTTGACAGAGAACCAGGAGTTAGAGGGATTGGTGACCTTTCTTTGTCCTTAGGTACAGATTTCAAGGCAGTTACATATGAATAAATGAGAATTTTTACCAGGAAAAATAACAATCAGGTGTTACATTAAAAAATGAGCACATCATTAATTTTCATCTTTACTTTTGATATTATATAAAAAATAAATATCTCTTCAATAATTCCTCTTATAAGTCTTTAAGAGAATTTAAAATAGCCAATGAACTGCCACTATTAGGATAATTACTCAAATATGCATGATCCAATTTTATGTTACCCCAAAGATAAGCACAGCAATATTCTGAATGATCACACAAATTTAAAAACACATCTATAAAGAAGTTTGTGTTCTATAAGTAATGTAATGAATATGAAGAGATCTAACGTAAGAACAAAAAAGGCCCAATAAAATTGAACACATACACAAACAGGTAAGGTACAAAGAAGTAAATAGGACTTGGATACAAAATCAGCAGTGGAAATTATTTAAAGAAGTAAAAACAGTTCATCTTCAGGACATGGAAACATAAAATTAAAACCATTTGTATGTACTCAAGAAGCTTGACAAGGAGAGTTAAAACTGAGAGGAATGTAAGAGAATGTTAGTTTCCAGCATATAAACACGGAGTAAATCCAGAAGGAACTAGAAAACCCCACAAAATAACCCAAGAAATTTGAAAAACCCTAGAAAAAGTAATTGAGGGTAATCTCAAACCACAAAATTAATTAATTTAATAAATTCATACAATTACTGAAAAAATCAATCTTAAGCTGATTTATTGCTCTGCTTGAACATGTACAGTCGTACTGAACATCACCATTATATTCATGTTAAATATTCTTTGTTAAATAACTAAGTAGGAAGAGCTGAATAAATTATTTATCCTTGATATACAGGTTTTTTGTTATAGCAATAGAGATGAAGATATGGCTCAGTGTAAAGGATGCAATAGAAAATTATGATCCCATTAAAGATTAAAAGCTGGAAACCACTGTAACTAGGGTTCCCTACAAAAATATAAAATGTACGTATTTTTTCAATCCAGCAGTTTTTAAAATGTTTTTTAAACAATTACAAACTTTCCCAAATAGCTTCAGACTATTATGAATATGTTTTTACATTTCAGGTAGATAGTCTAATTTCTATCTGAAAAAAATATCCTGTGATAGATACAGGATAGGTATAACTAATTGCCCTGTTGTACAAATATGGAAACACATAAAGAGATGAAATGAGCCAATCTGAATAACAAATCAGTTAATGGCAGAAATGGAATTAGAATGCCTAGATCTGCAGAGCCTCTAACCTTATATTTGACTGTAGTCGTCCTAATACAAGAAATACTATACAGGAGATATTTTTATTGAATGAACCACACATATTTTCCTTTATCTTATGATCTTGTTTTCTACTGTATAGTTAATGAAACTTGGATAAGTCCCAAGACTTTCTGCACCAGTGTTTATATGTACAAAACATTTTGAGACATTTGTAAAAATAAAGCCAAAAATTACTGAAACTATCTAAAGCTTTACATATTTGAATACATTTTGCTAATGATATCTATAATGATAATAAAATATTTACATAGTCTAACATGATAATAATAATAAAAATAGTAATAGCCACTTGGAGGCAATATAAGCAGAGCAGTTAACCATAGAGACTCTGAAATGACACCTGGTTATAAAATTTCTGCCGGGCTACTTACTAGCTGTTTAATCTTTGAGCCTTAATATCCTCATCTGTAAAATGCAAATTTATTATCAGTCTCAGGATCTTCTCCATCAAGCTATTGTGTTGATGAAATTGATTAATCTCTGTTAAAGTGCTCAGAGTAACGGCTTGCTCAAAGTTAACGGCTAGGTGTTACGTTAAAGAATGTTTCCTGTAATCGGGGTACTAGGCTACTTGCTTTATCTACTCCACGGAATAGGAATCTTTTATGCTTTTTAAAATCTCTTCAATGAGCTCCTCCTTTCTCTCTCCACACTAGTGTGCACCTTGAGGATAAAATTCCGTGAGGCAGAGCATGGAGTCTAGCTCCCTACAAGGCAGGAAGCATGGGACAAACCTTGAACAGTGGGAAGCCAGGGGCAGGGAAGATTCATGCAGAGAAATTTCCCCTTTTTTTCTGCCTTACATGTACTGCTTTAAGAGGTCTCCTTGCAAATTGGGAGAAAACCTGTGTGGCTAAAAACAGCAGGCACACCTGCTGTGCTGGGTTGAGTCACTCTGGGATGTGATGTGAAGCAGTGGTCTGGGACTGCAGGAGTCATCCCGTGGTCTTCCCTTCGGTCCTTAAGGACCAAAGCACCCAAGACAGCTGCCCTGAGTGTTAGTGGCTGACAGCTTGAGCTAAATACATTCCACCGGAGAAAAGCAGCTGCCCCATCCCAGGTTTTGCCACCCTCTATCCCAGCTTGCACCCAATAGCTGGTGATGGAAGGAATACAGAGGCCTCTGTGTCAACATGGCACTACCCTCAAAACCCATCTGAATCCCAGAGCTTCCTGGGACTGATGGAGACTTCTGATGCAGCTTAGCTTCTCCCTCTGCTTTCCTCTTCCCCTCCCTTCAAAATGTTGTTCCCCAAATGCCCCCCA
The DNA here is from genome assembly GCF_910594005.1 of Cervus elaphus. Lineage (NCBI taxonomy): Eukaryota > Metazoa > Chordata > Mammalia > Artiodactyla > Cervidae > Cervus > Cervus elaphus. The sequence goes on along the minus strand of NC_057828.1, from coordinate 23,537,318 downwards.
ACAACACTCATGAGCCAAATCACTGTCTCACAGTCTGTTTCTGAGACACTTCACTCTTTCTAAGACACTTCACTCTCCCTTATCCTCACCCTCACTGCCCTGGACTAGAACCACCCAAATAAAGGATCGGTTGTTTAATCCTTGACTTACATTTTGTTTCCAAGAGCTTCCTCGCTAAGACACCTGTGTACTCATTCAGTTGTGATTGACTCTTTTTTTACCCATGGACAGTAGGATCCTTTGTCCATGGAATTTTCCAGGAAAGCATACTGGAGTGGGTTGCCATTTCCTCCTCCAGGGGATCTTCCTGACCCAAGGATCAAACCTGCGTCTCTTGCGTCTTCTGTATTGACAGGTGGATTCTTTACCACTGAGCCACCTGGGAAGCCCTTTAAGACATCTACATACCTCATTTAATCCTTCCACAGTCTTGTGAGGCAGATATCACTCCTCCCATTTTATAGATTAGGAAAGGAGATTCACAGAGATGAGATCTCTGCTCAAACGCTCAAACTAGAAAGTGGCAGAGTCAGAATTTGAATCTAGGTCTGAGCAAAATCCACATCTTTAAGCACAATACTATACTCATATCATACATTTTGCCCAATCCAATATTTTATTTAGATATTGATAAACTTTTTTTTCTGAGTTGGTAACTTTGATGGTAGCAAAAAATCCATACTAGTTTTCCAAAGTCCACAAAAGGGAAAAGTTGATCTGTTTTGAAAAAGTTTAAATTAATTGAAACTCTTCTTCATCATCAGATGATAGCATTAATAATTGGGGAGTTAGCCCTGAATATTCACTGGAAGGACTGATGCTGAAGCTGAAGCTTCAATACTTAGGTCACTTGATGGGAAGAGCTGACTCATTAGAAAAGACCCTGATGCTGGGAAAGATTGAGGGCAGGAGAAGGGGACGACAGAGGGTGAGATGGTTGGGTGGCATCACCAACTCGATGGACATGAGTTTGAGCAAGCTCCAGAAGATAGTGAAGAACAGGGAAGCCTGGCAAGCTGCAGTCATGGAGTTGCAAAAGGTTGGACACAACTTCGCAACTGAACAGCAACAAAGTGACCATGGAATACACAAACTTTTGCATTTGCAGCCACATATGTCCTCTCTTCTTAACACACATTTTCCACTTGCTACTCTTTGTGTGTGTAAAGAATGCTAACGTACATCATTGTTTAGCCGCTAATTTGTATCCGACCTTTTGGCGACCCTTTGGACTGTTGCCCACTGGCAAGGATACTGGAGTGGTTGCCATTTCCTTCTTCAGGGGATCTTCCCGACCCAGGGATCAAATTCACCTCTCATGCACTGGCAGGTGAATTCTTTACCACTGAGCCACAAGGGAAGCCCAGTGCACATCACACTGGTGTATAAAAAAAGACGGGAACTGAAAAGATGCTTAAGAGCGAGTCAGCACAACACAACTAACAGACCAAATAAACCACAAGGCCTTTGGGGAACAGCCCTGCTCATCTCTCTATCTCACTTCACACCACATTCTCCTGTCACTACTATGCCTTAGTAGTAGTGGCCTTATTTATTTCCCAGCAAACAATTTACTCAATGACCCTATTTCATTTCCAAGCAAACAATTTACCCCAGGACTTTTCACTTATATTCTGTTTTCTGCTTTGAACTCGCTTTACAGCAAGCTGAATTTTCTCTCATTGTTTTCTCACTCATAGTACCATAATTTAGTTTTTTCCTCTATAGAATTCAATATTCTTAATTATGTCTTCATGGATAAATTTGTTTATTATCTTTGATCTGAAGAGAAGCCAGAGTATTTGCTTATTTAACGTATCTCACCCACTAGACTGCAAATTTTGTCAAGACGATGTCTGTTGTGTCCATGTCTATTTGAATGAATAAATAAATAGATTTTACAAAGATAGTCTTGGACAGTAGAGCCATTACGCTGGATATAATTAATGTTGTAAAGAATTTACTCTATTGTCTACATGTAAGTGTGGAAGTTGCCATCGTACAAATGATGACTGAAACCTGACAAGTGATTACAAAACAAGTACATGAGCCTGCTCAGTTCTGAACTCAAATGAAAGCTTCCTGTCAAGTAATCACACATGTTTTCTTGCATTGCACATTCTCTTTCTCTTGTCACAATGACTTTTCCTTTTAAAAAGTGTGTCTTGGTTTTTTTCTAAGGTCTGAACCAAAGAAGAAGAACATACTGTCATAAACTATTGAAGAAAATAAAGCAGTCTGCTCAAAATTGTTTTCAGAAACAAATAATATTTATATAAGATGAAAAATATCCAAACTCATAATTAGGACTTGGGAATTAGCCCCTTCTATATATTACTGATTAAATTATTCAATATTTGTTTAGCAGACTCATGTAATACTTTTTTTACCCTAATAAAAATGATTAAGATGGCCATCTATGCCATTCAGAAGAGAGCAATATATTTTGCTATTCTACTTCATTGTCGTATTCATTTCAAAATATGTACTAAAAATTTTGTGTTTAAAATTTTTCTCCTCTCTTCTAGTCCAGAACAACAACAACTCCTCCCCACCCCCCAAAAAAAGACCCCAAAAATCTACCCTTTCCTCTAAAAGGGCTTCAAGGTTCCCTTAATAATCACTACTCTCTAGCTGCTCCTGCTCTCATAATCCCTTGCCTTTCTTTTCAAGGTCTACTACGTTCTACAGCATATTATACCTATAAACATGCATCACTTCTGCATTCCCCCTACCACACGCTAAGGCCTGAAGGTTAGGGTTAAGATGTACTCATTGATGTGCCCCTCCCAAAATAGTTGGCCTAATATCTAGTGTAAATTAGGTGAATCTCCTTTTTATTTATTTCTCAGCTGACTACTAGTACATTTCATCACTTCTGATGGTTTAACTAGAAGAGGGATGAAACCACAATCACAAAGCCTCTCTGAGCGAAGGGAGGGGAGAACCTGGACTCTGGCTCTTTGCCAAAGACGTGGATGGTTCTCAGGATGTGATCCCCTGAAGAGCAGCATTGACTTCACCTGGGGACTGCTAGCAATGCACACTCTCAGGCTCCAGCCCAGACTGATTCAATCAGAAATTCTGGAGGGTAGGACTGTGAGTCAATCTCTTGCCTGTTAAAGTCTGAGGAGCAACAGAGTACAGTGATGACAATGTAAGCTCTGTTAGAAAGTAAGATGATTCAATCCTACTCATGAAGACATCATGAAGAGATGAAATTATATTCAGTTAATGATCTTAATATGAGTACTGCCTTATTAGCTAAAGCACTATGAAGTACTACAAGGGAGACAGGATACATATATCACAGTACTTTCATAGAAATCATAATTTTGACAGAGGAATTTTAAAATTATATGGAGATTTTTTTAAAAGCACAGATGTCCCCAATTCCATAATTTCTCAGATAAAACAAAAAACTATCACCTGTACCATCTTTAAGAAAAACAATGATAAGATAGTGAATTTAAACAAGTCTCTAGTGTCCTTACTCTGTTTGATGGCAGATGAAGTCAGGATATCTTCTGTTGTATAAAGCCTTCAAAATAAAAACAGCTGAATAGCAGAGTTTCTGCTGTGGTATGTTATGTCATAGAAATATTTTAGTTAAATTTATTGAATGTACTCATGTTGTATCTCTAGGAAATAGCAACCCACTCCAGTGTTCTTGCCTGGAGAATCCCAGGGATGGGGGGAACCTGGTGGGCTGCCGTCTATGGGGTCGCACAGAGTCGGACACGACTGAAGCGACTTAGCAGCAATATGTTGCATCTATAACGATTGTCCGCTCTTAATCTGCACATATTCATGTAACTGAATAAGTAGGCAATAAAAGAAAAGAGAGAAGGCTAAGTCTAAAATGTAAGTAAAATCACTAACCACAAATAAAGCAATTACAAGCTTGAAGTTGGTGTATGACATCCAAAAATATTTTGAGACTGATAAAACCTTAGAACAGATGATTTGAAAGTCATTAAGATACCCCAAGTATTTCCATGTGAAACAAAAGCTTCACTTTCAGGCAGTCAAATCATTTAAATCACTTACGATATCTACCTGGCTACCTGGGCCCTGGCATGCTGGACAAGTGTAAATTTCATTAGGGTATCATTTTCAAAGGGGGAAATATGCTTTAAAAGTAAGCACTCCACCGTACATAGTCCTTGATGCTCCAGCACTCAGGCTGCTACTGAACACTACCCCTTACTCTGAAATCTAGAGCTGAGATTTTCACATTTTGAAAAGATTTAGAAAAGTGCTCTCATAAAACACTTTTAAGTTACTCTTGAAAATCCTTTGTTTGCAATATAGATCAATTTCTCTTCAAAACGTTTAAGCTACTTTAGGAGTTAGTGTCATGAAGAAAATTAACACTCATTTGGTTATTCACTCAGGCAGTCATATGTACGTTTAAAATAGTAAAAGAAATGAAGATGTAGCAAGTCCAGACCCTGCCTTCAAGTAGCTTGCAAATAAAATAGCTGACAACGAACTAGCCTATAGGCAGAATAAGTCTATGAAGAAATATATAAGCGATTCTTGAGTTCAGGGAGCGCGCTCTGATTAGAGGGGTTGGAAAAGGCACTGTGGTTGGGAGCTGAACAATGTGCAGGCTTTCACTCAAGCGAGTGAGCTGCGGTGGAGGGGTGTGGTAATGAAATGAGGCTGGATTATGCACAGGAAACTCCAGCTTTCTTTGGTAGACTTGAGCCGTCAACAGCAAGCAGGGGGTGGGATAATCACTTTAGAGCAGAAGAAAGGCTTCCTGAGCAAGGGAGAATGGGCTCTCGAAGGGTAATGCTAGCAAATCTGTACTCTATAGAGTAGATATTTTGAGAATGAAAAAAAACTAAAAGAGAAGATAATGGTCAATGTTATAAAATTACAATACCACGCCTTCACTCTGATCATAAAAAGGGAGCATCCAATTGTTCCATTATTTCATTTGCCTACTTTGCATGATTTTAAAAAGCAGTCAGACTCCATTCAAAGATCATTCATGAAAATCAATTTTTTTTCTTCTTCTGGCTCTTTTGAATAGACTTAGTTGAAATGACATTTTGTATAGTATTCTTTCTAAAAACTATGAACATATATTATGGTAAAATTATTTTCTTTTTACTATTCTGAATAACTTCTATAAAAGGAAGTAAAATTTTATGTAATATATATGATGGCCAATAATTGAGAGTAACATTGAGCTAAGTACAACAATAGGCATAATAACAAGTATATTGACTTAGTGCATCATTTTCAGGAGCTCCAAGTGCTTCACAGGCATTAATTCTCCACAACATCTGAGGTTGGAAAAGGTGCAGGTATCATGAATACCTGCTCTTCTTTGTGAAATGAAATGACTTTACAGATGGTGTCTTTGAGACACAGCATGGGGGCTTTCCTGCAAAAAGGTAGATCAAGGCACAATGTATTCTCTGTCCCTTGAGAGTGTATCGTCACAGTGAATCAGTCAGCCATGGAGAATGAGGACCAAGCTAGTGAAGTTTTGCTTTGGGTAGAGGTCAGAGTTGAGTAGCTAAAGTTCCCACTTCATGTGAAAATACCTGCAAGATCTTATTTACTTTGTGATTACTCCAAAATCACACATTGTCTCTCAATGAAATGTGTTAACTTCATTTTAAAGCAAAAATAATTGCAGCCGCTTTTGCATACAATCCACTCAACACAGATGAGGGATGTCTCTAAACTAATCTTGATGCTATCATAAAGCAGTGACCGACTACAGGATGATGGCAACTATTTCCAAGCAGTATATCACATGTAACTTCAGTAAATTATCTAATGAGTTTGAGAAAACTTTTATTGACCAACGAATTTATAACTGATCTTAGATATCACTTTCACATGAATGCTAAACAAAATCTTATATTATGTACCATTAGGCAGGGTAAGAAAAGATAACAAATAGTAGTAGAAAGAATGGAGATACAGACAAAGAAACTGGGTAATTTTCTCTCAATTCTCTCCAGTGTCACTCCTGTGAAAGGAAATAGATTAAAAGAGAAACAAGAGGGGGAAAAGCTTAGAAGCATTACAAAGCAGGGATGAAAAAAGTATTTTTTTAAAGTGATTTTTTAAAATTTATTTATTTTAATTAGAGGCTAATTACTTTACAATATTGTATTGGTCTTGCCATACATTGACATGAATCCGCCATGGGTATACATGTTGATTCACTGCTTTTGTAGTATGATACCAACTGCCTATATTTCCACTTTATCACAAAACTTCTATTATATATATATATATATATATGTATCATTTATACCTCTCTCTTTATAACATACACTCTTTAGGAATTCCTATTCTACAATAATATTTTAACTAAGATACATGCTAACAATTTTTCCAGAGATTCAAGATTTTACGTATTATAACTATTTCAGAATACAATGCATTTATATTTGGGGTATGCTTAATTCTCAAACTAAGAATAGAGTCTAAAATATAATCCTAGTGTTCATACTTGACATATGTCTAGGACTTCTAAGTCATCTTTTCCTATGGGACCCTTAAAAGGAAGGTAATACAACAGATTACATTGATCAGATTTGTATTTCAGAATCATTCAGACAGCAGTAGGAATGAGGAATGAGAACAGAGGGCTTGAAAAATAAGTGAAAGAGCTTGGTCATCAATAGAATGGAGAAAATCACCTTGAGTAGGAATCTCATATTTCTGGCTTGGGCACTGAGATTAAATGGTCCAATTCACCATAAGAAAAAGAGATTTGCAGGGGGAATTATTACTTCACATATAAACATGCTTAATTTGAGATGTTTGTGGATTTCCAAGTGTGGATATAGTGTTGGCAGGCATTTGAGTAAATGTTTATGATAATCAGAACATTCTGGGCTGGAGAATATTCAGATTTATAAATCATCAGAATACAAGTGGTAACAGAAGTCACTGAAGTGGAGGAGATTGTCCAGAGGATAAAGAGTAAAAACACAAGTACATCAAAGAGAGAATACTGATATTCAAGATCAAGCAAATCTAGGTGAGTATAAAAGAAAGGGCTTCGCCGCTCACTCAGTGGTAAAGAATTCACCCGCAATGCAGGCGCTGCAGGTTCATTCTCTAGGGTGGGAAGATCCCCTGGAGAAGGAAATGGTGATCCACAACAAATAACACACAAAGGGATTCCCATAAGCACTTCAGTATTCTTACCCGAAAAAGCCCATGAACAGAGAAGCCTGGAGGGCTACAGTCCATGGGGTCACAAACAGTCAAACACAATTAGCAACTAAAACAACAATAACCACACAAAAGAAACTAGAGATGAAACAATCAGAAAGGTAGCAATGAAGACAAGAGTGAGTGGCATCAGAGAATGCAAGTCATAAGAGAGCTTAGAAAAGAAAGTGATCAACAGTGTCATGTGATTCAAAGACATCAGATAATGTGAAGGCCAAATAGCCCACTGGATGGTACTTTCAATAAGCTTTTAGCAATAGACCCATTTTCTCGATAGACTTTCACAATAACTTAAATATATCTTCAAGTATGACTGAAAAAGTATACTAACAAGATATGAAGTACCCAAATCTGATTTCCACTACATAAAGTTACTCACAGCCAGCAATATGAAAAGCAAAAAAGGCACTGTCTTGCACCTGCCTCCTGTCAAAGGATCAGCTAGGATAAGTGAGAGAAAAGAACTGCTAATCCATTCATTCCTCAAAGTGGGACAACGGAGAACCTAAGTCCACAAGCCAGCATATTTGAGACCTTTGCTTTCAAATGAGTACAGTTTACTGCTACATTCTGGCTTCTTTCCCCCCTTGCCCCAACGTCCCCAAGATATCACCATAAAAAAAGAAAGACTTGAAATTCAGAGAGCTTTTTTCTGTTAAAAAAAAAAAAGCTTACAGAAGTTGCTGTTCACTACATTACTCAGTGTCTCCTCTTGAAGATTCATATATGAAATTTCCAGAAATTTCTAGAAAAACTTTCTTACATATACAGCAAGATTTTCTCCATTCTGAAAATGGGACATAAATAACTTTATCCTCTGATCAGTCATACCGTTAGAGTTGTCATTCTGCATTTTCCTTTACCATGGTTCATAATTTTTACTCATAAGTATCTTTTGTACATTGTTTGAAATTCATTGTATAAAGAGTTAAATTTGAAAAATGTTTAAATATATCTGCATATGTAGATATACATAACATAATTATACCCAATATAATAAGCTTTTTCTTTTTACTAATTCTATCTCAGGAATAAAGTTACTTTTTCCTTTTTATATACTTTGCTTTAAAAATGTTTTGAAATAGCAAATTGTTAAAGATAATGCCTTCTTGTTAACAATAAAAAGGCTGTGATCAAATAGTTGATATCATTTCATATTTTAAGGTGATTATATGGATTATGCTGATAATTACTAATTATGGATAAGTAGTAGTTTTAAAAGGAAAGATTACACATGTATTTTAAGTTAGACACTCTAGTATGTTATTATCTAAATTCTACCAAATTAATTGCTATAATATTGTATCTTCATATATAAAGTGATTATACAGAAGAAAAAGTCATGTGCATAGTTAACATTACAGACTAATTTTGTCCTTGAAAAGTAAAATGTTATTTTCTTTACATGTTAAGCTAGCCCTTACTAAAAGAACCTGTCATCTAGATACAGTTTGATAAAGCCAAACTGCTATGATTTAGTTGAGATCAGAATATTATATTTTTAAATGCAGTTTATTGAAACATTATCTTTTGGTAATCATATTTATTCTCCTTATTTACACAATATCTATGGTGTGCCACTATGTCCTTGAAATCGGGAACAGGGACACCCTACTATGAAAAAGTGGCCTCACTGCTGGAGTTCATAAATTTTGTTCAGCTTTGGATGAGTTCAAAGAATTGCCATGTAAGAAAAGCCTTACAGAGGGAATTTATCTGATTATGGCAGTAATAATTACCCAGCTGTTTATTGCAGATAGAGAAATAATTCATGTAGGCAACAGGCCATGGTAGCAATGACACTCTGCATTTAGTAAATATGCAAACTGTTCACTTCTAATTAACCAGCTAGAGGATGCCCTTATTAAATGCATAAACTGAGAGTGCCTTCCTGACAAGTGATGAAGTGTTACACTGCACAAACTCTTGCCACAGAATTATTGGAGTGAACTTGGGGCTTAACTTCATTAAGAGATCTTGTGGGATAGTTAAATGAGGATGGACAGCATAACAAGGCTCACCTGACAGCCAATGATATGTTAGAGTCGAATGGAACTGCACCTTTTCGTCTTACCTACTTAACTGCTCAGATTCATGAGAGATAAATGGTGAGACTGTGTAGTTCATTTGAGTTCAAATAATAAAAATAAATGCAATAACACGACAGCCCATTTGTGGAGGCTGCCTGACAGTTTACCTACCAAATGAATCTATGAAAGAGCCACATTTTCTGATTCAAGTATCTTGCGTTTATCAACAATGGAAAATCTACCACTCCTTTCATTAACTCAAAATAATTTGTTTAATAAAAATAAGTGGTTTTATTGACTAGCTTTAATATAAAATATATTTCAAAAAGGAAATCAATTTGACTTTGAACAGGTTTTATTTAATTTTACCAAATAATTATGAGATAGTTTAGGGTCTATATTCTAAGCCTTACTTTAAAGTAACTATTCATTCTTTAACAAATGTCTATACAAATATTCCCATCCCAATTAAGGATCTTATGAAAAATTATACTTAGAGGACAGTTGTAACAAAACTAAGCTATCTCTAGCTGAAGTATAGAATAGGTGATAATATCTACCTCACAGGTTTATTTCAGAAATGGAAGGAGATAATGAGGATCAAAAGTTTAGCACAGCAGTTGGTATACCATAAGTGCTCAATATATCTTATGCCTGTGTGCATGCTAAGTCACTCAGTTGTGTCTGACTCTTCATGACCCCATATTTGACATATACTTGCTTTGCATGCTATGTTCTCACTCAGTCGTGTCTGACTCTGCAACCCCATGGACTGTAGCCCACCAGGCTCCTCTGTTCATGGGATTCTCCAGGCAAGAATACTGGAGAGGGTTGCCATTTCCTTCTCCAGGGGATCTTCCCAACCCAGGGATCAATCCCATGTCTCTTGCATCTCCTGCATCAGCAGGCAAATTTTTTACCACTGTGCCATAATGTGCTTGGGTTCACAGGGTTGCAAAGAGTTGGAAACGACTGAGCGATTAATGTTAACATAATGTGCTTGAGTGACAATACTTCTATTTGATTGAAAAATTAATCCCTAGTGTTTTCAATGGGAGGTTCATGCTGAGGTCTAAGACTCTATACTTGCTCTTTCATCTGCATCCCAGAGCCTCTGAGAATATAAAATGTGTGAACTGGCATTTCAGATAATATCAGAACATTATTGTAAATGCTTGCTTAATTATACATTTACTGTAAAACATGAAACAATATATAAAAGAATGAACCAACATGCAAAGCAGAAATAGAGGCATAAACAGAGAGAGAGTGTGGACATGGGGTGGGGGGGGCGGTGTTGGTTGGGAATTGGAATCGACATTTATACACTTTTATGTGTGAGATGAGTGGCTGGTGAGAGCCTACCTATAGCACGGGGTGGGGGAAATGTACAGTCTGTTTGTAGGACATATATTAAGTTAACCTTTAAAATATGTTCCAATATACAGTAGGTACAGACAAACACTGTTTGACTCCACTTATACTAGGTACCTGGAATGGTAAAATTCATAGAATTAGAAAAGTACATTGGCAGATGACATGGGCTGGGGGCGGGGAGAGGTAATGGGCCTGTGTTTAAGGCACATAGAGTTTCCGTTTAGGAAGGTGAGAAATTCGAGAGATGGATAATGGTGAGAGCTAAGCAACAATGTGCTGTACCTAGTACCCTTGTACTGTACAGTTAAATCTGGTTAAAGCAGTATGTTTGTATTATGTGACTTTTACCACAATTAAAAAAAAAAAGTTTTTAAAAAGAAGCATTATGGATGGTAACAATGACCCTATATGCGAGACAGCAAAAGAGACACAGATGTAAAGAACAGACTTTTGGACTCTGTGGGAGAAGGTGAGGGTGGGATGATTTGAGAGAATAGCACTGAAACATGAATATTACCATATGTGAAACAGATCGCCAGTCCAGGTTGGATGCATGAGACAGGGCGCTCCAGGCTGGTGCACTGGGATGACCCTGAGGGATGGGATGGGGAGGAAGGTGGGAGGGGGGTTCAGGATGGGGAACACATGTACACCCATGGCTGATTCATGTCAATGTATGGCAAAAACCACTACAATATTGTAAAGTAATTAGTCCCCCAATTAAAATAAATTAATTTAAAAAATAAGTAAAAGAAGCATTATGCATTTTAAGAGAATCAGACTTTGCCACTATTGAGAGTCTAATATGGATCTTCCAGATTTATAACACATAACAAATATTTATGTACTGTAGTAGAATATATGATCCCATCTTCAAAATATTTATTCATTCACACATTTACTTATACACAGACATATTATTCAATGAATATTCTATGTTAAAAACTCCAGGAAATAGAAAATTGGTCAATATTACTATAAAGATAAAACTTTCATATCTTAATAGAGAACACTAGAATCAAGGGTTAAAATAAAATTGCTATAATTAACAAAGAACCATGTATATGAATAATCAAAAAAGGGTTTATAAAGGCATTATACATGCAAAACAATTTAGGTTCCACACCTTGAAGGAAGAATAAGACTGAAAAAAAGTAAAGAAATGACAATAAATGCTAGTAGTGAGTGCTTGCGAAAATAATGACGTATGGCTTTCTGGGCCTCCCAGGTGGCTGAGTGGTAAATAATCTGCCTGCCAATGCAGGAGATGTGGGTTCAATCCCTGGGTTGAAAAGATCCCCTAGAGAAGGAGAGGGCAACCCACTCCAGTGTTTTGCCTGGAAAATTCCATGGACAGAGGAGCACGCTGGGCTTTAAGGGTCATAAAGAGTTGAACACAACTGAGTATCTGAGCACCCATAAGCGCACACGGCCTTCTAGGAAGATAGTAAATGTATGCTCCCTTGTCGTTCTGAAATCAGCCAAACGAACAAACAGAAACAGAAGTATATGGGGAAGAAAACAAGGAACAGTCAGATTCCCATCATAAACTCAAGAGAATAACTAGGAATTGAATAAATGGAGAATATCTGGTATATTCAATTAAATTTTAAAAGTACAAACTCAGGGTATTTCCCTTAGTCACAAAGTAGTATGTGGGAAATAAGCGAACAGGTGAAGAACCTAGTAACTTTCCCCAGCAAGAGGGATGAAGACGCGGGGCTGACTGAGTGGCATGCAGGACGGAGGGGGAGAATTTGAGGGCAATAATTTCCCCTGATGCTGGGAAAGACTGAAGGCAAAAGCAGAAGAGGGCGGCAGAGGATGAGATGGTTAAATAGCATCACTGACTCAGTGGGCGGGAATTTGAACAAACTTTTGGAGATAGTGAAGGACAGGGAAGCATGGTGTGCTACAGTCCATGGGGTCACAAAGAGGTGGAAGAGTTGATGGCAAAACTGGACTGGAGGAGAACGGGGAAAAGTAGCCTGAGAGCTGCTGAATAAAGTAAACCGAAGAGAGAAAAGACAGCCCACGAGTGATGGAACTTCACCCTAATCTTGATTCATGACATCAGTTTCCACAGGTGGTCAGAAGACTTGGGAGGACAGTGGCAAGAGCACCGCTGCCCACAGCTCCAGCTCACTCTCCACTCCTCGCTAGATAGGTGAGTGAATGAATAAGAAACAAACCAATAATATAACTTAAGTAACTTAAGAATTTGAGATCCAATTACAGTTATCAGTAAGGTATAAAATTACTAGGTCAAAATATGTGGTTTTTAGTCACTAAGTCATGTCCGACTCTTTGCTATCCCATGGACAATAGCCCACCAGGCTCCTTTGCCCATGGGATTTCCCAAGCCAGAATACTGGAGTGGGTTGCCATTCCCATCTCCAATGAATCTTCCTGATTCAGGGATACAACCCAGGTCTCCTGCATTGCAGGCACATTCTTTACCAACTGAGCCAACTTTCCTATATGTAAAAAAGAAATACTTAGAAAAAGAAAGAAAATATGCCATTAGCAAATAGAACAGAAAAATATGAAATTCTTAGAAATAAAATTAGCAAAAAGTATGTAGCCTCTGTATAACAAAATTTTATTAATAGACTTTTTAAAAAAATTCACACAAATGAAGAATGGCTCATTCTTTGTCAGGAAAATTCAAATTATAAAAATATTTTTCCTTATACTACTTAAAAAATATTTTCCCCTATACTACTTACATTTTCCCTATACTACTTAAACTAAACCCATTTAAGATCCTAACTTGGTATTTTTGAAACATGCCAACACGACTCACCATTCAGTTGGAAAAAAATTAATCAAAAATATCCATAACTGAAAAATAAAAGTAATTTATAGCTACTTAAGCCATGTAATACTATATAGGATTACAAAGAGAGACAGAAATCAGATGGCTTTGATAGTCAAGAATAAGCCTGAGTACATGTGAGGACTTTTAATACGTGACAAGATGCACTTAAGAGTGAGAGATAAGTGAATTATTGAATAAATGCTACTGGAATAGCTGGTTAGTCATTAAAAAAAAATCTTGAGCTGGATTTCAAACTGCTTATATCAAGTAGATTCCACATGGATTCAACATTAAAAGGGACAAAAGAAAGCCTAAAATATCAAAAGAAATATGAGTAACTACTTTTAAAGTCATTCAAACTAGAAATCAAAAATGAAATTATTGAAAAAAGCAACCAGAAAGAGTTAAAGGCCAGCATATTTCAAAATCTCCATAAATATGGAAAGACCACAGCAAACAAGGTTAGATAATTGCATCACTAATGACAAAGGGTTTGTTTCCCTAGCATTCACGGGGATTTTTCACATCCATATGAATAATAACAATAATAAAATGAAATAGGCAAATAGAACAAATATAAATAGGCAAGTCATCAAAGAATTCAAATGGCCAATATATATTAGAATTCCTAAAAATAAAAAAAGTCAGATAAAATTTAGAATCGTTCACTTTATTAAATCGGCAGTGATTAATTTAAAAAAGTCAACCTCCAGTACTGGCAAAAGAAACAGAAACTTCTACATACTGTTTTAGAAGTATAAATTGATACTTTTTGCATGGAGAATTAGCTAATATGCATCAAACTATAAAATGCTTAAAATTTCGTAAAGTCCCACTTACAGAACTATGTAGGAAAAAAAAGATAACAGTACAAATGCACCAAAAACCTACGTAGAGGAATGTTCTATTAAATGGCCACCAATAAGGAAAAAAATTTCCTAAAGAGATCATGGTAAAATATCATATACATATACACACACTATAGGCATTCAAAATTTTGACACAAATTTGTATCTATTGACATACATGCTAGTTGTTGTAGTTAGGGGATATTACCCATCCACCAGGAGAGATGTTTAATCTGATTAGTTAGCCCAGCCTACCAGAAGAGCAGGTCCCACCTTAGAATGAGGAAAAGATGAGCTGGGGGAAGACTGGAAGAAGGGAGAGTGACAAGTCTGTCCTTTCCAACCCAAGGGACTGTGGACAGAAGGGCCTGTAGGACAGGGGTCAGAACCGAGTGACCTGTGCCTGGCCTCTGAACTCCAGGTCAAAGTCTTGGAGGCAGAGAAGGATGAGATTGGCAGATTGAGCAGGATGCCAAAGACAAGTGTAGTTTTCCTGCCTCCTGTTTGGGATCCTGGAAGGATCTCAGTCGTGCAACGCAGCCCAAGAAAATAAGGGGCAGCTCCAGGCCAGGAAAGGGGATCAAATAGTGTGGTTAGGTAGGAAGGGTTTGCTTAGCACTGGGGCAAGTCTTCCTTGGCTCCTATATTATGCTTAGCTGTCCCCAACCTTTTTGGCACCAGGGATTCATTTCCTGGTAGACAATTTTTCCATGGACTGGGGGAGGGGAGGAATGATTTAGGGATAATTCAAGTGTATAACATTTATTGTGCAGTTTATTCCTACTATTACATCAGCTCCACCTCAGATCATCAAGCATTAGATCCCAGAGGCTGGGGACCTCTGCAAGGAGAAGGAAGTTCATATATATACTTTTAGGGACAAGAAAGATCTACATTGAGAGCCAGGGGTCAAGTCATAAGGACCACAACGGCAAAAATACAAACAACCTTGAATCAGAGTCTGCAGAGTAGCTAGCCTTGGCCAAGGTGTCATCTGAAGCCTGTGGAAGATCTCAGAGAGATTGATAGAAAGAGATGACGGAGGGTCAAGTCAGCTAGGCAAAACCATCAGAACTATATCAAGCTGTGATTGGTTACATCAAATTGCAGGTTTTAGTTGCACATACCAGCAGAACGGGCTTCCCTGGTGCCTCAGACCATAAAGAATCTGCCTGCAATGCAGGAGACCTGGGTTCCATCCCTGGGTCGGGAGGATCCCCTGGAGAAGGGAATGGTTACCCATCCTAGTATTCTTGCCTGGAAAATCCCATGGACAGAGGAGCCTGGCGGACTATAATCCATGGGGTCACAGAGTTGGACACGAGTGAGAGACTAACACTCACTTTTCTCCACCAGCAGAACACCTAGCAACAAGACAGATAACCACAGAGCTTCAGACACCCACCACCGTTACCCAAAGGTAAGTCAGGTAGCCCGTAGGGCCACAGGTAATACAAGTCCCTTATACGCCCATAAAACACACTGGAGAGGATGAGGAGAAACTCAAGAAATTATGAAAAACTGACATTTTAAAAGATTCTTTACACTATTGGGCCAAATGGGACTTTCAGTTCCTTGCTCTCACCTATCCAAATGCTGGGGCATCCCCAGTAACTCAGGGGTAAAGAATCCACTTGCAATGCAGGAGACGCGGATTAGACCCCTGGGTCGGGAAAAGCCCCTGCAGAAGGAAATGGGCATCTATTCCAGTAATCTTGCCTGGGAAATCCCACGGACAGAGGAGCCTGGCAGGCTACAGTCCATGGGGTCGCAAAGAGTCAGACATGACGGAAGCAACTGAGCATGCACACAATCCAAATGCTAGAAGGATGGAATGGATTTGAAAAATTCGTAGACAATATTAAAGTTAAAGGAGCAAAAAGTTAAATGATATAGCTGAGTGTGATTTCATTTTAAATAAAAACACTAAATGGCTAAACTCACAATTCATAGCATATTATATAGATGAATTTTGTAAATCTAAATATATATCCATTTAGTAACATTTATACACTTACATAGACTCATTGAATATCATTAAGAAAATTATTTTATAACATAAAATTATAAATATATATATTTAATTATGTTGAGGTATGATCATCATAGTCTTTTTCTATCACTGGTAAGATGGCTGTTGCTGCCTCAGTCATTCTATGCACATGCCAAAGAAAAGGGAAAAAAATGGAAGAAGAATTAGCATATCTCATGGGAAGAACTAAGTCACCTTGCCACTCTTAGCTGAAAGTTTTAGAAAACCTAAATAATAACAGAAGTTGCCAATATT
This sequence comes from Cervus elaphus, assembly GCF_910594005.1. Taxonomy (NCBI): domain Eukaryota; kingdom Metazoa; phylum Chordata; class Mammalia; order Artiodactyla; family Cervidae; genus Cervus; species Cervus elaphus. Next base: position 23,520,737 of record NC_057828.1, on the reverse strand, counting down.
GGGCTGCAAGGGTTAGAATGATCAAATCTATGGAATTTTCCACAGGTCACCTCATTGCAAAGTCAACATTTGTGTCCATTATCAATTTTTTGCCTCTCAGCTTGATATCTATCATTCTTTGCTTGATTTGGAAAATTGTCTCTTTGGATCCATAAACATTTTCCTTTTGCTGAAAATAGAGGGTACTGGAGGGCTGTTTAAAGGCATAGCAGAGGCAGGAGTTTCTCTTCCTGGTTCCAATACACCTGCTTCACTGCCTCCCTGGCATGACTGCCAGCACCACACAGGGCATTCAGTGGGCTTTAGCTTATTTAGCTCTAATGGGCTTTAGCTTATCTGTCCCTGTCCATGAGCAAAACAGTGGGCAGTATTCTGCTCATCTGGGCCTGGCCCACCAACTACCAATCAGCTCCGGTCTGTGACATCTCAGTTCAGTTCAGTTCAGTTCACGTGCTTAGTCATGTCCAACACTTTGCAATGTCATGAGACTGCAGTACACCAGACTTTCCTATCCATCAGCAACTCTCGGAGCTTACTCAAACTGATGTCCATTGAGTTGGTGATGCCATCCAACCATTTCATCCTCTGTCATCCTCTTCTCCTCCCGCCTTCAATCATTCCCAGCATCAGGGTCTTTTCCAGTGAGTCAGCCAAAGTATTGGAGTTTCGGCTTCAAAATCTGTCCTTCCAATGAACACCCAGGACTGATCTCCTTTAGGATGGACTGGTTGGATCTCCTTCCAGTCCAAGGGACTCTCAAGAGTCTTCTCTAACACCACAGTTCAAAAGCATCAATTCTTTGGTGCTCAGCTTTCCATACAGTCCAACTCTCACATCCATACATGACTACTAGAAAACCCATAGCCTTGACTAGATGGACCTTTGTTAGCAAAGTAATGTCTCTGCTTTTTTATATGCTGTTTAGGTTGGTCATAACTTTCCTTCCAAGGAGTAAGCGCCTTTTAATTTCATGGCTGCAATTACCATCTGCAGTGATTTTGGAGCCCCCAAAAATAAAGTCAGCCACTGTTTCCCTATCTATTTGCCATGAAGTGATGGGACCGGATACCATGATCTTAGTTTTCTGAATGTTGAGCTTTAAGCCCACTTTTTCAGTCTTCTCTTTCACTTTCATTAAGAGGCTCTTTAGTTCTTCTTCACTTTCTGCCATAAGGGTGGTGCCATCTGCATATCTGAGGTTATTGATACTTCTCCCTGCAATCTTGATTCCAGCTTGTGCTTCATCCAGCCCAGCGTTTCTCATGATGTATTCTGCATATAAGTTAAAAAAGCAGGGTGACAATATACAGTTGTTATATACTCCTTTCCCGATTTGGAACCAGTCTGTTGTTCCACATCAGTTCTAACTGTTGCTTCTTGACCTGCATACAGATTTCTCAGGAGGCAGGTCAGGTGGTCCGGTATTCCCATCTCTTTCAGAATTTTCCACAGTTTGTTGTGATCCACATAGTCAAATGCTTTGGCATAGTCAATAAAGCAGAAGTAGATGTTTTTCTGGAACCCTCTCACTTTTTTGATGACCTCTCAGAAAACTCCACGGTTGAGTGGGCTGCTGCCTCATCCTCTCAAATGAAGTCTGAATCTCATCATTAATGGGAGAGGGTGGCTCTTTCAGCAACATTCCTTCTTACAATACTCTTCTTTAAGTCTAGAGATGGCAACTTCTCTCAATTTTACTATTTTTGTTGTCTTTAGAGTGCTCTTTTACCCTGTTAAAGTTACTCACCTTTTATCAGTTATTAAGTCTTAATATTAAAAGTATCCACTTACAATACACCCAGCACTCCACAGTGGAGGAGGAAAGGAATAAACCGAACAGAAACTCCCCATTAGGATAAAAAGGGGAAAAATAGCAGATACTGATCCATAGCAAATATCAAAGCTTTGGTTTGAGGGGTGGATTCTTGAGGGGACAAACAGTGTTTTTGGTCCAGCATCTCCCATGACCACAAATGAGATGGGCTTTGGACAGGATGACCATTCTACGCAAGTTCAGAACTTATGATTGCCTGAGGGTAGCTATGCTGCAGCTGGCCAGGCTGAGATTTCTCTAGCAACAAATACTCTTGACAACAGAGTAGTCTTTGGGTATTTTGCTTCTGGTCATTTCCATGCACAAGTAACCACAACCAAGGATCTTTTCTACACATAGTTTTCAAGCCCAGGGACTTATAGTCTTAGATACTGACTTCTGTGGACACACAATCTTTCAGCAGCCAGTGTGTTCTTCACCCAAAACAACAGATTTGGGCAGGAAGATGGCAGTTTGCTAATCTGCCAAATTTTTCTAAATTAGGTTTATTCTTTAACAGTTTGGTTTGGCTGGTTTAGTCTGATCCTGGCAATTTTGACACAGTAATACTTTGTGATTCTGTTTCCTTTTGTTTTCTATTTCTCTCTCATGGTGTCTTGTTTTTCCCTGGTACTTTCACCGTGCATGGTATTGCATTCAAAAAGTGGTTTGTAAGAATAAGTTTAGGCCTAGAAATATGGCATCTTCTCTCCAAGAGGCCTTTCATGTGCTTCTGTCTTGGGTCACTATTATTCTAGGAGCTCCTAAGTTCAAATATAAGACTTGAGGTTTCTTGAATCACTCAGGTTTGACCTCCAATCTCTTATTAGGCTAGTTTGACCTCCAATCTCTTATTAGGCTAGTATATTTCCATTGTTACTTACTTTAAGGTTACAGCTTTGGGGGATTCTGGATAAAAGAATAGCGGGAAGTTAATCCGAATTCCTATACTGGGTGGCCCTGACTTAGAATTTGGTTTCCTCCTGACCCTGCAAGGCTGCCCAAAGATTGTTCTTTCAAATAGGCAGGTGCCTTTAAGGCAAGAGCATTTCTGAGTGTAGACTTACATCTCATTTTCTCCTATTTCTCCAGTCAGTTATTTTCTATGTTAACAGTTCTTTGATGCTTAGATGTCATCATGAGGATGGTTAGTCTGAATCATCAGCCATTATCAGACAAGTTGACATCCTCAATCTGGTATTTGCCTTGAGATTGCACACTTGCCAAGGCTTAGATTTGTCTCCAGCCATGCCCCTAAACTTCATGTTGCGCTCAGTCACATTTGACTCTTTTGCAATCTCATGGACTGTAGCCTGCCAGGCTCCTCTGACCATTGGGTTCTCTAGGCAAGAATACTGGAGTTGATTGCTAGCTCCTCCTCCAGGGGATGATCCTGACCCAGAGATCAAACATGCGTCTCCTGTTTCTCCTGCATTGGCAGGCGGGTTCTTTACCACTGAGCCACTTGCGAAGCCCTTAAACTTCACAGTCACTGCCTATAAACACTTCAGTTTGAGATATGGAAGCAGCTGGACTTTTCAGTACCACAAAGTTCCGAATGATAAAACTCTCATTAAATATACACTGTGCACAAAGAGCACTTCCCTTAGCAAAGCAGTGTTACCTTCTATCTCTGCTTACAGGTTGCCGGCTGACTACTAGTCCAAGTTCACCTTTTTTTTTTTTTTGCTTTTCATATGAATTTGCTGAAAGAGGCTAAGAGCAGGCAGCAGACACCAATATTCTGAAATGTACCTACTATTTCAGCTAATGTTAAAGACTCAATTGTTAATAATCTATAGCAGGGGTCCCCAGTCCCCAGGCCATGGAATGGTAGAGGTCCAGGGCCTGTTAGCAACCAGGCTGCCCAGCAGGGGGTGAGCAGCAGGCAACTGAGAGAAGCTGCATCTGTATTTATAGTCACTTCCCATCACTTGCATTACTGCCTGAGCTCTGCCTTCTGTCAAATCAGTGACAGCATTAGATTTTCATAGAAGCACGACTGTGAACTGTACATGGGAGGGATCTAGGTTGCGTGTTCCTTGTGAGAATCCAATGCCTGATGATCTGAGGTGGAGCTGAGGTGGAATGCTAGCACTAGGGGGCGGCTGCCCCATCTCCCATTATCCCCAGATGGGACTGTCTAGTTGCAAGAAAACAAGCTCAGGGCTCCCACTGATTCTGCATTATGGTGAGTTGTATAATTATTTCATTATATGTCACAATGTAATAATAATAATAGAAATAGAGTGCATAATGAATGTAATGCACTTGAATCATCCCCAAACCATCCCCACCAACCTGGTCCATGGAAAAACTGTCTTCAACGAAACCAGTCCCTGGTGCCAAAAAAGGCTGGGGACCACTGATCTATCACACACAGTTGATTGGATGGGTTCTGAAAAAATACTTTACACTACATAATAATGGTTTCTAATCTTACACTCAATTACCTCCAATAGTCAAATTCCCATTTTTAACTGGTTACTTTTAACACTTCACTTCATTGGTCATGACCAAGTCACATGGTACCTCCACTGCAAGGAAGTCTAAGAAAGTGAGTTTTTAGTTTTTTAGTCTCAAGAGGAGAGAAAGTGGTTTATAAGAAGTTTGGAATACGTTTCAAGTGAGCCTAGTTCTGCTATATGGCACAGTTGAAATATAACCGATACAACTTGTAATAATTCAAAAGAAAAAAGAGGCATGTTTTGACTAGGGATTTTGGGACTGACATATACACACTGCTATATTTAAAACAGACAACCAACAAGGACTTACTATATAGCACACAGAACTCTGTTCAATACTCAGTAATAACCTAAATAGGAAAAGAATTTGAGAAAGAAGAGACTCATGTATATATATATATATATGTTTATATGTATATAAAACAGAATCACTTTACTTTATACCTGAAACTAACACAACATTGTTAATCAATTCTACTCCAATAAAATTTTAAAATATTTTTTAAAAGAGTTAAAAAAAGAAGACTGAGTTCAAATCTCCACATCCACAATACTTAGGCATATGAACTTATCCAACCTACTGAAACCCTGAGTTTTAGTGTTTCACCTTTAAAATAGAGTGGTTCAGTTCAGTTCAGTTCAGTCTCTCAGTCATGTCTGACTCTTTGTGACCCCACGGACTACAGCACGCCAGGCTTCCCTGTCCATCACCAACTCCCGGAGTTTACTCAAACTCATGTCCATTGAGTTGGTGATGTCACCCAACCATCTCATCCTCTGTCATTCCCTTCTCCTCCTGCCTTCAATTTTTCCCAGCATCAGGGCCTTTTCCAATGAGTCAGTTTTTCTCATCAGGTGGCCAAAGTATTGGAGCTTCAGCTTCAGTATCAGTCTTTCCAAAGTATATTCAGGACTGATCTCCTTTAGGATGGACTGGTTGGATCTCCTTGCAGTCCAAGGGACTCTCAAGAGTCTTCTCCAATACCACAGTTAAAAAGCATCAATTTTTCAGTGCTCAGCTTTCTTTATAGTCCAACTTTCACATCCATACATGTCTACTGGAAAACCCATAACCTTCACTAGACGAACCTTTGTTGACAAAGTAATGTCTCTGCTTTTTAATATGGTGTCTAGGTTGGTATTAACTTTCCTTCCAAGGAGTAAGCGTCTTTTAATTTCATGGCTGCGATCACCATCTGCAATGATTTTGGAGCCCAAAAAAATAAAGTCAGCCACTGTTTCCACTGTTTCCCCATCTATCTGCTATGAAGTGATGGGACCGGATGCCATGATCTTAGTTTTCTGAATGTTGAGTTTTAAGCCCACTTTTTCACTCTCCTCTTTCACTTTCATCAAGAGGCTCTTTAGTTCTTCTCCACTTTCTGCCATAAGGGTGGTGTCATCTGAATATCTGAGGTTATTGATATTTCTCCCAGCAATCTTGATTCCAGCTTGTGCTTCCTCCAGCCCAGCATTTCTCATGATGTACTCTGCATATAAGTTAAATAAGCAGGGTGACAATATACAGCCTTGATGTACTCCTTTTCCTATTTGGAACCAGTCCGTTGTTCCATGTCCAGTTCCAACTGTTGCTTCCTGACCTGCATATAGGTTTCTCAAGAGGCAGGTCGGGTGGTCTGGTATTCCCATCTCTTTCAGAATTTTCCACAATTTATTGAGATCCACACAGTCAAAGGCTTTGGCATAGTCAATAAGCAGAAATAGATGTTTTTCTGGAACTCTCTTGCTTTTTCGATGATCCAGTGGATGTTGGCAATTTGATCTCTGGTTCCTCTGCCTTTCCTAAAACCAGCTTGAACATCTGGAAGTTCATGGTTCACGTATTGCTGAAGCCTGGCTTGGAGAATTTTGAGTATTATTTTACTAGCATGTGAGACGAGTACAATTGTGTGGTAGTTTGAGCATTCTTTGGCACTGCCTTTCTTTGGGATTGGAATGAAAACTGACCCTTTCCAGTCAATCTTATTGTTATTTATTAAATACACATAGATATGATATACCAACAGCCAGAAATTTTTGATGAATCTTATAAAGTATTTCTTTCATTTATGTTTGCAACATTTAAGCAGCTACTCAGTTATAATGACTTTTGTCTACACTGTACATGTGTTTAAAGGGGAAGTTATTATCATCAAGCATGTATGGAATATTGATACAGTAGACAGACTCCGGATTCTTAGTGTGTTCATTAGTATTTTCCCCACTTAATATTAATTCTGACTTTCTAATAAAGTTGATGAAAGTTCTGGAGAATCCATATGTGACAGCAAAAGGGAGGCAAATACCAACGATACCTTAACTGATATTTTCACTCTAGGAGTTCTGGCTTTGATTCTGGGGGCCTGCACTTGTTATTGGTCTGAAAGGACATGCTGATTTTCTTCGTGTTTGTATTTCTTTGTTAATTAAAGCACAATTGGAAATGTGCCGCCAGACTAGTTTTAAAAAGCCTTCAACTCCAAAGAAGTGGAAATCTAGTACTGTGCTTCCCTGATGCAGAATGTTAAGCAATCTCAATGTTCTTCAGTTTTGTCATTAGCATAATGCATTTGTAGACTCTGTATGATTTCCTGCCAGAGTCAGATCATTTAAAGACAATCAGGGTGGCCACACTGAGGTTTACAGATAACCATTATAAGGATGAGAAGCTATGTTCAAATCTTTTGAATTCAGTTTTCTAAACACTAGATGCATATTTATAAAAATCACTCAAGGTGTTGTTTTTTGGCTTTATCCTTGAAAACAAATGCAAATCAGAAGATTACAAGGATAATATTTAACACAAATATTGATATAAATATTACGAAACAGCAAGCTGTTAATTCTGGATTGTGACTGTCATCACTGGGAACAAACCCTGTTTAACAGGAAATATAAAGAGAGAGAGGAACTGTCAATTTTAAGATCTAAGAGAATTTCTTAGAGTTCAACAGGAAGTTGTTCACACAAAAAGAATAGCAAAGGACCAAGGACAGAAAGTCAGAGTTTAATAAGCATAGTTTAATAAGTTTATAAGTTTAATAAGAGTTAAGCATATGGCTGTATGGATTCCAGAATAACCAAGGGGACCAAGAATACAGACAGGCCAGTTCATGTCAATATGGAAGAGCAGCCTACAGACCTTGGAAGCTCTGGAAGGTGTTTTCATCAATGTCTGGTTTCATCAGCCCCACCCAGATTAGAAAAAGCTGATAAGGCATTTAATAGCCTTGGACTTCTCCAATCTGGCATTTTGGTAAGTGTATCAATGAATATCGGACACAACCGAGCAACCGAACTGATCAATGAATATAAGAATCTTAAATACAATATTAAAATTGGAATAATGGTCATATTAATGATAACTACATTAGTCATTCTTCTCCAATACTAGTGATTTGTGGGGGTGTTGCCACTCTGAGACAACCTTTTCTAGCTCTGGGAATATAAAACAACCTTTATGCTTCAGGAATAGACAAGTTATTTCAAAAGTATCTTTTAGTATTACAAATATTTTTAAAAATTTCATGATAGGTTAGAGCACTATTAACTTTTAGATAAATTAAGGATTTAAAATAATAACTATAATATAATGTGTGTATACAAAATCTTTATTTATACCTATTATATCTGTCTTAGTCATGGTAAATGATACTTTAATACAGTATATTTTCCTATGAACTCCTTATGCTACAGATTAGTCTTATTTAAATTTTACTATCATTTTTATGGAATGAAAAGTGCTTTGAGTTTTGTGGCAAATATATAGATTTGTTTCCTTCTAAACATATTTATTATCATATGAAGCAAATGATCTCGGATTTAAAAGGAGATTGGGAATCTTCTAGCCTGTCATCAAATGCAGACATTTTTTTCTACACAAATGTGTACCTGACACTTACGATGAATCCTTCTGTTGGAACATTCTGTATCTCACAAGCCAGTCTGTCAGTCTATTATTTAGTAATATCTAATTATTGGAAATAACTTTTTCATGTTGAATCCAAATCTACTCATTTTAATTTTTATATAATTTTTATTTATTTATTTATGACTGTACTGGGTCTTCATTGTTGCATTCAGGCTTTCTACCCATTTTTCTTAAATTTTTCCCTTTTGATAAATGTAGTACATGACGGTTCTTTAAAATTTGTAGGCTGGCATTATGCCTTCCTTTAGACATAATGTTTTTCAGTCTCAGAACTCCAACTCTTGATGGTTTCTAAATCCCTTAAACTCTTGGTTGCTTTCTGTTGGATGCAGATTTTTGGGTCAACATTCAACATACACAGTGGCATTCAGAATTAAACACTATGCATCAAACATAGTCCAACTGAGAAACTTTTCTAAGATTTTTGTATAATCTTATTCATTTGATGTATATTCCAATAGTATAATATACTGAAAAGAGCACCATTTATGAGGCCATAAGATCTGGAATCCCATCTCAGTTCTGCTACGATTTAGCAACTGAAACTTGGGGTACACAGCCACAATGGTCAGACACTTTTGTGTGTTTTTTTTAACACGTATGTGCACAGAATGGTGGCATCCTGGTTTCAGTCACTTAGGTCAGGGGTCCCCAACTCCTAGGCCACTGACTGGTAATGGCAAAGCTTCATCTGTTGCTTCCCGTCACTTGTTCCCCATCGCTGGCATTACCACCTGAACTACCCTCCCCTCATCCCTTTTGCCTCCATCCCTGGAAAAATTGTCTTCCAAGAAACTCGTCCCTGGTGCCAGAAAGGCTGGACACCCCTGGCCTAGGTGAGGGATCAAAAGTGTGCTCTCTGAAGAAAGGACAGGAAAGGCATAGGATTCAGAGTGGTCATTAGCAGGTGTGAAGTACAAGGCCATTCTTCTACAGTTCACTCAAATGCAGCTTTGCCTCCCTTGATAGAGTCTCAGAAACTTCTTTGGGGAAAGTAGCCTAAAAGAAAGACCTCTACACAATGGCATTTGGGCATCACCCCCCATTCCCACACCACAGTGAAACGGGACAGCTTCCTTGTCCAATCACTTTAAAAGCAACTGAAGCCTGCCAATGAACAAGATCTGCACAAGTATGTCCATAAACCGGCACTCCAGTTTCTCATGTGCATGTGTAATCTAATAGGGGAAGATCGCCAATTGCATAAGGAAAGGCTCCAACATAGAAGAGAAGATGAAAATAACCAATTAAAAGAAAAACACCCTGGAGAAAACCAATAACACAAAGACTGAATAAAAGTGAACCTCTGAACTTGAATTATTATCTGTACTGATTATTTTTCACTGCCACACCTCCAATCCATTCTACATACTTCTGTGCCCTGCCCTGGGACCAAGTCCTGCAAACTGTATCACTTTGGCAGGTTTCCAGATGGGTTAAGTTGTTTGTTTGTTTGTTTCTGGGGTTTTCTTTGGCTGCACCATGCAGCATGCGGAACTTCCCCAACCAAGGACTGAACCCTCACCCTCTGAACTGGAAGCACAGAGTCTTAACCGCTGAACAACCAAGGAAGTCCTTCCAGATGAGTTTAGTCTAACAAAACACTGGTGTTCAGGAGGAAGAAGTTAGTGGTATTTCTTCCTCATTTCTCTCTCTCTTTCAGTGAGGAGAGGCAATAGTTGAATTCCTGGCAATAACTGAATTTCTCTATAAGTAATAAAAAGTTTACGGCCAGGGGTAGGGGCTATAAACTTCTCCTTGGCTCTCACTATAACCATTAAAGCTACTTCTTCCTTTAATTCTTCTACCCTGGCAGCAGCAAAGTCTCACTGCGGTTGTACTCTGGAGTCTAAGACTTTTCTGAGCCTTCCCCCTGTTCACATCTCTGCATGTTCCCTCTTCTTTTTTTTTAGCAGTTTGAGGGATTTAATCTTTGCTTTTTGGCTTATTGGGATATAATTGCTTTACAATATCATGTTAGTTTCTGCCGTACAATGAAGTGAATGAGCTATATTTTTAACACTATGTGAGGAATAAATCCTGAGGTGAATTTTGCCTCCTGCCAAGACCCTATGTGCCCCAGTATTTCAGAGAAATATGAGATATTTTATTAATAAAATCAGAACTGAGAAATATGAGATATTTTATTACTTAAAACAGAATGCTACAAAAAAGGAATGATCATAATAGTAGAAATATTTCATGAAAGTTAAAAAACTATTGCTAAAATATTCATCAAAATTTCATTAGAAGGGTAGGAAGGAAGTCTGTCTGGGAAAGGTAGAGGCCCAGGGTAAAGGAGGGGACAGAGAGGTTTAAGAGACTCAACACATAACTCTTGTAGGTTCAACATCCAGCCAATAAGAACCACGTGAAGAAAGAATAAAAGAAAACAGAAACAAGGAAATGACCACAGAAATAAGTTAAGAAAATCAACATGCTGAAAAACTAATTTCTTTTGATGTATCACAAATTTATATCTAAAACAGACCTATTGCTATGCACTATTAGCAACCAACAAGTATACTGAAGCATTAAAGTTGGGAAAATATATTATTTTTAGCTTGAATTTCAAAAAAAGTCAGTTTCTGCACTTGAAGTTAATAATGTTTTATTAATGCTACCAATCTGTAACTCTGTTGCTAATTTTTAATTTCATTATATAATTTTCTCATATAACCTGGGGCAATTTTTGCATATACAGCTAGATATTATAAAGAAACATGTCTACCAAATGCAAATTCAGCCTTAAATTAATCAATTCCATTTATCTTTGTGATAGGTCCACCTTGGTTATAAAAGTATGTACTTGTATATGTACAAAATTATTTATTTTTTTACTATTAACTATAAAATAGTTAAACTATTTATACTAATGAAAGAGCAGATGAAGTTAAGTTCAGGGTTGTCTGGTCTTGAATTGTGTAAAACAATTCAAATGCAAAACACATTTTGATATAGACTATATTTTACTAATTTATTTTCTGTAAATGATTTTACCTTGCCCCAAAACAGAGGAATGCATTTGAAATCCAGAAACTACGCATTTTAATGCTTGCTGGTATAAGTAATTGGGCTATATCATAATTGCTTTGATGCAATAGCGAAGTCTGAAATATAATCTTGAAAATGCATCACATAAAAATATTGCCCTAAGTAAGTGTAAAGTAATTTTTGTCCTAGGCAAATGCTGAAAATCAACATGCTGACTAAACAAATACCATATGCAAATCACTGTATATGGAAAGTATCAACAATCCCCATTCTGGAATTCATCCCTTGTGCAGTCCTCCCTCTTGAGCATGGAATGAACCTAGTCTCTTGCTTTAAATGAACAGGAACACAGCAAAAGTGATGAGATGTCACTTCTGACATTAGGTTATCAAAAGAATGTGGCTCTCATCTTGGCTATTTCTCCTGTTCTCTTGTTCACTCACTCTGAGGGAAGCCAGTTTACAAGTTATAAGCTGTCCTATGGAGAGAGAGGTCCACACAGCGAGAAACGGAGGGATGCCAGTGGCCAGCAGGCAGAGGAATTGAGGCCCATGTGAGTGAGCTTAGAAGTGGATCGTCCCCCAGATGAACCTCCATATGAGACCCCAGCTCTGGCTGGGAATAAGAGGGTAACCTCATGAGAGCTGAGGCCTAGAGCAAAGTCCCTCTCAGATTCCTGATGGACAAAATGATGAGGTCATGAATGTGTACTGTTTTAAGTTGCTTTGGGTGGAATTTGTTGTGAAGGAAAAGGGTAAAGTTCTGGTTCCAATGATTTTCAATGAAAAGTGGAATAAAGTTACAATCCCCCCCAAATGTTGCATATTCTGTGAAAAAGAAGAAAACTTTCTCTCAGCAAAATTAATATCCTAATTGGTGACTTTAAAACTTACCATTCTATTTAAATGTATTATGAACAATGTAATTGAACATGCATACCAAAGCACAGTTATAATCATGCCACTGCTCTTCTTAAAAGAAGTCCACTCCAATCTTAAATGTGGCCTAAAATGCCCTGGTGTGGTATGATCCCATCTATATTTCAGTTTAGTTCAGTTCAGTCGCTCAGTCGTGTCTGACTCTTTGCGACCCCATGAATCGCAGCACGCCAGGCCTCTCTGTCCATCACAAACTCCCGGAGTTTACTCAAACTCATGCCCATAGAGTTGGTGATGCCATCCAGCCATCTCATCCTCTGTCATTCCCTTCTCCTCCTGCCCCCAATCCCTCCCAGCATCAGGGTCTTTTCCAACAAGTCAACTCTTCACATGAGGTGGCTAAAGTATTGGAGTTTCAGCTTCAGCATCAGTCCTTCCAGTGAACACCTAGGATCTATCTCCTTCAGGATGAACTGGTTGGATCTCCTTGCAGTCCAAGGGACTCTCAAGAGTCTTCTCCAACATCATAGTTCAAAAGCATCAATTTTTTGGTGCTCAGCTTTCTTCACAGTCCAACTCTCACATCCATACATGACCACTGGAAAAACCACAGCCTTGACCAGACAGACCTTTGTTGGCAAAGTAATGTCTCTGCTTTTTAATATGCTATCTAGGTTGGTCGTAACTTTCCTTCCAAGGAGTAAGCGTCTTTTAATTTCATGGCTGCAGTCACCATCTGCAGTGATTTTGGAGCCCCAAAAAATAAAGTCTGACACTGTTTCCACTGTTTCCCAATCTATTTCCCATGAGGTGATGGGACCAGATGCCATGATCTCAGTTTTCTGAATGTTGAGCTTTAAGCCAACTTTTTCACTCTCCTCTTTCACTTTTATCAAGAGGCTTTTTAGTTACTCTTCACTTTCTGCCATAAGGGTGGTGTCATCTGCATATCTGAGGTGATTGATATTTCTCCCGGCAATCTTGATTCCAGCTTGTGCTTCCTCCAGCCCAGCGTTTCTCATGATGTACTCTGCATATAAGTTAAATAAGCAGGGTGACAATATACAGCCTTGATGTACTCCTTTTCCTATTTGGAACCAGTCTGTTGGTCCATGTCCAGTTCTAACTGTTGCTTCCTGACCTGTATACATGTTTCTTAAGAGGCAGGTCAGGTGGTCTGGTATTCCCATCTCTTTCAGAATTTTCCACAGTTTATTGTGACCCACACAGTCGAAGGCTTTGGCATAGTCAATAAAGCAGAAATAGATGTTTTTCTGGAACTCTCTTGCTTTTTCGATGATCCAGTGGATATTGGCAATTTGATCTCTGGTTCCTCTGCCTTTTCTAAAACCAGCTTGAACATCTGGAAGTTCATGGTTCACGTATTGCTGAAGCCTGGCTTGGAGAATTTTGAGCATTACCTTACTAGCGTGTGAGATGAGTACAATTGTGTGGTAGTTTGAGCATTCTTTCCGATTGCCTTTCTTAGGGATTGGAATGAAAACTGACCTTTTCCAGTCCTGTGGCCACTGCTGAGTTTTCCAAATTTGCTGGCATATTGAGTGCAGCACTTTCACAGCAACATCTTTCAGGATTTGAAATAGCTCAACTGGAATTCCATCACATCCACTAGCTTTGTTCGTAGTGATGCTTTCTAAGGCCCACTTGACTTCACATTCCAGGATGTCTGGCTCTAGGTGAGTGATCACACCATTATGATTATCTGGGTCGTGAAGATCTTTTTTGTACAGTTCTTCTGTGTATTCTTGCCACCTCTTCTTAATATCTTCTGCTTCTGTTAGGTCCATACCATTTCTGTCCTTTATTGAGCCCATTTTTGCATGAAATGTTCCCTTGGTATCTCTAATTTTCTTGAAGAGATCTCTAGTCTTTCCCATTCTGTTGTTTTCCTCTATTTCTTTGCATTGATCGCTGAGGAAGGCTTTCTTATCTCTCCTGGCTATTCTTTGAAACTCTGCATTCAGATGGGAATAGCTTTCCTTTTCTCCTTTGCTTTTCGATTCTCTTTGTTTCACAGCTATTTGTAAGGCCTCCTCAGACAACCATTTTGCCTTTTTGCATTTCTTTTCCATGGGGATGGTCTTGATCCCTATTTCCTGTACAATGTCACGAACCTCTGTACATAGTTCATCAGGCTCTCTGTCTATCAGATCTAGTCCCTTAAATCTATTTCTCACTTCCACTGTATTTAGCCCTACCCAATTCTTCCATCATGCTCCATGCACCAACCTCAGTCAAATGTCATGTATTAATATCATAATTTCTACACAAACTTCAGGGCTTAGGTTCATGGCCTCTGAGAAGCAACCTGAATCCTCAGCTTCCACTTCACTGGTGTAGTGACCTACATCAATCACTTCTGCCGTGGGTGCTCCTCTATTCTACACAGCCATATTTTTACTGCATTCATAAAATTATTGATGTAACAGAAAGGAAAATATATTGTGATTTACTACAAAAAGTTAACTATATATTTTCAACTTTGAGATAGAGTAAAATTATCTCTACTCACTTTTCTCTTAAACTTCTATAAAATAAGAAAGGCAATAAGAAATACAAAATACAATTTTATCATCAATAAAATAGGAAACACTTGTAATAATACATATATATGAAGAAGTGCCACCAAGAATAGGGAAAACTCATCTAGGATTGGAAATATCATAAAGATAAGATACTTAAAGATGCCGACATTAGATAGATGTGCCAGGTACAAAATTCTTAAGACTACGTGGCATATCCTGATGAGAAAAATAGCACTGCCCATCTTACTGAAGAGAACAAGACTGTGGAGCAAAGTTTGGCTATGGCTAATTCCATGAACTATACCAGAGCCAAGCAGAGCAGGTAGGACTAAGTGATGAGATGCACAGGAATGTCATCTACGCCACAGATCTCTAAGAAAGGAGAGTCTAAAAGCAATCAGCAGTCCTATAACTGCCAATCACTGTCAACTTAAAATGAACAAAAAAGCTAAGCCAGTTAACATACACAGAGACACAGATATATGATCGTGTAGGGCTGTTCTGTGAGCCACAGGGCCCCCTCACCCTTCCTAGAGCACAGCCTTGGCCGTTCCCCTACACTATCTTCTTACAATATCCATTTCCAGATAAAAATAACAATGATGACAATAACAACAAAGAAATTACAAATATTCTATCAATAAATACAAGAATAAAGAGGGGGTAAATGATTAGGAAATTAATCACTGATGGAAAATATACACCTGAAAAACATGTGGCCTCTAAGGTAGAAATGGTGAGGGACAGAGCGGTCTGGTGTGCCGCAGTCCATGGGGTCATAAAGAGTCAGACACGACTTGGTAACTGAACAACAATAACCAAAGTAGAAAGAAAAGAATAAGTCAGTATTATGATACAGAATATGAGGCTAAACTAAATTGCCAGCATGGATGCGCCAGACTCTCTAGTGACTAGAAACATTCTCAGTAAAATCAGGAGCAAAACAAGGATAAATGGAAATACCTACCGAACGGGAGAAACAGGCCTTTCTAAAACCACCTTTCACATATTTGTCTCTTTGAGTATCTTCTCCCATTCAGGGATAGGACTTGCGTGAAGCAAACAAGACTTGCTTCAAAAGTACATTTAAGGATACACTTACAGGGTTGAGAAAGTGCAAGGTTGGCACCTCATGACCTTGACAGTAAATGCCTCCTTAATCCTGGTGCCTTAAGAACCTCCCCTTGCCTCATTCAGGCCCAGTCCTGCTCAAATTCTCCCCCTTGCATTTTCTACTAGCTCTTTCCTCCTGACAAGCTCAAGTATGCCATTTACAGATAGCCAGCTCATCTCTAGACTCTGAATTTCTTAGATAGAAATTAAGGGGCTTCCCTGGTGGTTCAGAGGAGGAGACAATGGCACCCCACTCCAGTACTCTTGCCTGGAAAAACCCATGGACGGAGGAGCCTGGTAGGCTGCAGTCCATGGGGTCGCAGAGAGTCAGACAAGACTGAGCGACTTCACTTTCATTTTTCACTTTCATGCACTGGAGAAGGAAATGGCAACCCACTCCAGTATTCGTGCCTAGAGAATCCCAGGGACGGGGGAGCCTGGTGGGCTGCCATCTATGGGGTCACACAGAATCGGACACAACTGAAGTGACTTAGCAGTAGCAGCTGGTGGTTCAGGCAGTCAAGAATCCACCTGCAATGAAGGAGACCCGGATTCAATTCCTGCATTGGGAAGATCCCTGGAGAAGGGAATGGCAACCCACTCCAGTATTCTCGCTTGGAGAATTTCATAAACAGAGGAGCCTGGCAGGCTACAGTTGATAGGGTCGCAAAGAGTTGGACATGACTGAGCGACTAACACACACAGGAAGAAATTAAATATCAGTCCCTGTGGCCCACATGTTTCTGAGTCTTCCAACTTCTCTCATTAACTAAACCCTATTCCAACCTCCCCAAATCTTTATTGCTACTTCCAAAGAAATAAATTTTACAAATTCCCCAAACTTAATCTGCAAAGATCAGACCCTTTTATACACACACATATGGAAGAAAGTTAAAATTTGGGAAGATAGTTTCCAGAATTTTCTTATGAAACATATGATTGTAAGGTATCAGACAACAACTTTGTCTTAACAACTTAATATTGACTGTTTTCTCTAGTTTAAAAAATATTAAGAGTAAAATGAGATAATGTATGTGAAAACTGAAAGTAAAACTATTACATAAATGCCAACTATGATTCATCACTATTTCCTTTTTATCTAAATCTATTATAAACATATGTCACTTCTAAGTTACTAGAATGGGGCAATATTATAAGAAGAAAAGACTGCCTATTTTTGAAGAAATGTGAAAACTTACTACACAGAACTTTGGTAAAGCTGATTGAACAGTGTTACAATAACTTAAAATCTATAAAAAGCATCATCCTAAGGCCTAAATTCAGGTGTTTTCTTTCTATGTGCTTAAAGAAATGAAAACTGACAGTAAAGCAGTCCATTTTAATGTGTTCCGAAATATTTTCTTCTTTGAGAGGCAAGTTCTTGACACTGAACATGTTTTGAGGATTGTCATACATAAGGCTTCACCTATGTAATTATTTACAGATAAATCCATTTCAAAATGAGGTAATTTTACTGAAATTAAGCTATTTGCATAGTACAAGACAGGCCTGCTATACACATAGACAATGTAATTTAGTCAAAAGTACAAGATATTTAAAAATACAATAGCCATAAATGGATAAGGTAAAAAGAAAAATATATCTCTTATCTTATCAATAAATTTCTGCCTAAAATATCACTTAGCTTTAGAAAGTATTCCTAAGTCTGATAATGATCTACACCCACAGAGTAACCTTTCTAAAACTGTCACTAGTAGACTGGTAATCATATTACTCACCTAATCGCATCATTGGTCTCAGAAACAGCTTTCAGGTACTCCTTCAAATAATAATAATTAAAGCAGTATTTCCGAATCTTATACCCCCGCCATCGCCTCTGAATCTATTGAAGTAAATAAAAAGATAAAATATGCCAGTGAAAATTTTTAGAAAAAAAAATTAATAGTTCTTCAAAATCAAGTTAATGATGGATGATTAAGTCCTATCAAATAAATTCTTAGACTTTTCTACTATTGTAAAGAATCTACCTGCAATCTGGGAGACCCCGATTCAGATCCTGGGTTGGGAAGATTCCCTGGAGAAGAGATAGGCTCCCCACTCCAGTATTCTTGGACTTTCCAGGTGGCTTAGATCATAAAGAATCCTCCCGCAGCGCAGAGAGACCTAGATTCGATCCCTGGGTTGAGAAGATACTGTGGAGAAGTGCGTGACAACCCACTCCAGTACTCTTGCCTGGAGGATTCCCATGGACAGAGGAGCCGAGCGAGCTGCAGTCCATGGGGTCACAAAGAGTCGGACATGACTGAGACGCACACACACAAATCTAACAGTTTGTTGTGTAGTGCTAGTTGTGTTTCTTTTTCGACCCCCTGGACTGTAGCCCGTCAGGCTCCTCTGTCCATGGGATTTTCCCAGGCAAGAATAATGGAGTGGGCTGTCATTTCCTTTTCCAATAACAGTATAAATAGTTGCAAATACAGGTTACTCATAGATTTATCATACAATATTATAAAGACAAAAACATACTCTAGGTTACTATAATTTATTTTATAACATTTATAATGGTTTTACAAATACTAAATGTGAAATTAACTACTGAAAGATCAAAAATTTGCTTTACTGATTCCTACCACTTCCACTTCCTGACTAAATGGATTTTTTATTTTTTTTAATAATCAACTGGCTAGAAGATTGTATTTTGTCTCATTGAAATCAACATTTTTAAAGGACTTTTTAAATACAGTTGTATCAAAATCTTTAAACAAAATGTTTTCTTGTACCTTCATCATGACATTTTAATTCTTCTTTAACTAATGCACTGCAGATGGTGAATGCAGCCATGACATTAAAAGACGCTTGCTCCTTGGAAGAAAAGCTATGACCAAACTAGACAGCATATTAAAAAGCTAGAGACATTACTTTGACAACAAATATCCATCTAGTCAAAGCTATGGTTTTTCCAGTAGTTATCTATGGATGTGAGAGTTGAACTATAAAGAAAGTTGAGCGCCAAAGAACTGATGCTTTTGAACTGTGGTGTTGGAGAAGACTGTTGAGAGTCCCTTGGACTGCAAGGAGATCCAAACAGTCCATCCTAAAGGAGATCAGTCCTAAATATTCACTGGAAGGACTGATGCTAAAGGTGAAACTCTAATCCTTTGGCCACCTGATGCAAAGAACTGACTCACTGGAAAAGACCCAGATGCTGAGGATGATTGAAGGCAGGAGGAGGAGGAGATGAAAGAGGATGAGATGCTTGGATGGCATCACCGACTCAATGGACATGAGTTTGTGTAAACTTCAGGTTGGCAATGGACAGGGAGGCCTGGTGTGCTGCAGTCCATGGGGTCGCAAAGAGTTGGACACGATTGAGCAACTGAACTGAACTGAACTGAACAGAACAGTGACAATATTTAACATTTGTTGAGTTATTATTATATGTGGGGCACTATTCTAAGGATTTTGCTTGTATTTATGCATTTAATCTTTAGACCACTCCTATGAGAGAAATAGAGAAGGAAATGGCAACCCACTCCAGTATTCTTGCCTGGAGAATCCCATGGGCAGAGGAGCCTGGCAGGCTACAGTTCATGAGGCTGCAAAGAGTCGGACACGACTGAGCGACTGAACAACAATGAGATAAATACTCTCTTCACCTTATTTAGAGATGAGAAACAGCTAAGAGGAAAATTATTCAGTTTTCCCATAATTATACAGCTATTAGTGGTGGATTTAAGAATCAAATTACAACTTCAGGGGGTCCATTCTCTAAACCATTGCAATACAGAACTGTGAACAAGGTGAACTGTAATTTTCAATGAAGAAATATTTGTTTAAAGTATCTAGCTTTTTAAATAAGAGGAATGTTGGTGTCTAAAAGAACATACTTAAATGGACTACTAAATGCCTTCAAAGCCCCAATAATCATAAGAAATGTCAATCACTTTAAGCTTTATCTTTGCTAATATAATCTTTATTAGAAAAACTCAAAACAAAACTTTTAATATGTAGATCCTAATTTTGTAGAAAACTGAAAGTCTATAGTACAAAATACCTCAACTTCTTTAAAGGAGTAGAAGAAGAAATAGAAAAAATTAGAAAAAATGTTGACTTAGCCTTGCATAAAGACTCAACTTCGTTCTTTAAAATTTTCAAGTAGTTTGCCTGTATTTATAAATTATTCACACACTCCAATACTTTGGCCACATGATACAAAGAGCCAGCTCATTGGAGAAGACCCTGTTGCTGGGAAAGATTGAGGACAGGAGAAGAAGGTGGTGACAGAGGATGAGATGGTTGGATGGCATCGCTGACTCCATGGACATGAGTTTGAGCAAGCTCTGGGAGATGGTGAAGGACAGGGAAGCCTGGTGTGCTGCAGTCCATGGGGTCACAGAGCTGGACACGACTTAGTGACTGAACAACACATATGATGAACAGTTCTCTTTTGGATATGAAGTCCTTCCAATGTTTTGCACAGTTAGCTAGGCTAGGAACACACATCTTCTTTAAACAACATTTTTTTTTCCATAGGAAAAAGTGACTAGTAAGAGACTGGACTTGAGTCCACTGAGTTTTATCCGAAAAGCCTAAGACTTTTAAACTAAATGTGCTGAGTTTAAAATCTTTATAACATGAATGCTGGATCTATATGAATAATCAGGAAAAAAATGTCTTAGTTGAATTTTGATCCCTTAATTTTCTGTTTTAAAATAGGGCCATTTAAAAGGTATTTTACAATCTGAAATACTTAATGTGAAAACTTTGAAGAAATGTTTAGTCAACTGCCTAGTATAAGAATGACTAAAATAATTGAAGAGATGCTAAACCACTTATTGCTCATATTGTAAGAACAATTAAATCAGAGAAATTAATTCTGGAAAGTAAAACAAAGTAGAGTAACAAGCTAGCGTAACAATGCTAGCATAACAGTGCCTTTCTAAATATTTCTCAAATGATCTTATTTTAGAGCTTAATTCTTTAAATTAAGAAAAATTAATTTTTCTAAAGTTCTACTTTACCATCTGAGCCACCAGGGAAGCCCAATTTAGAAACTATCTTCCTCTAATTTGACAGACATCATATTATGACTGGCAAAGAAATGGGAGGGATTGATACAAAAAGCATTTTCCTAATGAAAAGGAATCATCTATTGGAATACATATACATATATAAATCATACATGCAAATAATGACTATTTTCCTGGCTTATTTAACTTAATCATTACAGTATCATTCTGAGGTGGAGATTATCATTAGCTTTCTTTGATAGAAGAGGAAATTGATGCTTAGAGAGCTTAAATAAATGCCTGAGGTTATACATTAATAGCTGGTTGGATGGCTTCACATGAATCTCAGCTTACTTTTATTGCATATACAGTAATAATTATATTAAACACAGGAATACTTGCAAACAAAAGCGCTGATAGACTATCCATCATCGGCAATAGAAATGACTTAGGAAGCATGGAAAACATTAGGATATCAAACAGTGTTAAGGGGTGGGCCACCTTCTATGGACTACATAGAAACACCATTAAATTCTAAATAAGATTAGATGTGTCAGAAAACATAAAAGATGCATGCTGAAGTCCTGAGAAGGAAAGATGGTGGTTTATGTTTAGGCCATGGCAGAGTAATGGGGATTTCCACTTGGAGAGAAGAAACTGAAAGAGCAGAGTCTGCAGCTAGCTGGCTGAAAAATCTGTGCCAATAGCCAGGGAACTAAAAGAAGCCCAAGGGATGGACTCCTTCCCACTCCACAGGGAGCAACTACTAGAAACAGCACCAACCACAGACCCAGAGTCCACAATTGCACTGTCAGAGTCTCATAATGTCCTAAGTCCCTAGACATCCACCCCAAATCACGCTACAATTCCTTTCCAGATATTATGCTAACTGCCTTAATTCTCATGGTATCCTCGTGAATAGAGCACGATCTCCATGTTAAAAATAAAGAAACTGAGGTCAAGTAACTTAATCAAGGTCACAGCATAACCAGTAAAACAGTAAACGGTAGAATTGGGATACAAACTCTGCTCAGTCTTATTTCAGAGACCAGGCTCTTTCCACTAAACCATCTGATTAATGCACTGTATAAAGAGAAAGAGTGTATGCATGTTCTTTCATTTTAAACGCATCATTTTTTTTTTTTTTTACATTATAGGGAGTCCAGTTTAACCAATATTTATTTAAAGGACATGAGTTTAAGCAAACTCCAGGAGATGGTAAAGAACAGTGAAGCCTGGCGTGCTGCAGTCCATGGGGTCAGAGTCAGACACGACTTACTGACTGAACAACAACAATTGATATAAGATATAATATAGCTGGGGTTCCACCATACTTCTTGCTATAGGAACAAACATCATCTTAATTTTTGCCTAAATTTCCTGTTGATATCCCAGTACTAGTGAATAGACTTTTAATTTTTTTTTTATTTTTTATTATTATTTTTTTTTCCAGTGGGTTTTGTCATACATTGATATGAATCAGCCATGGATTTACATGTATTCCCAATCCCGATCCCCCCTCCCACCTCCCTCTCCACCCGATTCCTCTGGGTCTTCCCAGTGCACCAGGCCGGAGCACTTGTCTCATGCATCCCACCTGGGCTGGTGATCTGTTTCACCATAGATAGTATACATGCTGTTCTTTTGAAATATCCCACCCTCACATTCTCCCACAAAGTTCAAAAGTCTGTTCTGTATTTCTGTGTCTCTTTTTCTGTTTTGCATATAGGGTTATCGTTATCACCTTTCTAAATTCCATATATATGTGTTAGTATGCTGTAATGCCCTCAGATTAAGGTGAAAAGACTTTTAATTTTTTAAAAAACAAAATATTTTCAAAAAGCAAGATAATTTTTGATAATGTTCTTAATTTCAAGGTGAGTGGGTTACACCTTCCCAAAAAAGGGCTAGTGTTCATGTCCTTCAAAGTAATTAGCAACTTTCAGAAGTGATAGGTATAAAACAATTATTGTCATTGATCAGCTCTGAATAGATAATTTTAAACAAAGTCACTGCATGCTCAGCAGATTACAGCTTGTTAACGGGCAAGTTCTAAATGACCTCTTAAGCTAGTCAAATCAATGATGCATATTCCTCATTAAGTAACATCAAAATGTAAGTGGTCTTATAAATAATGTTTATTTTAAGCACTAAAATAAATGGCAAAACCTTGATATATCAAAAGCCATCTGTTCATAGAAAATATTTTCCCTCCATTGGGTTTATTATTATTCCTTAAAATTCACAGTAATTTTAATGTTGTCAAAAGAGAGAAAAAACATTTTCATACCTAAAATTAAAATCAAAATATGAAAGACAAATTCACTGATGATAACCTGCCTAGGACTAAAGCTCTAGTTGTACATGAGAGCATATAAACAGGAGTCTCATTCATAACATTATTTTTTCTTTCTTATTAGAATGTTGAACACTCTGAAAAGACTATACAGTGAACACAGAAAAGTGGGTTTACCAAATTTTCAAAGACAGGGTGTTTAAAACTAGTAATATCAAAGTTTTCATTCTCAATATTATATTGAGAATATAATTATAATATATATTGAGAATATAATTATTCTCTCTATATATATTATAATTATATATTACATATATAATTATATTATATATATTTTTTTCTCAATATAATTAACACCATATTATCATGTCAATATGTAGAAAAATAGACATATTTTTAAACTAGATATATATATATATTTTTAACTAGATGGTTTTAGCTATCTGGAGATTTTGGATAATTATTCCACATGCAGTTTCTTCTCTTTAATATTCTGTTTCCCTACTCTACTGATTGTTGTACTTCTTTTCTCTACAAATTTCTTTAATCATTTCATAAAGACATTGATACCAGAAGTAGTAGAAGGGAGAAAGAAATAATTTTTTGCATGGGGATGGAACATTTAAATCTGCCTACCATCCAGCAAAAGCTAGGATTTATCTAGAGGATCCCTTCCCCTCTTATTCCTTAGGCTGACGTTTGGGGATAGCTTCTTCCATGTGGATAACACTGTGTCTTACTCGTTTTGTATTCTTAGAACCCAACATATAATCTAGTAAGTAAGAGAACATCAGGGCTTCCCTGGTTGCTCAATAATAAAGAATCTTCCTGCCAACGCAGGGGTCATGGGTTCCAACCCTAGTCCGGGAAGATATCATATGCTGAAGGACAACTAGGCCCAAGAGCCACAACTACTGAGCCAGTGCTCTAGAGTCTGTGAGTCACAGCAACTGAGCCCATGTACCGCAATTACTGAAGCCCATATGCCTGGAGCTCATCCTCCACAACAAGAGAAACCATTGCAATGAGAAGCCGGCACCCTGCAATTAGAAGTAGCTTCCCCTAGCCACAATGGGAAATGGCCCGTGTGCAGCAAAGACCCAGTGTAGCTATAAATAAAATAAATAAGTAAATCTTTTTTTTTTTTTTAAGAGAGAATCAGTATTTTTTTCCTGAATTATTTTACCTATTTATCTCTATCTGATTTTGGAGTCTTTATTCTAAACATAAATACTTCATAGTAGTATAAATATGAAAACAGGGTTATAAATAGTTTAGGAGATTGAGATGGATCCTTATATAACTGATACATATTTAACCATTTTCTGATTAAAGCCACAGAATATAAACTTTCCTTATATTTTTCCTACTTTAGACACAAAAAGGATACAAAAGAAAAAGGTCAATTGATGCTTTGAGTTAGATTTTTGTAAACAAAAATTTTTATTACATAAAAGAACCAATAAATTTATGCTTATTTTGAAAATTGATTGTTTTAAGTTATCTTTAAGTCTAGTGGCCCTCTTATTATTACAGCTCTTACTTTCCTTAAAGTGAGAATTTCTATCTGAACTAAAATGTGTTAGGGCACTAATTTTAAGTGAAATCATTTAAAACAACTGCAACAATAAAGGTTCAGTTCAGATGCCCACGAACACCATTAAGAAAGTATATTTGAAAAAAAAAAGAAAGTATATTTGATTGAGGTTGATTGAGGACAAGGACAAAGTTTCTAGAGTAAAAGAAATTCTCCTTTAAACAATTAATTACACCTGTTCTTTACATAAGTTACATAAGTTCTTTAAAACTTACTAAGTTTTAGATTATTATCATTTTTCATTCCTCACAGATCTTTGAAAACAAGAGGGAAAAGTCTAATGGAATATACTTTTGAAGAGAAATCTCCAAGATACTACACATTAGCACTTCTTACAATCTGCATGCATATGAAATTATTCTGGTTGTCCAAGGACAGACAGACAAATGAGAACTCAAGATGTATCAGATGATCCAAAGGAGGCTTTTCAAAGGTATTGCAAGGAATCGATAATGCTCAGTTTGCCTTTGCTAAGTTCCAAAGTCTGTGCCAGATTATGGCTCCTCATTAAGCTGAGTTTATTGAAGACCAGTATATTCTAAGCATTAATGTATAAAGAGGGAGAGCTGTGGTTGAAGAATAGCAGTCCCAGTAACTATTTGGTGGGGCTTCTAAAGTTTTAACAAAATTGGGATCCTCTTTTCCATTAATTTTTCAGGGTCCAAAACAGGCTTGGGGGAGGCTCAAATACAGCCAAATTACAATTTGTGAATCACAAAAATCTATGTGATTTGCATCCTGTAGTCCAAGTAGGAAAGAAAAGACAGTTTCGCTTTTAGTTTGCTACATCTTATAAGAAATTCATTTAAAATTGTATTAAGAATGGTATTTTATCTGGGGTTATTATGGATGTCAAATTCTGTGTTAACAATAGCATTATGTGAAGACTACCGCTCAAATATTCATTTATAAGGTGAGGTTATTCATACTAAGCCATCCAATTCTGCCTACAAGGGAAAGCACGTGAAACTGAATTGGGATGTCTCAACTTTTCTACAAATTATCACTAAATTTAGAATTCCCTGAATGGAATGTGCTACCAGTAAAAACGCTCATGAATTACCAGGGCCAGGGGGTCAGTTTAACGGAGTGAAAGTAATAAAATTTCCCTGAGTTTGGTCTAGGGTTCATATAATAGCTCTCTAGATTTTTGAAGAAAGGGGAGGAAGACTAGAAGTAAAGGCAAGACTATAAGTGACTAGAAATAACAGGAATGTGGGTACCAAACCTCCTGGGTTCAATTCTTAACACTGTCACTTACTAGCTATGTGACCTTGGGCAAGATATCTTTCCATTTTCCATCTTCCAAAGTGGAATTATAATGATATCCAGAGAGTTGGTCAGAAAGCGAAGAGGAAGTAAAGAGCCTCTTCATGAAGGTGAAAGAGGAGAGTGGAAAAGCTGGCTTAAAACTCAACATTAACAAAAAAAAAGAAGATCATGGCATCTGGTCCCATTCAGTCAGTTCAGTCATGTCTGACTCTTTGAGACCCCATGGACTGCAGCACAACAGGCCTCCCTGTCCATCACCAACTCCTGGAGTTTAACCAAACTCATGTCCATTGATTCTGTGATGCCATCCAACCATCTCATCCTCTGTCACCCCCTTCTCCTGCCTTCAATCATCTCCAGCACAGGGTCTTTTCCAATGAGTCAGCTCTTCCCATCAGGTGGCCAAAGTATTGGAGTTTCACCTTCAGTATCAGTCCTTCCAATCAATATTCAGGACTGACTTCCTTTAGGATGGACTGGTTGGATTTCCTTGCAGTCCGAGGGACTCTCAAGAGTCTTCTCCAACACCACAGTTGAGAAGCATCAGTTCTTTGGCACTAAACTTTCTTTATAGTCCAACTCTTATATCCATACATGACTACTGGGAAAACCATAGCCTTGACCAAGTTGGCAAAGTAATGTCACTGCTTTTTAATATGCTGTCTAGGTTGGTCATAACTTTCCTGCCAAGGATTAGTCTTTTAATTTCATGGTTGCAGTCAACATCTGCAGTGATTTTGCAGCCCCCAAAAATAAAGTCAGCCACTGTTTCCCCATCTACTTGCCATGAAGTGATGGGACCGGATGCCATGATCTTAGTTTTCTGAATGTTGAGTTTTAAGCCCACTTTTTCACACTCCTCTTTCACTTTCATCAAGACACTCTTTAGTTCTTCTTCACTTTCTGCCATAAGGGTGGTGCCATCTGCATATCTGAGGTTATTGATATTTCTCCCAGCAATCTTGATTCCAGCTTGTGCTTCATCTAGCCCAGTGTTTCTCATGATGTACTCTGCATATAAGTTAAATAAGCAGGGTGACAATATACAGCCTTAACATGCTCCTTCTCCTATTTGGAACCAGTCTGTTGTTCTATGTCCAGTTCTAACTGTTGCTTCCTGACCTGCACACAGATTTCTCAGGAGGCAGGTCAGGTGGTCTGGTATTGCCATCTCTTTCAGAATTTTCCACAGTTTATTGTGATCCACACAATCGAAGGCTTTGGCATAGTCAATAAAGAAACAACAGATGTTTTTCTGGGACTCTCTTGCTTTTTCGATGATCCACTGGATGTTGGCAATTTGACCTCTGGTTCCTCTGCCTTTTCTAAAACCAGCTTGAGATTTGGAAGTTCACAGTTCACATATTGTTGAAGCCTTGCTTGGAGAATTTTGAGCATTACTTTACTAGTGTGTGAGATGAGTGCAATTGTGCGGTAGTTTGAGCATTATTTGGCATTGCCTTTCTTTGGGACTGGGATGAAAACTGACCTTTTCAAGTCCTGTGGCCAATGCTGAGTTTTCCAAATTTGCTGGCATATTGAGTGCAGCACTTTCATGGCATCAGCTTTTAGGATTTGAAATAGCTCAACTGGAATTCTATCACATCCACTACTTTTGTTTGTAGTGATGCTGCCTAAGGCCCACTTGACTTCACATTCCAGGATGTCTGGCTCTAGGTGAGTGGTCAAACCACTGTGATTATCTGGATCATGAAGATCATTTTTGTACAGTTCTTCTTTGTATTCTTGCCACCTCTTCTTAATATCTTCTGCTTCTGTTAGGTCCATACCATTTTTGTCCTTTATTGTGCCCCTCTTTGCATGAAATGTCCCTTGGTGTGTCTAATTTTCTTGAAGAGATCTCTAGTCTTTCCCATTCTATTGTTTTCCTTTCTTCCTTTGCACTGATCACTGAGGAAGGCTTTCTTATCTCTCCTGGCTATTCTTTGGAACTCTGCATTCAGATGGGAATAGCTTTCCTTTTCTCCTTTGCTTTTTGCTTCTCTTTTCACAGCTATTTGTAAGCCCTCCTCAGACAGCAATTTTCCTTTTTTGCATTTCTTTTTCTTGGGGATAGTCTTGATCCCTGTCTCCTGTACAATGTCACGAACCTCTGTTCATAGTTCTTCAGGCACTCTGTCTATCAGATCTAGCCCCTTAATTCTATTTCTCACTTCCACTGTATAATCATAAGGGATTTGATTTAGGTCATACCTGAATGGTCTAGTGGTTGTGCCTACTTTCTTCAACTTAAATCTGAATTTGGCAATAAGCAGTTCATGATCTGAGCCACAGTCAGCTCTTGGTCTTGTTTTTGCTGACTGTATAGAGCTTCTCCATCTTTGGCTGCAAAGAATATAATCAATCTGATTTTGGTGTTGACATCTGGTGATGTCCATGTGTAGAGTCTTCTCTTGTGTTGTTGGAAAAGGGTGTTTGCTATGAACAGTACGTTCTCTTGGCAAACTCTATTAGCCTTTGCCCTGCTTCATTCTGTACCCCAAGGCTAAATTTGCCTGTTACTCCAAGTGTTTCTTGACTTCCTACTTTTGCATTCCAGTCCCCTATAATGAAAAGGATGCCTTTTTTGGGTGTTAGTTCTGGAAAGTCTTGTAGGTCTTCATAGAACTGTTCAACTTCAGCTTCTTCAACATTACTGGTTGGGGCATATACTTGGATTACCATGATGTTGAATGGCTTGCCTTAGAAATGAACAGAGATCATTCTGTCATTTTTGAGATTGCATCCAAGTACTGCATTTCAGACTCTTTTGTTGACTATGATGGCTACTCCATTTCTTCTAAGGGATTCTTGCCCACAGTAGTAGATATAATGGTCACCGGAGTTAAGTTCACCCATTCCAGTCCATTTTAGTTCTCTGATTTCTAAAATGTCAATATTCATCTTGCCATCTCCTGTTTGACCACTTCCAATTTGCCTTGGTTCACGGATGTAACATTCCAGGCTCCTATTCAATATTGCTCTTTACAGCATCGGACCTTGCTTCCATCACCAGTCTCATCCACAGCTGGGTGTTGTTTTTGCTTTTGCTCTGTCTCTTCATTCTTTCTGGAGTTATTTCTCCACTGATCTCCAGTAGCATATTGGGCACCTACCAACCCGGGGAGTTCATCTTTCAGTGTCCTATCTTTTTGCCTTTTCATACTGTTCATGGGGTTCTCAAGGCAAGAATACTGAAGTGGTTTGCCATTCACTTCTCCAGTGGACCACATTTTGTTAGTGGTCCCATTACTTCATGGCAAATAGATGGGGAAACAATGGAAACAGTGACAGACTTGATTTTCTTGGGCTCTAAATCACTGCAGATGGGTGACTGCAGCCATGAAATTAAAAGACACTTTCTCCTTGGAAGAAAAGTTATGACAAACCTAGACAGAATATTAAAAAGCTGAGACATTACCTTGCCAACAAAGATCCGTCTAGTGAAAGCTATGGTTTTTCCAGTAGTCATGTATGGATATGACAGCTGGACCATAAAGAAGGCTGAAGGCCAAAGAATTGATTGCTTTTGAACTGTGGTATTGGAAAAGACCCTTGAGTGTCCCTTGGACTGCAGGAGATCAAACCAGTTAATCCTAAAAGAAATCAATACTGAATATTCATTGGAAGGACTAATGCTGAAGCTGAAGCTCCAATACTTTGACCACCTGATGCGATGAGGTGACTCATTAGAAAATACGACCCTGATGATGGGAAAGACTGAAGGCAGGAGAAGGGGACAACAGAGGATCAGATAGTTGGATGGCATCACTGACTCAATGGACATGAGTTTGAACAGGCTCCGGGAGTTGGTGATGGACAGGGAAGCCTGGTGTGCTGCCATGTCTGTGCAAAGAGTTGGACACAACTGAGCAGCTGAACAAATGAAAAGAGAGTTGAAAAAAAAAGAAAAAGAAAAGAGAGTTGATCATTTCAGGAAATAGTTAAAAGTATTTAAAATACTTAGGTGCCTGGAGAGCGGTAACTGCTGGCAATTGCCAACTCTTAATGTTGCACAGTGGTAAAGAATCCTCCTGTCAATGAAAGAGCCACAGGAGACATGGGTTCGATCCCTGGGTCAGGAAGATCCCCTGAAAGAGAAAATGGCAACCCATTCCAATATTCTCTCCTAGAAAATTCCATGGACATGGAGCCTAGTGGGCTACAGTTCCATAGAGTCACAAAGAGTCAGACAGAACTAAGCGACTGAGTATACATGCACATCATTATTATTTACCAATGGTTCTGATTTACTAAGATTTGGGAATATGTGGTATTGCAATCACTTTCCTCAGAGACATATAGCTCTCACTGGCAGTTGGTTTGACTAAAGTATATTCAAGTTATCTACCAGCTTTATCCATTCATGCTCGGGTAGTAAGTATGAGAATCTGGAACCATTCTATTGTGGAAATGGGGGCTCAAAGACACAGTTGAGGCTGAATGGATGTATCCCTAGAAACGGAAGAATTAGCTATATGTGCCGTTGCATACAATAGGCTTCTCTCTAGATGGGTTCAGCGAGTAAACAAAAGCCACAGAGTAGCAATAAATTCTGGATGCCGCAAACTGTAAAGCAAAATACTGGAGAAAAGGAACAAGTGAAAAACCTTTAGGACAGATGAAAGAATTCCACTAAATAGCACTTTTTTAAAAAAAACTATGTGTGGGTGTTTTTAAGTGGAGTTTCTACACATAAAGTAATATTGCTGTTCATCTTTATATTAGTACTATTATTAGAACACTGATTCTCTGAGTCACCTGTTTGGAGGGTCTGAGGTGACACCCTAATGCTTAAGTCAATGCTCACTAGCATCTGAAATGGAGGGTCAGTTCTATAGTCTGTAAAAAGATACACTATCATACATCTAGATGAACCAAGGAGAGAAAGAAGTTGAGCAAATGAATCAACTCAGACATCTGCATAAGACATTAAAAGCTGTTCAAAGAGCAAGAACTGAAAAAGAAAATGTTGGAGGACAAATTTGAATGAGATCCACAATGGAGTAGACAAGATGCTGGAGGAAAAGCAGAACTCTAATCTGGAGTAAATTCAAATTAAAGACCAGAAAGGCAATAAAGTGGTGCATGGAGAAACACGTGGAGTAGGGCCTTGGGAGCTAAGATAAAAATTTACTGAGCAAGTTATTGCTGTATTAATTGACTGTCACTGGCCAAGCTGCAAATCAGTAGCAGGGGTTTTGTACAGACACAGTGTGGGTGCTAATAGCAGGCGATATCATAGCAGACCTCCTTCAAGCCTATAAGTCTTATAACACTTTGGCAAGGTCCCAAAGCTCATGAGACCTTCCATTCACATGTGAATTATACTGACCAAATATTACCTTCCTATGTGCAGTTTACCTACACCACCTAGCCTAATCAAGCACTCAAGAAAGCCTTATAGATCTCCAAGTAAGAGCTTAAACAATTTCCAGTAAGGCCACTAAGGGACTTAGACATGATTTTTTGTCTTTTAAGGAGTACTTGAAGCAAACAGTTTTTGTTTTTGTTTTTACTTCTCGTTTAAAAGAGCATGAGCCAACATCCATTGATTTATTCAGGGCCATTTATTTAACCACCTAGAATAAGCCAGGAACTGTAGATTTAAAGACTGAGAAGATAGGATCCGGGCCCCAAGGGGCGTACAGTGTGTGGGGAGTGGATACAGGTCTGTAAATTAGTAAAGATAATAAACTGTTACAGGTTCTATAACAGAAGTATGTTGATGGTAAAACAGGGACATAAAAAAAGAGAGTGATCAATTCTACATGGGTAGGGGGATCATAAAGTCTTTAGAGAAAAGGTGACCCTTTAAAAAATAAATGCAGCAAATCGAGATATGAATAACTGTGTCATTAAACAACCACATATATATAATTTATTCTTCATTATACAAAAGTGACATCTATTTAGGAATGGATAAGCCACAAATGAAAATTTTCAATTCCTTCTCTTTTCAGAAATGCTCCACTGGCCTCTCACAACTGAATATAATTTGTCATGCTAGGAGTCAATAGTCAAATACATAATTTGCAATTGACTCAGTATATGAAGCAGAGTAAGACAAAAGTGTTTTTTTTTTAAATTTTATACTATATGATTTAGGTGCATATATAAAAATATACATGTCTGAATATTATTGGCCATATCTATTTTCTGTAGTTATCAGTTACTGTTAGAAATTCTTCCTCCTGTACACTTACTGTCACCCGTCCATATTTAAACTACTAAAAGGGTAACTCTTTTGAGCAAAATTACTTGGCAGCTTATAAACTGAAAAGGCAGAGTTGTAGAGATTAGAAGTAAAACTTCAGCTACTGGTACCCAGTTAGGGTTGTAAGCTTCAGATGTGTACAACAAAGAAGGTATGCGGACCATGCATTGGTCTCTTTAGCCTCTCACTACTGCAGAGAGCAAAATTTTCAGAGCACCCTCTTGCAAAGAAATCCACTTACAAATAGATGTGCCCATGTCCACTCACAAGTAAGTTCAGTTCTGGCCATGTGATCACCCCATGCTAAAAATTAATCTTTGCTAGGCAATCACACCAGCCTCTATGCAAGTGAGCATTATTCCTGATTCCTCATTACCAAGTTACCAAATTAACTCATCCAAATCTCTGAAGGAAGTCTTTGGACATCTTTGCAGAGAAGTGTTTCTATTTCAAATTTCCCACAGTAGTATTTACACACTCCACAGAGCCTCGCAAGAATTCCTCAGTGGATCATTTCAACCTCCAGGTAATGCTCAAGTCTTCCTTCCTTTCTCTTAATGACCACTGCATTCCCACCTTTATTCTTGTCTCCCCAAATGTGTCAAATAAAAAGAAAATCTGGCCATAGCCAGGAGAGACTTGACTTGAAAGAATTACTGCAAGAAACTGGGGGTGAATGACTCCTGCAGGAGATGGAGGTGGGCTATTGAGAAACGGAGAATCTTTGGCCATAACAATTGCAAGCAGGGTGGAAATTAGGCAAAAAGAGTTTTTCTTTTATAAGAAGGTGTGAACATGGCTGGGAAGAATCTGATATGGGCAAGTGGGAATGAAAGGGCAGCATAATCAGATAGCAGATCAGAGAATACTTTACCCCAAAGCCCATTCTCAGGAGAAGGAACTAAGGAGACTCCATGTGCTGACTAAAGTAAGGGACCTGGGAGAAAGACAGAAGCTTTCCCACAGCTTGGTTAATGAACCTGCTTTTTTCTAGTTGATCAGTGGGGACAAACAGTTCAGCTAATCAGTTCTGAGGTGAAGGAGGAATTTGGGGGACTGTCTGGCTTTGCTATAAGTGAACAAGCGGGCATCTGTGCCTCTTATCTAAGTCATGTGGGAAAGGGTGGTTTTGGTTTTGGTTTGCAGTAAGCTGTTTCCAAAACACAAGAGTTGGCGGGGGATGGTGCGTTCCAGTTTGCTGTTTTCTAAGATCACAGGACCAAGGCAGAGTTCAACAGCATCCACTGATATTAATCAAAGAAAAGGTGAGGCTGGGCAATGCTATTAGGTGTAATTGAGCAGGATCCTATGGGGCCTTCAAGGAAAAGAACCCCACCCCACGTCCTCCAACTGCCTCTTATTTGTAGAAAAACTCCAGCTTCCTAGGCCTTCCCCGAATTTCCAAAGAGTATATTTAATCAGAGAAGTGAGAAAATGCAGAAAGAAAGGAAAACAGTCAATCAAGAAAAATATTAATAATAATTGTTTAGCCATTAAACAAAGTCAAAGAACTTTAGCTCCTCCTCAAGAATTATAGCTAATATTCTGAGCCATGCCCTTTGACATGGCTGCTTTGCAGATACTGAAACCCCCACCAGACGGGAAAAGTGAACTGGATACTGCCCACAAGCATGGAGACCCCAGACTCCCAGACCCGCTGGACCTGGAAGGTTTTCTTGACTCCCAATTACCTTACCACTAACCAGAAGAATGTCCATGAGCTGACCACCCACCCCATAACACCCCACCCTCACACTGTCCTTAAAAACCTTTCCCTGAAAGCCTTCAGGAAGTTTGGGCCTTTTAAGCACTAGCTGCCTGGACTCCTTGCTTCGTTCGTGCAGTAAACACTGCACCTTCCTTCACCACAACCTGGTGTCAGTTGATTAGCTTCACTATCTGGGGGCAAGTGGACCCAAGTTTGGTTTGGTAACATTTGGAAATACAGATTTTAGTATGATGTTGTTGCTGCTACTGCTAAGTCACTTCAGTCATGTCCAACTATGTGTGACCCCATAGACGGCAGCCCACCAGGCTCCCCCGTCCCTGGGATTCTCCAGGCAAGAACACTGGAGTGGGTTGCCATTTCCTTCTCCAGTGCGTGAAAGTGAAAAGTGAAAGTGAAGTTGCTCAGCCGTGTCCGACTATTAGCGACCCCATGGACCACAGCCTACCAGGCTCCTGCATCCATGGGATTTTCCAGGCAAGAGACCAGAGTGGGGTGCCATTGCCTTCTCCAAGTGTGATGTTAGAATAACTCAAAAACACTGCCTTTTGAGTGGTTTGGGTTGATGTGGATTTCTTAGACATGCCTGTTGTTATTGTTGTTGTTTAGTTGTGTCTGACTCTTTTGTGACCCCGTGGACTGTAGCCTGCCAGACTCCTCTGTCCATGGGATTTCCCAAGCAAGAATACTAGAGTGGATTGCCATTTTCTTTTCCAGGGTATCTTCCTGACCCAGGGATTGAACCTGTGTCTCCTGCATTTCTGGCAGATTCTTTACTACTGAGCCACCTGGGAGGCCCTAGACATGCCTAGTCAAGGTAAAAGGAATCTTAATGATTCAAGCCAGCTCTGAATTCAATACAAAATTTGGGGCTAAAAACTAAACACGAGAATGTGTTTTTCTAGCCCTGACTCCTGTGCCTCTGTCTCCCCTGATGACCTCTGGGAACCTTTGAGCCTCCCATCATCATTTGCTTTAGATTCTCTGTTATCTATTGCTTTTTACTTTACAGGCATATCTAACAAAGGTGCGCAAAAAAGAAAAAAAAATCTAACATTATTTTAAGCTCAGAAGTTAAGCCTTTAGCTGAACTGTACAGAGAATTAGACTCTCCTAAATCCCCAGACTCAAGCATTCCTGTTAAAAGAGGAAAACCAGATTATTTTCTTATATTACTGTATTTCTAAGAGAGGTAAATATAGCCCAGTGCACCTGGAGTTTCTCCTCTGGTTCAGGAAAAGCAACAACAACAAAAAAATCTACTTTTTCCTCTTCTTTTTTCCCCCTTAACCTACGGAGACACAGAGAGGTAGACAGATACTGGAGATGGCCCCTGTGCTGGGCTCCCATACAGTCACACTTGCATAAGAAAGCCCTTTCCCAAAGCAGTATAAGTCATCAAAATAATGCAAATTTCGCTGCCTTAGTTCAACACAGGACTTTCTGAGAGTATTTGCCAATCTTGCTTCACCCAAAATAAAATCCATTATTACTAGAAACAAGAATTAATAGATCAATGAAAGAGAATATGAGAAGGTAAAATTAAAATTAAAACATGGGTTTTAAGGATATTAATGAAACTCACCTAAGTAATTTCCCCATTTATAACAGCTTCACAAGTAAACTATTATCATACTGATACAAAAGAAATAATACTTTTGCTGTGGCTCTTCCCCAAATCGGTGCAGAAACCAAGGAAGCTTCATAATCACAAAATTCAGCTTCTTATTAGGCAAGTAACACATAAAAATGAACACAGAAATGACAGAAATAAAACGTCTAAGCTGGAAACTGACTTTATTACTGTGAAATCATATGAATAATTTCTAATTGATTTGTATTGGGCAGGAACCTTATATTCCAGAACCATGCTCGTCTATTTATCACAATATTCTATATGACATATGGAAACTAATACATTGCTTCATTAATATTTACAGTCTTTCTCTAGTCATGGCTCAGAGATATTTAACATTCTAAAACATAAGCATTGACAATTACGTGTTTTACATTTTACTCTAATTTTTAATACTGCCAAGACTATTTAGTATAACTAACTTTTTAACTATGTACTCTTTTCTCTCTTTACCATTAGCATATCAATCAAATTTGCATTATTCTGGTTTGCTCATTTTATTAAAAGCGAATTCAGGGCACAATTGACTTTTCATTTGTTTAACAAGTGAAGAAATATTTACCCTGACAGCCATTGCATTGTAGAGATTCATCTTCATAGTGTAATACGCTAACTGTGAATCAAGAAAAAAAAAAGATGGCATATATTTTAGTTTTACACAAAGACAATGCAGCCTATTTTTACATATAAAACATAAGAATCTTTATACATAATACATAATAAGAGTCCTAGGCTTAGAAAAATGAAATCAAACTTTGTATTGAAGAGATAGGCTTCCTAATACATAATGCAGGCTTAACCAGAAAAATCTATGGTAGTCAAACTAGGAGCTAATGGAGATATATGATCATAAAATGCTCTCCGCTGAGTTTGATAATCAATGGTGCTCTACTGAGAATAGAATAACAAAGCAGAAATATTCACAAGTGCTGGTGACACGTAGTATTGTATGATTTATTCACTGGGGTTCTTTTAGCCAAAACTCACAGAAACATAAAAGGAATTCATATTTCAAGACGTCTGGTTTAATGAAAAATTCAAAGAAATGCTGTCTTCAGTCGAAATCGTTCAAGGATATGGATGCAGTGATGGAGCAAAATTGTGCCTTCCAACCATCTGTACAAAATGTTATGTACTTAGCTGCCTCCTGAGTAATCCTTGGGAATTTTCTTTCATTTAATATTCATTTTAACACCATAAAATCATAAATACAATGATATCATGTTATAGCAAATCCCCTGATATAATGAAGACTTCCTAAAGTCTTGGTTTCTTTCTGGTACAGACACATTTATCTATTCATATACAAATCTCTGTGACAGTAAATATTTAGCAACAGAGCTTATTTCAATGAAAATATTGCTTTAAATAAAACTTTCACATCTGTTCTTTCAATTAAAAAGATATAATTAACATAATTCATGACAGTACAATAAACATTGAAATACTTATTTTTTTTCCACACAAAATACAACTTTATCCATTTTTAGTTAATCAAAACTGATCAGACTAATAAAACTTGAGCCTGGATAATAGTTGTGAAGTTTCAGCAAAAATCAGAAGTAAGTGTCTTAACCTTTCATATAGGGGTTTTCTCCCTTGCAACAAACAGGAATTCATACAAAAGGGTTTCACTGTAATTAGCATTGTTTGAATTGCCTGATCTGATCCAAAGCAAATTGTCTGTGGAGAGCAGCAGGACTGGATTATTTATCAACAGTCTGAGCAATTAGGAAACAGTTGGCTGCAATATGTTATTTACAAATGAACACAATGATGTTCCTTCATTTTAAATTCTCTTTCTTCCTTATAGCAAGCATGGCATAATTCTTGGTGTTGAGGTGAATTTAAAATATTTACTTAATATTTTAGGGCAAATATAACCATTAAATGTTTTTATACAGAAGAAACACACTGGAAGATTTATGTTTGAGAAAGTTGGGCTCAGAAATGAGATTATTTATCTTTTTTCATTCTGCTCTTCAGCCAGCAGCAGGAGCTTTCCAACCACAGCCCTGAGTTCAATTCCTAACTTTGCTCTTACCAGCTGGGTGGCTTGAATATGGTACTTGAAGTCTCCCAGTCTTGACTTCTATCCCCATGAAATGATACATCACATACTTCACGGAGTTGTGAAGAATAAAATGAGATAAAGTATTTAAGGTGCAAAGCTGATGGTCATTAGGAAAGGGATTGTCACTGTTATACATTTTGTGCCTCAAAGTATATAATTTAACTACAAGTAAAATTCTAAAGAGGCTTCCCTTGTAGCTCAGTAGGTAAAGAATCTGCCTGCAGTGCAGGAGACCCTGGTTCGATCCCTGGGTTGGGAATATCCCCTGGAGAAGGAAACAGCAACCCACTCCAGTATCCTTGCCTGGAAAATCTCATGGACAGAGGAGTCTGGTGGGCTGCAGCCCATGGGGTCACAAAGAGTCGGGCACGACTGAGTGACTAACACTTACTTACTTAAAATTCCAAAAGGTATAAGAAGCTAAATTTTATTCTGAATGAAGAAAGGAGAAATACGTTTGAACCTAAACTTTAACTAATTTTCTAGTTAAAAGGTAGAAAAGTACTTTGATTCTAAATTATCATTCTTATATGAAGCCCAGATTGACGTTGCATCTATTCTCAATCTCTAGCCCAGATGCTTCTGAAAATACCAGCAAAACTTGGCAGAAAACATTGCATGATTCATTTATTATGAGGTACCTGGAATAGTCAAATTCACAGAGACAGACAGCACAACAGTGGTTACCAGGCACTGGAGGAAGAAGAGCAGATCCTGTTTACTGGGTACAGACTTTCCCTTTGAAATGATGGAAGAGTTTTGGAGCTGGGCAGTGGCGGCAGTTGCATGCCAATGCAACTGGACTTAATGTCACTGCATGGTACAGTTAAAAATAGTCAAAATGATCAATTTTATGCTACCTATATTTTATCACAGTTTAAGAAAAAACACTAAAAAATAATTTTTGATTGTGACTTGTGCATTTTCACAAGCTATCTAGGAGACACACTGGACACTTCCAAAGTTTTTAAAATTTCATCTTAGTCTCTATATTTCTATTCCAAGCCAAGAAGTTTGTTATGCTAATATTTGCCCTTTTGGTTACATGAGTAGTTAAATGATAATTCATACCAAAGCCTATGTTCTTAATATTATTTTTCAGGTTTCTGTCTGTCCTAAAAGTTTTTTCCATTCATTCCATGATGTTGGATAAGCAAAGCATATGCTAACTACTAAATATTAATAATATATCTAGGAACCACAGACAATAGTAATTCATCAGCAGATATTCTCAAGTTTCCTTACTATAAATTAATTTTATATCTTATTGTTAAGGTACCAAGTCTATTTTAAAGAGGAAAACTAAAGATCTGGGGTGAAGCTCAAGCATAAAATATAATTTCAATGCAGTGAAAACATGGCATTCAATTTTAGACATTCCCCAAATATTTGTGAACAAAGGAAGAAATGGAAAGAGAGAGTGAGAGGGAGAAAGAGGAAAGATAAACAGATGTTGCTCTTACAACAGATAAAGTAGAAAGGATTCCTGGGATGAAACACAGCATTTGAACACTGAATTAACCACTTGTTCACTATATGGCTTTTGTCATGTCACCTAGCTCAATTTTTAGAAGGCTTCTAAAATTTTTTCTGGAAGTTGTATTCTTTTAAAAGCAATTTTCTGAGTGCTTAATATCCATGTGGACCTTTCAGACAGGGCTGCTATTTGGTGGGAATGGATCTGTGATATTGATGGGAGCATGTTTCGTATTTGAGTTTCTTTTTTTTTTTCTATCAGGTGAACTACAGTGTGGAGCGAGGGTGGGGATAAATGAGAAACACTCTCTTACAGGTCAAGTGATATTCAAAACTCACCATATCAGGTCCCAATTTTGTTCTCCAATTATCTTTCACCTTGTCTTTTTTTAGTCGCTAAGTCACGTCTGACTCTATGCAGCCCCATGGACCTCAGCCCTCCAGACTCTGTCCTTGGGATTCTCCAGGCAAGAATACTGGAGTGGATTGCCATGCCCTCCTTCAGGGGATCTTCCTGACTCAGGGATGGTACCCACGTCTCCTGCACTGGCTGGCAGATTCTTTACTGCTGAGCCACAGGGAAGCCAGTCTCTCACCAGGCCACTCCTTTAAAACTCAATCTGATCAAATTATCTTCTCTTCACTTCCATGCTCACACTATTCCCTTTGCCTGAAATGTCTTCTCATTCTTTTCTAACCGACCAAATTCGCTCTGTTTTTCTTGTAAGTATTTACAGGAGAAACTACCTTTTCTCCCCCACTCCAAGAAGCAGCTGACATTCTCTCAGCTCCAGTGGATACTTGCAAACCAGTTCAGACAAGGAGGAAGTACTCCTGGAAAAACTACAACCACAACAAAAACCCAAAGAACAACAACAGCAAAAAAAAGCAATAATAATAAAACCTCACTGTTAGCTCTCAAACTTCTTACATTTATCGCTCTCCCTCCGTTTTCGGAGTTGTCAGTCCTCCTCAGGGACACTCTTCCTTTCCTCCTTGTTGCCTCTCTGCCCTGCTCCAATAAACCAGGCAAAAGACCTAACTCTTCACAACTCCAGCTGTTATCTTGAGACTTTTCAAATCCACGTATCCACAACACTCTCAAATACTTGTTCTCACAACTGCCCTGTTTTTCTCAGTCCCAATGCTGTCCACTTACTTTCATAGCCATGTTCCAGACCCTGGGAACTAGACATGTTCTGCCTCTTAAGTCTTAAACTCAGCAAATTCTCCTCCTTAAGTCCCTGATGCCTTAATTTCTAATAAAGGTTTTTAGTTTAGACAGACCTAGGACAGGTGTTTCCTTTTCCTCAGTTTCAAACTTCTTTTTCACATATTTTTATATACAACAGCTATATTGATATTTTGCTACATGAACATACCATAAATTAACCAATCTCTTTCTGTTACTGTTGAGCCTTTAGGTTGGAGGCCAAGAAAATCTGAGTTTCAAATGCTCGATCATTTTCAAAAACAGAAAGTAATACATATTTATAATAAATCTGAGTGGTGTGTGTGTGTGTATGTGTGCTCTGTTGTGTCTGACTCTTTTGTGACCCCATGGGCTGTAGCCCACAAGGCTCCTCTGTCCATGGGATTTCCCAGGCCAAGAATACTGGAGTGGGTTGCCACTTCCTCCTCCAGGCAATCTTCCCGACTCAGGGATCAAACCCACATATTCTGTGTCTCCAGCACTGACAGGCTGGTTCTTTACCACTGGGTACCCAAGAAGCCTAAATTTGAATGATGCATCTACATAACCCTGACCAGATTAACTGGCTTTTTCTGCTAGGCCAGGCAATACAGAGGAACTATTTGCAGTAAAGTGATGACACTGGAAATTTTAGAAGCTATGCACATATGGATAACAGATCTGGGGAGCCTGTGCCTTTGTTATTTTCCACATCAGTGCCATCCTCATTTTATAATTTTGAGTATGATCATTAAAATGATTTATTATCAAATAATCATGAGTATTTTGTGCATATGCTTTTCCTTGTTCGCTGGCCACTGATAGCAATATGGTCATTATCAACAGCTGATTGTTAAAATAACCTTTCTTCTTCCACCACACACAAAAAATTAAAAGCCAATTATATTGCTTCTCAAAGTTAATATATCTTTAAAAGAAAGTAAACTAAACTTATATTCATATAATTATAATGAAAATGTTAGTAAAGTTTTAAATTAATATTAGGAAGTCAGAGTCTTAAGTTATCCGGTCTTTGATATTTAAAATGCCAGATCCTGAGGGGGAAAAATAGATTATGTTTCAGTTTTCTGCTCTAACATTAAAGAGAGATAAATGTTGCTTTAATGTATAACTGACTTGAAAGCCCGACAAAGAGATTTGTAAAATGAGTTAGGCTATATATAGTACATTCATTCATCTAATGAAAAGAAATAAAAATATCCGTACAAGCAACCATGTCAATCTCACCAGTTTTAAAAATAATGACCAAAATTTTATGCATTTTTACTATCCATTAAAAAACAAACCTGCTGGTATTTATCATGACATCACATAATGAGAGTTGATAATAGATGATACCCTTTGTTCCACTTAAAGCTAACAGAATCTTTCTATTTTTACTTTTCTAAATATTAATCAAATACAAAAGTTTTGTAAGAAGAACAGTAAAATGATAAGAAGTATATACATATTGTGAGCCTTTTTGGCAATAACATTATTTTTATAATTTGAAGGATACTCTATTTTTTAATGTGAGTTATTTTTATAAATTAAATGGTTCTATCATAGGCTAGTGATATTACTTTAACAAAAAGTTTTAATCAAGTTCTGTTAATATGGTGGCCATATATATTATTTACTGAATGAGCTCAATTTAAAAACATAACATTGAGCTGTTTAGATCTATAGTTTTCAATATATATTTATTTATCTCATGATAATGTATATAGAATTAATCATGTATATTAGGGTAGCTGCTTTCAGAGTGTATACTTGATATTAAACACAATACAAACTATGTAATGGTAAAATATGGGCTTCCCAGGTGGCACTAGTGGTAAAGAACCCACCTGCCAATGCAGGAGACATAAGAGATGCAGGTTCGATCCCTGGGTCAGGAAGATCCCATGGAGGAGGAAATGGCAACCTACTCCATTATTCTTGCCTAAGAATCCCATGGACAGAGGAGCCTGGAGGGCTATGGTCTATGGAGCCACAAACGGTTGGACAAAACCAAAGCGACTTAGCACGAATGGAAAAAGGAAACTGAAAAGGATAACAAGATGTACACAGTTGTCCTGTATAGGTTATATTGGTGAATTCACTCAGATAACACTCAAAGTGCTAGTTTTCCAAAAGAGACAGATGATACATTTCAGCATTATTCTGGTACTATCATCTACAGAAATGACTGTATTCACTTCACCATTTACGAAACAAAACAAGGAGTGGTAAGGACAAGCTACTTAGAACATTATACAGTTGAAAACAAGAAGGGGACCAGAACAGGAGGACCATCTGAGTACCCAACGGGAAGAGCAGGTTGCAGGGGACCCACGGCAGGAACCCAGCAGGCCTGCAGTGCATATCAACTGAGCACACCCCGGGTGCCAGAAATCCACTGCTGATGGAAAA
This sequence comes from Cervus elaphus, assembly GCF_910594005.1. Classification (NCBI taxonomy): domain Eukaryota; kingdom Metazoa; phylum Chordata; class Mammalia; order Artiodactyla; family Cervidae; genus Cervus; species Cervus elaphus. Next base: position 23,478,123 of record NC_057828.1, on the reverse strand, counting down.
GAAGAGTCAGAGTGCATCCTTATTAACAGCGGAGAGTCTCAAGGTTATGAATCAACAGTCCTCACTTCTTCACATGGACAAATCTGGGTCATGTTGCCAGACACAGCATTATAAAAGTCAGCAGGAAGATCTGAAATGGAGGTTGAAAACTAAAATAAACAAAAATAGCTGTCATCCAGGAAGGAAAAAGGAATCAAATCATAAAGGAAAATTGGAATGGTTCTGTTATTTCGGGTTAGTGAGGGAATGATAGTGGAGAACGCATAACACTCTGGGACTGGATAAGTCAGCTGGTGTTGCTTTGAAAATTATTTAAAAGCTGGATGGAAATATTTTGGTATAGTAGAATTTTAAGGGAGAATTTTAAGGTTCTGTCTAAAAATACAGAACCTATCTAAAATAGAGATCCTAGGACTTCTGACTTTCCACAATTTACTTTCCGTTTGACCTTTGCCATATGTGAGACTGTTGATAACTCCAAGATGTCTAACAGTTTTCTCCTTTGGTTCCTGTGATATTGTGTCTCTGCTTTTCTGTTTATTATCTATCTATAATTCCCTTCCTCTACCTAAATCCTACTAATGCATTCCATAAGCCTCAATTCTTGGCCCTCTGCTCTACTGTTCAGATACTTTTCCATCAGGTAAAAATCCTGCCATCTTATATTGATGGCTCTAAAACCTTTTTCTCCAGTTCTGACTCTTCAGCTAAAAGTTCTCTTTAATAAGCATTTGTTCAGTGCTAATTATAATGTGCCAGCCACTCTGCTGAGAGATAGCATAGTCGCCTTACAAGATACCACCACATGGAGGTGTCGTAACATCATCACACACTCAAAATCACAGAATTTCATTTTGCAAAAGCTTCACTGAATATCCAACTCAGAATGTTTTCTTATCAACATCCGTGCTTTTGTTGTCATTACAACCATTAATCAGCTTTGCTGAGAAAAAACAAAAGAATGCAGCTATCTCAGTAGCTTATAAAACAAAATGATTATTTCTCACTCACATTACCTGTGGGCTAAGCTTCCCTGTGGCTATGGTCCACAACACATGGCTTAGCCCAAAACCAATGCGATGGGGAGGAATCATTCCTTTACAAGGAAAGGGGTAGGGAAGAATTTTTGGCACACATGAATACTAAACACCTGCTATGTTGCCCATAGTAAGGTCTCCAACTTATGTCCCTATGAGTAATTAATTTATCCAACTAGCAAAAGATTCTGCAGGCTTTCTATGTAACATTTACTGTGATCGTTTGAGATATAATAACTAGAACAGTCATTGCGTCTCAGGAGGACCCAGTCAAATGAGAGATATCAGTAAACAAATGGATCACAGTGACACAAATACCTACAGGAGCAAAGCATGAGGAAGGCACACCTGATGTCTTCTGTCTCCTACCATTCCACGCTCAGCCTCAGATCAGGGAAGGTCAATCTTTAAGCAAAGTCTTGAGGCATGAGTAGGCATTCGGACCAATGGGAAGCAGGTCAGAGTGAAGAAGGGCATCCAGGCAAAGTAAATAGCATTTGCAAGAAGCCTGTCGGGCACAGCATATCTTAGCAATGGCAAATGGTTTATTTACAATGTTGTGTTAGTTTTCGGTGTGCAGCAAGGTGCATCAGGTATGCAGACCCACATATCCACGCTTTGTTTAGATTCTTTTTCCCATAAAGAGGTCATTACAGAGTATTGAGTAGAGTTCTCTGTGCTATACAGTAGGTTCTTATTAGTTATCTCTTTTATACACAGTAGTGAATAGAGTATATTTATACAGGTGTAGCAAGAAGTAAGGTTAGATAAGAAGGGATCATGAGACAAGGAAAACCCACCATGTCATGCCGAAGAGTGTGAATTTTACACTGTGTGCTGTGGCCAGGACTGCAGGCATGGGAGTAAAATTACTCTTGATTCCTAGTTTAGGCTGGAATCAAGAGACTTTTCTGAGGGACAATGCCAAGTAGTTGATGACTGAAAGGAGACAGAAGGTGGGGAAAAGAGTGTGGTGAGGAGTCGAGAATGAGTTTGGATTTCTGGCTGAATGGTTTTACTTTTTACTTGAATAAAAGTATACAGAAGGAGGAATAGCTTTGGGGTGCCTCAGGGACCTCCAGAAAAAGATTTTTAGAAGGTAGGTAGCATACGGATATACAGGGATCAGAAACTGGGAACATCAGTCCCGTCTTTTAAACTCCTTGAGTCTCCATGTCTTCATCTATAAAAAGAAGATAGAACACCTGCATTTTCTACTTGGCAGGCTATTACTGGAAAATATGAAGCAATGAGTGTAAAACATGTTTTTAAACAAGAAAGGCCCTTAAAAGTGTAGGAAATTATTTGATAAAAGTCACATTCAGCTCCTTACCAATGTTCTGCTAGTCCTCAACCTCTCTCCAGCCACCTACATCAACATCCTCACCTCTTCCTGTTACACCACGCACATTCCCAGTTTCAAACCTTCATTCACATGGTTCCTAATTGAAATGTCCTTTCCTCTCCCAAAGCTATAGTCTCCTGATCCCCAGAGGTTCAGCACAAGCCTCACCACTTTGACCTTCAGAGATAACATTAACTTCCTACCTGAGCGCTTATTATCTGCCTGTGTGTGTTTGGTGGGGGAGTATCCTTTAAATTGACTTGCCTTTTTAATTAATTTTCTGTATTTAATAGATAATATATTCACATTGTTTAAAATTCAAAACCTACCAAAGGGTTTACAGTAAAAAGTCTATTTCTTATGCCTAGTCCTCAAGTACTCGATTCTCTTCTCCTCCAGGCAATTAATATCATTTTCTTGTGATCCTTCCTCAGAAAAGCAAATTAAAATCAATGGCTTTCAGATCATGCTCTGCTGGCTCAGATGACAACAGAGTCCACAAGGAAAGAGACCAAGCAGTTCTGTTTCCAGTTTCCAAAATAGCTGTACTGTTTGCACCTGTTTTTAGCATACGGGGATTAAAAAGTTTGTTAAATTTTATTAAAGGGGGAGTTCTATTACAAAAGTTTTAAAATCACTAACTATACCATTCATTTTATAACCTAATATATACTATATGGCATTATTATTATTATTGTATGCAGCTGTTAGGCAAAAAAAATTATGCAGAATAAATTTGGAAATGGTGGTTTAAAGATAGCTACTATAGGACTATATGTGTGACAATATATACTAATGTGCATGACAGGATAATTAATATAGAAAACACTATCCTTAATTCATGCCCCACTCCCAGCTCATGAGAGTAGAAGCTCCTTTTACGCATTTTTGCTTCAGTCAGTTTATATGTGACTGTCCATCCCCAGCATTACTCCCCTAAAACCTGAGCTCTGAGAAATCATACTGAGGGGGTGGGGGACATTAATGGGAGAAACGTGGACAGAAAAAGAGAAATAATGAAGAAAATATTCCACATGTCTGGGAAAGAGTGGGGCATTAGCTTTTTGTAATAATACAACATTTGGCATTTCTTTTGCTCCTGAAAAAGTGAAAGAAATTGTTAGTCGTTCAGTCACATCTGACTCTGCGACCCCATGAACTGTAGCCCACCAGGCTCCACTGTCCATGGGATTATACAGGCAAGAACTCTGGAGTGGGGTGCCATTCCCTTCTCCAGGGGATCTTCCTCATCCAGCGATCAAACCTGGGTCTCCTGCATGGCAGGCAGATTCTTTACCATCTGAGCCACCAGGGAAGTCTGGGATGTGGCTAAAACTAGGGATAAATTTGGTAGCATCTGTGGAGGAAACAGGATTCTGAACACCAGCAGAGATACCAGCTCTGGCACAAATACCCTTTCCCTTTATGTGGCGAAATTGTCATGGAGTCCTCGAGGGATGAATTCTGAAGGACTGAACACATGAGCTTGGACAATAGATATCTTATGAATGAAGATTGGACAAAGGTGAGGATTTCTGCTCTGGTGGCACTATTTAAGCCTCACAGGACCTCTCTATAAACCCGAGAAGGGAAATCTCCAATAATGATTGAGACTGAACTGCTTACCTCTCCATGTAAGGGTTCTGGAATCAAATCAAACTGGGTTTGAATTTTTCTCCACTTATCACTAACAATGCATCCTTGGGGAAGTAACCATCTTTGGGCCTAAAACTATAAAATGGTGATAATATTCACAGGACTGGCATAGACTTCAGTTGGTATTATTGTTGTTTAATTGCTAGGTCATGTCTGACTCTTGGGACCCTATGGACTGTAGCATGCTAGGAGCCTCTTCCATGGGATTTTCCAGGCAAGAATACTGGAGTGGCTTGCCATTTCCTTCTCCCGGGAATCTTTCTGACCCAGGGATCGAACCCATGTCTCCTGCTTGGCAGGTGGATTCTTTACCACTGAGCCACCTGGGGAGCCCTTAGTTGGTATATATGTTAAGTATATAAAGTGCTTAGTACAATATTTCACTCTCACTACTCAGCCAGTAAATGGCAGCTATTTTAATCTCATTCAGTAATTATATGCTGAGATCAGATTATGTTATTTACTGAGATCTTTATGTTAGGTACTATCCCTAAGATCATGCCATCTGGTCTCATCACTTCATGGGAAATAGATAGGGAAACAGTGGAAACAGTGTCAGACTTTATTTTTTGGGGCTCCAAAATCACTGCAGATGGTGATTGTAGCCATGAAATTAAAAGATGCTTACTGCTTGGAAGGAAAGTTATGACCAACCTAGACTGCATATTAAAAAGCAGAGACATTACGTTGCCAAAAAAGGTCTGTCTAGTCAAGGCTATGGTTTTTCCAGTAGTAATGTATGGATGTGAGAGTTGGACTGTGAAGAAAGCTGAGCGCCAATAAATTGATGCTTTTGAACTGTGGGGTTGGAGAAGACTCTTGAGAGTCCCTTGGACTGCAAGGAGATCCAACCAGTCCATCCTAAAGGAGATCAGTCCTGGGTGTTCATTGGAAGGACTGATGCTGAATCTGAAACTCCAGTACTTTGGCCACCTCATGCAAAGAGTTGACTCATTGGAAAGACCCTGATGCTGGGAGGGGTTGGGGGCAGGAGGACAGGGGGAGAACAGAGGATGAGATGGCCTGATGGCATCACCGACTCTATGGACATAAGTTTGAGTAAACCCCGGGAGTTGGTGATAGACAGGGAGGCCCGGCGTGCTGTGATTCATGGGGTCGCAAAGAGTCGGACACAACTGAGCGACTGAACTAAACTGAACTGATGCACACAATGGCAAAAACAGATAAATAAATAAAGTAGATATGTTCAAAAACACCATACAGATTAACAGATTTAAAAACGATCAAGAACCAATTTAACTGAGGAAAATATCCTTTTTTCTCCCAAAAACCCAAAGATAATCAGATCCAAATCTGGAGAATAACTTGGTGATCATGCTGAGTGACATTCTTTGTGATCCAGTCAAGACCCTAAAGTAACAAAACAAATTTTCTTGGGTGGCTCATTACTTGAACTTTTAAAGATTTTTTTTTCAGCAACTCCAGTATCATTAGAACAAATATAGATTCCAAAGTTGAATATTTTGACTATAGTCACTGAAATGTATACATTTTCATATGCTTGATTAAAAGGAGGTGTCAATCATTCACTCATCTGGATGGTGCCTTGTGAGTAGAAATAGCAGCATGAAAGTTAAGTCAGTAATATTCATGGAAAGTGATATGCATAAGTATACTCTACAGTCATGTCTACACAAAGACATAGATCTCATGATGAATAATAATAAATAATGAGGCTGAAGATGCTCATTATTCCATAGAAAACAATTTAATTTTTGATCATTCTGTTTACGTAATCTGACTCTATTAAAAATTGACTTGCAGGAGTTCCGACTCACCGAATCTGGGAAAATTTGAGCAGCAAACCACTTAGCGATAATTTATTATAATCCATTAAACAAAATAGGAACACATGAGTTAAAACTGTAATAAATAAATGAATGAATAAAGAGGAAAAAGGCTCTTTCTTATACGAAAATGCTGACAAGAAAATGTAGAAGAAATGACAAGGTTAGGAAAATCACTATTTGACAAATATAATAAATCTTACTCTAGTAAGAATCATAATGACATGGTAAATCTAGAATAAAAAATTTTAGCAATGAAGAAGATATATACCCAGTCTTAAAACACTTCCTCATAAGTCTAAAAGTATGAGATATACCACCTTAAATCAACAAATTTAGCATCAACTGCCATGAGACAAACTGACATCATATGGTTCCTAATATGATGTATTGACATGTATTGTAATATAAAATGTATAACCTCACTATAAAAATGAAGAAATATAAACCAAAACTGAGGAATAATATAAAAAATAACTATTCTATACTCAAGAGTAAAGGTCACGAAAAGCATAGATAGACCAAACACATTAAAGGTAACTAAAGAGAAACAACAACTAAATACAATGTGAAACACTGGTTTATAGCCTGGAAATGATGTGTTTGCTATAAGTTAAATTATTGGGACAATCAGTGAAATATGAATGGAATCCAAAGAACAGACAATTGATTTGCATAGATGTCAGTTTCCCGATTCTGATCATTTTAATATGGTTATGTAGAAAACATCCACTGATGAATTGAGAGGTAAGGGGCACTTTCTATAACTTTGTCTAGATGATTCAAAACAGCCATGGAAAAATAAACAAAAATACATATAGAAGGGGGAGGAGCTAAAATGGCTGAGGAATAGGACGGGGAGACCACTTTCTCCCCTACAAATTCATTGAAAGAACATTTGAACGCTGAGCAAACGTCACAAAACAACTTCTGATTGCTAGCATAAGACATCAGGCGCCCAGAAAAGCAGCCCATCATCTTCAAAAGGAGGTAGGACAAAATATAAAAGATAAAAAGAGACAAAAGAGCTAGGGATGGAGACCCGTCCCAGGAAGGGAGTCGTAATAGAGAAAGTTTCCAAACACCAGGAAACCTTCTCACTGGCGGGTCTGGGAGAAGTTTTTGAATCTCGGAGGGCAACCTAACTGGGAGGAAAAATAAATAAAACCCACAGATTACATGCCTAAAAGCAACTCCGAGCAGAAAACTACCCCAGATGCCCGCATCCGCCACCAGCAAATGGGGACGGAATGGAGAGGAGCAGCGGCATCGCTTAGGGTAAGGACCGGGCCTGAATGCCCTGAGGGTAATCAGAGAGAGCTAACCGTGAGACAGCAACTTAAACTGTGGGATAGCAAGAGAGACAGAGAAAATTAAGCAGCCTGAACACAATGCGGGCCCGTTGGCAGAACAAAGGAAGAACTGAGTGATCCCAGAGAAAAGCTGGCCTGCAGCAGACCGGCCCATCCCCCGCCGGGGGGGGGGGGGGGAGGGAAAGGGGCAAATTCGGCCCCAGAGAGGGCACCCCTACCAAACTGCACACAGGCTCCCAGTTTCCAGCCAAAGACTTCCTGAGATTCTGGATGGTTGACATCCGCCGGGAGGGTCGCAGCTAGAGACCAGCTCCCCAGCAGAGACACAAGGCGCACCGACCGGCGCGCGGAAACTGAGGCTGGGACCGCGGAGGGGAGAAGGCACACCGCACCGGGGGAGAGAGCCAGGTCAAGCTCCTGGCTGCCTGAGATGCTCCGACTGGGGAAGGCACAAAACGCAGGCCCAACTGAGTCTGCGCTTTCGTAGAGGACCCAAAAACTGGAACCGCACGCAAAGCAGGGCCCGCTCCCTATAGAGCAGCCTATAGCCTGAGCAGTGTAGATGGGGAAAGTACACGCTGCAAGCGGGGGCAAACCCAGTGTGGCCGGAACACTGCAAATGCTCCCCACACACGCCAGTGACATTTGTCTGCAGCGCGCCTCCCTCCCCGCAGCAGGACTGAATAAGCGAATCTGAACAAGAGGCCACCTCCGCCCGCTTGTGTCAGGGCGGAAATTAGACACTGAAGAGACTGGCAAACAGAAGCCAAATAAACAAAGGGAACCGCTTCAGAAGGGACCGGTGCAACAGATTAAAATCCCTGTAGTTAACACCGACTACACCGGAAGGGGCCTATAGATATCAAGAAGTGTAAGCTGGAACAAGGAGCTATCTGAAACTGAACCAAACCCACACTGCCCGCACAGCTCCAGAGAAATTCCTAGATAAATTTTTACTATTTTTTTCTTTAATTAAAAAAAATTTTTTTTCTTTTCTTTTTATTTTTTCTCTTTTATTTTCTTTTAAAATTCCCTATTACTCCTCTATTACTCCTTAACTTTCATTTTCATATATTTTTACTGTTTTTTTAATTAAAATTTTTTTTCTTTTTTTTCTCTTATTTTCTTTTAAAGTCCTCTATTACTCCTCTACTACTCCTTAACTTTCATTTTCATTTCACTATAACCTTGCAAAAAAAAAAAAGAGGCCCTATTTTTAAACTGAACTTCATATATATTTCTAAAATTTTTTGTGGTTTTGTTTTTAATATTGTATTTTTAAGAGTCTAACCTCTACTCTAGATTTTTAATCTTTGTTTTTCAGTATTTGATATCAATTTTGGACATTTAAGAATCCAATATTCAGTTCCCATTTTTACTCAGGACTGTGTTGATTACTCTCTCCCACTTTTGACTCTCTGTTTTCTCCCCCAGATCACCTCTATTTCCTCCTCCCCTTCTCTTCCCAATCCAATTCTGTGAATCTCTGTGGGTGTCTGGGCTACAGAGAACACTTAGGGAACAGAGAACTGCGTAGATCTGTCTCTCTCCTCTTGAGTCCCCCTTTTTCTCCTCCTGCTCATCTCTATCTCCCTCCTTCTCCTCTTCTTCATGTAACTCTGGGAACCTCTCTGGGTGTTCCTCACGATGGAGAATCTTTTCACCATTAAGCTAGAAGTTTTATTATCAGTGCTGTATAGTTGGAGCAGTCTTGAGGCTACTGGAGGAATAAGACTGAAATCCAGAGGCAGGAGACTTAAGCCCAAAACCTGAGAACACCAGAAAACTCCTGACTACATGGAACATTAATAAGAGACCATCCAAAAGCCTCCATACCTACACTGAAACCAACCACCACCCAAGAGCCAATAAGTTCCAGAGCAAGACATACCATGCAAATTCTCTAGCAACGCAGGAACATAGCCCTGAGTGTCAACATACTGGCTGCCCAAAGTCACACCTAACTACATAGACCATCTCAAAACTCACTACTGGAAACTCCATTGCACTACAGAGAGAAGAAATCCAGTTCCATGCACCATAACACCGACAGAAGCTTCCCTAACCAGGAAACTTTGACAAGCCAATCGTCCAACCCCACCCACTGGGTGAAACCTCCACAATAAAAAGGAACCACAGACCTCCAGAATTCAGAAAGGCCACTCCAGACACAGCAATCTAAATAAGATGAAAAGGCAGAGAAATACCCAGCAGGTAAAGGAACATGAAAAATGCCCACCAAGTCAAACAAAAGAGAAGGAGATAGGGAATCTACCTGAAAAAGAATTTAGAATAATGATAATAAAAATGATCCAAAATCTTGAAAACAAAATGGAGTTACAGATAAATATCCTGGAGACAAAGATTGAGAAGATGCAAGAAATGTTTAACAAGGACCTAGAAGAAATAAAAAAGAGTCAATTAATAATGAATAATGCAATAAATGAGATCAAAAACACTCTGGAGGGAACCAACAGTAAAAAAACGGAGACAGAAGATAGGATAAGTGAGGTAGAAGATAAAATGGTGGAAATAAATGAAGCAGAGAGGAAAAAAGAAAAAAGAATCAAAAGAAATGAGGACAACCTCAGGGACCTCTGGGACAATAGGAAACGCCCAACATTCGAATCATAGGAGTCCCAGAAGAAGACAAAAAGAAAGGCCATGAGAAAATACTCGAGGAGATAATAGCTGAAAACTTCCCTAAAATGGGGAAGGAAATAGTTACACAGGTCCAAGAAACCCAGAGAGTCCCAAACAGGATAAACCCAAGGCGAAACACCCCAAAACACATATTAATCAAATTAACAAAGATCAAACACAAAGAGCAAATATTAAAAGCAGCAAGGGAGAAACAAAAATAACACACATAAGGAATCTATCAATAGAAACCCTTCAGTCCAGAAGGGAATGGCAGGACATATGTAAAGTAATGAAAGAGAATAAACTACAACCTAGATTACTGTACCCAGCAAGGATCTCATTCAGATATGAAGGAGAATTCAAAAGCTTTACAGACAAGCAAAAGCTGAGAGAATTCAGCACCACCAAACCAGCTCTTCAACAAATGCTAAAGGATATTCTCTAGACAGGAAACACAGAAAGGTTGTATAAACGTGAACCCAAAACAACAAAGTAAATGTCAACAGGACCATACCTATCAATAATTACTTTAAATGTAAATGGGTTGAATGCCCCAACCAAAAGACAAAGACTGGCTGAATAGATACAAAAACAAGACCCCTATATATGCTGTCTACAAGAGACCCACCTCAAAACAAGAGACACATACAGACTGAAAGTGATGGGCTGGAAAAAAATATTTCACGCAAACGGAGACCAAAAGAAAGCAGGAGTCACAATACTCATATCAGATAAAATAGACTTTAAAATAAAGGCTGTGAAAAGAGACAAAGAAAGACACTACATAATGATCAAAGGATCAATCCAAGAAGAAGATATAACAATTATAAATATATATGCACCCAACATAGGAGCACCACAATATGTAAGGCAAATGCTAACGAGTATGAAAGGGGAAATTAACAGTAACACAGTAATAGTGGGAGACTTTAATACCCCACTCACAACTATGGATAGATCAACTAAACAGAAAATTAACAAGGAAACACAAACTTTAAATGACACAGTGGACCAGCTAGACCTAATTGATATCTATAGACATTTCACCCCAAAACAATCAATTTCACCTTTTTCTCAAGTGCACACGGAACCTTCTCCAGAATAGATCATATCCTGGGCGATAAATCTAGTCTTGGGAAATTAAAAAAAATTGAAATCATTCCAGTCATCTTTTCTGACCACAGTGCAGTAAAATTAGATCTCAATTACAGGAAAAAAATTATTAAAAATTCAAACATATGGAGGCTAAATAACACACTTCTGAATTACCAACAAATCATAGAAGAAATCAAAAAAGAAATCAAAATATGCACAGAAATGAATGAAAATGAAAACACAACAACCCAAAACCTATGGGACACTATAAAAGCAGTGCTAAGGGGAAGGTTCATAGCATTACAGGCTTACATCAAGAAACAAGAAAAAAGCCAAATAAATAACCTAACTCTACACCTAAAGCAACTAGAGGAGGAAGAAATGAAGAACCCCAGGGTTAGCAGAAGGAAAGAAATCTTAAAAATTAGGGCAGAAATAAATGCAAAAGAAACTAAAGAGATCGTAGCAAAAATCAACAAAGCTAAAAGCTGTTTTTTTAAAAAAATAAACAAAATCGACAAACTGTTAGCAAGACTCATTAAGAAACAAAGGGAGAAGAACCAAATTAACAAGATTAGAAATGAAAATGGAGAGATCACAACAGACAACACTGAAATACAAAGGATCATAAGAGATTACTACCAGCAGCTCTATGCCAATAAAATGGACAACTTGGAAGAAATGGACAAATTCTTAGAAAAGTATAACTTTCCAAAACTGAACCAGAAAGAAATAGAAGATCTTAACAGACCCATCACAAGCAAGGAAATCAAAACTGTAATCAGAAATCTTCCAGCAAACAAAAGCCCAGGACCAGATGGCTTCACAGCTGAATTCTACCAAAAATTTAGAGAAGAGCTAACACCTATCTTACTCAAACTCTTCCAGAAAATTGCAGAGGAAGGTAAACTTCCAAACTCATTCTATGAGGCCACCATCACCCTAATTCCAAAACCCGACAAAGATACCACAAAAAAAAAAAAAAAAACTACAGGCCAATATCACTGATGAACATAGATGCAAAAATCCTTAACAAAATTCTAGCAAACAGAATCCAACAACATATTAAAAAAATCATACACCAAGACCAAGTGGGCTTTATCCCAGGAATGCAAGGATTCTTTAATATCCACAAATCAATCAATGTAATACACCACATTAACAAATTGAAAGATAAAAACCATATGATTATCTCAATAGATGCAGAGAAAACCTTTGACAAAATTCAACACTCATTTATGATTAAAACTCTCCAGAAAGCAGGCATAGAAGGAACATACCTCAACATAATAAAAGCTATATATGACAAACCCACAGCAAGCATCACCCTCAATGGTGAAAAATTGAAAGCATTTCCCCTGAAATCAGGAACAAGACAAGGGTGCCCACTCTCACCACTACTATTCAACATAGTGTTGGAAGTGTTGACCACAGCAATCAGAGCATAAAAAGAAGTAAAAGGAATCCAGATAGGAAAAGAAGAAGTGAAACTCTCAGTGTTTGCAGATGACATGATCCTCTACATAGAAAACCCTAAAGACTGTTCCAGAAAATTACTAGAGCTAATCAATGAATATAGTAAAGTTGCAGGATATAAAATTAACACACAGAAATCCCTTACATTCCTATATACTAACAATGAAAAAACAGAAAGAGAAATTAAGGAAACAATACTATTCACCATTGCAACAAAAAGAATAAGATACTTAGGAGTATATCTACCTAAAGAAACAAAAGACCTATACATAGAAAACTATAAAACACTGATGAAAGAAATCAAAGAGGACACAAACAGATGGAGAAACATACCGTGTTCATGGATTGGAAGAATCAATATTGTCAAAATGGCTATTCTACCCAAAGCAATCTATAGATTCAATGCAATCCCTATCAAGCTACCAACGGTATTTTTCACAGAACTAGAACAAATAATTTCACAATTTGTATGGAAATACAAAAAACCTCGAATAGCCAAAGTAATCTTGAGAAAGAAGAATGGAACTGGAGGAATCAACCTGCCTGACTTCAGACTATACCACAAAGCCACAGTCATCAAGACAGTATGGTACTGGCACAAAGACAGAAATATAGATCGATGGAACAGAATAGAAAGCCCAGAGATAAATCCACGAACCTATGGACACCTTATCTTTGACAAAGGAGGCAAGGATATACAATGGAAAAAAGACAACCTCTTTAACAAGTGGTGCTGGGAAAACTGGTCAACCACTTGCAAAAGAATGAAACTAGAACACTTTCTAACACCATACACAAAAATAAACTCAAAATGGATTAAAGATCTAAATGTAAGACCAGAAACTATAAAACTCCTAGAGGAGAACATAGGCAAAACACTCTCCGACATAAATCACAGCAAGATCCTCTATGACCCACCTCCCAGAATATTGGAAATAAAAGCAAAACTAAACAAATGGGACCTAATGAAACGTAAAAGCTTTTGCACTACAAAGGAAATTATAAGTAAGGTGAAAAGACAGCCCTCAGAATGGGAGAAAATAATAGCAAATGAAGAAACAGACAAAGGATTAATCTCAAAAATATACAAGCAACTCTTGAAGCTCAATTCCAGAAAAATAAATGACCCAATCAAAAAATGGGCCAAAGAACTAAACAGACATTTCTCCAAAGAAGACATACAGATGGCTAACAAACACATGAAAAGATGCTAAACATCACTCATTATCAGAGAAATGCAAATCAAAACCACAATGAGGTACCATTACACGCCAGTCAGGATCGCTGCTATCCAAAAGTCTACAAGCAATAAATGCTGGAGAGGGTGTGGAGAAAAGGGAACCCTCTTACACTGTTGGTGGGAATGCAAACTAGTACAGCCACTATGGAAAACAGTGTGGAGATTTCTTAAAAAACTGGAAATAGAACTGCCATATGACCCAGCAATCCCACTTCTGGGCATACACACTGAGGAAACCAGATCTGAAAGAGACACGTGCACCCCAATGTTCATCGCAGCACTGTTTATAATAGCCAGGACATGGAAGCAACCTAGATGCCCATCAGCAGACGAATGGATAAGGAAGCTGTGGTACATATACACCATGGAATATTACTCAGCCGTTAAAAAGAATTCATTTGAATCAGTTCTAATGAGATGGATGAAACTGGAGCCCATTATACAGAGTGAAGTAAGCCAGAAAGATAAAGAACATTACAGCATACTAACACATATATATGGAATTTAGAAAGATGGTAACGATAACCCTATATGCAAAACAGAAAAAGAGACACAGAAGTACAGAACAGACTTCTGAACTCTGTGGGAGAAGGTGAGGGTGGGATGTTTCGAGAGAACAGCATGTATATTATCTATGGTGAAACAGATCCCCAGCCCAGGTGGGATGTATGAGACAAGTGCTTGGGCCTGGTGCACTGGGAAGACCCAGAGGAATCGGGTGGAGAGGGAGGTGGGAGGGGGGATCGGGATGGGGAATACATGTAACTCTATGGCTGATTCATGTCCATGTATGACAAAACCCACTGAAATGCTGTAAAGTAATTAGCCTCCAACTAAAAAAAAAAAAAAAAGAATATAGAAGAATTCCTTGTTCTATTTTTGCAACATTTCTATAAATTATTTCAAATTTATTTATTACTTCAAAACTTAAAAATCACTTTTTAAGTAGCCTTACAAATATGTAAGAGATTAGTGTTCTAGACAAGAAAACCCATGCTAACAATTCATGAAACTAATGAAATATCCTTTGTTTGTTGCAGACATGCAAGTGAGCTATTCAGCCAGGTAAATTAAAAGAATAAACTTTCCTTGGTATTAGTGGATTCTTAAAATCTTAAGTGACATATATTAATTAACTGGGAACATATAGCATTAAACAGGAACTTAAGAGAATCATGATATTTAGAGAATCTATCACTAAAGTAGGTTCCCCAGTAGGGACATCAGATCTACTGTAGAAAAACATCACAGTGATTTTAAACCCAGCTGTGAGAGAGATCCTGTACTTGTAAAAATTTGTGCCAGCATATTTAAAAAAACTTTATTTCATTAAATCTAAAGCATTAGGCTCTTCTTCTAAACAATCCCTTTATTTTATTAACATGCTTTACAATTTTCTTACCAAAGGTGAATACATTATTTTTTTAACTTTTAATTGGAGAATAATTGCTTTACAACATTTTGTTAGTTTCTGCCACACATCAATATGAATCAGCCATAGGTATACATATGCCTGGCGTGCTGCAGTTCATGGGGTCATAAAGAGATGGACATGACTCAGCGACTGAACAATAACAATACATCTGTTTCCTCCCTCTTATTATTAAGTTGTCTACTTATTTTTTCTTTTCTCCCTCTATATCTTTTAACTTCATTTAAATGCCTCTAATAAAGAATAAATTGAGAACAAATTTAAACTATTATAGTAGAAAGCATAACAAATCAGAAAATTAGTGAAGTAGGAAAATGATTAGAAACCTCACTTTATATCAAAAAATTATTTTTTCCTAATTTCTAAAATCTCTTAACTGAAGTATAAGTTGGCATGTTATTTCAAACTTCTGCAAGTCTATTCGTGGATATATGTTATGCTACATTTATTAAGGTAAATTTTCAAAGTTTCCCAAGAGTCAATCAAAGGGAATGATAGATAAGTAGCACAGAGAGAAACTGCCTTACACTTTTCCTTTGTAGAATTAATTTGGGGCACTTTAACCAATGTTTACTAACTGTTTGGTGAGCCAGAGACTAGTCTAAATGTAGGTGGACCAAATATGAACAAGCCACAGTGCTTACTCTGAAAAATCTCACCATCTAGAAAATGGAAAGAATCTTCAACAAGTAAGTACATACAAATATATATGCTGTAAAGATTACTTTAACAAAAATAAAATATCTGATATAGTTTGGGTACAAAGAAGTTAGTCATCAATTCTTCATGGAAAAATCAGGAAAGTCTTCTCTGAAGTCTCATTCTAAAAATTAAGCTCAATTTTGTTCTCATATAAATATATCAATAACTCTAAAACTACTATAAATGTGACTGATGTGAATAAGTTACAATAAATTATATAAACCAAATGCTAACATATATAAATTCCATAATATTTACCTTCACAATTACTTGATATTGTTGTCTGCCTAAGTAACCTCTCCATTGTTTCTGAATAATTGTTGCTGCTCTGTGTAAATACCTAGGTAGAAAATATGCTTATTAGTATGCTTTCATTGAAACAATGATATGTTTTCAATTTCTGCCTAGAACATTCCTTTCCACAATTCAAGAAATCAAATTCAAAGCCAAGGTTATGCATACTTTTAAAGACAGTATGGAGGTTCCCCAAAAAACTAAAAATATAACTACCATATGATTCAGCAATCCACTCCCAGGTATATACCTGAAGAAAACAACAACACTAATTTAAAAAGATACATGCACCCTAATATTCATAGCAGTATTATTTACAATTACCAAGATATGGAAGCAACCTACGTGTTCATCAAAAGATGAATGGGTAGAGAAGATACTATATATTTTACATACACACACACACACATACACACACTAGAATATTGCTCAGCTATAAAAAAGAATGAAATCTGGCCATTTTCAACAACATGGATGGAACTGGAGAGTATTATGCTTAGGGAAATTAGTAAGACAGAGGAAGCCAAATACTATATATTACCACTTATATGTAGAATCTAAAAAATAAAACAAGCTTAAAAGCAAAAAAAAGAATTTCAGACATAGAGAATGAACAATAGTTATCAGTGGGGAGAGGGAAGAAGGGGAAATAGACAGGGGTAGGGAATTAAGAGGTAATACTGTGTATAAAACAAATAAGCTACAGAGATATACTACAGCACAGGGAATACACCCAATGTTTCAGAGCTACGAGCTGTGCTTAGCTGCTCAGTTGTGTACGACTCTTTGCAAACCCAGGGACTGAAGCCCGCCAGGCTCCTTTGTCCACCAGGATTCTCCAGGCAAGAATACTGGAGTGGGATGCCGTGCCCTCCTCCAGGGGATCTTCCCAACCCAGGGATCGAATCCAGCTTTCCTGCATTGCAGGCAGATTCTTTACCTTCTGGGTCACCAGGATGGAATATAATCTATAAAAGTTTCGCATCACTATGAAACAAATAGAGTAAATTACTTCAAAAAATAAATCAAAAGTAAATTATGAAGAAGAATACAATGAAAGACTATAAAACAGGTCATAGTGACATGTTGAGAAATAAGCCAGGCACTATTGACATGAATCACTACGAGTACTTTGAAATAATTCTTGAAGTCAAGAAACACTTTCCTTTTTCATACTCATGTTACTCAGTCTATCCCAAGTAGTGTCATTTTAGTCTGTTGAATTAAAAAAATACTCTGCTGCCATGTTCCTATTTGGCATAGTGGCCAAAAGAGAAACCTCATCTTCCTGCTTTTACTTCCATGTCTGGCTCCTACTAGTTAATATAAGAAAGACTACAGGATAACCCCTAGCTCACCACCTGACTATTAATGGACTAGTCATATTCTCTCTCCACCTCTTCAAGGGCAGTATTGTTCAGAATTGATGAGAAACTGAAGGAAATTTGAACACTGAAGGAGAAGTAGAAATAGTTAAGACAGAGATCAACTTTGGTCTCTGTAATCAGAACGGTATCATTTTGGCACCATTTGTCTTTATTTACCAACATGTTGGAGAGAATTGGAATAGCTTCTGTGTTGTTTCATTTTGCTCTGTTTTTCTTTCTTACCAGTCAATAAATTCACTGCTATAAAAATACAGGTTCAGTCATTTGTCACATCCTATGGAACCTGTAGAAGATAATCTGATCAAGTATACTTATAACATTGAGAATTTTCCAGAGATATGGTCAATGTCATTTAGTATTTTGATACATAAGAAACAAGGAGCAAAAAGAGTTATGTCTTTAAATGACATCATATAAGTTATTAACTTCATTACAAGTGAAAAAAAATATTTGCAATGAGAAATATATGAATAAATTACATTTTCTAAGGAGTATATTTTTTATGGTATATCTGAGATTTCCATGGCACAATCAATATACCTGATATATGCTCGAACTTGACATCCTCGAAACCAGCTCTGGATTTTAATTGCTGCATCATTCTCCTTTTTTCGAAATATATCCACAACACTAAAAACAAAATTTTTAAAGCATTTCATTAGTAACTAATACAATTCTAAAGCAAATCAACCTGTTAAACTTAATTTTTAATTTCTTCCAAAAGAATAATTATAATTCAAATGTTATTTTACATGAAATTAAAATGCTAAATTGAAGAAGGAAATGGCAACCCACTCCAGCATTCTCGCCTGGAGAATCCCATGGACTGTGAAGCTTAGCGGCCTACAGTCCATGGAGTCGCAAAGAGTCGGACACAACTGAAGCTACTTAGTACAAAATGCTAAATAAAGAAAATATTTCAGAAACGATGAGCTATGTTTAAAAAATTAACCTTTCTCTGAGAGGCCACGTGCTTTCAATAGCTTTACTGTTTTTATTTTTATAATCATCTATTTGCAACTAATTAATTTGCCAGGAGTGTTTATAAGGTAAGTTAGAAAGCAATGTGCTGTTTTGTCATTATTTTTAAACATAATTATTTGAATTTATTTTTTTTAATGCCACTACACATACCATGCAAGATTAAAATCCTCACATATTTCACTCACTCCATCAGTTAAATGAATTGCCTCTAAGTAAAATGAATCCATCATTTCGCCTGTTCTGGATAGAGTTCTGAGAAGGTCTACTTCAATTAGGGAGCCAGGGGGCAGGGTCATAGGCCTCAAAAAGAGACAAGAAATTCATTCTTTAGATTTTACTGACTTACAAGGAAGAAAAAGGTTTACTCAAGACAGATCTCCATCTTAATTTTTTCGGTCATTACAATTCTCTCCCCATCCCCATTTGATAAGGTCCTAACACTTATGGAAATTACTATGAAACACAGAGTAATTTCTCTCCTGTAACATTGGCTGGCAAAAAATTAGCACTCTCTGTCTACTGAATAAATAAAGAATTGCTTTATTTACTTTTCACCTTTTAAAAAAATTCTCTCAAGAATTCTCTCAAGATTATCTTTTGTTTTCACTGCTAGATTAAATACATAGATTTCATTGAAAGTGAAAGTGTTAATCACTCAGTCCTGTATGACTCTTTGCCACCCCATGGACTGTAGCTCACCAGGCTCTTCTGTCCATGGGATTCTCCAGGCGAGAATATTGGAGTGGGTAGCCATTCCCTTCTCCAGGGGATCTTCCTGACCCAGGGATTGAAACTGGGTCTTCTGCATTGCAGGCGGATTCTTTGCCACCTGAGCCACCAGGGAAGCCCAATAAATTTAGACAATTAGAACAAAAACAGAATAGAAAAAAGAATACTTCAAACAATACTGTGAAGTTGACTGAGAGAGAAAATGGCAATTAAACCATCAGTGACAAGGAGTTAAAGAAACAAGCAGAAGGATTATCTATCTACTAGATAACGAGGAAATAGAGTTATCTAGAAAGCCTAATTGAAAAGAATTTGCAAAAGCAGAGAAAGGAACAAAAATTATGTATCAAGTCAGTGACCCAGATGTTGAAAATAGTAGTGAAAAATCATACAAATCAGTATAAGGGTTAGTAGAAGTAAAGCATAAACTGTAAAACCTACACAAGAGAATAGTCACTCTACCAGATCAAGAAAGGCACTGAGATCAGACTACTATTGTTATTGTTGTTGTTGTTTAGTCACTAAGCCGTGTCCAACTCTTTGTGACCCTCATGGACTGTAGCCCGCCAGGCTCCTTGGTCCAAGGGATGTCTCAGGCAAGAATACTGGAGTGGGTTGCCATTTTCTTCTCCAGGGGATCTTCCCAACCCAAGGTTAGAACCTCCATCTCCTTGCAGTAAAATTTACTGGACATAACTGTGTGGTGACACGCTAGACAATTAGGAGTAGAAGAAAAAAAAGTTTGGCTCCAGAGACATAATGGATATAATTCCCTCTTTTTTTTTTTTTTTTTGGCCACACAGTATGTGGGATCCTAGTTCCCCAACCAGAAATTGAACCTGTGCCCTCTGCATTAGAAGCATGGAGTCTTAACCACTGAACCAATAGGAAAGTCCCAAAGGATGTCATTCCTAACACTCAACTTTTGTCTTCCCAGAGCTGCTTCCTCTAGGTGACTGCATGCCACCTGCCACATTGAATCTCTGTGAAGAATGCCACTTGCAAACTCCCTGACTATATCTTTCAGGGTATGGACATCCACCCCATTTTAGGATGACAAGAGCTGCTGAGGACTCAACAGGAGCCCCCATGCTCTTAGAAACTTGAAGCCAGGGGTGATTATGGGTAAAAGACAGGCAGATCTCTGAACAACTCTGTTAAAAGAAATGAAGAGAATAATAATATCCTGTGCATGCCAAGAGGCTTCAGTCACGTCTGACTCTTTGCAACCCTATGATCTACAGCCCTCCAGGCTCCTCTGTCCATGAGATTCTCCAGGCAAGAATACTGGAGTGGGCGGCCATGTCCTCCTCCAAAGGATCTTCCAGACCCAGGGACTGAACTTGCATCTTTTCTCTCCTACAATGGCAGGCAGGTTCTTTACCATTAGCGCCACCTGGGAAGTCCAATAATATCTTAAATAAATTAATACTTCATGTGCCAGCACTATTCCAACCATTTTACATACCATTGAGTTAACTCACATAATTCCTTTCAACACCTCAATGGAGTAAATACGCATGTCCATTTGACAGAGGAAGATACTGAAGCAGAGGTAAGTGTAGTGATATGCCCAAGGTCCCATATTAGTTGGTGTCAGAGTCAAGAGTTGATTCTAGGTAATCTGGCTCTTGAGGCTGCATTCCTAACCATCACTTTCCCTAAAGGGGAAGAGGAATGATGAGAACAGGAGAAGGGAGGGAAGTAAAAAGGAATAAAAAGCAAGAAAGAAAAGGCAAGAGGCAAAAATGCATGTAAGACTTTTCCAAATATAATATTGAAATTTTGTGGCATAAAATAGCATCAATCTCCTTAAAATTATAAAATAAAAGATGAAGATGTGGAAAAACACCAACAAAAAACAAAAATTTCTCACTATGCTAACTACCATGAGAAGGCAGTACAATAGCTTGCTCCTTGGAAGAAAGTCTATGACAACATACTAAAAAGCAGAGACATTACTTTGCTGACAAAGGTCCATATAGTCAAAGCTATGGTTTTTTTCAGTAGTCATGTACATTCAGTCAGTCACATGTACAGATGTGAGAGTTGGACCATAAAGAAGACTGAGCGCTGAAGAACTGATGCTTTCAAACCGTGGTGCTGGAGAAGACTCTTGAGAGTCCCTTGGACTGCAAGGAGATCAAACCAGTCAAACCTAAAGGAAATCAACCCTGAGTATTCTTTGGAAGGACTAATGCTGAAGCTCCAATACTTTGGCCACCTGATGAGAAGAGCTGACTCATTGAAAAAGACTGATGCTGGGAAAAAATGATGGCAAGAGGAGAAGGGGGTGACAGAGGATAAGATGGCTGAGTGGCATCATTGACTCAACAGACATGAGTTTGAGCAAACTTCAGGAGACAGTGAAGGACGGGGAAGCCTGGCGTGCTGCAGTCCATGGGGTTGCAAAGTGTCGGACATGACTGAGCAAGTGAACAACAAGGCACTCATGTGTGTGGCCAAAAAGAAACAATTTGGTCTTTGAACACATACAGGAAACTTTCACCTACACACATTCAAAGTCACAAAACTTCAGAAATGTTTGTTACAGCTGCACACATATACACACGGTGGTAAAATTATAACAGAATGATGAAAATACAACTCTCAGGACAGACATGGAGCCATTTCTAAGACCTGCCGTGTCTTCATACACTGGGAATTCTATAATGGGAAAACGAAAGACCTTGTGCTACTGTTACTACATTTGAAGGAAAGAAAAATTAAAAAAAAAAAAAGAAGAAACTGGAAAAAAATCAACCTAACTGAAGAGCAGCAAAAGACAGCCAATTTACAGAAAAGAAAATACAAGCAACTTTCAGTTTTAGAAGCCCTTGACCTGGGTTCTAGGTATATTTTCACTTTGAGACCTATATATAACAAATCCATCTTATAAATGCCAATGTATACTTCAGGAAAAATTATATTAAAACAAACTCTTCCTTAGAGTTTTGGAAAACAATTTCCTTTAGTCAAAAAGCTGAAGGTAGGCACTGATGAATGGTTTCCAATGTTAAATTTTACTGTGAAATGTCATCACTTTTCCAAAAAATGTAAACACATTCAATTTTGTTCTGAACAGTGAAGTGGTTAATATTACTTCCACATAATATGTGAATTTTCTGCTCCTTTAAGGCAATATGAAAGAGGAAGTATTACCTTTATATACAAAGCTATTTATTTATAGAATTTTGGTGCAACATACACAGAAAAATACATAAAAGATTGAAGTAACTAACAAATGGCATCTAAGTGTCTTTAATAAAGTGCATTTAGAAAACTGTTTTTTAAAAAGGCACAAAAAGATACTTAAGATGACTCAGGAAATTAGTTTTTATGATTTATCATTGTACTATTAAAATTACAGAAACAACCAAAATAAGCAATAGATATAGTATAGTACATCCATAAAATGGAAAACTCTTTTGTCCTTGAGCTTTCCAAGTGGCTCAGTGAAAAAGAATCCACCTGCCAATGCAGGAGATGCAAGAAATGTGGGTTTGACCCCTGGATCAAGAAGATGCCCTGAAGTAGGAAATGGCAACCCACTCTGGTATTTTTGCTTGGAAAATTCCATGGAGAGAGGAGCCTGGCAGGCTATAGTCCATGGGGTTGCAAAGAGTTGGAAGTGGCTGAGCACACACACATTTTGTCCTGATAAAAATTAAATGGATCAGTAAATCAGATAAAAATTAAATGGACACAACATGTAATGTGAAAACAAAGGAAGATACAGCATAGTGTAATATGATCCCATATTTATAGAAAACAATTTAAACTATATTAATATGGGAACGTATACACAGAAAAAGTCTTACTTTGAACAAAGCTATTAAAAGTGATTTCCTTTTTAAAGACTAAAATTTGAAAGGAGAAATTTACTTTATTAATTTCTGAATTTAGCAAATCATTTTGTGAGTTGTGTAATACTATCAAAATTTTAAATTGTATTGAAATAAACATAAACCTTTAGAAAAATATAAATACACTTTCAATGTTAAGGAAAGTATTAGACATATCTAGGCATTAAAACCTAAGAAACTTGACTATTTAATATAACATGAACCACAGCCTAACCGAGTTAAAATGTTAGGATATTTGCAAGCTCTTTAGCTTTGTACAAAGGCCTTGGCTTAAACTGTGCCACTTACTGGCTGGGTTTACCTTAACCAAACTTTTTAACCCAAAATTCCATTTCTTCTGTAAAATTTCAATAATAGCAATCATGAGTATGTTTGCAGGCATATCATAAAGAACTTGAAAGACTGATAAATAATGTGTTTTCACTAAGCAATAATGATAATTATTACATTATTACACAATAGTGGGCATCTATGTAGATTGCAGTAAGAAAAAAATATACCAGTCTGTCAATATCTTATTAATTAATCAAAAAATATTTACTATATGTAAATTATGTGTAAGTTAGTATGGTATTTATTATTGAATAAATTTGATGTGTAACATTTTGCTAAGTTTAAGGTATAAAGCTTATTACATACATTTACATATTGTAATATGATTGATAATACAGCAGTATTTATCACATTACATGATTATAGTACAATATTACTGTCTATATTTATTATATGTTCTTGATCTGGATGGCTTACTCACTACTCATTTCAAGTTTGTACCCTTTAGCTCAGTTCAGTTCAGTCACTCAGTCGTGTCCGACTCTGCGACCCCATGAACCCCAGCACGCCAGGCCTCCCTGTTCATCACCAACTCCCGGAGTCTACCCAAACCCATGTCCATCAAGTCAGTGATGCCATCCAACCACCTCATCCTCTGTCGTCCCCTTCTCCTCCTGCCCCCAATCCCTCCCAGCATCAGGGTCTTTTCCAATGAGTCAGCTCTTTGCATCAGGTGGCCAAAGTACTGGAGTTTCAACTTCAGCATCAGTCCTTCCAATGAACACCCAGGACTGATCTTTAAGATGGACTGGCTGGATCTCCTTGCAGTCCAAGGGACTCTCAAGAGTCTTCTCCAACACCACAGTTCAAAAGCATCAATTGTACCCTTAAACACCATCATTCTTAGCCACCACCTTTCTCTGGTAACCACCATTTTCACCTCATTTTTATGTCTAATTTGTTTAGATTCCATATATAAGTGATCTAATACAGTACTTGTCCTTCTGTTTGACTTATTTCAAGGAGCATAACGTGCTCAAGGTCCATCCATGTTGTCACAAATGGGAAGATATCTTCCTTTCTTATGACTGAACAATATCACACTGTGTATAATACCATATCTTTTTTACCCATTCATTCGTTTATGGGTATTTGGATTGTTTCCCTATTTTGACTATTATAAATAGTGCTGCATTAAGTGTGGAGTTCATATAAACTGTCAAAAATCCTGTAGTCATTTCTTTTAGCTTATACCCAGAAGTGGAATAGCTGGATCATATGGTAG
Organism: Cervus elaphus; assembly: GCF_910594005.1. Classification (NCBI taxonomy): domain Eukaryota; kingdom Metazoa; phylum Chordata; class Mammalia; order Artiodactyla; family Cervidae; genus Cervus; species Cervus elaphus. The sequence goes on along the minus strand of NC_057828.1, from coordinate 23,453,557 downwards.
ATCTATTTTTAATTTTTTGAGGAAACTTTACATTGTTTGCCACACTGGTTGGGCCAATTTACATTCCCACCAACAACATATAAGGGTTCTCTTCTCACCACAGACTTGATAGCATCTGTTGTCTCTTGCCTTCTTGATGAGCATCATTTTAACAGATGGGAGATGAGGATAGCTCATGGTGGCTTTTATTTGCATTTGCCTTATGATTAGTGATGTTAAACATCTTTTCATGTGTCTGTTGGCCACTTCGATGTCTTCCTTAGAGAAATAACTATTTAGTTATTCTGCCCATTTTTTAATTGGACTGTTTGCTTTTCTGTTATAAGCCCCTGTTGAGTACATGATTTGCAAAATTTGTCTCCCATTCTGTAGATTCTTTTTCATTGTTTATGATGCAGTACAGTTTTTGAATTTGATATAGTTGCAATTGTGGATTTTTTTCTTTGTTGTTTATGATTTTGGCATCATGCTCAAAAAATTATTGCCAAGACCAGAATCGATGAGCTTTATCTCTATGTTTTCTTCTAGTTTTACAGTATCAGATCTTGTGTTTAACTCTTTAATCCATATTGAGTTAACTTTTTTGAGTGTTGGGAGATAGGGGTCCAATTTCATAGCTCTTCATGTGTTTCTCCAGTTTTCCCACCACCACTTATTGAAAAGACTTCCCTTTCCCACTGAATATTCCTGGCTCACTTTTCAAATATTAGATGACCATATCCAGTGGGATTTAATTTTAGGGTTTCTATTCTGTCCTATCAGTCAATGTGTCTATTTTTGTGCCAGAACCATTCTGCTTTTCTTACTATGACTTTCCATTATACTATGAATGAAATCCAGAAGTGTGATACCTCCAGCTTTGGTTCTTTTGTCTCAGGATTGCTTTGGCTATTCAGGGTCTTTTGGTTCCTCATAAATTTTAGGATTGTTTCTTCTATTTCTGTAAAGAATACCTTTGGTGTTTGGGTGGGGATAGCACTGAATCTATAGATGGTTTGGCGGTTATATGGGTATTTTAACACATTACCTCTTCCAATCTAAGAATACAGGATGCCTTTTCATTTGTTTGTGTTCTTCATTTTCTTCTAGCAGACTTTTGTAGTTTTCATAATGCATATCTTTTACTTCCTTGATTAAACTTATCCTTAAATATTTCATGGGTTTTTTTTTTTTTTTTTTTTATTTCATGGGTTTTGATTTTACTGTGAATGAGATACTATAATTTTTTTCAGCTGTTTCATCATTAGTGTAAAGGAATTCAATTGATTTCTGTCAAAATTCAAACCCTGCCACTTTACTGAAATTGTTGATTAAGTCAACAGTTCTGAAGGAATTCTTTGGGATTTTCTAATATAGGATCAGTTGTTGTTCAGTCATTCAGTCATATCCAGCTCTTTGCAACCCAATGGGCTGCAGCACACCAAGCTTCCCTGTCCATTATCAACTCCTGCAGCTTGCTCAACTCAAGCCCATTGAGTCAGTGATGCCATCCAACCATCTTGTCCTTTGTTGCCCCCTTCTCCTCCTACCTTCAACCTTTCCCAGCATCAGGGTCTTTTCAAATGAGTCAGTTCTTCGCATCAGGTGACCAAAGTATTGGAGTTTCAGCTTCAGCATCAGTCCCTCCAAAGAATATTCAGGACTGATTTCCTTTAGGATTGAATGGTTTGATCTCCTTGCAGTCCAAGGGACTCTCAAGAGTCTTCTCTAATGCCACAGTTCAGAGTCATCAATTCTTTAATGTTCAGCCTTCTTTATGGTCCAACTGTCACATCCATACCTGACTACTGGAAAAATCTTACCTTTGACTATACAGACTTGTTGGCAGATAAATGTCTCTGTTCTTACATATGCTGTAATAGGTTTGTCATAGCTTTTCTTCCAAGGGGCAAGCATCTTTTAATTCCATAGCTGCAGTCACCATCTGCAGCAATTTTGGAGCCCCCTAAAATAAAGTCTCTCACTGTTTCCATTGTTTCCCCATCTATTTGCCATGAAGTGATGGCACAGGATACCATGATCTCAGTTTTTTGAATGTTGAGTTTTAAGCCAGCTTTTTCACTCTCCTCTTTCACCTTCCTCAAGAGGCTGTTTAGTTCCTCTTTGCTTTCTGCCATAAGGGTGGTATAATCTGTGTATCTGAGGTTATTGCTATTTCTCCTGGCAATCTTTTTTTTTAATTAATTAATTTATTTGAATTGGAGGCTAATTACTTTATAATACTGTAGTGGTTTTTGCCATACATTGACATGAATCAGCCATGGGTGTACATGTGTCCCCCATTCTGAAACCCCTTCCTTCCTGCCTCCCCATCCCATCCCTCAGGGTCATCCCAGTGCACCACACCTGAGCACCCTGTCTCATGCATCTAAGCTGGACTGGGAATCTGTTTCACATATGGTAATATACATGTTTCAATGTTATTCTCTCAAATCATCCCACCCTCGCCTTCTCCCACAGAGTCCAAAGGTCTGTTCTTTACATCTGTGTCTCTCTTGCTGTCTCGCATATAGGGTCATCATTACCATCTTTCTAAATTCCATATATATGTGTTAATATACTGTATTGGTGTTTTTCTTTCTGACTTACTTCACTCTGTATAATAGGCTCCAGTTTCATTCATCTCATTAGAACTGATTCAAATGCATTCTTTTTATTTTTTAAATTTATTTATTTTAATTGGAGGCTAATTACAATATTGTAGTTAGTGCTTTTTGCCATACATTGACATGAATCAGCCATGGGTGTACATGCATTCCCCATCCTGAACCCCCCTCCCACCTCCCTCCCCATCCCATCCCTCAGGGTCATCCCAGCGCACCAGCCCTGAACACCCTGTCCCATGCATTGAACCTTGACTGGCGATCTATTTCACATATGATAATATACATGTTTCAATGCTATTCCCTCAAATCATCCCACCCTTGCCTTCTCCCACAGAGTCCAAAAGTCTGTTCTTTACATCTGTGTCTCTTTTACTGTCTCATATATAGGGTCATCATTACCATTTTTCTAAATTCCATATATATGCATTAATATATTGTATTGGTATTTTTCTTTCTTACTTCACTCTGTATAGTAAGCTCCAGTTTCACCCACCTCATTAGAACTGATTCAAATGCATTCTTTTTAATAGCTGAGTGATATTCCATTGTGTGTATGTACCACAGCTTTCTTATCCATTCATCTGCTGATGGGCATCTAGGTTGCTTCCCGGTCCTGGCTATTGTCAACAGTGGTATGATGAACATTGGGGTACACGTGTCTCTTTCAATTTTGGTTTCCTTGGTGTGTTTGCCCAGCAGTGGGATTGCTGGGTCATGTGGCAGTTCTATTTCCAGTTTTTTAAGGAATCTCCACACTGTTCTCTGTAGTGGCTGTACTAGTTTGCATTCCCACCAACAGTGTAAGAGGGTTCCCTTTTCTCCACACCCTCTCCAGCATTTATTGTTTGTAGACTTTTTGATAGCAGCCATTCTGACCAGCATGAGATGGTACCTCATTGCGGTTTTGATTTCAAATGCATTCTTTTTAATAGCTGAGTAATATTTCATCATGTAAATGTACCACAGCTTTTTTATCCATTTATCTGCTGATGGACATCTAGGTTGCTTCCATGTCCTGGCTATTATAAACAGTGCTATGATGAACATTGGGGTACACGTGTCTCTTTCAGTCCTGGCTTCTTTAGTGTGTATGCCCAGCAGTGGGATTGCTGTCTTCTGGCAATCTTGATTCCAGCTTGTGCTTCATCCAGCCCAGCATTTTGCATGACATACTCTGCATATAAGTTAAATAAGCAGGGTGACAATATACAGCCTTGAACTACTCCTTTCCTAATCTGGAATCAGTCAGTTGTTCCATGTTTGGTTCTAACTATTGATTTTTAAACTGCATACAGGCTTCACAGGAGGCAGGTAAGGTGACCTGGTAGTCCCACCTCTTTAAGAATTTTCCACAGTTTGTTGTGATCCACACAAAGACTTTACCATAGTCAATGAAGCAGAAGTAGATGTTTTTCTGGAATTCTCTTGCTTTTCCTATGATCCAGTTGGTGTTGGCAGTTTGTTCTCTGGTTCGTCTCCCTTTTCTAAATTCAGCTTGAATATCTGGAAGTTCACAGTTCATGTACTGTTGTAACCTAGCTGGAGAATTTTCAGCATTACTTTGTTCGCCTGTGAAATGAGTGCAATTTTATGGAAGTTTGAGCATTCTTTGGCATTGTCTTTCTTTGGGATTGGAATGAAAACTGATTTTTCCAGTCCTGTGGCCACTGCTGAGTTTTTCAAATTTGCTGGCATACTGAGTGCAGCACTTTCACAGTGTCATCTTTCAGGGTTTGAAATAGCTCAACTGGAATTACATCACCTCCACTAGCTTTGTTCATAGTGACACTTCCTAGGGCCCACTTGACTTCCATGATGTCTGGTTCTAGGTGAGTGATCAAACCACCATGTTATCTGGGTCAGTAAGATCATTTTGTATAGTTCTTCTGTCTGTTCTTGCCACCTCTTCTTAATATCTTCTGCTTCTGTTAGGTTCATGCCATTTCTATCATCAGCAAATAATGACAGTTTTACTTCTTCCTTTCCAATTTGGATGTCTTTATTTCTTTGTCTTGCTTAATTACTCTAGCTAGAACTTCCAGTACTATACTGAGTAGGAGTGGTAAGATCATTTCCTTGATCTTGATCTTAGAGGAAATATTTTCAATTTCTCTACATTAAGAATAATGTTAACTGGATTTGTCATGCATGGCCTATATTCTTTTAAGGTATATTCTTTCTATACTCAGTCTGTTAAGGGTTTTTATCATCAAAAGATGTTGTATTCTGTCAAATGCTTTTTCTGAATTCATTGAGATGACCATACAAATTTTGTCTTTCATTTTATTGATGTGATGATATATTATATTTACTAATTTGCATATATCAAACAGTCCTTGCATCCCAGTGATAAATCCCACTTGGTCATACTGTCCAAAGTGTTCTTGAATTCCGTTAACTAATATTTTGTTGAGAATTTTTTCATCTATGTTCATGAAGGGTAGTGGTCTACAGTTTTCTTGTTGTATCCTTATCTAGTCTTGGTATCAAAATAATGCTTGCAAAATGAGTTTGAACATGTTCTTCAAAATTTTGGAAAAATTTGAGAAGTATTGGTATTCATACTTTCTTTAAATGTTAGGTAGAATTCTCAGGTGATGCCATCTGATCCTGGAGTTTTCTGTTAGAAGTTTTAAAATTACCAATTCAATCTCTTTACTCGTTATTGTCTGTTCAGATTTGCTTTTTTTTTTTTTTTTTCTAATTTAATCTTGGTAGGTTGCTTGCTTGTAGAAATGTATCCATTTCTTCTAGGTTATATAATTTTGGGTATAGATGTTCAATAGTAGTCTCTTTGGAGTCTATGTATTTCTGTAGCTTCAGTTGTAATATCTCCTTTCATTTCTAAATTTATTTGAGTCCCCTTTTTGTCTTGGTTTGTCAATTTTGCTAATCTTTTTTGAAGAATCAGCTCTTAATTTTGTTGATCTTTTTTATTGTGTTTATGGTTTCTAGTTCATTTATTTCCATTCTGATCCTTATTTCCTTCTTTCTGCTAACTTTGAACTTAATTTGTTCTTTTTCTAGCTCCTTGAGAAGTAAAGTTTGGTTACTCAATTGACATGAAATTTCTTAATATATATATTTATTGCTATAAACTTTCCTCTCAGAACTACTTTTGCTGAATCCCACACTACTTGTTATATTGTGTTTTAGTTTTCATTTGAGACAATTTTTTATTTCCCTTTTGAGTTTTCTTTTGATCCAATGGTTATCTAGAAGTATGTTGTTTAGTTTTCACATATTTGCAGTTCTTCTCACTTTTCTCTTGTTGATTTCTAGCTTTATACTATTGTGGTCAGAGGGGATAGATATGATTTCAATCTTCTAAATTTGCTAAGTTTTTTTTTTTTTTGGTGGCCTATTATATGATCTATCTTGGAGAAGATTCCATGTACCCTTGAGAAGAATGTGCATTCCATTGCTGTTGGATGGATGTTCAATATATGTCTAATAAATTCATTCCTTATAAAGTGTTATTCAATTCCAACATTGCCTTGTTGATTTTCTCTCTGGACAATCTATCCATTGCTAATAGTGGGGATTTAACATCTCTCACACTTTTAGTATTATTGCCTATTATATTGCCTTTCTGAGTTTTCTTGTAGCCCACTGAATTCCTTCATAACACTTATTTTAAATCCTTATTATGTTTAAATTGTAATATCCCATGCCTTTGGATTTGGCTGCTGGAAAACTGTCATTTAATTTTGTAATATCATGCTCCCCTTACTATTTATGGTGGCTGATGAAAAGTATCTCTACTGTTGTATTTGAGGTAGACTTTCTTATTTTGCATGCTAAGTCACTTCAGATATGCCCAACTCTTTGCAACACAATGGACCACATAGGGTCCTCTGTCCATGGGATTCTCCAGGCAAGAATACTGGAGTGGGTTGCCATGCCCTCCTTTTGCAACTGCAACTTCCAAAGGGATGCATCTTTATAGTACTCTGAAAGTTCTTCTGTATACTAACCATAATAGTTATCTTCTTGAGAGTAAGGCTCACCTTTTATTTTATCTGTATCCCAACATATACTAAAGTATCTGATTCACAGGAGAAGCTAAACTAATGTCTGTGGGAGGATATAAAAAGGAAAAAAAGAAGGAAGGAAGGAAGATAAGTAATAGCTGAAGTCAAGGCAGAAGGCAAAGTTCTTAACTAGTTTTCAGAGTTCTGTGTACAGTACAAAGGGACATTAGATTCCCTGAATATCATCACTGAGGCCTTGGCAACACACATCTCCAAAATGTAACAGTCTTTGGTTCAAAAATATTTATAGTGAAAGATGTCAAATAACAGGAAAAAACATAAGGCCCAAATAAAAGACATAAGTATTTTGCAGTTCCCTAGAAGTTACTGGAAGAGCATCAGGAAGGGAGACCATGATTAAACAGTGTCAAATGCCATGAATCAGTCATGAAAACAAGGCCACTATTTCATGGGGTTTCAGGGTTAGAAGGAATCTTTCATTTTTCTTTCAACATTTTCATCCTAGTCAATATTCTATTCTAGTACAGGAAATAAAAATGTCATTTAGGGCAAAAATAGAGAAGATAAAGTAACACAGTGTCTAGTAGAGAAGGCAATTCAAAGAAGATAGAGGGTAAAGAAGATAAGGAAAGAAACATTTATTCAAAAAGGCTGATATAAAGTCAAATTCATGGTAATAGATAAAATGGTTTTTCATGGTTATTTAACCCTTGTCATCATTAAAAATTTTTATTGGAATATAACTGCTTTACATTGTTGTGCTCATTTCTGCTATATGACAACATGAGTCAGCTATACGTATACATATATCCCCACCCTCTAGAGCTCCCCTCCCAGCCCACCCCCAATCCCACCCTTCTAAGTCATCACAGAGCAGCAAGTTGAGCTCCCTATGCTATATGGTGGCTACTCACTAGCTATTTATTTTGTAGATGGTAGTGTATATACGTCAATACTACTCTCTCAATTTACCCCACCCTCTCCTTCCATGTCCACAAGTCTGTTCTCTACATCTGTGTCTCTATTCCTGCTCTGCAAATAGGTTTATCAATACCATTTTTCCAGATTCTGTACCCTTAATATTTAAAATGCCTGTAGTAGACCTGGTTGACCCTTCATAATGAGGCTGTTCAGGGCACCAACACCCCACTCAGTCAAAAATCCTATGCATAATCTTACATCAGCCCAAATACCCGCAGTTCTATATGCATCAGTTCAGTTCAGTTCAGTCGTTCAGTCATGTCCACCTCTTTGTGACCCCATGGACTGCAGTACGCCAAACTTCCCTGTCCATCACCAACTCCTGGTACTTGCTCAAACTCATGTCCTTTCAGTCGGTGATGCCACCCAACCATCTCATCCTCTGTCATCCCCTTCTCCTCCCACCTTCAATCATTCCCAGCATTCAAACAATTGGGGATTGTGCATTATTACAGAACACATTTGTTGGAAAAGGTATCTGAATATAAGTGGACTTTGGTAGTTCAAACCCAAGTAGTTCAAAGGTCAACTGTACTCTATTTAAATTAATGAAAACATTATTCTCTCCTTCACCAGCAATAAACAGCTGACCACCTTTACAAAGGAGAGAGAAAAAGTATAGGGTATACAGATATGCCTAATACTTTTTTCAACTAATATATTAGTTTGAGCTTGCCCCTTATGTGTAATTATCACACAAGATAAGCAATCACATTATCTGTCTTGAGTTTATGCTTTTTAAACTCTCCCAGTAATAATGTTAACATACAATACTTAGTCAAAAGGAAGACTAAATAATTTCTTTTTGCAGTTATTAAAAATCTCTGGGTTTTTTAAACAGTCATTTAATTAAAAGTATGTATATACTAATAAAAACTATACATTAAATTAAAGGGAAATGTTTTTAAATAACTAGTAGTTAGCTTAGTGCTAAATTTTAAGTTATGGGCTGAAATTTGACTTCTATGCACATTTTTCTGTTGCCATTTTTTAAGTGCTTAAAAATGAAATTTACAGATACTTGGGTTACCACTGGGATGCTGCATACTCATGCAATATGTCATGAACTGCTAGACATTTTATGTTTAAAATGAAAAATGTGGGAAACACTTTATTTTAATGGTATATTAATTAGTTCCAAATTACAATGAAAATCCTATAGCTGTGAATAAAATATGACATCTACATGAATTTGAAATAAATTTATTATGATCAGTATTATCACAATGAATACTAAATGAATTAATAATGATGAAAGACCAAAAGTATTACCAGGAATCTAATAAAACACTGAGAAAAAGCTGGAAGTTTCCAGTCAATTCATCATCAACTAGAAATAAGTATTATAACCCTGTGTAACACTATGTGCATATATATCATTAGTGGCCAGAAAATAACTGACAATAATTAAAAAATGAAAAAAATGTGTGATTAAATATTTTTCCTTAACATGCAAAAAATCTGCATTTTACACATCAAAATACTGTGCTTAGTCTAACCTTAGCTATTGAATAAATGCTAGACTAAAACCCCAATACCCTTTGCTTCTTATTGTCATTTAACTTGTAGCTATTTTAGACATTAGGAATAAAATTCCAATATTAGCTGTCAACCCACTCCAGTATTCTTGCCTAGAAAAGCCCACAGACAGAGCAGCCTGGCAGGCTACAGTCCATGGGGTCACAAAGAATCTCAGATGACTGAGCAGCAGGCAAGGCATGGCATGGTTATAAGACATATTGATGTGCAAAATGATTATTTTTTCCATATCACTTCACTATTAGGCCTTAAGGATTTCAAACTCCTTAAATGCAAGAATTATGCTTATTTTCTACTTTGGATTCTGATTATTACCTATGTTTCTAGTAAAAGGTCAGTTACTACTGAATGATGAGAAATAGGACATTTCAGAAGGTACAAGTTCAATGAATCATAGGTTGTAAACACATTAGCATTATTATTTTTTTTATGACTGCATGGCATACAGGATCTTAGTTCCCCAACCAGGGAGGATTGAAATTGCGCACCCCCCCTCCCCCCATAGTGAAAGCAGTGGAAACTCAGAGTCCTAACAACTGGACTGCCAGGCAGTGTGTTTAAGAGTTAGTCACTCAGTTGTGTCTGACTCTTTGTGATTCCATGGACTGTAATCCATCAGGCCCCTCTGTCCATGGAATTCTCCACGCAAGTATACTGGAGAGGGTAACCATTCCCTTCTCCAGAGGATCTTCCTGACCCAGGGATTGAACTTAGGTCTCCCGCATTATAGTCAGATTCTTTTCACTTTCATTAATAGTTTTCATTATAGCTCTTGTTACTATTATTACCTCACAGTCCAATGAATCAGGGGTTGCTAATACATAAGCAATTTTTTTTTTCCAGCTGCATGGCATGCAGGATCTTAGTTTCCCAATCAGGGATCAAATTCGAAGGCCCCTGTAGTGAAAGCAGTGGGAGTTCTAATAACTGGAGTGTTATTAGAGTGTCTAGCACTAGATCATTAAGTAGAAATTATCATGGCTTGTCATGTAGATTTATACTGCTAGTGTACTTTTAAGATATTTTATATTTACTTTTCTTCCTCCTCCTCCTCCTCACTTCACTGAAGAAATCAACAGTGGGCAAGGAAAGCAAAGATCTTTGTGTGGTGGGGTGGGGGAAGGGGAGGACCCCATGGCTCAGCATGGGGTATTAGAGCTTGTGTGGGGTACAGTGGGCATCCACACGGAGGGGCAGCCTGGGGTATGATGTCCCATCTGAGCAAGGAGAGTGTTCCCATGGAGAAGAGGCGTGGCTTCACGGTGTTGAGGACCGGTGAAAGCCGAGTACACGCGGGAAGGGCGCCAGCGCAGAGAATCAGAGACCAAGAGTGATGAAAAGTTATCCAAGCTAGTTGGGAACTGGCAGTTCAGCCCAGAGAGGAGGCCCTCACACAGAGTTAAAGGTGGTATCCCTACAAGAGAAAGGCGTCACGGTGGCAGGAGTGTGATTATACACAGAGGGATTGTTCAAATAAGTGAATATATTAAAAATAACGAGCCAGGCTTCTCAGTTAGAAAAGGGGGAAAATACTAGAACGAACTCTGTAGTGCTGGATGAAACAGAATTGTTAACATAAACTCATGGATTTCAATAGCCACGTGGATGAATGGGTAGATCGATCAACAGCTAGATATCTAGATAAAGTACAGACGTAAACTCTGTGCCAATGCACGCATACACATATTTTCTTGCTCTGTCCATTTGACAGGCCTGAGAGCAGCAACACCCAGCGACACAGGCATCTGCTAAGAGAACAAGAGGTCCTGGAAGAAATGAGATAGCCCCAGGGTTGGGACAGGAAAAGTAAAAGCTTAACCTCGACGTTTTTTGTGCGTCAGAAAGCAGGAGAATATTACCATGATCAGGACACAAAAGGAAGTGGCTTCTCCCCATCAGACAAATCTGGGATAATGCTAGCATAAAGACAGGTGAGGGTAATGGGGTCTAACCCATGGATTAAAATAGGAACACATGAGTCCATAATGATATAATAAATAAGAAAATAAGTAAATTGAAAGTTAGAAGAGGAACAGAATACATGTATAGCCTCAAGCCAATTGCTTTTAAAAACTACCTACTACCAAAAAATAAAGAAAGAATGTCACAGTGGAGAAGCCTAGCAGACAAAATCTTAATGACATTATCCAAATGTACTCCATTAGTAACTGGATGAATCAAAATGATACAAAATCTGGTAGATGTACTGAGAAGACTATAGCATCACTTCTGTGATATTTCTGACATAGGTACATACCCTGAATCTATTGCAGGAAAAATTAGACAAACCTAAACTGAGGGAAATGCCACAAAATAACTGACCTGTGATCTTCACAGGTGGCAAGGTCGTGAAAACTGAAGAAAAACTGAGAAAATATTCTATATTAAAGATAACTAAAGAGGCAAAACAAGATTTTTTGCTATAAATAACATTATTGGGACAATTGGCAAAGCTTGAATGCAGTCTGAAGATTGAACGGTAGAAGTGTACAAATGTTAATTTCTTGATTTTGATGGTAGCACTGCGATTATATGTCCTTATGTGGAAAAAGAATTTGGAAGGCAATGGGCCATCAGATTGCAACCTACCCTGATTTCAGTCAGTTCAGTTCAGTCGCTCAGTCGTCTCTGACTCTTTGCGACCCCATGGACTGCAGCACGCCAGGCTTCCCTGTCCATCGCCAGCTCCTGGAGTTTACTCAAACTCATGTCCATTGAGTCGGTGATGCCATCCAGCCATCTCATCCTCTGTTGTCCCCTTCTCCTCCTGCCTTCAATCTTTCCAGCATCAGGGTCTTTTCAAATGAGTCAGTTCTTCGCATCAGGTGGCCGAAGTCCTGGAGCTTCAGCATCAGTCCTTCCAATGAAAATTCAGGACTTTAGGATGGACTGGCTGGATCTCCTTGCAGTCCAAGGGACTCTCAAGAGTCTTCTCCAACACCACAGTTCAAAAGCACCAATTCTTTGGCGCTCAGATTTCTTTACGGTCCAACTCTCACATCCATACATGACTACTGGAAAAATCATAGCTTTCACTAGACAGACCTTTGTTGGCAAAGTAATGTCTCTGCTTTTTAATATGCTGTCTAGGTTGGTCATAGCTTTTCTTCCAAGGAGCAAGCATCTTTTAATTCATGGTTGCAGTCACCATCTGCAGTGATTTTGGAGCCCCCCAAAATAAAGTCTGTCACTGTTTCCACTGTTTCCCCATCTATTTGCCATGAAGCGACGGGACCAGATGCCATGATCTTAGTTTTCTGAATGTTGAGTTTTAAGCCACCTTTTTCACTCTCCTCTTTCACTTTCATTAAGAGGCTCTTTAGTTCTTCTTCACTTTCTGCCCTATTTAGTTTTTGTAAGAAGTCTCTCTGTATCGTATTGCAACTTTAAGTTTGAGATTGTATACACACACACACAAAAAAAAAGGCATCTCAATAATGTTTTAAATTCTTCAAATACTTTTCATAGTTTAAAATATATTTTTAATATTTAAAGTAGACTTAAGAATAAGGAAAATTATCATGTATAAGGAGAACCATCTTATAGTGATAAAAATGTTAATTTATCAAGCAGATTTGATATTTTTAAAGGCATATGCAACTAATAATAAAACTTTAAAATACATGAAGTAAAACGTTACAAAACTAAAAGGAGAAATAGACAAATTTAGGTTGGGAATTATAGTGGGGAATTGCAACATGTCTCTCTGAATAATTGGTAAGACAGTTGTCAAAACATGAACATTTATCAGCCAACCTGATCTAATTGACATTTACAGAACATTCTACCCAGCAATATATATTTGGCATATCTTCAAATTCACTGATCTTCTATTTGAAACATTTTAGTCTGATATTAAGTCCATTTAGTTACTGCTGGTACTAAGACAAATTTCTGATTTTTTTAAAACTTTGCTTTCTAATCTGACAATTTACCAAATTCATCTTATTTACAAGATTTTTTTAGCAGATTATTTTACATCTTCTCAGCTTTATAATTTCATGATCCATAACTAACTTTTATTCCTTCCCTTTTAATACTTACTCATTTTTTCTTTTATTACAGTATTGACTATATTTCCAGAAAAAATAGTTCCAAATAGTAGAATCAATATGCATTTTTCTCTTGCTTTTGAATGAAATCTATATTGTATTTCATCAATACACAGGATATTGGCTATTGGTTTTAGAAACATATTCTTTATTACTAAGTACATTTCCTTTTATTTCTCATTTACAAACATTTTCTAAACACTTAAGAACTTTATCTGAGTGATGGTTACACAGATATACATATATGTAAAAGTTATTGAGCAAAACACTTATAGTTTATGTACTTCATTAAATGCATATATCAAAATGTTAAGAATTTTTATAAAGAAAGAACAAATACTCAGAAATAGACACTAAATCTATCAACTGCCTTTTTTATACCCACTGAGTAGATCATATATCCTTTGATCTACTTTGATCTTAGATCATATGATCCTTTGATCATATATCCTGAGTAGATCATTTTACCCTTTGCCCTCCCGTTGTGACTGCCTATAATATTATGAGTTTACTGGGTGTTAACAAATCTGCCAAACAATTATTTAGTCTTCTTAGCTGACATGTCAATAGGTATTATTGTCTCTTTCAGAGATGAGAAAACTGATATTGAAAGTGTTTAAGTAAGGAAGAGCATAAATTTAAGAGCTGAAGTTTAAGTCTAAAGTGACACAGAATTAGGATTTTAACTCTTCCTGCATTCTGGCATAAATCATCCTTGCATACTTGGCAGAAGCCTTGCTAAATGTCACTGGTTAGAATAGAGTATAACTGAACAGAAACAACCAGCAATTAATTAGAATCAGAGGAAGGAACTCATGTCTATCTGATTAAGCTATTATCCATTTAGGTTACTAGGACCAAGATGACTGACTGTCCAAAGAAAAGGACACCAAACCAAGTAATTAGACTAAGAAGGCAGTCAGGAACCTTTGACTATGTTGCAGTTAGAAACAAATTAAGTTCATGGGAAGGAAGGATTCCAGAATCAGGCCAACTTAAAGAACATTATACTTTAGGTTGACACAAAGTAATGAAGTCCACTCTAATCACTGGTCTTGTACTGGAGAGTACTTGCCATACTAGGTGTTTGCCTTTCCTCAAACTGACCTGAGAAAGGCAGGTTAGACCTTATGTATTTGATGTACTTATTTCCATGCTGGGACTTGATTTAAAATCCCCATACTCCAAGCATGGCTTCCCTGATGGCTCAACAGTAAAGAATCTGCCTGCAATGCAGGAGACATGAGTTCAATTCCTGGGTTGGGAGTATCCCCTGGAGAAGAAAATGGCAACCCACTCTAGCGTTCTTGCCTGGGAAATTCCATGGACAGAGGACCCTGGCAGGCTACAATCCATGGGGCCACAAAAGAGTTGGACACAACTGAGCGACTAAACAATAAGCAATCCAAGTATAACTTTGGACTGAGATAGATCAGACTTCATTAGATCTTTGTTCCTACTGAACAAATAATTTACACTTTAAAGATTTCATTTTCCTCCACTGTAAAGTAGGAAAAGTAAAATCACTTCATATGATTATTGTGAAAATCAACATAATATTTGCAAAAATATTTTACAGAGTTCTCAGCACATAGCATATATTCAATCCCATTTATTCCTCTTTTTCCTCTCTCCTCTCTAGCCTCATGCACTCCCCATGCCCCATTTAAGAGGGTGAGAGACCTAGAAATCTGACAGTTGACCCCTTGGTCACTACAGTGTCTCTACCAAACTTCCAGCCCTCTTCCCGAGCACCTGCTTTCTCTATATTCCCCTACACACACTTTTCCCTACAGCTAAATTAATTAATATATTTGACATTAATTAATTAATATTTTGACATCTATTATGTTAATTTCTGCTTATATATCCTTAGGAAACTATACACTAGAGTGGGTAGCCATTCCCTTCTCCAGGGGATCTTCCTGATGCAGAGATCAAACCCGGGTCTCCTGCACTGCAGGCAGTTTCTTTCACTGTCTCAGCCGCTAGGGAAACCCACATACAGTGTCAAACTATTTCAAATGTTATTTTTTTATATATAAGCAAATTCGACTGAAATTTTCATAACAAGCAAAAGACATCACAAAGAGTTAAATGATGCAATTGGAGAAGTAAAGCAGAAAAAAAAAAAAAAGAAAGATCAAAATGCTTTATCCAATTTAAAAATAAGCCCAAGTTTTCTTTATCGACAGAGTAAGATCAAGTTACTCCTCTATTGAAAATCCCCAGTGACCTCCTACCTTAATCAGGGTAGAATCCAGTATCTTTACTATGGCTTAAAAGCCCCAAATGACCTGGCCTCCAACACTGTTTTGCAACACATATATGCAGGCTTCTGACAACAGGGCTATAGCACTGACTCTTATAACTAATAAGGCTGTAACATCTTTTAGATCTCTACCTAGCAGGCCTGCTCATCCACTTTTATTAGGACTCTGCTCAAATATCTCCTGATCAGAGGAGCCTCATCAGCTCACTCTAAATAGAGTGATATTTAGTTCACTCTTTGCCTACCCTGCTTTATTATTTGCTGTTATAATCATCCTAAGCCAAAATATCATATGTAAGTGAGTTTATGTTCTGTTCGCCTCATGACTTTTTTGTTCACTGCTATATCCTCCCTACCTGGAACAGTCCTTAGCACACAGTAGGTGCTCTGTCAGTATTTAATTAATCAGTGAATACTGAATTCATAAACATAGAACTGAGAATCTAAGTAGACTACACTAAGTTCTTGTAAGAAATGTTAATGTTAAAAAATAAGTTTCTTCTGAACAATGTTAAAATCTAAAATAAAGTAAAACATAGCTTATACATGAAAAGTCATGACAGAGAAGGACAAGAATTACAAAGTAGCTTAACATAGGGTGATGGCTTTATATCAATATGTATGTATATGTGTAGCTGAATCACTTCACTGTACACTTGAAACTAACACAATATTCTAAATCAACTATACGCCAACATAAAATGAAAAATTAAATTAAAAAAGAGATTAACTTAATCCATCACAAACTTCCTGGATTCTAATTATTTAAAACCTTACAAAGTGCTGCTTGTGAAGAGAAATACACAAAACAATATGATTAACTCGTATCTGATAAAGGAGGCTCAATATTAATGTTACAAGTTTTATGCTACTGCATTAAATTTGCTTAAAGAAATAATAAAAATAACTTTTAACAACTTTAAGTGGGATTCAAAGGTGTAACATTTTGCACATCCAAAAAAAAATTATAGACCCAATAATGAAGAGATATGCACTAGAATACATATATAATCTAAATAACATGACATAAAAAGATACCACGCAGTGGAAACTCAGTGGAATTCAGTGGAAAAGGGACATTTTGAACTCATTCCTTTTAGTATTTGACACATTAAATAAGGAAATGGGGGAAATGAACAATGATTAATGAACATATCCCAAACTCTTCTTTCCACAAATAGGACAGTATAAATGATCAATAAGTCACAAAGAAATCTCAATAGTTTGGAAGACTAGAAATGAAACTAGGAAGTAATAGTGAAAGTTGAAAAAAAAAAAAAAAGGCCAATACTTAGACATATAACAACTGGGTATTATCTTCATGCTGCCCTGTAACATCCTAGACAGGATTTTCAGCCTCTTTGATGAGTAGACCACCAAATATGAACACCCACAAAACGTTTCTTGTGGAGCAACTTCCCAGAGGGCATGGGTGGGTCTGATATTGCACAAATCTATCCATACCCCTAGCTTTCTCATTGTATCAGCCACTACCATACTTCTCCCAGGTAGCGCTAGTGGTAAAGAATCTGCCTACAAAATACAGGAAATACAAAAGACACAGTTTGATCCCTGGGTGGGGGAAGATCCCTGGAGGAGGGCATGGCAACCCACTCCAGTATTCTTGCCTGGAGAATCCCATGGACAGAGGAGCCTGGTGGGCCACAGTCCATCGAGTCGCACAGAGTCAGACACGACTGAAGCAACTTAGCACACACCATACATGTCACTTCTTGGAGTTTCGAATCTTTCCCCCCTGTTAGGCAAAGGAGCTTGTTCTTCCTCAGGGGACTGGAGGATTTAGGTGCTAATCTAAGCACTTAGTCATAGTTTATTTTTCCCAACCAAGTCGTGTTTCAATTTAAGAGACAATCTGGTGCCATCTGTTAACCACTTTTTCCCTCATTACCAACAGAGATTGAAGACATTAAAACAAGCCAAGAAGAATTCAAATGGTTTCCTCCCACTCTGTTGCCTATATGATAATAGATTTGGCCAACCATGTGCTTAGGCCATTTGGACTTCCAGATCTTGGTGCTTCTTGCCCCTTAATTCAACAAAACCAGTGTGGTGCGAAAACAATCTTGGCTAGGGTGGTAGTGAAGATCACAGGCCTTAGAGCTGGGGTTTTGGTTTTGAGACTTAGCTGTATGACCTCATACAAGTTACTAATTTGTCTGAATTTCATTTTCCTTGCCTGGTATAAAGAAGGAATAAATATACAACTTGTACAGATGTTTATGAATTAAATAATAGGCTCATACACCATTTTTTTTTTTACAATGTCTCCCTTTTTATGCAAAATGGGGCCTGATAGGAACCTATGTGAGAAATGCAGACATGCTGGAAAAAACTGAGACCCACAGGATCAGAGTCTGCATTTTACCAAGACCCTTGGGTGATTCTGATGTACACAGAAGTTTGCAAAGAACTGATCTGGTCAATAACATATGGGAAAAGAGAACAATTTCTTAAGAAAATTACCTGTTGATTTTCTCATATTTTCTCATATGTTAACATTTTATATGTGTTTTTCTCTTATGCTATTCAATACCTTGTTTTTTTTTTTTTAACTAGGCAAACTTGGGAATTTCACCTTCTTTAAAGACTTTCATTCATATTGAAAATATTAATAATAAATCAAATAGAAGAAAAGTCAGCCTATTCTTTTCATGGCCTTTGTACAGCCCTAGTTTTTTACCCAGGCAACCTCCAGTTTCGGGAAAATGTACATATTGTCAAAAGCCACGAGACAGGGACAAGGATTAACACTGAAATCTGCAGAAAAAGTTATGTCTGCTTGCAGTTCTGTGACACTTCACCAGGCTTTTCTAGAACACTCTTCTCAAGCTCTAAAAATACAGATTAATATGTTAACTTGTAAATCTGTGAAAACCAAATGATTATTATACAGAAAAGTTCCTAGTGCAATGCCCAGTGTATAATCAGTGCTTAAAAAAATGGTAGTCATTTCCCTCCCTGTTTACACTTACTCTATTGTATTTATCTTTTAATTGTCTATATTCCACATTAGATTGTGAACATCAGAGGGATGAAATTTATTTTTTTTAGATGTGTATGTCATACATATCTTCATACATACCTTTAACATACATACATACATACATATGTCATACATACCTTCAACAAAATTTACCTATTACAGATAATACAAAATTTCTATGTTTAGCTCTTTTTAGTACATTTAGGTAAACCAGGACCAATGACTGAGTGAAAGATTTATTTATTGAATCATTAGACAAATAATATTTGTGCAGCAAAATTAGGTGTCAGAAACTAAAACAGACACTGGAGGCAAAAACAATGATAAGCAAAACCACCACTTCTACTTTAAAAAGGGATGATATTTATATTCCTCATATATTATCTCAACCAGAATGCAAAATTAAATTGTGATAAGTGCTGTGAAAGAGGCACAGGGTACTCTAAGAACGTACTGAAAGAAAGTGAAAGTCCATCAGTCGGTCGGACTCTGCGACCCCAGGGATCGAACCCAGGTCTCCCGCATTGCAGGTGGATTCTCTGCCAGCTGAGCCTCATGGGAAGCGCAAGAATGTAGTAGGTGAGATAAATGTTAGAATTTAAGAACCGCTCAGCAAGATTGTCTTCTTGGCATATTTTCCATTGGTCTGGTATGTCACTATATTCTACCAATGTCCTTTTCACCATTTTGGAATTTCTCTTAGCTTAGAAAATGTCCTGAGGCGTTGCTTCCCGAAGACCATTGTTCAAATGAACCTTTTATAAGATGTTTAGGTGTAGAGAGATGGATAGGGCCGACAGTGTCTTCTTCAGCCCTCTTAACAAATTGGTATTGATTATCCTGTCAGAATAGTTCACATACTGCCACTCTGGGAAGACAAGTGAGTCACAGTACAGTTGCGTTCAGCGACATTCGTGACATAATGGAGGTAGATGGGGGACACTCCGAGCTCACCCAGCTAAGGAGACAGGGTGAGCCCAGTGAGGCCATCAAACTTTCCATAAGAGGACACAGGTTTCATCCCATTGTGGCGTGATGATGTCAAAGGAAAACACTTTTTCTACTGGAATTTTACTTAAATTATCTCCAGATGATAACCATGGCCCCCCTGCATCGGGAATCCCCCTGTATGCCAACACTACTTCTAAATTCGCGATTCTGTTTGCGGTCTACCAACGAGGAAGAGAGGTGAGTGGCACTCAGTGAGTCAAGCAAAGAATTCACAGGACGTTCGGGCTGAGTAGTAACCGGCTGGGGGTGAAAACAGGCCTTTTCGCGCTCCCCTAATTGATGCCCTACCTGTTCCGGTAGTAGTACTGCTGGGCTAAACTCTTCGACCGGGCTTGCAGCCTGGCTAACGTGGCCATAGCCTCGGCTCGCCCGCTGCACCTCCGGAGTGTCTCTCGGTCTCCTAGGCAACCGGGCTAAACCATTCCACCGATCCCGGGGATTCAACTTTCGTTACTTCACATTTCCCCCCAAACACACACTCTTTCAGCTTCCGGAACAGCATAAAGAAAAACTAAGAAACTTTGCTTATTAAAGATTTCAAATTATTGACCCCTCTCCCTTCTATGAGCAATAAAGAGGAGATTTTCAGAGAAAGAAGCAGTGGAGGGGGGGAGGAGAACTAATGGTTGCTCCCAGCTTCCGGTTTCCGCTTGCTGTCGGCTTCCGGAAGCTCAGCTCAAAATGCTGAACTGCTACTGGGAAGTCGCTGGTGGTGCGGTAGTTGGAGTCTGTTCTCGGGCCTGAGCCTCGAGGCCAGGCTCTTGGGTGTCGTTAATGTTCGGGGCCGCCGGGCGCCAACCGATCGGAGCTCCAGCCGCCGGGAACAGCTGGTGAGGCTGGCCACCTGGGGATGGGAGATCCGGAAAGGGTGTGATGGCCGGGGGCCGCTGGACCTGGAATGGAAGGGGGAGGGAGTTGTGATGGATGATCTGAAGACCTTTAGGCCTTGCTCTCTTTTCGTTCCTGGGATGGACGCAGTTTAAGGAAGGCGTGGAAGTGTGTGCTAAAGATTTGCGAAGGAATACAGTCAATGCTTGCTGATTGCTTGTCTACTACACCACAATAATGTAGAAGGAAAGCTTTCTGTACGCCCGGAGCAATTCATTTCTTCGTTGACTGTTGACAAGACGAGGATTACAGAAGAATCTATCTTACTATAGGCATTATTTCCTCATTTTCCTTTTTAAATTTGCAAGATTGTACCAGGTGTTTTCGAAGATCAATTCCCAGAAATCTAGACTTCTGGAAGTTTAGAAGTGGAGGAGACTTTGCCTTCCTACCCCCTTTTTTTGGAGTAGGCGTAACCTACCAGTTTCTGTCCCTTGAACATTCCATTCTAGTTCAAATGAGATGTGCATGGGATGTCCCCTGAGAACTTACAATGTCAGGGTTAAATTTAGGGTTCGACTGCAGTATTATACCGCTAAACCACTTTAGAATAATAAGCTGCTTTGACTTGGCAAAGTTCTTTCACAAATAGCTACGTTTTATCTTTATGAGGGTCCTATGATAGGAGACTATCAGGAGATAGGATAGGAGATTAACAGAATATTTAAGGGACTTGTTCAGTGTTGCCATGCAGCCTTTAGCCCTAGAGCTGGAAGCTCGGTTTTGGATTTCTACTTGAAAACTATTTCTACTCCTGTTTTTCTCACAAGACGTTTTCCTCCAAGTATACCCAAGAAGAGCAGTGAAACAAACAAAATTTCCACTGACATTCTCAAACATAAAGTTGAACAACAGGTGAAATGCAGCTGAAATGTGTCAGTCCATTCCTAGATTCCGCAGCAAATGAGAATCTGAGGGATTCTAGTAGTCCGTGATCTCCAAGAATTTCTTTTGCATCACCTATCATTGAATAAAGAATGTCTTGCTTGGAATGTTTTGAATGAGATTAGATCATTCTGTAGTTCATTTTATAATGAACAGACTTGGTTACGCTCTTTTGAAAATTTTTTTTAGTTGAAATATAGTTAATTTACAATATTGTGTTAGTTTTAGGTGTTCAGCACTGTGATTCAGTATTTTTACAGATTGTACTCCATTAAACATTATTACAAAATAATGGAGATGGGGCAAATTAGGGGTATGAGGTTGAGATACAAGCTACTATGTACACAATAGATAAGCAACTAGGATACAAGGTATAGCATGAGATTATAGTCATTATCTTGGTTATGCTCCTTTTAAATACATTTTCCTGTGAGAAAAATAAGGAGCACTTTTTTTAAATGAGCATTTTATTTTAATGATAAAGTAATTAGCATAAAATAAAACACATAGCTCTTAAGTGTTTAGTATTTTTAGTTTTGGCAGTTGTATATACTGTGTAACCACAACACAAAGCAAGATACAGGACATTTCCATCATCCCAAGCACGAGTCCCTCTCCAGATTACCTTTCTTAATGTTTCAGCATCTTTTTAAGAGGGGGAGACAAAATGTGCCCTGTAGATTGGTCTGCTCTTGCTGTAGTGATACTGATTTGTAGGGTAGATGACAATTTAGTGAAAAAATAGGACTTTTTAAACTCCTCTTCCTTCTATCCAAATCATGGTTAGGTACCTCTTTGTAAGGGAAGATCCTTTGGAGTAGGAAATGACAACCCACTCCAGTATTTTTGCCTGGAAAATTCCATGGACAGAGAAGCCTGGGGGGCTGTGGTCCCAAGGGGTCACCAAGAGTCAGACATGACTGAACACACACACACACACACACACACACACAGACACCCTTTTTGTAATGTAGAGAACCTTCTTTTAGTTCTCTATTTTACTTGAGATGGAATACATCCTTTCTTATGGCATCAGAGTATAACATAGTGCCTAGCATGTTACTGGTGTTTTTGAATAAAATTCTTGAATTATGCCTGATTTGACAGAATGAGTGTTCCAGAAGTTTAGATCCTGTATTTTCTAGTTTATCTGTGTGACCATCTTGTTATTCAGACTTTCTTAATGGAATTTTCTTTTTCATTCATTCATCAGACATTGACTGTACTATACATGTGTGTTTTATCCCAATGACGAAATCTCAGTGCCAGTCAGGATGCTACTTAGTTGGTGTAGTTAATTGGTGCCAGCTTTTGCGTATATATGTCATCTCATGTATTGGGTTGCCAAGAAGTTTGTTCGGAGGTTTTTTCTACAGTGTTACGAGAAACCTAGGTAAACTTTTTGGTCAACCCAATAAATCTTTTGAAATAGGTGCTGTTATTCTTTGCATTTTAGAGATGGCAAGACAGGAGCAGATATTGTTTAAATATTAATAACTTACCCAAGCATCATATTTGCAGTATTATACTAGTCTATCTGGGCTTCCCTTGTGGCTCAGCTGGTAAAGAATCCGCCTACAATGCAGGAGACCTGGGTTCAATCCCTGGGTTAGGAAGATCCCCTGGAGAAGGGACACTTCTAGTATATCTAAAAATAAATTTCTTAGTTATCCTAGTGTACTGCCTGTGTGTCTTAATGAGATACCTTATCACAAGGAATATATAAACTGGAAAGTATATGCACAGGTTTGTTAACTTGGCCTGATGTAGTTAACTCCCACCTTGACTTCAACCTTTTCTCCAGTGTCTAGGTTAGTTTTTCAATTTTCAGGCACCAGGTGGGTAACTGTAGAGGATTTCTCTCTTTCTTAATCTTTTATTAAAAAGTAGAACTCTGATATTTTATAAGTTAAAAGCCTAAGGAAGAAAAGCTTTATACAGTTAAAAAAAATCCCATGATTATTGTGTGTGTCAGGAAATATGTTTTTTGTACAAGTTATTCTTGTAAGTCTTGATAGTTCATGTATTTATAAAATCTTTATAGCTGAAAGTGTCTGTCTGCCCTTCCTGCCACCTCATACACATTTTTGAAAGTAGGGTCGAAGAGTGAACTAAGTCAGAAGAGAAAGACAGATGTTGTATATTAATGCACACATATGGAGTCTAGAAAGATGGTACTGATGAACGTATTTGCAGGGCAGCAGTGGAGACGCAGACATAGAGAACAGACTTGAGGACACAGTGGGAGAAGGAGAGGGTGGGATGAACTGAGAGAATAGCATGGAAACATATACATCACCGTATATAAAACAGATAGCTGGGGGGAGTTGCCGTGTGACACAGGGACCTCTCACCCCAGTGCTCCGTGACAACCTAGAGGGGTGGGATGGAAAGGGAGGTGGGAGGGCTTAGGAGGGAAGGGACATATGTATACCTGTTGCTGATTTAGGAGGGAGGGGACATAAATGTATACCCGTTGCTGACTCATGTTGTTTTATGGCTGAAATCACAATATTGTAAAGCAATTATCCTCCAATAAAAAAAAAGAAAAAAAAGAACGTAAGGTCTAAAAAGTATCTCTTGGTACTTAAAACGTTAACCTGACTTTTCAAAATTGATTTATTTAATGAAAAGATCACATTTAGAATTTTACATGCAGTTCCTACTTTTTACTTTATTAGTCATTTTTATTTAAAGTCAACTTTTGAGCTTTTGGGAAAGATTTTAAAGCTTGAACTCAACAAATTTTTAAAGTTAATTATTGATAATGTAATTATCAAATCACTATTGATGTATAAAGCTATAGTATCTATTTGTTTCACTTTATGTGTCTTTGCTTTAAAAATAGCCATGACAAATAAACTATATTGATTCTGGACCTTTTCTGCTATAATTTCATTTCTATTTGGTATTTTGATTTCTTTAGGTCTGTAAAACTGCATAGTGAAAACTTTAGGTCTGGAAAACTACTTTTCAATAACTGCTATTTTTTTAATCTGACCTTTTTTTTTATGGTCAGTTTCATACCCTTAGGTTTGTCTCAGTCAGTTTTCCATTTCAATTTGAAATCTGAATTGTCCAAATTTTCAGTGAAGTCATATTTTTCCTTTGTTATTTGTTCACTCATTTAGTCCTTGATTGATTTGTTCACCTAGCTGTTGTTTAGTCGCTTAGTCTTGTCCGACTATTTGTGACCCCGTGGACTGTAGTCTGCCAGACCCCTCTCTGTCCATGTGATTTCCTAGGCAAGAATTCTGGAGTGGGTTGTCGTTTCCTCCTCCAGGGAGGGGATCTTCCCAACCCAGGCATCAAACCCAGGTCTCCTGCATAGGCAGGCGGATTCTTTACCTAGACTTTTTTTTAAAACATCTGTCAAGCATTATTTTAGGTACTTGTAATTAATATTCAGTGGTCTTCATTCTCATTCCTATTCTAAGAATTCAGATTATGTTATATATTCAAAAGTATTGAGTAGTCACCATGTATAACCAATGCATGAGACTCATTTCCCAAATATTAGAAGGTTGCCTAGATCTGTTTATTATATGCTATAAATATTATTATATTATGAAATGTTTTTTAGACTTTAAATTATTTTTGTTTTAGACTTTGACTTTCTTTCACTTAGGCAGTTTTTTATTCAGTGGTTTACATCTCAAAAGTGAATACAGTGTAAGGAAAAACATTTGAATAACTCCTGAAGTCATTAAATGACGAAAAAGAATCAAAAGAATGATCTTCAAATTTAAATAATGAAGGAGCGGTCTTATTAAATCACTGTTTGGAAAGTTGAGTTAGAAAATCACTATGTGAAAATAGAATTTGATTTTTTTTTCTGAAGCCTTCCATGTGTGATCGGTTTTTTGTCTTATTGGCAGTAGGGTAAGGAGGAAGGCAAGGTTTCTGAGGGTTCCCCTGTGACAGAAATGACAAAATAGCAGCTGCCAGCAGTACCTCCAGTTGAGAGCAAGTCAGTAGAACTTTTGCTCCCATCATGGGAAATGAGTTTTTCTGTTTGATGGCAAATCTTGTGACTATTTACTTGGAAGGATGATATCCTTTCTTTACTTTTTTTTTTTCTCTTGTATCTATATTATTATGATAGGAATAGGTCAAACACACAGCATTACTTTTTTTTTTTTTACTAAGAGGGGTTTTTTTTTGTTTTTTTTTAAACCAAAAGTCTTTAAGGAAGTGCATGGATTTCTTGAAATTCCATGCAAGATTTTTTCAAGTGTCTTTTATCTTCCCTCTCTCCATCATTCAGAGAGTTTCAAGAACTCAGAAAGGTTGATGGTCTTAGCTTTTATTGTGATATACTCGGTGGTTATAGTATAGTTTGTACCTTAAAAGAACAATGATTTGATATTTCAGTAACAATTTCCTCTTGTGTGTAGAGGTTGTTAAAAGATGAAATAACTGCTGTCACACTTAAGTACTCATTCTTATCCTCCAAGAATCCCCACAAGGTACTCATTAAATGATGAATAGAGTATAATTTAGCTTCCAAATTCTTGCTTTGACTCTTAAAGCTCATGTTCTTTACAGTTTTCTCCCAGCCTTTTTCTCCCTCTAGAGAATTTTATTCCATGTTTATTGCCCAGTGTCAGTATAACATTATAATTAATCATTTGCATGTTTCAGAATAAGGTAGATTCCTCCCACCCCCATGCTACTCTTTTAAAAGAGAGAAAAGTTTACTTATGATTGATGGTTTTATACAGATAGGTCATGGAGAAGGAAATGGCAACCCACTGAAATATTCTTGCCTGGAAAATCCCATGGACAGAGGAGCCTAGTGGGCTACAATCCATGGGGTTGCAAGCGTCGGACAAAATTTAGTAACTAAACCACCACCACCACCACACACAGATCAAGGAATTTCTAAGTTAGCCCAAGTATTACCATTTAATGTTAGAATTATTCTTAATTTCTTGTCCTAAAATACATAAATAGAGAAAATTGAAGATATATCTCTTAATAGGTTACTAGACTGAGATTAAGACTTATTTATTTTAACAAATAATATTACCTTTAAGGAAGGAAATCTATAAATCCCTATGAGCAGCAGAAATCTTAGTCAAACTTTAGATAATTCTTAGGAATCATATTTTGTTAAATCAGTCATAAAATTTAACCCTTGATATATGGACTTCCCAGGTGCCTCAGTGGTAAAGAGTCTGCCAAGCAGTAGACGCAAATTCAATCCCTGGGTTGGGAAGATCCCCTGGAGAAAGGTATGGCTACCCACTCCAGTCCAGTATCCTAGCCTGGAAAATCCAATGGACAGAGAAGCCTGGGGGGATACAGTCCATGGGGTTGCAAAGAGTTGGACACGATTGAGCAACTAACACATTCTCTTGTGAGTTTTTTTTTTCATGCTATATTTTTCTCTTCTGGGAATAGTAGTTATTGCTTGATACAGGCTTCAAAAAAGTAGTATTTTGCCACTGACAAAATAGTTGTTGGTTATTGAGGGGCATTTGTTTTCTGGGCTTTCATGGTCTTCAGCTCCTGCTATGCTTTCCTCTACATTGTTGACGCCCTTTAAGTCCCTTGATTCATTTGTCAACTTGTCAGTTCTTCAAGGACATAGGAGAGGTAATTTAGAATTAAGGCAGCTTCCTTACTTTTCTACCTTGAACCAAAAACATTCATAAAAACCCTTAAACTCAGTTCCAGGGTTTTCTACATCATCTGATCTTCCTCACTCCAGATCAGTGGTCCCCAAACTTCGTGGCACCAGAGACTGGTTTTGTGGAAGACCACTTTTCCATGGACTTGGGGAGGGAGGACTAGGGGGACTTGTTCTGGAATGATTCAAGCACTTGACATTTATGATGTACGTTATTTCTAATTTAATGCAGTCACTGATCTGACCTGAGGTACCGGTCCATGCCCAGAGGTTGAGGATCTTTGCTCTAGAGCATACATTTTTTAAGGAAGGCCTTTTTCTGAATTAATTAGAACTTGGTGTTAAAGGAAACCAGCAAGAGCTATTGACTCTTTTATTGGATGTTAATGTTTCCTGGAGGTGAACAAACACATAAACAAACTTGACCTTTGGCCAAATATTCCTGTGTAAAACGGGCATATCAGATTCTGGATTGATTATACGTTTTAGATTGCTCAGCATAATCTAATATGACCTGAAGAAACAAAATGCTTATCAAGTCATTTCCTCTGAAAAAGTCCAACTTTATATAAATAATGGGGCTGTACTTTTATTCTGTTCATTTGGACTAGCTTAAGAAAATGATTAGTGAGCTGTTCTCTTAGACATTATACTCAGTGCAAACTAAGCCCAAAAGATTTCATTTCCAGTGGGTCTCAAATGAAGAGGAATTGTTTTATAAATATGAATATAAAATTTTCAAGTTAGCTTAGCGGTGATTCACTGGATTTTACTATAATTCAACCTTTAAAACTATGGTTGCTTAATAAAGAGATTTTTCTACTGGAGAGTAACATATTTCCAGTGTTCACCTCCATTAGGAAAGGGCTTATTTAAGAAAATATCTTTAGGATAGCATGTTTCAGGGCAGTGGTCTTTAATAACTGCCAAGAAAAGGGAAATGAAGGAGCTCCTGATCATGTGACGGTCTCTTATAATGACTTTATTTCTGTGAAGCTTGTTGATGCCAGTTTTACCTGAGAGATATGAGTGAAGCCACTTGACAAATTGTAATAGTACTGACTCATTTACAGAATTTTGGTTGAGATTGACTTGCAAGACTGGTGAAACTAAAGGGGAAAAGTTGATTTGAACTTGCAATTCAGTTCAGTCACTCAGTTGTGTCCGACTTTTTGCAACCCCATGGACCGCAGCACGCCAGGCCTCTCTATCCATCACCAACTCCCAGAGTCCACCCAAACTCATGTCCATTGTGTCGGTGTTGCCATCCAGCCATCTCATCCTCTGTCATCCCCTTCTCCTCCTGTCCTCAATCTTTCCCAGCATCAGGGTCTTTTCAAATGAGTCAGCTCTCCGCATCAGGTGGTCAAAGTATTGGTTTCAGCTTCAACACCAGTCCCTCCAATGAACACCCAGGACTGATCTCCTTTAGGATGGACTGATTGGATCTCCTTGCAGTCTAAGACTCTCAAGAGTCTTCTCCAACACCACAGTTCAAAAGCATCAATTCTTCAGCGCTCTGCTTTCTTTATAGCCCAACTCTAACATCCATACACGACTACTGGAAAAACCATAACCTTGACTAGACGGACCTTTTTTGGCAAAGTAATGTCTTTGCTTTTTAATATGCTATCTAGGTTGGTCATCACTTTCCTTCCAAGGAGCAAGCGTGTTTAATTTCATGGCTTAATTCCATGTTTTAATTTCATGGCTGCAGTCACCATCCGCAGTGATTTTGGAGCCCAGAAAAATAAAGTCAGCCACTGTTTCCACTGTTTCCCCATCTATTTCCCATGAAGTGATGGGACCAGATGCCATGATCTTAGTTTTCTGAATATTGAGCTTTAAGCCCACTTTTTCACTCTCCTTTTTTACTTTCATCAAGAGGCTTTTTAGTTCTTCTTCACTTTCTGCCATAAGGGTGGTGCCATCTGCATATCTGAGGTTATTGATATTTCTCCCAGCAATCTTGATTCCAGCTTGTGATTCTTCCAGCCCAGCGTTTCTCATGATGTACTCTGCATATAAGTTAAATAAGCAGGGTGACAATATACAGCCTTGACGTACTCCTTTTCCTATTTAGAACCAGTCTGTTGTTTCATGTCCAGTTCTAACTCTTGCTTCCTGACCTGCATACAGGTTTCTCAAGAGGCAGGTCAGGTGGTCTGGTATGCCCATCTCTTGAAGAATTTTCCAGTTTATTGTGATCCAAAGTCAAAGGCTTTGGCATAGTCAATAAAGCAGAAATAGATGTTTTTCTGGAACTCTCTTGCTTTTTCAATGATCCAGCGGATGTTGGCGATTTGATCTCTGGTTCTTTTGCCTTTTTGTCACTTAAATTTGTTTTTTCCATATGTTTGTAATTTTTTTTTTCCTGAAAAGCTTTTTAAAGTAGTTTTTAGCTGATTGGTATTTGAACCACATGATAGAATACATTAGATTCTTCTTGTTAAAGTATTTTTTTGTTTCTCCTGAGAAAATCAATATAAGATCAGATAAGACTAGCACAATTTTAATAATGTTTTAAAGAAAGTTTGCTTTCGTTTTTAGTAATACTCTTGGTTATATTTTGTTAAATTACGTCAAAGCAGTACTAATGAATTAATTTAAATGAAATTAGTTAAGTAGTATCAGAATTTCAGTGGATTAAATCTCATGTGCTAATCTTTTTCTAATGTTAGGACCATCACAGTTTCTCTGCTGAAGTAAAGCACTAAATTGTCACTTTCAAAATAACCTGCATTTTTAGTTGGAGGTTACATTCATGTGTTGAGTTAATTAAATTCATGTAACTATTTATAGCCAGTCTTTCACCTATGATAAGGAAACAATTTCTTTAAAAAGTAAATTCCTCCAGAATCAGGTGATACCGAGTCTTCTTTTAGACAAAGGGTCTTTATTGTGGTATATGTTACACTGGCTTGTTGTTGGATGTTCAGTTGCTTAATTGTGTCAACTCTTTGCAACCCCATGGACTGCAGCACACCAGGCTTCCCTGTCCTTCACTGTCTCCCAGAGCTTGCTCAAACTCAGGTTCATTGAGTCGGTGATGCCAACGGACCTTTCTTTAAGAATTTTCCACAGTTTGTTGTGATCCACACAGTCAAGTGCTTCAGCGTAGTCAGTGAAGAAGAAGTAGATGTTTTTCTGGAATTCTTTTGCCAGCCAGATGCTCAAGCTGGATTTAGAAAAGGCAGAGGAACCAGAGATCAAATTGCCAGCATCCGCTGGACCATAGAAAAAGCAAGAGAATTCCAGAAAAACATCTACACTAGCTTACAGTGAGTTATTTTAAAGGTGCAGTATTGCTTTCAAAGATAATAATTGTCAGACAACATTTCTTCCAAAGAAGTAATGTTAAAGGAAAAGAACAAAATACTCTTTGCAATAAAGGGAAAACAAAAAAGCAGTTATTATAATAACATATAGGTATTGGAAAAAAGATCCATTTAGCTTATCAGTGTAGTTGGAATTTTAGCCCTTGTACTGGCTTACTACTCGTTTCTCTGTAATGCATATTTCTCTTCATCAAGTTCAGTGTTCTGAAACCCCAGTACTATACAGAACCTTTTTAAAGAAAAAAAGAAAAAAGTATTAGTAGCCTTGCAGAGTTCATTAAAAATTGTTGTTGTTGTTCTGTCACTGAGTCACGTCTGACTCTTTGTGACCCAATAACTGCAGCACACCAGGCTTCCCTGTCATCCTCTATCTCCTGGAGTTTGCTCAAATTCATGTCCTTTCAGTCAGTTGTGCTATCTAACCATCTCATCTTTTGCCACGCCCTTCTCCTTTTGCCTTCAATTTTCTCAGCATCAGGGTCTTTTCCAGTGAGTTGGTTCTTTGCATCAGGTGGTCAAATATTTACATGAATCACCATGTTTTTGAAAAATGTGTGTCTCTGTATAGACTTTTTGTTTACTCATTCAGAATGTCAAAGGAGATAGATATGGAAAATACAAACCCACATTAACTGGAAGATAATGTCCTGTTACTTAATTGCTCACAGAATGCATTTTATTGAGGCATCATTGGTTTTTTGAATTCAACTCACTCACCCCACCCTAATGCGCTGATTTAAGTCTGTCATCCCCTTTTTGTGTTCAGGAGAATATAATGCTTAACTGTGAGTCATCCTCTTTATATAGATACATATTAAATCTGTCTCTATAATAAATAGTATCTCCTGCTACTAAATCAGTTATAAACAAAAATGCAAACTGGATACTGGAATTATGGAGGTGTTCTTGGGTGTAATTGGGTAAGCATTCCGGCTCTGGAACCAGACTGTCCTAGTTTGAATCCTGCGTTTCCCACTTCCTACATGTGTCACTTCGGGCCGGCTGCCTTAAATCTCTGTGTCTGAGTGTTTCATCTCCCACCTTACAGGGTTATTATGTGAAGATGAAATGAGGTCCAGTAAGTTGCCTACATATGAACAAGTTCCTTTCTTAGAGTGCATTCATAAGTCCAACAGACATAGCCTAGGTACCCAACTAACCCAATCGGCTGTATGGTACTGTACTGTAATAGATTTCCAGTGCTTTTCACACAAATAATACACAATAAAGAAAACATTTTAAAATTTTACAGTACAGTACCTTGAAAAGTACAGTAGTACCAGCTACATCACTGCTGCTTTTACACTTGCTTCTGAACATCCTGTGCTTAAAACAAAGATATTATACAGTACCATACAGTAACGTACACAAAAACACAACTACTTCTAAAGGGTGCATGTGCATGACAGTGTATGCCAGACATGTGAACTAACTCACGTGACTAGCCAGCCATGTGAACACACGTTTGCATCTTTGAAAGTTTGCAACTTGAAGGTTTGTATGTAGGAGGCATACTGTAATGCATATGAAACACTTAGAAATGGGTCTGGCACGTAATATGTACTCAAGTTTTGGAAGCCTTATATGTACCTCATATTGTAAGTGTTAAATCCAGTTGAAGCATCTGTGTGTTCCTTTTCAAGTTATTATTAAAAGGAAAAGACCAGGTTGAAAGTTGTTAAAGGGATCTTGTGAGGGCCTGAAATTATGGCCTATGAAGAATATGTATAGACCATAGATCAACAAACTATCTGGCCATCCGTTGGTTTTATAAATAAAATTTTATTAGAACACAGCTATACCCATTCATTTCTGTATTCCTGATGATTGTTTTGGGCTTACCATGGAAAAAATTGAGTAGTTTTGATGGATACCTAATGGCCTGCAGAGCTAAAATATTTTCTACTGGGTCCTTTACGAAAATGTGTCTTGCTCTTCTTTTTTTTTTTTTTTATTTTTTTTTGAGTATCTTGCTCTTCTTGTTGTTCAGTTGCTAAGTAGTTTCTGACTCTTTGTGACCCTGTGAACTACAGCACGCCAGACTTCCCTGTCCACTATCTTCTAGAGTTTGCTCAAATTCAAGTCCATTGAGTCAGTGATGCTATCTAACCATCTCATCTTTTGCTGCCCTCTTCACCTTTCGCCTTCAGTCTTTCCCAGCATCCGGGTCTTTTCTAAGAATTCGATTCCTCACATCAGGTGGCCAAAGTATTGGAGCTTCAGCTTCAGCATCAGTCCTTCCAATGAATATTCAGGACTGATTTCCTTTAGGATTGACTGGTTGGATCTCCTTGCTGTCCAAGGGACTCTCAAGAGTTTTCTCCAACATCACAGTTCAAAGCATCAATTCTTCAGTGCTCAGTTTTCTTTATAGTCCAATTCTCACATCCATATATGACTACTGGAGAAAACATAGGTTTGACTACATAGACCTTTGTTGGCAAGATGATATCTTTTGCTTTTTAATATGCTGTCTAGAGTGGTCATAGCTTTCCTTCCAAGGAGCAAGAGTCTTTTAATTTCATGGCTGCAGTCACCATATACAGTGATTTTGGAACCCAGAAAAATAAAATCTGTCACTGCTTCTACTTTTTCCCCTTCTATTTGCCATGAAGTTCTGGAACTGGCTGCCATCATCTTAGCATTTTGAATGTTGAGTTTTAAGGCAAGTTTTTCAATCGCTTCTTTCACCTTCATCAAGAGACTCTTTAGTTCTTTTTCACTTTCTGCCATTAGAGTGGTATCATCTGCCTATCTGAGGTTGTTGATATTTGTCCTGCAAAGCAGAAAGCAGAAAATAAGCCCACCCCTGCTATAGACTCCAGAAAGTCTATAAACCTCTGTAATGGAGAATATTTTGATCCTACATGCTTCTAGAACTCAGTTTAATAAATAATTGTTAGTGATCTTCATAAGAAAGGTGCATATTTGAATTACCTCTAATAAAATAATAAAATCATGTGTCTGCGTCCTGTATCTTACTAACTTACTTAGAATCTTTGAGAGTTGGGTTTGGAAAGGACTCATGTAATTTACAAGAGTTCCTAAAGAATACTGACGTTTATCCTTGCTGACTAGTGGATGATTTTTTCACATAGTTCAGTGTTTTGGTCTGCTTTTTAAGGCCTAAGCAACTGCTTCAGATTGATTGTAAACAAATTATGGGCCATAGTAGACCAGTGGGGCTCCGGGTTAAATATGAACATAGTTTCTGCCTCATGGGTTGTGAGATTAGCCCAGGGCTTTCCTAGTAGCTCAGCTTGGAAAGGATCTGCCTGCAATGCAGGAGACCTGGGTTCAATCCCTGGGTTGGGAAGATCTCCTGGAGAAGGGAACAGCTATCCACTCCACTATTCTAGTCTGGAGAATTCCATGGACTGTATCGTCCATGGGGATCGCAAAATGTTGGACATGACTGAGCAACTTTCACTTCACTTCAAATACATGTCCTGTGTTTGGTTAAATTTTCTTTTCACATGTATTACAAATCTTGAATGTACCTGCCTGTCTGTCTGTCTGTCTGCCTTGCATATCATGGCAGTGCCTGAGCAGAGCATGTGGTGAGTAGAGGATTGTATGTTTCCTTAGAAATTGGTGTGTGTGTGTGTGTGTGTGTGTGTGTGGTAGGGCAGCAGGGGATTGAGAAAGTTCTCTCTACTCTTATTCTGCTGTAGAAAAACTGGCTCTAGGGAAAGGACAGGTATAGACTAAAGTATGGAGACTTAAGGAGAAATAAGTTTTACATAATTAGACAATAAAAATATAAAATTACTGAGCTCTTTCATTGTGGATATTATGCTTACTCTATCTTGAAGTAATTCTTATGTTTAATAAAAGAACTTACACAAGAAAAAGCTTAAAAATGAGTCAGAATATTTGGAACTGTATTTTCTTGAGTAGAAAAACTAAGTAGCTTTTAAATATTTCTTTATAATAGCTATTAATTCTAGTCAGATTTAGTGTGAATTGTCTGCAGCAATAGACTATGTTAGTATGGTTAACTCTGACTATTTAATTTTTTGTTTTTTCTCTCCTTAAAAAAAATGTAGGCATTTCAGTCGAACCATGGAAGAACTGGTTCATGATCTTGTCTCAGCCTTGGAGGAGAGCTCAGAGCAAGCTCGAGGTGGATTTGCTGAAACGGGAGACCATTCTCGAAGTATCTCTTGCCCTCTGAAACGCCAGGCCAGGAAGCGGAGGGGGAGAAAACGGAGGTCGTATAATGTTCATCACCCATGGGAGACCGGTCACTGCTTAAGTGAAGGCTCTGATTCTAGTTTAGAAGAACCAAGCAAGGATTATAGAGAGAACCACAATAATAATAAAAAGGATCACAGTGACTCTGACGACCAAATGTTAGTGGCGAAGCGCAGGCCGTCATCCAACTTAAATAATAACGTTCGAGGGAAAAGACCCCTGTGGCATGAGTCTGATTTTGCCGTGGACAGCCTTGGGAACAGAACTCTGCGCAGACGGCGGAAGGTCAAGCGCATGGCTGTGGACCTCCCGCCGGAGAACCCCAACAAGCGGACAATGACCCAGCCCCTGGAAGGTTGCAGAGATCAGGACATGGACAATGACAACAGAGCCTACCAGTATCAAGAGTTTACCAAGAACAAAGTCAAAAAAAGGAAACTGAAAATAGTCAGACAGGGACCAAAAATCCAAGATGAAGGAGTAGTTTTAGAAAGTGAGGACATAAGCCAGACCAATAAGGACAAAATGGAATATGAAGAGCAAAAAGTCTCAGATGAACTCATGAGTGAAAGGTGACTTTTCTATTCTCTAAATCTAAAAATATGTCTCCAGTGTTTGTGGTTGATTGTGTTTCAGATTTTAATTAATTCTATTTGAAAGTGATTATAATAATGGTAGTGATACTACTGTTTAACCACAGTTATGTTTACTTATAATTTATGATGTTTCTCACAAAGCAAAATTGCTCATTTGATTTATACAAAGTCTTCTGATTGTGTCCTAATGACTTAATTTTCAGCTACAAAGAGAAAAGGAAGTGGATTTTTAATGGGAAAGAATGCTTTTGAATAGCAACACATTTATAACTCTTAGAATTGTGTTTATAATTATTTATTTGTTTAATTATAGAGCTTTAGCCGTTGGTGCTTTTCAGTGTCACGATCCATCGGGATATTCTAATTTCTGAGAACCAAACCTTGATACCACTTCACAGTGTGTGACTAGATATTTTAGGAAGTCTGTAGATTGCTAGGAATTCTGATCACTTATGAACTGTAAAACCCAATATATAGTCCAGAAACCCCTGAGCTTGTTTTTATACAAATGGGAGAAGGAGCGATCCTTTGGCAGTTAGGCTAATCAATCCATTCTAGAAAGCAGGTGTATCACAATGAGAGTTGTTAAGGACTGTTTTGACACCTTCAAAAGGTAAGTGATCACTTTTCTTTTACACAGAACTAATGTTACCTATAGGAATGAGAACACAGTGACCCTGTTCATCCTTTTAAGCATATCCTTAAAATCAAATGCAAAACTACGATCAGAAAAAGTATTCTTTAAAAATGGTCTGGAAAGAGTATTTGATTTTTAGTTGGTAGGATTGACGTCATTTTAATGATGTGGAGTGTGAGCTATGGATCTCTCTCTCTCTCTCTCTTTCTCTCTCTCTCTCTCTCTCTCTATATATATATATATATATATAATTTTTTTCTCTCTTGTAAATGTGGTTACTGATATGATTAGGACCTAGTATAAGTTTGTAGAATGTACCTTTTATTACAGGTGGTTTGCTATTTATTTAATTTTTCTAAAGAACTAAAAATTACTTAAATGTTTTAGGAAGATTTTGAAAACTTTATCTTACCTGCATTTCTTCCAAAAAAGTTGTCATTTTCTACTGGAATGAGGATTATTTGTATGCTAGTATTGGACCATTGTGGCTGAGGACCATCCAGCTTGACTTGAAAGTAATTATCTTGCTCAGTTGCTGGGAGAGAGGATGTATGGCATTTGAGATAAATCTTCATTTCTGGATTATTCACAGGTTACCTGCTTTCTAGATGGATTGTGTAAGCCCCTCCTTTTATTGATGTCTGCCTTTTATTGACAGTATACCCTGGACTAGAAATGAGATGAAACTCTTTCATTTCTTTTCATTGTAAAAAGTATTTGAGTATTAGGTTGTAATCAGGCTACCCATCAGTCATCAGTCTAACTATAAGTTTCAAAAAAAGATGTTTTCACCCCTGAGTAAATTATTTTTCTTTCCTTGTATTTTAAACTTATTCATACAACTATTTCTTATGGTCACTTAAGAATTTGGATATATTCCTTCTGTGGGAAGATTGCTAAATATTTAAAGTGTCTTCCCAATGGGAATAATTGCCTTTTGAGACTACTTCCAAAACTTTCCCACTGTACAAAGCTATATATTGCCTTGGAACTAATTTATAGATAAGAATGGAAAACTTTTCTCTGTGTGTGTGATTTAGGGCTTCCCTGATGGCTCAGATAGTAAAGTGTCTGCCTGCAGTGCCGGGGACTTGGGTTTGACCTGGGTCGGAAAGATTCCCCTGGAGAAGGAAATGGGCAACCTACTCCAGTGTTCTTGCCTGGGAAATCTCATAAACAGAGGACCCTGGTAGGCTACAGTCTTTGGGGTCGCAAATGACTTAACACATTTGAATAACTACTGCGTACTGTTCACTCATCCCAAGGCAAACCTGATTCTCTCTAGCCTCATAATCTGGGATAGCCACACAAGTACATGGTGATAAAGAAATGTGCTAAGCAGAAGGTACCGGTGATTGGAAGCCTTGTTCAGACCGGAGGATTTAAGGCAGGTCATCCCAGGTAGACAGAATAGCTCATCCAGAGGCGTGGGCTGTGAGGCAAGTGTGATGTACGTGAGCAAGTATATGCAGTTCCTTATTACTCCAATATGAAGTGGCAACAGAGGCTACATTAGTAAGTGTGCCTTGGAGGCCTGTGAGCTCTGGTAATTTGAATTTTGTCTTGTAAGTAATGAAAAATCAGTGAGGAATTTTTAGCATAATTAGATTTACATTTGATCAAGATCCCTGAACTTGACCACAGTGTCTTGTTTAGTTTTGGCTGACCTTCAGACCATCCTTAAGAGGAAGGTGAATTATGATGGTGATATGCTTAGTCATTCAGTCGTGTCTGACTCTTTGCGAACACATGAAAGTAGCCCACCAGGCTCCTCTGTCCATGGGATTCTCCAGGCAAGCATTCTGGAGTGGGTTGCCATGCCCTTCTACATGGGATCTTCCCAACCCAGGGATCAAACCCAGGTCTCCCGCATTGCAGGCGGATTCTTTACCATCTGAGCTATCAGGGAAAACCATGGTGATGATAGTAGAGGAATAAAACTATGGAAGCAATTCTAAGAGTTGGAATCAGTGGAAGGTTGGCTGACTGTACTTTGGGGTAGATGAATGAGAGAACTCTCAGATGATGCCCAGGTTATCAAGAATAGAAAATACAGGCAATGAGCAGAGTGGGACAGGATTTTAGAGTTGGTGTACATGTATTAATTCAATAAGCATTCATAAGTCTGTTCTCTAA
This sequence comes from Cervus elaphus, assembly GCF_910594005.1. Lineage (NCBI taxonomy): Eukaryota > Metazoa > Chordata > Mammalia > Artiodactyla > Cervidae > Cervus > Cervus elaphus. Next base: position 23,415,785 of record NC_057828.1, on the reverse strand, counting down.
ATACTGTGCTATCAAAGTCATACTAAAAAAAAGTAGGAAGAGGTATCTTTGGAAATAAGCCATAATGACTATCAGCTGTTGAAAATGAAAAATGCCTTCTACTTAAGCTCTTTTTCTGATTTGTTAAGCACACTAACAGCCACATGATATGAGCACTACTAGATATCAGTTAGAGGAAATGTAAATAAGAAAGCGTGTTGTTGAAAATAGGGAAAAACATCTCAAAGCAGGACAAGGATCGTTAAGGACTAATTGCTGGTCTTGGGGAATTCCAATTTTCTTATATGTTTAAGAAAATCTTCTCTCCAGGCAGAGAAGAAAGAGACAGGGATACTGCTTGGAGAAAGAACATAAGGATCAGAGAAGGGATGGAAAGAATTTAGGTGGGGGCCTATCCATGGAAAGTCTTGAAATCTACACTTAACTCCAGTAAATGTGAGGAAGTAATTTAAGAATTTTGGTAGAAGACTTCCTGTTTTACATAGACATGTACATACGTGTACATATATGTACCTGTGTGTTTTATAAACTTTCTTTAGAATAGTTCTAGATTTACAGAAAGTTTGCAAAGATAGTACAGAAAGTGTGGTCTGTATACCTTGTTCCCATACATCCCACACCCAGTTTCTCCTATTGTTGGTATCATCCGTTTACTTTGATATTAATGCATTTGTCAGAACTAATGAGCCAGTGTTGACACATTTTCGAAAGTCAGTTCTTTATTAGAATTTCTTTGGTTTTTATTTGCTGCCCTTTTTCTGCTCCAGGATCCTGTCCAGGATATTATAATATTAGTCAACCAGTTATGTTTTGAAAAGATGTGCCTGGCTATCTGTAGAATAGATTAGAGGGGATAAATCTCAATTCAGAGAGATTGGAAAAACCATTATACAAAAAGGAAAGCATATAGGTTCACACTCCTTTATCTGTAAATCTAAATTCTGAAAGCTGTGAAAAACTAATGAATTTGTGGCCAGACCTAACTTGACCTGTATTTAATGTGGATATTCCTTCATTTAATTGAAAAATATATTAGTATATTTGATTAAAAAGTGCTATCCCAGATCTGTTAGGCATTTTAGAATGAACCTTTCAAAAGTGTAAAAAAGTATGAATTTTGAATAATTTTGCCTCGAGGGTTTCAGAAAAAGAATTTAACCCAAGGTATGTATGATAAGGTCCTTTATAAGTGTTTGTGTTGATGGGGGAAGACAAGAAAGCACTACTCAGTCACAGAGGAAAAAAATATCTATAGTAGCTTGGGCAACTAAATAGCAGAAAGATAATGTTTCTGAAGTGTATTTAATACTCTTAATATCACTATGTATAGAAGAGCATACTTGATTGTAAACAAGAAAATAAGTATGAATGTGATGCTTTTAGAAAGTATTTGTTTTATTAACACCTGTGCAATATAGTTTGATACATTCACTTAATTTGAAGAGTTAAAGAAAAAGGTGCTAAATCAGAGGTCTTTAGAAGAATATGCCACCTAAATTCTTAACCTTTTTGTTCATATTTATTTTTTAAAAAATCAAACAAAAACTGAAATATTTTATATTCAGAATTTAGAATTTCATTTGTAATTTGAATCCTGAACTCTCAATTGAAATATTTTAAAACAGATTAAGATGATTTTTTTAACTAAGATTACAGAGTTCTTCCTGTTGATGAAAAAACATTATAATTTCAAAAGCACTTGGGGTGAATTCCTGATTGGTTAGAATTAAGAATTACAGTAAAAAAAGAGTTTTTTTTAAGAACATCACTCAATATTCTTTAAAGACCAAACCCCTTATCATCTGACCTTGTCCTTGTGGTTTTTTAAACTAACTAGATTCTCATATAAGCATTGCTTCTAGTAAAACTAACAGTGACTCTTTAATTCATGTCAGTGGAATATTTCCTATTGTTTTCATTTATATGTTAAGTTTGAATCTATCATACACTCCAACTCTGTTGAAGTAAAGAGAACCTATTATTTTTGTATCCTTCCTCCTTAATAATTGTCAGTATTCATTTTCTCTTCACAAAGACCTTAGCTTTGACTTAATGGATTGTTGCCCTTGTAAACTTTTTTCCTCCTTGCCAAGTAATAGAGTTGTTGGGAATTCCTAAGTAATGTCTTTCAGGAATATTTGCAAATGTGGTTATGAAAAGTAATTCCATCCCAAGCCCTTGTATTTATTTCATGTGCTGAAGAAAGGCTGAGCTTGCTTTTGACTGAGACTTCCCCATTTTATTGAGCAGTGTTGTTCAGGGCTCAAAGCTGAATTGCGTGGAATAAGAAAGGAGCAGTAAGCATTTGATGAAAGCAGATAATAAAATGCATCAATTGTGTCAGCACCTCATAGCAGTCACATCTGGCTTGCTGTCAGAGTCCCATTAGATTCCTGTGGTTTTATGTGCCAAAAATAATATGCTCTGTAGTTAATGGAACCAGGATGTTTGCAGTTTGATTAAAAAAAATCATCTTATTTTCTTGCAGATCTTTGTCAAGCTTAAGTTCCATCTCTGAGCTGCCATGTCTCTTTAAAATTTGATGACTGAGAGATCAATTGTTCTTTTGATCTGTTTTTTTCTTTTCCCTTATTTTAGTGATTCCAGCAGTCTCAGCAGCACTGATGCTGGTTTGTTTACCAATGATGAGGGAAGACAAGGTACTGAGATGCTATTTTTTTTCTTGCTTTGGGAAAAACGCCTTCATTTTAAAGTTGTGCTTATTACTAGTTATTTCATAAGTTGATGACTTCAGTCCATTTACCTCCGTGCAATTCACACACTACTTAGCGGACTGGGATTTAGTTCCTTTCCATTCTGTGTCTTCATAACCTAAAGTAATTGATTATCTCCAAAAGCTAGTCTGGGGAGCTAATAATGTTAAGGAAGGATTATCTTCCTTGAGAAAGATTTACATACCTCAGTCTTTTCAATTTTGTCTCTTAGCAAGTTCACAAGACCCTGGTTCTCATTCTCCACCTGATTCCATATGTATTTGATTATGTTTAAGCATTAATAAAAGTGGATTTGCAAGTCATTTTTCATTTTTATTCAGCTGTGACATTTATTCATCCTATCCAGTTTGTAAGTAATTAGACCATTTTCATGAATTCAGTATTGTACACTGTTAAACAGTAGTCTTGCAACTTACATCTTTCCCATCTTTGAAATTTCCTGAAACTTCTCATACTTCAACATGGCATTATTTTGAAACTACCTGCCCTGGTAGAAATTATGAAAACCTTAATAAGGGAACAGGAGACGTACATACAAATACAAGTGTTTTCTCTGTTTCTGGAGATCTTTAGAGGAAAGCAGTAACATCTAAGGGAAAAAAAACCCACAAAATTTATGTTTTAAAAGTCTAAATAGTTTAATGATGTTATGAAACAAAGAATAAAATAATAGATGCCCCATAGTCTTCTTTCTTAGTCTTTTCCTCCTCTTGGCAATACAGATTAAGTAAATTAAATTATTACTCCTTTCTGCTTACTTGTAAACCATTTGTCCCTGATAAGTAGATATATAACTGTTTTCAAGACCATAGACTTCACAGAAACATGTTAGAATCTTAGGGCTGAGAGTAAGCCTCACTACCTTAATGTTCATGAATTTTTGTTAAAATATCTATGTCTACTTGAAGTTATATTATAAACATTGGTTTTGGCAATGAAATGAAATGGGAAAACTTTTTAAAAAAGAACTCTGACAAGCCTCTCAATCTCTGAGAAGCATTGAATGGCTTCAGATAATCTGCTAGAATTTATTGTGAGCCTCCTATGTTTCACATTGCTAAGTGTTTTTTTGGGTTTTTTTTTACATTTATTGTAAGTTCTTATTTTATTCTGAAAACAACCCTACGAGGTCCCCTCCCCACTTCTTTTGTTTTTCGACAGTGAAACTCAGCCTAATACATTTGAAGTTATTTTCCCAGTGTCACAAAACTGGAATTCTATTTGGTCTCTCTGACTTTAGAATCCAAGTTCTTAATCTCTAGCTGTTTGACTTCTTTATTAAGAATAAAGTTGTGCATCACATCAAAAATAAGATAACCCCATTTTTCTATGATAATATTGTCTAATTGGAATTAAGATGTAGGGTAGACAGTTTTAAGTGATCCCCTTTCGTTTGTTATGTTTTTACCTGATCTGTGATCTTTTAGTGTAACTCTCAATGAAAGTACCAATGTATATGTGCTTTGAATTGTGCTTGCTTTTTAAAAAATATTTTTTTATGAAATCCTCAGTTGAAATAAATAGGTGACTTTGATTTCCCAAGTGTTTTATATTTTTCATTCCTTCATATTTGAAATACAGCCATTCCCCATAAAATCATTTTCAGTTAAAGTTTCAGGGCATTTTTTGGTTTATGTTTAAAAACATTTGTAGTTAAGAGATTTTGGAAATCAGAAATGTTCTGTAAAGGGAAAAAGTTTACAGCAGTTCTGATGACCCTCTTAGAATCTGGAATTAGTAGCTTTTCTAAGAATCATGAAGACGACCAGTGAATCTCAGATCTTATTCAAAATGCTATTTGTCTGTTATTTTTAAAACCATCTGCTTTCTCTCTCTTTTTTATTTTTTTGACCGCTTATACATCTTTTTATTATTTCTTTAAAAAAAAAATCACAAAATACTGCCAATTGACACAGAGGGCACATTTTTCATGCTGAATTTTAAATTGATCATTACTCCATGATTACACTCAAAGATGTTCCCAAAAGTCAGACTTTGTATGAATAGTGTTCTGTTTTAAAAATACTTTGCCTGTAGTAGTTCAGTGTAGTTTCTCTGTAAACTCTGTGATGTTGTCACTTTTCATTTAAAATCAAGTTTTTCACAACTATTTCTTAATGAACTTAATCAGATTAATTTCATTTAGTCACATCTGTTCATGATTGTTTCCCCTTTTGCACTCCATACAAATCATGAAATTAAGCTAATTATATACCATTATCAGCTGCAAAGAACAGGTTCTACAATTTTATACCTTTTAATTCCTGGCAGGAGATTAAGGCTTGTTTTTCTTTAACATGGAAAGAGTAGTAACTTAAATGGATTTTCCTACAGTTTTTGCCAAAGAATTAACCAGTGTATTATTTTCACATTTTTAAACTGGTTCTGAAACATAACACTTTATGTTCTTGTTGATGGAAATTCTTGTTATAATGTTAGAGTAACGTTTAAGTGAAAAGTTTTCTTTATAGATTATATAGATGATTTCCAGATAAAATGCAGGATCCTCAGTTAAATTTGAATTTTGGATAAGTAATTACTTTTCATTATAAGTATGCTCCATTTTGTATTTGGTCTTTCTCTGTGGCTCAGTGGTTAAAAGAATCTGCCTGCCAATCGAAACACAAGAGTTCGATCCCTGGGTCAGTAAGAGCCCCTGGAGGAGGGTCGGGCAACCCACTCCAGTATTCTTGCCTGGAGAATCCCATGGACAGAGGAGCCTGGAGAGCTACAGTCCATGGAGTCACAAAGAGTCGGACACAACTGAGTGACTGAGCACATTTTGTATTTGGACATATATTAAAAATTTTATGCAACCACTGCACATTTATAGTAAAAATGAGTCATTTATCTGAACTTCTGGTTTAATTACCATCTCTTATTTTTTAAATCTGAATCTGACAGCTCTGTTTCTTGGGATGATGAGACTGAATCTTTGGTGGTTTCTTGTATTTGCGCAGGTGATGATGAGCAGAGCGACTGGTTCTACGAGAAGGAATCAGGGGGAGCGTGTGGCATCACCGGAGTCATTCCATGGTGGGAAAAGGAAGATCCTACTGATCTAGACAAAAACTTACCCGATCCCGTCTTTGAAAGTATCCTAACGGGTTCTTTCCCCCTTATGTCACATCCGGGAAGAAGAGGTCAGTAGCACTGCCCGACTGGTGGAGAAGAGGGGATCTGTAGTCAGTTAGGAATAGTCAGGATGGAGGAGATGCTAAATAGAAGTGAAAGACGAGACACAAGATGCTGGGAAGAAACGCGGTGACCAGTGATTCAGCTCCCGTACTTCTCCGCTTTTATTAGGAAGGTTGACTTGCTTTCTTGCTGGGCCCATGGTAAAAATGTTGAAATGATAGATAAATTGGGAGGAAAGAGAAACCCTGGATAATACTCTGATACTTAAGTAATTGATTGTCATGTGCTGGCTGCCTTAGAACCCTACTAGGCATTGCTTTGGATCTTTTAAGTGTGAATTTCACCTTTTCCTCACTACTGTTCAATATATTTCCCCCTCCAACTGACTCTGATTTCTGAATTGATAGGATCTTATTCTCCAGTAATCATAGACTCTGCTTCAACTGAGAACTTTGATTTTCCAGGTTTCCAAGCCAGACTGAGTCGCCTCCATGGAATGCCTTCCAAGAATATTAAAAAATCGGGAGGGACCCCACCTTCAATGGTAGGCATGCTTTCTTGTTTATTTGTCATGTTTGGAAATGTATCCATTTCTGTGGAATAAAAAGCCACATCCTCATCCTTTATTCATATTCTAATGTTATACTTAAAAATAATCCATTTTTTTGTAGGCTACAAACTGGACCAGTGAGATTCCCCTATAAACCAAATCTTCTAATGCTAATAAATTAGTTACGTTTTGAACATCTGGGGAATGACTTTCGAGGGAACCTGGCTCCTGTCCTCTTGCCCTGGAGGAATATCACTGAAGTGAGAGCCTCTTTGATGAAAGGATGGGGCTGTTTTTGCTGGAGGACTGGTATTCTTCCTTTAGTCAGAAGTGAACCTGATGGGCGAGGCTCTTAGGGATCTAGGTTGGCCCAGGGTGGGTAGAAACTACTGTAAATTTATATATTTTTCTCTTTTATGATTTTTTTTACATTGAAACCATATATGTATCACTTGCTTTGCCAAATTGCTCACAAAAGCTAGAGAATTAAAACTTTCCAGATTTCACATCAGTATTCCTTAATGTTTATATTGTGACTGGATAAGAACTCATTTTTACATATCTGACTGTTGTAATTTAAAAACATGATGCATTGACGTTTATGGTTCATTTTTAGAGAAATCGTACATAGCCAACATTATTTAAAATATTTGCATTTTACTCAGGGTATTTTAATAAGGGCTAAGATGAGTCATAGGTAAGGTTGATAATCTACTAGAGTTTGTATTTTGTTCAAGTTTGCTTTCTACTTGGATATTCTGCTCTGTATTGCAAACCCATTGTATTTTATAGTATAGTTTTTATTGTACTTGGAAAAATTCATCTTTAAACTAGTCACGGTGATACCTAGTCTGTGCTAGTGGAATCATTTACTCTTACCTTTTAAACTATCTCCTCTGTCTGATACCTGAAACCAGTTAAAATGATCATTTTGGCTTAGACCATGTTGAAATGGTATTGGTATTGCAAAATACTGGTATTGCAAAAAATACTGTATGACTGAATCATATTGTCATGTTTAAAAGTGAGACCTTGCTTACACATCCTTAGAATGGAAAATGTGTGTGTCAAAGATGCTTGCGCTCATTTTTACCAAGCAGAAGGGAAAATGTAACATTTCTATTGATGGTATAGACACTATACTACATTCAAACCATTTGAGTTCTTCAAAATGGTTATATTGCAATGATTACTATTTTTATTATTTTCAATAATTGATGAAAATTGTGATTCAATACATGTATTTTTATATTATTGTATAGATTCATTGTTAATTCAGCATTTAATGGCTAATTTAAATATGATCATTGGAAAAGAAACTTGAAGTTGACATTTTCTTTCCCTAAAGTTGTTACAGTCTGAAAGATTCCAGCAAATGTATCAAGCAGGAATGTGTGACATCTTTTAGATGACTTGTCTAAACCAGAGAGATTAAAAGTGATAAAGTGCGACTTTGAGTCTCTTTACCTTTGCATATTTAAAGCGATATTTTAAAGGTACAATAATGTGGTATTTGGTCATTGTAAGTAAGCGTTTTTGTGCTATGTCCTTTGGAGTGAAACTTCGTGATTTTTTTTTTTTTCTGAATTACACAAATGCTTTTATTTTGTATAATGACTGTCTTAGATCTGAATAAGTCCCTTTAAAACCTTGGCCTGTGAACTTTGCCTTACCAACCATGAATCCAGATGAATGCTCTCTAGTTCTGGGTTCAGTTTTACCTATTTTTATATTTGGTTCACTGCTTGCTTGAGCATAGCTGGAATTTGTAGCCCATTTTCTAGGCTTATTGCAATCTCACTGTGGTATTTTATAGAAGCTATTACAACTGATAGGCTAGCTTCATGGTATTGATGATACATGGCTTAACCATAGTAAAAGCTGCCTTTCCTCTCAATTGTAAAAAGGTGATTAAGTTTCACTTGATGGAGATATACTATATACGTGTGTTTATCATGAAACTAGTGCATTAGGCCATAAACTGTTTTCCTGGTCCATGTTTTTTGTATTCAAAATTTTACTGAAGACAATGAGCTCCTTCCACTTTTCTTTCTTTCAATTCTGAATTGTCCTTGTTTGGATTTTTAAGTACTGTAATCCTTTTTTTTTTTTTCAATAAAGTATCTGACTTGGGCAAGAAAGGTAAGAGTTCCAATTTGTGCTGCTATTTTTAAATTCCCTTGCTAAGTTTTCTTTTGTTGTTGTTGCTTGTACTGTCCATATTATGTGTAACGATCTAGTGTTAAAAATCATAACCTTACAAAACAGTCATCTTTAAACAGTAGCCATAACATCCGGTAGTAAGAAGTGAAATTTGATTGCTTAGACTTTCACTTGGAAAGCCAGATTGCCTTACAGAGAAATGAGTTTCCTGAGCAAAGTTAGACACATGTAGCTGCAAACCCATTAAATGGAAATGGCAGCAAGGAGTTTCTTAAACAGATGGGTGATGACTACACAAATATAATGTTCTTTGAGAGAAATGACAGAAGGAGAATCTCCTACTGAAATATTAATGTAAACATTTTTGGAGAAAAACTCCCAATCAGATTCTCTTATTCACCATAGTAATGTTCTGTACACTTCCCTGAATTAGTGAAGGCTGAACCACTGCTCCTCAGGTAAACCGCAGGGTTGGGTTCCTGTGCACCTAGGTCATGACATCATGCAGTCGATACATAACCTTCTGTGTATGTTTGTGTTTTAAAGCACCTTACTTGGTATATATTGTTGATCTGTTAACATTGAACTCATGACCAACAGCCTTATGAGTCATACCTGAGCAAAGCTTATCTAATTCGTGTATTTTCTCCATAAGGCACATGACCGCCTTCTTGTGCTTGGAAACAGTAGACGGCACTGCAGCGGTATGTTTGGGGACCACTTAAGACAGGGAATCACCAAAAAAAGCACAGAAAGGTGGAAAATGTGCGACTAAGTAAACCGCAAAGAGGACACTTGTTGACAGTATTAGAGCTGAAACGAGAAAGCAGATTGTTGCCTCACTTGACCTCAGTGCGGAATGCACTTGTGCCTCAGATGATTCACATTTTTTCCACTGCTTTACTCATGCCTGTGAATGACCATGAAAGCACTGTGTAAGCGTTGATTTAGGGGTTACAAATAAATTTTAGTGAATATGCACATTTGCCTATGTAGGACCTATAGTTAATTAGGAGTGAGGATCGACTCTAGCTGGCTTTGTAGAAGAGCAGAGTGGTACTGCCTAATATAAAGTTTACAGACTTTGAAGTCAGATGTTGGTAAATTCCCACCCGGCTTCTTCTTTTCGCTTGTAATTACAATTTAAACCTCATTTCCTCTTTCTGTTAAAGAGAAACAATGATTACTTTGCAGAAGTGTTATCAGGATTAAATGAGATTATGTTCCCATAATGGGCCCAGCACCATCTCTGTTACAGAGTGTTTATGAAATAAATGATCATTACACTTATTAGATATATGAAACATAGAAGCTCATGATGTAGAGAACATTTGTATCATGGGTCCAAGTACAGAATTTTAGACTTTAAAACTTACCTGTTCATATTTTATATATAATATCCCTTCATATTTAATATTTAAAATGCTTTAGATTACAGCCTTTTTATGTTTCTTTTATACCTGATTCATATTTGAGCCAATCTTTGTCTTTAATGTGGTCTGTGCAGAATGATTTTGAATGAATTTTAGATTGACAGACACTGCATTAAATCTTAAAACTCAACTGCAAACTAAAAAGCTTGTTTTAAGCTTCTTTTCTCCATTCCCCTCTTCCTCCTACCACAATTATTAAGCTATTAATATTTATTTGTAGAAAGACCAGTACTGGTCAGGAGATTTTGGTCCAGAGTTATCTGATTCTTAAAAGTAATTTTGTCCATGTGCATGAAGGGAGAATCCAGACAAAGTCCTGAGAATTTAATGCTGAGAGGAATTAACTGTTGCTGTCTTCTGTTCAAATAGGGCACTAATTTATTGGAGCCTAGCTTTCCAGCCTTTTATATCCACCTCTTTTAGGAGAATTAAGCAAATAATAATTAATTCCAAGGAATACCCTGTGACTGTTATCCAAGAGATTCAGCTTGAATCTCTTGTATTTTCAGAATTTGTGCATCAAGTATAATTCAGAATAATAGTCTTGAGAATAATGATCCATCCCAGAATCAGTTTTGGGATACCACTGTACTTGCAAAGTAAATCTGATTAACCTGAGTTAAGCATAGCATTTAAGTTAGATAGCATGTGCTATCTCTAAGCATCGTAATTAATCAGTGTGTTATGCAGGTGAGAGATCTCTATCTTCTTTTTTTGAAAAGGGATGCTCTTTCTACAATGTTACATTTATCTAAATTAGCATTCAAATTGAGTAGTCTGTTGAAAGATCAGAAAATAAATGGCTCCATTTAAAATATAGTACCTGAAATCCAACATAAATATTACATAAACAATTGTACATAAGGATTCTATCTTAAGATTTTACAATTATTTCAGTCCATTTTTTGTATGGTTGTAAGGAAAAAAAGTGTGATGGTGGTGGTGGTTATTCTGTCAAAATGAATCTGATTTTACTGACTTTTTTATTTAATATACATTTATCAAGTTTAAATATTTGAAAAAATGTGAACGTCAGTCCTTTATCTAAATTGTTATGCTATACAAGTAAGCATACTGTTTGTAATCAACAATGTAGTAGCTTATATCTGTTCAGACACTTGAGTCAATTCCTTCTGTAAGAGAAAAAGAATATTATATTTTTTCTTCATTTATGAAGTCATAGACGACAGGATTTCATGAGTGGCATATTGATAATGTTACTGTAATGATTTACTCTATATGTCTTACTCAACTGTTGTTTTATTGTTTCTTAGGATACTAGAGTAGGAATATTTAGTCTGATTTATAGGCTTTTATAACAGGAGGGCCATTTTAAATGGACTTGGTTTAAATAAGGGAACTACATAACCTTTTCTTTTAGCCTAGTCTGAAATTTTATGATAGAAACAGACCTAAAATGATATTGAAAAACATTCCCAGCATTTGTCCTCAACTGTAATTTGACCATGTGTTAGTTATTTTTTTCAATGGAGTTTGATAACTAAATGCTTAATTATAACCTATGAATTCATACTCATTTGTATCCTTAAAGAATTTTTGGATACCTTGCAGAATATAAAAAGGATATATGTTTAGAATATTATATTTTAAATATAAATTATATCATGTGTATTCTAATCTATCACTATGTATGATAATAATTTAGTTTTTATCTGATCTAGAAAATTTCACACTAGAAACTGATTTTTTTTCTTAGAATTTCTTTTAAGATAAAGTAGATTTTGTATCATAGAAAAGTGACTGCTTAATAGATGTGTAACCAATATTTCTTTTACAGAAGACTTTTTAACAGTGTCTCTTGTTTGAATTAAAATTCTCTATCTGTATGTGATTATTCACAACTTTATATTTCATGTCATGTAAATTTAATATCCATAATTGGTATTTGAAAATATAAATTTAACAATTTTTATTCTTTTCCATTAAAAATAGTATTCATATTAGTATTGATATTTACTTTTATTATATTACACTTTACTGGTGTGTGTATATATATATATATATATATATATATACATAAATTCAAATAATACAGATATATAGTAATGCATTCATTCATCCAACAAATATTTGAATGCTTATTCTGTTCTCCATATTTAATCTTAAAATTCCTTTAGAAAAAATTGCATAAACATATATTTAGTCTTGGTATTTTACTGTTATCAAATGTGGCCACTTAATACATTTTTCCCCATATATTTGAAGTCCTTATGCTTCCTTCTCCAACAACTTATTACTAGAATTGCCTTGACTTCGTATATTGTTTTTTTGGTTTGTGATGCCTCAGAAGCCTGGAACTTGGCAAAGCAAATGTTAGCAGTGAATGCAAGCACTTAGTTAGGATGATGCTTACTATATGCCAGACATTTTTCCACATTCTATTTATTTAATTCATTTAATTCTAAGAAAATCCCTATAATAGGTTAATGTTTACGATTTACACATTTAACTTTTCCATTAGTAAGCCAGTTTATTCTTTTGTCATGTTACTAATAAATAAAAATAGATTATCTTCATAAAAAAATCTTCCTTTCTAACAAAATCCTGTTGGAAGTGTGAGTTAGTTTGAAATCCTTGCCCTATTCTGCGTTGTCTTGAATAGTGAGTGCAATCAAGGTGTATGCCATATAAAAGTAATAATTGACTAATCACCGTGGACCCACATGCTGTGTTCTGACCCTTCTCTGTGTTTCTCTGGTAGTTTATGATACATTCTTCTTGATCTTTTGCATCATCCATTTCAGGTCTACTTTCTTGCTCTGTTTCAGATTGTCTTCCCTACTTGCCTTCCAAGGTTCCGCAGTATCTCTCCAGCCATAAATAGTGTGCCTAGTAGCTCTCACATTTCTTCTTCAGTTCAACTGTGATAATATCCTTTCTGTCTCTCTTATTCCTCTCCTCCCTCTAATGGAGCTTGGCAAAATTCTGGGTAGACTTCACACAGGAGGAATGTCTGCAAGTATGAGTTGGATCTCACTCATTGGGGATGAAATTGGCAGACAGAGAAGTGTGGATGGGCAAGGCGTAAGTTTGAAACAGCATGGAATATTCAGGAAATTGAATCCAAAGTTGCTAAAGTACAAGATACACTTGTGTTGAGTATGTCATTGACAGGATTTGGTTAGCAACGTGGACAGGAGTTAGATCATTTCAGACTCTGTGTTCCATGGGAATGCGTGTGAACTGATACAATTTCTGAGGCGTTAAGGTAATCCGTTTTGTCCTGTTGCATGGGCAGTGGTGTAGACTGTACACTGTCTGATTACAGGTTAAGACTGTATTAGGAGTCTAAAGCTGTCTGCCTGTTTTCCCGGTAGGTGGGATCCACAGTAGACTAAACCCTTTATTTTACCAGATTTGATATTCTAATTGACCTTTGGATAGTATCCATTCATTCAACAAACATTTATGGAGCCTCTACTATATGCAAGATACTCTTCTAAGCCTTGGGTTTACACTGGTGAACAAAGCAGACAAGATTCCCTGAAGCTTATATTTTAGTAAGTAAAAATAAACTTGATTGGGGAGGAGTATGAGTAAGTAAAAATGACTGTGAAGAAAAAGATCCCCTGGAGGAGCAAATGGCAACCTGCTCCAGTATTCTTGCCTGGGAAATCCTAGCAACAGAGGAGCCTGGTGGGCCACAGTCCATGGAGTTCCAAAGAGTTGAACATGACTTAGTGACTGAACAATAACAGTGTAATAGTGAACCACAGGATGTGCAGGTGATTAGAGAGAATATGATTCGCAGGCTGAAGTAAATGTTCAGTTCAGTTCAGTCACTCAGTCATGTCCGACTCTTTGCGACCCCATGGACTGCAGTACGCCAGGCTTCCCTGTCCATCACCAACTCCTGGAGCTTGCTCAAACTCATGTCCGTTGAGTGAATGTACAGCCTTGATCAATTACTGCCTTTCTTCTCATTGCTTTCATTAACAATGTGGAAAAAAGAAACAGGGGATTCTCACACTTGTTCATTCAGGAAGTTTGGTTATGTCCTAGACATCTCTCCTGATTCCAGACCAGATTGACCACTGGTTTTAAATGTCACTGGAGGTGGGCCTGCAAGTAGCAACAGGATACTTTTATTTATAAAGTACAGTCTTAATTCTGATGCTTTTAAATGTTTGTTTTGTTTTTTTACTTAAAAAAAGTTTGCAAGTGTCAAATATTTATATAGCATTCTGGTTTTCTTGTTTAGAGTAAATCATAATGTTTGGAAATGTAATATTTTAATATTATATCATTCTGCTTTTATGGCTACTTGAATATTGGGCAGGGCAACCAGTCTTTTTATTGTATTTCTAAAGATCATGAAATGCCATGCTTTCTTCTTTTCATTTTCTTTACTTTGGTGCTTGCATGCAGATTCAGTTTCACGTCATTCACATTTATTAGTAAAGAAATGGCTTATCTTAAGATTTTTTTTTTTTAGGAAATTATCTTGGACTTTTTCATGATTCTTCTTAAAAGTATTGGGTTAAAAACATTTGAGGTTTTTAAAAAATACTTCTTTTAAGATATTACTTAACATTTAAAGTTTTTTCCTCTCTTTTGTATCCTAAAAAACCTTTGCAATATGTTGTAAAATGTTCTTTTTAGAAATTAAAACTGCTGATTGGTAACTGTTGGACTCCATAAATGAAGATTGAAGACCCATTTCCTTGTTGCTCCTTTTTTTTTTTTTTTTGTAGTGTATGGCATGATTTTTATTGAGAAAAATCTTGAACTAAGATATGTGCATAGGTAATATAAATGTACAGTTTACAGAATAACCAAAAAACAAATCTTATTCTCAACACCTACCTTCAGAAACAGAACTTTCTAATTCCTCTGTGTATCTCAAACTTCTAATATTAAAGATTTCCACTTGCATGTGTATTCCTAAACAATATGTCAGCTTTTCCTGTTTTAGTTCTTTACGTAAGTTGTATCACATTGATGGTCCTTTTGTGAGATATATATTTTATTGAAGAATAGTTGATTTACAGTATTAGTTTCATGTGTATAGGAAAGCAATTCAATCATATGTGTATGTTTTTAAAGGTTATTTTCCATTATAGGTTATTACAAGATACTTAATGTAGTTTCCTGTGCTATATAGTAAATCCTTGTTTCTTATCTATTTTATGTATGGTAGTTTGTATCTGTTAATTCTGTACTCTCAATTTATCTCCACCACCTCCCTTTTCCCTTTAGTAAACCATAAATTTGTTTTCTGTGTGTTTTTATATAGAGATTTGTGTGCATTATTTTTTACATGCCATCCCTTGTTGCTCTTTAAAATTGTGACATTGTCAGAGTTTTCAATTTTTTCTTGCTTTCCTTTTTTTTGAATCAAAATCAGGGAAACAGAAATGCTGCAAACACTTCACTTTCTTCAAAGCTTCTACTCTGGTTTTCTGCCTTTTATGTTGCTGATAGAATTATTTTGATGGTCTATAAAACTCAGTTTTCTAATTTGCCTTCAGATATGTCAGGTATCTAATAGCAGAAAAGTTCAAAATCAATGATGGGTAGAACACTTCCAAATAATATTTAACAAGTGCCTTCTATATTGAAGTCACCTGCAAATCCTCCATCTGAAGGTCAATTTGAACAACTGAGAATTCACTAAGAAGTCTTAAAAATAAAAGGGGTCCCTATGCTATAGTTAGCCAATGATAACCAGATATTTTTTACATGTCATCCAGTCTCGTTTGGATTCTGACAAACAAGAGATACATGCCAACAGGTATATATACTTTAAGCCAATAAAACTTGTAAAATTTTTGTTGTTGTTAAATCACAAGTGTCCAAAACATTTACCAGTACCTTAATAGAGGAATAAACTAAAAGTTTAATGATGTCTTTGTGTACCAAGAAGTGATGACTTATGCCACTCACAGTATAGCATCTTCCTTTTAGAACTTCATATTTAAACCTGATCTTTGTTTATAACAGTTCACCATCATAGTAATATTCAATGGCGTGTACTTGGCCTTTTTGAAGTCTTTCAGATTTGTATAGATATTGAAGTATGTAGTATAGATTTTAAACTGTATAGATCCCTGGGTTGGGAAGATCCCCTGGAGGAGGGCATGGCAGCCCACTCCAGTATTCTTCCTGGAGAATCCCCATGGACAGAGGTGCCTGGCAGGTTGCAGTCCATGGGGTTGCAAAGGGTCACACACAACACGGTAACTAAGCCCAGCACACAGCAGCAGTCTAGAAATGTTTCTTTTAAACCTACATAATCCCCAAAATAAAATTGTTACTTAGATTTTATGTCATCCCTTTTAATTTATATGTATCTTTGATAGATTCCTCTAACTTTTTGATCCACAAGAATGTTTTAAAGAAGTATTTCATTTATTGGATGAAAAAGTAAGTGTATGTTACCTCTGACTCAGAAACTTGATGTCTTGCTTAATTGTGTTTTCAGCCATAGACTTCTTGGTTCAGTTCTATGTACATGTAGTGAAGGCATGTGGTATCTTCACTGTGGGAAATAAGATATGTCTTTGTCCCCTAGTAGCTTGTAGTTTGGTTAGTGAAAATTAATTGGGACAGGGAGAGAGAGAGAGGAGAGACCTATTTGCTAAGGGATGCACTGATCCTGTTATTTTTCATTCTTCAGTTGCACTGATCCTAAGTTGTTTTTCATTGATAAGTTAATATTTTAGTTTTATGTGTTGTTTTCCTCCACTCTTTCCACATCTAGACATGTCAGTGTCTCACTCCTTTCCTTATCTATATTTTTAGCCCTTTCTTCCCAGTTTTCACCTAGTCAGTGCCCTATCATAGTTACTCATAACCTTACATTTTGATAGTACCTTAGTCTCCTTGCTGGTCTTTCTTCCAGTTTTCCTCCCTCTAATCCGTATGACATGTGACTCCATGTAAACATTTTTAAAACATGGTTATACCCTAGCCAAAAAAATAGTTTTTACCCCCTTTATCATCAAAGTCAGGTTTGTTCCTTCTGACTTTCCCTGCTCACCAATGACCTATAGATAACACTTCACTCTTTTCCAGATGGTACTAGGATAGCATCCCTACCTCTCCCTCAGCCTGCCCTCACTCAGCCGTGTTCATTCTTTCTATACTTTTGCTCACAATAGTGCACCCATCTTCTTACTGTTAGATTCATGTGTTCTGCAAGGAATAATTCAGGCTCGATACCTTTTCTTCAAAACCTTCTCCAACTCATCACACTTCAAAGATCACTCCATCTTCTGAAACGCCATTCTTTCATTCATTCATGGGTGACCTTCCTATTTTACACTGTTACTCATCTTCATGGGGCTTCCCTGGCGACTCACTGGTAAAGAATCTGCCTGCCAATGTAGGAGATGCAGGAGACACAGACTGTATTCTTGCCTGGAAAATTCCGTGGCTACAGCTGGTGAGGTTGAGGTCAGGCATGATTTTGCAACTAAATAACTCATCTATGTTTGCATTATATCCCCAAGCACACAGCACCCCAGCGACAGGAGTCCAGCTCCTAGCCCATAGTATATGCTTAATAATATTTTAAATGTTGATAAGGATCTACTGGGTATTACCTTATACTTTTTAGGGACTTTTCCACCACTACAACCTTTTGTCCAATTGCTAGTACAACCTTAAGTGACATCTTTTCCTACCAATGTTAGTATCTAAGTTCCTCTTTTTTTTTTTTTAAATATTGGCCATGCTGCACAGTTTGAGATCTTAGTTCCCAGACTGGGGATTGAATTCAGGCCCTTGGCAGTGAAAGCGCCATGCCCTAACCACTGGACCTCCAGGGAACTCCTTCTTCACTGTTTTTAATTTGTCCTTTTATGTACTTCGTGATGTGATGCAGGTAAGATTCCATCTGAGAGGGCACTAAAAAGCTGCTTGGCTGCCCTGTGTGCAGATGCTCATACTTAAATGTTGTTGTCCGTAGTGATTTCCTTTTCATGTGCTGTGCTCAGTCATTCAGTCATATCTGATTCTTTCCAGCCCTTGGACTGTAGCCCCCCAAGCTTCTCTGTCCCTGGAATTGTCCAAGCAAGAATACTGGAGTGGGTTGCCATTTCCTTCTCCAGGCGATCCTCCTGACACAGGGTTCAAACCTGTGTCCCTTGCCTATCCTGCATTGCAGGCAGATTCTTTACCACTGCGCCACCTGTGAAGCCCAATCATCTCCTAATAAGTTATCTCCTGTCTCAAGCAGGGTAGGATGTCGGGGGCTGGGGAATGGGGTGGTCTCATGTTTGACTCCACTCACCAGCATTCTGATTGCAAAGCAGAGGACCGGGCACTCTGTCTGCAGACTTTCACTGAATTCTCTTCATTCTATTAAAGATATGTCAGAAGGAAATGGCAGCCCACTCCAGTGTTCTTGCCTGGAGAATCCCAGGGACAGAGGAGCCTGGTGGACTGCTGTCTATGGGGTCGCACACAGCCGAACACGACGGAAGCGACTTAGCAGCAGCAGTGGCCCTTTCTAGTTTCAGATTATCTTACCCTACATTTTATGCTTCAATTGGGATATAAGGAAGGGGTGATAATGTTCTGTGACTGACTGGCCAAGGATTGGGACCAAGAATCAACTTTAAAAAATAGGCTTTTGAGCAATTCCCTATTTAAGAGGTATCTGGAGCCTCCAGTTTCTGAAACTTTGTGGAACCTGTTGCTTCAGTCCATTTACTTTTTATTGCCACCCTCCCCCTACCCCATTGCTGGAGAATGTTGAGTGGCCAGCCGCACATTTGTTGTTTTCTTCTTCTGTGATTTTGTGAACATAGATTGCTTGGTGGTATCTTCTTTCCTGTTTCCTTTGTCCTTGTGAAGTTACACTTTTTTATTCCTTACTGTAGTTTTAGTGGGGCTTTGAGAGGGAGCTGAAATGTATGATTAGTGGGTGGGTTACGTTTATTGGTAAATGCTACCTAGTATTTTCTTTTTACTTTCTTTTTTTTTTTTTTAAGTCATAGATTCACAGGTTTTAAGAGACAAATATGACAAGTGCCCTATATCCAATTCTTCCCATACCCATCTATACAAATACAGCATCAGTTAATCTGCACTGTGGTTTTTAAACTTTAAAGAAAGTCTAACAGATTATAAATTATACCTATTTTTATTCTTTTGTTTGGCTGCATAATGTTTCATTTCAGTATATTAATAATTCTGCTTTTATTTTATGTAACTAATATGAAAGGACAGAGATATTTGATTACTGTTAATTATATTAGCTAGCATTTATTGAGTTTTTATTTGCCAGGTGGTATTCTAATCTATGTATGTTAATTTATTTAATGTTCAAAAAAAAGCCTATTGAGATAAATATTATTCTCCTCTCCACTTTATAAGCCAAGAACAGGGGCAAATGGCTTAAATGACTTATTCAGGGTCACCGCTTGTAATTGTTATTATCAGAATTTAAACTCTAGCCCTGTGACCCACTCCCCAAAGACTTAGCCATCAAGCTATATCTCTTCCCCTTCAAGGGTAAAAATATTTCCAATTAATTTTTAATTTGTAAAAAATTGACAGGCCTAATGGCCCACTGAAATACTACACCTTAGTTATATATAGTTTGGTCAATCTAGTGAATATATTGGGTACATAATTATTCTGTGTTTGGTTGATCAAGTTAAATCTACTGAATTGGATATATGTTGTATTTTTCAGTGTAATAATTTTCATCATGTAGCTATGCTGTCCATGTCTCTTATCAACTCTTCTGTTTTTTTCTCACAAGTGTTTTTCTCTCCTTTCCTTTGGTACCTGTTGATTTAACTTACTAGGTCCTTGCTGACATTTACGTCTTTTCTTTCTCATCATCAGTTAGGTTCTTCATATCCAAAAAGGTGAGTGACAGCAATAAATATTTAAATAGAATGGAATATTTTGTAAAGAGCATCTTTACAAACCCCAGCATCCTGTGATTTAAGTATTACTGTAATTTCATTTTGTGGACTCAAGTGATTTTCAAAGAATTAACTTCATCATAAAGGATCAGATCCAGGTCTTCTGAACTCTGATCTTCTTACACATGAAAATTATCAGAAGTCACACTCTTTTCTGTATTTTTAGCTGGACCTATAGTGATTTAGCTTTTTTTGAATGTTAGCTTTTGATACCGAGACTTGACACTTAAATTTCTTGTCAACTTGAAAAGGTGATCTATTTCAAAATTTGATTGGGCTTCCCTGGTGGCTCAGCTGGTACAAAATCCGTCTGTAATACAGGAAACTTGGGTTCGATCCCTGGGTTGAGAAGATCCCCTGGGGAAAGGAACGGCTACCCACTCCAGTATTCTGGCCTGTATAGAATTCTGTACATTCCATGGGATCGCAAAGAGTCAGACACTGCTGAGAGACTTTCACTCACTCACTCACTTATTTTGAGGAAAGATTTATGAGTTTTTATTGTTAATTCTTAAGTTGCTGCAAATTATGTTGAAGGAAATAATTCATGCAATGAATTTGGCATTAGCTTTCTTCATATTTATTAGCATCACAACTTTCCCCTAATCCTCCTTCCTCAGTTAGGATCTTAAAGTACTAGTACCGGTCTAATATAGTCTTTGGAATTGTCTGTTTATAGGAAAAACCAATTAATCTGACTCCTTGATTGAACATCTTGTTTCTTCAGTAAGTTGTTTCATGTATATTACGGTTTCTTCAGCAAATTGTACATATATGTTACTAACACATTTTAAACACATAATTATATATATTGATCATATGGTTGTTCTTGAAATGCCTTTACTTTCCATTGTAATGTTACTTAGAGGTGCTGGCTGTCTAGCTGACTGGATGAATTTCCCTTCCTCCTGTTTTTCTCACTGTGTAATTCCAAGCTTCACAGTCTGGCACTGTGAAACCAAGGGCAAGGCAGACACTTTATATATGAAAAAAGGGCCTTTACAAACACATACATACATACACACACATTTTCTTTTTAGATTATATTATTTCTGGTAGGTGGTTCTTGATTTCATTTAGATACTTTGAGGACATACACTTATTTTCATAACAGTCATCATAAACTTAAAAGTGAATTAAGATATGAATATGCATGAAGAAATTAGATGTTCTAACCATGAATATATGGCATCAGTGTGTCTAGAGTGAATTACAGACTTTACTCATTTCTGGACCATTTGTTTTATATATAGATTAAATATAGATAATTACTCGTTTGACAGGTTACTTTATTACTTTGATGTATCTCAGAGTACCACGTGCAGTTATAGTGTGACTATTGTAATAATTTGGATTCACTAATAACCAAATGAACATTTCATTAAATTAAAACTTTAAAAGTGGAATTTGATTTTGTTTAAAGTCAGTTTTACTTCCAGTAGTTACTTTGATTTCATAGCAGAATTATACTTTTTAATTGAAATTTTTAATTCTTCTTAAGCTCACATGGTAAATGTAAAAGTGTTTTGTTACTATTCTAAATTATAGTTAGAAACTTCTGTAGGTTAATCATTTCATTTTCATCTTGTGCCTCACTTGTATGAGAAAAAGATTGTGAATTCAGTTTAATTTGTTGGGGGCAAATGTGTACCAGATAATGTACTAAACTTAAAATTTATTTTTGCATTTATAGAGCACTTAGCCAAATACCTAGCACTCTAGATGTTTAATAATTGTTTTCCTGTATAACTCTAATACTTTGTCTCTCAACAGTCTGTGGTTTAGATGTGTATTAAATGGTTAAACTGCTTAGAAATAATTTGCACACACATTAAGATTCATTACCCAAGGGAGTAAAATTAAAACATTCTAATCAAGTATCATGTTTTAAGCCGTATTTTTTTTTTGTTTTACTTTATTTTGTTTTTTTGCTAGGGGACTCGTGTTGCTAGTTCAAAGTGATCTTTATCTGCTCTTTTTGGTTCACACAGTTCTTTAGAAAAGCAGATCTATTGTGGCTATGTAATGCATTTTATTTAATTTTATAGTTTTTATGGTATCGTATATTAGAGATTGCCAAAAATATAGAAAAATTTTAGAGAACATTTTTGGATTTGATGGATTACCACTCTTGAAAGGGAAACAAAACACTAAATATTTCTAATCCCGCATTATTTACCGCATGGGTGGTTAAATGCTACTTTAAGCCTCATAAAATTAAAAGGGAGAAACCTGCCAACTGTAGCAGGAATTGGATTTAGGAAGAGTGGTACAGAGCCAAAATATTGCTACAGAATTAAATGTCAAAAATCTTCTTTAATAGTAGATATATAGTTCACAGTGCCTGGTTATGATTAATACATTTAATCTAAATCACTGAAAGTTGCACTCTCCTTTTCCATAAAATACAATAGGACACAAATCAGTTTTACTGTAGATGGATAACAATTGGAAAATAATGCATCTTCCCGCCCAATAAATTGTCAGTTATACCTTTTAACTAAAATCAATTCATCTTTCCAAAATTTATTGCAATTTCTAATAATAAATCTCCTCAAATGTTTATTCATTTGGTTTTTGATACATTTGTGCCACTTTTGCTATGGTCTAATGTTTTCTCTTTTGATTCATTGTAAATTAGAAAATCTATTTTGAGTCAGTTTTCTAGTTAAGAAGTTAAAATCTATAACCTAGCACCTTTTTCACTCTCCACTGTACATTTTAATACCCTTGAACTTGAACTGAAATGCAATCCAGTAATTCTTTTCAGAAAGAGATTAAAAGACTTTTCAGTCTTAACTTCTTGAGGAAGGGCCAGATTCATAAAAGAAGCACTTTGGCGATTATTAGATGATTGTTGTTATAGATCCATTTTTTGAATCAAAATGTGGGGAGAAAGACACAGAGTAACAGCATGATTCCATGTAAGTATCTGGTACAAAGAAGAGGGAATACTCCTTTGGATTAGGGTCATATTGGGAGCCTCCTTTTATTTTCCATTCATAGCAGTAACCCAAAAGGGAACACAGCAATCAGCTATATTCTGTGTATCTGACACAGAGGTCTTCCCTTCATTAATCTCCAGATTTATTTTCTAAATCTCTATGTATACATTTTCAGATTGTTCTTTTTTAATGTATCCTAAGTGTGAAATCAGATTGGTTTTTCACATGGTATTTTAGAATGTAGTTCTTGTTTTTTAATTTAGTGCATGATGCATGAGCATTTCCCGTTCTTTATACTCCTCATATTATCATTAGACTTAAAATAAATGTTCAGATACTAGATGGTGAACACTGATTTTGTCATTTTAATTGTGTACCTCTCTTTGTTTATTTCACAGTGAAGTCAGATTGGTACCCCCTCCTTTCTTTTCCACCTGTACCTTTACTGTGCTATTACATAAAATTTAAAAACGAAAATGAGAATCAGTTTTCCTTCCCACAAATCTACCAAAATGTGCTTGCAGTCAGCATGTTCTGAGGCTTGGTGTTAAGTTGACACTTTTTATATCAGTTAAAATTCTAGAATATATTTTTGAAGGTGATACTATTAGGAATGAGTGTTACATTAATTTGAATCAAACCTGTAACTCACTGGCAAATTTGTATCATCACTAATATATAAGATGTCATATGATTAATTTAGCAGGTAAAAAAATGTAATTTGTTTTAGCCAGAATAGCTGAAATAGCATTCATTAATTGAGCTAACTGGTAAAGAAAACAGATGCTTTCTAAGGCAAAGATCAGACATGAATTACAGGTTTTCTTCATCTAAAAGTAGTGCTACTTGTTTTTTTTAATCTGTGAACTTATTAATTTTTTGATATATGGATTCTTTAATATAAAGTGTGTTAGTCATTGGTACTTACCAAATTAATTTCTATGTTAACAAATTAGAGGTTTTAATAAATTTAGCTAGCTGTGAAAACCTTAAAAGTAATCTCTGACTTATGTGTACCTTCTAATTTGATTTTCACATCACATTAGAAATGAAAGTAAATCAAATAATGCTCTTTTACATAAAAAAAGATCAGCTGAAACACTTATGCTTTTCTTTTAAATACCAATAATAGATTTTAGTGGTATTCCTCTGGTGGTTTTATAAACATTGGCTAATAATACAGAGTCAATTTATTGCTTAAGTGATAATCATTTTTTTCTATTACTCTCATTAATGAAGATTTTAACAGTAATGTAAGATCACAGTTGTCACCTTTGCGTGGTAGCATTCAGTTTTGCAAAGGGTAACAGCATTTTTTTTCAGAAAAGGAAGTTAAGATTCTGAAGAGATAAGTAACTGACTTAACTGATAAGCAGAGCAGGGTCAATAGTCTGATTCTTGGTCTAGAATCCTTTTCTGTTTTCCCCACCTGCCTCTCCATAGCCTTTCTAGTTGAATGTGAATTCATCCTGGAGACTGAAATTTTTAACATTTTGAACCATAGTTTTTGGAATTGCCAGGTAAACTTTACCATTTTCAAGCAAAATGTATGTTTTAAAAGAGGTCAATTAGTGATTATTTTTCTCCAATTCTCTAGTTCAGTGTCTTTGACCGTTGTTGATGTATCCTCACTAGCCTTCTTATTTAGTCTTTCCTTCTCCACTTACTTTCTTGCCATCATCAACTTTCCTCAAATTCTAACGTGATCTTTGTGCCCCATTTGACTTCTAACATTAAACCTACTAGTGTACCAAAAGCATGTAAATTCCTTTTCTTCTTGTTCTAGGTCTTTGCCGTTTAGGACTTCCGCTGTCTTCCCATCTTCACATCCTAACTCCCCTGCATTTGATGTATTCTAAATAAGTCTTGAACTTTCCATCATCTATCAGTTGGCTCCTGCTGTTTTTACCATTTGAAATATCACCCTTTTCATGTCAGTCTGGGGAAATCTTGCCCATTCATCAAAGTACATTTTCATTAAAATCTTACCTGTAAACTTCCCTGCCAGGAGGCATCTCTCCTCTCATTCAGAGTCTCCACTGCCATCACTTTGTCTGTCGGAGCACCACGTGTTAGCCCCTTCTGATACAGTGCAAGCCAAAAGCACAGAACCAGAAATCAGAATAGCCTCTCTCAGATTTACTGGCTATATGACCTTGGAGAAAACACTTTTGAGTTTCAGTTTCCTCATCCCTAAATAGGGGTAATAAAAGGTAACATGAAATAAGTTACCTTATTTCATGAAAGTTACTTCACAAGTCATAGGACTTTGTGAGCTGTAAAGACGCTACTATTACACGTTAACTTCAGGAATCCAAATTCAAATTCCTTCAGGGGCCAGGCAGATAATATAGACACATATGTGGGAAGTAACTTGGTGTTGGGGAGACAGCTGCATACTAACTAAAGATATTCAGATTCAAAACATTTTAAGATTTGATAGCCAACAAAGGAAATAAACCAAAACACCGCACATGATACTGACCATGGGAGTAAAAGGGAATAAGGGACTAAAACACTTACCATTTATTCTTGTCTCTTTGATGGCATGCCCAAATCTTGAATTGAAAAAAATATAGTTTATACAAATGAATACCACTTATTTTGACTATACTTAAATGTATATTTAAAGGTAGCGTTCTATAGTGGCATGGTAGAGCTCTGTTTGACTCGCACTGTTACACAGTCTTAGGCAAAGTTACTCTGATCACTTACTTCCCTCCCTCTTTTACTTACTTCCCTTTATGTGACCTTTTCCCTTTCCTTTATAGCATCTAACTTAATCTGAAAATTTATTTCTTTTTTTTCTTGTCTGCTATCTCCAACTGCTAGAATTTATGCTTCTAGGGTCTGGGACTCTTGTCTGTCTTGTTGGCCTCTCTCTTTTGTATCTAGAACAGGGTTTGACACATTGTAGGAACTCGGTATATTAGTGAGACTACTGAAGGAATGAACGTGGGTTTCGTGTGAGGATCAACATACATTTGTTTGTAGGTATCCCTTTTGCAGAAACTTAGGTCATCCAATTCTAAGTCTAGTACTTTAGGTCAGCAAACCAAAGATGAAGAGTTGTAAAAATGCCTGACTGTTTAAAAAATATTGAGTTCTCAGCTGTATGTTAAATTTAAGGTATGTGGGTAATGTTGGGACTTCTGACAATACAAAGACCATAAAACTAATTTTGATCATACTTCTTCAAGCCAAAACATTCTCTTCCTCTCCAATTTTTTTAGTTTTATAAATGATTGAACTAGATATTAATATTCACATATAATTTATTTAGATTTTAAAAGTCTACCAGACTCTTAGCATTTCTTCTTACATTAGTCCTAGATTTTCCTTGCAAGATCCTTTTCTTCAATATGTTCTTAGAAGGTATCCTAGTGCCTATAACTGGTAAATTTGCTGTTTTAAATCTGCAACTGGATTCATTTCACTTTTCTTTATGAACAGTAGTTTTTCTGCATATAGAATTCTGGGTTAAATCATTTTTCTCAGCACTTGGAAGGTACTCTGTGACTGGCTCCTGGCATTTGTTGTTGCTGTTAAGCAACCTGTTGTCAGATTCATGTTAGACCATGTGGTTTTGTTTCCCCCACTCTGGCTGAGTTTTTTTGTCTTTGATATTCTGTAGTTTCACATTATGCATAGATGTGAATTTATTGACCCCGCTTTTATGTCGTCTTTCCTACAACTAGTAATTTCTGTCTAACCAGCTTTTTATTATATTTTAGTATATGTGCTGCCGAAGCGAGCACTCTAACCAGCTTTTTAAAAATTTCAACCCTTAGCTAAATGTTCTCTTTTGTTTATTATGCATCTTCTATTTCTCTATTTCTCCAGACAGACGTGTGTTGCACTTTCTCATTTTACCGTCAACATCTCATAACCCTTTTCTCCTAGTTTCCATTTCATTGTTTTTCTGTCCCACACTGTCGGTAATTCCTTCAGGTTCCTCTTAACTAACTCATCTACTGTTTAATTCATCTGTGCTATTAATGGGGGGAATGGGAGTGATTAAATTCAGTGACTGTTTATGAGACATTAGTAGTCTTTCATTTACCCATATTTTACTGCATCCTATCCAAGGAGTTTAGTCTCAAAAGTTCTAATTTCTATTGCTTTTATAATAAAGTTATCCATATATAGCATTCTTACAATGATTGGTGTATTTCAGTAGTTTATTTCTGTTGTAGTATAAACTCTACAACCTCTAGGTGTGTCTGTTAATTACAGTTAAGTGTATTTTATACTCAAATGTTAGTTGAGAATAAAGCTCAATAAGTAACCAAGGCAATTATTTAAATCATTAAAGTTTTCTATGTTTGATAATTTGTTGACTGGTTATATACTGTGAATTGTTTACATTCTGCCACTTTCTTCTGGTCTTTGGTAGGACATGATGAAATTCATCTTTTAGCTTCACTATATACATATATATATTTTTTTTTTAACAGGTATTTTTGCTTTTTTAAAAAGTAAAATTTTATAAATGTAGTGTTGCCTTTTCTGTTATTTTTTTTTTTTTGGTCTTATCGTGCAAATATTTTTTCACTTACAATTTTTCATAGCGTGTTATTAATTGAGAAAATGTGAACAGATTTGCCATGTCCATAGAATGTCTTTATATGGAGTCAATCTTTATATTCACTGTCATTACGAAAAGCATTTTGACATTATGGTATTGTGGTAGCATTAAGAAAATTTTTCTGGAAGTGCTCTATAAACATACTTGGTACAAAATTTAAAATACTATACAATTGTAAGTTATGATTTGTAATAATTTGGGTAGTGCTTTTCTCCCCAAAAGTGTGAAGCATTGTGTAAGTTACTTTTTGAACTTCGTCTTTTCGGTGGCAGTTAAAGAAAAGGAGCAAGGGCAGTGGAACAGGAAGAGGGTGACAAAGAGGAAGAAGCATATGAAGGAAAAGAAGTAGGAGAGATGAATAGGGCCAGCTCGAGTAATAGTGCCCAGCCAGTTAAGGCTGCTGCGTCTGTTTGCAGTGTACCTCACGTGACCTTTACTCATGACCTCCTGATTCCCACCTCTCAGCTACCTCAGATATGTTTTGATAGAAGTGAAGATGATCAAAGACTGTAGAAAAGGAAATTTGACTTGAAGCTGAAAAAATAGATGCCATATTTGTAAAACTTGAATTTTAGGCTTTAAGTGGTTATTAATAAAACTGTTGCTCTGCAAAGCACTCCAGAACTAGGCATGCACGTGTGTTCCCGTGAGTGTCCACATGTATGCACATACACCTAGTCCCAAGAAGCATACACTCTTACACATCCCAGCAAGGAATGAGGAGGGCTGGAATCCCTCCAAAACTCTGGCCCTGTCTTGCTAGTAGCCTCTTGTATTGAACCGAGCATTGGGCATTGGAATCAACATGAGACATAGATTGTTGTTTTATCCCTGCAACTAATTAACCATATGAACTTGTGTAAGACCTTAATCCCTTTCAGCTTCAATTTCTCTTCTTGCCTTTGTCTTGCAACTTGACATTTATCAGTGCCTTTTTATGCAAGGTTCTTGTGCTCGGTGTTACTACTTATTTCTAGTGTGCCTGTCTGTAACATGAAAGTTTGAAATCAGTGATTTCTAAGATGCTTTCTAACCCTATTATCCTGAAGACCAGTCAAGACCTGTAAAGGGTAAGAACAAGAGAAACACACTGTGAAGATGGAAATTCTGTCCAGCAAGTCTAAAGCAGTACTTCTTAAATTTAGTCACCCAGCAAATCTTGGAGCATGGGTGTGGTGGACTTCGTTAAGATGTAAATTCTGATTCCGTAAGACTTGGGTGGGGCTTCAGATTTTTGCATTTTTAAGAAGCTTCTAGAAAATGTTGCTACTTCTGGTCTGAGGACCCTTCTTTTAAGTAGCAAAGCTTGAGAGGATGATTGGGGAAGGGCAATTTTCAAAAGAGAAGGATGACAAGAGTAAAGAATGATTACTGAAGGAAAGTTATATACTAATTATAAAGAGAAATTATAGGCAGGATTTGAGGCACAGATCTCTTTACTGTGATTTTGAGATAATTGGGAGATTTTGGCTCTGGTCGTACTTTAGTATACTCTAGTAAATATTATAAACGTGTCTTAATCCTTTTTTGTTTGAAACAGAATTTTTAAGGGTATAACATTTCCCTATTAACTTTCAGATTTGTTGGTTGAAAGGTTATTTTACCAATGATCAGAATTATGATTATTACTTTTCATTTCTTTATAATATCTGATGGGCAGTATGTGGAAGAGAGGGATTCCTAATCTAAAGATTATTTAGATTTATGATGTGATTGACCAAATTAAACTTGTACACATATGGTAAATTTATTTAAGAAGATAGAGAAACTATATTCTTATGCTTGTCTAAGTCTAGCTTTCTTGTGTAATACATTTTCCTAAGTGAAACACATGATGATTTCTGGCTTTGTACCCTGAAAATGTGTGTATGTACTGGTAAAATTATTTTAGCAAAAATAATAATGAGATATTTGACATTTTTTGTCCTCAAAAATCTATTGTGTATTTCATATTTTAACCCATCTTAATTTAATTGTTGCTGTTCAGTTGCTAGATCATGTCCACCTCTTTATGACCCTATGGACTGCAGCGTGCCAGGCTCCTCTGCCCTCCACTATCTCCCAGAGTTTGTTCAAAAATCTTAATCAGCCTACCATATTGAATACCAGTTAAAGCTGTGGACTGCATTAAAAAATCACTGAGATTAGGGGATACTTTCATTTCTTTTATTTCCCATTTTATTTGGAAAAATCACAATAGCTTGCTAGTTGTATATAAAAATAGGACTTTTTATAAACAGCAGGTAGGTGGTGCCCTGGTTGCAGGCTTTGATGGATTCTCAATGAAATTCAGCTTATCTGTTGCTTGTAAGTATATTTCAGTAAATTTTGTAAAGATTGCCTTAACATGCAGTCTAAAAAGTCAAAATTTTGGTGGTAGAAATGTAGTATTTTCATTCACCTTTAGGTGTTGTTTCGCCCCAGTACTATACCTCAGCATTTAAACTCTTGATGATTTTTATGTACTAAGTGCATAGATTTACTGCTGCAGTCTGAACATTTTTAAATTAAAATATATCTTTCATTCTGAATGTATTGATTTACACATCTCTGTGTCAATATTAAGTCAAGCGAATTTTCCAATAAGTTGAAAAGATCTGGCAGGGCAAGTTAAATTTATTAGATTTGCTAGAGGTTTTTTTTTTTTTTTTCCCTTGTCTGTGTTTAGCCATCTCTTTGCTTTTTTATTCTTGATTACAATTTTATTTTTAAACTAGAGCTAAAGTTTTAGTAACACATTTTCATGCCTCTTAGCATTTTTTGTGACTTTTCTCTTGAGTGAACTTCCATTGGAAACCTTTACATTCCTTACTATGTTCTTGGCCTTCTTTGCAACTGTTTCTTTAAACAGTATATTTTTATTTTTTAATGTTATTGTAAAATTATTTTTGTTTGAATTTTATTTGAATTACAAAACTAAATCATATTCCTTTATATACAGTTTTGTGAATTTTAAGTTTAGGAGAAGATCAGACTCTTAAAAAGATCAGACTGAGAAATGAAGTTACCTCAGTTTATTAAAAATAAGAGTTTCGTGACGATTTAAAATGTGTAGGCATGATACACCCTAATTTCTAAGTGTGAATTAAGTTACTTTCTGATATTATAAGTGAAAACTCTGTTTACATATTTTAACTAACCTAGAATATCAGTCATCATAGACCTAGGTTGAATGAGAGGATCACTCATATATAATCACATACTAAGAAGACAAATGGGTAGCATCAGATGATGATAGGTCCAAGTTCAATGATATATTCATCTGATTACTTTTCACATTGATATTTTAGCCTGGCATAAATACACTCATCTCTTATATACCATCTAAACTTGACTTTAAAGAACAAAGACTGTAATGATTATATTTAATATCAAAATACATGAATTTTGTGTTAAGGGGAAGGTGGCAGTGTTACTCAATCAGTAAAGTCAGTATAAATGGATAAAAACTTAGACACAGGAGAAAATGGCAAAAAAAATCATACCCGAAACTTAGTGTCTTGATGGTAATGTTTGCAGTTTAGGCCAGTAATTCTTCCCCCGCCTTTAAATCAAATCTGCCCTGTGCTTTGTGATTTTTTCTCCCCCCTAGTGGAGTAGGGTGTGTGGTATAGAGTAAAACCAGCCTCTAACATAGTACCTTGGCATTGATGGCTAATACTTTTATGACGTTTTCTTGACTTTGACCACTTAGCAACCGAGGAAGTCCCAATCACCATGTAACAAAACTGAATTTATCTGTAGAAAAAATAACTGGGTGAGTTCACAGAACTATAGCTCTAACTTTTTATAATAGCAAAAGCTAACAATAATTGAATACCATGCAAGACTTTTTTACACAAGCACAGTCGTTTAATCCTCACAAGCCATTTGACATGGTATTGTATCTCACTTTTACAGGTTGGAAAAGTAAGACATGGGTTAAGTAATTTGTATAAGATCATATTATAGCAAATGGTAGGACCCAAGCTTAAAACTAGGTCTCTCTAAAGTCAAAGGTCACATTCCTAAGTATTATACTATACTGCCTCCTCATGCAGTACAACTGTTTTGGTTTTATAATCAGTTAAGTTGTATTATCCTTACTTTTGCCAAGAAGATTCAGTTTTCAAAATTGGGGAATTTTCTTCCTTGAAATATTAGCAAATTAAAATAATATTTTATTTAATCTTTCCAGGAGTCCTTTTATTTATAGACTGGTACAGATCTCTAGTAAATCTGTGCTAAGCTATTGAATATATGCTTGTATAAAATAGAACCTTATGTAAAAATATTTGTGCATCATCCAGTTAGCAAAGATATTAAGATTTGTATTTTGTCAGGCATATTAGCAGTAGTTTATCACTTTGCACATTCCTGTTTTACAAATTTTTTAAAAACTTTGTACAGCAAAAACAAAATAGGGCTAAAAATCCAAACTATGATCACCACTGCTTGTGATATATTCAGTCATCTGCTTAATCCTTTTCCCCTTCGCATTGTCAATACCCATCTAATTCCACTTTAACAACAGTAATTGGCTGATGGAGTAGAAGATATAGATTTGTTTTCTTGATGACTCCTTGACTTTTTTTCCTCTGGTAATACTAATAGAATTCCAAATCCGTACTGGTGTGATCATGTCATGAGTAGGTCACCAGTCATGTCAAGGTCCTATTGGAAACCTCATAGCCAACATCTTAATTTAGACTTAGCTATCTTTTTCACTTGTATGTGCAATTGTAAGCAATTTTTTCAAGTCTCAACTCTCCATTATAACAGAATTCATTTAGTTCAAAGGGGGATAGTTCTGCATGTGAATTATGTGGCCGGCTACTATTGAGTACATAGAATATATAAAAATCTAGGAACCCCATTAGCATGGATGTGTACATGTGATTCTTTTTTAAGAGTCACATAGGTTGAGCAAAAGTAGGAAGAGTCTTACCCGATTTCTTTTGCAATCAGTATTTTATAATATTATGTAATTTGAAGTACTGAAACGTTAGTGATTTAGCAATATTAAGTTCTCGGAACCTATACTTTCACTTTAAATAGATTATTGAATTATTACCAGCCAATTTGTCATCACTATTCCAATTATTTCATTCCACATGACAGGAACAATATGTATTCATAACAAGAAAGTGCACTTTAAAATTATTATACAGCTTTGATTTAGGGGGATGGAAGATACATGATCCAAGCAAAAGCATTCCAAATATTGATGTATATAAATGTATATCTATATATATACACATATATGTATTCATCAGTGTATAGGTATATGCCTTTTATATATTTCCATTTTTTTCTGCTCATAACATTGACTATTAAACATATTCCTATCAATTTATACTATTTTCTGTGTAAAAGGACTCATTGTATTTACCGTGTTTTAGATAGTGATAGAGGATAATAACTTGAAGCTAGGTTTGTATTTTTAAAAGTTGAAAGTTTGAAGAAAACATGAACTAGAATAGGAACAGTAGGGTAAGCTATTAGCTTTTAAGTCAAGTAGAAATGGATTTTGTAAGGCCTTAAAGGAAAGGCAACCTGATTATTCTAAAATTGAAGGAAATCTGCTTATTATAACATTTTTTAAAATTTTGCCTTTTATAATTAGTTCAAATATTCTTTTATTGAAATCTGGAGCAGATCTTTACACTGATTTTTGTTTGTTTGTTTGTTTTCCTCCAAGCAAAGAGATTGTACACATCCAGGAGCGAAGCTTTATTATCATACTAATAGGTTTCTGGTACTTCCATGTATTTGTTTGGAAGGCCAAAGCAATCAAATTGGAAGCACATAAAGAATCAGTAACAGTTTTCTCATGTCATGATGCATTGATTTTTTACATCAGTTATATTTTAAATCTAAGCTACCTGGAATTTTGACCTACAAATCCAAATTTTATTTTAGTTAAGTAAGCTTACCTAGTTTCATCTTTTTCTTAATACCATTTGATTATTTTTTTTAAACGAAACAGGTGATTTGTTTTCTTTTTAAGGCAATGATTGAATATACTAATTTTTGAGAGGATTTTTATGACATTTTCATGGTTGTATCATATTCTTATGATAACTAAGAGCTACAGCTTTTTCCAGAGCTGAGGGAGAAACAAAATTAGCATAACAAAAACAAAAAATCCCAGTACCTTGTAACTGAAAGAAGCGTTGGCCATGGGTCAGATCTGAGATCTAACCCCAGCTTTGCAAAAATCAAGTGCTGTGATTTTGAGCAAGATGTTTAAGATGTCTTTGTCTCTTCTTGTGTAAGAATCAAGAAGTTCTTAAGATTTTCCTTGTTTTTTTTTTTTTTTTAGCCTATGAATGTTATGATTCTAAGTGCAAAAGTCACCATAGGCCCAGTCAGTCCTCATACATTGGAAAAGGCCTGTGTATTAGACTCTCAAACTTCTGTGTAAGTTAGTCAGAAATTAAAGAGGGGAAAAAATGATCCTTTACACTTCAAGTATGCACATATGAGATTGAATTTTGTATTTACCTTATCTCTGAATTGATCTTGATTTTTTGCTTTTCTTTGTACATTGCTAGAGAAAAGCATGCTCTTTGCAGCCAAAAAGACCTGGCAGGTTGGACCTACCACTTACTGAGTGAGTGATTTTGGATAATTTACTTAATCTTTTTGCTTTTGCAAATGAGGATAATAATATATATCTTACAATGCTTATGGGAGAAGAGAGGTTGAATGAATATATTATCCTAGCAACATGGCTAACCCATCATACATGCTAAGAAAAATTCGGTTTTTTTCCTCTCTCTCTTTTAAGTTCTATGATTACTTCATTTATTGTTTTATTTCACTTTGACAAGTTACATGCTAGCTGTTCACAGACAGATAAACCATCCAGAAACTAAATGCAGTCATCGAATGTCACGGTACATTTCAGGCCCCAGGGGAAGGGCACTTCCTGGACTTAGACTAGTCTTGGAGCTCCGGGAAGTTCCAAGCCAGCTGTCAGTTCCAGGCTTTCCCAGGGGCAGTTCTGAGCTTCTTGGTTTCAATTCAGATTTCCATGCCCACTTCTGGGGCACTGTCTGGGATGGGACTTATGGAAATATGAATCACTAAGAAAATAAGACCATTGTAATTGAATATATAAAAATGTTTAAAAGGCACTTTTTGTAACACTACCCTTCAGAAGACTTTTTCTTGGTCCCTGTGTTTCTGTTATGTGTCTGTTTCTCAATATTTGAGAAACCCTCTAATCTAAGAAATAATATTTCAGTCATGCGTACTTCTAAGAATAGTCAGGATTTGTCTTAATATCGAAGCTGTGGCTCCTATCCTGTACCTATGTCCAGAAGGTACATATTTCTTTTTTTAAAAAAATTCATCTCTACAGGTATCACTTTGGCAAAAAGCAAATCATTCTCATGTTCTCTGCAAAATAATTAAGTAAACATATTTAGCTCAGTCATTAATTGAGCTTTACCTATAACTTGTTCTGTGAGCATTAGAATCAGACCATTAACATTATTTGAACATATTTCTGTAATATAATTAACAGCCAGGATGGGTTGATTCTGAAAAGGACATCGGACAGTTTTGACACTGAGAATTAATTATAAGAGAAGACAAGATTTGTGCTCCAGCTAGAATTAACTAGCAGTACAAAACCTAAGCAGTCACCTTGGGCTCTTATGACAAAAAATGACACTCCTTTTCTTAATATCTAATAAAGTTTGTTTAGACAACTCACCTGCTTGTCAGCTCTGTCTTTTTCTATATAATTAAATTTAGAAAATAGTTCTTTGCTTTGCTTTTGCCCACACCAAAGTTCGTATTTGTCGAATTAAAAAAAAAAATCACATTTTATGTGTGTTTGTGTTTGAATGGTTCAGATACTTATCAGAGGTCATTCATTCTAGGAGGAAAGGGATGACATTCAAGTTAACATTTCTCCTCAATTTTAAAGAATATCTCTTTAATTAAAGAGCTTGAAAACTGTGTTAGTTGTTTGCAAGAAATGGCTTCCATAAAATGCTGCCACTGTATTTTGCTGATTTTTTTTTTCCTCCAGGTGAGCACAATTATTTTAATGCTTTTAATGCAACTTTTCTCATTTTGCAACAACAAAGACCCTCTTCACATATCTTACATTGGTTAATCCAAGAAACACTGTGATAGTGGGGTTAATTTTGAGTGCACAAAGAGCCTTTGGAGGGTACAGAGAGGGCATCTGTGGGATAAGCTTTCAGTATGATGAGAACGATAACAGATCTGCCACTTGTGCAAAAGACAAGCAATCTTTTACAGTATTTGACTTTAAAAAGTGTCATTTTATTTGTTTAAAAAGCATATTTCAGATGAGTGGGTCCTGAACTTTTCTTGTCCAGTTGCCTTTCTTCTTGTACTTCTAATATTTTGCATATAGATCTAATATGCTAGATCTAATATAGATCTTAATATTTGGATATGCAAAATAATATAATATTTTGGGGGTCTCAGGTTTGTTTGAATATGTCTTACGTGGGTACGAAATTGCATTGGAATTTTATTTTTGTGAAGATGCCTGAACAGGCTATTTGCTATTTTCTTCTCACTTTTCATGGTTACCCTTCCCCTCCCCCCAGAGAAGTATTAATAGTTTTTTTGTCCTGTGTGTATGGCTGAATCTGTACCCAGTTGTCAGGAAGACATATCCATGTCTCAGCAACTGACCTCATCTCAGAACAATTCAGTCAAAACTTCTGGTATTTTTTAAAAGGCATTAGGTGATTTGAACATGTGGCCAAGGTACCAGACCTCTAGGAGAAAGAACCAAGAAGACTTGTGATTTTCATTGATTCACTGTTTATTTATTCTCTTTTAAGGTATTTGCCTTAAGACCTTGTGGAAGTTATTTTTAGTATTTAGTAGGATTCTGTCATTTCATTGGGGTTGTTGGGCAGATTAAGGGATTGAGGAACATCTTGCATAACGGTTGTTCAGTTTATGCAGGTGCCCATGATGTCTGGAAACATAGATGCCATGTTTTTATAGATTGAAGTTGTTCTTGATAACACTATGTAGATTTGCGTTTGTGTCCAGGCTTCATGGAAACTATTCATGATGAGACAGGTTTGGTTGTTATTTCTTCCTTGGAGTGACCTGAAATCTAGCTTCATGGTATAATTGGTTCTAGTTTCACTCTCTGGCATTACACAGAATAAGGTCGGTCACAAGACCTAAATTTAAGTTTCAGTTCTTCTACTGGCTCTCTGTGTAACCTCTCTAAGCCTCAGTTTTTTCACCCATAAGATGGGTGTTCAGGTAAATGAAAGGT
This sequence comes from Cervus elaphus, assembly GCF_910594005.1. NCBI lineage: Eukaryota > Metazoa > Chordata > Mammalia > Artiodactyla > Cervidae > Cervus > Cervus elaphus. The sequence continues at coordinate 23,379,057 of NC_057828.1, read as the reverse complement.
GCTAAGAGTTGGCACATGATAGTCCCACAAACACTTGGGAGAATTTTACATCTTATCTTTTTCATTCTAGCTCACCAGTTATTTTTCACATTTTCCCAAGCCCTTTCACCTTTCTGATTGTTCTCTTTTAAATGTGCTTGTATTTCAGATATGGTATCCAGACATAAAATACCATTGGAGTCATGGGATATTTTTCTTTTTTCCCTCTGGAAACTGTGACATGAGTTATTTAGTGCTGCAGCTAAGTGGCTCAGTCGTGTCCGACTCTTTGTGACCCTTTGGACTGTAGCCCACCAGGCTCCTCTGTCCATGGGACATGAGTTACCTTCAGACAGCCTAGAAGTGCTTCATTTGGGGATGGAGGTGGAAAGGAGGTTTGCCACATCACCTTTAGGCTAATATTTTTGTTGAGCATATCTATGAATTTGCAATTAAAATCTCTAATGTACATAAACTTCTATCTAGGTAGAAATCTTCCATTTTCTCTAGAGCAGTAAGAAGTTTGTGTGTAAGAAAAATGCACATCTTAGTGTTCTTATTACTTAATTCTGTCACCTGTTGTGATCTTGTTCCTTTAAGTTTAAGCAACAAGCTCTCTATATTTTTATTCCAATACTTTGATAATAATGACTAAACAGGAGGAACCAAGGATGTCTGTCATTGGAAGCTTCTTTGCAAATTTATTCCAATCTGTTAATCAGTTAACTCTCTATAATTCCACCTAACTCTTCACCAGCAATAGTTAACTCTTAATGCAAAAAATCCTATTAAAGACTTTGTGAGATACTGTTCTGAAGTTATAATATACCATATTTTTCCATCTTCCTTTCAGGCTAGTAGCCTTGCCAGTGAAATAAATGCCATTCTCTAGGCAAGACTTATTCTCGGTGAACCCATATGAGCTCAGAGTGATTATTGTCTTCTTTCCAGGGCCTCACAAATTCTTTGTTTAATAGCCTGATATAGAATTTTACCTCCACTCGTCATCACTTTGTTGATTATTAGTTTGTAAATTTCCTGACATTTTATCGATAAAAAGAAAATGCAATTCCAGGATTATTTTTGAAATATTTGAATATTTATATGAGCCTGGTGATTTGAACTAATTTAAAAACAATAAATGTTCTTTTGTCTCTGTCTTGAGCTGCAGTATTTGTAGAGGATTTAGAGTAGAAGTGGCATTTGGGCTGGCGAAGGGAATAAAAAAACCACTAATTTCCCTTTCAAGTACCTGTTCTAAGCTGTATTTATCATCTCGTTTGTTGTTTGAAATACCTTTTCAAGGTAAATATTGTTACCTATACATTTACTGATGAAAGTGAGGCCTAGGGAGATTGCATAATTTACTCAAAAAATCACATTACTGCTTAAGTGTGAAACACAGAGTTGAACCTAAATCTTTCTGCTTCCAGAGCATATGTTCATTCTCTTATACAATCCTAACATTAGAACTCAGGATTTTCCATTTGTAGCTTTTCATCTGTCTTCTTATTACCTAAAACCTGTTTTCTTCTCTTCATAACCTCATTACATCATGGAGACTTCTATGATTCCTTCACTACCTCTTATGTCTTGCCTCACACGTTTGTTAACGTGTGACGGTACCTCTTCAGAACTAGGTGTTTGTCCCGTGTGGTGACTTTCCTGGTACAGAGCACATTGAACTGGACAGACTGTGTCTGCTAGGATGTGGTACTGAGCAGTTCTTGTGCCTCAGAACTGGACAGGTGGAGGCTCCAATCAGCAAATTGACCTTCAACAAGTTTTATAAGCTTTGTAAGTCTCTCTATCCTTATATATGAAGTTTGTTGTAAATATTAGATTACGTAAGCTGTAATGAAGTACTTAGTACATTGTTAGGAAAGGATCTGACACATGGTAGTTCCTTAAGTTATACTTCCAATGAAATTGCAAAAGATTATACTGATTTGAGCAATTATTTTATTATTGCCTCAGTAACCACTGAAAAACCAGATCTTTTGCACTTGATTAATTGTCAGGAATATTCCTCTACACTGTATATCACTGATTCTTTTCTAAATGTGACTTTCTTGTTTTGCTATTTAAATGCATATTGTTAATTTTAATAGTAACTGTACTTGCTAAAGGCGCAGCCAAGTGTAGGTTACCAGAATCTTTCCTTGAAGTTAGTCTGAGACATCAGTTACTAGTTTTTAGGTAACTCTAACTATAGTTTCCTATAGTGTACAGTAGGTCCTTATTGTTCATCTATTTGTGTCTATGTCAATCCCAAACTCCTGATTTATCCCCACTCCCACCCTGCTATCCACTTTGGTAACCATGTTTGTTTTCTATGTCTGTAAGTCTATTTCTGTTTTGTAAATAAGTTCATTTTATCGTTTTTTTCAGATTCCACATATAAGTGGTGGTATATGATATTTGTCTTTTTCTGTCTGACTTTCATCTTGTTGCTGATGTAAAAGCTGCTTGGCTTTTGCCTTTGCTCTCCTACAATCTGTTCTCAAAGCAGCAGCTAGTGACCGGTTTGATGAAAGTCCCATTACATCATACCTTTTCTCAAAACCCTCTAAAGCCTCCTCTCTCACTAGAATAAAAGCAGAAGGCCTGCAGTAACTTAGAAGGCAAGGCGCTGCATCGGCACAACCGCTTTCCCATCCCTGCCCTCCCCCCAAACCTCTCTGACCTCCTTCTGCTTGTCTCTTTGCTCACTTCTCTCAGCAAGACTGGCCTCCTTGCTTTCATGCTCCCAACCTAGTTGTACTCGCTTCTTGTAATGTTCCTCCACCCCACACTCACCCTTTCACTTGTTTGAGGCATTCTCTGACTAAAAACCACACCCCTCTTGTCCCAGCACTGGATCTCACTTACCTGAACTACAATCTGTATTTGTTTATTGTATGTTTCCTCTTGTTAGAATATACGCTCCAATGAGGGCAGATATTCTTGTCTGTTTTGTTTCATTGCTTGTGCCCATAGCCTGAATTAGACATGCAGTCAATGTTTGAATGAACTAAGAAATGAATGAATGAATGTGCGCTGTACATGCAATTTTGAATCATGCATTTTACCTTAACATATAAGTATATGTTCATAACCATAGATTTTAATAGTTATGTAATATTCCATCCTGTAGATCTGAAGTGTTTCCTTTGTTTAGGTTCTCATTTTTAAATTGTTATAAGTAATACTCTGATGAGCATCTTTGTACATGAAGGATTCTCCCTTCTAAGACACACATACATACACACACTATTATTTCCCTAGAATAAATTACTTCAATGGAATTGCTTTGTTGAAGACTACAGGTATTCTTAAATATTTAAAGCCAAAGAATTTATACCAACTTATCCATAGTGTCTAAATAAATCTGTTTCATCAGTTACTCCTCAACGTTGCCCATGGTCATTTCTCCTGAATTATGTTTGTATGTTCACAAAGCCAGTTGGATGCAACAGAATATTACTTGAATTAAACCAACTAAGGTAAGGTATCCCGTACATTATAGCTGCATCATTTTAGTATCTTTGTGCTTCATTAGAGATGATTTTTAAAAAATGTGTAAGGCACCACATTAATGACACTGCTGATCATGAATTGATAAAGAAAGGCCAATACTCTGATGCCAAAGCGAGATATAATTAAGAGCTGTATTTGCTTAATGATAGTTACATTTTATAGTTCTATATTCATACCATAAAAAACCTTTTAATATTTAACTATTTGCCTGAAAATAACTATGTTATTGTGAGTCTCAAAGTAATCCTTCAACCACATTTCCCAGTGAAACAATTGTTTTAATTACATTTTAAAGATTGTGAAGTTTCTTAGAAGAAAAACTCCTGCACTAGCAAAAGTCTGTTTCATATTTTATCATCTACTTTGTGTTAAATGCAGTTATAGTATATCAGTGTTTTTACTGTATATTTAATTGCATACTTTAAAGATAATTCATATCCATCTTTTAAGTTCTAACTTAAGTATCACGTTTGGATACTTGCCTGTCTTTATCTTTTCCAAAAGCCAGTTTAATGAGTAATGAAAGAGAAGAATGAGTATTTCGTTATATATTTCATTAGTGATTGGATTGATGAATCAATTTTCCATATACTGGATGTAATGTCCGTTCATATTTCTTTGACCAAGTGTTGATTTGTGTTCACTGTGTATAACAAAGATAATATAATTCCTTATCTTTCATTTTGTTTGTAATTTACTATTTCAGTATACAAAATGGAATCCTAGTGGTATAGTGGTAATAATACACACTCAGTTTTAGTGCTAATGATAGAAGAACATCTACAGATTAAACATTTTACCCTCCTCACTGCAATTGGATGACTGTGTGATTGGTAAGACCAGGAAAGCGCAAAAAGAAAATTTAACTTTCCCTTGTCTTCATTTCGTATCTTTTTCTCTGTATTTGAATTGTTGAAGCCAAGGCTGGGTGACTCTTAGTCAAGTATATAAAAGATTTTTCTGAATTGAGAAGAAATCTTCACTCCTAAAATGCTTTTGTGAGAACTGGAAAAAAATAAAATTGGTTCTTTCATCTTCTTCCACTTGCCATCACTTTGACTAGAGATATGAGACTGGTTTGATCATATAATGAAGCATAGAACATTCTTTTTGATACAGCTTGTCTATATGTTAAGTGTCAAGCCTTAAATCTGTTCTTTAGAATAGTTGGTTACTGAAAGCGTGGTGATATTGATGAATTATGATGAATGCTTAAAGAATAAAAACAAAAATCTAGGATACCATGGACACTTATTTGCTAGTTTGTAAGGTTAAAGTAACCATTTAGCAATGAAACTTTCTGTGAAGTGTGCATACATATATCTTTTTTCTTCCTAATTCCTGTGAGTATAATGTAGTTTTCCACAGATACTTTTGCGAATCACTCTTAGGTTAAATGAAATAAAACTCTTAAAGTATTGTTTTGCTCCTCAGGAATTTCCCTAAATTTCATGAGGACTAGTGACTGTTTATTTTAAAAATTGAAATCCCCTATTTTGGAATATTTATATATACACTTACAGAGTTAATTTCCTTCTTTTTCCTATTGATATACGTTGCTGCTGCTAAGTCGCTTCAGCCGTGTCCGACTCTGTGCGACCGCATAGACGGCAGCCCACCAGGTCCCCCGTCCCTGGGATTCTCCAGGCAAGAACACTGGAGTGGGTTGCCATTTCCTTCTCCAACGCATGAAAATGAAAAGTGAAAGTGAAGTCGCTCAGTCGTGTCTGACTTTTCGCGATCCCATGGACTACAGCCCACCAGGCTCCTCCGTCCATGGGATTTTCCAGGCAAGAATACTGGAGTGGGGTGCCATTGCCTTCTCCGACTAACATACGTTAGTTATAAATAAATATACTGGACGACGTATTTGAATGTTTAAAGCTCAGCATTCATTGTATGGGTTTGTCTTCTTGTACTGAAGCAGTTCTAGGGGACTTGAGTCTTGTGAGGACTTTAAGGGCCTCTCATATTGTCAGTAGTGAAATGTTCCGTGTGTAAAATCTCAAATAACAAGTCAGTAGTCAAATCAGCAGTACCTATTAGAGAGGAACGTGAAATTTAATGACAGGCCCACTCATGACAGTACAATTCTTGGTTTCTGTGCTCATGATGCTTTAAACATTAACACTCTTCCTTTTTAAAATATTTTCCTCAACTGTCCCTGCTTTTAGGAGCAGAGAGTGGCTTTTAAGTTCACGCTTAGGAAAACTTTTAATGTAAAGTGTGGAAAGAAAAATTAAGGAGATGATGAAGTCATTTGTTCAGGCTATTATATAAACATATAAGCCAGCACATTTAAAAAAAAAAAAGGTTTCTCTCCTAAAATGTCTTCTGGAAATATGTTAATAATTTAATATATGAGTGTGCCCAGGCTAGAAAGGGGCTTCCCTGGTGGTTCAGATGGTGAAGAATCTGCCTACAATGCAGGAGACCTGGGTTCAGTCCCTGGGTCGAGAAGATCCCCTGCAGTAGGGAATGGCTATCCATGCCAATATTCTTGCCTGGGGAATCCCATGGACAGAAGAGCCCGGTGGGCTACAGTCCATGGGATTGCAAAGAATTGGATACTACTGAGCGACTAACGCTTTCACTTCACTTCCAGGTTAGGACTTGGCATTATTTGTCTTTCTTGATTTTTCTTTCTGCAACGGGAAAACACCTCTGAAATCGATTGTAGGCATAGGGAATTTCATCTCTGTGATGGCTGAACACAGACACACCTACTGTATTGTTTGGACACAAACCAGAGAGAAGTGGTAGCTAAAATAGAAACATGGGAGACTCGATCGCATTGTGAATATGCTTTCAAAGGGTTGCTGGAAGGTAAGCATAGGCGCAGTGATACAATGTGTAGAGTCAAACTGAGTATTTGCTGTGCTAGAGAAAACTAATGGAAACACTCACTTGGGGTAAGACAAATGGTATTAAATGAGAAAACACACCATGAATTGCAAATGGGGCTGAGTTAATTTGTTGCTACAGTAGTGTTGCCCTACTGTTAAATGAAGGCTGGGTAATTATCTTGCTGGCAGAGATAATGTCAAAACCTCATTTCTCCTTACATGCCTCGTTTTTACATGAGGGCTAATTGAGCTGCAAGGTGACAACTGATTATATATGGCTATCATCGGGTCCTCTTGCTCAATTTGCAAATACTGTTACCCTTTTTTGAAGTGAGGATGTTTATCAGACTTCAAGGAAGGTATTAAAGAAACTTTTTGAACTGCGTGAGTAATTTGCAACATGCTTTTCTATCTGTAAATTATTCTGGAATAAATTATCCTTTTCACATATTCTCCTTTAAAACTTTCTCTTCGCTCCTGTGACATGTGTATACACTGTAAAGAAGGGTGCCGTACTAATTTACTTTTTATTTTGGAGGATATTATAGTTAGGTTCAATCAAAATGGATTTGTTTTCTATTTCTGTAATTTCTGGAAATGTAGGCTTTTTTAAGGTATTGAAAATTCAACGTCAGAAGTTCAAATAATAGCAGAAAGGTAATTTGTTCATCAGTTACTTGAATTAAAATTCTTTTTTTTTTTCCCATTGTAAGACTGTATTCATGAGCCTGTATTTTCTGCCTCACTACCACAGTAGGTCTTAGTAGAAAGAGAGATGTTTGTTCACCTTTGAACCAGTCTTATTAACAGCATCTTATTAACATGTTAACGAGGCAGCATTTTATACAGTAGAATTTTTTATTTGTTGCAAATAGCTGAACAGTGTAACTAGTTTTTGTGGTTATTGATGTTCCTGAATACATGCTAGCCACCATGTATTGTCTCAAAGAAAATGGTTAGTGGCCATATAGCTATAGTTCAAATAAATGGACAAATTATTGCTCTGTTGGAGAACCTCCTGGCTTAGTGTGAAACTCTGAAGAGATATTCCAGCTGAGACTATTAAACAAAAGGAGTAGGAAGGAGAGGGAGAGTACCCCTTATTGGTGGGCCAGCATACATTTGACAGTAAAGATTAGACACATGGGGACTCCTTGGAACCTAAGGGTCCGCTGGAACTCGAAGGAAGTCCCATAACAGCTTAGCAACTGGACCAGGGTCAATGTGCATAACAGCAGCAACAAGAAAATAATGCGTTGTGAAATATTTTATAGTACTTCCATAGTTTTCAAGCTTTACTGCTAGAAAACAGTAGGAGGAATAGCTGATCTTCACTGTTTCCTTGTGTGCCAAGTATCTCAGTTTATCTTTACCGTAATCTTGTGGGACAGATGATATTGCCCATTTTCAACAGATGAAGAAACTGGAGCACAGAAAGCTTAAGTAGCTTATTCAGGATCACACTGCTAGTAAGTGACTCTTGTATGTCCAACTCTTTTGCAACCTCATGGACTGTAGTCCGCCAGGCTCCTCTGTATGTCGGATTTCCCAGGCAAGAATACTGGAGTGGGTTACCATTTCCTTCTCCCAAGGCTCTTTCCCACCCGGGAATTGAATGCAGGTCTCCTGCATCGCAGGTGGATTCTTTACTACTGAATCACTGTGGATGCCAGTAAGTGACTGAGTTGACCTAATCAGATCCCTTGGTTTGAGCAGATATGTCTGCCTAGCTCATGAATGAGAAAATGGAAGGGCAGTGAGTTGAACCGTGTGCTTCAGATTAGACAAAGAGAAGTTCTTGGTACGAAAACTATGACAAACCTCGACAGTGTGTTGAAAAGCAGAAAGATCCGTATAGTCGAGGCTCTGGTCTTCTCAGTGATCTCGTATGGTTGTGAGAGCTGGACCATAAAGAAGGCAGAGCACCAAAGAATTGATGTTTTCGAACCGTGGTGCTGGAAAAGACTCTTGAGAGTCCCTTGGACTGCAAGGAGATCAAACCAGTCAATCCTAAAGGAAATCAACCCTGAATACTCATTGGAAGGACTGATGCTGAAGCTCCAACATTTTGGCTAGCTGATGTGAAGAGCCTACACAGTGGAAAAGACCCTGATGCTGGGAAAGATTGAAGGCAGAGCAGAAGAGGGCATCGAAGGATGAGACGGCTGGATGGCATCACCAATGTGCTGGACATGAACTTGGGCAAACTCCAGGAGAGGTGCGGGACAGGGAGGCCTGGGTGTTGCAGTCCACGGGGTCACGAGAAGTTGGACGTGACTCAGTGACTGAATGGCAACAACCAAGGTGCAGAACTGTGCTTCACATACCAGTCTTTTGACTCTTAAGTCTGTTGTTGTTGCTCTTGACTTTGTTATTTTCCACTCATGTTCTGAAGACCAGGCCTTGCCATTTTCTTGATCAGTGTTTTCCTGTCCTAGTAGTTTCCCGGCTGTGTTCTGTGGAGCCCTTGAGTCCTCTGAGTTGCCTCAGGCATGGCTAAGTTGCCAGAACGTGGTTAAGAAGACAGGAATCCTGCCTGCTGTCTGTCATAATCATTCATTCAGCCTGAGGGTTCTGAACAAGAATTTATTAGGAAAATTCCCTCTGCCTGAAAAGTTGTGAAATAAGCTCTACTACATTAAACATTATTACTGGAACTCTGTGTTCACTTGCTGATGAAGTTAGTATAAAATACACACACACACACACACACACACACACATATTTGAAAAGAGGCATCTTTGAATGCTACTTTGCAGTATAGTTTCCAAACCTCTTGTTCCCCTCCTCAACACTGGAGCATTCTTCAGTCGCTGAATTGCTAACAGCTGAGACTGACTTCTAGGTCACAGTGTGGCTGTTGTTTTCCTGTACCCTGGCACCTGTTGGCAAGGAGAGGAATACTTGTATGCACAGAGGCGCGGGGATCAAAACTGAGCATGCCTGATAAAAGAGGTATATTCCTTTTTCAAATTCCAGTATACTTGCTTAGAGAAACCCAAACCAGAAGCAGTACTCAGAGAAATCTTCTGTCCTTAAGGGCTTGACATGCCCAGAAAAGATCTTAGGGGTCAGTTCAAAAGCAAAGCAAATATGTAGCCAAACCCTGCAGAGGAGGGGTGTCTTTGAGCTGGGCAGCCCAGGGCCTGGGCGTAAAGATGATGATCTGGTTGATGGGTGATTAGTCTGTAGATGAGCCACTCACACCTTCAGTGAGCCTTCTGGATAACTGCTGTCATCTCAGAAGAAACTGGGAAAAAAGAACATTAGTGGAAGAGGAAATAAGTACCAGTCTGGGAAGATCTAGTTTTGAAAATGAACTTGGCACAGATCAAAATATGAAAAGAGTAATGGGATCATCTTATACAGTTAAAAAAGAGAGAGCTGAATATGGTAGGCTTGCATGAAATGCATTTAATACAACATGCACACACGACAAATGTCATCATAAATCTTCCCGCTGCTTGAAGTGCCACAGATTTTTCAGTTTTTTACCCTCCAAATTTAATTTGATCCCAGTGACTGCTGTGCATATGTTTTTAAATAAACCTTTTCCTCGTTTCTAATGACATCAGAGCTCCTCCTGTCAGCAGAGCAGTGGTGTCGGTGATTATTTTATTAAGTTTGGTAGCAGATGCAGTTATTTACCCCCACGTTGAGTTGTAATTTTAAATGTCTGTTTTGATTCTGCCCATAAGGAAAAAATCAAGTATATTGCAGAAATGACTTTGAAAACTGCAGCTATCCCCAAAGGTGTCAATAATCCACACACAGTATCTTTTTTTCCAAATGTGAATGGAATTACTCATATTATCAAAACTTTTTTTTTCATTCTTCTTTTTCTTAATTTGAGACAAAATTGACATATAACATTGTGTTAGTCTTTGGTGTATATTTTTAAATGATTACCATAATCAGTTTAGTCAACATCCATCAGCATACATAGTTACACATTTAAAACTTTATTCTCAAACTTCTGGTATTCCTTTGCCTTGTCAAAGAAAGCTGGGCTAATCAAACTTTTTCCCCCTCTACCCTGTCAAATACCCATACCACAGTCCGTGACAAGGTTAAGATGTTAAAATGGAGCTATCTTCTATAGAATGTATAAAATGATACTTTAACTCATTCAGTTCAGTTCACTTCAGTTCAGTCACTTGGTCGTGTCCGACTCTTTGTGACCCCATGGACTGTAGCACTCCAGGCTTCCCTGTCCATCACCAACTCCCAGAGCTTACTCAAACTCATGACCATCAAGTCAGTGATGCCATCCAACCATCTCATCCTCTGTCGTCCCCTTCTCTTCCCGCCTTCAATCTTTCCTAGGATCAGGGTCTTTTCCAAGGAGTCAGTTCTTCGCATCTGGTAGCCAAAGGATTGGAGTTTCAGCTTCAGCATCAGTCCTTCCAGTGAATATTCAGGACTGATTTCCTCTAGGATGGACTGGTTGGATCTCCTTGCAGTCCAAGGGACTCTGAAGAGTCTTCTCCAACACCACAGTTCAAAAACATCAATTCTTTAGTGCTCAGCTTTCTTTATGATCCAACATGCATATAAATGACTACTGGAAATACCATACCTTTGACTAGACAGGTCTTTGTTGGCAAAGTAATGTCTCTGCTTTTTAGAATGTTGTCTAGGTTGGTCATAGGTTTTCTTCCAACTTCAATTCATTTGTACCTGAAGAAAACAAAGACTACTATAAGTCAGTGATTCTTAGGCACTAGCGATTTTGATCCCTGAAAGAGACCAGGCAGTTGTGATCAGAACAAGGATGGGGTTGGTGCCAATGGTATCTGGTGGGGAGAGACCAGGGGCGTTGCTAAACCTCCTGCAGTGTGCAGGACCACCCCTCAGCAAAGAGTTGTGCTGTGTGCGCATGTGCTCGGTCATGTCCGACTCTTGGCCGCCCTACAGACCCTAACCTGCCAGGCTCCTCTGTCCCTGGGATTCTCCAGGCAAGAATACTGAGTGGGTTGCCATTTCCTCCTCCAGGGGCTCTTCCCAACCCAGGGATGGAACCCACGTCTCCTGCATCTCCTGCAGTGATAGGCAGATTCTTTCGTGCTGAGGCACCTGGGAAGCCCAAACGTTATCCGTCCCCAAATGACATGCATTCGCACAGGGATTGAGAAACTGCTGTAAATGAAGCCCATGCAAAAGCCATGGTTCATAATTACTGGGCCATTGTATTTAGGATATTTGAGTTATCTCATCATCTATTTATTTAAGCTGATCAGGGTGGAGCTTAGCTCCCCAACCAGAGACTAAACCCATGCCCCTTGCAATGGAAGTCAGAATCCTAACCACTGAACCTCCAGGGAAGTCCCTCACTTAATGTTTTATTTAATAACATTTCATCTTTTTAAATTAATTAGTTTATTTTTATTGAAGTATCGTTGATTTGCAATGTTGTGTTTCAGGTATACAGAAAGGTGATTCAGTTATACGTACACGTGTACCTTTTTTTTTTTTTCCAGATTCTTTCCCTTATAGGTTATTACAAAATATAGAGTATAGTTCTTTGTGCTATAGATGATACTCAATCATGATGAAAGAAAAAATATGTTTGAGAAAGTGTGTGTATTTATGTGTGTGTGTGTTATAACTGAGATTAGACGGTGTGTTTATGTATTCTATTTGGAAAACATTTGTTGGAAAAATTGAAATACTGGAGTTTTTCACTCATTGAGCACTTATTGAACTCCACTATATGCAAGCCATTGATGATTAAAGATGGAAAGGAAACACTCCTGAGAAATTGGCATTTGAATGATGAGGAAAGTCATAGGGGAACTTGCACTGCCATTTGTGCTAACTGTAAGGACTTTCCTGGGGGTGCAGATCAGACCGGAAGGGCAGTGGTCCACCCTCCTGGGTTGGGTGTGGAGACCTTGAAAAGGTCTCTGAGCTGAGCCACAAAAGATAAGTCAGATATAACCAGGAACTGGCGGAAGGAGGAAGAAGAGAAGGCAAGCCAGGCACAGAGCCGCCTGGTGAGGGGCCGGGGGTGGGGGGCTCTCCCTGCCCTTGGATTTCTGTGTCCCCCCATCTCTGTTGCTCACTCACGTGTGCTCAGAGTTACATAGCTCTCTGGCTGTCTCTCGTCTGGGGCTCTTGCTTGCTCTCTGGTTCCTCTTTGGCCAAGCGCTATCTTTGGTTTGTCCTTGAATGGTGCTTCCTTGTCGTCTCAATGTCTCATTCACATGCCAGCTTGGGCTCTCCTGGGCCCACACTCCCTCTGGCTTTCAGTCCTGCCTTGTTGTCGGATATTTTTAACCTCCCCCTTTTCCCATTCCCTTAATCCGGTATATATGTTTATAATGTAGCAAGATAAAGGTAAGGCGAGTCCTTTATTAAGGACCGAGGAGTATAAAGTGGGTGATAATGAGAAACAGGACCCCCGGAAGGCAGTGGCCAGCTCTCAATCAAGTATTAGGAAAAGGAGTTTGACGTTTCACGTCATAGGTAGGGAGGTGCCATTGAAGGCCCTATATTCAGAATACATCTAGAACCAGTCAGTTCTCACCACCTTGTGAAGAATTCAGAGCAGGGAGGTAATAGAAGCTTACAGTGGAGAAAAATAGCTCGTGGCATAGCATGGTGGGTGGGAGGTTTATTTTGGCATTAGCTGATCTGGTTCACATTCTGGGTGTGAGCTGACGTGGCATTTAACCTCTTCCTGCCTCTGCTTTCTCAGCTCTAAAATAATTGTGTTGTTGTCCTAGAATTTTGTTGTAACTTTTAAGATTTGGAGTTTTTAATTCATTGTTTAATTATTTCTTTATACATACTACTGTGGCAGTGTGGCGACGTGAGTCCAGTTGGAGTTGAGGAGGGAGACATTGTTTTTGAGAGAGATTTAGTGGGTGTGATGAGCAAGATTTGATTCCCACCAAGCATAACTCCCTTGGCGCCGAGGTAAAGAATCCGCCTGCTGATGCAGGAGACGCAGGAGATGTGGGTTCAATCCCTGGGTAGAAAGATCTCCTAGAGGAGGAAATGGCAACCCACCCCAGTGTTCTTGCCTGGAAAATCCCATGGACAGGGGAGCCTGGCGGGCTGCAGTCCATGGGGTCGCAAAGAGTTGGACACGAGTGACGGAGGATGGCACAGCAGCACAAACGTAGTTGAATGAAGTGAAAGGAAGCTTCATACAATTTGTGAACTGTATTCACTATGTGCTCTCATTTAAAGTTAACCTAGAACTACTTTGGGATTGGATGGGGTGAATATGTGAGCTCTAAACAGGGCCAATATCAGAGTTCAGTTTTTTTTTAATAATGCTGAAGGACATGAATTATGTGGCATAATGGCTGATGGAGTTCTTGGGTTCGTTCTTGACTTCTTAATAATCAGTTGAATGCATTTAGTCAGCTTAAGGGCTTTAATTGTACATATAAGTTCAGCAGCAGATCATTAAATTTGTCCATTTGATGTCTGACTTTATTATTTAATATTATTGTAGATTAAGCCCTATTAGTAAAAGATACATGATTCACATGTCTTCAGTGTTAAAATATATATAATTTTTTTAGAGCTTACCCTATATCAAGCATAGTGCTGCTTGTTTAAATGTATCACCTCCTATGTTCAGAAATCCTTTAATGACAGTAGTGATGAATGCTTGTAGAACATGTGACCTTCAGCCTCAAGAAGGTGAATGACTTGCCCACGATTATGGACTCAGTCTCTGTAGAGCCCTATTTCTAATTGTTTATTGGTATGACTCTAAAGCCTATACTTTTTCCACAATAATCTCAAGGCATTTTATATAATCAGTCATCATTTTAGGTTCAAGATGGTGAGATAACATGAAAATGCTCTGAAATATCAGTGGATTAGAAAATCATCAGTGGGAGGATCATAAGATGTGGATTGTGATTCAGAAGCATTTTACAGATTATCTTGTATCTTCAGCTTATTAACTTGTTGAAATGGTAATAAAGTTTGACTTCTGCTTGTTCTACTGCATGAACAGCATGTACTGAAAATCTTTAGAATTCAAAATAACATCTTAGGTACAGTAATGGACAGTTTGCAAATGAAACAGAACAGGGAGCCCAAAACAAAACCACGTAAATAGTGCCATTGGACACACGACAAAGGTGGTATTACTCGTCATCAGGGAAAGGATGGACTTATTAGTCAGTGAGGAAGGGCCATGAGCTATTCACGTCGGGGAAGTAGAACTGGAGTTCCCTATGTCACAGTTCGTGCAAAAGTCAGTTCCAAGGGGATCCAACACTGCAGTGGAACGGCAGAACTGTAACACTTGAAGAGTAAATATTGGCACACAGCTTCCTCAAACCAAAAGAATTTTTAAAACGATATCAAAAGTAAAATATAAACGATAAAGGAAAAGGTGGATAGATGTAATCAGATTAAAATTATGAACTTTACATTTGTGGAGGAGAGTGAAAACATACACACGTGCACATAGGTGCCCCATGCCTCAGGCAGAGAAAAACTTTCGGGGACACAATTAACTACCAACTTCAAAGTGTAAAGTATATAAAGAATATTAATTAGTGAATAAAAAAATAAACACCTGATAGAAAGATGGGCAAACAAAAAGAACAGGGTATTTCACTGAAGAGGAAGTATAAATGGCCTATAAATGTGAAATATGTTCAATTTCATTAGCATTTAGGTAAATGTCATTGAAATCACACTGAAATATGATTTCTCACTCATCAGGTTGACAGAACTTGAAAATAGACGGTACGAGTTGTTAGCAAGATAATGATTGATGGGATCCCAGAAACATTGCCTCTAAGTGTACCTTGTTATTACTATTTGGAAAAACGCAATAACCTTTAAATAGTACCTGTCTCATGAATTTGCAGTTGCCCTAGATACCCTAAATAAACTTCTGATACCTTAGAGAAACTTTTGCATTTTGTGTTAGGAATCATGTCAAAAAATGTTCACAATAACAGTCTTTGTAAAAGGAAAATTAGACCCCCCAAAAAAAGACCTATAAATGTGTATTAGCGAGAGAGTGGATGAATTGTGGTATATTCATTGAATACAGTACTATATCAATAGTAAAAGTGAGTGAACTACAATTATATGCATCAACAGCAGTAAGTATTAAAAATGGGAAGAAAAAAGCAAGTATCAGGGTTATACAATCATACAACTATGATTCCATTTATATGAAGTTCAAAGATTGGCAAAACCAAACCATATTGTTTAAGGAAGCATGTATATCTGTGTTAAGTCACTTCAGTCATGTCTGACTCTTTGTGACCCTATAGACAGTAGCTCCCAAGGGTCCTCTGTCCTTGGGATTCTCCAGGCAAGAATACTGGAGTGGGTTGCCGTGCCCTCCTCCAGGGGATCTTCTGGACCCAGTGATCAAGCCCACACCTCTTATGCCTGTCTCCTGCATTGGCAGGTGGATTCTTTACCACTAGCCCCACCTGGGGAAGCATAGTGAAGTGAAGTGAAGTCGCTCAGTCGTGTCCGATTCTTTGTGACCCGGGGGACTGGAGCCAACCAGGCTCCTCCATCCATGGGATTCTCCAGGCAAGAATACTGGAGTGGGTTGCCATTTCCTTCTCCAGGAGATCTTCCCGACCCAGGGATCAAACCCAGGTCTCCCGCATTCCGGGCAGACGCTTTAACCTCTGAACCACGAGGGAAGTGAAGCATAAACCAGTAGTAAAACTAATGAATAAAAAAGAACGATTAAATCAGGATTTAGGGTAGTGGTTACCTCAGGAGAAGAGGGATGAGGAAAATGTTAACAGTGTGGACCGAGGCATCTGGAATTTGTTAACCTTCTAGTTCTTGGCCTGGATTATTGTTCCTTAAACTGATCCTGTGTTTTCATACAGTGTCAACTGTGTGTATTTCACAGCTTTCGTCAAATGAGCACGTATGTTATTCTTTATTTTTGTTTCTTTTCCATTAGTAGTTAGACTCATGTACTGGACAGTGTGGGGAGTGGGGAGATAAGCTTTCTTGGAGAAAATATAAAGTTGTAAATTCATTCATTGCATAATCTCAAAAATCTTTTCAGTCTTAGGAAGGAAAGAGCAGTTTTTCATCAGATTGAACGGCTTTTCTTCTGCCTGGTATTTAGTACCAAGACTCGATGGACATGAGTTTGGGTAAACTCCGGGAGTTGGTGATGGACAGGGAGGCCTGGTGTGCTGCGATTCACGGGGTCGCAAAGAGTCAGACATGACTGAGCGATTGAACTGAACTGAACTGAACTGAAAGAATTTGGAGTAAGATCTGTGAGTAAGGTCTAGCTCTATGACTTAGCCAGCTGTGTGGCTTCCCTTCCCACTCTGAGCCTCAGTCTCTCCTTATCTAAAATGGATATTAATCCCTACCTTACAAAATTATTATGGGAGAGTATATGTAAAAGGAGTTCATAGTGGTTAAGGTGAAGGACAAATATTAACATTACTTTAAAACCTATACGTGTATGAGATCAGAATTCCAGTCACGCTTCTTTGTTGCTGAGTGCCCTAGCTAACACCTAACCGAAATACGAGTTTGGTTTGCTGAATCTGATTTGAAAATCGGAAGTGTCTCTTTTTTGAGCCAGAGGTCAGCAGTGGGGAAAAGTGAGGGGGAGAAGGGCTTTCAGCATCCAGTTCTCTGCAACCTTCCAGCAAGTGACAGCCCAGGACAGCTAAATGAGGTGCTTATGGTCACGTTACGGTTTGGGAAAAACAGTTTAAGAAGTTATCACAAGCATTTTCACTTCTTACCTCACAGTGTTCCTGAGGTGAGTGGCTGAGACTCGAAATGGGACCAAACTTGTGATCATGAAAAGAGCATCGAACCTTCATACCCTAACATAGAAGCAGGAATCAGATGGGAAATATGTTCTCTCAAGCTGACCTTATAGTCAGTGTGGCAGAGAGCTACAGTATGTACAAAACCACTCATAAAAGAATTTGCAGACAGAAACTTGCCACTTAGAACTTTGATTCCTCTATAACCTTATAAAATGAAATCATTGAATATCATTAGACTCTGGGGAATAAAATAAGATATGGACAATCTTTATAAATACTTGAGGCTTTATTTTAAATTATGAGTTTAAGTTACCTTCTTTTTTTTTTCTGCATTACTCGCAACGTTGATTTTTAAAAGAGGATCTGAAACAAAAAAATACCTATCTCAGTAAATCTTGGCTTTAGAAATCCATTAACAGTGAGGATGTAGAAACCACGCAATGGCATAATACCAAGTATGAAAAGATTCAGCTATAAAAAATTTTTCATGTCACCTATACACTGATGAGTGAATCATACATTTTAGAAGAATGGAAATCATGTAAGTTTCTGCTTGTTTTTAGCACTGGCTGTAAACCTTGAATGCTCATTAGTACAGAGAAAAGCTCTCAGAAAGTTTTCCAGCAATTCTGGAGGGAAAATGTACAAAAAGAAATAGTTTATATTTTTAAATGAATAAAACTAATAAATGCAGGAGAAAAGGCTTAATTTCAGAATAAAAAAGTTTGCTTTTATTTTATTATTGCCTTTTTTCACTGAGTCAAACTCATGGTTTGACTGGCATGGTTACATTCAAATCCCAACTGTATGAAGTTTTTTTTTTTTTTTTAATATCTTGAATAGAAGCAAAATAATGTCTTTGTGTGTAATTTTTGCTTTCTTGCTGATTCTACCAAAGTGCTGGGTTTTTTAAAAAATTCATATAGGGTTTATATTCTGCCTGCTTTCAAAGCAGATTTGCAGTTAGACTAGTTTGATTTCTGAAGAAGAGATTATATCAGATTAACTGAAAGAAATGTGCCTTGTTAATGGGTGTGTATATTCCTGAATCAAAAACATGGTAACTATAGCATTTATAACAATAACAATAATGCTCAAATTGCTACACATCTAATAGTTTCATGATTTTGTTTCTGTGGCTGTAAGTAACCTTTTAGTGTTTGCCATAGAGCAGGCTGTACTAAGGAGAGGATGTAATCAATTGCCAAGCAATGTAGCATTTTTAATGTGATCTCAAGAGATACTCAAGTGAAGATAGGGCCTGAGTATTTTATCCTGGAGGCTTCTGTGACTTTGGGGCCTCCGTGAAGACTAGGCTGCCCTAGCTAGTGACCCCATAATTTCCAGAAGCAGGTGGAGGTGGCAATTACAGCTTCGGCCACTATCTTGAACTTTCTGTAGTAGGTGATGAATTGCAAATGGCTAGCCCCTGTGCACAACAATAAACTCAAATAAATCTTCAATGTGTAATAATGACAAGACCGAAAGACTGGCAGCTATAACAAGGCTTCTGTTGTCAGGCACTTCACTGTAGCCTTGATATTCATCATTATCAGCTGGAGCTGGCCCAGGAGCCGGACAAGAAGGTCCGAAGAAGGATGAGTTGTTTGCGCTGAAGCGTCCAGTTGGTCCCATCTGGATGAGAGCAAATGGATTTTTTTTGCCTGTTCACTAGGCCAGAGCTGTCCATCATTTTAGGCAGGTATCTGATCACTTCATGCTGGGGGACAATATGGCTTTACACTGCTCGGTCCTGTCTTGGTAGCGCAATATAACATTTTTACCCTGTTTGAAAGCTTTTGGTTACTTTTCAGTTGCCTTAAAAATGCCATTGTACTTCACAAAACGGAGCTAATGATATTTTTCATTGTTAACAAATGGCTTCTCAAATGGGAACATAATTTTCATTCAGCCTGAATCACATTTGAAATCTGTCCTGACTCCTATGAGGTTACATTGAATAATATTTTTATATTTTCTTCAGCATGATATAACTTTTAACACTTATAATTTCAAAAGCAATAAAATAGAGAATACCAAAAAACTGTTGGAACTTTAAAATTATTGTTTAACGTGGCACTTAATACTCCTTGAAGAGTTCACTATTGTTGGTATAGATAGCATGCATATTCTTAGTGATGTGCCCTGTGGCATTACTGTCAAAATTGACAACTGAATACTGTTTGATTTCAAATGAAGCTATATTCACTTGGCTCCTTCAACATTTTGGCTCTGTGATAAGATTAATCAATATAATATTATTCTTAGACTGATTGTTCTAACCCTTAGAGACATAGCCAGTTTAAAAAAAAAAAAATAGAGTTGGTTCAGCATTCATTTATGGAGACCATATAATTATATGTTTTGTGTGTTGTCTTTCTGTGGTTATGATGTTCTCAACATGAAAATTGGCAAATTTAGTAACTGCAAACTTGGATGATTGATTTCCCTTTCTATTAATCACAGCCGTCTTTAATAAAGACTGTGAACATCCTCTTAGTCTGTTTTTTTTACCTTTTGTTTTTCTGTTTACTTTCCATTTTCTCAAGAAAAAGATCATATAACTTTCTTAACATTTTAGATTTGCTGTTGGCCTTTAAGAAAAATGAACTCATTAATAACAGACAGTGGAATCCTTTGAGCTCCTTTGCTTTTGATTTATGATATTCCTGCTATTATCACTTCAGTGTATATTTTTAGATAAACCAATAATTGCATAATTCAAATTCACTTTAACTCCTAAAGATGATGAAAAAGCAAGACTTCTGAGGTTTCCATTTCTCCAAAATGCAGGTTCACTCCCACGGTTCAGGCCAACTGACATGCCATCGTTCATTTTGTCTTGCCTTCCTAATAAATCTGTAAGCCTTGAGGCGCCAGACTCATGCAGATTTCTTTGCATTTGAGTGTCTTGATGGAATAACAACTTCCAATTTCAAAGCCAGAGCATATTGTATTTCATCTCTGTAGACCTCACTTCACCCAGTCGTGGCCACATGAAAATATATGTCAAGAACATTGTTTTCTCATATTGGAATTTAGGCAATTTGTTTTCGGACTATGAGCAGTTTCAACCTATTTTTGGAACCCCTTTGTGGCCTGACCATCCGTTCTCACATAATTTATGGTGGCACTGTAGCATATGGACTTTTCATCACTGTCCAGATGAAATTCTCTGTTGAACGTAGACTCTTCTCCCTCTGCCCTCTGGTGGCTCCTTTCTCTACCTTGGCTGTCTCTGGAAGGGGTCCACCAGTAAGGGATTTGCATTAGGTCACATATGCCTTCTGCTAGATAAGTTACTAAATTAAAAGACAGAATATATTTTGAATAGCTTAAGTATGGATATGGATAAGTCATATGAATCTGCTTAGGAATCTAACAAATAGCTGTGTATTTAAGTGTCTCCTGTTTATGAAAAGGGGGTACTTGAGTTCAGGATGCTTCAGGCACTCGAAAAAGTATGTGAAGTTTCACTCATACATATTAAGTTGGATTATGGGTGTGGCAGTCCGTATTTCCTCTAGGCATTCCCCGTCTAGGCAAACCACTCATGAATGTGTTAGAATGAGATATTATTTAAGAATTGATTTTAATTTCTTATGAAAACTCTTGGCATTTAATGCTGAGAAAACTCTGGCATTTAATGCTGAGAAATAATACCAATGTCATCTAAGACTGGTAACAGAAACTTTTACATGAAAGCAGGTGATATTAAGTGATTGTAGTTTTTTTGTGATCTTCAAGCATGCTATTTTATTTTCCAATCATTTGATGCTATACAAGTTACATAAGTCCTCTAACTGGTGCTAGTTTTCCCCTTGTAAAATGGGTGAGTAAATAGTACTCCTCTCATAGCGTTTTATTGTGTAAATGGATATATAAACTGTCTCACATGATTTCTGGCAGAACATCTTCAAAAGTTATCAGACATAATTGTTCAAAATACAACATAGAATTACTTTTGTGTTCCTGTTTCTTGGTGTATGGCTCAGACTGCTTAAACTACTTGGCACAGGGAACTTTGGGGGCACCGTTTTCAAGGCTAAAATAGAAAGGATTAGCAGTCTGCATGCTTTGACTGCATTACCCTAGAGCCCTGAACTCACTTCTCTGTACATCAGAATCCCCCGGGGGCTGGTTATACCGGAGGGTGTACACCACTCGCAGGGATTCTCATCCTCCGGTCTGGGTTACAGTCTGAGAATACGCATTTAAAGCAATTCCCAAGTGATGCTAATGCTTCCAGGAGCACTGATCTAGAGAAATTCTTTCTTGCACTGGTACTGAGATGGAAAGGGACTAATCTGTGAGACTCTGTATTTGCTACTTTAGAGACACTGGCTTCAGGCAGAACACCTGTACAGTCTACAAAGAGCTGACTTAGTTTCCTGATGAGACATCTTTTTCTGTATCTGACTTACCAGCCTTGTATTCCTGACTGATCCAGGTTTCTCTCTCTGTGTTCTATCAGTGATTAATGAAAAATTCTCATTTCATTTTCTTAAGAAGTTGGGGGTTCAAAAACAATTTAAATTGAAATACACTATTATATCAAATTATGAATCTTTTTTAGAGATTTATGCTATAACACAGAAGTATGTGAAAAATTATCTGTCCATGTAAGCAAAAATTACCCATAATATCTCTGATTGTATGCTATGTAATTGCACTTACTAATCATGTAATTGCATATTTTAATTATCATGTCTTACTTGCCTTCCTACATGTATTTAAATAATTATATTAGTATAATATATAATTATAAAAATACAGCTCAGTATCATTTTATTGCTCATAGTGAAAATATTTGTTCATTAAGATTATATAAAGCAGAAAGTCATCTTTGACTGGCCAATAGAAGTAAATGGTTTTAAAAGATCACATTTTAAAATTAGTTGGTTTCCAGTACAAAATAAGCTATACTTTATTTCTGAAAATAACTTTTGTGAGTTTCTGTTTCTGAAACAAGTTATTAAACACTTTTTATTTATCAATAGAACTTTGTTAGTCAATTTATAAACCAGGAAGGTAGCAAGAAAATTTGACTTTCAGTTGTGAATGAATATCCTTCGCTAAAAAGAATTATACTTGATGATGGTAGTGTAATCAGTTTGTATTTAACACTGTCTTAAATGATTTTATTTTTTCGTGTGATTATAGTCGATCTCCCTTCATGGGAATGACAGCTTCGAGGACAATGATTGTCTTCTCTGATCCACACTGTGTGCTTAAGGTCCAATCATACCCAGCACTGTGAGCAGGTACCTGTAAATATTTGATGTGTAAATGAAATCATAGAAATTATTATTATTACCTTTTATTGAGCATCAACTAGATGGCAAGTCTTTTGCTAGGTAACTACACATGTCTTCAATCCTCATCACAACCTATAAAAATAGATATTAATTATTGAGGAACCTAGGCTTGGAGAGATTAAAAACCTTCCCCATGTCACAGCTAACAGATGGTAGTTCCTTGTCTTTCTGCTACAGAGCCTAAGCTCTTGCCACTAAACTGTGCTGCATCAAAGTTTCATATTCTGAAGGATAAAATCTGAAGATGTAGAGTATTCAGGGAGAAAAGAAGGAGCACTTGAGATGAGCATTTAGGAAGATTGGAAACTGACTGGGAATGGATAGTTATTCCTTGCAGAGCTCTCCCATTAAAGAACTAATCAGAAGGAAATGAGGTTTGATTTTTGTTTGCATATAATTTAAAGCAGTTGGCATTCAACTAAAGCATGACTGTTTTGCACCCAACTAACCTGTGAACCTATAGGCAGTGAAAGTTTTCAGATATTAAACTTTTCCCTTTTTCTAACTCCTCTAATTTGCATAGGACTAGTTAGTTTTTGGATTCACTTGCTGATGATGTCTTGTGTGTTTTCTTTACCTTGGTGATTTACCTAAATTGACTCTTTCCTTGTTTATCCTCATACGCAGTTCTGAAGGGATTTATCTTACCAAGGGATATGAGTGACCAGTAAATGCTTGTTGAATGATAAATGATTATTCATTTATTAACAACATAGTTAATAAATGACAAGAGGCCATCCGTGTTTCATTGTTTCTCTTTCAACAGTCAGGTATGAGCTGTAACTCGGATGGAGTGGGACCACTCATTTGTATCATAAGATCAAAGATGGAAAAGGAAGATATCAAATCAAGCAAATTTTTCTCAGGGGATCCTGATCTTCCTATACACTGTACAGAGCAGGAATACCTTAAATGCTTCTGGAGCATGTTCACCCCAGAGCAACATTTACCATCTTCATTTCACAATTGTTGGGAATGACTGACAGTCCTAAAACGCATATTCTAATATTTGAGTGAGGATATCTAGGGGAGAAAGTTTCTAGCCTGAAGGGAAATATAAATTTATAACCAGATTGATAAAAACCTTAAAATATTTATCTGAGTTATCATTTATCCTTTGGTCATTACTTGAAATGAATTAATATCTCCCATGGTGCCCAGCCCATAATAGGTGCTCAGGAAATGGTTCTATAATTGACCTGAGAGACTGTGGCCTTAGATCAGTGCTGCTTGAAAAGACCTGGTGAGACTAAGCCAACATTTAAATATTTTGAAAGAAGGTGTTTAGATACTATTAGACACAGCTTGTTTAGAAAGAGGAAAAAGAACAAGCAGTTGTATACAAAGGCAAATGCTTATCTGTGCCTGGCAGTTAAACCTCTTCAGGTGTTAACTGTTAGCATGATTTTTGTTTGTTTGTTTGTGTTTTTTTTTTTTTTTAAAGAATGGAGCACTATCTCCAAACCACAATCCTCCGAATCTCGGCAAAAGAAAAAAAAAAAAAAATCCATAAGAAATTGAATTAAAGGAACAAGTTCTTGAGTCCATTTTATAAAGCCTGTGAATGTGCAAAGTATTTTTTATTTTGCATAGACACAGAGAAGCAGGTGTCACTGAGTGTTTCTGCAGCACATGTTCACCATCGTTTATCATGTAAAAACTCACTGGTAAGAGAGTCTTTATTTCACCAGTAAGACCATAAGAGTTGGCATGTATTCAGACCCACCATTCATTTCACCCATTTGTCTAGCTCTTTAGTCAGAGAAAGAGATTGAAATGTCATCATTGGCTTTATAAGATAACAAATGTCTGTTCAACATTTATCCATGAACTCAGAAAATATATATTACAATCTAATGTAACATACTTTTATATTTTTCTGATGCATCACAGCTTGTAAAACTTCTTATGTACTTTAAACATACTGTGAATATACATCAGTTCAGTTCAGTTCAGTCGCTCAGTCATGTCTGACTCTTTGCGACCCCATGAACCGCAGCATGCCAGGCCTCCCTGCCCATCACCAACTCCCGGAGTTTACTCAAACTCATGTCCATCAAGTCGGTGATGCCATCCAGCCATCTCATTCTCTGTCGTCTCCTTCTCCTCCTGCCCCCAATCCCTCCCAGCATCAGGGTCTTTACCAATGAATCAACTCCTCGCATCAGGTGGCCAAAGTATTGGAGTTTCAGCTTCAGCATCAGTCCTTCCAATGAACACCCAGGACTGATCTCCTTGAGGATGGATCTCATCCATCTGGTTGGATCTCCTTGCAGTCCAAGGGACTCTCAAGAGTCTTCTCCAATACCACAGTTCAAAAGCATCAATTTTTCGGTGCTCAGCTGTCTTCATAGTCCAACTCTCATATCCATACATGACCACTGGAAAAACCATAGTCTTGACTAGACGAACCTTTGTTGGCAAAGTAATGTCTCTGCTTTTTAATATGCAGTCTAGGTTGGTCATCACTTTCCTTCCAAGGAGTAAGCGTCTTTTAATTTCATGGCTGCAATCACCATCTGCAGTGATTTTGGAGCCCAGAAAAATGAAAGTCTGACACTGTTTCCACTGTCTCCCCATCTATTTCCCATGAGGCGATGGGCCCAGATGCCATGATCTTAGTTTTCTGAATGTTGAGTTTTAAGCCAACTTTTTCACTCTCCTCTTTCACTTTTATCAAGAGACTCTTTAGTTCTTCTTCACTTTCTGCCATAAGGGTGGTGTCATCTGCTTATCTGAGGTTATTGATATTTCTCCCGGCAATCTTGATTCCAGCTTCAGGGCCACTCAGAATTCTAATTCGGCCTTGTGATTCTCTGGCTTCTTGTTGTAACCAGTTATGCTTGGTGTGATGAGCAACACAGAGAAAAATGGTGGATAGTGTGCTGCCAAGAAGCCTAAAATCAAGGCTGAGGTCTTTAGACAACTAGCTATTAAATCAAATTACTGTTTATTAAATGTATAGCTATTCATTGAAGAACAGATAATCTTTAGACAACTAGCTATTAAATTACTGTTTATTAAATGTATAGCTATTCATTGAAGGACAGATAATTTCTGATTGAGAAAATCTGTGGGGTTTTTTTTTCTTTTCTCTTTTGGAAAATCCTTTTGTTTTCCCTTTATGTAAGAAGAGCATAGTAAAGATGCATCTTTATGCCCCCAGACTCTGGGTGCTTCCCCAGGGCCCTGCATGACGAGGACTGCAGAGGTCAAGACCTCGCCTTAAGCTCCCTCCAGCCAGTCCTCTTCCCAAAATCTCACGTGTGCTCCTGGCACTGTCACTGCTGCTGGCACTCTGGTGTGACCTCAGTGTTGCTCTCCACTCACATGTCTGAGCTGGAGGGCCCCCTGATGCTGGGAAAGATTGAATGCAGGAGGAGAAAGGGCAACAGATGAATGGTTGGATAGCATCACCGACTCAATGGACATGAGTTGGGGCTTCCCTGATAGCTCAGCTGGTAAAGAATCTGCCTGCAGTGCAGGAGACCCCAGTTCAATTCCTGGGTCAGGAAGATGTGCTGGAGAAAGATTAGGGGACCCATTCCAGTATTCTTTGGACTTCCCTGGTGCTTCAGACAGTGAAGAATGTGCCTGCAACATGGGAGACCTGGGTTCAATCCCTGAGTTGGGAAGATCCCCTGGAGAAGGGAAAGGCTACCCACTCCAGTATTCTGGCCTGGAAAATCCCATGCATAGAGGAGCCTGGCAGGCTTCCGTCCACTGGGATCGCAAAGAGTCAGACAGGACTGAGAAACTTTGACTTTCACTTTTGAGCAAACTCCAGGAAATAGTGAAAGACGAACAAGCCTGTTCACAAGTCCATGGGGTCACAAAAAGTTGGACACAACACAGCAACTGAACAACACCAACCAATGAAACTGTGCTGAACTGGTCATTTCCTCATATCTGTTCATTTAATATGCTTTTGTAGAATGTTTCAATTTCTGTTTACTGTGGCTCAATTTCAGGCTTTGCTATGAGCAACACACAATATGCCAAATATTGAAGAAAACATTTGATGTAACTCTGTTCCCATAGGTCAGGTTAAAGGATCTTCGCATTGCAAGTGGGGAAAATGAACCTTCAGTTCAGTTGCTCAGTCGTGTCTGACTCTTGAGGCAGCACACCAGGCCTCCCTGTCCATCACCAACTCCCGGAGCTTGTTCAAACTCATGTCCGTTGAGTCAGTGATGCCATCCAACCATCTTATCCTCTGTCGTCCCCTTGTCCTCCCACCTTCAGTCTTTCCCAGCATCAGGGTCTTTTCTAATGAGTCAGTTCTTCACATCTGAAGTATTGGAGTTTCAGCTTTAGCATCAGTACTTCCAATGAATATTCAGGAATGATTTTCTTTAGGATGGATTGGCTTGACTTCCTTGTGGTCCACAGTACTCTCAAGAGTCTTCTCCAATACCACATTCAAAAACATCAATTCTTTGGTGCTCAGCTTTCTTTATAGTCCAACTCTCACATCCATACATGACTACTGAAAAAACCATAGCTTTGACTAGATGGAGCTTGGTTGGCAAAGTAATGTCTCAGCTTTTTAATATGCTGTCTAGTTTGGTCATAGCTTTTCTTCTGAGGAGCAAGCATCTTTTAATTTCATGGCTGCAGTCACCATCTGCTGTGATTTTGGAGCCCAGGAAATTAATGTCCCTTACTGTTTCCATTATTTCCCCATCTATTTGCCATGAAGTGATGGAACCCAATGCCATGATCTTAGTTTTTTTAATGTTGAGCTTTAAGCCAACTTTTTCATTCTCCCCTTTCACTTTCATCAAGATTAAAAACACTTGCAGGATCGTGCTTTGTGGTGTTGCCTCTGATGACTCACAGTGGACACACCCAACCATCACTCTGTCCTGAATTTTGATCAGTTGTATTCTTTGAACTCCATATGTGTCTTTCTTCTTCACAAAACTACGGCAGGTAGAAAATAAGGTTACCTAAACTAAGGTAAATAAAACAACCAGAGTGGTGTGTGGCTCACGGCAGGTGCTTGGTAATATTATTAATTCCTTTTCCTGTGCCCTAATGCCACCTGCACCAGCTCTTTCAGCTCAGGAATGGCATTACGCTTTTAGTGAGATGTGCAGATGGCTGTGTCTCTCAGACATCACTCTTCTGCCCTGTGCTGCCAGTGAGAAAGCAGAGGGGGAAAAAAAAGAAACTTGAAGATGAAAGAAAAGTGAAAAAGTCTGTGGAAGAAAAGAGCATGCTGGCAAATTTAGGGGAGAATACTAAACCATAGGCACCATCAGAAGTTTCCACTTCAGGAGGGTTGTATTAATCCTTAAGGCTTTTTGGTTGCAAGAAATACGAACTCAGTTTAGCCTGCCTTATACAGTTGAAAAGAGATGCTTTCTGGCTCAGGTAACTACAGTGTTGGATGCACAGACAGACTTACATTGTGCCATTGGGACCAAGTCTGGCTGCCCCAGGTTGACTCCATTCTTACCCAGGCCCTCATGGAGGCAAAATGGCTGCGAGCCCTAGAAGCTTGTAGTTTACGTCTGTAATCCCACCCCTTCCCCTTGGAATAAGGAATCTTCTCTTCACAATACTTCCAAAAATATCCTGGAATTGACTCTTAATGACCTTGCCTAGGTTGCATGCACCTCTCTGAAGCAAATACAGTGGACATGGGCTGGAAGTTGTGAACGTCCAGGCGTGCGTTTAAGAAGCAGACAGAGCTTCACTGTGCCTTGTACTCTAAGGATGGAAGAAAGCTATTCCCTTGTGGAAAAAGACAGAGTACTATTAGAAGAAGGAAAAAAATGATTGTACCCAACCAGCAGGCTTAAAACAAGCAAGTATTCCTTAAGAGACAAAGCTTATGTGTATAAACTAGACCCTCTTGACCTCAGGATATATAGCACATCTTAGAATTCTTTACTGAAAAGGAAATTCTTACTTCATTTGTGAGTATGAATGATATATTTGGACCATAGGACATGCTAAATAAGAAAATCAGGAAGTTTGGTCTTCATATCGGAAACCACTTTACTCTGCCCAGATGGAACATCTAAAATATAACTTACAAAAGGGGTAAGTTAACATAATGTTAAGGTAGCTTAACATTTTATTCAAATGAAACTTGGATCTTCTTAGCGTCTGCTGTGTCATTCACCTGAAATGTTTATGTAGTGAACTGACAGATCAGATTATTGTGTGATGTAATGAGTTACCCAGTCCATTGTCCTGCACATTGTAGTCATAAATAAATATTGTCAAGGATTAAGAAGAGAATTGGATTTTCTCCATGTGTGTGCATTTAGCTATTGCCAGTTTTTAGGGTATTTATGAGGTTGAACAAAAAATATGGAAGTTTACATTTTCTGAGATTGTTTCCTTGTTTTCTTAATATAGGGTACATTGTAGAAACTTGCCGGAAAAAAATGGAATGATCCCTTTTCTCAGATCAAGGACTTTTGGTTTTATCAGACTTTGAGAAACTCAACTTGTCAGACCCCTAGTGACTCACAGGACTGTACTTTTTAACTGCTATGACAGGACATCTGTACACTGTAAATTTGAAACTGCAGGGGAAAGAAACAAGAGCCTCGCTGATTTGTCTCAGGAAGTACAGAGACCCAGTCTTTTCTTACTGCTGGACTGTCTTGAGTCCAGTGGAATCAGAGATATATGAAATAGCATAGGTTTATTGCAGAAATAAAGTCACAATTTAGAAGAAATTGACAGCCTTTTCTCATGTCATGTTTTTCTTCTCCGTCTTAAAAGATCAAATCTTAGAATGTCAATTAAAAATAGATAAATAAAAAATAAAAACTTAGAATGATAGAACTAATGTCAATAGAGTAATGTTGCAAAAGTTACGAATGGACCCTAATCAGAGTTGCTTATGAAGGAAAGAACTCATATATTTGTCCCAGGTTTGTGTAAGTTCTGCCTTTGTAAGCAAACCCTGTGCAGTGTTTAGATCTGTTGGAATCAGAACCGTTGTCCCCTCAGGACACAGGACACTTTTGCCTCTTGAGTACTGGTATTTTCCCGGAGTCTCCAGAAAACCAGATTACAATAAATCTTTGTGAGAGTCCCCTGTCTCAAGCTCATTGTTAGAATCACCAGCAAGCGTAGATTTGAGGGTAATTAGCTCTGAGATAGGTCTGAAGAGAGAGATTGGAGAAGCACAGATAGAAGATGACACTTGGAGCGTTTTTTTAAATTTTCACCTTCAACTCCATCGTCCTTGGGGACACCTGCTTCCAGTTTTGTAGACAGTCGGTCCCTCACTGCTGAATCAGAATGCTTTTTCATATTATTCATTTCATTAAAGGCTTATCTTGAATGTTAAGCCAAGTACTTTTACCACCAGAATGTTTCGAAGTATTCTCATGAACTAGAGTCAGAATTGATCAAAGACTTGGTCTATCGTGCCAGCACTGTGAGCTTTGGTGTAATAACGTTATTAACAAAATGGGTTTGCTATTTAGAGAAGAATAATCACTGCTATATTACAAAACAAAAAGATTAAAAAAACTTAGCAGATTATTATTTATCACTGCTATGAACATAAAAATTCATGTTATTCCACCAGTAATTACATAATGTTTTGTTAAAAAGCCAAAGACTCTAATGCTTTAGGGTCAGTTGTTATCACAAGGTTCTAAGACACTTACAAGGAAGAGGGTAGCCTGAAACCATATACCCAGTGGCTCCCTGTGGGGCCATGGAGGGGGCACTTAGCTGCAGGTTTTTCTGCTGATTTTATACCTATCTGTTTGTCCTTCTGCTTTTCTTCCCCTTCCCCTCTTCCTTCTGCCCTCCTTCCTTCCTTGAATTTCCATTTAAAAAGTACCTGAATCCCTTTGTGGAAGTACTCTCCTTTTCACTTATAAAATTGAAGTCTACTATTTAATTTTTAAATAGCTTAACCTCCCCCACAAATTTTAATGTTAAAAAAAAACAAACCCAAAGAAATGGAATTATCATTTAAATATTGAAACTTTTTAGGTTGAAGCTGATATGCTAATGTTTCTCCTTAGCAATTTTTATGTTCCACATTTTAATTCAAAACTAGGTGCTTGTCATCAAAGTAGTGACTGTTTCAAAAATACAGTAAACATAGATGTGCATTCATTAAGTTTTTATATAAATACATATACAAATAAATTGTAGAAACAATCAAGAAATCAAGCCTTTCAGGGTTATCTATTGCCATCGTTTCCTATGCATTGAAGCTCTCACCACAGCCATTACTATAAAACGTTCCCTAAGTACATAAAGGCTCTGATCGTTAAGATTTTTATTGCCAGCCACACATACAGAGCTGCAAATTGCCTTGTTTCAGATTTATTATGTATTACTCCAGAAATTCTATAAAGATCAAAAGAACTGATTACAATGTTGACCTTTGCATTAACTCATCTGAATTTAAATTCAAGTGTTTGATTTGGGAAAATAAGTCCATTTATCATAGCTCTGCTACTGAGGGGATTGCCCGGCCCTGATTGGGAGTGCTGAGACCAAATTTATTTATTGAGCCAAGCCTTGAAAATTGTTTGTAGGACAAGAGGAACGAAAGTTTGACCTGCCATTGTTACAGTACCGGGGGAGCAATGTGGACATTGCCCTTTGCAAATTTCAAGTCGTGCGTCAGTTTCAGTCTTGACAGAATCTCCACTATTAAATTGAGCAAATATATATGGTTTTAAAAATAAAAACTTTTTTGAATTGAAATTAATGACCCCCTTTTTTTAACTGAGAAAATAACCATTTCTTCAGCATAGAGGTTACATTTTGGAAGAATATTGGCATGCGTCTCATTCTGAAATTAGCCTTTATGTTATACTTGAACTCTCGTCACATTTTGTTTGTTTGTTTTTCTGAATTACTGAGAAAAAACTGTTAGTAATGTCTTCCTATGTAGAATTATGGATTTAACTAACTCTCCACTGACTCAGAGGACATGCGTTTGAGTAAACTCTGGGAGTTGGTGATAGACAGGGAGGCCTGGTGTGCTGCAGTCCATGGGGTCGCAAAGAGTCAGACACGACTGAGCGACTGAACTGAACTGAACACCTATTGAACTGTTCACTTTTCACTACACAGAAGTTCTGAATTTTAACCCATGTACTCAGTACACCCACATTCACTCCCCAAACTGCTGCGTGTCTTGTCAGCACTGTTAAACCATCTGGTCTGCCTTTCGATGGGCAGAGAGTTCTGGAAAGTGACTTGGGAAGGGAAAGGATAATGGCAGTCAGCACAAGGCATGGGCATGAATCTGCCCCTGTACTGATGCTTTTCGATAGCATATCTTCGTAACAGTGTGAAAAATTAGGGTCCAGCACAGTTACGTGTAGCAGTGATGGACATGACTTGGTCCATAGTGACCCGAAGAGCCAGTTGGCAAAAAAGCATGCGATGTGGTTTAGGATTTTTGCCCAGCTTGATGCTGAAGGTTCAGCTCTTCTGCCCTTTGTGATGATTAACCCTCCAACCGAAATCACTCAAAATGGAGAGGCCAGGGTATCACCGTTTGCTAAGTTTCAGTGGGTAGACAGGAAACAATTACAATAGACCCTTGACGTCCACAAGAGATTCGTCTTGAGACATGCAGGTACTGCAAATGGGAAAATGTAACATAGCATGCAAGGAGATCCAACCAGTCCATCCTAAAGGAAATCAGTCCTGAATATTCATTGGAAGGACTGATGCTGAAGCTGAAACTTCAATACTCTGCCCACCTGATTCGAAGAACTGACTCATTGGAAAAGACCCTGTTGCTGGGAAAGATTGAAGGCAGGAGGAGAAGGGGACAACAGAAGATGAGATGGTTGGATGGCATCACCGACTGGATGGATATGACTTTGAGTAAGCTCCGGGAGCTGGTGATAGACAGGAAAGCATGGTGTGCTGCAGACCATGGGGTCAAAAAGAGTTGGACACGACTAAGCAACTGAACTGAACTGAACATAGTATGTTATGTTCCCTGTAACATCCATTCTGATAAAGACAAACTAAAATATGAAGTATGCCTTAGGCCATTAATGATTCTGTACACACAAAACCAAAGTGTAAAGCTATTAAAGTAAAATTTCCCACCAAAATAAATTTCACACCACATAAAAATATTATTTTAGTAACATTAATCCCAAATTTATAGAATCTGCCAGTTGTAAACTGTATTGTGTGATGGCATTTAGAGAGAACACTGAGATATAAATTCTCAGCTTTCTTGTTATGAGCTTGCTCCATGCATGTGATTCACATTAGAACTGCTACAGAATTGAAGTAGGCAATGGCAACCCACTCCAGTATTCTTGCCTGGAGAATTCCATGGACAGAGGAGCCTGGCAGGCTATAGTCCGTGGGGTCGCAAAGAGTCGGATACGACTGAGCAACTAACACTTTGACTTCACTTTCAGCCACCTGTTGGTGGCCACCTTCTGCTCTTCTCCATCAGAGTTCTTTCAGGTGGGATCTGCCTGGAGGATCACTGACTTAGCCCCGTTCAGCTTTTGCTGAGGGGGTAACAATCACAGTCCTGTGCTCAGAGAGCAGCAGCCCTCAGTGGTGTGTGTGGATGGGAGAGATGAGGTCCTGGGATGGCAGGGACCCTGCCTCCCGGACAGCTCTGTCCCAGCACAGGGCCTCGTGTGGTCAGTAAATACTTGAGGAATGCAAAAAAAAAAAAAAAAAGCTGCTTTAGAATTAAGAATGACTATATCACATGCCTTTTGGGACTCTTGAATAAATTCTCTTAGAAAACTTCTTATTTCAATTTTTTTTTCTAAAGGGTTTAGGATCAATGTGTTTTATGATGAAAAGGCAAGGCTGAGTTAATGCTTTTATACTTGTTTCATCTTTATACAGTCTGAAAACCAGAGGTCCTGGTAAGGGAGAGATAAAGTCTGTGATTATAACCCAGCGTTTGTCTGAAAGAAGGAAATCTATAAAGTATTCAGATATTATAATCTGATCATTTTTTTAAGTTTTCCATTTAAAAAAATTTTTTTTTAGTATTTTATTTAGGAAGAGTTTCTAATTTGGGTGAAATTCTTGAAGAATAAAATTCCTATATCATTGTCAACTTGAAATTCTTGAAATTATCCAAATTATTGAATTAGTGGGAAAGTTGTATTTACCAAATTAATTGATGCATTTCCTTTTTGTTCTTACTTAATTCGTATGAACATTGAAGTCCTAAATGATTTAATTGTACTTTAATGAATTTGACTCTTCTGTTTGATGTGGTTTCATGTACAGTGGTGATGATTATTTTATTTCCTATATTTTAATATTTTGAGTAACGTCAAGATATTATAGCAGTGAGAAAGTCGTGTGGAGGCAATGAACAGGGTTTTTTTTTTTTTTTTTTTTTTTTTGGAACAGGGTTTTTAAGAGAGATTACCTGTGTTCAGTACACGGCAAATAGCCTTATACATTCTTTGCCTTTCTCAAAACTCTTGATTAATTTCAGTTTAGCAAATACACATAAATGCCTACTGTGTGCCAGATATCGTCTTCAGTAATCTCAGGTACACTGATTAATTGAAACAGAGTCTACTTACTGTCAAGGGAGTTGCTGTCTCGCGGCGTTGTTGTTGTTCCTTAGCAAAGTCCAACACTTTGTGACCCCATGGACTGTAGCCCACCAGGCTCCTCTGTCCTCCACTGTCTCCTGTAATTTACCCAAGTTCATGTCCATTGAGTTGGTGTTGCTATCCAACCATTTCATCCTCTGCCACCCCCTTCGCCTTTTGCCTTCAGTCTTTCCCAGCATCAGAGTCTTTTCCAGTGAGTTGGCTCTCCGCCTCAGGCGGGCAACGTCGAGTTTAGCAGGGTGAACTTATACTTATTCTAATGTGGAAGGTAAGTTCTTTATTAATGGAGTGAACAAAGGGCTAAAGAAATCCAGAAAGAAGGAAAGAGCCGAAAAAGTCCCGGACTCCTTTTCTTTTATTTCCGGACTCCTTTTCTTTTATTTCTAATCCAAATGATCTGAAAACTCAACTTAGAATGACAGAATGCTTTTGATGTAAAGGATTTTAGAGAAAATGTTGAATTTTTTTTTACAGATTAAAAACTGAGGTCCAGGGCCATAATGTGACTTATCAAAGCTCATACATCTGAGTTTTGCTTTTGTTTTCTTTTTTAGAGTAGTCACTGATTAAGGATTTAGTGTACTCACAGAGGCTGCCATTCAGGCTAAATCTTCCTAATGACTGGAGAGCAAGCAATTAGGTTCAGAATTGTATAGTATTTTCCATAATTGCTAATTGCCGCACTTCCCAGATTGCTCAGTTGGTAAAGAATCCGTCTGCAAGGCAGGAGACCCCAGTTTGATTCCTGGGTCGGGAAGATCCGCTGGAGAAAGGATATGGTACCCACTCCAGTATTCTTGGGCTTCCCTTGTGGCTCAGCTGGTAAAGAATCTGCCTGCAATGCGGGAAACCTGGGTTCGGTCCCTGGGTTGGGAAGATCCCCTGGAGAAAGGAAAGGCTACCCACTCCAGTATTCTGGCCTGGAGAATTCCATGGACTGTATAGTCCATGGGGTCGCAAAGAGTCGGACACAACTGAGTGACTTTCACTTTCCACAATTGCAATATGATTTCAAAGAAAGAAGAGAAAAACATAGACTGATATCAATAAATAATGCACTGTAGGAATTTAGTCTTATGTGTAAGCAAGATTTGGATTTGCCAGTTTCCTCTGTCCGTGGGATTCATTCAACAGATGTTAGAGGTACTGTTGGCAATACACAGATTGCCTTTTGAACACTCTTTTCTGTTTGGCTTTGACTTAATTTTGCCCATTAACCTAAAAAGAAAATAACTTCCTCCTTATTAGTTACCTCAACGTGAAGTGCTCATCTACTCAAGTTGAGTGAGTAGACACTTGAGACTGAGTTAACAGTCTAAAAGGAAGTTATTTTTTGGATTAAGTCAGGTGATTAGAATTAAACAGTAAGAACAAAAATTTGACTAGCCCTAACAACACAGTCTGATGTAAGATGTCAACCCTGTTGGTAAAAGAGATTGAGGCTATAAAATCTGATGTACTGCTATGACTAATAGCCATCATCTATTGAGTCCTTAGTACGTGCTAATAAGCGTTTTTCTAAGCATTTGAGATGCGTTAATGCATGTAATTCTCATGAGAGACCTGTGAGGCTGTTATTACTATTGCCCTGTGCCCTCCTGCACAGAAGTATAATGTGAAGTAACTTATACAGCTAGAAAGTGGCAAAGCATGAATTTGAACAAGAGAGTATGACTTGCAAATCCACACTAACCTCCATTATTAAATGCCACGTTGAGCTACATAACTGAGCCAGCTGTCTACAATAGCCTAAGCTGAGTGTCGTTGGTACCCTTACGGCTCGTGTTACGGTAAATACTGAGCCCCAGCCAGCTGTGTGGTCACGTGACATCTGCTCACCCAGTGGGAATGGGGAGAGAACAAAAGCCGTGCAGATTTAGAGACGATGGTTAAGTGCTGCTTAATCCAGGTCGAGGTGGCGCATGGGTACCAGTTGTGAGCTTTTGTTGTCTCCAGACATCCTGAATTTTTTCACAGGTGATAAATAGTTTATTAAACAGAAGGAGCAGTTTAAGGCAGAATTTCATTTTGAATATGAAGTGTAGCTTGGTTTCATGTGGACCACTGAGGTCCTGATCGCTGGTAAGAACATGAGTAGATTTTAGGTAAAAAACTAACACTTTACTCAATGATATTTTTAAATTGCAGTCTAAGGTTTCTGATGAGAATTGAATA
Organism: Cervus elaphus; assembly: GCF_910594005.1. Lineage (NCBI taxonomy): Eukaryota > Metazoa > Chordata > Mammalia > Artiodactyla > Cervidae > Cervus > Cervus elaphus. The sequence goes on along the minus strand of NC_057828.1, from coordinate 23,342,881 downwards.
GTGTTTGCTCACATTTTTATGGCCGCTCCTACATCTTCAAAATGAAGTGGTGTAGATTTTTTTTTTAGTATGGAGAGAGGGCAAGTAACTCTAAGATCTGTAAGAATCTTTTTGATCTTATTTTGTATTCATTGGATGATTTCTATATATAATGAAAAGAGCACATTGAATTTTCCCCACTATTTATGTTTTATTCCCATTGTCATTTACAAAAGATATATGTCTGTATTCAGTAAGCAAGCACTTATTGAAAACGTGTACCTAGGATTTTGTTATGTGTGATTCAAAGCAATTAAAATATCAACTCTGGCCTTTGTTTGAGATTTTCATGTAGGTGTCCAGGTAGAACATAAATATTTAAATCAGCAAGTGAATACTGTTTCATTTCATATCTAACCATGTAGGAGACATGATGTAGCATATGGGAGAAACAAAGTTGAATAAGGCATGGTTCCTAGTCCTTAGATGCTTATAGTCTATGGGAGGGTTAGATAAGTGAACAGCTAATTAAAATACAACGTAATAAATGATAAAAGTACAGTGTTTACAATACAGAGAGGTTGTGGGGAAGCCAAAAGGGTGATCCTTATATCATTATGGATATAAGTACATAGTAATATTATAGGACTTATGTAAGATATAATGAAAGGAGTCAAAATATTATTTGGTACACAGTGACAGTTTTTAAATGCATTAAGATATTAATATGTATCATGTACCAAGCTCATTCATTTGTTCCTTTGTTCTGCCAAAAGGTTTGATGAGTTATTTATAGTTATTCTCTTTTAAGAAAAAATTGTGAGAACTGAGATATTTCAGTAAAAAGTATCTTTATCTCTTCATAAATATATTACCTTGGTTAGCACCTTTGATACCGTTTACTGTCTATAGCCATCATATGCCCAGGACCAACACTTCTACCCTTGCTCTTCTGGTATCATCTACCCATGAAGATTGACTTTTGGGTTTGCTGCCATATGTATTTGCAGAATCAGTCAGGGTTTCCAGTTTTGCCTTTTCAGTTTCCACTTGGTCTGAAACCTTTATTGAAAAAGAAATTTCTCTCCTATTGAATCTCTATCTTGCTTCAGCTTTTTAAAACTTTCTTCTCCTACCTTCCGTTTCAAGCTTTTCCTCTATGCTTACGACAATCAAATTTTGCATGCTGTAGAAGCATCTCTTACGACTCCCTGCTGGTGGTTTTCTTCCATCGTCCTGGCTTCTTCCATAAGGTTTATTAGCACAGTGGTGCTCAAACCTCAGTGAGCATCAGAATCACCAGCAGGGCCTGATAAAACCCAGGTGGTGGGGCTTTATTCCCCCCCCACCCCCGCCGCCCCCACCGCCTAGAAGTTCTCATGCAGTAGGTTTGAGGTGAAGCCTGAGAATTTTCATTTCTGACAGGTTCCCAAGTGATGTTGATACCTCTGGCTTGGGGACCACACTTGGACAGCCATGGCAGAAAGCAGTGCTTTTCAAAGTGTAGTCTGGGGATTCCCGGGACTCCTTCAAGGAGTCCAAAAGGGCAAAACTGTTTTCATAATAATACCAAGATATTTGTATTTTTCACTTCATTTTTTTCACAAGTATATGGCGGTATTTTCCAGAGTCTCCATGAAGTGTGTTATATATTCCTGGGTTTAAAAGAATTAAGGCATTTTTTAAAATTCCAGTATGATCGGTATACATAAAACAAAGGCTCTTGGAGTCCTCAATCATTTTTAAGAATAGAGCTTGAGAACTGGCAGCATAGAGAAATGAGCACAGCTTCTTAAAACTAAGGTCACCAGGACACTGCCTTTTCTGGCTCCTTTCTGCTATTTGTCCTCCCCCAGACCAGGCTGCCCCTGGACACACTGCCCTCCAGGCTACTCCTTGAACATCTCTTCCTTGCTTCCCGCTCTTCCTGTGTGATCCTCCTTCTGACGAGGGATATTCCCGCCTCTCCTCTCCTTGGCTCGAGTGCTCCATCTCGTCCCTTCTGACTCAGCTCACCTGAGTTTCCCCTTCCCCACCACCTTCTCCTTCTTTATTTCCTTACAGTATTCCCCAGCAATCTGTAGTATTTATGCACATTGGTTTGTTTTTAATTCAGCGTGTCTCTCCACCCTATCAATGCAGGGCGCTCCTCGTTGTTCGCTAGTATTTCTCCTCCTATTCCTTAACCCAGGGCACACGGTCAAGGCTCAATATTTTCTTCTATTTCTAATATTTTTACTTTACTGGAGTCGAGTTGATTTACAACGTTGTGTTAGTTTCAGGTGTACGGCAAAGTGATTCAGTTACACGTACACATGTGTTCGCTCTTTTTAAAACTCTTTTCTCATACAGGTTATCACAGAATATTGAGTAGAGTTCCCTGTGCTATACAGTAGGTCCTTGTTGGTTATCTATCTTATAAATATCTGGTTCCCTTACTCAACAAGAAAATAATGTAAAGGCTCAGTATTTTCTTGCTAAGTAAAGGAACCAGATATTTTTGGGCAAATATTGGCTCGGCTACTTGTGAAGCAGGTGGTCTTAGGTGGATTGTTTTCATCTCTCTAAGCCTTATTCATAAGCTTGAGAGAATAATTAGAATCTTGCAGAATTTTGAACATGAGAAATAATGTCTAGGTGGCTTCTGAGAACCTGGGCGACCTAGAAAGTGCTCAGTGTTTGGTGAAATTAGTAGTAATGGATACTGTTTACTGCATACATACTGAGTTCATCACAGAGGACAAAAAGAAAAGAATAAAACAGTATCCCAGTGCTTGCAGTTTTTCACTGTTCAGTGGGGTGTGCTACTTGGCAGGTATTCTGATTGTGTAACCAGTTTCCACAGAGTTGGGTTGTAGTGACATCCTGAAGGTATTTCACAAACTACCCATGTGAGAAGATACTGTTTGAGATTCCATGGTGAGGTTACTAACTATCGAGCTCGTGGTTATTACCATGAGGTAACTCAAGAATAGTTAGTGGTATCTAGTCTCTTGGGTATATTGATGCTTAGATGCTACCATTGCTTTATGGATAGCTTCCTTCTAGAATGAATTTTAGGGGCTTCCCAGGTGGCTCAGACAGTAAAGAATCTACTTACAATGCAGGAGACCCAGGTTCAATCCTTAGATTGGAAAGATTCCCAGGAAAAGGGAATGGCTACCCACTCTGGTTAGTGGAGAATTCAATGGACAGAGAAGCCTGGTGGGCTACAGTCAGAGATGATTGAGTGACTAACGCTTTTGTTTTTCAGAATGAATTTTAAAAGCATATCCTGCCACACTCTTAGAATATATGCTAGTACTTGATAGCTTCCTTCTGTCTATGAATTCATTTAGTAGTGTGCTACTCCAGAATGACAACTGAGCAGCTTTCTTTCTTTTTTCTGGGATTCTTTCTACAGTATTTTTGACACTTGGGTGAAAGTGTTCTAGGAATTCATTAAAGATAGTATTTGCATCTTTTTCGTTTTCTGTATTTTTGAAAAATTATGAACTATTCTTTAGGCAGAACACCTGGTAAATTATAATCCATTTTTCAGATGACTCCACATACTTCCAAGTTTTGGGTTTGTGCTATTTAATTTTATAAAATGGTATTAGAATAGTTTTAGTTATACAGGGGGTGACATGGCTTCTAAGACAAACTATCCAGATATTTGAAAGACTATAGTATTTAACCTGTTTGTGAATTCTTCTGAATATATACTAAGTAGTTTTGCAACTATTGCAAAATGCTAATGGGCTCTAGTGTATGTATCCTTCTGGTGAATTCGACACATGGGTCAGTATAGACAAATGTACCAAGTTCTGTTGGTGATAACATCGATAAATTAGACAGTAACCTCTGCTTTCCAGAGATGGTATTTTCATGTAGAGGAGACAAACATATAAATTTTAGTATGAAGCAGTCCATTGAGTGATATAAGAAAAAGGCAATGAAGTATAGGTATTCAAAGTGGAGAGAGAAATTATCTCTGTTGTGTGTGATCAAAGATTCCTAATGTATATGTGTGAGTGTGTGTGTGTATGTGTTTCATCTGGGGCATGGGAGGCAGTGCATTCCCTTTATTACTTTAATAACATGAATTTGAATAGTTTGCCAGTTCAAGTTTCTTTCAGGCCCTTAAAATTGGCCAAGAACAGCAATTCAGCTATAAAACATTCAATTTACAGACCATTATTATAGATAAGATACTTAACTCTATTTTATTTAAACTCATGACCTTTCCACTAATTGAAAAGCATCAGAAAAGCACCAGCTTATGTAGTAACTAATGATGTCTTTGTGGAAATTCGACTGAATTAAGTTTTGTGATTTAGACTGGCTACCATTTGTAAAGTAACTCTTCTTTATAATTTGATGTGTTTTGTATATTAAATATGTACCAGCATTTCAGATATGTTCATGGGGAACAATTGTTCAACTGTTTCAAGTAATTCTCTGAAAAGAGTGATTGATGGTCCCAGTAATAAACATCTCCAATTGCACTATTCCCCTGCATGCATACTCTCCTTGCTTCCAACTCACAGCAGTCCTACAAAAGCTTATTCTTGCTTACATCTATTGTAATATTTATTGTGTTATCTTATTATTGGGAGTGTACTTTGCATTAGATTTTTTTTTTAATTGGAGGATAATTGCTTACAGAATACTGTGTTGGCCTCTACCATTCATCCACATGAATCAGCCGTAGGTATACATGTGTCCCCTCCCTCCTGACCCCCCCTAAATCCCACCCCATCCCTCCCCTCTAGGTTGTCACGAAGCACTGGGTTGAGCTCCCAGTGTCAGACAGCAGATTCCCCTTGCTCTCTATTTTATATACGGTGATGCATATGTTTCCATGCTATTCTATCAGTTCGTCCCACCCTCTCCTTCCCCCACTGTGTCCACGAGTCTGTTTTCTATGTAGGTGTCTCCATTGCTGCCCTGCGAACAGGTTCATCAATATTATCTTTCTAGATTCCATACACATTACATTAGATTTTGAGACAATACAAATGATGATAATTAAGAGATACTGATCTGTGTGTTTCGCAGATTATCTCATTTCATTCTCTTAGTAGCTCTGTAAAATGAGTACTACTTTCATCCCCATTTTATGGATAAAGTTGAGGCAGTCATACTGCTGAAACATGGGGGAATCAGTATTTGGACCCAGGTTTTCTGGCTCCCAAAGCCCACACTTTTAATCATGATGTTGTTCTCTCCTAAGAACTGGAGAAAATGAAAAGTGGAGAATACTGGAGAAAAAGAAAATGAATGAAATCTATAAATTCTAGTTTGTTATTTTAAACCTGGTGGATGATCCTATCCCATTGTGATCACTGCTTCATGAATTACAGCAAGAATTACTAATAGGACTCCATATCACTTTGTTTTCTAATCTTATTATAAAATAGATGTCTTGGTCACAGTTGATTTTGTAGCCTGCAGATGGAAAAATATGATGTACATTATGTGGAATTTTGCTATAAAATACTGCGAAAGCTTAAACTACAGTTAATACTTTACTACTTACTTATGGATCACACAGAAAGATTTCCATCTATTCTAGTATAAGGATAACTCTTCTGTTCATGAGTATATTTAAAGGTTGATGTCAATTTGTAAGTATAGTGGGGCAAAAGATGAACACTTGGGGAAAAGAAAATGTAGCTTCTTTGTTTATTATATTTGATATTTCTTGTGAGTTTCCACTTATTAGTGGGGTCATATGGGGAAGGATTGTGTGAGTTAGGATGCAGGAGTCAAGGGAAGTGAAACAGATTTTTGCCAGTTACCATACCTCAATATTAAGTGTTTCTTCCAGCTAGGAAACTTAGTCTCTTTCTAACGAATGCTTGGTCTTGCATTTCTCCTCCCCCTCCCTTCTGCTTCTCCCCAAGAGGGCAGTAGGGAATTGATGTGCCCTGGGGGTGACGGAGATGACTCTCAGCCATGCATCATCCTGCTGACCACGCACTGCTCCTTGGTCCCTACTAATCTCTGTCTCGCTGGTCTGACCTGCACCCCAGCACTTCATTCACTTGTGTAAGTCTAGTTCCATTTGGAGTTTGGAGGTACTGTGCTGGTACCCGTTACGGAAGCCCAGATAGTCCAGCCATTTGTCTCCAAGTTCTCTGCTTCTTTGGGTCCCAAAACTGTGCTCATCCACTGGTTCCCTATTAGATTACCAAAACACCTGGATTACCCATCCAGCACCCCCAGGTCATGGGGGAACCAGTGGCATTTTCTCAGGCTATCCATCTAGCCCTGTGCACCCTCTACCAATGCAAGATTTTTACTTCTGTTCCAATTTGGGCAGAGTGCCAACTCCAGCTTGGGACTCTCCTAGAGACTCCCCTCCTCACCAGCTGTGTGGGAGCTGGGCAGATATTCCTCAGTTCCCCCTCATTTTACCCCACAGGAGTGGGGGCAACCACCACAGTGGTTTCTATCTTACCCCCATGTTTTGGCCTCCGTTCTTCTTCCCATGCTCTACAGGAGTGGGAAGGCAGGAGCCTCTGGGCCCAGCCATCATCAGCAGAAGGGCATGTCTGTTTCTGCTGCAGCGAGAGGAAACTGTTTTGCATCTCCCAGGCTCTTGATGATAGGAACCCTGAAGCAACAGGAGTTGGGATTTACTGAAGATGAAAGTACAGCGACTTAAATTATGACAATACCATCTTTTTGTGTGTTTCTTTTTGATGTTTTGATTGGAAGCACCCTTTTCCTATTGGAGTCTGACAATACCAACCTGTCAGAATACCCTAGCTCAATGTTTGGAGCTGCAAACATAGACTGTGTTTTATAGAATGAACCAAATTCCCAGATTTCTGACACGTTATTACCTATTCAACTCTTATTTCTGTGAGACTTCTAGTCTAGTCAGCTTATATATTTTCAGTTTGTAACATATTAGCTAGCAGGGTTTATATTATGCAGTTCTTCAGAATCTTCTAGATCGGGGGTCCCAACTCCGCTCACGGTCTGTGGCCTGTGAGGAACTGGACTGCACAGCAGGAGGTGAGAGGCAGGCAAGCAAGCAAAGCCTCATCTGTATTTACAGCCACCCCCCATCTCTCAGGTTACCCCCTGAGCTCCGCCTCCTGTCAGATCAGCAGCAGTGTAATGAATATGCTTGAACCATCCCGAAACCATTGTGCCAAAAAGGTTGGGGACCACTGTTCTGTTCACCCAGCAGAGTGCTGGGCATATCAAGCAGAAGTTCAGTATCTCCTGTTTTTGTGGATTCCTGACCCACTGGATGACTTTTATTTTTTTGTTTTGTTTTAAGAATAAAGGTAAAACTTGCTGGATACAATTAGCATTATTGCTATTATTATTATTATTAATTAAAGATTGGGCTTGGAGCATGTAACAAGATGCCCAAGTAAATGGTGACTTGAACAAAAGAGGGTTTTGTTTTGTTTCTTCCTAGTGTCATGAGAAGATATTTGATGGCTTCGTTATCCAGATAAAGGATGGCAGTGTGGAAGCCTTTGACTCTTTTGATCTTTCACTCCTAGTCAAAAAGTGGGTATTGTTGCCTTCATCCCAGACATCCTGAAGTACAAAGACGGGTACAAGGTACATGCCAGCTAGTAAATCCCTCAGAGAGAATCTTCCGTAGAAGCTCCACCCAGTGATTGACATACTTCTTATTGGCCAGGCCTTATCTCACATGACCACCTCTGGCTGTCTTACTGATAGTTTTATAATGTAACCAGAGTTATGATAGATATTTACTTCTTTCAATTTAAAGCTACTTCTACTAACAAATATCCCCCAGATATGAAGGTCTAACTCTGTGGGGTTTTTTTTGTTTTTTTTTACTTGAAATACATATTAGTCAAAGGATATTATTGGTTAGAGTTACAGGTTATTATTTGTGTTTTGTATAGCCATTCATTGAGAAAGATAGTTTGTAATATACTAAGGGTATATTGTTATCTATTCACTAATACTTGATTTGTTTTTCATTCATTCATTTATATATACTTTAAATAATAATTTGCTTGTTTGTATTTGTGATCTTCTTCTTTCCCCTCTCAAGTCATAGTTATGTGGTTTTAAATTATAGACATGTTTTAGTGCAATTAACAGGATAATAATCTGATCTTGATCTATATTACAGAAGACTGGGTGGTTGCCTGAATCTTTACTTAAGGAGAACAGCTTGTAGAATATAATATCTTAAGTGTTTTATTTGCTAAATATAAACCATGTTAAGATATTCAGTTTTTAAGTGTGGAGACTCTCAGCATTTTTCTCATAAATTACTATCAATATATCCTTGATATTTTTAGAAGCAACCTTTTAAATATCAAAACCAGCTGTAATTTTTTTCTTTTGATATAAAATAAAATTTCATACATCACTGTCAGCTTACAGTAAGAAGAAATAAGCTAGTTTTAAAAAACAGCTTGAAAACATGCATTTTTAAAAGGGCATATGCACAGCTGATAATGTTATAATAAATTATCAGTAATTAATGTGGAAAGAAAATAATTTTAGCTCCTGAAATGTTGATCATGTTTTCCAAGATTCAGAATAACTTAAGTATTTTAAATAATAAATTTAGTAAAATTTACTATTAAAAATAATAAAATAGTAAAAATATTTACTAAATGTTTACTAGATTTACTCAAAAATTTATGGTAATTTTATAACTAAGAACTGAAAAGTTTCCCTAGTCTGCTTATATTCCCAAAGTAGATTTTTAATGTATGTGGTAGAATTTTTGTCCAAAAAACTGTCTTCATAACTTTTTTATGTTATCAGTCATGTTTGCTGAATATCTTCACTGTGTAACTATCTTCACTGCCATGTTACCCCACAATCTCTTCTACTACCAAAAAAAAAGATTTTTTTACATGTACCAAGTTTTTCAGTGTATTATAATTCTTGTTAGAAATCGGAATTATTAACTACCCTTTTTGTTTTTCAAGTGTGTTCTTTATCTAATGTGTAAGCTAAGCTCCAAGGAGGAAACACTGTCCAGCTTCTACTTCCTGATATGACCCCTTATTTTATTTTTTAGATTCTGCAAAATTGTGAGAGATGGAAGGAGAAGCTCCAAAACATCCATTAGAATTTTTTTTTTATTGTTTGAAATTCCTTTAAATAGTTGGACAATTTTTTAAAAGCATTTTGAATGTCCAGAGAGATAAAGGAATTTTTATAAACAAATTCCCTGGCAGGAGCTGCATTCTGTGCTATGTATTTCAGGCTAATAATAAGGGCTTACTGTGGGTCAGTATGTCATATCCCAGTGGTGTCTGGTGAGATGGAGGGTTATCTTATATGTCAGCTAGCTAACCCTGTGAACAATTTTGAGCAGGCAAGATAATGGGACTGAATTCTGAAATGAGGGTTGAAATGTACTGGAATATTGTCACACATGAGAACAATAACTTTTTAAAATAAATGTAGTCACCTTCTGACATCATTAGGCATATTTGATAATAATTCTTAATGGGGTATATTCTAAGTGGATAGATTGGGTCAAGTATGAAGAGAATCATATATAATGGTGTGTTTAAGATAAAAAAATCACAAACTCTATCATGCACAAGAAATTTTTATTAATAGAAAGCTGCTGAGAAAAAGAAATTGAAACTTTTTTTCTTCTCTATTATGATTACCAAATTAACAGTACCTGTTACTAAGTAAGTTTTCAGCTTCTTGCTTACAACTTTAAGTTTTAAATATAAAATTACTTCTACTCAAGCATAGATACAATAATATAGAAATCTTTAAAATTGTTTTGCCTTACTGTGTTTCTTGGTTAGTATCTTTGTAAACCATTACATAAAATGTTAATGTGTTCTTTTTTTAGATCACTAATTCTTTGAAAATTTTTTAAATTCAGTCTTTCTTTTCATTTCCCTGAAATTTTACACTTAATTTTGAGAAAAAGTTTGTGTGTATGTGTACAAAATGAACTTTAAGAAAATACTTTAAATGTAGATGTGAATCACTTGATGTGAGTTGAATAAGATAATCCACATTAATACACTTATTAATACACTTATAAATTGTAATTTTAGGAGATGTATAGATTTGGTGTGTAATCTAAGTATGTTGAAGTGGGATAAGATGATAAAGATTTTTACATCATCTTATGCACCTTTTATTACTTTGGCATTTACTCTTATAAAAGGCAGTTTTGTATGCACAGTGGATTTTGTGTAAACATGTGTAGACCTGTCCTTGTATTCTTGAAGCCCATGGTATTGTGAGCATCATAAATGAGTGATTTAAGAAGCCTTTGGTCAGCCAGCAGAGGCCACTCACAGCTTGCTACTAAAACAGGACGGCAGAGTGAAACTCTTTCTTTAATCACTATTGACCATCATCCTGAGCTGGTTAATTTTTAGTTCCCTACTCTAAAAAAACAGAAAAAAAAATTACCATGGAGCAGTGTGAAAAACAGTTGTCGCTGTATTTGTTCTTTAATTATATAGTGATTAATCTTTTCTATTAAATCTTTTAGATCATCATTTTGTAGACCAGAAATGAGGATTTATGCACTTAATAATTAGAAGCATTATTATTCTAATAGGCCAATAATTCTAAATTCTTAATTATTAATGCTGACTTATTTGAACTAGGAAAAAACTGTTTAAAGTGAAGATTTAAAACAATTACATTGTTTAGTCTTAGAATGAAAATATAAGAATTGCTGATGTTGTCATGGATCTACATGTATGTTTGTTTGTATCTTTCCACATCTTCATCAGCTTAGCATAACATGCATTTTAAGAATTATTTTAAAGATATATATGCTCTTACTTGAAAAGGTACTAAGATTACTTCCTGGTTACCTGGAGTCTGTCTGCAGTCACTACTTGATGTGACGCTAGTAGCTGAAAGGTTAGCATCTTCCCTTTGACACATACGATTTCTGCCAGGATGACTAATCCTCTATTGAAAGCCTTGTGCTTCTCTGTGCTTTATTTCCTGTGATTTTTTTTTTTATTCTTTATAAAGCCTTTCTGGTTTGAAGGTGTAATCTCACATTTACATTGTTATCTGCTTTTGAAGGAAAAAGATAGCCCAACTTCTCTAATTCTCCAAGTTCCTTCACATATTCTCATCATGAAATGTATACTCCTCTCCAATGCAGTGTTTAATTTTTTTCACTACTTTGCCTGTAATGACTTGTGGTGGAGCCATTTGTTATTCTTGTTAGTCTATCTGTAACATGGACTGACAACCTTGTTTGAGATGCCATGCTCACACTTGCCTATATTTAAAATAGCCCCATGGGGTACCCCAAAGTCACAAGTAAAGACCAGAATGTCCTTGGATGTATATTTATAGGCTGAAGAGTTTCCAACAATATAATCTCCATTCAGATCAGCATCTCCTGTGGCAAATTCCCCCCCACAGGAAACACTTGTTTTGGTGTATCGTCTCCTTTGTGTCGTCCTCTGTGGGAGGCAATTGGGAATAGAACAACTGAGGTTCAGATCTAGCTCTGTTTAGTCTTTGTAATCTGAGTGTTATGTGCCCTCACCTCAGTGGGTATTACTTTCTTCATCAAGTGTTTGAGAATAATGATGTCTATTCACTTTAGCCATCTTGCCCATGAAAACTTACCTTATAAGCCGGCAAAACGGATAAAGACTGATGACAATGTAATTGTCATCATTAATCACAAAAGTATTTCTACAAATTCTGTTAATTCTTGATGTGTCATTGATGGTCATTATCACACTTTATTTGTTGGGTTGTTGTTCATGCTTACATCGTCCCAGGAAGGGTTAAAAGTTGCATAGTAAAAGTATAATGGAACAGTGTGGACCATTTAACCTTTGACAATCAGGTAAAGGTCGTCAAATTCACTCACTATGTTACATCTCTACTATGAAAGTGAAAGTCATTCAGTTGTGTCTGACTCTTTGTGACCCCATGGACTATAAGACAGTCCATGGAATTCTCCAGGCCAGAATACTGGAGTCGGTAGCCTTTCCCTTCTCCAGAGGATCTTCCCAATCCAGGGATCGAACCCAGGGCTCCCACATTGCAGGCAGATTCTTTACCAGTTGAGCCACAAGTGAACCCAGGAATGCTGGAGTGGGTAGCCTATCCCTTTTCCAGTGGATCTTCCCAGCCCAGGAATCGAACCAGGGTCTACTACATTGCAGGTGTATTCTTTCCCAACTGAGCTATCAGGGAAGCCCCGCATCTCTACTATAATATAATCTAATTAACACAAAGGTTAAGAAAGTAGATGCTGCTAATAAGATGGCTTTTTCCCCCCTGCAAGTCTTAACCAGTGTGAGCTCAGCTGATAAGAGCAAGATTGCTTATGAATGTCTTGTACATAAAGATATGAATAGTGGTGAGAACCTAGTACATCTTTCTGTAAGGTTACTAGATTTTATAAAATCCCAAATTCTGAGGCATCTTCTTAGTTGGAAAACCAAACTCCAGTGTACAAATTTAATAATTTAGCACAACAGTTTTTGCAATCTCAGGTAATTCAGTTATTCGCAGAAATGATCTTCCATCCGTATTTTCTTTCCAGAAGGACATTGTTGGAAGCTACTACTTCTGGTGGTCTCAGATCCAGCACCTTATCTGCACACATCAGGCATTCTACTTTTGCCTATTACCTTTTTAGTTTCTTTTAGCCAGTGAAGAGGATTTTTTGTAGTCTACTATGTGAATTCACAGAGAAGGCAAGGGCAACCCACTCCAGTACTCTTGCCTGGAAAATCCCATGGAAGGAGGAGCCTGGTGGGCTGCAGTCCATGGGGTCGCTGAGAGTCGGACACGACTGAGCGACTTCACTTTCAATTTTCATTTTCACTATTCACTTTCATGCATTGGAGAAGGAAATGGCAACCCACTTCAGTGTTCTTGCCTGGAGAATCATGGGGACAGCGGAGCCTGGTGGGCTGCCGTCTATGGGGTCGCACAGGGTCAGCCAGGACTGGAGCAACTTAGCAGCAGCAGCAGCAGCATGTGAATTCACAGGGCTTCCCTGGTGGCTCAGTGGTAAAGAATCTGCCTGCCAACGCAGGAGACACAGGTTCGATCCCTGGATCAGGAAGATCCCACGGAGAAAGAAATGGCAACCCAATCCAATATTCTTGCCTGGAAAATCCAATGGAAAGAGGAGCTTGGCAGGCTACAGTCCATGGGCTCACAGAGTTGGACACAATTTAGCAACTAAATAACAAAAACAACATATAAATTCACATTTACTTTAATAGTAGTCTAGACAAATGAAAGTTAAATATGGATTAGTGCATGAATTATTTACTGACCTTTCTTAGGGGGAAAGAAAAAAACCTTCAAATTAGAGGAGTCTCTTAACACAGGACTTTATCATGATATCATAAAGATTAGTGGTCTTTGTAACAATATAGCTAAATCACTGTAACAATCAATGTAGATCAATGTAACAATATAACCAAAATCACCCAACTGAATGGAAACCACATACCACTCATTATATAGTAAATTTCAGCATGATTTTATGTGCACAGTAATAACTAGTAAATATCTGTTGAATTGTTTCCAGTAGAGCAGTTTGGAGTTTAGGACCGGGAGGAATCAGCTATTGCGTCAGAAGCTAGAAAGGGATCACAGAGGGAAGCAGAGATGAGATTAGAGAGGGTTTTGAATGCATTTCTTATTATCTTTAGTTTTGCTTTCAGTGAAGAGCTCTGGATGGCTCTGGCATGAGAAAATCAAACACATTGAAAAGCAGTGATTTAGAAAGTTGAGTTTGGTGAGTTGGTAAGATGAATTGGAGAAGGGAGAGAGAAATTGCATACAACTCCCTTCTCAGAGGTGATTTTCTTCCCCTTTACTCCTCTGAAATCAGATTACTACTTTGTTTCCCTTTAATCTTATAAATGATATCCATTTATGCCACCTGAATTTGTCCCTTTGTTGTATTTACTTTCAAAGTTATCCTAAAGTAATTTCCAATCTTGTATATGTTATGTTAAAAGTGATTCTAATGTTATTTTCTTGAATGTTTTCCATCCCTGAATAAATTGCACCTTTTGTGAATTGTGACCATTCTGTAATATATATGAGAATAGATAACACAGTGAAATATTTTATTCATTCTCCCAACTATCTTGTACCAGTTTTTTAGAACACCAATATAAAACTCAGTTGCCCTCATGGGAAATACTTTTGGAGAATCTTTCTCTATCCTCCTGTATGTGATTAAAAGATGGACACTTGACACATTGATTTTAACAACTATGAGTTAAAATCAACTATTCCAAAATGTTTAGAATATTATTTTCTTCCGCTTATTTTTAAATGAAGATGAATGTATAGACTAGCAACTACAGTAAGTTTCCTTCCACCTCTTTGCTTTTGTCTCCTTAACTTCTTGCCCCTAGGTTTTAAAGTTCTATTTTTAAGCTCCTTTTTGTTGAGTTGTTTTCCTTAATATCTGTCACATGTATTTGACTGACACATTTGTTGAATGTACCAGGGGGCCTTCATGCAGAGCCTGCTAAAGTTAAAAGGCTTGTTTCTTTCTTCTGAGAAGTTGAGTCAAATTAATAACGGTCCTTCGAGAAGTAGAAAACTTCTGGGTCTTGACAAACTGGCAGGGAGGCTCAGACAATGTCTCCCTGCAGCCTGGAGGCCAGGCAGATTTGATTGAGCAGTCCTCACAAAACTGAAAGGCCTTCTTTTGAATGGCAGCCTGCCACCCTAAGTGTTTGTCAGTGTAGGCACTGAAGCAGAATAACGTTTGGAAGGCAAATAAAATGTAATTGTAAGAGAAAAGTTGGAGGAGAATGGCTCTACTAGAGGCAGAGAAAGAAGGCTGGACGGATGGTTTCTTGGGTTTGTGTGGAGAAGTAACATGTCATAAATTTATAGAAGGAATCTTATTCATGGAGAGCATAAGTAAGGTATCACCCATATTGAACAAACTCATTATGAATCTCATAAGACCGTTGTGTCTCAGGTAAGTCTATCTGATTTGGAAAGTAACTCATTCAACCATCTGAATTATAGAAGAATGGGATGAGATGCAGTGGGTTTGGTAATAGTAACAAAATGAAAATGAGGTTTAAAGCCAACTGTTTTGTTTATCTTAGAGGGAAAGTCATAATATCAGTGTTAATAAATCAGTGATAGAAAAGAATAAATTTCTTTTAACATCTCTAATAAAATTGAGAATGATATTTTGTCATTGAAGTCATTTGGCTAAATTTCCCTTATATGGGTTCATGTTGACCTTATGAATTTTGATGGTGGTGTATAGCTACTATTACAGTTTCATCTAGCACTACTATATTGTGATCATCAGGTGGATAAGTTGATTGTAAATAACAATAGTAAAAACTGAGACCCCTGTGATCTTTTAGCATTATAGTTTATTTCACAGTCTAATAAGGTCAGAAGTTGACACAAACGCTATGCTACCCAGAGACCATTCATTCCTATTGAACTTTAATTTTATTTAATAATTTGCATATGAGTATAAAATAAATCATACAAATTCAGAGCATATACTGTGGTGTTTAAGGTTATTATCAGTAAATACTGGCTAATTAGATAAATGATTGTCTCAAGAGTTTTAACAAACAAGAATTGGATTGTGGAGATACTGTTTCTCAAAACACCTGTTTCCTATCTGGCCTTGTGAAATCAACTTTTTGTAACAAACTTTACAACATGAATATCTTATAGGATATTTAAAGAGTTATAATTTTTTTTAATTTGTCATTTCTTTCTAAGACATTTTTGAAATAACTGGAAGGCATCTTTTTTTAGAGACTAAAATAATCACATACTTGGATGTTTACTAGAAATTAATACTTTGACCTGATATTTTAAATTGCTTCATTTTTTTTTAGAAAGATTAACCCAGAATTATAATTTTTAGGAAGAATTCCATAAGAATGTTTCTTGATGTTTTATAATTCTTTGAAGTAACTACTAATAATCAATTGTATTAAACACATGTTTTCAAGTTTAAAATACACTGAAACTCTAAGATAGCCTTGCTTTTCATAAGCTGAATCCTGTACTAAGATCTTATTGTTCAGTCACCAAGTCATGTCTGACTCTTTGCAATCCTACGGACTACAGCATTCCAGGCTTCCCTGTCCTTCACCAATCTCCTGGAGTTTGCCCAAGTTCATGTCCATTGAATCAGTGATGCCATCCAACCATGTCATCCTCTGTCACCCTCTTCTCCTTCTGCCTTCAATCTTTCCCAGCATCAAGGTCTTTTCCAGTGAGTCGACTCTTTGCATGAGATGGCCAAAGTATCAGAGATTCAGCTTCAGCATCAGTTCTTCCAATGAGTATTCAGGGTTGATTTCCTTTAAGATTGACTGATTTGATCTCCTTGCTGTCCAAGAGACTCTCAAGAGTCTTCTCCAGCACTACAGTTGGCAAGTATCAATTCTTCGGCAATCAGCCTGCTTTATGGTCCAGCTTTCACATCCGTACATGACTACAGGAAAGACCATAGCCTTGACTATATGGACCTTGGTCAGCAAAGTGTTGTCTTTGCATTTTAACACACTATCTAGGTTTGTCATAACTTTTCTTCCAAGGAGCAAGAGTCTTCTAATTTCATAGCTGCAGTCACCATCTGCATGATTTTAGACCCCAAGAAGAGAAAATCTATCACTGCTTTCAACTTTTCCCCTTCTATTTGCCATGAAGTGATGGGACCAGATGTCATAATCTTAGTTTTTTTAATGTTGAGTTTTAAGCCAGTTTTTTCATTCTCCTTCATCACCCTCATCAAGACATTCTTTAGTTCCTCTTTGCTTTCTGCCATTAGAGTGATATTGTCTGCATATCTGAGGTTGTTGATATTTCTCCTGGCAATCTTTATTCCACCTTGTAACTCATCCAGCCCAGCATTTCGCATGATGTGCTCTGTGTATAAGTTAAATAAACAGAGTGACAATAAACAGCTTTGTCATACTCCGTCCTCAATCTCTCTCACCTTTTTGGTAAAGGCGTCTAATCCCTAACGTAGCAAAAGATTCCCATTAATAGAACATTTTACTCCTGAGGCAGACCAGTGTCATTGACCTGAAAAGATTATCATATATAGATCTCAGTGTTTGTTTCATTTAAAAAAATTCTAAATTATGCCTATTTGAATATCTTTAAAAGTAAAACCAAATTGACTTGAAATAATGAAATGGGATATTTACATCTTTTTCAAAAAGGGGGCTATGTACTAGGTAAATATGTAGACTCATTTAAATATCTACATTTGCTATTATAAATCTTTTGTGAGTTGTTTACAGCAATTGAATTGCACTCATAGTTTCTACATATGATTTCTGAGAAATACATAGTATGATTATTTCTGACTAGATTGAAAGCTTACATTTGTATTGTGGTATAAATTAGTTATAAATTCTGTTTTATTGTATTCAGTTGCATTGTTTTTCATTGGGCAATTTATCACGTGGATGTATGTGAAATTCCTTCATTTATTAAATTTCAGATTATGTATCTCAAGCCAGAGCAAGACTTAAACATTTTTCCATAAGTATAGCTGCAGGTAAACAAGCAATTTTAGCCCTGAAAATAGCTTCTGCTTCTGTCAACATGTTGTTTATTTTTTCTCTGAGATAAAAAGTTCAGTTTTCTGATATTTGTACCAAGATAAAGTCAGTAAACAAGATTAATATAGTGTGGAAAAGGTTGTCAGCAGCCCTGGCAAAGGAAATAAGTTGCCTGTACATAGAACATACTGTAAACTGAATAAAAGTGTCAGGTCCACCCTGAGATAATGTGATCATGAACCTCTAACAAAGCGTGACATAGGCACAGTCGGCCTTTCTCACAGCCGCGGTGTGGAAAATGGATTACTGTATTCCAGGGTTGCCCACCGGAGAAGCATGAAAACCTCATTCTGAGATGAATGCAGCATGTAGTCCTGGAGTCGAGCCACGTGTTCACCTGTGGCGCTCAAACCGTAGGGTTATTAATGTCGTCATCTGTGCACATTTGCAGTATTTGCAATTCTTGGAATTTCAGTGTGTGCTGGCATCCTTGGCACCCAAGTGAAAGAAGACGAAATACATTTTTGAAAATGTTCGTTTCTTTTCAGAGGCATTTGTTGCCTCATCATGCCTTTCTGGATTCTGTATGTTAAGTGACACTCCTATAATTATAGATGGTTTTGTTTTTGGTTTTTTTTTTTTTATATGAAGTTGTAACTTTATCTCTTGTCAGTTGTGATTGTGGATTCCTTCTTGCATGATGCTATGTTTATGTTCCTGTTGCGAACCCTCTATTAGATAGAAAAGTTGTGACATTTTCTTGGAACATGGGAATAGCTTGCATTTATCAAAAAAGTTGAATCTTTAATTCTTTATCAGGTTTTTACTTTGATTTAGAAGTAAAGGTATAAAATTTTTTCTCTTAAGTGAAATTATTGTTCTGTGTAAGTACACAGATAATTCCTAACTTTATGGGAAAACTATAAAAACTACTGTTCACTGCTTCCTTGATTTAAGCTTTCGTATGCGTTTTTTGAAGTACGGATGATTTATAATGTTGCAGTAGTTTCAGGTGTACGGCAAAGTGATTCAGTTATATACATTTATATGTATATATTCTTTTTCATTGTAAGTTATTACAAGGTAATAAATATATTTTCCTGCGCTATATAGCAGATCCTTGTTGCTCATCTATTTTATGTAGAGCAGTATGTATGTATTAATTTGTATGCATTTAAATGTGTTCATTATAATACATGTCATTTACATTTAAGAATTAAATACAAAGATGTTGTTCCTAGGAAATACCATCTTCTCAACACTAATTAAGTAAACCTCTTTTTTTTTTATGTACAATTAAATATATTTGCATTTGTGTAGTATTTGGAAATGAGACTCAGTTACCTAGTTTTCTTCAGAAACTTTTTTTTTTTCCTATTATAAGGATACTTTTTAAATAGTCTTAAAATTCTAACAGAGGAACTATGCTAGACTAAAAAAAGTAGTTCATTCTTACCAGGAATTTAATTATACTTTTGGTCCATACAGTTGTGTCGTAGATTTTGAGAACTGTTACATTCTGCATTTCAGAGTGGATGTCTTCAAATGAAAACATCCCTGTTATTCACTGCCTTTCTACAGACTGGTTTTGATTTTAAATCTCTTTTCAGGTGACAACTCCTGGCCCAGTCAGTAACAAGAGAATGGTTCACTTTTCTCCAGATTCTCATCACCACGAGTGAGTGTGCACTGTATTTGTATAATCTTGTTGGACTATTCTGCATCTTTTTGGGGGGAAATTGGTAACTATTGCTAGTAAAGACGGTTTAATTTAAGTCCACCTTAAAAAAGAGTAAACATCATATGCCCATAACAGTAGTCCAATGGAACAATTTAAATGAAACCCATGGCAAAAATTTAAAGAAAGGTTTTTAAATACTGTCACTCTTTTACTTGTGATAAAATTTGAAGTTCATGTGTTATTGAAATTCATATATTATCTTAGAGCATTCACATTTTCATTACATTAAGTAGCATCAGGCTCTCACTTCCTTCCTCCCACAGCCCTTTCTAAAGTATTGAAATGAAGAGTGAGTGATTCTTATTCTCATTAATTCTGTACCCTCTGCTCCTGTCCAGCATGAGCTGTGAAGGAACCAGAATGTATTTTCATTTAACAACAGAAGGAAGAGACTAATTTACTAGATAATTCGAAAAAATTAAAGCTTCGGCTTAGTGAGTTTGGACATGAATTTGAGCAAACTCTGGGAGATAGTGGAGCATGAGGAGCCTGATGCGCTGCAGTCCATGGGGTCTCAGAGAATCGGACTCAACTTAGCGACTGAACAACAACAAACCAGTGAGTTATGGGGTGGCCTTCTAGGTGCTGATCCTGTTTCTAAGTTTATCTTTGTTGGAAAACCTTAAATACGTCGTGTATTTTGTCCCAATACCCTATGTCTCCCATGAATCTGGTTGAACTTAAGAAAGGCCATTAAAGTATGGAATGATATGAATTAATTATTGAATGAATTTTTTTCTGATAAACAATTCCATTAGGACCCACTAGATCCTATTTTTTTAATCTACTTTTTAAAAATTGGAGTGTAATTGCTTTATAATATTGTATTAGTTTCTGCTGTACAACGTGAATCAGCTACATGTACACATATATCCCCTCCCTCTTAAATTTATTTACTTCTTGTATGAGACATAAATTATTTGTTCAGATGTAGCTTAATTTATAAATTTTGTTAATATAATTTATGTGCTATAAGATTATTTATATAAATTATTTTATATATTTATTTTTATAGCTTATTATATCACAATCTTCCCTTTTAATAGCTTATCTTATTCATTTTTTATTATCCTATAAGACCTTCTCTCTTTTTCCCTCAAACAACAACAAAAAAAAAATGGATAAAGCATTTTAAAATCTCAGAGCGACAACAATTTGTATGTTTTCATCTCAGTCTTTGTTCTGATATAAAACCAGTACTCAAGAAAATAGATCTGGAGCTATATTTAAATCAAAAATTACATTTGATAAAGATTTTAAATGCTCCGAGGGCAAACGATCTCTTTATCACCATCATAGCCCGGTACTAGTTACTAAATGAGTGAAGACATGAAAGTTTGTATTTAAAATAGGACAAACTTGGTAGTGTCAGTCGAGCGTTGCTTCTCAAATTAGGAGGTATGACCCTCATTTGTAATATCCTGACATCCTCCCACACCCATCTCCCAGTGGTTCTCAATCAATTAAAAAAAGAGTTTCTGGGGATGGAACTTAGATGCCACTATTTTCAGAGTTTCCCAGGTCATCCCAATGTTTCATTACCATTCTCTCAGCACTCAGGATAATGTCAGTCAATGACTAAAATGGTCTAAAATGGTCACTTTACTACCTTGCACTCTACATGCTACTAGTCCACTTTTTCTTAGTAATCTTATTCTGACCTCCTGTTTTCTGTATCCTGCTCCATTATTTTAATTAAAACTCCATTATATTTTATATGTATCTTTCTGCCTGTACTGTCTCACTATTTCAGTACACACTACTTACTTCTACTACTTAATTTCAGTTCTGATCCTTTTATTCCCCTATGAAAACTTCCAATATTCTTCTTGACAGTAGAGAAACCTTAGCATATCATTAGACACCTTCCACATTATGGCACCAGTTTCCCTCCAACTTGTTCCCATTGCCTTTCCCTTGAAACACCCATGTTCCAGCTGCCCACCGCTGTGCCCTGAATATAACCTCTGCTTCAGTGGCTTCCTCAGCCACTGACTTTCTTTGCTCAATTCATTTCTTCCTACCCATATCTGTCAAAACCTTATTTGTTTTCAAGGCTGTTTGAAAAAACATTTATTTATAAGATGTACTAGGTACAAGTAACAGAATATGAAATTAACACTAGCTCAAACCAAAAGGTTTCCCCCCACCACACACGAAAAGTTAAGCGGAAGAAGATCTTAGAGTTTGCCACTAACCATAAAGATATCATCAGGGGCCAGACTGTTTCTCTTTTTCTGTTTCATCATCTGTATTGTGTACTATTAGGGCTCTTGTAACAAAATGCCACAAACTGGTAGCTTAAAAAAACAAATGTATTGCCTTATAGTTATTTTCTTTTTCCATACTCTTTATTTTGTGGCAGAATAGCATTCCTCTTGTGTTCTTGTACTCTCCCTTTGATTTTTTTATATTTTTAAATTTTCTTCATTGAAGTATAGGAAACATACAGTGATACATCAGTTTCAGTTATTGAAGAGGCTGTCTTCTCCCCACTGTAAGCTCTCACCTTTTCATAGATTAATTGCCTGTATAAGTGTGGATTCACTTCTGGGCTCTCTGCTCTGTTCCCTTGATTTCTGTAACTTTTTTTGGGCCGGTACAGTACTGTTTTGATTACTATAGCTTTGTAGCATAGTTTGAAATCAGGGCACGTGAAGCCTCCAAGGTTTGCTCTTTCTTCCTTAAGAGGGCTTTCTGAAGGCTGGAAGTTCACGATCAAAGTGTCAGCAGGGTTGGCTCCTTCCAAGGGAACTGAGGGAGAATCTCTTCCTTGTTCCCGGTTCGCATGTGGTTGACTGGAAACCTTTGTCATTCTCTGACTTTTGCTGCGTCACCCCAGCCTGTGCCTCCACTTTCCCACGGCCTTTTCCTATCTGTGTCCAACTTTCTGCTTTTTGTAATGACACAGATAATACAGATATATAATAACATTTTATAATAACATTGTATTGAATTAGGGCCTACCCTAGTGACCTCATCTTAACTTGATTACCTCTGAAAAGACCCGATCTCAAAATAAGATCATGTGTTTTTGTACTGGGGGTTTGGACTCCAGCATATCTTTCAGGGGGATACATTTCAACATATAGCATCTTCCTGGCCTTTTTCTCTTACATACATATTTACTGACGCATAGTCTCAAAATGGTTCCACGTATCATGTCTGCATTCAAGACAGGAAGAAGAGGGAAGACTAGTGCAAGCAGCTTTCCTCAAGAAGCAAAATTATTTCTCAAAATCACTCACCCACCTTCCCTTAATTCTCATTGGCCAGAACTGGGTTACTAGGTCACCTGTAGTTGCAAGGGAGTTTAGGAATATAGATATCTAGCAGAGGTTTAAATCAGTCATGATAGGTTATTTGAGTATGGCACATGAAAAAATGAAAGTGAAAGTCTTAGTTGCTTGTTCATGTCCAGCTCTTTGGGACCCCACGAACTGTACCCCACCGGGCTTCTCTGTCCATGGAATTCTCCAGGCAAGAATACGAGAGTAGGTATCCATTCTCTTCTCCAAGGGACTTTCCTGACCCAGGGATCAAACCCAGGTCTCCTGCATTGCAGGCAGATTCTTTCCCATGTGAGCCCCCTAACAAAGTGAGGATTAGAAGAGGAAGCTATCTGTTGGGTAACAAAATTTGTCATATTTAGCTCATTGACTTTTTAACACACACTCTTCCTTCCATGCATACATACCATGTGAAATGCCTTTCTTGCCTTTTCCAAAGAAGACCACTTCAAAGTCTCATCCAGTTACTTTACCTATCTCAAAATCTCATCCAAGTCCTCCAAGTGACATGAAATTTCAATCAGATCTGGCTATGGCTCCTCGTAGTATGTGGTATAAAGTAAAGTTGCCTGCATACAAGATATAGAATTGCAGAAAAGCCAGGGTACCTCACAAAAGTTCTGATTTACCAAAGAAAGCACTTGGTACTCAATTTTTGCCACAACACGTACATCCAGTTTGGGAAGCAGTCCTGATCTGCTTTCTTGGAGGACTTCCATGTATCTATACTGTAAGATCACAGCTGATCTGTCCATTGCAGCAGATGCCCTTTCAGGGTGCTACACAGTTTTTGCAACACATTTCTCTTTTCCTTTTCAGCTTTACTGAGGTTTAATTTACAAATAAAAACTTGTAAAATTTTTTAAATGTGTACATTTTACATACATGTAATTATACATGTATGTATAATACATACATGTTTACATACATGATAATTGTACATACATACACACACATTGTGAGAGAATTCCCACCATCAAACTAATATATCCATCAGTTCACATATTTACTTTTTCTTTTTCCTAGTGAGAACATTTAAGATCTATCTCCTAACTTTCAATCATACAATATTAATTATAGTTGCCATCAGTGTACATTAGCTCCTCAGGCTTTATTCATCTATAACTGAAAGTTTGTGCCCTTTTTTCAGCCTCTCTCTATTTCTTACACCCCACTCCACATCCCAGCCCCTGTCAACCACATTCTAGTCTGTTTCTACAAGTTCAACTCTTTTTTTTTAAGATTCCATATATATATATATGATATCATGCACCATTTATATTTGTCTGTCTGGCTCATTGCACCTAGCACGATGCCCTCCAGGTTCATCCACGTTATCACAAATGGAATTATTTCCTTTGGTTGTTTCCATGTCTTGGCTATTATAAATAATGCTACAGTGAATATGAAGGTGCTTATATCTTTTCAAGTTAGTGGGGAAAAAAAATTTGTCAGGCTAATGATTTTGCTTCCTTCAGATAAATACGCAGAAGTGGTACTACTGGATGGCATAGTAGTTCTATTTTTAATTTTTTGAGGAACATTTATATTGTTTTCCATAGTGACAGTGCCTGTTTGCATTACCACTGTCAGTGTAAAAGGATCCCCTTTTCTCCACATCATCAACACCAGCATTTGTTTTTCTTCCCTATCTGATGATAGCATCTTAACAAGTGTGAGATGTTCTTATTATGCTTTTGACTTACATTCCCCTGATGATTAGTGATGTTGAGCACCTTTTCATGTACCAATTGGTCATTTGTATGCCTTATTTGGAAAAACATCTATTCAAATTCTTTGCCCATTTTTCAATTGTGTAATTTGGGGTTTTTTTGCTGCTAAGTTGTATGGCTTCCCTGTGTTGCGTATCTTGGATATTAAGCTTTTATCAGTTGTGAAAGTGAAGTGAAAGTGTTAGCTGCTCAGTCGTGTTCAACTCTTTGCGACCTCATGGACAGGCTCCTCTGGGATTCTCCAGGCAAGATTACTGGAGTGGGTTGCCATTCCCTTCTCCAGGGGATTTTCCCATCCCAGGGATTGAACCTGGGTCTCCTGCATTGCAGGCAGATTCCTTACCGTCTGAGCCACCAGGGAAGCCCATTATCAGATATATGATTGCAAATATTTTGCCCCATTGAGTAGGCTGCCTTTTCATTTTGCTGATGCTCCCTTTGCTGTAATAGAAGCTTTTTAGTTAGATGTAACCCCACTAGTTTATTTTTACTTTTGTTGCCTTTTCTTTTGGGGTTAAATTTTTAAAAAATTACCAAGTCAAGGAGATTACCACCCCCCCTGCCATGTTTTCTTTCAGAAATCATAGGATTTAAGTTTTATGTTAAAGTCTTTAATCCATTTTGAGTGTTTTTTGTGCATGGTGTAAGATAGAGGCCCTATTTCACTCTTTTGCAGTCGGCTGTCAGTTTTCCTAGCACCACTTATTGTAGAGACAGTCCTTTTTTCATTGCATATTCTTAGCTCCTTGTCATAAATAACTTGACTATATATTCATGGATTTATTTCTAGGCTCTCTATTCTGTTCCATTGATCTATGTGTCTGTTTTTAACCAATATCATACTGTTTTGGTTGCTATAATTTTTGTGCGAATATATGTATATATATATATATACATATATTCAGTATGTATACTTTGAATATAGTTTCAAATCAGGACGTGTGATAGCTTCAACTTTGTTCTTCTTTATCAAGATTACTTTGTATATTTAGGGGGTTTTGTGGTTCCACAAGTATTTTAGGATTTTTTTTTCTTCCTATGAAAACTGCCATTAGAGTTTTTATGATTCCCTTCATTCTGTGGACTGTATGGATATCTGTGCATAGTATAGATATTTTAGCAATATTAATTGTTCCTACTCATTAATACAAAATCTCTTTCCATTTATTTGTGTCTTCTTCCATTTCTTCCGTCAGTGTTTTATAGTTCTGGGTATATAGAAGTTTTACCTCTTTGGTTAAATTTATTCCTAAATGTTTTATTCTTTTTGATGCTGTTGTATATGGGATTGTTTTCATAGCTTCTTTCTCTGATACTTTGTTGTTAGTGTATCCAAACACAACCAATTTATGTATATTGATTTTGTGTCCTGTAACTTTACTGAACTTGTCCATTTGTTCTACTAGCTTTTTGGTGGAGTCTTTAGGATATTCTGTATGTAATATCAAGTCATCTGCAGAGACAGTTTTACTTCTTTTCTGATATGGATGTTTTTACTTTCTTTTTCTTGCCTGATTTCTCTGGCTAGGATCTCCTATATATGTTAAATAGAAGTGGCAAGAGTAATCTTTTTCCTAATCTTAGAGGCAAAACTTTTTCCTAATCTTAGAGGCAAAACTTTTTCCTAATCTTAAAGGCAAAACTTTTTCCTAATCTTAGAGGCAAAACTTTCAGCTTTTTACCATTGACTGTCATGTTAGCTTTGGACTTATCATATATGGTCTTTACCATATTGCAGTACATTCCTTCTATTTGTTGAGCATTTTTATTGTTAAAAGATGTTGAATTTTATCATATGCTTTTTCTGCATCTATTAAGATAATCATGACTTTTATTCTTCATTTTGTTAATTTGATGTATCACATTTATTGATTAGCAGTTGTTAATTTTTTTGGATGGTTTTTGAGTACTGTTCAGTCTCCTCCCTAGTTATTAATCTTTTCTAATTTTCTATTTTTTCGTGATTTCAGTTTGGTAAATTGTGTGTTTCTAGGAATTTTTCCATTTCTTCTAGGTTATCTGATTCGGTGGAGTATAACTGGTTATAGTATTTCCTTATGATCCTTAGTATTTTTTGTGTGATCAGTTCTAATGGCTCATCTTTCATTTCTGACTTTATTTATTTGATGCTTATTGATGGTAGCTTTCTAATAAAATTTTATTTTTATGTTTAGTATTATCAAAACATATTTACGTTTGTTCAGTTAATTGTGTACCGATGAGCCTAGTCTTGTGTAGGAGATGCTCTTGGTTGTCTCACAAGTCTTTGTGATTGGCCAAGCCACCATCTTTGTTCTCGGTGGCTCCCAGTAATTGAGGGTGTGCCAAGATCATCAGTGTCCAAAAGGGAAGGATTACGGTCAGCCCCTCAGATGCAGGCTGATTATAAGCCATCCTCTCAGTCAGCAACTGGGAAAGTATGTAGTTAAGCCCCTTCCCTGGAAAAACAAC
Organism: Cervus elaphus; assembly: GCF_910594005.1. Taxonomy (NCBI): domain Eukaryota; kingdom Metazoa; phylum Chordata; class Mammalia; order Artiodactyla; family Cervidae; genus Cervus; species Cervus elaphus. The sequence goes on along the minus strand of NC_057828.1, from coordinate 23,316,165 downwards.
ACTGGATGTTTTGCCTGCTACCTCTGCCCTGATCTTGAGGGGACACTATGTTGCCATAAGTGGGCATGGTTCCTGTGCCTGTTTAAAAACCGCTTCTTTATTTGCTGTGGTCCTGTGGACCAATGAATGCAAGCTCTGTTGGCTGACAGAACCAGGAAATCCATGGGTCTGTCTCTCAGGTGGCCGGTACAAAAGCAGGGCACCAGACCTGTGAACAAATTCCTTCCAGAGAGGTGCTGGCGGCCTGTTTATGTTGTTGCATCAAGCAGGAGTGGGAAGGCAGAGTGCCCACCACGCCCTGAACTCTGGGGCGGCTCACCACCAGCCCCTAGATGTATGCTAAGTTACACTCTGGAACCTCAGACAGCAGCTTGTGAAGTGTGCAGTCAGAACCGTTCCAGGAAAAGACTGGGAGATGGACGTTTCTGCTCCCTGTGGGCTCAGCCTTGCGGGGTAGCCGCAGCAAGTGCTCACGTGACCATTAAGAACTGCCTCTTTCTTTGCCACACACCTTTGACTCTCAGAACTGGATGCTTTGGGTAGGAGTCAAAATTGCCTCTCTTCCACTTTAGAAAAAAAAGATGCCCTCTCAGTTCTAATTTTATTTTGGCACATTGCCCCGAGGTTTAAAATCCTCTTGGGTTCCAAACAGGGGGTCATTCATATTGTACTGATATTGATGTTGACAGATTAAATCAAATGACTAAGTCACAGAGCTTAATGCTATTCAACTAGATAGTTTCTAATTCTTTGTTTTCAGCATCTGGTAGATGATTTAAAATACCCCTGAATCTTGAAATCATTGTGTGATGTTCTTAGGCATAAAACTCTGAAGGAGTTCAATAATCAAGTGATGGTTTTAACCAAATTCCTTTTATTTCCATCTACCAATTTGTGTGAACAAGGTTTCTGAGCACTCAAGGTATTAAAAATAACAATAGAATTGATGCCAAAGTTATATTCATCAATGGGTACATGAATTAATTTGGGAAAAAGCTTATTAATGATAGCTTTCTAATAACATTTTATTTTTATGTTTTGTATTATCAAAATATATTTATGTTGGTTTGGTTAATTCTATGCTAATGATAACTGTTTCAGATCTTGGGTAATTGATGGTTATCAACTAACAGCAATTATTATTAGCTTGACAAACTTATAAACTTCTCAAATTTTTTGTTCCAGTATTATAATCACAAATCTTTAAGAAAATGTTATAGGTGTATGTGTATATATATGTGTATGTATGTGTGTATATATATATATGTATATATACACACACAAATGTGTGTCTGTGTGTATTCCGTGAAGAAGGGAATGGCTACCCACTCCAGTATTCTTCCTTGGAGAATTCCACTGACAGAGAAGCCTGGCAGGCTACAGTCCGTAGGGTTGCAAAGAGTCGGACACAACTGACCATGCAAAAGAGTCAGATACGACTTAGAAGTTGAGCACTCAGGCAAATATATATATGTGTGTATGTGTGTGTGTGTATAGATATACACACAAATTTTTGTTGCAGAAGACTATGATAGGGTAACTAACAAAAGGCTTTCAAGCATAAAATTATATTACATTAGGATACACTTCTGTGAGGGAGTGAATTGGAAATTCAAGGACTTGCAGGAGAAACTTAAACCATGTAAAATTTTCAACTTTTAAAGAAATGCCTGTCCTAGTATCTTTTTTTAATGGATTGATGGCTGGTATAAAAAGCACAGTGATATTTAGATTCCAATGTATATATTCAAAGAGTGGTGCAATTATTTGACTTTAAAATATCAATATATACATATGTAATATAAAATGAATCCTTTACAAATATTTAGATTACAGTGAAAATTTTAGATGTCTGCATAAAATATGCAAGCAAAAGATATTTTCATAACTGTTTCAGACACTATGTGCTCAAAAATGGTTGAAGATCACTCTTTTGTAGACCCTTGTCAGGAAAAAATAACAAAATATCCTACAAGTAATGGTTTAAACAGGTAGCTGTTTAGTATACTGACATAATCAGAAATCTGGAATTAGAAAGTTCTAGAGCTATTGAGGAGGCCATAACAGTATCTGCTACAATATCCTTCAAGGAATCTTTTTTTTTTTTTCGCCTCAAATTCCCACCAGCAATTCTCAGCACCTTCTCTATTCTGCCTTTAGGTCTTTATTTCTACTGGATTATGATATTTGTTACATTATTTTCTAGACTGTAGTTATCATGTGTATATAATTCCTTTAACGGACCATAAATTTGCTAAGGATAGAGACTTTTTCTTTTTCTTAAAATTCTCAAAATATACAACACAACGCACACATCAAGAGTCACTGGCTCGGGACTTCCCTGGTGGTCCAGTGGGTAAGAATCCACCCTGCAATGCAGGGACACAGGTTCGAGCCCTGACCAAGGAACTAAGATCCCACATGTGGTGGAGCCTCTAAGCCTGCATGCCCCAGCTAGAGAGCCCAGGTAGCACGATGAAAGATCTCACATGATGCAGTAAAGATACCGTGTGCAGCAACTAAGATCCAGCACAGCCCAGACCCAGTGCAGCCAAATAAGTAATAAATTAATTAAAAAGTCATTGGCTCTGCGATCAAGGTTATCAAGTTCCACTACTGCCTAGTGATAAAGGGACAACCCCATTCCCTTCCTGATGCTTGCACAGAGCATAGGGAAAGCATAGATGAACTGTGGCTTTTGTGTAATCCTGCTACACTCTCCTCGGAGCTGTAGTGACCACCTGAAAACAGTCAGTTAAAATCATCTTTAGAAATTTCTTACTGGTTAGTAGGCAACAATTACGACTGTCAGTTGATGACTCCTCTAAGTCAGTGTTTGTTTTGTTTTGGAAGGTGAACTACAAAAAACAATCTGATACAGGAATCCTCAAAATTTTACTTCATAGAATTTCAACAATTTTATTTTTAATAAATGTGGGGAAATATTTTGCAGGTTCTAATGCAATAACATTTAGGAATTTTCAGTACCAGTGATCGCATGGTTAATAAAGTTTGGTGTAGGGGGCTTTGGAAATAGCAAATCTGAGAAACAGAGCTGCTGAGCTAGGGAACAGAAAGGGATAGTTTTTTGGTTTTCTTTTTTCTTTTTTTAGTTGCTTTGCAATGTTTTGTTAGTTTCTTCCTGTAGAGCAAAGTGAATCAGCTATATGTATACCTATGTCCCTTCCTTTTTCAGATTTCTTTCCCATTTAGGTCACCACAGAGCACTGAGTAGACTTCCCTGGTTATGCACCTGGTTCTCATTAGTTATCTATTTTATACATAGTAATGTGTGGTTTTAGAGTTAATAGAACAGTACCCAGCATGGGACTCAGTGTTGAAAAAATTCACCTCACTGGAAGTTTTCAGTGCAGTATATGAGAATAGTGGAGGTAAGTCATTAAAACCTGAATAGTTTCCAGAAAGATATTTTACAAAAGTTTCAGGTATAAAATAAGACTACTGGTAGAAATCTGATGCACCGCCAACTTGGCGGCACACATGTTAGATTATGGAGTCTTGGTTTTAAAGGTAAATGCGCATGTGCTCTGTACAAATGTTAAAAAGCCTTGTAGAGTGTCATAATTATGAAAATGTTATTATTTTCACTATACTACTTGTTTTGTGTGCTATGCTTAGTTGCTCAGTCGTGTCCAACTCTTTGTGACCCTCTGCCAGGCCCCTCTGTCCATGGGGATTCTCTAGGCAAGAATACTAGAATGGGTTGCCATGCCCTCCTCCAGGGGATCTTCCCAACCGAGGGATCGAACCCAGGTCTCCCACATTGCAGACAGGTTCTTTACCATCTGAGCCACCATGGAGGCCCATACTACTTGTTTTATATCCCATCTAATCATTGTTTCCGTGGAACATGTACTTCTGTGTTAAAGGTCCAGGTGTTAGTAACATACAATGATGTGTGTGTGTTCATTCTCTCGGTAATGTCTGATTCTCTGCAACCCCATGGACTGTAGTCCACCAGGTTCCTCTGTCCTTGGAACTCTTCAGGCAAGAATTTTGGAGTGAGTTGCCATTTCCTCCTCCAGGGGGTCTTCCCGACCCAGGGATCGAACCCATGTCTCCCGTGTCTCCTGCATTGCAGGCAGGTTCTTCACTGCTGAGCCATCAGGGAAGCCAATAATATATGATAAGTTTCTTTTAATTAAAAATATAACGCAGACAAAGGAAATATTCATTAAAATAACTACAGAGAGGTACACAAAATGTGACAAGAACCTCAGTCTTACTAAAGGAGAGAAATTAATATCTAATGTCTGAGTAAAAATAACACGCTAAGTTTTGAAATTCACATTTAATTATTGGGTTGACTTTTTGAAGATACAAGTATAAAAATTTGCAAAATAAAAATCAATTTATGACTACCTAGTTTTAAAAAATATTAAAGGTATCAAATGGATTACTTTTTATTCATTCCATTTCCATTTATATACTGACTGTAAGTGGTCCAGAATTTTTTTCTTTCCAGTATTTTTCTAATTATTTATGAGATACTTGTTTTTAACTTGAGTAAATATAATTTTTAATTGATTTTTACATTGATACTTATATTTTGCATTTATTTCATTTGGAAGTCTAGGAAATTTATGTGAGAAATTGTGTATAAATCCAAACTTACTTTCAATGCACACAAGTAACTGCTTACAATCCTATGATAAATTCCTTTATAAAGCAGCTATTCACCCTTTATATTATCTTCTGTGTAAATATCGAGTTTGCTTAATGTAAGATTTGCCCAGATTAAAGGTTAGGGTCATTGGGAATACATTTACATACATTTACAGTTTGTAATTTAGCATCTATGTCTCGATGGTGAAAGTAGCTTCAACTTTAGATTGTGATAAATAAAACAGACTGGATCAATTCCTCTTCTGATTTGCTGTGATTCCCTTGGAATCTTGCTATGTCAAGAACATTCTTAAGTGAAACTGGCTTTTTTTTTTTTTTTTTTTTTTTGGCCCTTGTAAGTCAATGGCAGTGAGGAATGCAAAGACCACTAGTTCAGTATTATGGGGACCTCGTCTCTCCAAACCAAGACCAGACTTCTCTCTGCTGCGCAGGGCTGCATAGAATATACTTTGAAGCCAACACTTTGAGAATCACAGGCAGAAATAGTACCAAAAGCACCAAATTTCATGTGTCATCCTGGGTCATGTGTGAAGGGCCTGTGGAACTCCATGTCAGCATCGTCTGCATTGACACATGTGCCTTGGTCTTTTGGCATCCTCAATTATAGTTGCTAGAAAGATGTAGTTCTTACCTAGCCCTGTGGCTTCTTCTTAATACTCTCTCTTCTCAGCTTAATTTTTATTTCCATGTCTTGACCCATGAAACCCTATTATAGGATATTGAGTTAGGAGTTTGACATTTCTTCTTCCCCATTCCTAAACACCCCCACATTTGTTACACACTTATTCATACTTAAGAGTCTCTCCAGTAAAACAGTGATGGTTCACAGGGAAGATGTTCAGTGTAGAAGATTATATACATTTCCAAAGCTAGTTCAAATTTTCAATGATAACCTATTTATACTAGTGCTATCCTATAGAACTTTTTGCAGTAATGGAAATGTTCTGTATCTGCACTGCTGATTATGGGAGCCACTAAACATGTGTGTCTAGAGCACTTGAAATGTCACTAGTACAACTGAGGAACCTAATTTTTCACATTAATTTAAATAGCCATATCTGGCTATAATATCCATATTATTGTTGTTTAGCCACTAAATCATGTCCAACTCTTTTGCAACAGCACAAACGGTAGCCCACCAGGCTCTTCTGTCCATGGGATTTCCCAGGCAAGGATACTGGAGTGGTTTGCCATTTTCTCCTCCAGGGGAGTCTTCTTGACCCAGGGATCGAACCCAAGTCTCCTGCATTGACAAGCAGATTCTTTACCACTGAACCATCTAGGGAGCCCCAGTATCCATATTAGAGAGCCCCAGTATCCATATCTAAATTACAGATTTAGACCATGATGTGTACACAGCACATTAAGCATAAAATTATGCTGGTGAGTCAAAAAATAGAAACTCTATAAAAAATAGAAACTCTAAAAATAAAAATTTGTATTATAAACTGCTGTAGCTCTTCCCTTCTGAAAAGTACATTTTTAGGAGAAGACAAAATTTGAGGTTGGCTTTGTCCTTTTGCATAGATGTAATATTATTTGACTTGTCACAAAATCCTATACAATGCTACTTGTATTTCAACGCCGTAGGTGGGGGCAAGGGATTAAGTGAGAAAGAATTAGTGTGGAACACTACATCTACAGAGATTTTAGTTGAAAAAACCTTGTTCCCTGAAGCTTTATTATCTAGTTCTTACTTAAAAGAAAAACTAAAAAATAAAACCCCCTTCTACTCCACAGTTACTGACCACATTGCTGTACTGAAAAGAAGGCTGTAGAGAGGGCTCCGTAGGTGATGGCTGTTCCCATTATCACCAGGGCGGTGTGTTCAGTCTCTGAGTTGTGTCCAAGTCTTCGTGAGTTTTGTGACCCTGTGGACTGCAGCACGCCAGGCCCCCCGCCTCTCAGCATGGTAGGTGAGGATTAAAGGAAATCACGTGTAGCAGGCTTCGTTCTTAGACATCCCCCAAGGGCATCCATGTCCCAGAGGGAGAGGTGAGCCCAGAAACCAGTTAGCCCCTCGGAATCTTGAGAACAGACAGACCATCCCTGGCAGTCGATCAGTTTCACTCTTTTGTGCCCCTTCCTCCCAGGTGTGTCTTTCACTGTTAACCCCCTCTTAAGTCTCCTTGGGAATCTCAGCTCCAGTGAAATAAGTTCCTCTGTAACATCTTCCTCTTTCTTGCCCTTCATTCCTCTGCTGTCTTTGTATAAATTTGATTATATGGCTTTCAAGGACACTATTTCCTCTATATTTCCTGTTTTGCTCATGTTTTCACTAAAAAATTAAGTAACTTTTATGTTTCGTGAGGACATTAATAAAGAGAAAAAAAGGAAACAGAACAAAAGAGAAAGACTGCTCCTCCCCCCAATTATAATAACTGAAGGCAATGAAGGAGAATGGTGGTTAGGAATAAATATAGGGTGTGCAAGGAAACCAGAATTGAAGGAGACACGTGTACCCCAAGGTTCATTGCAGCACTGTTTACAATAGCTAGGACATGCAAGCAACTTAGATGTCCATCAGCAGATGAATGGATAAGGAAGCTGTGGTCCATATACACAATGGAATATTGCTCAGCTGTTAAAAAGTACACATTTGAGTCACATCTAATGAGGTGGATGAAACTGGAGCCTATTACACAGAGTGAAGTAAGTCAGAGAAATACCACGACAGTCTATTAAGGCATATATATGGAATTTAGAAAGATGGCAATGATAACCCTATATGCAAGGCAGCAAGAGCGACACAGATGTAAAGAACAGACTTTTGGACTCTGGGAGAAGGCAAGGGTGGGATGATCTGAGAGAACAGCATTAAGCATGTGTATTGCCACATGTAAAATAGATGACCAGTGCAAGTTTGATGCATGAAGCAGGGCCCTTAAAGCTGGTGCTCTGGGACAACCCAGAGGGAAGGGATGGGGAGGGAGGTGGGAGGGGGTTTCAGGATGAGGGGACTCATGTACACCCATGGCTGATTCATGTCTGTGTACGGCAGAAACTACCACAATATTGTAAGTAATTATCCTCCAATTAAATAAAGTAATTAATTAAGAAAAAGAAGAATACAGGGTGTGGAATTAGACAGACTTAGTCCCAGTCTTGACTCCAGCCAGCTCTGTGACCTTGAATAGCCATATAACTTCCATAAGGTTGTGAGATTTGAATGAGATAATCTTCATGTGACCATTAGCATGGTTCCCAATACATATCTGACATTTATTATAATATTTTCTTATCACAGCCTACTATTCTTCCAACTCTTCTCTTTTCTTATGCTCACTGTATTCATACTTTAATAAAGATTGCATTCTGAAAACCCTCCATTTTCTGCATCATCCTCCTTGGGGCTCCCTATTCTTTCGTATTTATTCTCTGTCCTTTATTGTATCACCTCCAGTGTCCTCACTGTGTATTCGTTTTCTATGCTGCATAACAAATTACCACCAACTTAGTGACTCAAAGAATACCCCTTTACTGGCTCACAGTTCTCTTGACTACTGTAATCAAGACTCTGTGTGTTGACAGAACAGTACACAAATAAATCAACATAAGAGAATAGAGAACCCAGCAATAGGCCCACTCTAATAGCAGCACGCTCAACTGATTCTTTAAAAAGTATGAAATCAATTCAATGGAGGCAGAAAAGCTTTTCATCAAAATTAAAACTTTTGTTCTGTAAAACACCCTATTAATAAGATGAAAATATAAGCCGCGCACTGGGAGAAAGTATTTGCAAATCACACATCTGAAAAAGGCAGAGCTCAGCTGGGGGCCCTGCTCGGTGTCTGAGAAGGCTGAAGTCGCAGCATGCATCAGCTGTGTTGTCATTTAGAGGCTTTTGTAAAAGGAATCCACTTCCAAGTTCTTGAAGGTTGTTGGCAGAATGCAGTTCCCTGCGGCTATACTACTGAAGTCCTGGTTTTCTTGCTGACGACACGTCAGCCAGTGATCTCTCTCAGTTCCTAGAGGCTCCGTTCAGGTCCTGAGAACATGATCCCTAGACTACAAAGCCAGCTATGGAGAATCTTCTTCACATTGAAACTCTCATATTTTGGATCTGTCACCAGGAAGAGTTCAGTCCCTTCAAAGAATCACCCGCTAAGCTTAAGCCCACCAAGAATGAGCTCCCTTCCTTAAAGCCGGTTGTGCCATAAAACACACCCTAATTATAGCACTGACTATCCCGTCACATGCATGGGTCCTTTCTACACTCAGAGAGCAAGTTGTTTGAGGGTATGGATCGCTGGAAGTCCTCTTAGAATTCTGCCTGCCATCCTGCTCCATAAACTCCTAACCTTGGATGAATCAGTCCATCTACCCACCGCCATAGCTTCTCTACTGAGCACTGCTGAATAAAATCACAAAATTATATGATTTGTTGCTACGCAGATATATTAATAATCTTGAACAGTAGATCTTTCAGCAGTGCTTTCGTATGACCTTCCATAACAACACTTTCTGTTTCTGTTGTCCCAAAAATGTTATCCTATGTCTTGTCACCAAGTCCCTGTAATAAACTGCCCACATCCTCTCCCCCGCCCCAAGAACTTGACTTTGTCTTCAGCTTTCCAAAGTAAGGCTATTAGTCCACAAATTTGGATGAACTTATCCGAATCAGGTGGCCAGAGTATTGGAGCTTCAGCTTCAGCATCAGTCCTTCCAATGAAGAAAAGTCGACTCATTGGAAGAGACCCTAATGCTGGGAAAGACTGAAGGCAGAAGGAGAAGAGGGCAGCAGAGGATGAGATGGTTAGATAGCATCACTGAGTCAGTGGTCATGAGTGTGAGCAAGCTCCAAGAGACAGTGAAGGACAAGGAAGCCTGACGTGCTGCAGTCCATGGAGTTGCAAAGAGTCAGATATGAGTTAGCTACTGAACAGCAGCAACAATCCAAATGTATCTTCTTCAGCTCTCCTTTTTCTTAGTATTAGAGGAAAAGAGCTTTCCTCTGTCCAGGGCTGATTCCAGCATCTGTGTTTTTTGATTGGAAGAAGTTTGGTTTTTTTTTTTTTCAATAGCTTCTTTTATATACTACATTTTTAAACCTCTTCTTTCCATTTCTTTCTGATCTCTCTCATATTTTGAAAGGCTAACTTCTAGATAGAGTGAATTATCCCATGCCCACTTCACTTCTTCACATCCCATTTCTTTTACACCCACTATAATTCAGGAGAAGGCAATGGCAACCCACTCCAGTACTCTTGCCTGGAAACTCCCATGGATGGAGGGGCCTGGTAGGCTGCAGTCCATGGGGTCGCTACAAGTCGGACACGACTGAGCGACTTCAATTTTCACTTTCATGCATTGGAGGAGGAAATGGCAACCCACTCGAGTGTTCTTGCCTGGAGAATCTCAGGGACAGGGAGCCTGGTGGGCTGCCGTCTGTGGGATCGCACAGAGTCAGACACGACTGAAGTAACTTAGCAGCAGCAGCAGCAGCATAACACTATAATTCAGATTCTTTCTACAGCACTTCCTGGAAACTTTTTTGGGAAAGATCACCAGTACATAGAAAAACTTGCAAAGGAAGGAAAACAGGTTAACTCTCAACTATGGGAGAGGCAAAAAGAAAAATTCAGCTGCCGAAAGTGTTCATGTAGTCATAATATCTGTACTCACTATTAATTAATCAAACGTGGTGTTTATAACTTGAAATAGAGGGTTGGGAGCTATGAAAGAGCTAAATTTACAGTAAATAGAAAGTCACTTATTAATGTTTAAAATTAATCAAAAAATGCTAGTATAACCATATTCTGTAGAAACACATCATTAAATACCAAAAGAAAATGCAGAAAGAGTTGACAGTGGTTTCTCTAAACAGAGTGTAGGGGGTCAGGATAGATGAAACAAAGACTGCTGTTTTTCAGATTTTTTTGTTGATTTGTTTCATTTAGCTGCATGTATGCATTTGATTTTTTAAAACATTTTTCTTTAAAGGAAAAGGCACAATCCAAGCAGAGGGGAAATTTATCAGGCACGTTTTCAGGGAACTGAACTAAATGATTAGTTTCTAGTTGCTGATTAATACAAACATCATTTACAAATACCAATAAGTGTCGATTCCCACAACAAAAGTGGAATCTGACCTGCCAAAGAGCATCAGTGTCTCTGAGCTGAGAAAGGTTCATGTAAGAGCATGGCCACATCCTACTAATGTCGAGGCTGTTTATTCCCAGGTTTTAATACCACAGAGGCCAGAGAACACATAGCTGTGTTGGAGGGAACCAGGAAATGTGCTCATTCAGTGTAAGCCCCTCACCTTGGGCAAATAAACTAACATCTCCGCCTCAGTCATTCCTGCACCTGGAACACGAGCAAAACCTCGTAAGGTTTTTCTGAGGATAGAAAATAACACATACATGTCATGTGTCTGTAAAGAATGCGTGGCACACTCATGTGTTCAATACGATGATTCATGAAAAAATAAATAGCAATAATAATGTTGGGGGCTTCCATGGTGGCCCAGATGGTGAAGAATCTGCCTGCAATGCAGGAGACCCAGGATCAATCCCTGGGTCAGGAAGATCCTCTGGAGAAGGGATGGCAACCCACTCCAGTTTTCTTGCCTGGAGGATCCCATGGACAGAGAAGCCTGGTGGGTTACAGTCCATGGGGTCACAAAGAGTCAGACATGACTAAGCAACTAACACACACACACACAATAATAATGTTAATACCGTTCCCTATATTTGTGGGGTTTTACTGGTTTATTTCAGCTTCCCAGGTAGCACTAGTGGTAAGAACCTACCTGCCAATGCAGGAGACTTGAGAGATGCGAGTTTGATCCCTGGGTCGGTAAGATCCCCTGTAGGAGGGCACGGCAGCCCACTCCAGCATACTTTTCCTGGAGAATCCCATGGACAGGGGAACCTGGTGGGCTGCGGTCCATAGGGTCACAGAGATTCAGACACGACAAGTGACTTACCATATACGTGTGCACACTGGTTTATTTCCCACATTATCTCTCTCAATTTCCTTGATGTTTTTAGTTAGTTTCTAAGCAGGATACTGGGCTTCCCCTGTGGCTCAGCTGGTGAAGAATCCGCCTGCAGTGCGGGAGACCTGGCTTCGATCCCTGGGTTGGGAAGATCGCCTGGAGAAGGGAAAGGCTACCCACTCCAGTATGCTGGCCTGGAGAATTCCACGGACAGTATAGTCCATGGGGTTGCAGAGAGTCAGACACAACTGAGTGACTTTCACTTTCACAAGCAGGATACTGGTCAGAGGACTGAGCACACAACTTATGATAACTCCTGTTTTTCAACAGGAATACCTTTTCAGGTATCATCAGACGCATTAAAAGTCCAAGTTGCCTCTAGAACAATATGGGATAAGTGAGGCAGGGAGAGTGTAAGACCAGAACGCTTCAGCTGTGCCATGACTTCTGTATTTTCAGTGTTGTTGGATTTGCTGTGAACCAGAATCCAGGTGTTATAACTATGGAAGGAATGGGTTCAAGGCACCTTCAGCTGATGCTTTAGAATTCACATCAAGGGCTTTGTGTGATTGTTCTTGGAGGCATAGGCAGAGAATATAATGTTCTTGTATTTTTACTGTTTTTTTAAAACTCCAACAATCAAAAGGTCATCGTTTGTTGTAATGATGCTATAATTAAGTTGTGGTAAACGATAGCATTTGTAGATTTTCTCACCAGAATTGATTCATAAAATGAATACAGTCCCAGCAGTTTATGTTAACATAATTAAATGGAAATGTAATTCCGAGTTTGCTTATTTAATTGAAAATTACTGGGTTATGAGCACTCTTACATTTCTATCAAAATTGGTGTAAACCTAGAATTACATGAGCTATCCGTTCAGATGCAGCGTATGTAAGGCTCTGTTGCTAGGTGGCAAATATGTTTCCTACAGCACGTGCAGACTGATCACGCAAGAGCGCGTGCTTTTCGTGAGTTTCCTGCTAACTGCTTCTCTCTTTCCTCTGCAGCCACTGGTTTAGCCCTGGGGCTAGGACAGAGCATGGCCAGGTAAGGAACATTCTAACCCAAAGGGAGGCTACTCAGTCTCTCGAATATTTAACTATTGCCCTTCAAGATAGTAGAGCAACTTTATGAGAAAGGATAACATCCTAGCTTATTTATAAAGGAGTTCATTGTGCTGGTGCTAATACACTGACCAAGTGAATGATCGTCAGGAAGCATCAGAGTTGTTTACCTCACCTCTCCGTTCATCAGCACACAGGTCACCTCCGTGGAAAGGATCTAGAGTTCACTTTAGAGATTATAGGACTTCCTTACTTCCATATGCTTTTCACAAAGGCGTGAAAATAGTACATATGCCTTAAACAATTGTTTTATTATTAAACTAGATTAGCCAGCAAGAGAATATTTTTGAAGTTTAGAAGATGATAAGAGTTTCTTGCACTTTATATTGTATTCTAGGTGAGATTTTTCTTTTTTTAATTTCTTGCTAGTTTCATGGCAGCACAATGATTAGATGACTTAGCAAGAACTTAACATTCATTTTGATTAACTTTACATATAAAATAAGTTGTCTGTTTTCTTTGTCTGTTGAATGTGCTAGTTCTCTCTCTGCAGTGTGGTAAGGTAATTTAGGGCTTAAAATATTGATAGGTTTTAAAGCATATATGTTTTAGACTTTGCATTCTTGCTAAGCCTTTTTTCAGTGTGGATTATATGAGTTATTTTTTGAATGAGTCAATAATATATGCATAGAAAAGTCTCAAATTCTCAGGGATCATTTCTTCTGAGGGATATGTAGGTAGATAGGTAGAAGAGGAGATTGCCCTTGGTAATGGTAACTGGTAACATTACTATACGTATTGGTGATGTCTTATTTCTTAAGTTGGTCAATGGGTTTTAGAGTTGGTTGCACATGCCATATTTCTTTTTTTGTATAAAAGGAAAGTGCCACATACTTTATTATAAACTATAATGTATTTCTTAATACACATGTACCTAATCAAAGAAAAATATGTCAGTGCAGATTTAATGATTTTTTTATAAACTTGGCTCTTTTCCTTGAGAGTGATGTGCACTTTTAAATATATTTCTCACATTAATAATAGAATATGTACTACTATTTCTGGACTTTCCTGGTGACTCAGTGATAAGGAATCTCCCTGCCAACGCAGGAGACGCAGGTTCGATTCCTAGGTCAGAAAGATCCCCTGGAGAAGAAAATGGCACCCACTCCAACATTCTTGCCTGGGAAATCCTGTGGACAGAGGGGCCTGGTGGGCTAGTCCATCAGGTCGCAAGGAGTTAAGACACGACTTAGTGACTAAATAACAACAACCAGTATATGTTTCTAAAGTTTTGCAAGTTAACTTGACTAAGTTGCTTCTGGGGTATGTCTATTCAGAATGTAATTATTACATAATTATGTCAATTATTCAGCATTCCCAAATGGTTCATACCTTCTATGTTTATATAAGATTCTGCTTCCAGTAGTAAGTTACATCAGGATATAGTTTATCCCCAAATAAGATTTTTTAAATGAATAATTTTATATTCTCTGTTGTTCTCTAGTCACTAAGTCATGTCCAGTCTTTGCAATCCAATGGACTGCAGCATGACAAGTTTCCCTGTTCTTCACTATCTCCAGGAGTTTACTCAAACTCATGTCCATTGAGTCAGTGATGCCATCCAATCATTGCATCCTCTGTTGCCCACTTACACTCATGCCATCAGTCTTTCCCAGCATCAGGGTCTTTTCCAGTGAGTCAGCTCTTTGCATCAGGTGGCCAAAATGCTGGAGCTTCAGCACCAGTACTTCCAATTAGTATTCAGGTTGATTTCTTTTAGTATTGACTGGTTTGATCTTCTTGCTGTCCAAGGGACTCTCAAGAGTCTTCTCCAGCACCACGATTGAAAATGAAAGAAAGAATCATTTCTTCAGCATTCAGCCTTCTTTATAGTCCAACTCTTACGTCCATATGTGACTAGGGGAAAACCCATAACTTTGACTATACAGACCTTTGTCAATGACGTGATATCTCTGCTTTTTAGTACACTGTTTCATGTAGGTTTATCATGGCTTTTCTTCAAGGAGCATTTCATGGTTGCAGTCACCATCTGCAGTGATTTTGGAGCCCAAGAAAATAAAATCTGTCACTATCCACTTTTCCCCCATCTATTTGCCATGAAGTGATGGGACCAGATGCCATGATCTTTGTTTTTTGAATGTTGGGTTTTAAGCCAGCTTTGTCACGCTCCTCTTTTACCTTCATTAAGAGGCTCTTTAGTTCCTCTTCGCCTTCTGCCGTTAGAGTAGTATCATCTTCGTATCTTAGGTTGTTGGTATTTCCCCTGGCAATCTTGATTCCGGCTTGTGATTTATCCAGCCCAACATTTCACATGATGTGCTCTGCATATGAGTTAAACAAGCAGGGTGACAATATACAGTATTAGTGTGCTCCTTTCTCATGCAGTGATTTTGGAGCCCAAGAAAATAAAGTCTGTCATTTTGCCACTGTTTCCCCATCTATTTGCCGTGAAGTGATGGGACCAGATGCCATGATCTTAGTTTTTCAAATGTTGAGTTTTTAGCCAACTTTTTCACTCTCCTCTTTCACTTTCATCAAGAGGCTCTTTAGTTCTTCTTCACTTTCTTCCATAAGGGTGGTGTCATCTGCATATCTGAGGATACTGCTGTTTCTCCCAGCAATCTTGATTCCAGCTTGTGCTTCATCTAGCCTGATATTCTGCATGATGTATTCGGCTTATAGGTTAGATAAGCAGGGTGACAATATACAGCCCTGCCATACTTCTTTCCCAATTTGGAACATCCGTTGTTCCATGTCAGTTCTAACTGTTGCTTCTTGACCTCCATACAGATTTCTCAGGAGGCAGGTAAGGTGGTCTGGTATTCCCATCTCTTTAAGAATTTTCCATAGTTTATTGTAATCCACACAATCCAAGGCTTTAGTGTAGTCAATGAAGTAGATGTTTTTCTAGAATTCTTTTGCTTTTTCTGTGATCCAGTGGATGTTGGCAACTTGATCTCTGATTTCCTCTGCCTTTTCTAAATCCAGTTTGTACATCTGCAAGTTCTTGGTTCATGTACTATTGAAGCCTAGTTTGAAGGATTTTGAACATTACCTTGCTAACATGTGAAATGAGCGCAGTTGTGTGGTAGTTTGAACATTCTTTGGGATTGGAATGAAAACGGACCTTTTCCAGTCTTGTGGCCACTGCTAAGTTTTCCAAATTTGCTGGCATATTGAGTGCAGCACTTTCACAGCATCATCTTTTAGGATTTTTAAGTAACTTGACTGGAATTCTATCACCTCCAGTAGCTTTGTTCATAGTAATGCTTTCCAAGGCCCACTTGACTTCACACTCCAGGATGTCTGGATCTAGGTGAGTGACCACACCATCGTGGTTATTCAGGATATTAAGACCTTTTTTGTGTAGTTCTGCATATTCTTGCCACTTCTTCTTAATTTCTACTGCTTCTGTTAGGTCTTTGCTGTTTCTGTCGTTTATTGTGCTCATCTTTGCATGAAATGTTCCTTTGAAATCTCCACTTTTCTTGAAGAGATCTCTAGTATTTCCCAAACTGTTGTTTTCCCCTCTTTCTTTGCATTGTTCACTTAAGAAGGCTTTCTTAACTCTCCTTGGTATTCTCTGGAACCCTGAATCCATTTGGGTATATCTTTCCCTTTCTCCTTTGCTTCCACATCTCTTCTTTTATTAACTATTTGTAAGGCTTCCTCAGACAACCACTTTGCTTTCTATTTCTGTTTCTTGGGATGGCTTTGGTCTAGAATTTGAGAAATACTAAAGTGATATAAATCTGTGCTTTAGATTATAATCTACCTGCAGTTAAAACTTTTTTCTGCATTTAAAAATTAACAAATAGCTACTATGATATAGACAAGAAAGTTGATGCATCATTTTAAAAATTTTTAAATATTTGAAACAGATTTTTGGATTAGCCTTTGGCTTAAGCTTTGATATACCATTTCAGATTTTAATCCTGTCTAGATAGGTTATTAATTAAGGAACACAGTTGATTCTTATTTTTTGTAGTAGCTATAGTCTGTGAGGTTGGTAAGAACTCTAAAGTAGCAAATACTGAAAAAACTGCTTCCAGGAAAAATACAGGGTTAGGTTCCTGAGAACCTCTGGCCACATTTTCACTAACAGATCAATACATATCCTTATTCGATGTGTATTTCTGTTTAAAGACACCATATTTAATACATGTTATTGATTTGTTAGCATTGAACTCATGGCCAACAGTACTGTAACTTATGCCTGAAGGGAACTTGTCTAATGAACATATTTTCTCTATAAGGTCCATCACAATTCTCTTACACTGGGGAAGACTATACTGCAGGTCAGCCCTGTACTAGAAGGCTATTTTAAATAATGAAGATAAAAACAAGAAGACAGAAATGCAAAACAAACAAATAAATAAATAATGTAGCACTGAACAGACCAGGCAAAAGATTCCTGTTTACAGTATGAGAGCCGAAGCGAGAAGATAGATGGCGTCTTGTCCGACCTCAGCTGAGAACATGCAGTAACGGGAACTCAGATTTCTCCCGCTCTCTGCGTGTCTGCCAATAACTCCAAAGCACCGGAAGTACTGATTTGGGCATTACAAGTATATTTTAGCAAGTGGGTGAATTTGTGAATACAGAATCGGTGAATAATGAGAAACAGTTTGCACATGTATGTGTCTGTATAAAAGCACATACAAACTACTCATGTTTTGAGGGATTTAAATGTCTTATTTCAACTAATAACTAGCCCAGTGAAAGTGTTAGTCACTCAGTCGTGTCCAACTCTGCGACCCCATGGACTGTAGCCCACCAGACTCTGTCCATGTGGATTCTCCAGGCAAGAATACTGCAGTGGGTTGCCATTTCCTTCTCCAGAGAATGTTTCCAACCAAGGGTTCAAACCCAAGTCTCCTGCATTGCAGCAGATTCTTTACCATCTAAGCCACCAGGGAATCCCAGTGAACTACTGGCTAAATCTTAGGTCCAAGTGATAAAATGCAAGACCATGAAGAAATGAAATCCTTCAATATATTGTTGAATGAATGACTATCAGCATGCATGATCACCCCTTTTTTTTCCCCATATCAACTTACCCAAGATAAAGAAATGATAATATTAACCTCACTTTTGAAATCCCACCCCTCACTGCTTTCCCACATCTTATGATTCCTTTTTATTCTCTAATGCAAAATCCCATTTCATTTACACCATACTCACTTAATATTTCTTTTTTACACATTTAGTAAATCACTATTCTCTATCAGTCATTACCTATCAAGTACTCTTTATTTTTACAAAAAGAGATATTTGTTTTTAAAAACAAAAACAAAAAAGTAACTTTTCCTCTAAGGTGGTTAAAATCTGGGGTAGGAAAGCAGTAATCATAGTGTGTTGATAAATGTTGAAGGAAACCACTGAGAGGGTGTCATGGAGACCACAGAAGCGACATGTGAAAGTTGGTTTAGAAGTGGACGTAAAGAGACAGAAGCAGCTACAAGCAGCCTCATTTGTTTGTGTGTATGTGTGTTTTAATGGTGAGGGTTTTCCTCCTTGAATATCTAATAGTATGACATTTTGAATGAGTTTACTAGTATCTTAAGGAGCCATAGGTATTGTTTAGAGGTTTTTAGTTCTCCTCTTAAGGTGAGGACCCTGTGAAAGGCCAAGTGTGGAGAGACTTGAAATTCTTTTGTAGACATTTGAGAAGGTCCCTGAAAAGTGACTGCTAACAAACAGTCTTGAGCTTGAATCCCTTCTGAATATTAGGTGGCAAAGAGATTATTGCTGTGGAGCAGGAATTCTGCTCTTTGCTTCCTTCTTCCTCTTGTGTTAGGAATGTGAAGCTTTTAATAATCTTTTTAAAATAATCACGAATAGCCACAGAAATCCTCAGCTCCCTTTCTGCCACAGGAGCACCCATGATATACATGGAACATTTCTCTTCCTTGTTTTCGTTCAGCAGTTTTTAAAACGGTATACCTTTTGTGAGACCTCACATTGTACTAGGTTTTGTGTTTATGAATGTCTCTGTCATTCTTACGTGAGTCATTTTTTAATATACATCTGCAGGTCACTAATAAGGGACTTGTCTCTCCGCTTGGCCTAAGTCCAGCAATCTGAGAGCTGGAGGTAAGAAGCACTTCGCACCATATTCAGAAGTTTGTTATTAACTGGAGTTGACATTGTTGAGTCAGAACCCTGAACACTGACCTCACTTGTGACACTGATAGGAGCCAAGGAAGACAGGAAGCGTTAGCAATAAGAGGAATGAAGACTCTCCCCAAACCTGAGGAGCTCCTCTTGCTTGTCAGAGCAGAGCTCCGGGCCTCGTGTCTTATCATCGGTTCCTGATCTGATTCCCCCCCGCCCCCACCCCCGCCCTCTGCCACCTTTTTTTTGTTTGTTTGTTTGTTCTTTGGGACAGAGCAGACACATATTGGGAATCTTTCAAATACAAATACATGTTTTCTATTCAAATAGCACTCTGGATTAATTTTTTCATCTTTGCCCCCTTACAAGATCTAGGTTCCCATATTAACTTGCTGAATTCATGACCCAGAGATCTGAGCCTGTACTTTTTTCTCTGAGCTTCATTTTATGTGATGACTTTTTAATATAGGTGAATTATATTAAATAATTCTAATATTTGTCCCTACAAAGCCCATCAAAACTATACATTTGAGGAAGAAATTCTCATGTGACTCTAAGAGAAGGGTCTCTGACCTCAGAGTTCCATACATAGCCTAACATTTATTTTGGTCATTGTAGTTGCATTTTTTTTTTAATTAAATTGTTGAATTCCTTCATTTCAGAAAAGTATGTTTGGGACCTTTTGTGTTCTTTGTTTTAACTGTTTTAACACAAATAACAGGAATAGTGTTCCCATATCTATCTTTTATCTAAAAAATTAGAAACCTTAGTTAACTACTACTATTAATTGAAGTCGGAGGTAGAGATTTTATCACGTCACCTCTAGCTATCTGTGTCACAAATGTTGGTTTGAATATGTTTTTTTACAAAGGCACTAGAATTAGAAATGCCAAAGTAATTAATTTTTTTTTTTATTTTCAGAAGCAATTTAGTTTTCATGGTACGAAGTGTTTCTACATTGAAACACTTTCAGATTAATGGACTTGAGATAAACTGTTGCTATTTTCTATAAGTAGTAATAATGAGATACTGTTTCAGCTACATATCAGATGCTAGATTTCATTGCCTGTTTCTTTATCTCATTCATTCATTCATTCAACAAATATTTATTAAACACTAAAAATGTCCCAGACACTGTGCTGGACTTTGGAGACGCAGGCAGATTGAATGACTGAAGCAAAGGGCCAAAGGTGAGCAAGAATATGGTACACATTCCAAACTAAGAAGTTCAGAATGGCTGGGATATATTATTTAGAAGTAAGGAGGTTAGGTTGGGGTAGGAAGAAGCATAATAAGTTGCAATTTAGAAATAACAATCAAATTATGTCGGGCCATAAGAGCCTTGTGTAAGATTTGGGGCGGGGGTGGTTATCTAAGGTGAATAATGCAATAACATCTAGTTTTAGAATGACTGGCTTCAGTGTAGAGTGGACTTAGATGGGAGCAAGGCTGGAGGCAGGGAGGCCACTGGAGAGGCCACTACAGGTGAGGGAAAATGATGTTTCAGACTGGAATGTGGTTCGTGGGGATGGAAAGAAACAGATATTTAGGAGAAATTTAAGGTAGACATATTGAGTTGACACATTCCTGAAATAATGATCTAACAACATTCTTTGTGATCTAATTAAGTTCTATTCCTTCTCAAAGATGGCCAAATGTGGCTAGTAATTGACTCTAAATGTTGTCATTAGATAGTTCAAAGCAGTTATATCATTAAAAGTTATGATACTGGTCAGACAATAGCCACTGACAATCAGGTTCATTAATTATAATTGTAGCATTTGAACCATTTACTCGGCACTTTTTATGTTCTGGTCTTAGTGCTAAGTGTTTTACGTGGTTTATCTCATTTGACACTCACAGCAGCCTTACAGGTGGATAGTATTGTTATCTCCATTTTCCAGGTGGAAACTGGGACTTAGAGATATTACACAACTTATAAATTTGGTAGACCTGTTTTTAAAACCTAGCGACTTGTTACTGGTACACCTGGGATTCGAACCCAGATCTCTCCTGCACTATTACTGCGCTAAGATTTCTGTTTTTATTAGGGTTAATTTCTAATATGCTGTACAACTTCTCATTAGCCCAGTCTTGCATATAATCACATTTCTGCATAACCGAGATAAGCTACAGTTTGAGGGTACACGTAGCAAAAAATATTGACGACTTGCTTTTTTTTCTTTCCAATTGGTTAGAGTGAAGCAAGTGTGAAGGGGAGTTGGGTGGTGAGGCATTCTGAGGAGGCAGTCAGATATATATTTTTTCTAATTATATATTTCCAAGCCAGTAATTTCTTTGAAAAGGAATGTTTTTAAGTGTTTCTTTACCATGTTGGGCCCCTAAATACAGAGAAGTAAGATTAGATATTTTATGTCATCGGAGGTGACAAAGCCCCAAAAAACTCACAGCTGAATGCAGTGGTAGAAGCATTGGAGAAGAGAGGCTACATGACTTTAACCAGGACCACCCAGAGAGCCAGAATTAGAACCGAGTTCTAGACCTCCAGCTCTAGGCTGTCTATTACATGATTCAGCTGTCAAGGAAGCATTGCCATCTCTTAGGGACATTTTCAGAAGTGTGTCCGTGGCATCTCTAGCAAAATTAGTCGTCTTCATTTTAAGAAAAACCGGTAAATAAAAGAAAAAAGTAATGCAAGTGAATAAATACAGTCCCTTTGAATGAGAAGCATACTTTTCTACTTATGAAATAATATAATGAAAATATTTTTGTTTCTACAACTTTGTTCTAAACACTTTGGATAGCATCAGCTCCTGAGAGATAACCGAGCTGAAAGAGGACACAAGAAAAACTGCTCTGTGAAAACAGCCAGCAGGTAAGCGATTTAAAATCACCTTTTCTCCTGATCACTGACTCGTGTAATTTCTTTTTCCATACCAGTATGAATAGTGGTTTAGTCACTAAGTAGTGTCCTACTCTCGCAGCCTCATGAACTGTAGCCCGCCAGGCTCCTCTGTCCATGGGATTCTCCAGGCGAGAATACTGGAGTGGGTTGCCATTTCCTTCTCCAGGGGATCTTCCCCACCCAGGGATCAAACCCTGGTCTCTTGCATTACAGGCAGATTCTTTACCCGCTGAGCCAGCAGAGAATCCAGTATGAATATGATGAGTTATAGTTAGGGTGCCTTTGGATCTAAAGTGTCAGCATATTTTATGTTTCCTTTATCAGAATCTACTTCAGGATTACTAGTAATGAATAGAAGTATATCATTTTAGTTGTAGTTTTTTAAAGGTGACGAAAAATAATAAAGAATGCATTTTTAGAAGAAAATCTCTGTTCATAATCCATAACTTGTGAATTTTAGATAAGGATTAGGAATAATTATTTTTAATTATAAAAAATAGAATTAATCTTTTCCCCAAAACTTAAATGGTTTTGTGAAAGAGCAACATGTATATTTATTCTAATAATATATAAATAAGTATATAGAAAATACACTCTTTTTTAAAAGTGCTTAGAGTTACATTGCTTAGTCAATGCTATATATTTTTTTCATGTTAGAAAGAAGTGCCCCCAGTTTATTGTTTTAGACAGCGCATTTCCAAATTTTGCATGTGGTGTTTCTAAAGACTTCATTTTTCCTTTGGTGAAAATAGCTATCAGAATATTGATCAGCACAACTGCCCTGAGATTTACACTAACCCAACTTTTAACGAGATAACTGACCTTGGCAGCCCTCCCTCTGTCTCGTTGTTAGGGTGCTTGCCTCTGTTTTTAACACTCCCAAGCAAGCTGTGTAACTTCCAAGTATCATGTTGTACAAACTAACCCTGACTGAGAACGCACTAGGTATCTGCAGAAGCTAACATAAATCCTATTTAGACAGTCAAAAACTGTCACACATAATAAGTTGACTGTCAGGTCAGTGATAGTCAACATAAAACTAATATAGTCACCCCTAAGAAGGTTAGATCCTAAAATTATAAAGTATGGATTAAAGAAATTTTAGACAGATTATAAATAACTATGGATGACATGTTTATAGAAATAAAATAAGCAAGCAACAGATCACTGTTAGAATTGTTCAAGCAGAATTGAATCAAAAGCATATAATTATTAGAAATGAGAAGTGTGATTGTGAAATGGAGATACAGCTGAAGAAGTAGGCTAGAATGTAGCGTAAAAATATTGAATAAAGTGATGGAAAAATGAAAAAGTGGTTAAGAGACACAGAAAAGGTCTAAGATATATTTGATCAGAGGTTTTGATAGAGAGTATAGAAAGGCTGAAAAAAAATATGATGTTGAAGAGATGTTGGCTGAGAATTCCCATAACAGCTAAAAGTTATAAATCTATACAGAAATCACAATGAATACCAGCTAGAATAAGCAAAAAGAAATCCACACCTAGTAGCATACTGTAGTACTCCAAAAACAAACAGGTCTTAAACGAATCCAGAGATAAGAGATGAATTACTACAAAGGAATGTACATCATCAGATTTCTGGGTATCAACAATGATACCAGAAACAGTGGACAAGTCTTCAGGGTACTGGGTGAAAATACATTGTCAGCCTAGAACTATGTACCTAGAAAAAAAAAATCTTTCATATATGAAGATGAAGTAAAAACCGTTTAGGATTTTCAATCACTAAGAAAGTTTCCTCCTGACACTTGCTAGAATCCTTTTTAAAAGATGTATTTCAAGAGAATGTTCTCCCCAGAAAGTCTAAGATGAAAAAATGAATACTAAGCCAATAAATGGTTAAAGATTTCAGTAAATTTAAACAACTATTGTTTATATAAATTGATAATCATAATGTGTAATTCATAAGGCTTTTCAAAAGACAATCTAAGATAATGGAAAATAACAGCATATTAGATTGACAATGCTGATGATGACAAAGTCCAACTTAAAGCCTTTGAATTGTTTGGGAATGTTTACTTCATTGGTCAGTTAAGATTATATTAAGTATTCATGGCAAAATATCATAAATAACCACTAAATTTAAAAAAAATAGAGTATGTAAATTCCAAGCTGGTCAGCAGGGGTGGAGTTGAATGGAATAAAATATTACTCCCCCCAAAAAAATCCATTTAAAAAGTCAAGAAGGAAAAAAAGCATAGAGAAAATGGGACACAGAGGAAAACAAAAATTGAAAACTGAATCAAATCCATGTATTAGTCACTATGGTAAATATTTATGGATTAAATTTGTTTGTTAAAAGCAGAGCTAAGCAGATTTGGATTTTCTTTTAAAGTGCAACTATATGTTCTTTATAAGAGACACACCTGAAATAATGCCAAAAGAAAGTTGGAAAACTAAAAAAGCATGTATCAGATATACTGTAGAAGAGAGCTCTCATAACAAACCAACTGACTTGACAACAAAAGCCTTAACAAGTTTAAGAAAATCATTATTTAATGATAAAAGGTTCAACTTACCAAAAAGATTAATGATTTTATTATTTTGTATATTAAAATAGCTGCAAAAATATATAAAGCAAATATTAACATCAATGAATGGAGAAACTCACTAACCCACCATCTTGGCACTTCCACTTCAGTAGAGCATTCATATTACTGATAGCTTAAGCCATCAGAAAATTTGCATAACAAATGATTAACAAACTTAATGTTATTATATAAGCCCTTTCACCCACATACATTCTTCTCAAAGACACATGTGATATTTTCAAAAATTTACCACTTTCCAGGCCAAAACTACTACCAACAAATTTTAATGAATATGTATCATAAAGAACATATTCTTTAACTTGAATATGATTAAGGAAAATCATTAAGAAAAAAATAATTTCTTTAAAGTTTGAAATTAAAAATACATTTTAAAATAACTCATTTCAAAAAAGTCATAATTATCATTATGATATCATACCTTAACTTGTGGGTGCATTATGATGGTAGATAGAGGAAACTTGACTACTTGAAAGTTGTATATTAGACATTTGGTCCCAGTTCCTGTTGCAAGTTCAAGATTCTGAATTGTAAGATTACTGATTCTAAACTATAAGATGCCTGCTTCTGTCTTCTAAGATCAACCCAGCAGGTATTTAGAAAGAGAAAATAGGCAGAAATCTACAAGAAGTTTCCAGTATTAAGGTAGCCATGGATGCGTGCTAAGTCGCTTCAGTCATGTCTCTTTGTGACTCCATGGACTGTAGCCCGCCCAGGCTCCTCTGTCCTTGGAATTCTCCAGGCAAGAATACTGGAGTGGGTTGCCATTTCCTCCTCAGGGGATCTTCCCAACCCAGGGATGGAACCCACGTCTCCTAGGTCTGCTGCACTGGCAGGCAGGTTCTTTGCCACGAGTGCCACCTGGGAAGCCAGGAGGGGGATGCTGTTTTGAACTTGCGTTTTTGAGATGAGGATACACAAAATGTGCGTGTGTGCTCTGACCTGAGGCAAGAGGCAGTTCAGCCTGAGTGAGGGAAGAAGGCGATGTGAGCGGAACCTTTGGAGTTCTTTCATATCATGGGCCATGGCCAAGGGATATATGCCACCCGCCTCTTACAGAAAGACTCAGGTCTCTGGTCCAAGTGTTTTCAGGGATAAAGTCAGGGCAGCTCACAGTGCTGTTTTTGTGAGGAGCTGGGAAAGCTTGATGGGACCAGATGACAAATTACCGTGTCTTCACTCGGCCCCCTGTAAACCGCAGGGCTAGAGGATTACAGTTCTCATTTTCTCTGAGAATGAGGAAGGGGAATGTTTTTCTGACAGAGGAATTATTTTGTGGAGAAGACTGTGGTGATTGTGGTTTTCTGGTGCTTGGACCTCTGCACTCTTAAGTCAGGTTCATTCACCTCCAATTCCTGAACTGCTTTGGACTGACACAGAAGACTGGCCTTTACCTATAGCATTGCCTCACAGAATCAGTTAATAAGACATTTGAGGAGAAAACAGCCTTTCGAAAGTAATAACAACAATAGCAACAATATATTGGACTACAGACTCCAACAGAAATCAGAAATGTTAGGACGAGTCAAAAAATTTTTGATTAGCATTATCAATATTAACTAAAGGAGATAAAAGGAGAAAATAACAATATAAAGCAAGAAATACAACACATAATTAAGAACCAAATATTTAAGTCTATTTCAGTTTTTTCCTCAGCAGTATTTTAGAGTTTTCATTGTGTAGTCTTACACATATTTTATCAGGTTTATCCGTAAGCATTTTACCATATTTTTTGGTGTATGAAAATGTTGCTGAGAGAAATGTTAAAAGGTCTCTGTAACTGGAGAGATATACCTTGTTCATGAGTCAAAAGACTCAATATTCTTAAGATGTCAGTTCTCCAAAAATGTATCTACAGATTCACTATAGCCCAAACAAAAACCCCATGAGGCTATTTTGTAGAAATTGACAAGCAAATGCTAAAATTTGTATGAAAATGCAGAGGACTTAAATAGCCAAACTTTAACACTACCTGATGTCAGGATTTAATTACAAAGCTGTAGGAATCAAGAAAATGTGGTAGTGGTGCAAAGACAGAAAAATAGATCAAAGAAATATGCCCATGTATATATTATATACAGTTGGTTCTTGATAAAATACGAAGTTACTTTAGTGGGGGGGGGGGGGGGGGGGGCTAGTTTCAACAAATGTTACTGGAAAACCTGAGTATCCATTTGCAAAAGAAAAAATTGATGAACTCTAGTCTATACCTCATACCATAGAGAAAACTAATTTATAGCAACTAAAAGTGGATCCGTTATTACACAGGCGTGAGATGAGGGGCAGGGAGGTACTGGAGGAAAGGATTACAAAGGGGTATTAAGAAACTGTTGGGGTGATGGGTATCTGCATTATCTTGATTATGGTGAAGGTTTCACATGTATATACATATGTCAAAACTTGGGAAATTACAGACTTTAAAAGTAGCGCAGGATTTCCCTAGTGGACCAGAGGTTAGTGCTCTGAGCTTCAACTGCAGGTGTCAGAGCTTCAGTCCCTGGCCAGGGAACTAAGATCCTGCAGGCCTCACAGCATGACCAAAAAGAAAAAATCGGTGTGTTTTGCTTATGGGAACTACACCTCATAAAGATATAACAGATATATATATACCTAGTAAATGGAGAAGGAAATTGCACCCCACTCCAGTTCTCTTCCCTGGAGAATCTTGTGGACAGCGGAGCCTGGTGGGCTGCCGTCTAGGGGGTCGCACAGAGTCGGACATGACTGAGGCGACTTAGCATGCATGCATGCATTGGAGAAGGAAGTGGCAACCCACTCCAGTATTCTTGCCTGGAGGATCCCCGGGACAGAGGAGCCTAGTGGGCTGCCGTCTATGGGGGTCGCACAGAGTCGGACACGACTGAGGCAACTTAGCAGCAGCAGCATACTTAGTAAAATCTTAATTGGCTTTCTGTTCCATTCCAAGTAAAAGCCAGTCTTAGCCTTGGCCAATAAGGGCAAATATGATCTGACCCTGCCCTTCTTTGCTTCCTCCTTGACCTCATCCCCTCCCACTTGAACTATGTTACTCACCTGCTCCAGGTACAGTGGCTTCTTTCCTGTTCTCCAACATCCCAACCCCACTGAGTCTCAGGGCCCTTGCACTTCTCTTCCCCCCAGCTAGAACACCCTTCCGTGTGGCTTGCTCCCCACTTCCTCCAAGTCTGTGCTCAGTGTAAGAAAGGCCCCTCTCCACCAGCTCTGCTTTCTGTGCCTTCCTTCTCGCCTCTGCTACCCCTCACTGTCACTGTTACCTTTAAGCTTCATGAGGGCAAAATCTTTGCTTTACTCACTGGTGTATCCCCAGTACCAGAAGCAGTGCCCGTCACGTCAACAATAAATATTGCTGCACAAAATATCTGCCGAATGAATTTGAAATTGATTCTACGGCAGTAGACCGAAGCCTTGTCTCTCTGCAGCCTCTGCAGTTCTGACTTCTGATCCTGGCTTCACCACTCACCAGCTGGGTGACCCTGAGATAATACTCAACCTCTCTGTCCTTCAGTTTATTTATCTGTGAAATAAACTCATTAGTTGTGTTTATCTAATTACATTGTTATAAGGAATCTATGAATTTATGCCCATAAAATATTTAAAATATGAGTTCTTAATGTTAACTGTTATTATAAGTCTATTTCCATCTGTGTGCTTCCTAAGCACTTGTTAAATTTTATTTTATCATGTTTTTCTTATGCATAATTTAGAACATTAAGTCATTCTATAAGAGTACAGTAGGCCCCAGCTCTGCTTTTCCCCATTCTCTAACTTCTTACTCCAAAAGAACCTACTTTTAACTGTTAGCTCTTTCTTCCAATATTGACCTAAATTAATTACATACTTATATTACTATTTTTTGCAGGTTTTAGTTTAGTATTACCTGTTGACTTCCTGCTCTGCCCTGCACACACACACACCATATTTGCATTTCTTTCCTTCTTTTTCCCTAATGGTTATATCATAATATTTAGACCAAGTTAATATTCATTGTTTGCATTGATATGATTATATATGTAGATACTATTTATAGATGTAAAGCTTTTCTGTCATTACATAATTATCTTGTTTTTCATTTGCTTTGTTTTCTAAGTTTGTGCCAACTGCAGTTTATCAACCACCTCTACACAGAAGTGTAACTCCCCTCAATTCTCTTTCTTGATGGCACCCTTTTTTTGGAGCCGTCCATTTTTCAGATTCATTATGAAATATTCTCTGTCTGGACCAGCTGTACATCTGATGTCCTAGGATCCCTCTTGACTTATCACCCTAGGGATTTCCTCATCTCGCTCCTATGTGGAATTTCCTTTTCCCTGGATCCCAAGCCATTTTTTTTCCTGAGCTTTTTGAGAAAGAGAAAAGGTGTGGTTACATTTGTGAGACTCTGCGTCTCTGCAAATGTCTTTATTCTAGTCTCACATTAATTGATTTCACCAGGAATTGAATTCTGCTTTGGAAACCGTTTTGCCTCTGAGTTGTGAAGACATTGCTCCCATGCCTTCAATTTCCAGTGGTTGCCATTTTCTCTCTTCTCCTTTTATTTGGCTGTTGGAGCACCCTTAAATGACCCTCCATTTTTTTAAACTTTTCTGTACTGTTGCCTTCAAAGATTCCTGGGCAGTTTTATTAATGGTATGTCTCAAATCTTTTATGAATTTAAAAAAATTCTCTAATACATTGCCTTTCCAAGAGCTCACCTTGCTTCTTTGAACATGCCTTCTCCACGTCCTCTCACTCTTGTCTGGTGGAACCTGTCTTTCTGAGGTTATCAGCGGTATTAGGTATGAGGCAATCCGTAAAGGTGAAATAAATATAAGGAAAGACTCAAGTTTAAATTTTGTTACACATTTATTAATTGCAAGATGAAAAATTTTTGTCTTCTTTATCTGTGTGAATTTTTCTGTTCCTCCCTTGATGCCATTTTTTCCTTGGTATTTTTATTATTGTCTTGACTTTTCTTACCCCTTTTGGTTGAGTGACTGCACTTCTCTTTTTCAACTTATGGAAACATATAAAGGTTAGAGAAGAGAACTGTAATGCATTGAATCAATAAATTTTAGGACCATTTACTCCCAAAACGTACCAGGCACATAAGAAAAGATAAATGCACAAGTGGTCCGCTGTTAATGACTCAAAGCTGAGATTTTGACATGCAGGACTGCAGTACGCACTTGAGGTGGGCATTCCTCACTGAAGCTCTGAGTGTACAAAGGGCTGTGTGGTTGTGGCTTTAACCTCTGAAATGTAAGACATCTCACCCTCAGCTCCCAGGGGAATGGTCAAGAGCTCCATAGAAGGGTTTTACTAACATATTTACCAATGCCACTAACTATAATGCAGTTTGGCAGTTTTCTGGGTTTGCAGTTTATGGCATATCTCCTTTTGTTGCCAGATCGACTTTAATGTTCAGCTAGGCTCTTAAAATCAATTATGGATGCTGGGGAATTGTCTCTTTTCCAACTCCTTAGACTGTTTTATGTCTGACAGTACCAAGGAGGGAACAACCTGAAAGTCTCCTTTAAACATCTAATCCACTTTCATAGTTTCAGTCCATTATCTCAGGAAGTTCTCATCAGTGATGGACTTTGTTTTCCAAGGTTTCCTATACCTCTGCCTCCCCAGAGGGCAATGCTCCTTTGAATTTCCTACTTGTTTCTCATTTGCAAATGTCCACTCACCAGCTTCTTTCACCATCAACAGTACCTGTCATCACATGCCATTCCATCACATCCAGAGTTACTCATGAAATGTTAATGTGCTTTATTTGTTTATGTACTTATTATAAACATAATTAACATTGCCATTCTTTTATGATATATTTCATGGGTCCTATCTTCAAAGTTTTGACTGACTCACAAAGGTTCAAAAAAAAAAAGGAAGGGTTAAAATAAAAGTAAAAAGAGAAAAAGATAGGTTTATATAATTTAAAACTCTTTGTGACTCCCTGGACTGTAGCATGCCAGGCCCCTCTGTCCATGGGATTCTCCAGACAAGAAAACTGGAGTGGGTAGCCATTCCCTTTTCCAGGGGATCTTCCTGCCCCAGGGATCAAACCCAGGTCTCCCATGCTGCAGGCAGATTCCTTACCGTCTGAGCCACAGAGGAGCTACATAATTTAAACAAACTGATTATTGACAGAGGTATAATTTGATCTAATTGATTCTAGTAATACTGATCTTAGACATCTTTTGGTTTCTTGCTTCATTTTTATTCTCTGTGGGGAACCCTTATTATAATGTAGGTGTGTCAGATATTGAGTGGTGTGAACTTTTTATAATGACATTATCCTCATGTATTTAGTAAATGTGTTCTCCCAATATTTTGCATTGTAGTGCTTAAAGTTACATCTTTCCTGTCTTACATCCCTGTTTTGTTTATATTTCTTTGATTATTCCCATCGAATATTTCTGTTTGATTAGTCTATGGGGTTTTATTTTCCAGTCATTCTTCCATTTCTTCAGTGTTCTCTGTTCATTTTCCTACTATGACATTTCATCTTAGTCTTATTGTGTATTATCTCTCCTATTGAATGAGGGGCTTCCCTGGCGGCTCAGTGGGAGAGAATCCACCTGCCAATTCAGGAGACGCAAGTTCAATCCCTGGGTCAGGAAGATGCCCTGGAGAAAGCAATAGCAATGCACTCCAGTGTTCTTGCCTAGGACAGAGGAGCCTGGCGGGCTACAATCCATGGGGTTGCAAAAGAATCAGACATGTGACCAAACATGTCCAAACAACAACAGTATTGAATACATGTCTAGAGTTTGTTCACACCATTCTGTTTTCTCTTCATATCTTTAAGCCTTTGAAAACATAAAACTCGGGGAAACAGAGAGCTCTTTCAGCATATAAATGCGTGAAAGCATATACAACTGTTACTTTTAAAAACCGTCATGTATTAACTGTCACTGTCAAGATTTAATAAATAACAGGCATGGTTTTTGAGTGATCATTGCATGCAGCTGCTTATTAGCCAAAGTGGAACACACACACACACACACACTCAGCTGAACATTTAAACAATGCACCTAAGTGTTTTATGGGCTTCATAGGTAGCTCATTGATAGACTGTGCCTGCCAATGCAGGAGACACAGATTCGATTCCTGGGTCAGGAAGATCCTCTGGAGAAGAAAATGGCAACCCACTCCAGTTTTCTTGCCTGGGACAGCCCATGGACAGAGGAGCCTGGCAGGCTAAAGTTCTTGGGGTCACAAAGAGTTGGACACAACTTAGCGACCGAGCACGCACACACCTAAGTGTTTGATAAAACTGCTAGTACCATCTAAAGTTATTCTTTCACCTGTATCTTTCTTTTAAATTCCAGACTTGATATTCAAACCCTTTTTTTAATTTCAGTATTCAAATTTTATGGTTCTCAAATTAGATCTTTTTCTCTCCTTTTACCTCATTTGAATTTACAATTAAATAATTCCACACTGTTTCTCATTCTCATAATCTTCGATTAGTATGAGAAAGTTCAGTATAGACTTCCCAATTGAAAGTCAGTAAAAGATATATGGAGCAATGCCTGACACTAACTAAAGTGCTCTTCGTGAAAAGATATTGCTTTTTTAAACCCATTAATCCATTTTTATGTTAGTGATTAGTCTTTATCTTTCTAAGAAAGTGAAAGTTGCTCAGTCATGTCTGATTCTTTGTGACCACATGAACTATACAGTCCATGCAATTCTCCAGGCCAGAATACTGGAGTGGGTAGCCTTTCCCTTCTCCAAGGGATCTTCCAAACCTAGAAATTGAACCCAGGTCTCCCACATTGCAGGCAGATTCTTTACCAGCTGAGCCACCAGGGAAGCCCATCATTCTAAGAATTCATTCAAAAAGACTGATAGTAGGTCAAGTCAAGGTTTTAGATCTGGTAACGTTTTTCAAAAATTTGTCCTGCTCCCTTACTTTCATGATTTTTGCCATTTACATTTATTCTTGTGATGCACAAAAGCTAATTTTCTTGTGGTCTGATACATAATTTGAAATCAAGTAAAAACATTTTTATTGCTGATATTATTAAATTTGACTTATATTTTTAAATATCTTTTAGAAACTATTTGTTAATTCACTTTTACTTAGTTCTTAGGAGCATTATATTTGTCATCTGCTTAGTGTTAAATCAGTGCAAAGAAACAGAGGGAAACAATAGAATGGGAAAAACTAGGGATCTCTTCAAGAAAATTAGAGATACCAAGGGAATATTTCATGCAAAGATGGGCACAATAAAGGACAAAAATGGTATGGACCTAAGAGAAGCTGAAGATATCAAAAAGAGGTGGCAAGAATAAACAGAAGAACTATACAAAAAAGATCTTAATGACCCAGATAACCACAATGGTGTGATCATTCACTTAGAGCCAGATATCCTGGAATGTGAAGTCAAGTGGGCCTTAGGAACCACCACTTTGAATAAAGCTAGTGGAGGTGATGGAATTCCAGTTGAGCTATTTCAAATTCTGAAAGATGATGCTGTGAAAGTGCTGCACTCAATATGCCAGCAAATTTGGAAAACTCAGCGGTGGCCACAGGACTGGAAGAGTCATTCCAATCCCAAAGAAAGGCAGTGCCAAAGAATGTTCAAACTACCACACAATTGCACTCATCTCACATGCTAGTGAAGGAATGCTCAAAATTCTCCAAGCCAGGCTTCAATAGTATGTGAACTGTAAACTTCCAGGTGTCCAAGCTGTGTTTAGAAAAGGTAGAGTGATGAGAGATCAAATTGCCTACATCTGTTGGATCCTAGAAAAAGCAAAGAGTTCCAGAAAAACACCTACTTCTGCTTTATTGACTATGCCAAAGCCTTTGACTGTAGATCCCAGCAAACTGTGGGAAAATCTTCAAGAGATGGGAATACCAGACCACCTGACCTGCCTCCTGAGAAATCTGTGTGCAGGTCAAGAAGCAACAGTTAGAACTGGACATGGAGCAACAGACTGGTTCCAAATTGGGAAAGGAATACGTCAAGACTGTATATTGTCACCTTGCTTATTTAACTTATATGCAGAGTACATCATGCAAAATGCCAGGCTGTATGAAGCACAGGCTGGAATCAAAATTGCCAGGAGAAATATCAATAACCTCAGATATGCAGAGATACCACCCTTATGGCAGAAAGCGAAGAACTAAAGAGCCTCTTAATGAAAGTGAAAGAGGAGAGTGAAAAAGGTGGCTTAAAACTCAACATTCAGAAAACTGAGATCATGGCATCCAGTTCCATCACTTCATGGCAAATAAGTGGAGAAACAATGGAAACAGTGAAAGACTTTATGTTTGGGGACTCCCAAATCACTGCAGATGGTGACTGCAGCCATGAAATTAAAAGACACTTGCTTCTTAGAAGAAAAGCTATGACAAACCTGGATAGCATATTAAAAAGCAGAGACAGTACTTTGCCAACAAAGGTCTATCTAGTCAAAGCTATGGTTTTTCCAGCAGTCATGTATGGATGTGAGAGTTGGACCATAAAGAAAGCTGAGTGCCAAAGAATTGATGCTTTAAAACTATGGTGTTGGAGAAGACTCTTGAGAGTCCCTTGGACAGCAAGGAGATCAAACTATTCAATCCTAAAGGAAATCAGTCCTGAATATTCATTGGAAGGACTGATGCTGAACCTGAATCTCTGATACTTTGGCCACCTGATGTGAAGAACTGACTCATTGGAAAAGACCCTGATTCTGGGAGAGATTGAAGGCAGGAGGAGAAGGGGACAACAGGGGATGGTTGGATGGTATCACCGATTCTATTGACATGAGTTTGAGCAAGCTTGGGGGTTGGTGCTGGGCAGGGAAGCCTGGCGTGCTGCAGTCCACGGGATCGCAGAGTAGGACACAACTGAGCGACTGAACTGTACCGAATTAGTGGTAAAGGACATGAAATTCTCTGGGTGCTGGGCACTCTAATTTTTTGTGTTATCAATTAGTAATGAGGAGGGGAAAATGAACTTTTTTTTTTTTGCTATCACCTTCTTACCCAATTAGTAGTAAAAAGAGTCTTCTAAAATGAAAAATGGCAATAGATTTAATCAGAGGATCAAAAATCCCATCACAGCTACACACACAGACCAACATACACACATTCATGTCAACCTTCTTCCATCAAATTAGAAAAAAATATTCTTATTTACATTAATACAGAGCATATTTGTTTTCACGTCATGATACAAGTCACTGTGTTTTGTTGCAAATGCAACAAATAGAATTACAGCTGTTTTTTATTTGATCTTCTAAAGATCCAAAGATGTTCAAGGATTCAGTTTGCTCAGCCTTCCCCATAGTGTCATCTGTTATTTGGGAAGGAGACCTAATTTGCACAGATACAAAACTATTTGTCATTTTGCAGGTTTGCCAAAAATAAATGAAACTATTAATTACTACATTCTTGAGCAGCTGTTAATAAATTGGGATAACTGTTCATTAGAGTACTGGTTAATGACATGGACTATATTTGGTTAGTGTTGCTTTTCACAGAAATGTATCAACAAAATCAAATGTATCAGCAAACTAAGTGATGCTTTATTTTAATTATTTAAAATGAGAATTACCTATCCTATGGTAGGAGAGATTTAATTTAAAACAAATTCTCTTTTGTCATATAAAACTAATGATTCAACACCATATTTTAAAGCAAGTTATATCAGTCAACAATTTGTGTACTTAATATTTACATTCCAAAATAATGGCTTGAAACTGCTTTTAAATGGTAATTTTAAAAAATTATAATCCTTTATTATTTTTTCTTTCCAAACCTAAAATTAGGATTAGATTTTATTGTTCTAAAATAGTTTACTCAATCCTCCAGATAGAAAACTATCTTTCAGATTATTTTAATTCATTCATCAGTACGTGTGAATGAACTATTCGGAAGTATTCACATAGTCACTTTAATTAGAATCTATGCATTCCATATTTATTTAATTGAAATACATTTAATAGCAAATGTGTTCTAATTTTTTAAAAAATTCAATAGCTTCTAGGTAGAGGAAGTATTTAAAGTAGAATTGGAAACATCCCATATATGCAGCATAAATGCTTTCTAAGGAATTTAATTAATCTATTTTTCTTTATATGACCAAATTATTTATTTTAAAAAGGCGATATTCTCAGAAAGTCAGTTCTGCTTCGTGTCCTTTCGGCATCCTAAAATTCTAAGCTACCTTGCCAAAATTTTAAACTAATGATTATAGAGAGTGTTTTAAATTGCTATTACACCTAAAGAAAATTATCAGCAATTAGAATTTTGAGTGATTGCTTTTCAATTTAATGTGAATAACCCACACAGAAAAGAAAAAGGGGTTTGCCATTTGGAATATGTAATACGTTCAGGGCATGGTAAATAAAAAAGCAATCAAGTACTCTGGGGAAACATTCATTTTTACTTCCCTGTTTTCTTGGAATCTGATAGATGAGCTAGATATTTTCAAATGACTAAAAGTATGCACAGCCTCTCACCTCTGGAACAGCAGTTGAATTTGGCCACGGCCACTAATAATGAAGAATAGTTAGCATATGAAAGCTGTTGCAGTGACCTGTAGCTGAAATAAATTTGTCGTCTGAAGTCCACTTCCTTAAAGACTGGTGTCTGTCTCGCAGTTGGCACTCTCCAAATTGGTCCTGTGATTAAATGGGCATGGACACCGAGCTAACCTTTAACTCCCAGAGATGGTTCCCCCAGGAAGCGGTGCTTGAACACCTGCAGGGCCACATCGCAACAGCTTGTAGCTCTCCTGCGGCCTGCATTAGAATTTCATTACAGGAACATTCAAGGATCTGTTCATACAGTGCATATATGTGCCGGAATACTTCCCAGGACAACAGGCATCCCTAACTGATTCGTAAAAGAATTGATATAAAAATTAATGTTTTAAACCAGCAGTACAGTAAGCAAAGCATCTACTTGATAATTTGTACCTTCCAATCTCCAGAATAAACCTAGTAAATCCATCTGCCACATAGAAAACACTTTCAATGTAAAATACTATTTTATGTCTATAGAACAGAAATTATATCCACTCTTATTTCTGAGGTATGTAACTCTTCATAATATAACAGGAATCATCTGCAATCTAAAAAATTTAATGCAAATGTAAGTAATTAGAATGTTTTAATGTTTCACCTAATAATTTATGAACAGGTTTCTTATTTTAAACTATTAACTATCACTTTTTAGCTAATAGTAACAACCTTTCACTTCTAAGCCATTTTAAAAATAAATTCAAGTATCATAAAATAATGTCCCATAGAGTTAGAACTATGTTTTGAAAAGACTCAATTTCCTTATAATCAGTGGTGTTATCCTTGCCCTTACTCTTTAGAAATATTTTTCCATCACTCCAGAGTGATTTGTTTGTATACTGAGATATTTTTTGGGAATTTACCTTTTGTTTATTTCATATACTTCTGATCAGTTCCAACTCATGCCCAATTATATTACACTAAATTAACATAATTCAACAGATGTTGATATTTAAATGTTTTCTGGCATTCAAATCTTGGACAGCTGTCTTCGAGCTTGGGGAAAAGGCAAACATTTAGAGTTAAATGCTGAACATATGCTTAAATTACTAATTAGAAAGATGGAATAAAAACTATGCATTATCCTTTCTAAGGACAATAAACCTCAGAGAGGGATTTCTATAATCCTTTTATATCAAGTTATAGTCTGGGGTGTGTACAGACTAGATAACATGGACTTCATGGATAACTTTATTTAATTTCAGATCTGATCACTTAAAAATCATGGAGAGTCTCACTAATATGTGAAAAACCTATGATCACTTCATATTTGCAGTCTTAAGAGTTTAAAAGATGCCTTTGCACTTGGAATATCAAGATGGCAAAAGGAATTTTTGACAATATTTTATTATGGAAAATGTCATCATAAGCAGAAATACAGAGAAAAATATAAACTGGCTTAGGTAATTACATGTATCAACTGGCTTAGGTAATTACATGTGGCCAGCCTTGTTTCATCTTTATCTTATTTCAACTGAAATATGTCAGTGTGTTTCTCTAAAACACAACAGTCTCAAAGAAGTCCCATTGTACTATTATCACATCTATTAAAAAAGCAATAATTCTTTAATATATAGGAATATATATTTATGTGTGTTTAATTATAGCTGATACACAGATGTCTCCAATTATTTTATAATCTCTTGTCTTACACATTGTTTGAATTGGGATCCAGATGAGATCTATCTGTTAAAATATATAAAACTTCCCATTGATTTATAAGCCCTCCTCCCCTTTCGTTTTTTCCTTGAAATTTTTTGTTTGAAGAAGTCAACTTATCTGTCCTATAAAGTTTCCCACATCTGAGGAATGTTGCTGATTTTATCCACATGGTGTGATTTAACCTATTCCTCTGTCCCTTGAATTTTCTGCTGTGGGTATTTCGAGCTAGAGAATCGATTTGATTCAGGTTCGGTTTTGTTGTTTTGTTTGGTTTCAGCACAACTGTTTGAGGGATGGTGGCCTAGACTTCCCTGTCTATGCATCCCTCTCTCTCTCTCTGATTTATTAGTCATAAAGACCGTTGCCCAAATTCATTCACTAAGGGTCCTGGGATGGTGATGTGTTAATTCTGTCCTCACACTTTGGTTCATTAATTGGATTACTTCTGTTTCAAACTTAGCCCCTTCCAATACTTGATTACTCTGAGGTACAGATCACATAGGAAAAGCAAGATGAATACTTGCTCCTTTCCCTTTAGCTATCAGTTTTCAAAATTAATTGATTCCTTACACTTTCCAGAAGTGACCGATGAAATTTTATTCCATTTAACTCATTGATTTAAACACATTTCATATGTTTAAATACGTTTGACTCCATTTGTTATCATCCTAATTGATATTAAATTGGCCCATCTTTGGGCTGCTGCTGCTGCTGCTAAGTCACTTCAGTCGTGTCTGACCCTGTGCGACCCCACAGACGGCAGCCCACCAGGCTCCCCTGTCCCTGGGATTCTCCAGGCAAGAACACTGGAGTGGGTTGCAGTGGGATGTTATTTAAATGGACTCCTGAGTCTTTCCTTGCTAGGAGATTTTGCTTTCTTCTTTGCTGTCTGGTATGTTTATATTTCCTAGGCTTTCCTGGACCTTTTCCGGCCTAGACCAAGAATCAACCATTTCTTTAAGAATTACTGATTCATTTACCGGGAAATAGTTTTAGAAACCACCATCTGCCGATGAGGGGTGTCATTATTTCTAGACATTTATAGTGAAATGACCTAAAATTTTTTAACATGTTGGCTTATACTAGTTAGTTCCAGTTCAAATGCAAGACTTCATTGTAAAATTTTCTGTCATTGATTTTAATGTCCTTTTTCAACATTAAAAATATTACCTCTAGTGACACCATAATTGTTCATTTTATTGATCATACCATACATACATAATAGCCTCAGAATCACCATACTATGATGACCACTAATAAAATTATTACTGAAAATAGTTTAGGTTTTTTCTTTTTTGTATTCTTTTTGTACCTAGTATTATATTTCATTAGAAATGCACAAATTCATGTGTTTTAAAGTCACTCGAAACAGTTTCTAAGGATAGATATGCTAATAGATATACTAGTAATAATACTAATAGATATAATAGATATACTATACTAACTAATAGATATACTAGTAATAATACTAATAGATATACTAACTAATAGATATACTAGATATAATAGATATACTAATCCACAGTTAGGTTTAGAGACTGTTTTTTTTTTATTTTACTTGTTTTATAATAATAGAAAAATTGTTACAATTTTTGTAACAAGAAAATTTATTACAATCAAATCTCATCAGGAAATTTCTTTCAAAGAAGTCTGACTTCTATTCAGTTCTCACCACTTATTCCTACCTCCTCATACGGGTAGCTGTTGCTTTGGGGTTTTTTTTTTTTTTTTATGGTTTATCTTTCCTTTGGCTTTGTTTTTCTATTTTTAAGATAAGCAGACATGTCTTCCTCACCCTACTTTCCCATTTCCTTTTTTCTCTCACTCTTAACTCTCATTCCAATGTACTGTTTGATTTTTAGGAAGGTCTATTTTTTCTAAAAATTACCTTTATATTAATATTTTTATATAATAACCACAGGTGCAAAACTTCTGGATACTGAGTGCAAACTGTATTTTATTTTAACTCATTTAATTTCCATAGTTACCCTGTGAGATAGAGATTCCTTATTATTCCCATTTTGCACATGAGAAAACAGAGGAGTTAATAACTTTCCCAGGTCAAATTGTAGACAACTTATACAACAGTCTTTATTGTTTTTCCCCCCAAGTCTTCTAAGGCATATAAAAATTAACTTGACCATTTTCTCAAATCTAGTATCTTGTTTGTAAGAAAAACCACTGTCTTCTGAAATAGTAATTTTTTAGCATTATTTAGATTACTTATACATTATTTAGAGAAAAAGTGACATTTTGACTGATCACAGCTAATATGACTTTTGTTTGATCATTTGGCATTTGTTTTCTGAAAATTAAAAAATTGTCAGGGCTTCCATGGTTTTCCAAAGAAATTGATTGTGTAAATGAGAAGAGGAAAGGATTTATATTTGCCATTAATTTCTCTTGGCTATTTCTCATGGACACTTAGAGGCGATAGACCTCCCAGATACAGAGGCAATAAACCTGATTTACCAAAATTTCATAAGATGTTTGGTTCAAAGATCTTGATGCAAAACTAACCCTTGGTATAGACTAATGCATTCCAAGTTTGCGAATATTTCAATTGAATTGAACTGGAAGAATCCTGAAGTACTCTCCCTCCTGATTATTGAGCATTAGTGTTCCCATAGTCACCACAAGCTTCCCCAGTAGCTTACCTAGCTCTTACAGTATATTTCACAGTCTAGTAAACATCTGCTAACAAGTCAGGTGGCTTAGTGGTAAAGAAATCTCCTGCCAATGCAGGAGATGTGAGTTCGATCCCTGGGTGAGGAAGATCCCCTGGAGAAGGAAATGGCAGCCCACTCCAGTATTGTTGCCTGGGAAATCCCAGGGACAGAGGAGCCTGGCGGGCCGCAGTCCATGGGGTAGCAAAAGAATCAAACACAACCTAGCAGCTAAAGAGTAGCAGCAACCGCTGCAGAAATTTTACATTCGGAGTGTTCATTCATCTGCCAGAAACTATCATGGAAGAGGAGTAACTGAAAGCATTCTTTTCCCAAAGCTACACGTAGTGAAATGCAAAATTATGTAGAAAGGTAAAATACTTTACCACCAAGGTGCCTGCATGCACTATAAAGGCTGGTTTATGTATACAAGCTTGATTTTGCAGGCATTTGTATCCCAGAGCCCAAGATATGGACCTCTATTTCCATAAGGAAACATTTATTTTAGAATATTGATTATCATAAAAACAAGTTACTCCAAAAACTCTTGCATGCCTTGTTAAATTTCATTCAATAACTGTTTAATAAATGCCCGAATTATAAGGCTTGTAAGAACCAAGGGGATTTTACTTAATAAGTCAGATGTAGACGCCACTGCCTTCAAGGACTAAACAGTCTGGCTAGAGTATTAGCTCATGTACATATATATAGCTGTACTTTAAGGTAGAAAACGTTTTCTCTGAGGGGTGGGAGATTATTCTGGCAGTGGCAGTTAGATAAGGCTGCATAAACTGGAGGTGGCGTTTCACCTGGGTCACAGACTCTCAACTGAATTCTATCAGTAAGCAATAATTTAATCTAAATTCAAGTAAGTTACATTAAATGGTAATGTTCAGTGCATGTTCAGTCGCTTCAGTCACGTCTGACTCTTTGTGACCCTGTGACCCACCAGGTTCCTCTGTCCATGTGATTCTCCAGGCAAGAATATTGGAGTCAGTGGCCATGCCCGCCTCCAGGAGATCTTCTGGACCCAGGGATCAAACCCACATCTCCTGCATCTCCTACATTGCAGGTGGATTCTTTACCCACTGAGCCACCTGGGAAGCCCATAATGTTGTCTGACATATTCCAAAGTAGTACATCTTTCAGAAGTTTGAGACATTCTGACCCATTATTAAAAAATTCAGTCTTTATTACCTCCTCAATCTGGAGGTAAAAGTGACAACCATATTTTCCTTTGCTTTTCCATATTCATGCTCAGCCAAGGTACATTACAGCATATAGAATTATGACGTTACTGTAAGTCCCCTCTCAACAAGCAAAGTCATGGAGCCTTCACAAAACGTAAGCTGCACTCAGTCTTAAGCCTGTATCTGCCAACTCAGTCATGCGAATGAATTGTAGACTCTACTGAACAAGCAAAACCTCTCGACTTCAGGAGCTGCCTTGGAAAGGGATCTACGTTTGATTCCATCTCTTCATTAGTGCAGTAACTTTCTGACTACAGCTGCAGTGAAATCCAGAATTATATCTATAAAAAATTATGATCAGGCATTTTCCCACTGAATTTAATCATCAATTTAGTTGATAAACTGATTAATTCAGTCAAACAGGCAGCTGCATTCTTTTTCTCTAGAGAATTTAAGATAATTGTGAATGGACAGATTGGTTGGATTTATCAACACTCGATGCTACAAGGAGACAGCCTCTCCTCCCTCTCCTTCCTACGGTCCAGCTCCCGCCATGTTGAATTGCTTACAGAGCCCCAGATACAGCATCTCATGTGTGCGTCTCAAGGTATCTGTGCCTCTTCAGATGTCTTCTCCCAGCAAGGGGCCTGGAATGCCTTACATGCTGGTTTGGAATTCTCTTTGAATATTGAGGGGAAATCATTTTCCCACATGATCAGTAGACTTTAACCCCTAGCAAATGAAAGCCATATCTTTTTTATTTCTCAATCCTGTTTTATGGCATAGGGCATGGCATGCATTACATTTTCAGTAGATGCTTATTAAATGGAGTATAATAAACTAGGTTGAATGAGGTACGCTGGTATAGGGAAAAAAGTGATTCTTTTGAGGCAAGCATTTCTTGGTTCAAATATGAGGACTTTATTTTTCATTTGTGTGATCTTTGATAAATAACTGTTCCTGTGATCTCAGGTTCTTCAGACCTATATCAGGTTTTTGTGACAATTAAACAAGATAAAGTATGTGAAAATATTTGGCATAGCACCCCATATATAACTGAAACAGTCAATAAGCTTGGATGTTCCTGGTAATTTAGATAATAAATTCTGTAAAACTTAAGAAACCAACATGTGTTCAAAATAATTTTTAAGATAATAAAATGTATTCTCTGTCCTGCCCTTTTCACACCATTATTCCCTGAAGCTAATAAAAGAAAGAAACTCAGCACTTATGTTCCAGAATGCTACTGAACTAAAAGCTCTGTTCAGAGTCAGAAATCATCAAATAGGACAATAGGTAAAAAGTCAGTTCAATAAACAAATTCAAATATTATATATGGTATTGGATGAAGTTGATCTGAAAATGAAAAGCGCATGGACTTCACTTTTAAAAGTTAAGAATATTATGAATACTCGTAATAGTATTAATCACTAAAAATGGCAACTATCAAATACCATCCTGGGAAGCATTTCATAGTGTCTGATCAGAGAGGGAATGTGGAATTCTGTCTGCATCTATAGTCTGATCTGATGGTTCCTTTATGTCAGATGCAAGATGCTATCGGGAATAGACACATGTCTCATTGCATTTAATGGAGATATCCAAATTATTTTGAGTAAGTCTCTCTTGAGTGTCAGTACTAGCTCGATCATTTTTTAAGGGAATTAGAATAAACTTATTGTTGACTCTATACTAAATATCAGTGCGATCACAATCAGATTCCAGAAATGTATAGTTATAGATAGGAATCAAGTAAATCAGTATCAGTTTACTAAGGGCCTACTATTTCATAGATAGCTTCCCTGATAGCTCAGTTGGTAAAGAATCTGCCTGCAATGCAGGAGAGCCCAATTCTATTCCTGGCTTGAGAAGATCTGCTGGAGAAGGGATAGGCTACCCACTCCAGTATTCTTAGGCTTCCCTTGTGGATCAACTGGTAAAGAATCCTCCTGCAATGTGGGAGACCTGGATTTGATCCCTGGGTTGGGAAGATTCCCTGGAGAAGGGAATGGCTACCCACTCCAATATTCTGGCCTGAAGAATTCCATGAACTATATAGTCCATGGGGTCACAAAGAGTCGGACACGACTGAGCAACTTTCACTTTCACTGTGGTGTGAAGAATAAAAGAATATTCCAAGGTGCCTCAAATATCTTAGATTCTGCTTGAAGAGACAATATCAAAATTTGAACTCCGGTGGAATGAGTTTTCTGCAATTTCCCCAAAGCGGTGGCCTGCTACCATAGCTCTGTGGGTTTATTACATCCTATAGTACTTTCTTATTCGTGTGTGTCTCCTGCATCAGGCTATGAGCCCCTCCATGGTAGGAGTTGTCTTATTCTTTGTATTTCGTTTATTCTTGTGAATTACATGACTCACAGTCAAGTTTTGTTAATTGTTAAATGAGTGTTTTTGAGTGAATTTAAATAACAGTTCAAGAAAGTGTTATCCTTAAAAAATGCATGATTGATCGCCAAATGAAATGTTGAGGCAACAGTTGTTACCAGAGTTTGATTTGTTTTAGTTCAGTAGACATTTGTCCTGTTTCAGAGATGACAGAGGCAAAGCGAGGTTCTGCGAATTAGACATGGTGCTTGGCCTCCAGTTGTTTCCAGTGTATGTTTAACTGACGTCCGCTCTAATCTGAAAGCAACTTGAGGCCATACCACAGGATAAGTGTAATGACAGAGACACACACAGATGGGTAAGAAATATAAATAAAAAGCACTTAGAAAAATAATGAGCTTAGGGAAGTTTGAAGAAGAGAAAAAAACATTTAAATGCAGGGACAACTTTGAAGGGAGAAAGCGTAGGCTCTCAAAGATGGTGGAATTAGGGACCATGAAAAGGAAGCTTTTCCAAGTGGGTAGAACCCATTGTCTCACGTGTTAGCTCATGTACATAGACTTGGTGACTGGTAGTTCTTAAAACAAAATCTG
Organism: Cervus elaphus; assembly: GCF_910594005.1. NCBI lineage: Eukaryota > Metazoa > Chordata > Mammalia > Artiodactyla > Cervidae > Cervus > Cervus elaphus. The sequence goes on along the minus strand of NC_057828.1, from coordinate 23,271,963 downwards.
AAGAAATTAAACAAATATGGAAAGGATGATGGCAGTGCCAGGGAAGCTCAGATGTAGCAGCAGTTCTCCCAGATAGAAATTTAGAAACCTTCCTGGATAATTTGCTCTCTGAAAAGATTAACTTTCCTCCCAATGTGAGAATGTCCTCATTCACATACACTCAGAACATTCTAATATCTGCCTGAATTGCATAAAATAACCCTCGCCACCTTTCAGGTACCATTTGTTTAGAATAATGAAGAGGTAAAAAAGAATAATAAGAAGAAGCATTTAAATGAGCTGTTTAGGGATATAGAAGTGATATCACCGGAATCACAGACCCCCGAGGCTTTAGCTAAAGCGCACAGTGGAGAAGCAAGTCGTCTTTGAAGTGGGAAGTACCGAGAGATGGCCAAGAGAAAGTCGTGGCAGTGGGCTGACCTGAGAAAGTCAATGGGCTTCAGACTCCCGAGAGGCTCTTGGGTTTTTAATGAGTTTTTGAAATGAAAATGAGCACTTTATTCTTACATGCTGTAACACCTTTAAAGCCAGCAGAATCAGTCTAAGGAAAAATTTAGCTTTCCTATTAACTACCCAGAAAATTCCTACTTGTTATTTAGAAATGGCCTTGATTTATACCCTTATTATATTGATATTATCTTTTTCATATTGACAGCGTTGAGATGAAACGAACTTGTATTGTTGTCTGTTTATTTCGTGTCTGTTTCCTGACACTCTACACTAGGCATCCTCCTGGCTACCTACCATCATGTCCCCTGTGCTGTGAGATCCTGGGCAAATTACTTTACTTCTCTGTGCCCTGGGCTTTTTATCTGTGAAGTGGAGATGATAATAATAGTAAATTGAACAGCTGACAGTTTTCAATTGCTTACTGTGGGCAGGCTTTGTGCCAAGTGTTTTACACAAATAATCTTTAAATAAACTCTTCAGAAAACCTTTGAGGTAAATACTAATCCAATCACAATTCTTGAAGGTAAGGAAATTCCGTCCAAGGGAGCTTAAGTAACATGCCAAAGGTTAGGAAAAGTCCTTCTCAGACATTGACAAGATATAGTAATAAGTTGGCCCTTTGAGAGAACTAGTTGAGAAAACAGAAATGGTGGTGTCAGACCTTAGGGTTTGTCGAGGACTCAAGCAGATCAGGCCAACAGAACTAAAGCTTCATCTAATACTTCAGCTTCCACAGTGGGAAAAGTTCCACCTGCCTTTGGCAAAGAAATACCTTCAGCTGCCAAAACTGCTTGCATTGATTAATCCTGTTGTTTGCTGTTTTCTGATTCACCTCATTATAATTTGTATTTTTTTGTTCCATGCTCATTGTAAAGATAAAGTCCAACATGAATGAGAGGCATAGATAAGACAATTTCCAGCAAATGGGAGATAATCATCACCAGTATTTGTAGCATGGTTTCCATACTTTTCAGCAAACACCTTTGCATGGTCATTGACTTGGAGATATTAATTTAGTTACCATGAAGATGGAGAAGGTAATGGCAACCCATTCCAGTATTCTTGCCTGGAGAATTCCATGGACAGTGGAGCCTGATGGGCTACATAATCCATGGGGTCACAAAAAGTCGGACATGACTGAGTGACTAATACACACATACACACCATGAAGAAGAATAAAACAGGATGAGAAGCTGGAGAATGAAGGGGGTTGCTTTTCAGATAGAACATATCCATAGATATTTGGATAAAGCTCTTTTTTTTAAGTTACATTATTAAATTCTATTCTTTGTGATACTGTAAGTAGAAAAGGTGGCCTATATGTTTAGAATATTTTAAACATACCACAGAAATTTTAAGATAGGTATTTTCTATTTTAGATTATGAATACTAGTTTGTTATCAGTCTATGGTGTTTGGTACTAACATCTCCATTAATAGTTCAGAATCAGTTAAGAACCATGGATCCTCTTATTTAAAAAGTGCACACATTTTGCATTTGGTTTCATAAGGCTCCTGGCCCACCTGAATAGTGAAAGTCCCTCAGTTGTGTCCAACTGTTTGTGACCCCTGTAGCCTTCCAGGCTCCCCTGTCCATGGAATTCTCCAGGCAAGAATACTGGAGTGGGTAGCTGTTCCCTTCTCCTAGGGGATCTTCTCAACCCAGGGATCAAACCCAGGTCTCCTGCATTGCAGGCGTATTCTTTACCGTCTGAGCCACCAGGGAAGCCCTGAAGGCTCCCACTGTCTCCGCCATGTCCCCACCTCCGCTTCTCTCTCCCCCACCCCCCGTTCACTCCAGTTCATCCACACTTGCTCTCCTCTGAGGACCCTGGAGAGTCCTTAGCCGGCGGGGCAGTGACGCTGGTCCCTGAGCTCCCTGGGAACCCCTGACACACAGCTTCCATCCCTCAAGGGGCTCCAGAGGGGAAGCCTTTATTGGCCTGTAAGCTGGCACGGAGGAAACGCAGGAAACAGTGCCGGCAGCAGCCGCCAGTTACCTGGGTATAGCAGGACAAAGCGGATTGGGCAGAAGCAGGTGCGGACTCGACCTCTCAGAAGAGGTGGAAGAGGCACAGACAGCACAGATCCTTCAGAAGCTGTCGGGAACTGCACACTGGCAGGCAGGCCACTGCATCCAAGGGCTGGCGCCTTTGACAACAGGTAATCTGAGGTTGATGGATGCGCAGAGTAAAGAGCCGCCGAGCAGCTAGGTAGTGAGGTAGCAGGTAGGCATGGGGACCAGGAGTGGCTGATGCTTGAAGAAGGTCAGCCCACAGTGTTAGAGAGCGACCCGCTGACTAGATCCATTTTAGCATCTGGGGAAGTCTGGGCAATGACCTAAGACAACAGAGATTTATAACGATACAGGGTATGTCCAGAATAAAGCAAGGGTTCGATTCCCAGGACATGAGTATTGCACACAGTGCACTGAATTATAACTTAACATCCCCCTTGCTGAAGTCAGGATCGTTCCAAAAGGAGGGGAAATGGGCTCGAGATGAAACAGGATGTCACACGACCCAAGAAATGAGAGAGAAGGTGCCAGAACCAAAGACTGATGAGGGTGTGAAGGACATACCGAATGCAAAGGGTTTTCATGCACAAGATGGGGCTTTGAAAGAAACCATTAAGAACGAGGATGTAATATGATCCTAGAAGTTGCAAAATAAATTTCTGCTCAACGGTACTTGACATTGTGCATATTGGCACAGAAGGGAAAGAGCTAGATACTGATGTTTACTTGTTCAGTTAATACGCTGAGACATACTGACACCAAATAAAGGGGAATCGAGGGGAATCTGGATCTAGCAGGGGGTTCACACAGGGCTGGGTTTGCACTGCTTGCTCCCAGTGACACCACAGACCCGCTTCGTCTCTGTGCAGCTGATGCCCTGTCCAGCCTTATATTTTTCTAACTGACAGTGAGTGTTCTTGCCAAATGCCAGGGCCCGTAGTCACATCTGTTTGTCTCTCTCTGCAGCTTGTCTGAGGCTGCTCGGAAACACATTTTATCCAGGGGGCAGCTTTCAGGAGGCCTAATTCTCTGAAAAGCTCCATTTGTAAATGTGTGTACCACGAAGGGACAAGTTGTTACTGTCTCTCCTTTAATATTATTGTATTTGACACTGCCTGTTTCAGCCCTTGTCAGCCCTTGTCAAAAGCCAGGTTCTCGGGTCCTCCCCAAGATTTTTTGTTTCTGCTTTGTGTTTATTTATTTGTTTTTTTCCCAGACTTTTTGTTTGGTTTTTTTACTTTTTTTTCCCCTCTGGATAAAAGCCCCCATTTCCTCCCACCACCTCACCTAAAAGGATGATAGCTATCTGCTATATTTAAAATGGAAAACCAACAGGGACCTACTGTACACACAGGGACCTCTGCTCAATGTTATGTGGCAGCCTAGATAGGAAGGGAGTTTGGGGGAGAATGGATTCATGTGCATGTATGACTGAGTCCCTTCGCTGTGCCCCTGAAACTATCACAACAGTGTTAATTGGCTATACTCCAGTACAAAATAAAAAGTTTAAAAAGATTAAAAAAGTGTTTAAAAAAGAGAGAGAGAAATGATGAGATAAACCAAGTGAAGTCTGTTTCAAAAGCAAAACAAAATGAAAAGATTTCTTTTTGAGCTCTACTTTTGGATATTTAACAGGAAATTTTTCAGCATGAGTACAGTGGGAAATGATGTTTCGAATCATAACTCAGTGGCATTGCTTATTTAATCCATCACAGAAAAGCATTATTTCTTTATCCTTTCCACTTAAAGATACATGTGTGTCTACACCTAGTATTTTAAGGTGTCATTAGTCATCAAGTGATCAGGTTCTGACTTTCTCCTCACTTTTCCACCCAAGCCAAGGATCTAACTGAAACAGATAGACTGCTAGAGCTGATTGGTAATTTCCTAGTAGCACCTTACAAAAGGAACTTAACATTTTTTAACAATTTCGAGTCTGTTCATAGGACAGTGTATGGTCATTTTTCAAAACACCACAGCAGAAAAATAAAACCCCAAAATTGCCGGCTATCACCTTGAATGATAATCCTCATGTTCTGCTTTGCAAAGACAAATGACTCATTTAGGCTAAAGCAACTAGGCTGCCTTTGAGACGTTCATTGATTTTTAAATTAAAAAATAACTGCTCTGTTTTGCATTAAGAGTGACAACTGAATAACGGAGTAGACCTTACTTAGTGTTATTTGTAGCAACTCTATTGCACCTCTCTGAAGGGGGGCGGGGAGGGGGACATGCTTCAACAAGGTAATCTTAGTGATCAATAATCCCGATCTCTCAATGTGCTGTAGCAGGTAGTCAATTCTTGATAGAATTACTGAAACACAGCTGGCTGTTTTTCTCACGGCTCAGGTCTTTGGGTTCAGTGTACTGACTTTATTAACTTTAACTTTATTCTCCTTGAAAGGTTTGTCTCTTTTACTTTATGTAGCTACATTGGGGGTAGGGGAGGGGAGCTGAAGGAAAACGATCTATCCCACTTGTTCTGCAAAGACACCCACAAAGGGAATTGGGGGCCCAGCAGAGGAGAAGACTTAGAAGAGGGAGTTGTTCTTGAGATTTGTTTTTCACTCTCTTTGCAAGCAGACCTTCCTAATAAATTTGAACCGTGTAAAAAAATTAAAAGTTTTAAAGGCAGCATTGACTTGAGAGAGTGATTTTTTTCAAACAATTAGAAGATTCTGGTTCCATACAACTAGTACAAAAACACTGTAGGTAGAAGTCAGCCTTCTTAAGAGTCACAAAGAGCAACTATTAATACTATGTATCAGACCCTCAAGTATTTCTTCTAAGGATTTCTAAAGAGGTATTTCTTAAAAAGGACACCCTTGGCTAATTTTTTAAAGTGTAGTTTGAACTTTAAATCTAGAAGTAATCAAAGACAAGCTTAGTTTTTCAAATAATCCAGAATTAGGACTTTTCGTTGACTGTCTTCCCATCCCTGCCCACCTCTTCACTCAGACATGTTCACACAAAGAAGCTTCGCTGTGTGGCCATTTGGTATTATTCTTCATTATAACAGAGACTAGTACCCTGGGAGGAGCTGTGTGTCTGAACTACCCGCAAACCTGGTTACCCTCCCAAACCCCAGTTCATCAGCATCCCATGAATCTGACCAGCTTTCTTCTGCTCTGTGACCTTTCATGACCCCACATCAGCTATAAAACCCAGGCGGCTTCCCGGGGCACGTGAGACACACACGGCCCGTGGTCCAGCCCAGCATTCTTCTTCCATCATGTGTGTGAGACGGTCCCTTCTGCAAACCCTGCTCCCCAGACATCTGCAGTTACTCATAAATCTCAGAACAGAGCAAACTCTTCACCATTTAGGAATACTTTCAGCAACAGGTATAGAAAACCTGTCCAGCAGTGGCTTAATCTAAGAATATTCATTACGTTTTAACTGGAGGGTCAGAAGTAGAGAGTCCGTGGGTTGGTGTTCGCGGCTCACTCAGAGAAAGGCCACACTGCAGAATTCAGATTCCCACTTTATTCCCGACTCCAGAGTGTTTGTTTCCCTTCCTCCTCAGCTAGTCCTGGTGTCAGAGCCTGTTAGGTGCATGCCATGTGCAAGGTCAGCTCCTCCAGTCTTTTTCTAGGGGGGAGGTTCCAAGAGGGAACGGAGATGTTGGAGGATAATGTACAAAAAGGTGAGGTCAGGTCTCTCTTACAGATATAAAATGAATAAGCATTTGAGATTTTCTTTAACTCATCGATAAATGAGGGAACCAGGCAGATGTTATAATGGGCTCAAAGAGAAATGAAAGAAGCACAAATGTATGTGAAGTAAGGAAGATTGAATGACCATGCAGATGGATACAAACTGGCGTTTTCCACAGGAGGGAGGATTGTCCTTCCCTAGGACAGAATTCATCTGTATAAATACAGACAAGAATTATTTTCCCTTGTTTTCAGTTATCTGTTACTTAGATAGCGCCCACAGACTCGGAATCATGTGACTGGAAAGGTGTACCCTACAGTTTTCTACTGAAGCACAGATTTTTTTTTTCCTACAAAGAAAAATGGCATATTCAATAAACATGTTTAGGTTTGTTGTAAGGACTAAATAACCGTAATCTCTAGTAATATTAAGAAAGCTCATTTTGCCCGCCACTCCCACCGCTGTTCCTAATTATTTCATATACTTACGACCTAATCTCCTCACTTGGATTTAAAACTCTTCCAGTAATAACTGAACATTCCATTTCCTGTTGTATCTTCCACCTCCTTTTTCCTACTCATTTCACCTCCTCCATAAGGTTTTATACTAAGTCAGTAGTGGATACTAATAACTGCTTGCCAAATAAGTGAATTCATTGATTTTTTTTATGGAAATGATGCTGGCTTTATTAAAAGGACATAATTTTCAATGTTTAAAATTTCTATATAGTTTTTTAAAATAGCTATGATTGTAACTGTTTTTTTCTTGGCAATATGAGCCAAAACCCACATCTCAAAATCCAATTAAAGGGACTTCCCTGGCGGTCGAGTGGTTAAGACTCTGCCCTGCCAATGCAGGAGGTGTGGATTCAGTCCCTGGTTGGGAAACTAACATCCCACATGCTGTTCAGTGCAGTCAAGAGACGAAAGATTTTCTAAAACAATAAAAATGCCACAGTTATGCATGTTCAGAAACACTTCAACATATATATATATATATATATATATGTATTTCTGCAAAGTTAGTCATTAATTTAGGTGAACTAATTTTTTAAGTATTTTAATAATTATATTTATTCCATAAAAGAGAGCCAGCATGCCCTCAATACCAAATGGAAGAGAAAACTAGTTAAATATTTACCCACTTGTTTTTACCTATATTGATAGATTATACACCCATCGGATTAGCCAGATCACTAATTGTACTTAGACTCTATATATCAAGTAATTTTACTCTCCAACTCCAATTTTTCATTATATCTAAATACCTGAGTGTAAATGTATGTTTTTTTTTAACTGTTTTTTACCTGAATTAATTTTTTCCTTTTACATTTTTTCTCTAAAATATCTAGTTTTCAAATCAGACACTATAAAACTTCAGGATACTACCACATATTTTTCCGAATTACTAAAATGTCATGTTTCCTCATAAACTTGCTTTATTTATTTCTGCTTCATGACCCCTAGACACCATCCTAACCCCATGTCAGGGATTATAATCCAGGAAATTAACACAAGAGTTCCCTATAGCCTGAAATTTTTGAAGGCTTTTAAATTTTTTCCATCTTATTAGTTTGTCTTCATTTCCAATTGAACCATTTCTATTGTACTAAAACTCTTAAATTTAGGAGTTCATGGTTAAACAAAAAAATCTAATTCGGACTCCAAGAATAACAGAAGGTCTGCTTCTTAGTTCTTATAAATCATGTCTTTACAAAGGTAATCCAATATCATGTTAGCCTGTCTAGTATCAGTAGACCAGCATTAATGCATTCAAATTATGTTTCCTTACCTAGCTAATAAATAACTAAAGAATTCTAATCATGTGAATTATAAGGAAGAACATCACTGTTTCCTTTCTATCTACGTAAAATGTTTTAAGAGAATTCACTGCCATATAATATCCTAAAAGAAATTGATCATACTTTTCCTGTAATAAATGTTGTTCTGACAGTAAAGCATTAGTAACCAATTGATAACCTAGCAACAATATTGTGATCTCTTTAGATAATTAATCTTAGCTATTTTCCTGTCAGAAGCAACAGTGCTTGATTTTATGTTGAGCCAGAAAGATTGCCAGTTTTGAAAATTAAAAAGCATTCCTTTTATATTACTCATTCCAGTAACAATTTATGATGGCGCATTTAGCGGCTGAACGCTTGTCAACAAACGTAATTATGTTTCGATATAAACAAGATTGGTGGTTTGGCTAGGCTGCTCCATCTTTGTTGAGAATGTTTTGATTTAGGTTCAGATTATACAAGCTGTGTATTTATGTGTCATTTTTTTCCTCCTTTGTTAATAGTTTTTTTCTGATAATTACTTGTAGGCAAACAAGCATGCATTTAGGATCTCTGTGCACAGGAGACATCAAACGGAGAAGAAAAGCCGCACCTTTGCCTGGACCTACAACAGCAGGTAAAAGGAAGAGGGCTCGGGCAGAGCACACATGTAAACGTCATACATCATCAAGGGTGAAACACGGATGATCCTTAACTTGCACTGAGGAAGAAGCGTGGTTCTAAGAAACCCGTAAAGCAAATCACTTGCCTTTGTTGTCAGGATGTATCGAGTTTTCCTTGTATAAGATTTTCGGGCAGCCAATCACTAAAGTACTTACTTGCTGTTGTTGTTGTTGAGTTGCTAAGCCGTGTCCAAATCTTTTACAATGCCATGGACTGTAGCCCGCTACACTCCTCTGGCCATGGGATTTGTCAAGTAAGAATACTAGAGTGGGTAGCCATTTCCTTCTTCAGAGGATCTTTCCGACCCAGGGATCGAACCTGCATCTCCTGCATCGGCAGGCAGGTTCTTTACTACTGAGCCCAAGTACTTCACACACATTTGCACACTTGGGCTTCTCAGGTGGTGCTAGTGGTAAAGAACCCGGCTGCCAATGCAGGAGGGGAAGGTTCAACCCCTGCGTCGGGAAGATCCCCTGGAGGAGGGCACAGCAACCCACTCCAGTATTCTTTCCTGGAGAATTCCATGGACAGAGGAGCCTGGTGGGCTTAAGTCCATGGGGCCGTGAAGACTTGGACATAACTTAAGCAGCTTACCACACACACACACACACACACACATACACGAAAACTATAGACTTGGAAAAACAAAGCATAAATAGATGAAAAGGCAGATACCCAGAAGAAATTAATAATAATTAATTCTAAAGTACTGAAGCACTCTCAATACACAAGACCCATGTCTCAGTAGATGGCAGCCTGGCCATGAATGCAGCAGTCTGGTTCCTAGACCCAGCTCTGCAGCAATCTTAGATTGATCTTTCCTTACTTAAAACAATTTGTCTAAGTTAGAATTAGAATAAAAAGTCTCTCATCATTTCCACCTCAAAATCCATGTCATTCGAGTGAGTGTAGTATAGGGAAAATCACAAGTATTGAGCCAAGACAAGACACTAGATCAGAGGGAACAAGAGGTCTTCCTGAAACACAGCAAACACCTAAGCTTGGTTGGGATGGATATGAATAAGATTAGCATGTATTACAAGGTCTCATGCAAGAGCAGTGGTAAGGGAGGCGGAGATGAGAACCTGTGATAGGAGGGAGCCAACTAGTTATTAACGTATAGACACCTTAAAAAAAAAAAAGTAGGGACACCTAGATGGGAATAAGGGCTTCCCTAGTGGCTCAGTTGGTAAGGAATCTGCCTGCAATGCAGGAGACCCAGGTTTGATCCCTGGGTAGGGAAGATCCCCTGGAGAAGGGAGTGGCTACCCACTCCAGTACTCTTGCCAGGAGAATTCCCTGGACAGAGGAGCCTGGCAGGCTACAGTCCATGGGATCACAAAGAGTTGGACACAACTGTGCTGCAACTAACTTTCACTTTCAGTTCAGTTCAGTCACTCAGTCACGTCCAACTCTTTGTGACTACATGAACTGTACCACACCAGGCTTCCCTGTCCATCACCAACTCCTGGAGTTTACTCAAACTCATGTCCATCGAATTGGTGATGCCATCCAACCATCTCATCCTCTGTCATCCCCTTCTCCTCCCACCTTCAATCTTTCCCAGCATCAGGGTCTTTTCCAATGAGTCAGTTCTTTGAATCAGGCGGCCAAAGTATAGGAGTTTCAGCTTCAGCATCAGTCCTTCCAATAAATATTCAGGACTGATTTCCTTTAGGATGGACTGGTTGGGTCTCCTTGCAGTCCAAGGGACTCTCAAGAGTCTTCTCCAACACCACAGTTCAAAAGCATCAATTTTTTGGTGTTCAGCTTTCTTTATAGTCCAGCTCTTACATCTGTACATGACTATTGGAAAAACCATAGCTTTGACTAGATGAACTTTTATTGGCAAAGTAATGTCTCTGCTTTTTAATATACTCTCTAGGTTGGTCTTAACTTTTCTTCTAAGGAGTAAGCGTCTTTTAATTTCATGGCTGCAGTCACCATCTTCAGTGATTTTGGAGCCCCCCAAATTAAAGTCTCTCACTATTTCCATTGTTTCCCCATCTATTTGCCATGAAGTGATGGGACCCGATGCCATGATCTTAGTTTTTTGAATGTTGAGTTTTAAGTCAACATTTTCACTCTCCTCTTTCACTTTCGTCAAGAGGCTCTTTAGTTCTTCTTTGCTTTCTGCCATAAGGGTGGTGTCATCTGCATATCTGAGGTTATTGATATTTCTCCCAGCAATCTTGATTCCAGCTTATGCTTCATCTAGCCCGGCACTTCTCATGATGTACTCTGCATATAAGTTAAGTAAGCAGGGTGACAATATAGAGCCTTGACGTACTTGTTTCCCAATTTGGAACCAATCTGTTGTTCCATATCCAGTTCTAACTGTTGCTTCTTGACCTGCATACAGGTTTCTCAGGAGTCAGGTCAGGTGGTCTGGTATTCCCATCTCTTGAAGAATTTTCCACAGTTTGTTGTGATCCACACAGTCAAAGGCTTTGGTGTAGTCAATAAAGCAGAAGTAGATGCCAAAAAAAACTTTCACTTTCAATATGGAAATAAACCACAATGAGCCATAGTAGGTCTGTGATTCAGCAAAATGACTGAGAAAATGTTTTCCATGTAGATACTCAACAGTTGGGCTTCCCTGGTGGCTCAGTGCTAAAGAATCCTTTTGCAGTGCAGAAGATGTGACTGATCCCTGGGTCAGGAAGATGCCTTGGAGAAGGAAATGGCTACTCACTCCAGTATTCTTGCCTAGAAAATCCCAAGGACAGAGGCACCTGGCAGGCTATGGTCCTTGAGGTTGTAAAAGATTCAGACACAACTTACCCAGTAAACAATAGGAACACAAGATCAATTATAAAGTTATTATTATAACATTGGCCTGTTGCCTGGGATCCTTAACCATTCAGATTTATAAACCGTCTCTCTCAGCTTCATTTGGGAATTCTTTCATTGGAAGAGTTATTTTGGCCATTATGACTTATACAATATGAAAATAAGATTTGTATCAACAGGAGAGTAAGCACTGAGAAGGGGAAAATTAGACATAAATATAGATATAGATAGATATCTTGACATGATTTCAAAGGAAATAAAAGATATGAAGCTTAAATTCTCTTATTTCAGAGACCTTTTCCAAAGTTCAACACTAAAAAATTGAAGAATAACTCAAAATTGGAGCACCCATAATACAGTTATTCATTCACATAAAAGGTTACCTTATGAAATTATGCATATAGTTGTAAGTTTAATATCTGATCTTCCTCCTCTAATTTCGTTTAATTTTTGGAATTTGGAAGTAGGAAGCACCTACGTGCAGAATATGTTCATATGGATGGAGGTTCATAGCATTGTACAGGAGGCAGTAACCAAAATCATCCCAAAGAGAGAAATGCAAGAAGACAAGTGGTTGTCTGAGGAGGCCTTACAAATAGCCAAGAAAAGAAAAGGCGAAAAGGAAAGATATACCCAACTGAATGCAGAGTTCCAGAGAAGAGCGAGGAGAGGTGAGAAAGCCTGCTTAGGTGAAAAATACAAAGAAATACAGGAAAACAATAGAATGGGAAAGACTAGAGATCTCTTCAAGAAAATTGCACATATCAAGGGAACATTTCATGCAAAGATGGGCTCAATAAAGGGCAGAAATGGCAAGGACCTAACAGAAGCAAAAGAGATTAAGAAGAGTTGGCAAGAATACACAGAAGAACTATACAAAAAAGGTCTTAATGACCCAGATAGCCATGATGGTGTGGCCACTCACCTAGAGCCAGATATCCTGGAGTGGGAAGTCAAGTGGGCCTTAGGAAGCATTACTATAACCAAAGCTAGTGGAGGTGATGGAATTCGAACTAATCTATTTCAGATCCTAAAAGACGACGCTGCTAACGGCTGCACTCAATATGTCAACAAATGGAAAACTCAGCAATGGCCACAGGACTGGAAAAGGTCAGTTTTCATTCCAATCCCAAAGAAGGGCAATGCCAAAGAATGTTCAGACTACCATACAGTTGCACTCATTTCACATGCTAGAAAAGTAATGCTCAGAATCCTTCAAGATAGGCTTTAACAGTATGTGAACCAAGAACTTCCAGATGTTCAAGCTGAATTTAGAAAAGGCAGAGGAACCAGAGATCAAATTGCCAACATCCGTTGGATATAAAAAGCAAGGGAATTCCAGAAAAACATCTGCTTCATTGACTATGCTAAAGCCTTTGTGTGGATCACAACAAACTGTGGAAAATTCTTCAAGAGATGGGAATACCAGACCACCTGACCTGCCTTCTGAGAAACATGTATGCAGATGAAGAAGCAACAGTTAGAACGAGACATGGAGCAGTGGAACAATTTCAAAATTGGGAAAGGAGTACATCAAGGCTGCATATTGTCACCCTGCTTACTCAACTTATATACATAGTACATCATGGGAAATGCCAGGCTGGATGAAGCACAAGCTGGAATCAAGATGGCCAGGAGAAATGTCAACAACCTCACATATGCCAATGATGCCATTCTAATGGCAGAAAGTGAAGAGGAACTAAAGAACATCTTGACGAGGGCGAAAAAGGAGAGTGAAAAAGCTGACTTAAAACTCAATATTTTGAAAAACTAAGATCATGGCATCTAGTCCCATTATTTCATGGCAAGTAGGTGGGGAGAAAGTGGAAACAGTGACAGATTTTATTTTTTTGGTCTCCAAAATTACTGTAGACAGTGGCTGTAGCCATGAAATTAAAACATGCTTGCTCCTTGGAAAGAAAGCTCTGACAGACCTAGACAGCGTATTGAAAAGCAGAGACATCACTCTTCCAGCAAAGGTCTGTATAGTCAAAGCTGTGGTTTTTCAAGTAGTCATGGACAGATGTGAGGGTTGAACCATAAAAAAGGCTGAGTGCTGAAGAATTGATGCTTTTGAACTGTGGTGTTGGAGAAGACTCTTGAGCATCACTTGGACTGCAAGGAGATCAAACCAGTCAATCCTAAAGGAAACCAACCCTAAATATTCATTGAAAAGACTGATGCTGAAGCTGAAGCTCCAATACTCCTGAATACTTTGGCCACCTGATGCAAAGAGCAGACTCATTGGAAAAGACCTTGACACTGGGGAAGATGGAGGGCAGGAGAAGAAGCAGGCGACAGAGGATGAGATGGTTGGATGGCATCATTGACACAATGGACATGAGTTTGCTCTTCGCTGGGAGATGGTGACGGACAGGGAAGCTTGACGTGCTGCAGTCCATGGGGTCACAAAGAGTCAGACAAGGCTTAGAGACTGAACAACCACAACAAATATTTATGTAGATAAATATTTACCACTTACTGAGTGCCTACTATGTACCAAAGCTTTATTATTGTTTTTTATCTTTGCAACAACGTGGTGTGTTACATGTTATTATCATTCACTGTGCAGCATAAAACGAAGATTCAAACATGTGTGGGCTTCTTCTTAGCCGTCTGTGAAGGCAGAATGTTTGAAGGGCGAAGGGAGGATTCAAGCCAATGTCTGCATTACTCCTAAACCCGTCTTCTTTTAGTGACAACATACTTAGCTCCCTTTGTAAGAATATATAGGTAAAGACCTCCATGATACAGACTATTATATATCTGAAGTGCCAAAAACATTTATCTAAATTTGCTGTGCAGAAATACAGAATATTCATTAGTATGCTTCTAATATGTGTCTTTATACAGAAACATACAGCCACTTTTAGATTAAATACATGTCATAAGTTTTTCAATTCAAATCACGCATGAGGCAGGTGTAGGATTCTTTAATACGCCCATTCTGGTTGAATGGTCTCCTGAATTCTTATCTTTCAATGATTCAAACATTTGTGGCAGAAATAGTACAAGAACAATCTTAGGAATGTGACTAAAGCACTTCAGAGCCAGCAATAAGTGAGAGAGACTGTCAGGGTCAGGTCCTAACACTCTGAACATATGTGAAGTGAGAAGGAAAATACATAATGGTTGGGAAGAGGATAATATAATTATATCTACAGGGTGATTTTTTATGTGACAACTCAACAGCATCAGAAGAAATCATTTTTTATAGAGTATGGGTATAAAGATTAAACTTTAGCCTAAAACATTCTTAAGCATCTACCAGCATATTCCAAATGTTATTTTTCAAAATTTTTGTGATTCTCCTTACAACTCAAGATTTTGATTCTATTACTACATTGTTTTACTTAAAAAAAATAATTCATAGAAAGTTAATGCATTTTTGTAATTAATCAAATAGTATTGGAGTAGGAGAATTATGTTACTCATACATTTTTAAAATCCATGCATAACTGTTCCTCTCAAGGAGGAAGAGAATGAGGTTATTTGAAAATCCTTAGTTTTAAAAAGAATATCATCTAATACTAATGAATCAACTCTGAGGTGAAGATTATTATCCAAATTCACCTAAGAAATGCTTTTGCATAAATACACTTTGTTAATGAGGTTATGAATCTTAGATCATCTTGTCTCCAAAAATGATATTTTTCAAGTTCTGGAATATATAGTCAGTCACTTAACAAAGAATCTTATCTTCATAAGCTTCCAAGACAAGTTAGAATTTAGAATGATGTGGAGGAAACTATCCACCATTGTCTCGGCCTTTGTAGATGTCCCCCAAAACACACTGCAACTGAGATGTTTTCACGGTTCTTTTACCTTTAGTCAACATTCAACCTAAGCTGGAAAAAGGCAAATGAGGGTAACGCTTTCTGGTTTGAAATCAGGAATAAGAGTTAAAAGGCTGACAGTCTGAATATTGTTCAGTGATCCCCTCTGGTGTATATATGAAATAGGATGGGGACAAAACAGCAGGCTTAGGAAAGGTTTAGCAAAAAATTGTCAGAAAACTATAATTAGACACTTTAACTTTATAATCCCAAACTATGTTTATACAATAATTTAAGATGCTAAAGATAAACAGTTACATATTTGGTATTCATAATAAGTCATTTTTTTTTTTGAAGATTTAAAGTCCCCTGTGAAATTAATCACCCCAAATCTGATCATTTTTATCTGCTAAGTGTACTGAAAATTTTACTCACCCTGTGTAGCAATAACATTGAAGCATAATTTTGAGTCACTTTATAAAGCTATAGACCAGCCAGCAATGTTACCGGTTGAACATTTATTAATTGTGACAGGAACACCGAATTTATTTCAGTGCTTTTGCTTATTTACTGCTCTTTCACCTTTGTATTTTGTATTGACAAAGTAAAATGAATATTGATAAGGTTAGGTATTGATTTTTAAATGTACAGCTTGTTCTCTGCCTCATTCAAAGTCACACACCAAAAGACAGTGGGTGTTTCAGTAGCAGAGGATGTAGACTTACTGTTATAAAAGGGAGAATTGTTGAAGCGAGAAGGTTTGCCAGCAGAGTGCATTTTATAGTTTGAAAAATGTCATCAGTAAAGGTGAAGAAAAGAAATGAACAAAATAGGAGGGATATTATTAACACGTTTTTAAAGGCCATCAGCAGTGTTGGTTAGGGTCTTGTGTTGGGGTAGAAGTCATAGCTTACTGAGGTTTTGATAGTTA
Source organism: Cervus elaphus (assembly GCF_910594005.1). NCBI lineage: Eukaryota > Metazoa > Chordata > Mammalia > Artiodactyla > Cervidae > Cervus > Cervus elaphus. Next base: position 23,255,876 of record NC_057828.1, on the reverse strand, counting down.
AAAAGATTTCAGTATATTTATTGAGATATTGTGGCTACAGTATTTTTTAAATGTTTTGTCTTCTATGCATTACTGAATTCATTGTGATCCACAGTTAGCACTTGCTATTTCTATGTTGTTTTCTATTGAAATATTACCATAGGGAAAGTATTCACCATAAGTAGTAGACTTTCGTCTCTACATTTTAAATTATGCAGAGAAATACCTACTGAAGTTCAATATTTCAGTATAGATATTGCTCCAGAGTAACTATGTCTTTGTGGACATGCAAGTTCTTAGCAGGGAGTTACATTACAGCTTTTTGTGGCTTTTCTGTTTTTTTCTCTGCATCCTACTAATACTTCAATAATAAAATAATATTTATAAATATTGAAGGTGATAAAGGCAGACTGTAAACCACAAAGAGTGAAAATTTTTCAAAGGTATTCTTTTAAGTCATATTGAACATAATCAGGAAATGTCTGATGTACCCAAGCTCCTTTCCAAGGTGCTATAACTCTTTAGTTGCTCAAATTTATCTTATCAATAATTATATTTTTACTTTCTTTTATCCCTGGATCTGCATGACCACTGTAGATTATCTTATCTCTTCCCAGATTTTAAAACAGGCAGACTTGGCAGGGGAAGGGGGTTGTTGTTATTCATTTTGGAACCAAGCTACATCCAAACTTATAGCAAAAGCCTAGGAAATACATAATCCTCTCCCTCTTGGATATATGAACCACCTTTCAGTTCTGTTTCTCAAAAGCATTTTCAACAGCTCTCCATTGTCATATGATACAAGAAACACTTAAGGAAAGAGTAAGCACATATTAGATAGAAAGTAATTGCCATACATGTGCCCTGATGTTCACTGCAACACTATTTCCAATAGCCGGGATATGGAAGCAGCCTCAATGTCCATTAACAGAGGAATGGATAAAGAAGATATGACATAGATAGATAGATAGATGATGGAATATTACTCAGCCATGAAAAGGAATGAAATCATGCCATTTGCAGAGATGTGGCTGGAACTAGAAGCTGTCATACAGAGTGAAGTAAGTCAGAAACAGAAAAATGAATACTGTGTATTAACACATCTATGCAGAATCTAGAAAAATGGCATAGATGAACTTATTTACAAAGCAGAAATAGAGACACAGACATAGAGAACCAGTGCTTGGACATCAAGAGGAGAAGGGAGGAGGTGGGATGGATTGGAAGATAGAGATTAACATGTATGTTCGCTGCTTTGTCTGAAACGGACAACCAATGAGAGACCACTGTAGCACAGGGAACTCCGCTCCATGCCCCGTGGTGGACTAAACGGGAGGCGAATCCCCACAGAGGGCCGGTATGTACATGTGTGGCTGATGCACTTTGCTCTATGGCAGAAACTAACACATTGTAGAGAAACTATACTCCAATCAAAAAGAAAGAAAAGAAAAGAACTGCTGTTACTGACAGTATGAGAGACTAATGGGAAAATATTCAAACTACAGAATACCTGGACATGCTGAATAAAATGTAACACCATCTCTTTAGATGCATTACTGAGACTGCGGGAAAGGAAGAGAGAACTGGGTCTAAGGAACCAGTCTAGGAAATGTGGAGGCATGTTGCTTCCTTGTGGAAAGAGCCAAGCTGGGGAGCAGACTATCTGAAAAGCTCTGTCTTCAGAACAGGGCAGACTAGAAACAAAACTCACTCACAAGGACAGGAAAGTAAAGAATCTGGTTTCTACCTGGGCTCTAACTGGAAAACTCTGAAGATATGTAACCAAGTGCCTACCCCTACCTGAGACTCTAGTTTAAATCAACACTATGCCAAAACTTAGCAGCAAAACTGGTCTTTGAAGGAAATGCAAAACCACTGTAGAGGTACATGCCTTCAACCCAAGCCTCAAGAATCCCCACAAATGAAAACCTACTGAAGATGGTCTCACAATCCAAAACTAACAGAACTAGTTGTAAAAACAGATTAAAAAATGAAAGGGAATAACTGGAAAGAGAAAAGACAGCTGTGGTTAAAAAAAAAAAAAAAGTAGAAATTTGAGATTATTTTGTTTTGAAAAATCTTAAAAATCATAACTTCCCTTGATGGGTTGAATAGCACATTAGATACAGCCAAACAACAAACAAACTACAGCAGCAAAAACAGTGAATTTGAAAAGTAATCTGAAGAAACTTCCTAAAAGAAGTGTGGTCTCAGTTGCTTAGTTGTGTCTGACTCTTTTTGACCCCATGGACTATAGCCTGCCAGGCTGCTCTGGAATTCCCCAGGCAGGAATACTGGAGTCGGTTGCCATTTTCTACTCCAGGGGATCTTCCCAACCCAGGGATCAAACCCATGCCTCCTGTGTCTCCTGCATTGGCAGGCAGGTTCTTTACCACTGAAGCCCAAAAGCACAGAGGGATAAAGCATGGAAAATGTAAAAGAATGGTCAGGGTACTTGAAGGAGCGTGAAGTTCAGTATATATCTAATACAACTTTCAGAAAAAATAGAAGAAGGAGGTACACTGTTCCAGGAGAATATTTATAGAGTTCAATAATAACAGAATTTTTACAACTGAAGAAAACTTAAATCTTCGTGTGCAAAAGTACAAGCCTTTATCAGGAAATATAAATGAAGTCATACCTAGACACACCATAATAAAACTTTATAACATCAAACACAAGAGAAGAACTTAAAGGCAGCCAAGGAGAAAAGATATAACTTACACAGGAATGAAGTTATATTGGCAACAAACTTAAAAAGAATGATACAATCCAGAAAATAAGAGATAATATTTTCAAAGTGCTGAGATGAGATAACTGAATCAACCTAGAGTTTTCTATCCCAGTTAAATTATTTCCCAAGAAATGAAACTGAGCCATTTTCAGGTAAAGACCCATCATTACTAAATTTAATAACTTTTGTAAAAAAAAAACAAAACAGAATCCATGAAAAAGAATAAAAATCAAGAAGGAATTGGGAGCAAAGTAATCGTTAAATATGCATAAAGCTAAACTTTACACTGAATGTATAAAAGTAATAGTGATGATGGTGACAGTGACCATCAGGTGGATTAATTTGGGTGTATAAAGGTAAGATGGAGTAGCATTGAAACACATACATTAACCTGTGTAAAATTAGATAGCTAGTTGAAATTGGCCGTATTACACAAGGAGCTCAAATCTGGTGCTCTGCAACAACCAAGAGGGGTGGGGTGGGATTTAAGGTGGGAGGGACGCTCAGAGGGGACATATGTATACCTGTGGCTGATTCATGTTGATGTATGGCAGAAGCCAACACAATATTATGAAGCAAGTGTCCCCCAATTGAAAATAAATAAATTTAAATAATAAGAAAGTAAGATGGAGCTAAAACTCTGAACAACAATAAGATGTAAAATATGAGGGAATAATAAAGCTGGGTATGCATGTTGATGTTTAAAAATTAAAGAATAGAGAAATCATATATAGTTTTCAAGCTAGTATAAGCAAGCAATGGATGCCAGAAAAGAGGAAGTAAAAAGGATAGAGAAAGCAAGGTAAATATCTTTAAGTAACATCGTAAAAATAACCCAGAGATATCAATGATCACAATAAATGTAAATGGAGTATATGCATCAGTTAAATTCTGGGATTATTATGATGGATAAAAGAACAAAACTCAGTATATGCTGTTTACAATAAATACAACTAAAACAAATTTCCATTTAAATATCAGCCAAAGAAAACGTAGCTGGGTTAATAACAAAGTGAATTTTGAGGTATTTCAGGAGGGTCGAAACACTCTTCAAGCAGACTTGCTATGTTAATTTAGATGAACAGTTTTTTCCAGAAAATTTGTGAATATATTAAAATCTCTGTCATTTGGGACAATGTGGCAGAAGAAATGACATCATGGAAACTAATGGTGATAGACTATTTTAAGATCACTGTCCAGTCGGTGAAAGGGTAACATTAAGACTCAGGTGTCCTAAATTCACACTCTAACCGGGGCACTTTCTAACTGGGTGACTTTGGGCAGGTGCATTACTTCTTTAAGGGCTTCCCTGGTGGCTCAGTGGTAGAGAATCCACCTGCCAAGGCAGGAGACCCGGGTTCGGTCCCTGGGTCGGGAAGATCCCCTAGAGAAGGTAATGGTGACCCACTCCAGTATTCTTGCCTGGGAAATCTCATGGACAGAGGAGCCTGGGGGGAAGGGGGCTGCAATCCATGGGGTCACAAAAGAGTTGAACACGACTTAGCAGCTAAACAACAACAATTATTATTACCTCTTTAAACCTTAGTTTGTTCTGTAAGTGTTACCAGTAATAACGTTGCAGGTTGCTGAGGAAGATCAAAAGAAATCACGGCTGCAGAAGCACTGGTAATCTCTGAGAGCCACAGACATTATATTGTAAGTTATCCAAGTATGTCATTGCGAGTACTATGCTGTGTATTGTCCAAATGCAAATTGAGAGAAGTTGATACTATAATTAACATGTAACCCAAATAATTTTTTAAAAATAATTTAGAACATCATCTCCACTGAAGTTGTTTGTTTGCCATTAATTCTTGTAGAAAGGCGGCGTAGGTAATGGCAAGTATGTAGGTTTTTAGAGTAAACTTCACCAAAGTTTGAATATTATCCTACTATGTGGTAATGGTCAAGCAGTTCATCTCTCTGCAGCCCATTATATTAATACTTCCCCCCTTGCACAATTGTTATGAGGAATGGAGATTATGAATGCCGCACGCCTAACAAGTAAAGCACAGACCAGGTACATAGTACGCAGACCATAAATAGTCCTGATCATATTATAGCAAACAAATATCCCTGTGTGCCTTCAGAACCAATAGTTTTAAGACATTTTTTTAGTTTTCTGAAAACACTATTCTTTGATATATTAATACAATCATCCCATAAGAAATGTATCTGTATAAGCAAAATGTGTGTGCTCAGTCGTGCCCAACTCTTTGTGACCCCATGGACTGTAGCCTGTCAGGCTCCTCTGTCCGTGGAATTTCTCAGGCAGGAATACTGGAGTGAGTTGCCATTTCCTCCTCCAGAAGATCTGGGCCCAGGGATCAAACCCACATAGCTTGTGTCTCCTGCATTGACAGGTGGATTCTTTACCACTGGGGCCACCTGGGAAGCCCCTATAACCAAAATATCTGTTAATAAAAACTTTCCCTTCTCCAAACATGTCAATATCAACCATGTCTTTCATTCCCTACTATGCAAAGTTTTTTTCACTTAGTTAAAAAAAACAAGAGCCTTGTATTTTTAAGCAGTTGGCTATTTGAACTGATTTTATTCCACAAAATTCACATGAAAAACATCTGCATTATTGCAGATAAGATGTATAATGATCTCAGTGAGGCTTTTCTGTATTAAAAAATGAAACAATTAAAACATTTGACAAAAAGTACTAACCCTCACCACTTTCTCACAGCCCAATCTGTGTTCAATGCTGTTTCTTAACAGCAATCAAAAGCCCATGTCCCTAAATTAGTTACTGAGGCCAGAGGACAGTATGAGAACTGGCAGTTCTAATAATGTCACAAATAATAATAATAACAGCAATAACCGTGCTCTTCAGCTGACTAGCAAAGTAATGCGGAAAGAGGGTGGGAAGAAAGAATGAGAACAGACCACTGAAAGCCTTCTGAATACGGGGTCAGGACTGACGCGATGCACTGTGTTATGTGGGAAGCAGCATGTGTCACCTGCCCTTCCATTGGCTGTTTATCCAACATCAATACAACACTTTAGGAGCCAAATTACTAAACAAGCTGCCAATTAGGCTTGCAGTCAGCTGGATAGATTAGCAGCTAAGAGAGGCCGATACAAGATTTTCATCTCTTGAGCCAATTACGCAAGTGAATTACTATCCACAATACTCTTTGGAAGATTTGAGGGGAAAGGACCGACTCAGCTGTAATAGATATAAGAGATCCAGAATAAAGGGGGCTGGAGCGGGAGTTTGCAGAAGGGTTAGCAGGCTGTGTATTGCTAAAATTGCCCGAGCAGGAGGAGAGCCTCCCAGGAAAGGACTTAAAGGATTTAGCACCGCCAGGAGCAAAAGGAAAGGAAATTATGGTTGTCAGATGCTGTGCTGAGACGGAGTTGTTCCACTCCCATGTCTTAATCTCATAAAAGAAGGATGAGAGACCAACAGTAGATCTCACGCCAGAGTCATTTTCCATGAAAAATGAAGTATCTGTTTTTTCTTTTTTAAAGTTATATAGAACAGGCATTGTTTTTTGTTTGTTTCAGAAATCTGTGTTGCTATGGGGAAAGATTTAGCATTTAAGAAATCAAATGGTCTTTCTTTTTGTTTTAACATAATGATAATGCTTCATTTTAATTAAGAGAAATAAACCAGCATTAAAAAAATAGAATGAATTCTTTTCTGCCTGTATAAAAACTAAAGCATGAACTTATGGTTACCAGAAGAGGAAAGGAATGGGAGAGGGATAAAATAGGAGTTTGGGATGAGCAGATTTGGATGTTCAGTCAAGCTGCTATATATAAAATAGATAACAAAGCCCTACTGTATAGCACAGGAACTATATTCAGTATCCTGTGATAAAGCATAATTGAAAAGAATATAAAAAAGAATGTAAATATACTAAATATGTATGTTTAACTGAATCACTTGGCTGTACACCAGAAACTAACACAACATTGTAAATCAACTGTACATCAATTTAAAATATAAATAAAAAAGCAGGGTGGAGTCGAGTGGCCACTACTGAGCCACCACACTTGAAATGCCAACATTTTAAAACTACAGTCATGAATCAGTTATTTGCTGTTCATTTCAGAACTCAAAACTGACATGCAGTTTTTGCAAAGATGGTTTAAATTGACTTTATATTTTCTCTTAAATATTAAAGTTTAAACTTGAACCTTTGCAATCTGTTATATCAAAAATATAACAGGTATGTAGCCTGAAGCCTCCTTAGACCTCTGATCTGCCTTAGCTTATCAATGGATTAAATTAATTTGTGGTGATCACAGAAAAATTAGGGATATAAGATAAAATGTTAGTATACCATGTAACCTGACACATCTGCGAAGCAGCTGTTCAGAAAAAAATTAGATGCCTTGGTAGTCTGTTGTTAGCATTATCATAATTTCAAAGTAAAAATTTAAAGAAAAACCTTAATTGTCTTTTTGTTATTAAACAAGTTTTAACAAGAGGCTTCTCTTTGTTTTGTTTGTTTGGTAATTAAGAGGCCTATTTTTGTATCTTATATGTTTATGTATATTTTTGTATAATTGGATAAATATATAAAATCTCTATGTATTTTTATTTTGCCTTTGTCAAGCAGTAAATAATGTTAGTCCAGAGTTTTTCTTTTGTGCCAGTCTTTGGCCATTCAAGCTGCTGGCAATTGAAGGTTTTTTTCTATTACATGTTAAAATACTTGCTTCAGTGAGCTAAAAACCAATCTGACAAGTCCAAAACCAACTCATTATTGTGGTAATCCAGTTCTCACTCCCTGTAATGAAGTTAGCAATGACAGCAATGTATTCTGTTCTCAGTCTGAAGATGCTCTGAAGATTAAGAATATCAAAATGTTCAGTAAAGGCCTTGCAAAAATCCATTGATGATTACTCTATAGTTTGTTATAAAACTCACCAGTTTTAGTTGTAAACTCATCAGTTTCAGTTATATAACTCATCTGTATCACTTTGCAATTCCCCTCTGTAAGTTAGAATCCTGAGGAACAACCCATTCACTATTCTCCAGAAAACCAGATACAAATTACCAGATTAGCTATACTGTTAGTTCAACTCTGACATGTCTTTTATTACTTACTGTTATTTTATGTTTTTACTATGAAATACATATACCAGAGACTTCCCAAGTGGCTCAGTGGTGAAGAATCCACCTGCCAATGCAGGAGACTCCGAAGACCCGGGTTCAATCCCTGGGTTGGGAAGATCCCCTGCAGGAGGAAATGGCAACCTTGGTAAAGAGTCAGCCTGCAGTGCGGGAGACCTAGGTTCGATCCTTAGGTTGGGAAGACCCCCCTGGGGGAGGGAAAGGCTACCTACTTCAGTATTCTGCCCTGGAGAATTGCATGGACTGTATAGTCTATGGGGTTGCAAAGAGTTGGACACAACTGAGCGACTTTCACTTTCCAGTATTCTTTCCTGGAAAATCCCATGGACAGAGGAGCCTGGCAGGCTACAGTCCATCGGGTCACAAAGAGTCAGATATGACTTAGCAACTGAGCAGCACATATACAGAGAATGGAATGAAATGTGTAGGTAGAGTTTTAGAGAACAATAATAAATTGGTCACTACTGTAGCCACTAACCATATCAAGAAACAGAACACTATACACTGCAGTCCCATAGGTAATATTTTTGTTATCATTATTGGTGCTTAAAAGGATCCTTATATACAGTCTTAGAGAAAGAGGAGGATGGAGAATCTCTATTTGGGGGCTAGAGGTGGGGTAGAAGGTGCTGTTAGAAACCCATATCAGGGAGGAAAGATGGACGATGATGGGAAAGGGGTTAAGGGCACAAGAGAGACAGCTGACTCTCAAGCCTTTGACAGCAGTGAGTGATGTTGTCAGCACCTGCGCATTTCAACTCTCAGACTGCTCTCGGAAAACACAGAACAGAAACAAGCTGGACCCAGGACGGAGCTTGTATGCCACAGGCATTCTGCAGACCTTCGGAAAGTGAGCCAACTTCATCCCTGGAGCCCTAGGGATGGAATTATGGGCAAACATTATAGCCCAGAGTTCTACAACAGACTTTTGAGGAAGCCCCAATATAGGAGACGGTACTGAATATGTCCTCCCTAAAACCAAGATGGTTTTAAGCTGTTGTTTAATCCCTAAGTCGTGTCCAACACTTTTGCGACCCCTCGGACTGTAGCCCTCCAAACACCGCTGTCCATGAAATTTTCCAGGCAAGAAAACTGGGTCAGGTTGCCATTTCCTTCCCCGACCCAGGGATCAAACCTGCGTCTTCTGCATTGGCAGGCGGATTCTTTACCACTGAGCCACCAAGGAGTCCATACTTTGACCCCTTTTCTCCCTACACAGTCTGTAACATTAGCTTGCTTGATGATCACTCCCTTAATTATCAAGGAAGAATAACCACAAGAAATGATCTGGTAATTTGAGTTCTGATTGCTTTGTATTATGCCTGTTTTACAGATCAGAAAACAGAAACCCAAAGAGGTTAAATAACTTAATCAGCTACTAGGTGGAAGAGCTGAAACTAACCACGGTCTTTTTGTCCACTGAGCCTTCTACTACAACAAGCTCTTTATCCAAAAATGAATAAAGAACCCTCCCCAGTACTTTGTTGAAAGGAAAACTTAAAAGAACGTGCTTTTCTTAGCCTAAGAGGGCCTTCATCTGTGTTCATACTAATGTGGGATTTTGTTTTTTTGTTTTTGTCATTTTCTAATTCCAGGATTTGTAGGAGAAAATGCCCAGCCAATCCTAGAAAACAACATTGGAAACCGAATGCTCCAGAATATGGGCTGGACACCTGGGACAGGCCTCGGACGAGACGGCAAGGGGATCGCTGAGCCGATTCCAGCCCTGCAGAGGCCAAAAGGATTAGGACTTGGGTTTCCTCTACCAAAAAGCACCCCTGCAACCACTGCCTCCAATTCAGGAAAATCCGCCTAAGAGGAAAAGCAGAGGAGCTGTTTAACAAGTTTTATTCGCTCGCTATAGCCCATTGTTCTAAAATGACAACATAGCTTCTGTGGTTGAAGCTGAAATCGAACATCAAAGCCTCAGACTTGCCCCTCTAGCTTCCTAGCTGCTACAGTTCTGCCAGAGTGATAGAAATGGGATTTCATCACAGTTCATGGTGCTAAAGTAAAAACCTTCACCTTTTAAAATTTTTCAGTGACTCGCATTCTAGGTGTAAAGAACAGCTCGTTTCTCTTATTTATTTTGATCTTGTGTTGTCAGTAATTTCTCATGTTTTAGCTTGATTCATTCCTGTGTGCGCTCGATGCCCCAGCGACCGAGCACGCCTACGTGTTTCTAAAATAGCATTGGCCGGAAAGGGTTATGTTTCACCTCATCCCTGTCTGTCCTAACCGAAAACACCTGTCATCACATCAGTGCGGTCCTAAGCACATCTTTTTTTGAAAGGCTGGCCAATTTCGTATGCCTTGGATTTGACTTTTTTGTTAGGATTCCTCAACAGGGTGACACCCATTCATCTTCTATCCTTGGACACTGTAGTATGAAGTTCACAGCTGACAAACAGCAATTAATGTTGCCCTCTGACATGTCGACAAAAATAAACCTCATCATTGTGATCACCACAGTGCCCTCAACATGACTTTACTGCAGATCTTATCAATTTTACCTCATTTAGAACATAAAATAATTATGGAAAGAAAAATGTATTTTTTAAATTCACCATGACTGAGTTGTAAACTCTATTAATAATCTAGACTTCCTTCTACCTCTTTGTTCCCAAAGGTTGATATTTTTTTTAAGATCAACTCAACTGTAGTAAACTGATTTTAAATTTTAACCATCAGAGTAAGTTAGAATATCGACTCAATTTATTTGAAGATTTTAATGGCTCTCCCAAGAATTCAGATTTCTGGCAACGATCCAGCCCGTTTACAAGGTGTATAAAAAAAATAAATAAATAAACGGTACTGTTTGCCGTTTCTAACACCTAAGCAGTTACTTTAAAACCAAGCAAAACAAGTCATTTTTATTATGTGCCTAGTATTGTTACATCTGAATCCTCTGCTTCATAATGTCCAGGATTCTGAATTGCTGTTAGTTTAGATGTTGGTTTGTTATTGTCTTCATTAGTAAGAACTAATAATGATATTCTCTTTTGTAATGACGTTTATTGGTTGAGTGAAGGCCAAGATAACACATGTGAATCAACCTTCTAATGTTTTTTAAGCTTTGTTTTTCTAGGGCAGTTTTAGATTCACAGCAAAATTAAGGGAAAGGTACAGAGATTTCTCAAATATCCCCTCCCCACACACATGCATAGCTTCCCCCATTATCAACATCCTCCCCCCACCCCAGAGTGGTATATTTGTTACAGTTGTCAAGCCTATATTGACACATCAAAATCACCCAAACTCCACAGTTTATATTACAGTCCACTCTTGGTGTGAAACATTCTATGGGCATGGACTAATGTATAATGACATGTCTGCCCCATTATAGGATCACACAGAGTAATTTTACTGTGATAAAATTCCTCTTGGCTCCTCTCTAACAGGCTTTAGGGAATTTGACAGTCCCCAAGAGTCTTTCACAGTGGGGAAAGGAGGTTTGTGCATGTAATAGACCTGTCCCACGTGGTCCTCTAAAGAAAATACTGCTCATTAGGGAGAGTAAGTTCAGCCTGCTATTTGAAAGGCTTAATGGTTTGCCAACTTACAGGTTCCTTTTCAGAATTATCTTCCTTTCTAGGGTTATCATGGTAAGAGGACAAGTTGGCCAGGGAACCATAGGCTACCAGGGGAGTTGGTTTTCTCGTGCCCTTCTTAGCCTACCAGGTGACCATTCTCGTTGGATAAAGTAACTGTTGTTTGACACTTTCCTAAATGTCTGTTACTTGAAAATTCACCGTTTTTAAAAAAATATTTTTTATTGAATACTCATTCCATCTACATAAGATGCAAAAAGCTGGGGGAGATTGTTTATATTTCTGTTTAAAACTTCGTTGTGGTAGCGTATAGCACTGTAAGGTCTGTTCATGAAGTTTGTTTTGGTTCCATTGCCTGAAGATCTTTTAAAATCCTAGAATTTTGCAAAGCCAAATTTGGAGCCACAGGTAAAACACAATGAGGTTTTTGTGAGACTGACTGATCCCAAATTCCCATGGACTTGACCATTCTTTTTCACTTCACCATGGTCTAACTCTCACAGTGAGGAAGAGCAGACTTTACACGCGCTGGCACGGGGGAACTCCTTACCTAAATGTTGCAGCTTTATAAATATTTTTTCTTGTTCTCCTGGATGGGCATCAATTTTCTGAATAAACTTTCTAAGATATCACTGAGCTCAGGTGTTCTCTAACTCCACCTCCCAAAATAATTCATCTTTATATTTTCCCCTAATAGAAGAAAGGTCTCCATGTTGACATCTTGAGCCCTGTCTGTGACTCACAGAAGATTTCAAACATGTCTTATTCTATTGGAGTATTTACGGAATACGTGAATCAATACTCAAAGCAGAGAAGTGGTGACTTCACAAGCGTTTCCCTGCTCTCACACAAACCTCCCTTCACATTTCAGTGAAATTTAAGAATGATCATTGCACACCTGAAGTTCTGCTTGGACCTGAACTTAACCAGAGAAAAGAACACAGTTGAAAAATGGAATTTTTAATGTACGTCAAATATCTTTAAGAGATGAAGTTCACTAATTTACGTTTGTTGTAAAGTTAATTTTTATCAGTTCCTATGCCTATAGAACCCAAATCATCCAAAAGAATTCATGTTTTAGAATGTATCAATCATATCTCCGTAAAAAGGCAGTTAGATTTTTCTCTTGTCCTTCACAAAGCCAACACTTCTATAGTATCTAAGCCTCGTATCAAATTAATTGCTTGTACTAAAACTTTTAGAGAATGCATAAGTCTCTTCCATTACTATCCAAATTATCTATTCCCCAGCAAGTAGCCAAGAGACTGAGTGTGGCTACATTAGCAATTCAGCATTTTGCCTTTATATACTTGTTATACTTGATATTAACCAGATTGTGTGCTGGTGTCATTTACTTCCTCCCTTCTTTCTCCCCAAATACAATTTTTAAGGCAATGTTATCCCCCCTCAAATTTCTTTGCTTTTATTTTTTAATTATATGGTCTCCTTTAAAAGAAAATCCACTGTTAACTAACATTTACCAGTTAATTGGTATCAGCATTTGAAAACAGATTTTATAACTCATACTGTTGCTATCAAACAGAAGCTAAGACAGTAGGGTTAAAGATATGCCTAATGTATACATATAGGTATGTTTACAGGGCATGACTGTGCAATTTACAGACATGATTGCAAAATAATTGCATCTTATTAATAGCATTGTGAATTGATATTCTTGCAGTTAATTGAACTGACAATTGCTTCTCTTCAATATGTTTTCATTTTGAGCAGATATTTCATGAAAGAGAAAAATCACTGCTGACATGCTTTTTAAAACCATTTCCTCCTGTCCTCTGTTTTTCTTTAAAAAAAAAAAAAAAAGTGACCTAAATGGTATTGTAAAATGAAGTTGTTTAGCAAAGAATATTTTGGATTTTTTTTCTTTTAGTAGAAAGATATAATAATAGTACAACAAAGAATGAAAGAATAAACATAATGTTTAAGAATGTTATTTATAAGCAGTCATTGTCTTTGTGCTTTAAATGTTTCCCTCTTGAAATAATAAAAAATAAAGTTGAAAGGACTTTAATTTTTTTTTTTTCTTTTTTAATTACTGAAAGTCGCTCAGTCGTGTCTGACTCTTTGCGACCCTGTGGACTGTGCAGTCCATGGAATTCTCCAGGCCAGAATACTGGAGTGGGTAACCATTCTCTTCTCCTGGGGATCTTCCCAGCCCAGGGATCGAGCCCAGGTCTCCTGCATTGCAGGCAGATTCTTTACCAGCTGAGCCACCAGGAAAGCCCAAGAATACTGGAGTGGATAGTCTATCCCTTCTGTAGTGGATCTTCCCGACCCAGGAATCAAACCAGGGTCTCCTGCATGGCAGGCTGATTCTTTACCAACCAAGCTACCAGGGAAGCCCTGCTAATTACTACCCATTGACAGTTAACATTGAACAGTGCCATTAAGTGTTAGTTGCTCAGTCATGTCCAACTCTTATTTACCCCATGAACTGTCGCCCACCAAGCTCCTCTGTCTATGGAATTCTCCAGGCAAGAAAACTGGAGTGAGTTCCCATTTCCTTCTCCAGAGGATCTTCCCAACCTCGGGATCGAACTCAACTCCCCTACATCACAAGCAGATTCTTTACTGTCTAAGCCACCAGGGAAGCCCCAAATTCATTATTCATGTTTCAGTCCTAGTAAATGTCAACATTTTCTAAAGAAATTTTAAGGGAAAAAATTGGTAAACATATTAGATTTCATTTATTCACAGCTGATTGTGACCTGTTATACCACATTTCCCTGGTTTTGTTTTCTCTGATGCTGGGCTAGACTAACTGTCTTAAGGTCTTTTTCCACCCAAAGATTCTGATTCTAAAGGAACAAGTGCAAGTTCTCTCTGAAACAAGTGCAAGTTATCTCTCTGATAACTTGAAATACAGGTCAGAACCATATGTGTTACTCCATTTCCTTCTGGGGAATTGTGCTTCTCAGAAACCTGCTTGGATATTTTAAATATTTTATAATACTCATTAAAGTGTTGAGTTCCATTGCTTATAGGAAGCATCTCATTATGTTAATAAAATACTCTCTCTTCTCCCCCAAAAAACTGAATTGTGAGTTGAGTGAGTGGATTTTTTTTTTTTTTATCCAATAGGTATTAAATACTCATTTATTTAACAGGCTTGCAGTAATATATACTCAACTGACAAGTGGACCATGAAGGCTCCTTCTGCTGGGTTCCTACTAGGCAAAGACTCATTACTTTACCCACCTGACATTTTAAGTAGATCCAGATTTGTCTCTAGCGAGTCAATGCCATTAACTGCCAGGAGTATGATCTACTATTGCCACTTTCGGTTTTATCTGTACATTAGAGTTGTCTTCTGTCTTTGAATTGTCATGGAGTTTAAATCATTCTCAGATTCACCGACCTCACTCCTGTTGCGGTGTCAGAATGTCCCGTGTTTACTCCTTCATCTTTGAAGGATGAAGTCAGGCAACAATTGAAGGCTGTTTTTGTGTTTCTTTAGTTGTTTTTCTTTTTCCCTTAGTTTAAATATTCAAGATACATTAATAGCATTTTAAATCTGTGTATAATTCTTGATCTTTCAGCTATAAAATGGTAAAGACAAGCCTGTATTATGATAGCATCCCAAGCAAAAAGATCACTCAGACCTTTTTTCTACCTGTTTTCATCTTCCGATTAAATTTCAAGGAAATGTTTATTCCTTCCTAAAGGTAGTATTCTATAATAAGATGAGAAATAGTATACTAGCTCATTACATACTTAAAAAAGATGCTTTCTAAAAGCAAACAAATTCTTACTTAGTGAAGTAAATTTCTTCAAATGCCAGAATTTCATAGTTAGGATGAGCAGATGAGTTTCAGGGGGAGAAATTAAGGCTTCATTAGATACCTGTGTGGCTAATCTAAGTCTAAAGTTCTTTTCTGATGGCTATAATTGATTGTGGAAACTACAGATAATCCATGCTGCAGGTAGGGGGAATGGAATTCACAAAACAATTTTTAAGGGAACATGAAGTACTTGGCAGAACACACTGAGATTGTGAAATGTCAAGTTCGAAACCACAGTATTTCTAAAACAATGATCATGGTGTCTTTAGGCTTTCAACAGTCAGCCAGGTGGTCCAGAAACTGAAGGCCTGGTTCTTGACCCTCCCCCATCTTTACACCCATTTCCTTTTGTCACATCATTCCTGATTCCTTTCCACACATCTTCATCTCCTTCACCTAAGTTTAACATCACAGGACAGCCTTGCAAAATGGAAACCATCGCAAGCACACAGGAAACCTGCCTGATTTGACTCCCGTCCCATTGTGTTTCTCCATTATGTCCCTTAACAACTCAGCTAGAAACAAGCGGCAGATTTTTTCCCCACTCACTGAGTAATTGTCTGCGCCGCAGTGACAGATGTGCAATATAGCAGCTTCTTTAGGAAAAAATTAACAGTTTGTCCAGCATGTCAGCTCGCTCTTTTTAGTGCTTGGGAGGTCTTGGCCCCATTATGGATGATTTAGAAATTGAGGCAAGCAAAAACCAGCTGCCTGCGCTGAAAGCCTTCGTTAGTCGCCCTCATCTGCATTCCAAGACTCACTTACATCTAGAAATTGGTAGAGCCCCTCTGGCCACGCGATGAGGATGGGCTGACAATGCCTTGATTTGTTGAGAGAGAGAATAAATGGGTTTTTCAGAAGATGAGGAAATATCACCATTACTGGCCAATTTACAGCATTTTATCTGTTCTTCAAACATGTCACTTTTGTTATTGTTGCATGGTAATTACATAGTGAAACGGAAAGAAAACAAATTCAGGTTACGTATTCAGATGGATTGCAAAATCATATAATCCTGATAAATGCCCATTTATGATACACATGGATGAAAGGTTCATTTTAATTTTGAATGGCTAGCTCAGCCATAAATAGGATATAGGATTAAATTCCAGAGAATCTGATTACATAAAAGCAAATAGTCTTTTCACTTTTTTCAGATCCAGGAAATTCAGGGCGATATAGCACGGTATATTCACAAACAGGATTGTCCTCAGACAAGACAAAAAGTAAATTCAGACTTGCATTCTGAAAAGGATGAGAACTTTCCATGAAGCTGGAGAGCTATCTTGTTCTAGTGATGAGTCAGTCCTAAAGGCTTCTCAAGAGGCAAGGGAGCCTAGGCTGAAATAGTTCCAGTTTGGAGGAACAGCCCTACATTTTAATCTCTACTTTCCTGATCACTTCTGCATTCTCACCAAACATTGGGATACTAGAAATCCAATGATTTTTTTCTTGTGTTCCTCTTTCTGAGGCTATTTCTCCTTCATCCTCAGACCCTATTACTGTAAAGGAATGTTGCCTGGAGAAGTTTAGCTGAGCACAGATAATGAAGATTATTGAGAGGAAAAGAACAAAGGGGCGGCACCCCAAGGCTGCTACTGAAAATGTCAGGTGTATAAAGTAGGAAAAAGGAACGGCTACCCACTCCAGTGTTCTGGCCTGGAGAATTCCATGCACTGTATAGTCCATGGGGTCGGAAAGAGTCGGACACAACTGAGCAACTAACATGTTGCTTAGTAGGAACCCAAAAGAAGGAACCATCATCATGCACTTATCACGTGAGTATATATTACCATAAACCTGTTACATAAATAAGTTGTTATTCTCAATATCTCCAGCACCACTGAGTCCAAGCTATCAAGTTTTACCTGGAAAATTGAAACTTATCCTTTTACCTTCTAACTTGAATCCACATATCATACTGCAGGACTAGAGTGATCATTTCAAAGTTCAATTCTGAATTTTTAGTTATTCTTACCCTTTGTTGTTGTTCAGTTGCTAAGTCATGTGTGACTCTTTGCAACCCCATGGACTGTAGCCTCCCAGGCTCCTCTGTCCATGGGATTCTCCAGGCAAGAACACTGGTGTAGGCTGCCATTTTCCTTCTCCAGGGAATCTTCCTGACCCACACCTCCTGCACTGACAGGCAGATTCTTGACCACTAAGCCACCTGCTGCTAAGTCACTTCAGTTGTGTCCGACTCTGTGCGACCCCATCCCTGGGATTCTCCAGGCAAGAACACTGGAGTGGGTTGCCATTTCCTTCTCCAATGCATAAAAGTGAAAAGTGAAAGTAAAGTCACTCAGTCATGTCTGACTCTTCACAACCCCATGGACTGCAGCCTACCAGGCTCCTCCGTCCATGGGATTTTCCAGGCAAGAGTACTGGAGTGGGGTGCCATTGCCTTCTCTGAAGCCACCTGGGAAACCCTCAAATAAATAAGTACTTAACATCTATTGGCTCCTAAGTTTGCTGTGGCTGGGATAGAGGGATAAAAGAGGCACACCAGGACTTAATTGCCTTGGCCCAGGGGTGACAAGTGTTACCTCTGTTCAGGATTCATTGGCCAGAACTGGTCACACAGGCCCAGCTGATTTCCAGGGAAGCTGCTGGAAGTAGGGGAGCATGCAGATGTCTGAGAGCACTAGTTGTGCCATAGTTATACTATTTCTACATGGTTTCCATATAGCATGGCCAGACTGTTAAATACCCAAGTAACATCTATTTCATTCAGTCTAGGATGCCATCAAGTTTAAGATGGACCTTAATTTTATGTATCATTACAAAGAAAGAGTAGGAAAAGGCAACCTACTCCAGTATTCTTGCCTGGAAATCTACATGGATGGAGAAGCCTGGCGGGCTACAGTCCATGGGGTCACAAAGAGTGGGGCACAACTGAGATGCATTAAGAAAGAAGGAAAAAACACAAACTACAATCCTCTAACCCCGGCAAGGTGCCTCCACTCCAATTTCAGGACTCCTGAAATGTGAGAAAATGATCAAATATGTTCATGAGTATTGAATGAAGGTGAAGATAAAAAAAAACTCTGAGGAATGCCAGGGAAGGCTGCATGAATGAACAGATGGGATTGGAGCTACTCCTTGAAGAAAGATAGGGTTCAGCTAGAAATAAGGAGGGTTCATTTTTGCCCAGAGATGCTTCTGTTATGTTGATGTGATATAACATAAATGGCTCAGGCACTGGAATTATTCCAAACTATATTCAATGCCCAGCCCTAATGCCTTCTCTGGCTTCCCTGATGGCTCAGCAGTGAAGACTTTGCCTGCAAAGAAGGAGATGCAGGTTTGATCCCTGGGTCAGGAAGATCCCCTGGAGAAGGAAGTGGCAGCCAACTCCAGTATTCTTGCCTGGGAAATCCCATGGATAGAGGAGCCTGGCAGGCTGCAGTCCATGGGAACACAAGAGTCAGATACAACTTGGTGACTAAAGAACAACAATGCCTTCTGTATGTTTTGAGACTAATCTCACAAGTTTCACATTTTTGTCTTTATTTTGCTGAAGTTAGAAATAATACCTACCTCATTGGATTATGAGGGTGAAATGTAATAATGCACAGAAAATATCCTATCTTTCTCTAGCACATAGGAGATGCTCTGAATTGGGTACCATTTCTTTTCTAGTTTCTGATGAAGTGATAAAGTGTCTTTGTTTGTTTACTCTTCTGGGTGAGGGAAGAAGTTCAGAAGTGTTAACATATTTTTACTTTGCTAACAGTTCCTAAGAAAGACAAGCGATATTAAACAATCTTCCCAATTTCATAGTCATTGATGGGCATACCCTTAATAATAAACTTCTGCTATGACTCCAGATGGTAAGTTTTTTTAAAATTCAATACAACACAACTAGAACCTATAATCAGTAAAAATACAGAATTCAACAACCTGCACTCAATCATTATCAGTTGACTGAAGATCATCTAGGAATCACTGGCCACACCCATCAAGGCCTTGGGAACCTGGCACGGCTCTAGTCTATGCTACTGATCTCACAGAACTGGTCCAGGACTGATGCTCATGCTATGACAAATTCCTTAGATGGGGCTG
This sequence comes from Cervus elaphus, assembly GCF_910594005.1. NCBI lineage: Eukaryota > Metazoa > Chordata > Mammalia > Artiodactyla > Cervidae > Cervus > Cervus elaphus. The sequence goes on along the minus strand of NC_057828.1, from coordinate 23,236,649 downwards.
CTTGCTTAAGATGCTTAATTTGAAATTCTATCTTTTCACATAATCTTTTTGAGAATGTATTCTAGGACAGTGGAAACTTCAGCATAGGAATCACCAGGAAAGGACTTAAAAAGTGAGATTCTCAAACTCCATTCTCAAAAAGCAAGAGCCTTGAGAAACACTGTCTTGGAAGAACCAAATCAGACTATCTCCAAACTGTCTCCAGGCTATCTTTGCAAACATCTGAGCTTAGCCTTCTATGGCAGACCCTACTGAGTCGTCTGCCCCAGCTCTCTTCTTCTGGGAAATGTTTTCAATACCACCACCCTTCCACCCTCTCCTTAAGACAATTTGGAATTAGAACTAATTTGGAATTAGAACTAATAGGTTTCATTCTGGCCCAGATGTAGCTGGTCTCTTGAATGAAGAAGCTATCTGACTGGGCACAGAGGAAGTATGTAAACGAGGTAAAGAATGGAGGAGAGGAACAAAGAATTAAGATGAAAAGAAGAAATGTATGGGTTTCCTACAGAGCTGGAGTCTGGTGTAAACTTGCTGAATGTTCTCTCAAAAAAGACCAGAGGACCATTACTGGGGAGGTGAAGAAAGCAATCCTTTCCTATACGAGAGGGTGACATCTCTTTGCATGGAACTAGCCTCATATGAGGAGAAGGAAATGGCAACCCACTCCAGTATTCTTACCTAGAGAATTACGTGGACAGAGGAGCCTGGTGGGCTGCTGTCCATGGGGTCGCACAGAGTCGGACACGACTGAAGTGACTTAGCATGCATGGATGCATTGGAGAAGGAAATGGTAACACACTCCAGTATTCTTGCCTGGAGAATCCCAGGGTCAGAGGAGCCTGGTGGGCTGCCATCTACAGGGTCGCACAGAGTCAGACACGACTGAAGCAACTTAGCAGCAGCAGCAGCAGCCTCGTATGGGCTTCCCAGGTGGCGTTGGTGGTAAAGAACCCACCTGCCAATGCAAGAGACATAAGAGATGCAGGTTCAATCCCTGGGTCAGGAAGATCCACTGGAAGAGGGCATGGCGACCCACTCTAGTAACCTTGCCTGCAGAATCCCATGGATGGAAGAGCCTGGAGGCTAGAGTCCAGAGTCGGAAAGAGTCAGACATGACTGAAGTGATTTAACACGCACAGCCTCTTATATTATTGGGAAGAACACTTTCCACATGGGTCTCAACTATAAACCAGAGGATGAATCATTCACATTACACAAAGCTTTGCATGTTGTAGGAGAGCACAGGGTCTCTTTAGGTAGCATTTTCTCAAGTACTTATTTACAGACCATTAAATACTCAACAGAGGGAAAAAGTAAAAGCCCAAGTGCTTAAGCCAGTATTTGTTAAATATCCATCATAGATTCAGATAAAGTAAATCTAAAATCATAATGACAGTTAACTGTCCAGTTTTTAGATTTTTATATTAGGAGGAGGAGCTAAAATAACAGCCTGTCCAGGTGAATACAGTACTCCTGAACATTCTACCATGGTTTTAATTATTTTTTGTTACCTTATCCTCAGTCCCATAGGACACTCCTTTATCTTATAATAAATGTTCTCTTTTTGTACTACTTAAACTTTCTGTTATTTCCATATAGGACTAATTTTCTGCAGGATGTTGGCTAAGATGTAAATGTATTATAAAACAGAAAAATATTACTATAACTTGACCAACTGAATTTTCTCTGGTTGTGCAATTATCTAAGAATTTACAGTTTTAAAATAACTAGTACACCTTATAATGCTTTAATAAAGTTCCATCTTGTGGCAACGGAGTATTCTAAATGACTTGGCCTCATCTTCCTTTTATTCTTTTGTCTTTATAAACTGAGTCCAGCTCTACCAAATTCTAACCCAGTAATTCCTATCAATAGAGGAGGCCCATGACGTCAAGAGATTCTCATTAGATTAGAGAAGAATTCTGAATATTACTTTACTTTTCAAATATGCTAATGAAAATATCACATATGATATTTTTCCCTGAGCTGTTTTACAATTTCTGTGTCACAGAGTAGAAGAGAGCATGGTAAATCTGTAAATGATAAGAAGCCACTTTCTTCAGTCTTTTTATAACATCTTATGAAAGTGAAAGTGGTAGTTGCTCAGTCATGTCTGACACTTTGCGACCCCATTGACTGTAGCCTACCAGGCTCCTCTGTCCATGGGGATACTCCAGTCAAGTATACTGGAGTGGGTAGCCATTCCCTTCTCCAGAGGATCTTCCCCACCCAGGGATCGACCCCAGGTCTCCTATATTGTAGGCAGATTCTTTACTGTCTGAGCCACTAGGGGAGACCAAAGCCCATTGCATCTTACAGTTGCTTGCTTAATCACGTTCTCAGGCTACCAAGTTCTGCTGTTGGTTGTTGGGTGGACATGGCTATAACTGTTAGGCTGGTTCCCTTGAAATCAGCAGCTACCCTGTTCACCATTCCACCTATCTCCAGCCTTTCAGACAGGAGTCCCAGGGCCTCCGCTATAGAAAGGAAGCAACTAAAAAAGAAAAAAAAAAAAAGGCAGAAAACAAAAAGCAACTCTTTAGCCCTGGTAGTTTGATTGCCTCTTTTCCAAAAACATTTAGCTGTTCCAGGTCCTAGTTGTGTCATGTGGGACATGCAGGATTTTCAGTTGCAACACTTGGAATCTAGTTCCCTGACCAGGGATCAAATCCGGGCCCCCTGCATTGGGAATGTGGAGTCTTAGAATGTGGTTCCCTGGACCACCAGGGAAGTCCCCATGCTTGTCTTTTACATCTGGGACACAGAAGCAAGGAATACAACAGAAGTAACACCGGACCAAGAGTTAGAAGACTTGCATTCAAGTTTGGTTCATCCCTTACCAGTTCAGGGGCTTCCCCAGTAGCTCAGCTGGTAAAGAATCTGCCTGAAATGCAGGAGACCCAGGTTCAATTCCTGGATTGAGAAGATCCGCTGGAGAAGGGATAGGCTACCCACTCCAGTATTCTTGGGCTTCCCTGGTGGCTCAGCTGGTAAAGAAACCTCCTGTAAAACGGGAGATCTGGGTTTGATCCCTGGGTCAGGAAGATCCCCAGGAGAAGGAAATGGCAACCCACTCCAATATTCTTGCCTGGAGAATTCCATGGACAGAGGAGCCTGGTGACTTACAGTCCATGGGGTCACAAAGAGTCAGATATGACTGAGCAACTAACATACACACTCACCTTCTTGATTCAAGACACTCACCTAACTATTCTGATTTTTGTATCCAGATTTATAAAAAGAAGTGGTTGTTTGTGAAAAGGAGTTGATGTTTCTGAGTTTCTACTCTACACTGGGGATTTCTTACATAGTTTTCAGGTGAAGTTTACAGAAAGGTATCCATACCTCTTGTTGGTCTTTTTCAGTTGTAAAGATTAGATGACACCTAACACTGATAATTTAGTCTAATAGGGAAAAAAATTACTCCTAAACCAGCACAAAGTCCACATTATCTAATACTTAAGGACATGCAATGTTATCGCTTATAGGTAAATTACTATTTAACACTAAATAAAATTTTACTTAAATGAATTAATATTCAAATCAGTGTTTAAATGCAAACAGTATTTATATTGTATCATTTAAAAATTTTTAATTTCCTTAAGTACTTTATTTCCCCTTTAACTTCTTTCTGCTGTTAATTTAGTTGATCAAACTATCAGAATAATGCACAAACATACAAGCTCATCCTAAGTCTCAATAACCACAAATTCAAATTTTGTGGGGTCCGTATATTAATAACCAAAATTTGACAACATCTCCTGGTATATGTCTCATGACATGTCAGGCTCCTAATCAGACATACAGGATAAAACTAACTTGACAACATGACCTTGGGCAACAGATTATGCATGATTTCCCAGAACAATGAAGAATAAAGTGATTTTTTTTTCTTTTACAGAACTGGGGTTCAGTGTAGTGACCTTAACTCCATATACAGTGTGAAGAATTGGAACAGGTTCAGAAATAAATCAAGACAAATGATTAAAGGCTAAAAGGACTGACTTTAAGAAAAACACAGACAAGAAATAATGGAGAGTTTGCTAAATAATAACCACAGAGAGGGTCTCATCATCTCAAAAATATTTTAAAGACACAAACATCCAGAAGAAACAATGATTTCAAGAATTACCCTTTAGGAAAGCGACTCACTGGCTTAGAAAATGAACTTATGCTTGCCAGAGCAGGGCAGCAGAAGCAAGGGGGTGCAGAGGATAGGGGGAAGGGACAGATAGGGAGTTTGGGATGGTCATGAACGTATATTGTATATATATATATAAAACATGTACATATATATAGAATCGCTATATTTAAAATGGATAACTAATTAGGACCTACTATATAGTACATGTAACTCTGCTCACTGTTATATGGCAGCCTGGATGGGAGGGGATTTGGGGGGAAAATAAATACATGTATGAGCTTCCCAGGTGGATCTAGTGGTTAAAAAAAAAAAAAACCCACCTGCCAATGCAGGAGACATAAGAGCCACGGATTCAATCCCGTCAAGAAGATCCCCTGAAAGAGGAAATGGAAACCCACTCCAGTATTCTTGCCTGGAGAATCTCATGGACAGAGGAGTCTTATGGGCTACAGTCCATAGGGCCGCAAACAGTCAGACACACCTGAAGTGACTTGAGCACCCACGCACAAATACATGTGTATCTATGGCTGAATCCCTTTGATGTTCACCTGAAACTATCACAACATTCTTAATCAGATATTAAGATAATATCAGATATTGACCCCAATACAAAATTAAAAGTTCAAAAAAAATTTTTTTTAATTAAAAAAAAAATTACCCTTCAGTTCTAGAATGGGAAAAACATGGATTGGTTGGTTTCAGATTTTTTAAAAAAGGAAAATGGTACTTGAGTAAAAAGGAACAGAAAAGCATCTCTTTTCAAGGAAACCAGTAAATTAATCAAAGGAAGAACTCACAGGAAATCTCAGTCTGAAGCAATTGAAGCCCCTTGTGAATCAAATGAAGACTGTCACTGAACCCAGTTTGGGGGTGATAGGCAGTAATTCTACCACTCTGGAGAATCTAATCTCGCTCCATAATGTGAAATCACATACGCAGCAGGTGTGGCCAGGACAGGGTTTTGGTGCATCTTCACACTGGGCACTGGCCTTCTGTCTACCCTTTTGTTGATTAGCACAAGGTTGGGCTTGTAAGAAATTTTAAAAGTGGTCCATTTTCAAAGATAGTGAGCGCCAGCCTACCAATGCAGTAGTAAGGGATATTCGCGGGGGAAAGTCTGGGCAAACAAAGGGGCAGTAGAATGCCTAGGATTTTCAGGCAGGCTCATTCTGTTGGTAAATTCAAAACATAAGAAGGGGAATAAGTGTTTGGGGGGTAATAAATCTAGGCAAGGGGAAGACTATTAACCCCGTAGTACTCAGCCAATGAGGAACGGGGGAGGGACTTGAGTGCTAGGATAACTTGCTCCGCGTAACCACTCTGGGTGTGCCTGCCCACCAGACACCCGATCTTGCAAGACAGTTATTAAAGCCTTGCTTCCAGCTGCACCTCCAAGTTCATTCTTTGGACTTGGGTGGGTGGGCTTTATTTCCCACAGGCTGTGGCCCTTTCCGGGTGTATTTTTTAATCTGACTCTTGCAGCTGTGAAAATAACCAAAGTATCTCACAGGTCATTAGGCTAGGTAAACTGCTCGTTACAGAGCAAAACGAGACCAATGACAGTCATTTCAGCCAAAGCAGACTGTGTCTACATCCTACCATCTGATTACATGCCACTTGCTAAGTATTTATGGAGCATCTACCATATGCTTATCACTGAGCTGGCTACTGCAAAGATTGGTAAGAATTTCACGGTGTACTCACTGGCCACAATGGACTTGGAATCTTTTTTGGAGAAATCCAATAAATACTCAGAAATTATATTTAAATATTTAATAATAAAATTGGCACAGGCACTGGCCAATGAGAGTAGATACCCATCTGATTTGAATAGATGCCAGCTATAAAGACCGATACAGTATAATGGCACATGTTGGTAAATACCATCCCTTCTTATATCTGGGTTTTAAGCTTGAGGGGGAAAAAAACCACTATGTCTAAACTGTTGTATTGGGTTGTAGAGAAAAGGGAATCCTCATACACTGTTGGTAGGAACATAAATTGGTGAGCCACTATGGAGAATACTATAGAGGGTCCTTAAAAACTAAAAACAGAGTTATCATATGACCAAGCACTCCTGGGCATATATCTGAAGAAAACTCTAATTGGAAAAGACACATGCACAATGTATGTTCATAGCAGCACTTTTAACAATAGCCAAGACATGGAAACAATCTAAATGTCCATTAAGAGATAAACAGGTAAAGATGTTTTATATATATACACACACACACACATATATATATACATTTATGTATATCTTATTATGGGCTTTCCTGGTAGCTCAGATGGTCAAGAATCTGCCTGCAATGGAGGAAAGGCAGCTTCAATCCCTGGGTTGGGAAGATCTCCTGGGGAAGGGAATGGCTACCCACCCCAGATATAAACATATGTGACAGAATATTACTCAGCCATTAAAAGAATGAAATAATGTCACTTGCAGCAACACGGATGCAACTAGAGATTATACTAAGTGAAGTAAGTTAGAAAAAGACAAATATATTATTTACATGTGAATCTAAAAAAAAACAAAAACAGTACAAATGAACTTATTTACAAAACAAAAATAGACTCACAGACATAGAAAACAAACTTATAGTTACCAAAGGGGAAAGGAAGGGAGGGATAAACTGAGACTTTGGGATTAACAGATACAGATTACTATATATAAAACATATAGACAAGGACCTACTGTGTAGCACAGGGAATGATACTCAATATCTTATAATAACCTATAAGGGAAAAGAATCTGACAAAGAATAGATGTGTGTGTGTGTGTGTGTGTGTGTGTGAGAGAGATTGAATCCCTTTTGTACACCGGAAGCACTGTAAACCAAGTACACTTCAACTGAGAAAAAAAAAACAAGAAAAAAAGGTTACATTGAATACAAACAAATGTCGATGAAAAAGATGGAACATAAATGTGTGCATGCTGCTTTTCCCTATTGGTGCCAGATATCATCAACCCATCACCATACTCTTTCATGATGAAACCAGGTGCAGAGTCCTTGGCCGTGAAAGTTAACTAGAGTAACCATCAAAGTTAACTAGTGTCATGAAATCCATTTATTAATACAATTCTATAATGACACCACAAGTGTTGGTCACAGAAGGGGGGTAATATCAAGCCCAACTGGGTTTCCTTGGTCCCTTGGCGGTAAAGAATCTACCTGCTAATGCAGGAGACACAGGATCAATCCCTGGTCCAGGAGGGTCCCACATGCTTCGGAGCAATTAAACCCATGTGCCACAACTTTTGAGCCTGTGCTCTAGAGATGGGAGTCACAACTTCTAAGCTGGCACACCCTAGAGCCCGTGTTCCACAACAAGAGAAGCCACTGCAATGAGAATCCCGTGCACCACACAAGCGGAGAAAAGCCCACATAGCAACAAGACCTACCACAGTCGAAAATAAATAAAATTACAAAAATTTTTTTTAAAAGATACCCTTTGCACAAATTTCTCCAGTAATAATTTTTTGATTCTTTTCAGAAATCTCTTCCTGCTTATCTCTTAGTCAAATGGATCTTACTTCTTTCAGATGTTCACATATTGGTTTTCCTCATTCCCATTCTTTTGCTTATTGCCCTCTTTTTGTCTGGATAAAAAGATTCCCCAGTAATCTGTGTCCATTTAGAATCAGCTTAAATCTCATCTCTTTCCACAACTCTTACCCTTATAATATTTTTAGGCATGTTTTCTAAGCACTGATTAACAGAATAAAAATAATATAATAAATAATATTATTTTGTTTAGGTAGGGGTCACTTTTTAATCATTCACCCGTGGTGTATTTTAGATAGATATCTTAGCTCCCTATTTAAGCAACACAACACAAAATTATATATCCACTGCTAGTTACACCATTTATACAATAATAACTGATCCATAATTGAAATTTGACTGAATAAATTAATTTTTAAAAAGTCTACAGGCCTGAAAGCTATGTGCAAAAAACAGGGATGTTTAAAATTGCTTCAGATTTTTTGAGAAGGCCAAAATCAGAATAGCTGTTTGCCCAGTTTTACTTAAGGGAAAACACGTTTTCAAGCAAATGCAGTAGAAACGACTGTAACTATTTCACACAGGGCTGCCTCCGGCCAATTTTCTTAACTAAAAGGAAAAGTTCACGGAAATCTGTAAACAAAACGTCTACCAGAGGTGACAAGAAAACATTAACTCACATCCCCTCCGGTGAGCGTAATCTCTTAGGCCAGCTGGCATTTTACAAAGGTTTACCTGGTGTCAAGCCTGCTGGTAACTCTGTTATTCTGATTTAGAAATAAAGGATTGACTCAGAGGTGTCTATGAAATCATTCTGCAGGATGGTAAATCCCAACTTTAACACTGGAATAAGCGATGAACCATCAGCTCCGGCTGCTTTGGGAGCTGCGCTTAAGTAGATCTTCAGGTTGTCCGTGCGGCCCAGGGAGAGGGTAGCAAACTCGCTCTCCGCATGACGCTGCCGCCCGCGGAGGTTACCCCCATCCGGGGTCTGTGCGAATGAATGGTCCTTAAGTCCGCAAAGTGGTTTTTGAAATCTGAATAAGAGCTCGGCTATCATCTACAAAATTGTGGCTCGATGAATAGAAATTATGAACAGATCCCGTTTTCCACTTTGTTTTATTGGCAAGCATCCTTAGTGAAACTGACTCTTTCCATAATAAGCTGTCATCGGCAGCAATTGTTTCGGAATATGGTCTCCGTGTTTGATTGCAGGGTCCGCCGGCTTCAGACGGCAGGAATGCAATGCTTAAGCTTCTTCACTTATTGCCTGCTGGTGTACAAATATAGGATTTGGCAATTTCGCCTGAAGCCTTAGTCTCTTCTGCTACATACACCCACTCTGGGAGGTTCTGAGGATCCAACTTTCCCCAGGCTCCGAGACAAGAGGAGGCACACCAAGTTGAAATCAGAGCAGGGGTGTGGGTCGGCCTCATGCATAATCAACCCACAAAATACAGTCTGATGGACCACTTGCTATAGATGAACTCTAGACTCCCCACCACAGAAATAAAAATAAATAAGTAACAGCCAAATCCTCACAAAAGCTGAAAAGAAGCAGTTGGTAGTCCAAAGACCACTTTAATAATAGGAATAAAAAGAAAACCAAAGCTGAATACAAAAAGGTTGTATCTGTTTGAGAAAAAAAGAAAAAAAAGAATTCACATAAGGAAAAGAATCAAAATCACTTTTATATCATGCATCCCTGTAGCAAAGGAAGCCTGGAGAAAGGAGGAAATTTCAGAATCTGAAACACTTCTGACACTCCCCAGATAACAGTACACAATGTATTTTTAAAATCCCTGTGTTAACATATTCTGTGAGGGTAGGTATCGAGTTATTTCAGTGTCCTCTGGCAGTAGAAGAATCTCTATATAACAAAAATGTTGATGGAACAGACTTCTTTGTACGGGGGCATCTATACTGACCCTGCTTAGCAGCTGAGTCCTCAATGAATTTTGTTAACAAAAAAAGTTTTGCTTTGGGGACTTCCCTGGTGGTCCAGTGGCTAAGACTCTGTGTTCCCAGTGCTGGGGACTGGGGTTTGATTCCTAGTCAGAGAAGTAAAGCTCACAGCCTGCAACTAAAGGACTTAAAGATTTTGCATGCTGTAAGGAAGAAGGGAAAGGCTACCCACTCCAGTATTCTGGCCTGGAGAATTCCATGGGCTGTATGGTCCATGGGATCGCAAAGAGTCAGACACGACTGAGCGACCTTCACTTTCACTTTCAAGGAAGATTGAAGATCCCACATGCTGCAAAACTGGTGCAACTAAATAAATTAAAAAAAAAAAAAAAAAGCTTTACTTTGCTATTAACTGCATTCCCAGGCCCTTCATTATTTAGCAACCTGTCTATTTGCTGAGGCTAGGGTCCCTTTATGCAATTTTGATTAACTATGACAAGATTTGAATGCATATGTGATGTAAACAATGATTGATAAAATTTTGTCTATTTATATATCTGTGTGGGCAACATTTGGGGTTACATGCATCAGTGCAAAACCTGCCAGTATTTGGAAATTTTCAGAGAAATCATATAATTTTCTTTCTGCCCTCACCAGATGTTCAGTTTTATAAAAGAAAGGTTTTGAAATGCAGCATGATACACTAGAAAAAGCAGCCATTCATGGTCAGAGACCTTGGCCTCAGCACACACTGGGCTGTCTTGGGAAGCCTGACTCTCTTGAAATTTCAATTTTCTCTTTTTCTGGCACCACTTTCATGGTGGATTGTAAGGAAGATCAAATTAAATAACATCATATAAAAATGAAGTGCTGTGTAACTGTAGGGCTTCCCTGGTGGCTCAGAGGGCAAAGAGTCTGCCTACAATGCAGGAGACCCGGGTTCAATCCCTGGGTTGGGAATATCCCCTGGAGAAGGGAATGGCAACCCATTCCAGTATTCTTGTCTGGAGAATTCCATGGACAGAGGAGTCTGGTGAGCTATATGGGGTTGCAAAGATTTGGACATGATTGAGCGACTAACACTTTCATGTAACTACACAGAAGAGTTTATGCCCAGCACCCTCAAATTTTATAAAAGCTACAGATGTTCAAAATTAAAGGTATTCTGCTTTTTGTTGTTATCGTTCAATCACTAAGTGGTGTCTGACTTTTTGCAACTGCATGGACTACCGCATACCAAGCTCCTCTGTCCTATCTCCCAGTTTGCTCAAACTCATGTCCATTGAGTTGGTGATGCTATCCAACCATCTCAACCTCTGCCTCCCCTTCTCCTTTTGCCTTTAATATTTCCCAGCATCAGGTTTTTTCCAGTGAAAAAACATGAGGTGGCCAAAGCATTGAAGCTTCAGCTTCAGCATCAGTCCTTCCAATGAATATTCAGGGTTGATTTCTTTTAGGGTTGACTGGTTTGATTTCCTTGCAGTCCAAGGGACTCTCAAGAGTCTTCTCCAGCACCACAGTTCGAAAACATCAATTCTTTGTCGCTCAGCCTTCTATATAGTCCATACGACCATAAAAAAAGGTGCTTGATACCTGCTTACCAGGGAGATGAAAGCAAGTTAGTTTTTCTGATTAACCTGAAAGAAAATTAAGACTTCCACACACAGAGATGGAAGTAGATATTATAGGTGGAGGAAACAGAGTGTAAATAGAGATGGGAAAGAGTGTGTATGACTTGTTCAAAATCCAGAAAGTAGTCTCACTTGTAGACAGCATGGGATATACAGTATTAAGAAGACTGTTGTTTGGGGTGTTTATATTTTAAATGGCAAAATTTTCCATTCTTTCATTTCAAATGTTAGTTACAGTAATACCAACAACTCATATACCATATGTCACATCCAAGTGAGTAAATATTTACAGTTCAATCTGTATTTTGGCTTTTTTGCACAATAGTCCCCTCTGTAAATTATGTTAACATCAACCATAAAAAATTCAAAATAGTTGCCCAATTTCCTTTGCTGTTCTTTGCTATAATGGCTGATTTTTATGTTAATGTTTCTATTGTTTTAATATTCTTGCTTTTCTCATTCATATTCTAAGAGATTATTGTTAGTGCCAACTCATTTGATTTATCATTTAGAGAAAGCACTTGTTCAAAAAGTCAGCACTGGTTATTAAATGATGATTGCCTGCAATGAATTCCTTCTCAACATCTGCAAAAACAATCTTGCCTTTTCTTCTTCCACTTAACTCTAAATGAGAGATCTTAAATATACGTAAATAGGCTGCATATTGGCTTACAGAATATTTTCTTAAAATCTAGGATGTTAAAGACAAAGTTTCTGATGCTTATTTTTCTGGTTAATGTAAAATACACACCTGTGTACCAAGATAATGTTGAAGTATGATACATATAATCCTTCCCTGAAACACTAGTTAACACTGTACAATTAAAATATCTCTCTTTCTTTTCAAATTATTCTTATTTTATATCTATAAAGAGCTTCATAATTTATCCAGTGCTATTAATTTCAGAGAATATTTACTTCTTCTTGAACACTGAATCATTAAAATACAAGCAGAAAAGAGTGAAGTTGCTATTTTATTTTGTTTTCTTTTTTTGGCCTCTTGGCACATGAGATCTTTGTTCCCTGACCAAGGATGGAACCCGTGACCATTGGAAGGAAAGTCTTAACCACTAGACAAGCAGAGAAGTCCCTGAAGTTGCTACTTTTAAAATAAACCTTAAAGTTTGTTAAACTCTTCTCCAAATGGAAATGCTTACATTAGCAATAGTACATGATGGGAATACCCTGGCAGTTCAGTGGTTAGGACTCACTTTCACTGCCATAGGCCTTGTGGGGGAGCTAAGATCCTGTAAGTGACAATGGTGCAGCTGGAAAAAAGAAAAAGAAATACTATGTGACAATTTCAACTGTATTTTTAACATGCTTATTACATTCAGGGTTAGTCCCTACAAGCTGGCTACTATTTCATAACATTGAAATTATGGCAAATAGGATAGCCCTAAATTAAAATGACACCCCAAAATAAAATGTGGATTAAACAAAAAATAATTATTTTTTTTTTGTCTTTAGAAATGATACTCTTATGGGCAGCAAATAATTCAAAATGTTACTTTCATTGTTTTTGCCACCCTAGGATAATATCTGTTATTTTCTTGGATGCCAACAAAACATTGATCCATCCACTCAATAAACATTTTTGAGACTAGATTCATGTTAAATTAATTTACTAAGAGTTGCAAGGGGAGAGAATTGAGGTAATAGAAGGGAGAGAAAATTCAAGAAATAAGAGAAAGAAAATTTACCTGTGCTGAAAAACAATAAATAAACAATATAAATCTTCACATAGAAAGAATTCAATGAGTGCCAAGCAAGACAAGTATAGAAAAAACTCTTTTTGAAGAGGTGAGAGAGATATACGCGTGGAACATACTATCTACAAAGGAACATAAATCAAACGGACACCAGACTTTTCATAACAGCTAATGAGTGCTAGAAAACACTAGGGCAGTGTTTTCAAAGTTATTAGAGAAAAAGTTTTGAACCAAGAGTTCTAGCCAGTAAAACCATCAGTGAAAAGTAAAAGCAAAATAAAGACATTTTTAAACATGCCAGAGTTCACAAAGCACATGACCTATGAACCTGATAGGAACAAATCTCTTTTGAATTCTAAAAGAAAAAAAAAATTACTTGAGTAAGTTGTCTAGAAGACTGAAAAAGAATCTCTGAAAGGCTACATCGTGGGATATGAAAACAGGGAAGGAAGGGTTGGGGTCAGAAAGATGAAAATAGAATCTACACTGAAAGTTGCGCCTTAGTGAAGTTTAAATGAGGTAGGATTGCACGATTTTATCTCTTCTAAATGGCTCCATCTCTACCAGTTGGTTCTAAAATTGAAAACATTCACATAACCATAGACTGCAAACTGAATAGGCTCTACTTCTGTCTCAGTTTTAATATAGGAGCCCAAGTGCAAAGTTGGAGACAAAGGAGAATGAGAGTCTTCTTACAGAATCAATTTACCTAATGGGTAACTAAGCTACTCAGACCATCTCTCACTTACGAGTCAGAGAATTTATCTTCTCCCTGCTGATACACATATTGAATAAGGCAATGTTTACCTAACATCTCTGTGTACATATGGACACTTGTGAAAGGAAACACGCCAGGAGGTTATCACTAATACTAATACTTTGGGATATCGTATTTTGTCAGAGAAGCAGTTCATGCTGAACAGAAGGATGACTTAAGGATAACAAAAAAATGGGTAAGCATGGTGGATTATGATAAACATCTAATATCAGAATACTGCCCACAAGAGATATGAATATACTGAGAATCTGAAAGAAGAGGAATTTTTCTCTAAGGGAGAGATAAGAGGGAAGGAAATAAAAGAGAATGAGCAGAACTTACTTCAAAATATTTTCTATTGGTGGTCTTAACAGGGAGTAGAATAAGCATAATCTACAACCAGGCACCCTAGTTTTAAGTCCTTACTCTTGCCATTTTCCACTTAAAGGTCATTCGGGAGTGTTTCTGGGCTTCCCAGGTGTCGCAGTGGTAAAGAATCTGCCCGCCTATGCAGGAGACTCAGGTTTGATCCCTGGGGTCGGAAAGAGCCCCCGGAGTAGGACCACTCCAGTACTCTTGCCTGGAGAACCCCATAGACAGAGAAGCCTGGCAGGCCACAGTCCATGAAGTTGCAAAGACAGACATGACTGAGCACACACAGAGGGAATATCTCCACCTCTTTTAGCCTAATTTAGACCTGCCCTAACTACCAACACAGTGTAAACAAGAAACAGAAAGGTTAACCCAAAGCAGGGGATGCCAGGGTTTAGAAGATAGAAGCCTCTTAAACCGAGTTCTAAGATCAAGATGGCCTCTCTGGTAGCTGTGGAACCACAAATCAAACCAGGGAGGTATTGTTATTCATCCATCAGGTTAATGGAAATGGAAAGAACTAGTCACGCCCAGTGCTGGCAAGTATTCGGGGAAACAAGCTTCCTCATACACGGCAGGTGAATGGCTGCAACATTTTTGGAAGGCAACATGGCAGTGTCTTCTAAGATTTAAAACAGGCATTTCCATCCACTCAGGAAGTCTCACATCAGGGATATAAAAGTTGGGGTACATGTTAATGTAGGTACAAAGCTGTATTGCAAAATTGTTTGTAAAAGTATAAACTGGTAGTAACCTCAATATCCATCAGTTGAATAAATTACTCAGATATGTCATTTAGTGCTAAGTATCTCTTGAAAGTCTTATAAGGATATACATGTTTGGGTTTAGAAAGCTGTGCATAGCGTCCCATATTGAGTTAGTGAAGAATGACTTTATATATATTTAAATTTATTTGGATGAACTTTGGGGGAAATGTGAAATGAAGCTAGTAACCCCCAACATCGCAAGTGGGTACAGCTAGAGTGAGGGTGAGACATTACTGGTTTGTTCATTCTTTCATAAAAGACATTGGCTTTACAACCTAAAGAGCACCAGTTAAGTTGCTTCAGTTGTGTCTGACTCTCTGAGACCCTGTGGACCATAGCCCACCAGGCTCCTTTGCCCATGGGATTCTCCAGGCAAGGACACTAAAGTGGGTTGCCATGCCCTCCTCCAGGCAATCTTACCAATCCAGGGATTGAATCTGGTATCTCTTGCATCTCCTGCATTGAAGGCAGGTTCTTTACCACTAGTGCCACTTGGGAAGACCCATAACCTAAAACACATATTTAAAAAAGAAAATAAAATCTATTATAGTTTTAAAATTACAATTAATTTGATGTTTTTAAGGAAAAAACTTGGAGGATTGAAATGGGATTAAAAAAAAAAAAAACACTCTCCTAACATAATCATCCAAAATAATCTTTAGTATATATAGCTGGAGTTCTTTTTAAAATATTTACATATCATACAATCAATAAGAAAAATAAAAGGCAATTTTAGGCTTTTACTTTGTGATGTTTCATGTTATATTGTTTCCTGCCCATTACAAATACCTAACAGGAAATTTAAAAAGAGTAGCAACTCCATCATTTAAATGTGAATCTCTACTGTTGACAGCTTTTTATTTTAATAGCATGTTCCCCCTAATAGAAAAGGCACCACATTATCATGAAGAAAACTTTCAGAAATACAGAAAAGCACAAAGAAGAGCAAAAAAGCGTCCTGCATCTTACTTTCTATGTCCTTTTCTTTTTATATATAGTGTAGTATGTATCCTACTGGGCTTCCCAGGTGGCGCGGTCAGAATCTGCCTGCCAAGCAGAAGATGTGGGTTCAATACCTGGGGCAGGAAGATCCCTTAGAGAAGAAAATGGCAACCCACTCTAGTAGTCTTGCCTGGGAAATCACATAGACAGAAGAGCCTGGCAGACTATAGTCCATGGGGTCGCAAAAGAGTCAGACAGTGACTAAACAACAATAACAAACTACAGTGTATCCTTCTAGGCACGCAACTATCTACATCTATGCATGTATGCATGCTAGTGCTCATGCAATCCCATGGACCATAGCCAGTCAGGCTCCTTTGTCCAAGGGATTCTCCAGGCAAGATACTGGAGTGAGTAGCCATGCCCTTCTCTAGGGAATCTTACCCACCCAGGGATGGAACCCAAGTCTCCTGCATCACAGGCAGATTCTTTACAGTCTGAGCCACCTGGGAAGCCCATCTATATCTATACATCTAATTAATAGTTCATATTTTTTTTTAAGTCATCACAACTTCACATATAGCTTTATAAGCTGAGTTTTTCACTTGAGAATGTCAGGAACATCTTCCCATGTCTCCTAAAATGCCATTTTTAGAGGCCACATTTCCTGAGAATATCAGGAACATCCTCCCATCTCTCCTAAAATGCCATTTTTAGAGACATTTTTAAAATGCCATTTGTGTAGATATACAATAATATATTCAACTGGTCATCTAAGACTAAATATTTGGGCTAATTTT
The DNA here is from genome assembly GCF_910594005.1 of Cervus elaphus. Lineage (NCBI taxonomy): Eukaryota > Metazoa > Chordata > Mammalia > Artiodactyla > Cervidae > Cervus > Cervus elaphus. Next base: position 23,220,113 of record NC_057828.1, on the reverse strand, counting down.
TTTCAGAAAATAAAATATGTACAACATTTCTACCTGAATGTTTATGAATGCTTTCTAACATAGCTTTTATTACTACCTTTTTTGGCAAAGGCAACTAAATAAATGTTCTTGGTCAATTAAAGATCGTGTTTGGTAAGGTTGCCTCAAACTTAAAAGGATGTCGGCATCTCTTGAGTGTTACACAAGGCGAAACAAATGGATATGATGGCAGGTGGAGCCTAGGCCTCCAGGGATGCTGAAGGGCAAAGACATTGGAACCTTACCAAGACCTACACTACCCTATCATGACCCGGAGCAAGGATGCTAGATGGCCCCATAGACAGTTCTTCATTTTGCAGTGGACTTGAGTGAAATGATGATAATTATTGATCCAACTAACTATAATAGCCTTCCCTAATTCCTTGGGGACTGTTGTGCAAGTGTCCTTAGGGACTCTTAAATACTGCTTATTAATGACTTGACAGTCCTAACAGCTCTGAAAGAGCCATTAAAGATTATGGCATAAATCCTGTAGGGTTCTCACTTTTTAGACCCAAAGTATTGGAGACAGCTACACCAGTACTGTGGTACTTCATCAAAGCACTAAGTGATACTCTGATTTTGGAACAATAATATACCCATAGTACGCAGACCAAATTGGCAATTTTCTCTGGAAATTTTCTCTGAAATTTATTGCTTTTCTTACTTTTCTTGCTTTAATATAATGTATTTCATTCCAGTTCTTAGATATTAAAATCAAGTATACAATTCTTTAGTAACTATCTGATTTTCTCTGATCCATTTTGATAGATTTTAGAACTACAGTAAACATTTTTCTATACTTAATAGTCTTTACAATGGCTAAAATAAGGTCTAGTAAATATATTTCTAGAACATCTACATTGCTAAATATTTCATAACTGATTATCAGTGGATCAACAATTCGACTCCTCAGTGAGAACTTTTAATCCTCATCACTAGTTTGGGGGCTTTGTGGGTTATATGGTATACTTTCACTGACACATTTTCAACTGCCCCCACCTGCCCCAAATAACAATCACAAGCAGGAACCAGAGCAGACTTTCAATTCAGTCTCTCTCAGTGCCCAGTGCTTTTTTTTTTTTCATAACCAAGTGTCTACAGAGACACTTACGGAGGCTAAATTACAATGTTTTGCCAGCATACATCTCATTTTGAGTTCTCTTCTTTGTTTTACAAACCTAATCTGGAGGACTGAACTTCCCAGGCCTGTGATATGTTGTCGGAGGAGCCCACAAGGGTTTAAATTGCATCTTTTCAATGCGTTCTGGCACTGCTGCCCGAAGCCAATACTTGCTTTTTAACTGGCAACCTGCCTCCCACGACTGGAGAAAGCAGATTGCCTCTTTGCTGAATCCTTAGACAAGGTACTGATATAACAACAGTGGACAAGCAGCTGGGAGCGGGGCTGTCAGCCTGTCACACACTGACAAATCTGTTGTTCATATTCAGGCAGGATGTGTGTGTTCGGTCGCCATCAGTATCATCCATCTCGCGCGGGCGGTGCGAGGCGGCCGCTCCCCCGCGCGCCCGTGGACCGCTCGCTGTCATTACATCCTTCTGAAGAGGCGCCGCTAAGCAACTCATTTGCTTCTTTAGGATGGGGCCTGGCAAAGGAGACAAGAAAGAGAGCCTGCTCAATTGTTGCTCCTCTTTCTTCCTTCAACACACCAAGACAGCCTGTATTGCCATTTCATGTCACACACAGAAAATCAGAACTCTAAATGGCTCCAAACTGCTTTTCTGGAAATCTGCAAAGCGGATACAAGGACAAATATGAGAAATATGAGAATGTTGCGTGGGGGGAGAAAAATCATATGAACACCATGTAGGGGTGAGGCTTTGTTTTTGTTTTGGCAGGGGGAAGAGTCTTTCCTCTTGCAGGCAGAGCTGACTTTCAGAACACTCTCTGACAAATTTCCCCTAGAGTCATTGAATTTGTAGCACCTAGACTGCCACTCTCTCTGCAAATTTATTTCAGGCTGAATGTGGGGCCCACCTGAGACTAAATTTCTAATTCCCAGGCCAAACCGTATCCAAATTTTATGGGCCCTTGTAAATCAATGAAATATACTTTCTTTCTTAAATGTAGGCATTTGGAAGAATTTAAAGTTGATTGAGACTGTATCCCAGAATACTTGATATGATGCCATTTACTGTTTGTTGGTCCTCACCTGGAAAATTTCAAAACAAAATTTGGGCTATGTATTATTGATCTGCATCAGTTAAACTTTGTGTATACATATCCTGTTGTTTTTTCTTTTTTTAACCACAGTTCATTCTATTGCACTGGGAAAAAATGAGACTAAACTCATCAGAATGAAGATTGCAGGGTGGTGTTTAGTGGACAGTTTGGTATTTTTTATTTTCAAATTTGATTATTGATTTTATTTTTGTTCCCACGGTCAGCTAAGAGCTCTTTCTTCTCAGAAGATACTTCTGTAATATTTCAGGTAATCTGTTCCATAAGATCCACAAATGTGCATGCTAATCTGAAGAAGTGAAACAGCACTGTAAAAAGTAGATAAATAATGCTGCAATGCCATATGACACTTTAGCATTAAGAAATTTCATATTCCCCAAATTATCAATAACATCATAGCAGTTTGTAATTCAATTAAACAAAATGTTTTAGGCTAAAGATACTTTTGTTAGTAAAAAGTGGGTAAAATATAATAATTGTTTAGAATTTATTGAGTTCTAACTATATATTAGATTGGGTTTTTGGGTGTTTTTTTTTTTTTTTTTGCTGTATTGATATTTGTCAGGAGAAAAAAATCTATTAATTATGTATTTGGTTGTCATAGTATGAAATGGAATATCTCCTGCCAAAGCAGTAAACCAAGATGTAACAACCCTCAGCAATTTGGGGCCTCCAAACGTGAATGAAGCCTCCCAAAAGGGAAAACAATACCTGCAATCCGGCAGATGCTGCCACCCCACCATGGTGATGGCTAAGGAGCTGGGGTTGGGGGATGTGAGAAATCAAAACAACAAGATGCCAGCCCCAGATAGCTGAGATGCTTATGGGAGGAGTGACTTCAATAATCCCAGACTCCTGCATCTTCCCATACATAGAAGAATGCTAAATTCTTTAACTTGATAGCTGGTTTTCTTACTTAACAATAGTCTTTGGTGTTCAGACTGCAGGCCCCCTTTGTTGCAAATATATATACCTTGACTTCTTCTCCCGCTTCTGTGGGGCAGTCTCTCAGGGCCACCTGAGATACTGTTCTTGGGCCTGAAGTCCTAAGATTTTCTCACAGGATAAACTCTCTACTTTCAGGTTGTAAACTAACATTTTTAGTTGACAGTAGGTAAAGGAAAACAGCTAACAGTCTAAATGAAAAGGTCCCCAAAGAAAAGTTTTCATCTTCTGTTCACTATCTTCACTGCATATTACACTGATATAAAAATTATTGTAAAAACAGATAAAAATAAGTAGCTATATTTACGACCAATTTTCCTAAAATTCTTTAGGTAACTTTCAAGGGTTGTCAAGGAAGCAATATCCAATATCATTGCAGTAAAACTTATTTAGCTGTAGTGAATTAAAATTAATTATATGTACCCATGAGGCAAAAATATATATATATATATAAATGTCTGAGCTTCCCTCGTGGCTCAGATGGTAAAGAATCTGCCTGCATTGCAGGAGACTCGGGTTCAATTCCTGGGTTGGGAAGATCCTCTAGAGAAGGAAATGGCTACCCACTCAAGTATTCCTGCCTGGTCCAGGCAAGAATACTGGAAATTCTTATATTCTTCCAGTACAAAAATGGAGAATTTCGTGGAAAGAGGAGCCTGTTGGACTACAGTCCATGCGGCCACAAAGAGACAGACGCGGCTGAGCAAATAACAGTTCAATGTGATGGTCTGTGATTTAGGAAATGCAGCCTCTGGGTCTGTTTCTAGAGTAGCACAATGTGAATGAAATTAAAATTTTTTCTTTTTATTTTGTAATGGGGGTATAGCCAATTAACAGCATTGTGACAGTTCCAGGTGAGTAGGGAAGGGACTCAGCCCTACATATACATGTAACCATTCTCCCCCAAACCCCTCCCCTTCAGGCTGCCACCTAATATTGAGCAGAGTTCCCTGTGCTGCATGGTAGTTCCTTGTTAGTTATTTATTTTAAATATAGTAGTGTGGAATGTATTTTTAGCTGGGGGGAATATCTTTGATTCCTGGAAATATTATTATCCCCTCTATTTACCTTGATTTAAGGTATACCATAGCTTTAAGCAAATATTTTACTCTATCACAATATGTTTCTCACAGTTTTATGGATCTGAATGAGAAGAAAAGTGAAAATGCTCTATGTGAAGTCAGTAGTGGAGAAAAAATATGAAAGATTGATTCATACTTTGGAAACAAATTTGTCCTAATAAAAAATAAACCATAGATATTCAAGAGGACCAAATGATGACTCATGTCAACTTTAATAATACCCATGTTAACTCTTCTATGTACTCTCACATTTTAAGATTGTGTTTATTTTTTAATACAATAATGGCCTAAATTCTCTATCCTTATAAAGTTTCTGGGTGCTCTTTATTCTTCTCTGATACTCAAGTGATTTTTGACTGACAGAAAGATTAGCTAATAAACCTTCACTATAAACTAATTAATCACTTTGAATACAACACTAAATTGGCAGGCATAAAAAAGCAAATGAGATGGGTGTTGAAGACCATTTTTCAAATGACCTTAGTTAAAATCCAAGTACAGACTTAATTCTTCTTTTCCTGTGCCTTCATGTCACAGGAACAGGTTCAAGTGGACCCTTGCACCCTCTTCCCACCATGCCTGCCTTCCTCTCCCTCACAAATATTTAGCTTCTGTGAATGAAATGGTCCGAAGAATCAACAAGTATTTGCCCATCTCTGGAATTAGTATCAACAGTGTTGCCACTTGCAGTATGGAACATCAGTTCCCGCACCTGCCCCAGCTTCTACAGCACTTTGTCCATATTATTGATACTCTTAAGAATGTGGTGACTTTTTCTAGGTTTGTGGGTTCCTTGCAGGAACATCTTTTATTCATTTCTGTAGCTTCTGCATATGGCTTAACATTGGGGTATTTAATACCTGTGTAATAAATGCATGCCTTCTAGAACAAAGGTAGGGGGTTTACCGTCATCATTTTTACCTGAAATAACCATTTCAAGTTGAAAGGTGTACTATCAATTTTGGCTGGAAAAGCAATATTCCTTAATAGAATCAAGATCCCTTGTCCACTGTTTTTTTTAAAAAACAGAAAGAATATGCCTTGGTCAGCACTGACCATGAAGTCTCTTCCCTGTTATGCACACAATCCAGCCCCATGACTGAAGTTTGAGAGAATTCGTTACACAGGAGCCCCGTCAATCTCATCTGTGTTCTGATTGGGTGGTGCAACATCCTCTCTGGCTTTTCCCCTTACTATATACATGCACCACTACAAACGTATTGCATCACTTTGGTCCCATCAGTCTGTGGGATTAAGTCTGTTAAAGGGACAAAGATGTTTCCGTATACAGCAAAGCGTTCTTAAATCCATTCACGGTACCTATTTGGCCAAGCGCCTGGTGCTTTCTCTTGCTATTTATCTTAAAAGGACCAGATACAGTCCTCCCACAATCTACCTTATTTGCCACTGTTCTCCACTTCTAGCTCACTCCAATACACAGGAATCCTTCCATTTTTGGTGCTATAGGTGTTCTATGATCAAAATACCAAAGGTGGCTCAGCAGTTTAAAAAAAAAAAATCAACTGTCTACCAATGCAGGAGACACGGTTTTGATCCCTGGGTCAGGAAGATCCCCTGGAGAAGGAAATGGCAACCCACTCCAGTATTCTTGCCTGGGGAATCCTATGGACAGAGGAGTCTGACAGGCTACGGTCCATGGCATCACAAGAGTCAGGCAGGACTTCTCAACTAAACAATAACAACAGTAATAAGAACCTATAGGAACCCAAAAACATTTATCAATTCTGTTTCCACTTGTAACAAGTAGCCTCCCAAGGATTATATGATATTCTTCTTCTAACCTCAGGCTTAAAAATAAATGAGGACAAAAAATAAACACAGAATAAGCTTTTCTGGTGGCTCAGATGATGAAGAATCTGCCTGCAATGCAGGCAACCCCGAACTGCAAGGTTGAGAAGATCCCCTAGAGGAGGACATGTCTACCCAACTCCAGTATTCTTGCCTGGAGAATTCCATGGACTGAGGATCCTGGCTGGCTATAGCCCTTGGGGTCACAAAAAAGTTGGACACAATTGAGCAACTGAGAACTTTCTTTCAAGCTAAAGAAACATAGCCCTGGTCATTGAATACGTTGGAAGGGCTCTATCCTGGGCTGGCCTCTCTGCCTCCCAGGGCTGCCCAGGATGGTTTTCGTCTGCTGTCCTGGTTCAAGGCTGGTTACCTGTGCTGGAGGGATTGGTCTAGGCATCTATCTGTTGAACTCCAAACACAGATACCACTCCTAGCAGGCAAGAAGTGAGCCCCCACTTCTTTTTTGAGTCTCTGAGTCCCCTGCCCCCCTTCTCTGCCTCGGGTCTCTCTTCCTGCTTCCGCCCCCACCCCAGCCCTGCTCTTCTCCCTGCTTTTCTTCAAGCCTGCTCCGCCGAAAGGGAGAGAGGAATTATTTATTGTGCGTCTGTTTAAAATGAAAGGCTTTTACATTTTAATGAGCACTAAATAGGTGCGAGGAAATATTGTTCATTAGCTGTAATCTGCGGAATTGCTTGAGTGAACTTCCTTTGGAGGCTGCTTTAAACGGTTCACTCAAGTAGAGCAGTTTGTATGGTAATTAAGGGAGCATTTTTCTGTCAACATCTGTGCTGCTATTTATAACCGGGGAGGTAGCAGCTCCACCGGAAAAGCGGGAAGGGGTAGGTGCTGAAAGACCAGGTGGGGTGGGGTCCATACTTTGGTTGACAATGGTGCAACTATTTCTTCTTGGCACTTTTACAACCACCACAAGCTCCTTTTTCTTGCTTTCCTTCCACTCAACGTCTAATAATTCTTTTTTTTTTTTTTTTTCAAATCCTTTCTCCACTCTTCCTGCCTAGGAAGAATTATCTCCCTGACATCTCTTCATTAATCACATGCTCCACGTGGCAGCCCAGGCAGGAAGAATCAAGCTGTTTTGGGAAAGCAAGTGGTCTTCAGCTTTGTCAGATGGTTTCTTTCTGTCTGCCATCCATTTTTCTCTCTATTGCCCCTCTACTTGCATACCGTGGCATCGAGATACTGTTGCAGAAAGGGAGATCCCTTCCAAGCCTGAGAGCGGGCTCTTGCCTAACACTCGGAAATGAATTGTCTGAGGAGACAAATGTGCTGATAAAGCAAGACTTTATCGGGAAGGGGCGCCCAGGCTGAGAGCAGCAGGATTAAGGGAAAGTAGGAGGACTGCTCTGCCACTGGCTCGCAGTCTAGGGTTTTATGGTGATGGGATTAGTTTCTGGGTTTTCGCTGGCCAATCGTTCTGTTGCAGAAACCAGTACTCCAGAAACCAAGCACCACATTTGGAGAGTTGGAGAACTCAGGTTTATTACACCTGCGGGCCCAGAGGAGTTAATACTCCAAGCTCTGAGTCCCAAACAAAGGGATTACAGAGTTTTAATAGACAGACTACAGTGGGGAACACTCGCTGTTGATAGGCTGGTTTAAACTAAGGGGCTTCACACACACAGGAACATCAGTCAAGACGGAGAGGGGAATGCCTGACCTTTACACAGACAGGCACGATTAAGCAAGTTTGCAAGGCCGGGCAATTGCAAAGAGCAGGACAAGGGCGAGTGAGATGAGCTCCAGTTCTTAGTATTGTTAAGTCCCCACTTTTCTGAGGCTATGTGACCTACGTGATCCAGACTTTGCAAGGAGCAAGCTGAGTTACAGAGGCAGAAGGAGCAGGAAGTTATGTAAAATTTTAACTTTTCCTCTTCAATTCTGACTCAGGACCCTTCCCGGTGGCGTCCACATTGCTCAGCCAAGATGGGTTCCAGCAAGAAGGACTCTGGGAGTCCAGCAAGTAGGACATGTGACATCTCCTTTTGACCTTTCCTAAATTCTTCTGGTTGGTGGTGGCTTGTTAGTTTTGTGTTCCCTACCTAGATCTCCTGTCATAAAATGACTCATGCAAACAATAACTACAGTGCCTGGCCAGGGTGGGCAATTTCAGTCAGGGTTTCCCCTAAAAATACCAGGATGAGAACCTGGGAATTCGGGGTAGGCAGTGATTGCTGGGAACTAAATTAGATACTTCAAATTCCTGTTCTTGTAAGGAACTAATCATCTTTCGATAACATGAGTATAGAGCTGTATCCCCAACAAACCTGAGATGATGCTTCTCTGTAGGACTATTTGCATTTTCCCACTAAAGGAAGGCCTGGCTCTGCACATCCTCAGTCCAGAGAGACCCAGGATTGAGTGCTGATTTGGAAAGTTCCAAGGGCAGGCAATGAGGGCAAAGGTGGTTCATTCGGAAGGTAGCCTGGTTGTGCTGAAGCCAGGACTAGGAAAAACAAGAGCAGACAATCAATAGAGGCCGAATGCCTGTAGCAGGGCTGGCCATGAGATCTGGTAATCCTGCAGTCAGGGCTGGGATTGGACAATGTTCCAACACTTGGTGGACTACAGAGGGGCAAGTGGGAACCACAACCCTGGGTGAAGTGGTACTTAGTGATTAAAGCAGGGATTTTTTTGTATGGAGAATAAGACAAGGACTCAGTTCGAGGGTTCAGTGAGTATAAAATCTGAGCAAAAGCAGCAGCCATCTCAACTGGATGTGTTTCCCTTGCACAACTGGTAGGTCTTTTAAAATTTTCTCTAGTTAAAGGCAGAACTATTCCAAAATTCTTGAAATGAGCAGTTATTTTCCCTGGTGGCTCAGATGGTAAAGAATCTGCTTGGGATAGACCTGGGTTCTATCCCTGGATCAGGAAGATCCCCTGGAGAAGGGACTGGCTACCCACTCCAGTATTCTTGCCTGGAGAATTCCATGGACAGAGGAGCCTGGCAGGCTATAGCCAGTGGGGTTGCAGACTTGGACTTAACTGAGCAGCAAATACATGTTTGCACAACTGATAGATCTTCTAATTTTTTTTTCCATTTAAAGGCAGAAGTATCCCAAAATTCTTGAAAGGAGCAGTTATTTTCCCTAGCTATGAAGATTATGGCTTCCCTGGTGGCTCAGCAGTAAAGAATCCACCTGCCAATGCAGGAGACTTGGGTTCAATCCCTGGGCCAGGAAGGTCCCCTGGAGAAGGAAATGGCACCTACTCCAGTACTATTGACTGGGAAATCCCGTGGACAGAGGAGCCTGATAGGCTACAGTCCGTAGGGCCACAAGAGTCAGACACAAATGAGCAACTAAACCATATCGTGAAGATTATAGCTATATTGGGACAAGCAGATCTTAAGTACTGAAGAAAGACTAAAAATAATTTACAAACTGGACTGGGATATAGTAGTGTTAGTTACTCAGTCATCTCTGACTCTTTGCAACCTCCATGGATTCCTGTCCCCATGGGTGACTCTTTGCAACCCACCAGGCTCCTCTGACCCTGGAATTCTCCAGGCAAGAATACTGGAATGGGTAGCCATTCCCTTCTCCAGGGGATTCTTCCCGACCCAGGGATTGAACCCCAGTCTCCTGCATTACCAGCAGATTCTTTACCATCTGAGCCACCAGGGAAACCTTGGACTGGGATGCTTAAACGCAAAGAAAATATTCTATTCATTTTTCTGTGTTCTTTCTTTCAAGTAGGTTCTCAAAAATAAGTATTTTCTGAATGAATGAATATAAGGATTGAGGATTCTGTCAATAATGGGACCAACATAATAATGGAATCATTGAATTGAAGTGAGAGTGATAATTGCCAACTTTCCTTCTGGGGGATTTTTATTTAATCAGTGAATTAGTAAAGAATCAGCAGCCTTAAAATTGAATACTCTTGTTCATCCCATTCAAAATCTTGATTTGGAAAATACACTGAGAAACTCACATCAAGTGCCCACTGAAAGGGATTACAGTGCACACAGAAGCTCTACTACTTCTGACAAATTTCATCAAAGCTCAATTTCATGAACTCTCTGTTTATTAAATATCATCTTCATTGACAGAACTTATTATTAAGCACAGTGTTTTATCTTCATGCTATTTTTGTTTTGACTGTATTTGTATTTGATTATCAATTGTTGTTTGGATACTGTTTTGTCCCAAGGCAATTTCATTAAATGACTGATTCTAAAGAGTCAAACAGAGACGTAACAAATGTAGTAAAGTTCAAATGACTAAAGATAATTCACACATGGAGATAATAGAAATAACCGGAATCTCCAAGACACCCCCAAATTACTATTAGTTTAAAATAGCTGCCTTGCCACCCTCCATCAATATAATTAGGCTGGGAAACCCTCTCACCTGTAAGTTATTCTTTTCCTACAGGATACAATTTCTTCCCTAAGGGAAAAGATGGTAGTAAAATACTGAAGAGGAAGCAACAGAGGAAGAGAAGAATGAAAGAAATTAGCATTGAATCATCTTCTAAGTGCTTATTCAAGCGTTATCTATGAACCATTATACCCAACTTACCTTTGTGGGGTATGATCCAAGAGCTAACCTGCTGAGCTAGTGGAACCATAGTGCCATCTCTAAGAGTTTTGATTTTTCCACAAGACACACTACCAGCCTGCGTATTTTATGGTAAGCCTGATTCCAGACCTCAAGGGTCTTAAGTGCAGCCTTGGAGACAGATTTTTAAATGAATAGGTACAGTGGTGTCTTTTGAATCCTATCACAGTTGTCTGTATTGGATGGTGAAAGAGCTTAAGGAGATAGTTGTCAGTACTATCTGGGAGCAAGGGGTAAAGGAAAGCATAAGCGTGAAGATGGCTGGATGCACTGCAAAGGTCAAGGCTGAGTCACATAGGCATTCTGAGGAATTTCATTATAATTAGAAGACAATGGAGAATCACCAAAGATTTTAAGTAGAAAACAAACACAATCTCATTTGGATTTTAGATCCCTTGGACAGCAGCACAGACAGGATTGGTTCAAGCTAAGTGACACCAACTAGAACTCTAACTTTAAGGAAAATATTTTTAGTTTCATTATGTCGGAGAAGTTTGTAATTTCCTCGGTTCTGTCTCATCACATCAAAAATTTGAAGCGACGATTGGACCAGCGTTACAGCCCTCAGACAGACCAGTGTTACAGCTCTGTGTTACAGCTCAGTTTTATTTAGAAAGTAAAGGAAACTACCTCCTCAAGGCGTGAAGGCATGTCGATGCAAAAGACCAGAAGAGAAGAGAGGCCCCTCAGCCCAATTTTGGCTCCTATTTTTATGTGTTTTTTTCTCCTCTCGCTGGGCCTGCCCTATGTAAATTGGGCCAGCCAGGGATGATGTTTGTTTTACCTGAGGTCCTACTCTGGTCCTCAGACCTTCCTTTGTTCTATTTTCTCAGGTTTTTCCCTTCCTTATCTTTTAGCCACTGCCGTTCTGGATTCCTTTTTCCTATCCTAACCACCTAACAATAATATTACATATTTGGAGAAAAGTGCATAGTGAAAATTAGGATAGTAATCCAGGAAGCAAGGACAAGATGCAGAACTAAGGTAATAACAGCATGGTGATGATGAAGAGAAAAGGCCAGATTTTCTGCAGTCAGGGTGTCTACAGAAGTTGGTGACTAAATGTGGAGGGTGAAGAAAAGACTGTCAGTTCAGCATGAATCTTCAGATTTATTTATTCAAAGAGTTACTGATGGCCTGTTATTACTGTTTGGACTATATTATTATTGCTTTTGTCTTTAGGCACTGAACTAGGCCCTGGGAATAAAATGAAATGTCAAACTTGGAACCCACCCTGTTGCCCAGCCAAAATCTTGGCCTTCTCTGCCCACTGAAGCTGAATGAAAAATATGGAGACAGAGTTTGGAGGAAATAAAAAGGAGGGTTTTATCCTCAGCCAGCAAAAATGCGAACACAGTAGGCTCGTGTCTCAGGGACTGTGCCCAACCTCCATGAGGAGTCTAGGGCTTAAATAAGGCAAGGGCTGCAGTCAGGAGTTGGTGATGAGGAACAAAGGTGACAGGATCTTGATTTCTTCCTCTCACATTGATTCAAAGACAGCTATATACTGGCATCAGTAACCCAGTAATTAGGGCTTCCCAGGTGGTGCCAATGGTAAAGAACTCTCCTGCCAATGCAGGAGACGCAAGAGACTTGGGTTTGATCCCTGGGTCAGGAAGATCTCTTGGAGGAGGGCATAGCAACCCACTCCAGTGTTCTTGCCTGGAGAATCCCCATGGAGCCTGGAGGGCTACTGTCCATGGGGTTGCAAAGAGTCAGACACGACTGAATGACTAAGCATGCAACCCAGTAATTGAATCTGGCAGTTTGGTGGCTCTGCGGCTTTCTTTCTGATATGTAAGTATAAGGGGAAGCATATCGTAAGGATAAAACACCAGATAGGGAAGATATTTAACATAGAGTCAAAGAAGAAGATGTGAATTGTAGCTCCTGCATGGTTAGGGGGCAGAAAAGCAAACTTAGTCACAGATATGCAGAGTTAGGAGCTGTTAAATACAACCCCCCACCATGCCACCCCCTGCCAAACTAGAAATGTTCAGGCCTGCTCACTGTTCTCTTTATCGTCTTTGTTCTCAAGAGAGAGAAAGAGGAAAACTCATTCTTCTTTTTCCCTTTTCACTGCAACAACCCTAAGATTTCAGTGTGTATGCATGCTCCTGTGCAGTCGTGTCTGACTCTGTGTGACCCCGTGGACAGTAGCCTGCCTAGCTCCTCTGTTCACGGAATTCTCCAGACAAGAATACTGGAGTGGGTAGCCATGCCCTCCTCCAGGGGATCTTCATGACTCAGGGATCAAACCCACATCTCCCAACTCTCTTGCATTGGCAGGCAGATTCTTTATCACTGAGCCACCAGTTGTAAAGCCCGAGATTTCAGCATGGGTAGTTAATGGTGCATTATATCATTCCCATGTATGGGCAGAATTCTTAGTCTTATATTTTTTCATTCACTCAAAAGATGCTTATTTTGAATACCTACTTGAAAAAAGAAAGAACACAGAAAAATGAATGGAATATTTTATTTGTATTTAAATCTCAGTCTGGTTGGTAAATGATCTTTAGTCTCCCTTCAGTAGTTAAGATCTGCTCAAATCCATGTTGCTATGTAGCTGCAACTTTCACAGCTAGGGAAAATAACTGCTCCTTTCAAGAACATAACAAAAAAATTTTACATAGAAGTAAATTGGGTTATATTTTTCCTTTTTGTGATTAAGGTATTTCATATATCATAAAATCCATTTTTTTTAAAGTGCAGTTCAGAGACTGTTGATAGTCACAAAGTTGTACAAACATCACCACTAATTCTAGAACATTTTCATCACCCACCAAAGAAAGCCTTTACCCTTTAGCAGTCACTCCTCTTTCCTCATTCCTTGTGAACCCAATATCTTAAACTGAACTTGCTATTAATTAGACATACCTGTACGGTAGCCAAGTGGAGCCATCTAAGAGGTGTTTGAGTCTGGAGCTCCATTGAGAAGTCTGTATTGAAAAATGGCGATTTGAGGATCATGAGCAAACAGGGGCTAGTGGAACCCCTGGGATCAAAGGAGATTTCTCAGAAGGACAGACAGTCTCCAAGGATGGGCTCTGAAGAATGCTAGCATTCAGGTCTGAGCAGACCAATGGCAGTGTGGTCTGAGTCATCCTAACTCTTTCCACTATCGCAAAATTCGTCTGCCAGTTGAAACACACATGGGGCTTGCCTTCTATAGAAAGATAGATGTCTATTATCATTGTGTTTCCAGATTGATAAAGTGAACCCATCCAAAGGGTAGTCACTATTCATGTACTTCAGGGAATTGCTTTCTGCAAATTATCTGCTATACAACAAGTCTCTTACATATGAACGAATTGTTTTCTGAGAGTGTGTTCATAAATCCAATTTGTTCTTAAGTCTGAAAATGTCAGCCTAGGTACCCAACTAACACAACCACTTATATAGTAATATATTGTAGTAGGTTTGGGCTTCCCTGGTGGCTTAGACAGTAAAGAATCTGCCTGCAGTGCAGGAGACCTGGGTTTGATCCCTGGGTTGGGAAGATCCTCTGGAGGAGGACATGGCAACCCACCCCAGTATTCTTGCCTGGAGAACCCCAATGGACAAAGGAGCCTGGTGGGCTACAGTCCATGGGGTCTCAAAGAGTTGGACACAGCAGAGTGACTAAGTACAGAAGTAGGTTTATAATACTTTCACAGAGACAATACATAGAAAACAAACACAAAAATAAAGAAAACATTTTTAATCTGATGTTACAGTACCTTGAAAAATACACTAGTATAGCAAAACAACTGGGGCTTCTTAGCAGCTACATCACTGCTGCTTTTTTGCTTGCTTTCAGACATCCTGCTAGAAATAAAGATGCTATCCTAGTGTACTCTATACTGTACTGTATAGCAAAGTACGCAAAACCACAGCTCTTCTAGAGGGTGCGTGCACATAACAGTGGACACCAGACACGTGAACTAACTTACATGATTAGACATGTGAATGCATGCTTGCATCTTTGAAAGTTGCAACTTGAAGTTTTGTATCTAGTGGACTTCCTGTACTTCCTTGAGGAAATTCGAAAAATATCAAATCTTTACATTTTTCCTAGAAATGAGAGTCTAAGTTCCTTGAGGAGAGAGACCAGGTCCCACATATTATTCCATTCTCAACTGGACATAACACTTATCTAGAGGGAGTGAAGAATAAATGCCTAAGGAGAAAGTCTATGGGTACTTGTGACTAACAAGACATTTAATCTTCATAGTCTTTCATCTAATCATTTATTCATTTGACAAATATTTACTGAGTGCCTTCTCTGTACTGCTACAATATACCAATGCAGGTTAAAATGTAAAAAAATTCTGATATATTTTCTTATTTTAAATTCGTATTTTATATTCACATTCCCATCCTGATTCCTAACAAAGCAGTTATAGAATTATTTGTAAGAATCATGAATTGAGACAGTAGCACTGTAATACGTATAGCCATTTGTAAAACAGATAGCTAATGGGAAGTTGCTGTATAGTATGGGGAGCTCAGCCTGGTGCTCTATGACAATCTGGAGGGGTGGGAGGGAAGTTCAAGAGGGAGGGGACATATGTATACCTATGGCTGATTCATGCTGATGAGTGGCAGAAACCAACACAACATTGTAAAGCAATTATCCACCAGTTAAAAGCAAATTTTAAAAAAATCATTTACCCAGAAAAAAATTATAAGAATGTTTAAAGACAAGTATGTTGATTTTTAATGACACCAGTCAGATACCATCTTTTAAAATCATTTTTCTCTTCTTTTTTGTGTGTATTTTTAGCCCACGTGGGAAAGATCGAGTCAAATATTTTAAAATAATCTCTTCAAAATGAAGAGAGGCAACTTTCTTTCACGGGCTTTGTGTTCAAACTGGGTTATTTACTACTTATTAGGAAGGCATTATAGATAGGTGCTATCAGACTATTTTAAGTCTGAGCCAATTTTTGTTACTATATATGACAAAACAGATTCTCACAATGGAATTTGACATATGTAATCAACAAATTGCAATGTTTTGCAAACTTTGGCTTCTGACCTAATTTACATGTCATCGCACACATCATCTCACTAAAGTTCAGAGTAAGGATCCAACAAGGCATATTTTGATGCTCTACTAACTTTTGTCTTGGAATGAAAACTTGATGCATGCAACCACTTGTGCAGATGTTGTTGTTCAGTTGCTAGGTTGTGTCCAACTCTTTGTGACCCAATGGACTACAGCATGCCAGGCTTCCCTTTTCACTATCTCCTGGAGTTTGCTCAAATTCAAATCCATTGAGTCAGTGACGCTATCTAACCATGTCATCTTCTGCTGCCCTCTTTACCTTTTGCCTTCAGTCTTCCCCAGCATCAGGGTCTTTTCCAATAAGTCAGTTCTTCCCATCAGGTGACAAAAGTATTGGAGTTTCAGCTTTAGCATCAGTCCTCCCAATGCATACCCAGGGTTGATTTCCTTTAGGATTGACTGGTTTGATCTTTTTGCCATTCAAGGACTGTCAAGAGGCTTCTCCAGCACCCCAACTGGTGGTGATACTGTGGTGCTGCAGATATTAATGGACCCCTAAAACACACCCCAGAGTGACTTCTAATACATGCAGAATGATTCTTTAACTTTCCAGTTTATTTTAATTCTTCCTTCAAATATTTTCTAAAAAATACTGTCAATTTAAAACACACAAGTGGAGTATAACAATTAGAACACAGTCATTAGGCTGTTCTTCTCTTTTATTGGTAAAACATTTAAATGAATATGTTACTGGAGAGATTAAAAACCACCACCAGAGAGAAACCGAGAAGCAACATTTTAAACCTGAGTTAAAGAAAAGGTAAACATTTTCAAAGCTTCAGCCAACACCTTCTCTGTGAAATGCTGAGTAGAATTAGGGATAGGCGCCGAAAAGAGCTAAATCACTTTTTGTAAGCAACAAATAAGGTGATTAAAAAATAGAGAGGGTCTGAGAAAGGATGGAGAGAATGAGAAGATAAGGGAGAATGCCAAGAATTGCAAGCATCACTAAGAAACTATTCATAGTAGGGATTTGTAATATTCAAGTTCCAGTTGTTTGTTTTGCTGGGTTAATCCCTCCATGTCTTCAAACTTGTGTGGAGTCTGATATACAACCAGTGCCCTTGGGACTGCTGTGCTGAATTGAGAATAATTTCCTCAATTCCTGTAATTTTATACTGGAGTCGATGTGATCTGAGAGAGGCACGTCCCTGCGGGACTGCAGTTCACTACATACAACTGTGCTTGGAGCCGGTGGTGATCAGGGAATGAAAGAAAAGTTCCTAAAAGAACTCTGGTTACAAAGCACAACCACCCCCTCCTCCCAGAGGCTAACCTGGTAATCTTCAAGGAACTGCTTACCTATTTTATTTATACCTTGTCTCAATCCACAAAAGAGTTTGGCCAAGGTGAATTGTGGAATCTCCCACAGCTTCAATTTCCTCATTGGTAAAATGGCCATAAGAATACCCAGACCAAAGTATTGTTTTGAGAAGTGGTTTTCAAAATCCATTACACTTTTCATTTGATCACCCACAAGGGAGGGAATTTGATTGAATCCACCAATTTTAGATATATTATTTAGAAATATTCCAATAGTTGTTTTTGACTTAGGCTGGATTATGCAGAATTACCAGATTTCTTAACGCTTGGATATTACTCTGTGGCTGTAACTCAGTTATTCCTAAGATCACCATTGCTTCTGTGATTTAATATTTTTCTGCCTTGTTCACTGGACGTGTCTTTAACTCATAAACCACTTAGTATAGTACTTTTAATTCAGGCTCTATTATTTACTGCTTATTAGCTGTGTGAGGTTATTCAACCACTCTGTGCTTTATTTCCTCATTGGGTTGATATAAGGATTAAATAAATCACCAGATCTACAAAGCACTTAGAGTCTGTAAAATAGTAAATATTCTGTTCATATTAGTTTTAGAGATTTTTTTTTTAATTGCTACAGGTCTTAGTTTTGGCACGTGGAATCTTCAGTTCTTCAGTTGCGGTATGTGGGATCTTTACTTGTGACATATGGGATCTAGTACCCCAACCTGGGATCAAACCCAGGACTCCCTGCATTGGGAGCGTGGAGCCTTAGCCACTGGGCTGCCGGGAAAATCCCTGAGTCGGGGAGGGGGGCAGACCGGGAATCCTTAAAAAAAAATAAAAAACGAATAGACTTTACTTTTTAGAACAGTTTTAGGTTCACAACAAAACTGAGTTGAAACTAGTGAGTTGCTACCACTTTCCCCCAACGCCTGCCACAGCCTCCCCTGCCATCAACACCCTGTGTGCACCATCAATATATTAGTACCAGTCAAAGCACATGGCTTTCACTAGGGTTCATTCTCCATGCTGTATGTTCTCTGAGTTTTGACGAAAGTATAATGACATATCCACCACTGTAGTATCATACACATACTCAGAACCTTCTATTCACCACCATTCATTCTTCCCTTCACCCAAACCTCTGGCATACGCTGATCTTTTCACTGTCTCCATACTTTTGCCAACATATTAGCTTTCACTGATAATAACAAGTCACTGTCATACCCTAATATGGGCTTCCCTGGTTTTTCAGCAGTAAAGAGTCTGCTGAAATCTGCAATGCTGCAGATGTGGGTCTGCAGGTTTGATCCCTGGGTCAGGAAGATCCCCTGGAGAAGGAAATGGCAACCCACTCTAGTATCCTTGCCTGGGAAATCCCATGGACAGAGGAACCTGGCAGGCTACAGTCCACGGGGTCACAAAGAGTTGGACACAAAGAGCACACATGCACACACACCTGTCATGCCTACCTGTTTGATGCTATCATAAACTCTGAATGGATTACAAGTAGCAGTGCTTTGAATTAATCTCAATACAGCCCAGTACCTGATATCCAAACTGCATCATGAGTAAGTAAACTTACTTCTAGTGTCTGCTAAAAAGATCCATCAAAACATTTACCCACGAACTTAGTGAGTAATTAAAACTATTTGAATCCACTTACTCTACCAACATACTTCTAAAAGTGGTCACAGCAAATTGCTTTGGGGATAAACGAGCAATATGAGATGCTGTGCTTTTAGAATTTCCTAGATGTTTGGACTTTTGGTGCGTAGAAAATAGAGTCAAGCATTTCTCATTCTTAACTCTGACTCATAAAGCACAAAAAATTAAACATTGAGGAAAAAATTTTCATAACATTCTTATGCACAGCAAACCATTAGATATGATAGAAAGATGTGCAGGAAAGGCATGCAATTTCTGCTTGCAAAGAACTTACAATGTACCTGAGAAGAAATACATATTTACATACAGAGCCTACAGGGGAAAGATGATGGAGCAATACAGGTGCCCCTCTGTCCTTTTCCTCCACCAACTCAATTTCTGCTCATCCTTCAGCTCTTTCCTCACCAGTGAAGTTCATAGAATCCTCACAATAATCTCTTTATTCAGAATTCCTTAAGCACTTAAAGAGAAAGTCTATACCATACTACATCTTAGCTGCTTATATTACTTTCCAACCATTGCAGTTAAATTCCACTAGAAAGCAGAACAAATTCCAAGTCCTAAGAGACTACACATGATCCCTTCTCCCTGAAACGCTCTTCCGTGTTGCTTCCTCTGGTTATTTCATCTCCTTCCGTTTACTGTAGCCTGCTCACCTTCCTGTGTTCCTGTGGGAAAGAGTCGGGTTAGAGGCTTCTCTGTGAAACACACTTTCCCTCACTGTATTGAAATGGATTACAGTTAAGTCCAGTAAGACTTACAGTTGGTGTTTATTTCAATTTTTGTTGTTATCATTCTGCTTTCTAGTTTTTTGGCTTCACTGCACAGCATGCGGGATCTTATTTCCCTGACCAGGGATCAAACCCATGCCCCCTGAAGTGGTAGTGTTGTGTCTTAACCACTGGCCCACCAGTGAAGTCCCAACTTGCAGTTTTTGAGGACTGGGTCTCTGGTTTGTTTTCTGATTTCTACCCAAGGGTTGGTAGACTACTGAATACAATTAACAAATAGAATGTGTGGCAGCATTTTGTTAAAGACTGAATTGAGATGGTTATTGAAGAAATGATGGTCAACTATTTTTTTAGAAGTCTTCCATTTCTTTCTTTTTATCACACCTCATATTTGATCTTTCAAAATCCTATTGACTCTGCCTTGTATCGAGAATCATTTTCTCTAGGGTTGTGTGGTTTATTTTCTCTGCTTCTTTCTGCTTATCTGTACCCTTACTTTTTCCACTGACTAATTTCTCCTGTGAAGCTTCAGTTTCTGCTTACTTAACCCACCTCGTTCTGGTTTTTCGCAGCTTCACTTGCAACCTCAACTCTAAATGACATTTTTGTTCCAGTTTCTGTGTATCTTACTTGGAGAGAGGCAAAGAGAAGGGAGTGAGAGAAAAAGCAAACAGCAAAATCTTATTGGCTCAGTTGAAGCTAGAGATCTGTTACCCTCAAGGTCATGTATCTACTTCTAGTCCAATTAAGCTGAAGTCACAGAAAGGCATAAATGAGGTTGCCCAGGCCCACCCGTAAGGTCCATAGGCTGGGAAGGGCTTTCAAAGAGGGCAACTAAAGGCAATGGTAATGGTTTCTACTGTGTCTCTTTAGGTCACTTGATAGAACCCTTTATGCATTGTGGATGGTGAGTCTTGAGGAAAATGAAAAAGAAACAGTAAAATTTCTCTCTCTCTTTAACACACATGTACAAAGACAATGGTTTTAAACAACCTTCTGTCTCCTTTTTCTGTTATCCAGGTATTTTACCTTCCTTAATAATATCATCCCATATGCTTCTAGTTTTATGGTAATAATGAGGAAAAGGAAGGAGAAAAAGCAGATATGAATTCAGATTATTATTACAGCTGAATGTTGAAAAACCAGCTGGCAAGTTATAATTTACTGCTGTTCATTAATCAGGTACTGCTTAGATCTCAAATATAAGATTTCCTACATGCATATTCTTGTACAAGGTTAGGAGATAAGCATAATAAGGTAAACATTCAATGTTAATATAACATTTTGCTTTGTCTGGCAAATTACTTTGTGAATGTATTTTAAAAGCTCAGAAATTTTTTTGTTTCTTTCTGTGTAGAGCTTTTATTATAAATCTGTGTGGCTACCATGAAAGGCAACCAAATAGCATAAAAGAAATAGTATTTTGACCCCATCAACTTCGAAGAGTGGATGCAGGGAAAGAAGTTTAGATGTCAGGAGTCAGAAGTAAGAAATAAGAAATAGAGTGATTGAATAAAAACTGGCACAGAAATATTTTGGGCTCAGGGAGGGAAGTCACTGTTCAGAGGAAAATCAGGGATCTAGAACCTGGTTACAGAGCACAGGTGGGCAAGTAGCGATGCTGAGGGTTTAGTACCTACAAGCAGGAGCTTGGCAGGCATTTTCTTCTTGAAGATAGGATACTTTCTCAGATCCCATGCAAGCCATGGGTCTGGACAACAGGCAGAAATGTAGCAGAGATCCAGACATCTTCTCAAAGTGAGACTGAAAAAGAGGGATTATGGGACCGAGACAGAGTCTGGCCAGCAAGTAGAGGGCACTAATGCAAAAGAAAGAATTTCTGTAAAGAAGGGTTCTGAACAATGTCTATAACTGCTCTTGGGGAATAAGAAATCCAGAGAGGACGAGGGTTCCTGGGATGAGGGTATGGGGCGGGGGAGTAAATCCAACACCTGTTTATTAGAACCTAATCTTGCTTATATCCTGGCATAGATCCTGCAGAAACAGAATTAATAAGAACATAATCTGGCCTCTGATCCCAACAGACTATTACATATGACACAAATATAGAAATATTCAAAAGATGGCATATATAGTAATAAATGGTAAAGAATTATTATCTTTGACTATACTATATTTTATGGCAATCAACTTTGGCAAACTTCTTGTTCATTTTGAAGAAAGTTATATAAAAGCTTACTAAAGCTACAGTGTTAACATTCTTGAGCACAGACTTTCCTTCATATATTCCGAAGTTTAACTTGTGTTAAAATATTGCTGAGAGTTAAAATGCGGAATATATGAAGGAAGAAAGTGTGTTCTTCAGAATGTTGCACAAGGAGTTCAGCTTGGTGCTCTGTGATGATCTCAATGAGTGGGACGGTGGGGATGAAACGGAGGTCCAAGAGGGAGGGGATATATGTATACATATAGCCGATTTGGGCTTCCCTGGTAGAATCTGCCTGCATTGCAGGAGACACCGGCTCAATTCCTGGGTTGGAAAGTTCCCCTGGAGAAGGACAGGCTGCCCACTCCAGTATTTTTGGGCTTCCCTGGTAGCTCAGCTGGTAAAGAATCTGCCTTCATTGCAGGAGACCCCGGTTCAACTCCTGGGTTGGAAAGTTCTCCTGGAGAAGGATAGGCTACCCACTCCGGTATTTTTGGGCTTCGCTGGTGGCTCGGACAGTAAAGAATCTGCCTGCGATGTGGGAGACCTGGGTTCGATCTCTGGGTTGGGAAGATCCCCTGGAGAAGGGCAAGGCAACCCATTTCAGTATTCTTGCCTGGAGAATCCCCATGGATGGAGGAGCCTTGTGGTCTACAGTCCATAGGGTCACAAAGAGTCAGACATGACTGATCTACTAAGCACACACACACACAGCTGATTCATTTCATTGTACACCAGAAACCAACTCGACACTGTAAATCATTTATACTCCAATTAAAAATGTTGCTCTCTACACTTGGTTAGTAATACATTTTTCCTTCCCTCCAAAAGATTAGAACTTAATACATTCATCTGATTTTGTTTGATATTAAATTATTAATATGTATTTTTACTTAATGGTGAAATTCCATGAAAAAATTTGTATTTTACTTTGGGGAAGAATATTCTCTAGGGAAGAGAAATCTTTCATATTTTACCAAGCCATTCATTACAGGTCTTACTAGATCAGGTAAATGCCTACAGTTTAAACACATTTAAACATCATGTTCTATCATACTAAATGTAAATAATTTTAATAACATAACATATGTTGATGTAAATATATGAATATATTAATTTTAAAGTAATGTCATGGTCGTGTTTACAGTCTTGGAGTTACAACAAATGTAGTTTTTCAAGGCAAAGTTTTTTTAAAATGTTAACAACTTTATGATTATAGAATGAATGTATCCTCATTAACAAGCACCATAAGCAACCTGTTTATTTTGGTTATATGTAGGGTCATTTAGATTTAAAACATTCAAAACACCTTAACGGGGTGATAAAATATCTTCATTTTACAGAAGCTTGATTAATTTCCCTCCTCAAACTGCTAAATGGTTATCATCATATCTTGCAAAGGAATTTCATTTCATTAAAAAAAAAACCACTAGAAAAAGTGAGTTTAGGTTATGGAATTAAAAAAAAAATTAGAATGTAATAGGGTGTTTACTGAAATATATATGTACAATATGATCTTTCTCAAATGGTGTGCTCCGAGCCCATAAGATTGTGATACAAAACAGATACAAAAGAAATAAAAGCTAAAGGAAGCACGATCGTCGTGCCCATTCTAAAGCTCTCTTCAAACACCGTTGCGTCGAGAATTATACTGTTAGCATTAACTACTCTGCTAAATGTAATTTCAGAGCAGCTTGGCTATGCTGGGACCAATAATGTTTCAGCAGATGTTAACAGTGAGGGAATTTAAAGATTACAGAGTTTCATGGGTGTAGTAAAGCTGCAGTGGGAACAGAAATATTACGGGAACTGTTCTGTTCTGAGTGCATCGCATTTACTGACAAGTAACACATGAGTGATAGTGAGAACCAAGGGAATGGAACTTCATACCTACTGGTCAGCAGCATATAAATTCCATAAATTAAACAAAGTTTTATGTATTCTTCATTTCTTTTCAGACTTATCTTCCTCAAAGGGCCTTTGTTTCAAGTTAATTCCATCATCAAAGCTTTGTTCAACCATACTGTTCTCTTTAGGAATGTATATCCCCATTCAGGGTTTGCTTGCATACGTGCATCCCCACTATTTTTAAATCTTGGCATGATGTCCAAAGGAACTTCAGGTAACCTCAGTATTTCTTATCTTGGGCTCTATCAACCTGCCTCTCCTTGTACAAATCCCATCTTTGTCCATTTTAAAGAGATGCTGTTCAACTTATTTTTCCCCTTAATGGTCTAAAAGGAGCCATACTGTGATCTCTGAAGACATGAATGGGTGAAAACTTGGTTAAGGGCATTATTTTTCCTTACGTATAATCTGGGGGTGAGGACAGTAGAAGAGGGGGGATGTTTACTCTATTTGCTCTTTGTTGCAGTGTGTGGGCTTCTCCACTTGCTGTGCATGGATTCCATAGCGTGCCAGCTCAGTCAGTAGTTTTGGCACATGGGATCTTAGTTCCCTGAACAGGGATTGAACCCAGGCCCCTGCATTGGGAGCATGGAGTCCCATTCACTGGCCCACCAGGGAAATCCCATATTTCTTAACATCTATGTAAATTTGTGAGTTGAAGAACTGGGAGGGACATTAATTGGTCACCTGTCTATTAGATCCATTTCCTTTTTCTTTTTATTGTCAAAAGGCTACGAATTTCCCCTAGAGAATCAAGAAAAGAAGTTTTCTCCATAACTCTCCCTAACAACTATTATCCTGGCTTCTCTTTGGTTTTGACCAAAGGCAAATTATACTTAGGTGTGAAAATGTAAGGAATAGTGACATATTATGGTTTAAGGCAGGTGCTAGTCTTCTTCTGATTTAAAATGTTAGAAAAATGGCTTTTCTAGTCCACATTACTGGTGATTTTCACAAACTGTGAAGGGTCTAAGATATTCCTTATCTGTAAGCTGAGAAGTTAGCCTGTTCCTGGAAACTAGCAGAAGACAAAGGCCCCCGGATGAGAGGCAAAGAGTTGTATTACCTACAGCAAAAGCAACAGCCAGAGTATCAGCATCTGCTCCGGTTAGTACAAGGCAGTATAAAGACGGCATGTGGCCCCAGTGGGTTATGTTACAGGAGAAGAATCCTGAGTTGCAAACCTGCCCTTTGCTTTTGAGGGAGACCCCATCTCTTTCTTCCAAGGCTGTTACCTCTATTGTTGTTCAGTTGGTAAGTCATGTCTGACACTTTTCGACCCCATGGACTGCAGCACACCAGGCTTCCCTGTTCTCCACTATCTCCCTGAGTTTGTTCAAACTCATGTCCATTGAATCGATGATGCCATCCAACCATCTCGGCCTCTGTTGCCCCCTTCTCCTGCTCTCAATCTTCCCCAGCATCACATTCTTTTCCAATGAGTTGGTTCTTCGCATCAGGTGGACAAAGTTTTGGAGCTTCAGCTTCAGTATCAGTCCTTCCAATGAATATTCAGGGTTAATTTCCTTTAGGATTAACTGGTTTGATCTCCTTGGTGTCCAAGGGACTCTCAAGAGTATTCTCCAACACCAGAGTTCAAAAGCATCAATTCTTCGGTGCTCGGTCTTTTCCATGGTCCAACTCTCACATCCAGACACGACTACTGAAAAAACCATAGCTTTGACTATATGGACTGTAGTTGACAAAGTGATGTCTCTGCTTTTTAATATGCTATCTAGGTTTGTCATAGCTTTTCTTCCAAGCAGCAAGCATCTTTTAACTCCATGGCTGCAGTCACCATCTGCTGTATGTGGAAAGATAGTCTGGAGCAAAAGCAGAGAGTGCCGCTGCTTTCACGATGTGTAGATGTGAGAAAGACCCATGGAGAAGTGTCTCCCACCGGCGGTCATCTAGAAGTGTCACGTCGTTCACCTAGGAAGCAATTGGATTGAAACCTCCTTTCCAGACACACATTGGTAGGTCCTTTGTAGTGTTGGGCCGTACACGAGGTAAAATGGCAGCTGAGTTCTCAAGGGTTTCATCACTCTTTCACGGACTCTAGGAAAGATCTTTCAAACAAATTCTCAGTCCATAGAGGTTTGTATGGAGGGTAGAAGTTATGCGCAATTGAAATCTAAGTGGTGAAAGCAGTTTTAATTTTCTTGCTGGAGCTATTATCTTTTAAGTCCTAATAATCTCTCTCATGCACAGGCCTTGAGCTTATAAATCTGTACAAGTTCAATTAGCGGTGCAGTAGAACTTTTCCTCGACAGTGCAAGACGGTGATAAAAGCAAACAATACAATCCTAGCATGCTGCTTTTTAAGAAGGGAGACACCCACACAGCCGACGACAGACTGAAGCCTTTTTACTTTGATGGTACTCTTTCACTGTCTATCATAAACTTAGCGAAGCTCTCCTGCTATCTTCGCTCTCCTGCTATCCTTTTATTGGATATAAATCACCCTTGACAGGAAGTTTTATGCCTAAATCCGTTTACTGTCCTTGATGGTAGTCTTTAACATTTATAAGCTGAAAGGGGCCTAAAAGAATGCAGCAGGAAAATAGCTAAATACTGCAGTTGGGTTTGAGCTGATTTCCGTCCTAGACCACTGACAGTTTCTTAGACTCTTGATCCAGGCACCCATTGCCAAGGCTATCCTTCTATACCTACAGATCCCTGGCTTTGGTGGAATTGTGGTGGACAAAATGGGAGCTCAGAAGGGTTTTGCTGCTGTGCTCCATGTGATTTTTGAAAAGCTTTAGGAGGCAAGGCTAGAGATAGAAGAAAAGAAAATTATAGGTGAGTGAAGCAGTGGCTAAAAAACCATGGCTTCATAGAAATTGTTCAAATTGAAGTTATGTAATGATGGATCTTGTAAAATCCTATAAAAATGCAGAGCGTAGCCCAAAGTTACTTCCCAGTCAAACATGAAGCTGCATGAATGATTGGATTGCAATGTATACAGCACTGACCTCACACTATGGAGCAGATGATGCCGATTCTATGACACTGCTCTTGGCTGCATTGTTGCTAGCCACTCCTACTACACTATTTCATTGTATCCACTGCCGCTTTGTTCAAGGGACCACATGACTCTTCCTTTGCCTAACCGTGTGCTGAAGGCAGGCTGGCCCCATTGGGTGACTCCTGAATGGCTTGAGTCAATCACGGTGCAGGTGAACGGATGTGACACAGTTCTGGAAAATATGATGAGGGAATATTCAGTAAGAGATGCAGTTTCAAGGGGCAGAATGAGGAAAGAACTTTTATTTTTTTCACTATTGTTATATCTGGAACTAATACGGCATTCTTGTCGCTCTGAAAGGGAGCCAGCTGGATGTTAGGTCCAACACATAGAGGAAGACAGGTCCAATGGATCCAAGCAGAGCTGAAGCCTTGACTCACCACTTCTGGATACCGTCCTATCTACAGACTTCTTGTTTCTAAGGGAATAAAACCCTGTGCTGTTTAAGTGAATTAAAGTCAACATTTTCTGGCACTTGCATGCATAGTCAGCTACCTGCTTTACATCAGGAAATATGGTATTACCTAGGATATTGAGATCTTTTGTTGTTGGGGTTTAGTCTCTAAGTCATGTCCAACTCTTTGTGCCCCATGGACTGCAGTCCACCAAGCCCCTCTGTCCATGGGATTTCTCAGGCAAGAATATTGGCATGGGTTGCCATTTCCTCCTCCAGGGGATCTTCCCAACCCAGGGATGGAATCCTATCTCCTGCATTGGCAGCTGGTTTCTTCATGCTGAGCCGCCAGGGAAGCCCACTGAGATCTTTAGGAAGTTTTAAAGCAAAGCATTAAAACAAGATAAGCATCTACACATTCAGTGCTCTGTCAGTTGTTACTTTTTCCTCCCTAAAATAAAACCATTTTCTATGAGTTGCATCTCTCTAGGAAGGCTTATATCTTCAAATTCTACTCTTCCTCCCCTACAATTCCCTTTGCAGGATTACATCTATTCTTGTGAATATTGTTACATGTGCACATCAATTCCAAGTGTCTCTGTTCAACTCTGTGTCTTGTTACCTTGCAGTCCTGTTTTTCCAGCTGCTCAAAGTGCATTGAACTCGGGCCTCAAACATACCAAGGCATTATCTTTTCCCAAAAAATCTTGCATCTTTATTTTTCTCATTTCTGCCAATGGCACTAATCATCTAATTCATACTTTCCCTAGGAGCGGTCCTTGCTGCTTCCTCTCCAGTTACCTAATCCAACCAATTCTTCTTTTCTGGTGTCTTTCAATGTGTCAGTCAGGAATCTGGGCTGCAAGCAAAAGGAATCTGGCAAAGTGGGAATCAGTTGAAAGAATATCAGTGGTTTATAGAGCAAGCAAGAGGCTAGGGGGCTGGGGGCCCCAGAAGAAGGAGAGTCAGGTCTCTTCTCCTTTGCCCCACTTCCACTGCAATGCTTTCACCTTCAACCCACTCTCCATTCAAGATTCAGAGTCCCAGGAGACAAGGTCACATTTGTCAAACTCAAGTCTCATGCCCCATCCTGCCCTCTCACTCCTACCATCTGGTGCAAAAGGGAGAACCTGGCCCTTTCTGATTCCACCACGGGAGATGGAGAGATGGACACTGACCCACTGAAGCCATATATATTATGTGGTTCCTTCTAAGAAGAGATCAAAAACCCACAGAAAAGAGTGAGCACAAAGAGATGAATTCTCAGCAGCCAAAACCCACCTATTGTCTGCTAGCCATGAATTTTTTTCTTTCAATTTCCCCAACTCAGCTCTAATCCAGAGATCCTGGACACTTGGTCTTTGTTGCTAAGTCTACTACGTGTCTGGTCCTTTCACCAAGTAGTACTGTCTACTCTTCATGTCCATTTTAATCATCTTCAGCTTCTAGAATCAGTGGCCTCAAACACGGGCCCCATTTGGAGATTGTCTTGCTCAAGGACCTCTCTTTCTGAGTCTGAGTAGCTCATCACTTCTCGAGTCCTCTTTCTTATTTTACCTTTCACGTGACCCTTCAACATTTCCCCAGTTTTTTCTTGTTGCCTCCATGTCTGTATTATTTACTTTTAGTCTATTTTGCCTATGTCTCCTTTTGCTCCTGCACTTCTATTTTCTCTTAAACACAGGCAGAGGTATTCCTCAACCAATCACTGTATTTGAGGTTGTTTCTTCCCAAATCCCCACCATTTGTATGTGACTTCCTCATACCCGGGGCCCCTTAATGCTTACATATGAAGTTGATCAGCGAGCAGGTCAGTGAGCTATGCAATGTGAACTAGACAGCAAACTATGCAGGAGCAGGAACTGTTCCAGACTTCCCCTTGAAGGCTAAGCATAGGGCAGGACGTGGCAGACAGAGGACATTCAATAAATGCTTGGTACCTTATTTATTTCCATTCCCAGTGCCTGCCTCTTTGAGGCAACCACTTTCATTTTGGTCATTAAACTAAGGGGAGCCAGAGTTTCAGTGTTCAGCATATTTTCAAGGAATAGCCCCTCTATAGTAAGGACACACATCCTTGCCTTGTGACCTGGTCTTCCAGAATACAGGGTCTCTCTGGATGAGGATTTCAGAGAATGGCCCTCACATCTTCTTGGGTTGAGGAAGGGTTGTTACCTGGCTGGGGGAAGGGATCTGGGGCTCAAACTGTTACTTAGAAAAATTGTCAAAAAATTCTCTTTTCACCACGCCCACCCAGCCCTCCTGACTCTAAGTTACTGGTTGCCTCTAATTCCTGAGGCGAGATTTTCAGGTAAAATGAGTCACTGTCTTAGCTGTCCTCATGACAGGCTCAGGCTCCAGCTTTCTTGGGTTGTCCAAGTCAATGGCCACTTCTCCATCAATTTTCCAGTTTTCCAAACTATTGATTCCCTTTTCCTCCTAAACCTTCTCTCTCATGTTCTTTGTCTGCACAGATTTGTGCCTTTTTTCTTTTTTCATTGTCACTTTGGTACAGTTTCAGAAGGAAGCTGAAATAAACAGGTGTGTTTATATAATAGATCTTGTTTTATTACATATTTGACTTGGGAAACATAGGAACTAAATCAGCTAAGTAATATGCATCATCCTTCTGGGGAATGTTGTTTTTTGTCAAATGCAAACTGTGCTGGGAAATAATGAGATTGGCTTTCTGATGTGGTTCATAATCCACCTCCAAAGGCAATTTTTTAAAAATCAGTGTCAAAATATTTTGAGCAACAGCTGCCTTCTCAGGATAAGCACCTAACCTCCAAGGGGACTGCTTTGTAGGGGACGACACTCCTTTAGATATTTTAATTCTGATTTTGCCTAAAAGTCAGATTTTTCCTTTGCTCAGATAAGGCTTCAAAATGACTCTCCAGGTCTTTCTCTTGGGTGTCTTTTGTCGGGGAAATCATTAATTT
The DNA here is from genome assembly GCF_910594005.1 of Cervus elaphus. Taxonomy (NCBI): domain Eukaryota; kingdom Metazoa; phylum Chordata; class Mammalia; order Artiodactyla; family Cervidae; genus Cervus; species Cervus elaphus. The sequence continues at coordinate 23,190,311 of NC_057828.1, read as the reverse complement.
CACCTGGGTGCTCGTTACTCTCCCAGAGCGGCTGTTGAACCACTTCTATCAAAACCGCTTGAGACATTAGTAAAAATGCACTCTTCTGAGCCCCCAGTTCAGGCCAACTGAACCTAAATATATGTAGGGTTTTGCCTGGAGTAACTTTAATTCTCACTTATGTATTTATTTTATTTTTGGCTGTCCTGGGTCTTCATTCCTGTGCGTGGGCTTTCTCTAATTGTGGCAAGCAGGGGCTGCTCTCTAGTTGTGGTGCCGGGCATCTCATCACCATGGTTACTTTTGTTGTGGAGCACAGGCTCTGGGTGCTCAGGCTTCAGTAGGTGTGGTCCAGTGGCTCTGCGGCAAGTGGGACCCTCCCAGACCAGGAATTGAACCTGCATCCCCTGCGTTGGCAGGTGGACTCCTAACCACTGAACCTCCAGAGGAGTCCTGAAATAGGTTTTCAAAAAGAATCCCAGGTTAGACACAATAAAGTCTGAGAGTAACAGAGCACCCCAGTGAAATTAATGATTTCCTCGACAAAAGACACCCAAGAGGAACGATTGGAGAGTCATTTTGAAGCCTTATCTGAGCAAAGGAAAAATTTGACTTTTAGACAAAATCAGAATTAAAATATCTAAAGGAGTGTCGTCCCCTACCAAGCAGTCCCCTTTGAGGTTAGGTGCTTATCCTGGGCAGGCAGCTGACTCTTCATGATTTGTAGTAACCCCTTCCCACCTTGTTGTTACTAAGGGTAACAGCAGAACACTAAGGGTAACATGTATGTCTAAATATTTAAAAATCAATATGATAAAAAGTTTATCAATCGACCTTAAAGATGTTCAAAATAATACATCCCACTCTCTCACTTTCTCAAGTATTCCTTCAGAACAACTTGGAAGGACAATTCCAAGTGTAGCATCCTCAGGCTTCTTGGAGTGCCAGCCAGAACATGGAAAGGTGGAGAGAGCTGCTCTGAGTTCCCTGCTCCCAGCCTGTGGCCTGTCCCCCTTCTCTTCCCATCCCAGCTCAGCGTCTCTCGGTGAATGAGCAGAGGTAAGGACAGCCTACTTCCAAGCTCCATGCAGAAGCTCCTTCACAAGTAGCACTCTTGGGGCCCAGGGGGGCATACCCTGGTGGTATACTTCGGTGGTTTAGTGCAACTCACGAGGTTGGACCACAGGAAGAAGTTCGGGCAGGTCCTGAAAACCAGCTCCAGAGCATTTGGCCGGACAATTCTGGGCCCTCTGTACCTGGAGCATGGTGCAGAGGGAGGTGTGTGGATGCCTTACCTGGGGGGGTGGGAGGGTGTGCGATCACAGCCAGAAGTAGGTTTTCACCTAATCTGGGGGTGGTTCTGCTCCTCCATAGCTAGAGCAGGGGGTGACAGTACTAAGCATGTCCCTGGAGGTAATAAAAACAAGATGCAGTCTGATTTGTCTTGCTACATGATTTCAAAGCACTGTAGTGTGATCCTTCATGAGGCAGGTATTGTTTCAGACTTTATAGAGAGAGAAACACTGCAAGACCAGAGACTGGGTCCAAGCCACACAGGTGTGTCACCAAGCAACCACCCTAGCTTTTGGACCTTTACGTAGCATGCTGAGGTAGCCAGATAGCTTAGGGTGCTCTGAGAAACAGTTTAGACTCAGATTTCTGAGAAAGGCCCTGCGTGACTTGAACCTGTGTGAAAAGATTCTGACAGTAAACACACCTACAGGTTCTGATGAATGTGGATTGGTTTCAGAACACCCAGCCTCTGTGAGAACTTGGAGGTGTTTGGAGACTCAGTTCAACTTATTTTTTACATTTCTGCAGCATATAAATTCTAGCCAGAGGAAGTATTAAGCAAGTCTTGCCTCCTGAGGCAAGAAGGATTAGCAGAGTCCACTCAGTCCGGGGAATCTAGTTGAAGGACTGTTACTCAACTTCAGGGCAAGAATAGGTAAACTTGTGCCTAATAGTGGCCTGCAGGCTACTTGGTCAATAGCCACAGGTCTGCCCTTGGGGGCCCTAGCTCCTGTAGACTCTTCTGGATGGTGGTACAGCCCCAGGGGAAAGAAAAGCCTTTTGTTCTTTTCCAACTCATCTCCCGGAGAGGGTCCTCATCATTGATGTCAGCTCACTTCACATCCGAGTTTTACTCTCAGCTGTAATCTTTCCCCACACTTTTCTCTAGGTATTAGCTAGCAGGTGAGGGGTGGAGGGTGGGGAGAGGACTGAAAACAACTAAACCCCTTTGCAGAGCAACATGGAGACAGGACAGTGTGGACACAGGTCACCGCCCTGGAGAAAGTGTATTTGTGTAAGACTAAGACCCGGCACTTACCCTGAGACCAGACATTATCTGTTAGAGCATCCTGGATGGGAGCAACCTGGGTGCATTAATTAGGGCTTTGGCATCCCAGTGACTAGAATTCCAATCCCAAGTCTTTCCCTCTGCTAGCTGATGCCTTTGGGAAAAATACGCAAGCTCCCATAAAAATAAAATAAAAACTGCTATTTCCTCTTCTGTAAAATGCTAACTATAAATACCCTTAGAGCAGGGTTCTTTTATTTTTCTTTTGTTTTTTGGCCATGCTGTGTGGCTTGTGGGGTCTTAGTTCTCTGATTGGGGATTGAACCTGGACCCTCGGCAATGAAAGCTCAGAGTCCTAACCATTTGACTGCCAGGGTAGTTCCACAGGATTCTTGATTGTGTGCATGCATGCTCGGCCTCTTCAGTCATGTCTGATTCTTTCCTACCCCATGGACTGTAGCCCACCAGGCTCCTCTGTCCCTGGGATTCTCCAGACAAGAATACTGGAGTGGGTTGCTGTGCCCTCCTCCAGGGGATCTTATGGACTCAGGGTTCAAACCCGAGTCTCCTGCATTGCAAGTGGCTTCTTTGCTGCTGAGGCACCGGGGAAGCCCCCTTGATTACACAACATAATAAATGAGTTCCCTAAGAGGAGGCAGGGGCTTTCCAGGTGATGCTAGTGGTAAAGAACCTGCCTGCCAATGCAGGAGACAAAAGAGACTCAAGTTCGATCCCTGGGTTGGGAAGATCCCCTGGAGGGGGGCATGGCAACTCACTCCAGTATTCTTGCCTGGAGAATCCCCATAGACAGGGGAGCCTGGTGGGCTACAGTCCATGGGATCGCAAATTGTCAGACATGAATGAAGTGACTTAGCACACAAGAGGAGGCCATTTTGCCTGTTTGTTTACTACTTATAATCTCAACACTTACAACAGTGGCTGGTACATAGCAACTGTTCAATAAATATTTTTTCAACCAATGAACTCAGAAAAGTAATTAGCAGTCACTGGTAAATAATGAAAAATTTCTTTTTATCTGAATTTATGATACCATTATTTTGTGTATTTATATAACCCCCAAAAATCAGTACCTTGAAAACTTTAAGAAGTCAGTCATTTCTCTTTTCTGCAAATAATGACATTAAGCTTCAATATAGTTGAATGTCCAATCGAATTTTAATACAGCACAGTTCTCATTTGCACTGTGATTTTTAGGTCTGTCACAGATATCACACAGAGCTTTTTGAGCAATTTCATCAGCATTGCTTGTGACTTGTACATTGCAGTAAATGAAAGATGGTGAATTAGATTACAGACTGCATTGCTGTGTGATGGAACGGGCTCTGATGACCGGATCCCACAGGCTGTATCACGTGGGGACCACGTGAGGTTAGGGAGTCACTTAACCTCTCTGAGTCTCATTTTTAAAAACATATAAAATGAGAATAGCACTCACCTTACAGAGCTCCCAGAATCAGTGGGAAGAAAGAATGGAATATGTGGAATGTAAGCTAATATTCTTATTGTCTCTTCTACTGGGTAGGGCTGGTGTGAAGAGCGGGTGAAAGTCAGTGCGATCTGTAGCTGAGGAAGGGAAATACCGAGGACCCTTTGGACAAAGAAGCCTGGAGACTGGTGTTGAGACGTGGCTTTGGTGCACAGGCCTTTCAAGCAGTAGTCAAACAGGGAGGCAAGATCTAAGCCTGTCCAGAAGGCAAAAAGGCAAATGACGGATGAAACGCTACGGACACAACGGTAAATAGTCTTTGCTGTGTGGGGTGACCTCGACTCCCTGGTTGTGTCCCCCAGGCTCCACGCCCATGACCTCATGTGATCACCTCCGACAGCCTCCTCTCCAGCGGAGCCCCCGTGGCGTTACTACCAGCATCTGCATTAGTTTGCTAGGGCTGCAGGAGCCACGTGCCACAGACAGGGTGGCTGAAACAATTCTGGACCCTAGAAGTCGAGGTCAAGGGGCTGGCCGGGTGGGTTTCCTTGGAGGCCTCTCTCCTCGTCTTATACATTTAACTTCCCTACATACAAACCTTCAAACTGCAAACTTTCAAAGATGGGAACGTGCATTCCATCAACATCAGGAGTGAGTGAAGGGGCAGCTCGCCCTCCGTCTCCTGTTGCTGACGGTCCTTCAGCTCTACCATCTCCTCCAGTCAGGAGCTCTTCCCGCCTGTGTGCGCGATGCCAGCCCCGTAGGCCAGCTCTTGTACTGTTCTACTTGGTGCTTTTCAAAGTATTGTATTGTAAAATTAAAGATGTCTGCTTTATTTTTTGTATTTGTCTCACGTACTATTTTGGAGAAGGAAATGGCAACCCACTCCAGTATTCTTGCCTAGAGAAGCCCGTGGATAGAGGGGCCTGGTGGGCTGCCGTCTCTGGGGTCCCACAGAGTCGGACACGACGGAAATGACTTAGCAGCAGCAGCAGCATGTACTATTTGTGTGAGAAGTATTGAAAACCTATTACAGTACAGTGTTACATAGCTGATTATGTTAGTTGGGTACCTAGGCTGACTTTTTTGGACTCAAGAAAAAATTGGCCTTATGAACAAGTTCTAGGAATGGAACTTGCTCATGTATAGAGGCTGTAGATGTCTGTGTTTCTCCCTCTGTAACACAAAGTCTTCCCTTTGCAAGTGTTTTCATCCTAATTTCCTCTTTTTATCAAGACACTATTTATATTGCATGAGGCCTACCCAAATTACCTCAGTTAAACTTTGTTATTGTTGTTGAGTCTCTAAGTCATGTGTGACTCTTTGCAACCCCATGGACTGTAGCCCACCAGGCTCTTCTCTCCATGGGATTTCCCAGGCAAGAATAACTGAAGTGGGTTGCCATTTCCTCCTCCAGGAACCTGTTCGACCCAGGGATGTGAACCCGCATCTCCTGTAATGTCAGGCAGATTCTTTATCACCGAGCCATCAAGGAAGCCCCTAGTGATGCTTTCATTGTTGTTCAGTAGCTCAGTCCTGTCCAACTTTTTGCAACCCCATGGACTGCAGCATGCCAGCCTTCCCCATCCTTCACCATCTCCCAGAGCCTGTTTAAATTCACGTCCATTGAGTTGGTGATGCCATTCAAAGATCTCATCTTCTATCGTCCCTTTCTGCTCCTGCCTCAGTCTTTCCCAGCATCAGGGTCTTTTCTAATGAGTCGGCTCTTGGCATCAGGTGGCCCAAGTATTGGAGCTTCAGCTTCAGCAGCAGTCCTTCCAATGAACATTCGGGGTTGTTTTCCTTTAGCATAGACTTGTTTGATCTCCTTGCTGTCCGAGGGGACTCCAAGAGTCTTCTCCAACACCACAGTTCAAAGGCATCAATTCTTCACTGCTCAGTCCTTTTGATGATCCAGCTCACATCCATACACGACTACTGGAAAAACCATAGCTTTGACTACACAGAGACAAAGTAATGTCTCTGCTTTTTAATATGCCGTCTAGGTTTGTCATAGCTTTTCTTCTCTATACTACCTCTATAAAGACCTTATCTGTAATTACAGTCACATTCTTCAATGTCAGGTGTTAGAACTTCAACATTTGAATTTGGGGAAAGGGGACACAATTCAGCCTGTGATGTTGTGATTTACAGTGAGAAATATACATTTGCTTTTCATCCCTGTTTCTGGGACAGAGCTCCTAAAACTGTAGGAATTTTCTAAATGCTAAGAACAATTAAAATGTCTTCTGTTTTGTTAATGAGGTGGCTAGTGCAATACCCCTAGGTCACCTAAGGAGAGGGGATGATCACTTGGGGAACCACCCAGGTGATCAGAAGCTTACAGCTCTCAGCACTGTGCGCCCTCCAGGGAGGGGAGGTGTTGGAGACTGAGTTCAATCCCATTGGCTGATGTTTTAGCCAACCACACCTTTGTAATGATGCCTCCCTGAGACCCCAGAAGAACAGGGTTCAGAGAGTTTCTGGGCTGGTGAACACATGGAGACGTGGGGAGAGCAGAGAATTCAGAGAGGGCGTGAAGGTTCTGCCCCCTTTCCCATACATTGCCCTTCACCTCTCTTCCATCTGGATGTTCCCAAGTTTCATCCTTTTATACTAAACTGGTGATCTAGTAAGTAAAATGTTTCTCTGAGTTCTGTGGGCCACTCTGGCAAAGTAATCATCCCCTAAGGAGGGACTCATTGGAACCTCTCATCTATAACCTGTGGGTCAGAAGCACAAGTGATAAACTGGGCCTCGAAACTGGTCTCTAAAGGAGAAGAGGGGGAGGGGATCTGAGCCTTTAACCTGTGAAATCTGATGCTCTCTCTGGTAAGAAATATTAGCTTTGAGTTGAATCACTGGCTCTCCAGCTGGTGTCCAAGACTTGCTTGGTGGTACTGAGTTGGGGGGGAACACCCCAGCACATTTTTTCCCACATGCAGGAACTGGTGACCAGAAATTTTATAGCCCATATCAAGGGCTTTACTCAGTATTCCAAGATCAACGTTCTTTTTCTCATTTAAGAAATGTAAACATTTGGGAACAGGGAGGATGAATCATTTGGCAAAAGCTGCATACAGTTTCTAAATGCTGAGCTTAAATTCAAGTTGCACGGGCTTCACTGCTTCACGCTGGTAACCAACTAAGAGAGTCTCCACTGCATTCAAGGCACTAACTGTACAGACTGAAGAGCAGTAGATATAAATAACAACTCCTTAAACTTCCTATTTGCTTTTTTCAAGCAACTGCTCTGATTCCTGAGCAAAGCAGGATTTAGGATCCTATCTCCACTAGTGATAAAAGTGAAAGTGAAAGTGTTAGTTGCTTGGTCATGTGTGACTCTTTGGGATCCCATGAACTGCAGCCCACCAGGCTCCTCGGTCCCTGGAATTCTCCAGGCAAGAATACTAGAGTAGATTTTCCTGCAAATCTCTGTCATGTTCATGGATACGGTTATTCTATCTTAACCTCTTCCTCTGGCCCCCAACCCTTATCCCAAATTTCCAATTATCTAAGCAAAGACAACTTGGAATCTTTTTTATGGTAAGTGCCTTTGAGGAATGTAGTCCATTTTTCTCCTGCATGACCCCATTTCTGTTCCTGTTCTTCCTTCACTTTAAGGGATGTGAAAACTATATTGCTCACAATGTCCTCTCTTCTGGTGCAAGTCTGATAATTTTCTTTTATTATCATTTATATGCTGTGCATAGCAGGGCTCCAAATGCACAGAGACCAAGGCCATACTTGGAGCACCCATTAGCATGAATACTAACACTGGACAAATAAGAGAGGCAGTAAATGAATGTCAGTGAGCTGTAAAATACATGATAGTGAAACAGTCCTTTCAGCCACCTTTTATAGACAGAAGCTGGCCACCAGAAGATGTATAGGCCTAATAAATCAATGAGGAGGAATTTCAAATGGATAAATCAATACTTAAGCAGTCAGAGAATCCTACAGGTGTAGGACAATGACCCACTGGGGCCTTTAAAACTCAGCCGACAGTTTAGTCAAGAGAGTCTATAATGATAGATTAACTGAAATGATAAATACCTCTATGGAGGAAGCTTGTGTTGTTTCCCTTTTTCTCCAAACCACCGTTCACACAACAGCAATATAAAGTGAGTTTTTAAAATATGGAAGAGTACAGCTGTAAATCCATACACCTGGCGAGGATCATGAAGGAATTAGGGCATTTACATAAGTACTTTCAGGTGTGACTACTTCACTACATAATTAGGCCAGTTACTATTTGCATTTTACAGCTGAGCAATCACGTGCTGTCCATTGAGCGAATATTAATCTCTTTCTAGAATATACCATGGCAACATACGTAAAAATACAAAGAGCATTTCACTGGTTATTTATCTCTAGGAAGCACACCTAAGAAAGTAATGGGATATTGATAAAGATGTTCACTTCATTGTTATTTATAACTAAAAAAATAGAAATATCTCCCTAAATGTTCATTGCTAAGAGAATGCTGATGTTAACAATGAAATGCTCATAGAAAATACTAATATGCATATAATAAAGAGATAATGTCAAGTAAATTGAATCATAGGAGAAAATTCTTACAATTTAAAGAAAGGTTGAAAAACAAACCATGAGTTTATTTATGATATGGTCATAATTATGTTTTCAAATTATTTTAAAATTATTAGAAGATATATCAATTAAAATATAATCCTTGAATTGTCTGTCTTCTTTTTCTGAGTTTTCTATAAGAACCTGTGTGCATCTGTGCTAGGTTGCTTCAGGTCTGTCTGACTCTACAACCCTATAGGCTACCCCGCAGGCGCCTCTGTCCACAGAATTCTCCAGGCAAGAATAATGGAGTGGGTTTCCATGTCCTCCTCCAGGGGATCTTCCTGAACCAGGGATGGAACCCATGTCTCTTATGTCTCCTTTATTGGCAGGTGGGTCCTTTATCACTAGAAACACCTGGGAAGCCCCTATAAGAAACTGAATTGTTTTTTAACCAGGAAAAAACTGTTTAATTAAGTTCTTTTCCACTGATCTCTTAATTCCACCTTAGAGAATCCATTAATACCTTAAAGACATACTCAAAAATGGGCTTCTGTAGTGGCTCAGATGGTAAAGAATCTGCCTGCAACGTGGGAGACCTGGGTTCAATCCCTGGGATGGGAAGATATCCTTGAGAAGGGTATGGGAGCCCACTTCAATAGTCTTGCCTGAAGAATTCCATGGACAGAGAAGCCTGGCAGGCAACGGTCCATAGGGTTGCAAAGAGTTGCACATGACTGAGCGACTAATGCACAAACTCCAAATATTTTTTAAAAACCATTAAATCAAAAAACCTGATTGCCAATGTGAAAAAATAAAAACTTTCTAAATGTATGACAGTAGGTTGAGTAAGCAGGTCATAATATAGTGACATGGTAAGATATTAGAAAGCCATTAAACTTACACTTTTGTGAGCTTTTGACAATGTGAACAGTATATATTGTTCATTGTTGTTCAGTAGCCAGCTTGTGCCGACTCTTCTTGATCCCATAGACTGCAGCCTGCCAGGCTTCCCTGTCCCTCACCATCTCCTCAAATTTGCCCAAGTTCATGTCCATTGCAGCGGTGATGCCATCCAACCATCTCATCCTCTGTCACCCCTTTCTCCTCCTGCCCGCAATCTTTTCTAGCATCAGAGTCTTTTCCAGTGAGTCAGTTCTTAGCATCAGGTGGCCAAAGTATAGAGCTTCAGCTTCAGCATTAGTCCTTCCAATGAGTATTCAGGGTTGATTACCTTTAAGATTGACTGGTTTGATTTCCTTGCTATCCAAGGGACTCTCAAGAGTCTTCTCCAGCACTACAGTTCAAAAGCATCAATTCTTCCATGCTCAGCCTTCTTTATGGTCCAACTGTCCCATCCATACATGACTACTGGAAAAACCATAGCCTTGACTATATGGACCTTTGTTGGCAAAGTAAACAATTACTATATAATATTGTATATAGTGTATAAATAGTCATAAATGTAATAATTTTTTCCAAAATGCTAACAATAGTTAAATCATTGAATGGTAAAACTACCCAGGTGTATTTATTTTTATTACTTTTCATATGTTCAATCACAAACATATTTAACATTTATAACTGGATACTGATAAATGAACTTTTATCATTTTAAAGCCTTTGTTTGGGTTGAATTCATATTCTTTGACGTTCTCTCCTGCATAAATCACACCCATAAAGTACTCTCTAAGATTTAACATTTCATTGAAATGCAGTAAAAACTTGATGATTTGGGATGCATTCTGATTGTAGAAAACTTCTAGATTTTCATAATTATGTTTATTCTTTTAATGTTACCTTTTCTTCTTTTTAACCTTTTTTTCCTTGGCTGCAGCCTGGGGCATGAAGGACCCTAGTTCCCTGACCAGGGAACTGAACCCATGCCCCTTGCATTGAAAGCGGACAGTTTTAATTATTAGACTGCTACAGGAGTCCCTTAATCGACACTTTAATGACTTGCTTTCGTTAAGTCTTCTAAAGAATTAACTTAGTTGTTTTTTTCTCTTGATAAAGAATTATCTTAGTGTTAGAAAGAAAGAACTCTTTTTCTTGCTAATATTTAATCCTTTTTCATAATACTTCATTTCTTTCTATTTATAATATCAAGTACAACTTGAATAACCCTGGTCTGAGAACAGACACAACTAACTCTTGGTATGGATACGGCTCAGCTGGGAGGGTTGAGATGCTCCAGCATACTGGAGATGCTTCAGCTCATGTCTTTATGGAGATCGGGTGGAATGGGCAACAGTCAGCATGTTTACAGGGAAGTAGGGAGAACAAGGGCTTCCCTGGCGGCTCAGATAGTTAAGACTCTGCCTGCAATGCAAGAGACTTCAGTTCGATCCCTGGGTTGGGAAGATCCCCTGAAGGCGGGCATGGCAGCCCTCTCCAGTATTCTTGCCTGGAGGATCCCCATGGACAGAGGAGCTTGGCAGGCTATAGTCCATCGGGTTGCAAACAGTAGGACACGACTAAGTGACTAAATATAGCACAGCACACAGGGAGGACGAAGTGATTTCACCACTGAAGTGGCATGCTCATTGAATGTTTAGCCCCAGTGCTAGATGCTAGGGATATAAGATGGATAAGACACACGCACTGTTTAGTTAGCATCCCCAGTTGACACCTGAGGTCAGGCTGAACCCCCTTCCATGGCTTACTCCTAAGGTTGAGCAGTATACTGGAGTCTTCTCTGAGACTGTTTTAAATTGAAGAATGAAATCAGAAATAAATGAAGAGATGCTCACCTCATTAGTCATTGAAAGTGAAAGTTGCTCAGTCATGTCTGACTCTCTTCGACCCCATGGACTATACAGTCCACAGAATTCTCCAGGCCAGAATACTGGAGTGGGTAGCCTTTCCCTTCTCCAGGGGATCTTCCCAACCCAGGGACTGAGCCCAAGTCTCCCGAATTGTAGGCAGTTTCTTTACCAGCTGAGCCACAGAGAAATACAAATTAAAACCCAATGAGCTATCACTATCCACCTGTTAAGATAATTTCAATTTTTTTTAAAACATGAAAAATGCTGTTGAGGATGTGTAACTACTGGAATTCTCATACATTGCTAGTGGGAATGCAAAATACCACAGTTGCTTTGGAAGATAGTTGGCAGTTTTATATAAAATTAAACATATACTTACTATATGACTCAGCAAGTCCACTCCTGGATATTTTACCAGGAGAGACAGAAATGTAGGTCTACATGATAATGTGTATTTAAATGTTTATAGTGACTTTATTCACTGCATTCTCAAGTCAACACAATTACTCATCATCTGTGAGTAGGTATCTATACAATAGACTACTACTCTGATATAGAAAGGAAAGAATTAACTGATACATGAATTTCAATGAAGTAGGAAGTCAGACTCAAGCAAGGGCCAATGTATATGACATTCTGGAAGAGGCAAACCATGAGAACAGTGATCTGGTTTCCTGGGGTTTCATCAAGAGATGGAAAGAGAAAGAGAGGGAGAGAGAGGGATGGGTGAGGGGGAGAGAGATCTGAATTGCTATCCCATTAATCATAGCAATTTTTCTACTTCCGCTTCATCTATCAATAAAATGAAGCTTAAGACTAAAGTCTACATTCCTTTCAGAGTACTAAATAACCCTTAAGGGGAGATGGGAAGCAAACTCATTTCATAACTGGGGAGGCTGAGTTACCCTTCAGCCAAGAAGCTATGTAGAATATATTAATAGTTTCCATCTCTTTTTTTAGGGAGAAATTAATAGGCCTGGCTCTTTAGAGCATGAATAACTAAGAAGGTTTTGAATTTCTGGGCTTTTTGGAGGATTGGGTCTGATAAGTTAAATATTGACTAAATAAAGGCCAAAAGTTAGGGAGTTACTAACAGGCTAATTTAAGACTTCATGGTTTACTAAAGAAGTTTCATTTTGCCCGGTGAAATTTAGACATATATTTTAAAATATGAAACAAATATCTAATACTAGTACTTTAACTTTTTTCTCTTTTTTTAATTTAAAAGATGTAATTACAAAAGTCATCCAGAATATATTCACATTGTGAAAAAAAATCTAAAGACAAAGATTGGGACTTCCCTGGCAATCCAGAGGCTAAGACTGTACTCCCAGTGCAGGGGGCCGGGGTTTGGTACCACATGCAGCAACTAAGAGTTCACATTCTTCAACTAAGGATCCTCTATGGCAGAAACAAGACTGAAGATCCCATGCACCACAACTAAGACCCAGTGCAGCCAAATAAATAAAGATTTTTTTTTAAAGATGTAGAGATCATCTTCTCAACCTCACCTCAACAACTGAGTCAGGTTTGCAGAGGCTGACACTGTTACCATTCTAGATTGCCTGATGCATTTTGAAATACATTTGTAACTATGAGTGCATTGTTTATATTTATACCATTTTACTTAAATTTACACATCTATGCAAGTATATACCTAAGTCTGTGTTGTTTAGTCTCAGTATTGATGATATGGAACTGGATGCACTCTTATCCAACACACTTGCAACCTTTGACAATGTACTGTGGATTTACTTTTGTCCCTCTACATAGATTTCTCCCATTCCTTTAAACCAAGTATAGTTTTTTATAATGTGGTTATATTATAGTTTTTATTTATGTTACTAGTTTTATCTGAAAAATAAGTACGTGAACATGATACAATAAATTCAAACAGTACAAAAAGTAAGTGGCAGAAAATGAGTCTTCCTGTCACTCAAGACCCCAATTGCTTTAGTCTTCATATCATATTTCTGTGTAGATATTCAAAGGCATCCTATGAATATATAATAATATAAATACACACACATAAACATATATATATAAATGTAGGGAAATGACATGCTTATATATAGCATTCATCCATGTATACTTCCTTTTGTGTTAAAAATATTTGTGTGTGTATATGTATGTATAGTGTGTAGGGTATCATTTATATTACATATAATATATAGTTTACTGTGTAACTATAGCAAAGATTATATATAATCCTTCTGAAAACCGGAGCATACACTATCCCTCTGAACTTTGCCTTCACTAGCGATGTGTTTTGCAACTTGTTCAATATTAGCACACATGAATGAAGAATGAATGAATTTGAATTCTTTCATACAACTATATAATATTTTCATACAGAGATATCAACATTTATTCTCTTCCAATGAATGGACATATATGGTATTTCCCATATTCTAGAACATGTAGTGTTCCAGTGATTTTTTTAAAATAAAAATTCCTGAAGGGGCCATAATTCATGCACCAATTCTCCTACTGACATTTAGTTAATTCCAATATTTTATTATTAAAGTGCTCCAACACTTTTCCCTCCACATAGTTCTTAGTGCACTACTGGATGAGATTGCCAGGAGAAACACCAATAACCTCAGATATGCAGATGACACCACCCTTATGGCAGAAAACAAAGAGGAACTAAAGAGCTTCTTGTTGAAGGTGAAAGAGGAGAGTGGAAAAGCTGGCTTAAAGCTCAACATTCAAAAACCTAAGATCATGGCATCTGGTCCCATCACTTCATGGCAAATAGATGGGGAAACAATGGAAACAGTGACAGACCTTATTTTCTTGGACTCCAAAAACCACTGCAGATGGTGACTGCAGCCATGAAATTAAAAGACTCTTGTTCCCTGGAAGAAAAGCTATGACCAACCTAGACGGCATATTAAAAGCAGAGACAGTACTTTGCCAACAAAGGTCCATCTAATCAAAGCTATGGTTTTTCCGGTAGTCATGTATGGATGTGAGAGTTGGACCATAGAGAAAGCTGAGCGCTGATGAGTTGATGCTTTTGAACTGTGGAGTTGTAGAAAGCTCTTGAGAGTCCCTTGGACTGCAAGAAGAGCAAACCAGTCAATCCTAAACGAAATCAGTCCTGAATATTCACTGGAATGACTGATGCTGAAGCTGAAGCTATAATACTTTGGCCACCTGATGCAAAGAACTGACTCATTAGAAAAGACCCTGATTCTGGGAAAGATTGAAGGCAGGAGGAGAAGGGGACAAGAAAGGATGAAATGGTTGGATGGCATCACTGACTTGATGGACATAAATTTGAGCAAGTTCTGGGAGTTGGTGATGGACAGGGAAGCCTGGCATGCTGCAGTCCATGGGGGTCACAAAGAGTCAGACATGACTGAGTGACTGAACTGAACTGATGACTATTGCTTTAGGGAAAATATCAGAGTTGGAGTTGTGGAAGGTTTATTAACATTTAACTTAAATAGATACTTTCAACTTGTCTCCAAAAAAAACCTCTATTGTTTCCACCAATAGGAAATGGACAGATTTATCCATACACTACCATCACATAAATATTTTGTTAGTAACTTGATGAATGGAAAAAAATGGTTTTTAATGATAGTTTCTTATAATCTCCCTGACTCCTGATGAGTTTGAACATGTTTTCATGTGGTTATGTTATTTAAAATTTTATTTTCTGTAAGTCATTTTTTCCTGTACTTAGACTAAGTTTTACTGAATTGTTTGCTTTTTATTGTTTCATAGAAATCCTTCACATATTTCACTCTGTATTCTATATACATTGCAAATTTATTCTCCAAGCCTTGCTATGATTTCTTTTAAAACAGAGGTTTTAAAATTTTGATTTAGTTAAATTCACTCATTTTTCCTCTATAGATTTTATATTTTATGTCTTGTTTAAGAATGTGCATACTCCTCTTTTATTTATTTCTAACACTTTTTAACCATTACACTTTAATGCATCTATAACTTATTTTTGTGGGTCATGTGAAGTTGTGATTTAACTTTTTATTTTTAAAATGGATAGTTAATCTTCCAACACACTTTCCACATTGACCTAAAATCCTACCACTGTTACATATTTCCATACATACATGTGTCTGTTTCTCAATTCTCTCTGCTATCTCATTGATCTACATTTTCCTGAACTAATACCATGTTTTGGTTTTAATTACTTGTTTTAATTACTAAGCTTTAAAAAATTATTCTTAAATAGGCTGCATTTCTTTACACTAATGAGATATCAGAAAGGGAATATTAAAAAAAAAACAACCCAATACCTTTAAAAGCATACCTCTCAAAATAAAATACTTAGGAATAAACCTGACCGAGGAGGTGAAAGATTTCTATACTGAGAATTATAATATGTTAATAAAAGAAATTGATGATTCAAAGAAAGGGAAAGATATCCCATGCTTTTGGATTGGAAGAATTAATATTATTAAAATGGTCATACTAACCAAAGCAATCTACAGATTTAGTGTGATCCCTATCAAATTACCCATGACACTTTTCACAGAACTAGAACAGATAATCCTATAATTTATATGGAACCATAAGGACCCAGCACTGCCAAAGCAATCCAGAGGAAAAAGACCAAAGCAGGAGGAATAACTCTCTCAGACTTCAGACAATATTAGAAAGCTACAGTAATCAAAATGGCATGGTATTTGCAAAAGAAAAAAAGAAAGAAAACAGACAAATAAATCAATGGAAAAGAATAGAAAGCCCAGAAATAAACCCATACAACTATGGTCAATTAATTTTGAGGCAAGAATATACAATGGGAAAAAAGTCTCTTCAGCAAGTGGTGTTGGGAAAGTTGGACAGTCACATGTAAATCAATGTCATTAGAACACAACCTCACACAGTACACAAAAAATAAACTCAAAATGGTTTGAAGACTTTAAACATAAGACGTGACTCCTAGAAGAGATCGTAGGCAAAACATTCTCGGACATAAATCATATGGTTTTCTTAGGTCAGTCTCTCAAGACAATAGAAATAAAAACAAAGATTAACAAATAGGACCTATCAAACTTACAAGCTTTTACACAGAAAAGGAAACCATAAACAAAATAAAAAGACAACCTACAGAATGGGAGAAAATATTTGCAAACAATGTGACTGACGAGGGCTTAATTTTCAAAATATACAAACAGCTCATACAATTCAACAACAACAAAAACCAAACAACCCAATTGAAAAATGGGCAGAATATCTAAACAGACATTTCTGCAAAGAGGAAATACAGATGGTCAATAGGCACATGAAAATATGATCAGGTCTAAACCTCTATTCTTCATTTGTACTCCATCTTTCAACACAGATCTACATGCTTCTCAGCCATGGTATCTGCTGAGTAGGAATCAATTATGCTGTAACTTTACCTTCAATTAGAAATGAGTCCAGGAAAACAGGTATTTGTAACTATCAGTTCAACACTGGTTTACTTTTCCTTGTTGCACCAATGCTTAACAAAATACCTGCATTACCAGTTTACTGGGAGTTGAACTCACAGCCATGTTTTCCCAGCCTTGTATGGGAAAAACAAATTAATCTAGACTTCACTGTTTTAGGACTTGGTGGTAATTCAGCTTCCGCTGGACAAAGGATTCACTTTTGCCCTACTTAAGAAGAAGGGTTTACTTAGCAAATTAATAGTATAAATAGGCATTGAGCATGTTTAAGCTACTTTGAACACTATTTTTAAGGGCTTTAGCAAATTAATTTTATGCAAATTGTGTTGCTAATGCTATTGCCGCTAATCTGTTCGTTAAAGCCAGAGGGAGCCAACTTTATTTTGGTAATTAGTTGAAGTTACTCTATGTATTAAAAAGCACTAAACTGCGTTTCTTTTAAAGTGTACTATAAATTTAGACCTTTCACAATTTTAGACTTTCTCCCATGACATAGTATGAAATGATGAGCTCAGAGTTTTGTCTTTGGTGGCTGGGGGGAGGTTGCATGGCTGGGAACTGTTAACATGAAATATTACAAGTCCTTTGACTTCAGGAAAAATGCATTTGGTCAGCTCATACCTGTAATTCAAAGACTCACCTGGTGGGATGAGTATTGCTGTCCCTCTGACTGAGAGAAGCAGGGAGACTACACTGGTCTTTCAAAGACAGAGAAGAATTGCCATGACTTAATCGGACAATGATGTGCCCTGATCCATTATCAAATGTCAGACTGTTGCAGTCAACTTCTTTCCGTGCTCCAGAAACGCCATGTTGTCTGATAGTGTTTGGAACGAGAGACATAGCAGGTGGCAACTATCGATGTGACCTTTCGGGTTATCTACAGGACACTGAGTGCATTTAAAGGGATAAAGTTGACATTTGTGGTTATGATCATTCATAGTCTTGTCATCTGTCCATTGATCTAAGACACTGGTCACATCAATGTCTAGAAGCCCAGTGACAAATGTGACATCTGACTGATCGGCCAAAGCTCCGGTGAATTTTGCCATTTATTATTATAATTATTGTTGAGTCAATTTTCCTTTCCCCAATTACGGGGGTGTAGTGAGCTGTCAAAAGGAAGGATACAGCTGCTTAAAGTTATGGCAAGCTATGGGCAATATTTTGACATAGATAAAGGTTGTTTCTCAATACCCATATCTGCTTCTTTTCCTCTTTCCTCCATAACATAATTTTTCAAATGATTAAACTTATGATAATTTTGGTGGGAAGGTCATATTGTGCCAGATGCTTTATATATATAACACCATATGGAAACACCCAAACAGACTTTTTGGCCAACCCTGTAATTCATCTCTTTTTAGTAACTGTTACCTATTGCCATGTGACAAATTAGCCCAGTTTAGTGGCTTGCAATACAAGAGACACAGGAGACTTGAGTTTGATCCCTGGGTCAGGAAGATCCCCTGGAGAAGGAAATGGCAACTCACTCCAATATACTTGCTGGAAAAATCCCATGGACAAAGGAGCCTAGAGGGCTATAGTCCAAACGGTCGCAAAGAGTCAGATACTACTGAGCAACTGAACACAGCACAGCACACACAGTGGCCTTAAACAACAAACATTTATTATTAACCAGGGTCTGTGGTCAGGGATCCCAATGCAGCTTACTGGACACTACTGCTCAGGATTTCTCAAAAGAGTGCCATGGAGATGTCAGCCCAGAAGTTCTCGCAAGGCTCTACTCCAGGAGACAGCTTGGGGCAGATCTGCTTCCAAGCTCACCCGTGCGGCTGCTGGCAGCCTCAGCTCCTTCCTGGCTGTTCCTGGAGACACTGGCTCCTCGATGCTTGGGCCTCTCCACGGGGCAGCTCACAACGTGACAGCTGCTTTCCTCCAGAACAGTGAGCTAGCGAGAGGCCGAGAGTTCAAGCTGAGAGGGCAACCACAGTCTCCATCACCTAGTCTCAGAAGTGACAACCCCTAGCTTTGCTAGAAGTGGATCATGAGGTCTGGTCCACACATAAGAGGAGGGATCGTGTGAAGCTGAATACCATGAGGCAAGGATCATTTGGGACCATTTTAGAGGCTGCCTTCAGTGCTAGGGTACATGGATAAGGTAGGGATCACATGGGTTTCCCAGGTGGCGCTGGTGGTAAAGACTCTTGCCTGCTGGTGCAGGAGACACAGGTTCCATCCCTGGGTCAGGAAGATCCCCAGGAGGAGGAAAGGGCAACCCACTCCAGTATTCGTGCCTGGAGAATCCCATGGACGGAGGAGCCTGGCGGGCTACAGTCACATGGGGACACAACTGAGTGGCTAAGCACAGCACAGCTCACAAATCACACACTATATTTAAAAGATAGGGCAACTGAGATTTACAGCCACTTGTGTAAGACCACACAGCTAATATTCTGGAACAGAGATTTGAATCAGACCGTTCTGCTGCTCTCCATGCCTTTAGTCTCTCCATAACACCGTCTTTGCAGACTAGAGCATACTACTCAGCCTCAGGTGTGGCAGAAAACACGTCCTGCTTGTCTCAGGAAAAGGTAGAGTAAACACATTCTGGCTGCTAAGACTTACTCCCAGGACCAAAGTACTACAGCTTTTAAATCAAGCCTTTGGGAGTTTGGGATTAACACATACACACTACTATATATAAAATAAATAACTAAAAAGGACCTACTATATAGCACAAAGAACTCTACTCAATATTCAACAACCTATATGGGTAAAGCTGGAGAAGGAAATGGCAACCCACTCCAGTATTCTTGCTTGAAGAATCCCGTGGACAGAGGAGCCTGGCAGGCCATGGTCTATAAGGTCGCAGAGAGTCGGACACGACTGAAGCGACTAAGCAATCATGTGGGTAAAGAATCTGAAAAAAGAATATATATGTATAAATGAATCACCTTACTGTTTACCTGAAACTAACAAAACATTGCAAATCAACTATAACCTAATCTAAAATAAAAATTAAAATAAAAAATTAAAAAGCAAACCGTAAAGAGTCTGACTTAACTGACTTTGCTCCACTACTGTCTTTAGCACTTACTAGCTCTGTGATTTTATTCATGATTCTTGATATCTCTCATCTTCATTTTTTTCTAATTTCTCACACTAATGTAAAATCACCTAATTCTTAGAACTCCGAAAGATCAAAGGAGATAATATGTGTAATGATACCTAACCTAATAAACATACATTTATTATATATATATATATGTCTAATGTATGGGCTTCCCAGGCGGCACTAGTGGTAAAGAACCTGCCTGCAAATGCAGGAAACATAAGGGACGAGGGCTTGATCCCCAGGTCAGGAAGATCTCCTGAAGGAGGGTGTGGCAACCACCCCAGGATTCTTGCCTGGAGAACGCCCGTGGACAGAGAAGCCTGGCAGGCTACAGTCCATGAGGTCGCAAAGAGTTGGACACAGCTAAAGCAAGTGAGCATACCTAATATATGGAAGTGAAAGTCACTCGGCCGTGTCTGACTCTGTGACCCCATGGACTACACCGTCCATGGAATTCTCCAGGCCAGAATACTGGAGTGGGTAGCCATTCCCTTCTCCAGGGGATCTTCTCAAGCCAGGGACTGAACCCAGGTCTCCTGCATTGCAGGTGGATTCTCTACCAGCTGAGCTACCAGTACAATTGTTGCTCAAATAGTTTCCTTGTTCCCCATACTGCTCCCAACTATAATCATTCAGCAGACAGAAACATTAGTATTTTCTCTAAGAAAAGGAGCTTTTCTTGAGCTATAAAAACTGCGTAGGTGGCTGCCACTGTCTATCAAATCTTACCATCAAATCTTCAAAGATATTCACTTCCACTGGTGAGAATTTTAAACTTCTTTACCAAAACTTTCACTCACAGAGATATATGCTAAGGTATCAGGTTGAGAGAGGGTTGAAGACTATACTAGAATCAGCTGAGTCATATGTAAGGGTTGATGCCAGTGCAGGAAAAAAACACTTTGGACAAGGAATTAATTTTAGTGTAGCTTTTGTCTCCCTCTCCCCCAGGTATATTTTTTAATTGAATACCATGAACCGAATACCCCTGCCACTAAGACAGAAACACATGTCCTATCCTATCCCATACTCTTCTCATGTGTACCTTGAAAGTGAGTTAGTTTCTCAATTGTGTCTGACTCTTGTTCAGCTCCATAGATGTAGCCCACTAGGCTCCTCTGTCCATGGGATTTCCCAGGCAAGCATATGGGAGTGGGTTGCGACTTCCTTCTCCAGGGGATCTTCCCAACCCAGGGATCGAACCCAGGTTTCCTGCATTAAAGTCAGATTCTTTACCATCTGAGCCACCAGGGAAACCCTTAGTCTACCTTAGTCTACTATCATCCTGAATTCTGCTGATTCTTACTGAACCCATAAAATCCAGCTTTTTCTGATACAATTTTGCTGTCGCCAATGTCACAAATCATTCCAAAGGCCATACTCACAAAACACCAAAAAGAGTGGAAGTGAATGGGTATAAGAGGGACAATTTCTGTATCCTCTCTGTGTATAGCTTTTTTATAACCACAGACATTTCTTGGAGATATTTCCTTACAGAAGAATTTCAGCTGAACATTTGATAAAATGTGTTTCATTCTGCAGCTTATCTAAAAATGAGGTTGTTGGTGCTGGATGGTTTCACACACCTAAGTGTTAAGAGATTAGCTACAATGTATCCTTGGGCAGCTTATGATCATTGATTTTTTTTCTTAAGCCGGTTTTTCAGGAGACATGGTGGTTGGCTCCATTGTGCCCACAGACTTATGGACAACGGACACCCTGTGCGTTTTTAAATGGGACTTGAGTATTAACTCATGTCTTCTTCAAACCGTCATGAATGCAACACTAATTCAATCAGATTAACTGACGTTTATAGAGCAACTACTATGTGAAAAACACCAGGCTAAATGTTTTCATCTGCATTGTTTAATATGCATATCAACCCTACAAATTATTATCATCATTATCCTTTTTTAAATTCAGTGCATAAGTTTAAGGAGATTACATGATTTTTCCAAGGTTACACAGATAGTAGTTTACAGAGCCAATATTAGAACTTAAAAATCTGACTCCAACTAAAAAAAGTAAAATGTTCTTTCTATTCTATGTCAAACTTGGAAAGTGTGGCCACATTTTTTATTAAGTTTCCTGCTAAGTACATAAGATAAATTGTATGACACTAATTCGTCATACATATTCCAAGGAAGTCCTTTCAGGGGTCTTAGTATTTTTCAGGGAGCAATAGGAACTTCTATTTTAAATTTCTAATACTCTGACAATTTCCTTACCCAAATTGCCTGCCATTAGAACCACAAGATTAGCATTCAAGGATGAGGTGTTCTCTAGGATTGGAACCAGTCATGACTGGGAAAAAGAAAACACAGCCAACTCTTGACTAAGATAACGGAGGACAGGAATTATGTGCATAACTGAGGTCTGTAGTGAATTGTAATCTTTTTTAATTTTAGTTACTAGTTTGAAGCATTTTTTTAAAAAAATCAATTTAATTGTTTTCTCAGTTCTACTAAGTAGAAGCAAAATTAAATACTGTATCAGTTAAAATAAGGTTGGTATGGTGAAGAGTACTCCTGAAGTAGTGAGAGAAAACAGTAATTTCTCTCTTATATAAAATCCATCTGGAGAAGGCCAGCCCAACATCAAGACGGTGGCGCCAGGTCCCCAGGACTCAGGCTTCCTTTAGAAGCTCTGTTGCAGCATCCCTAGGTGTGGCCTTTGTACTCTTGCCTAAGAGGGCTGTGGGCAACGGCCATGACAGACCCGTGTCAAGCAGCAGGATGGAAGACAGGAGGGATAGAAGGTGACCTTCCTTTAAAGAGTCCTCCCAGAAATCTCACAGAACACTGCCCCCTATAGCAAGGTGAGAAGCATTAACCCCATGGGAAGCTGCCAAATGTAGTTTTAAGTAAAGGTGCCAATGTGTCGGATTGAAAATTAAAGTCCCATTCATTGGAGACAGAGACTCAGAATATCTCATTGGTCATTGGCAATGCAGAAAACCTACCTTAAGAATTCAACTACTTTTAATTTCTAGAGGTACACAAAAATAATGATGTCTGATGAAGTGATCAAAAAGCTGGCAATTAGAAAGGGAGGTCTCAAACACAATGTGTGCATCATTTCTTGGATAACCAAAAACAGAATGCAAGCTCTTCATATTTAATAATAGCTTTCATATTTAATAGCTCTCTTGGAAAGTATGGAGACATTTTGCACAGAATAAGAACAGCAGAACAGCCAAACCTAAGATCTGCTAGACTTTAACTATGGCAATAAGAGATCTGCGTAAATGAGAGGGGTTATTTCTCTGATGAAAACCTCAAGTCTGTCCCCAGACATCTCAGTTTTCAGTACAAGCCTATATGGCCCAAACATGCACTAACTTATTGAAGCTAGCTTTGAATCTACTCAATCTTCAATCTATCTTTTGGTGTAATGAAAATTTTTTATCTTCTGTATAAATTAGTACTTGCTTTAGTTGTCCAAAATTTATCTCTAGTCATCTTGGGGCCCTAAATTTACTATATTCTCTACACTACTCAAGAAGGAAAAGAAATTATTCCATGGTTGGACTTATACATAGTCAATTCTCAAAGAGCTAAACCAGGAAAGTATAATGGCGTGGATAAATATGGAATGTTGTTGTTTAGTTACCGGCTCTTTTGCAACCCCATGGACTGTAGCCTGCTAGGCTCCTCTGTCCATGGGATTTCCCAGGCAAGAATACTGGAGTGAGTTGCTAACTGCTGCTCCAGGGGATCTTTCTGACCCAGGGATTGAACCCGCATCTCCTGCATTGGCAGGCAGATATTTTACCACTGAGCCACCAGAGAACCCCAAAAACAGAATACAGTGAATTAAAAATCACTCATATTTAAATTCAGTAGCATTTTGCACTTTGTAGAGCACCCATTTCTGCATAATTATGTATTCTTCTGTCCAAAAATTACACATCTGCATATTCTGATGCATCCAGAAAAGAAGTCAAGGTGGAAGAAACCAGCCAAGAAATGGTGTTGTTAATTATCATGCAGATAATTGAGAATGTAATTTTATCCACCATATTCTATCAGAAAGGACTCAAAGCAGTTGACAAAACTATGGACAACACCATGTATTAGAGAATTTATCTTATCCTGTTCAAACAAAGCCTCATGCCAGAGCAAGTGGCACTTTCAGTGAGGTGTATTTGTCTTTGGGAAGTCTGCAACTAGTTAAGATGGACTCTTGGTATGTACAAAACTTTTAGAAATAAGGATAATAACAGCTCCCCTGCTGTATCAATAAATCACCACAGTTCCTATGTGAGGGACTGACAGCAGCTGTCAGATCAGAGTTTCTTTGAAATGCCTTATAAATACGATCTAAAGAGCCAGATTGTTCTTTAACAGCCTTGTTATCCTAATGAAATCACTCTGCTTCCTAATCTTTGCTCCAGACACCACCAAGGTTGGGCCAAGGAAGCCCCATCTCCCCAAATGACTCTAAACACCAAGTTTGGATGACAGATTCATGATTGGATCTGCCTCCCCATTAATTTATTTGCAGGAGACACCTGTGCCAGTAACCTCGTTAGGGCTTGGAGCTTGTCCCTAGAAAGGCATGCCTTTCCTCTCACTGAACCCGCTTCCCATAATTCTTAATTATTCTCTATTGCCTGGTGGGGAAAAGGCACATGACATGGAAAATTTTATAGGGTCTAATCATTAACCAGCTCTGTTCTTGAGTGGAGTTTGAGTATTAGAGAAAATGGCCTGTCTCAATCCCCCTAGCTACTTTCAAAATCATTGGCCAAAGGAATTTTCCACGTGTATTTTCTGCTTGAGAGCCGTTCCCTCAAAGATAAGAGCAGATGCTTTCAGAGCACTTAACTTTGTGTCAGGTGTTACTCTAAGCCCCGTTATGTAGAATTCATTTGATTCCTCACCAACTGCAGGAGGGCAATTATTGCTATTATTCTAATTTTACAGATATGAAAATCGAGTCACAGACACATGGCATTTGCCTAGGTGGTACAGAGAGGATTCAAAGATTCAAGGTGTCTGACTCTTATAATCACGCCCTTCTTCCTCTAGAAAAGGGACTTGATGAAAGAGAAAAACAACTTGTGAACTTAACCTTTTTGGTTTTTGAATATTTCTCCAAACTGTGATGAGGGTAAATGGAGCTCTGAAATATCCCTCCAGCAGCACAAAAGCAAGTTGATCAAGAGCAGAGTAAATATTCCAACTGAATTCTAGCAGCTGGAAGTCCCTTTTAGGTATTGGGTTGGCCAAAAATTTCATTCAAGTTTTTCTATTAGATATTACTGAAAAACCTGAACAAACTTTTTGACCAACTGTATTTAGCTCTTGGGCTTCCAAGGTGGCAAAGAATCTGCCTGCCAACACAGGAGATGCAGGAGACTCAGGTTCAATCTCTGGGTTGGGAAGATCCCCAGGAGGAAGAAATGGCAACCCACTCCAGTATTCTTGCCTGGGAAATCCCATGGACAGAGGAGCCTGGTGGACTACAGTTCATGGGGTCAGAAAGAGTCAGACACGACTGAGCAAGCGTGCGCGTGCACACACACACACACACACACACATTAGCTTTTGCCTTCCAGTCCTGTGATTCCCAACCTTGGTTGCACAGTGGAATCACCTGGAAAGCTTAAAAAAATCCTGAATCCTAGCCCCACTCTTCCATCCTCCCTTCTATCTGTTCTTGTCTCTATTTTTCTCTATCACCTGTCTGTAGCTCTGTGTCTATTATCCATCTATCTCTATGCATCATTCATCTATCTGTCCACCTATCTATTATCTATCATAACACACCACCGAACCATGGTAATGCTATGAACAAAGCTAGAAACAGGAATAAAAATAGGGGTTGATGGAGGGAGGTGTTATGTTAGTTAAAGAGGATGTCACTTCTGAGGGACTGACATTTGAGCAGAATCTTGACTGAAGTGAAGGAGCAAGGCTTATGTCTGGAAGAGTTAGTGTTCCAGGCAGAAGAGAGTGCAAGTGCAAAGGCCTTGAGATGGGGTGATACAAGCATATACCGAGGAAAGCAAGGAGCTCAGGGAGGCTGGAGGGTGCTTGAGTGAGGTGGAGATTGATGCGCGATGAGACTGAAGATGTGGCTGGGCACCAGATCATGGTGAGGAGCCTGGATTTCATTCTGAGTCTAGGGGAACCCTGGGCAGAGGAGCCTGGCAGGGTACAGTTCATGGGGTCACAAAGAGTCAGGCGTGACTTACTGACTTAACAACAAAGGAACACTTGGAGCAGGAGAATAGTATGACCTTACTCACATTTTAGAGAGATCGCTCTGGCCACACATATGGAAAATGAACTGGGAGGAGCAGACAGAGAAGATGGTGACTAGTGAGGTGGTGGTCCAGAAGAAAGAGATGGATGACTTAGGCAGGGGAGGGGGCATGGGCCATGGAGGAAGGAGAAAGGATACAGGACTTATTGATAGACTAGACGTGAGGTGAAAGGGAAGATGGGAAGTTACAGACTGTTCCTAGGGCTTATGCCTGGAAAACTGGATAATGTTATTTACAGAGGTTTAAAAAAAAAAAAGTCCAGAGAGTAGAATGATTATGGAGTGGGACCAGGAATCAAGAGTTCTGTTTAAGACATAGTAAGTTTGTTTTTCCTTTTAAACATCCAAGTGGGACTGTCAAGTGGAGAGTTTAATAATCAAGTCTGGAGCTCACAAAAGAAGTCACACATGGAGACAGAAATCTAGAATTCATCAGCATACAAATAGGTGATTTCTGGATGCTTTACAAGCCTCCTAAATCACATTAAAAAAAATATTTTCACTGCTGAACTATTTTACTAATGTATGTGTCTAGGTGCTTTAATCAAACTTCAGTTCAGTTCAGTTCAGTCGCTCAGTCGTGTCTGACTCTTTGTGACGCCATGAATCGCAGCACGCCAGGCCTCCCTGTCCATCACCAACTCTCGGAGTTTACTCAAACTCATGTACATCGAGTCGGTGATGCCATCCAGCCATCTCATCCTCTATCAACTTATATGTGACCCAAAACATAACAAATCATTTGTAGGCACTTAGATTCTCCTAGTTACATCCCAACTTTGAAGTAAATATGTTTCCCATTCAAGTTCCAACCTGTCTTTTCTACATCAACATAAATTCTTTCCTTATCTCCTCTTATCTTTACTAGAGCATTCCCACCCCTTCCAAGTGGGTGGAATGATTTCAGAAGGGGATTTTCTTTTACAAAGACACTAAAATCCTTCAGTGTGAGTTCAGCTATGAATGCTTAGGGATCGGGGTGGTTCAGCGAACTAATAACTGCCTTCTCACCTCTGGGATCCACATTCTAATACAGCCTTTGATTCAAGTGGCTGTAAATCATCTGGATTATCATTGCCCTTATTATAAAGTGTACACCACTCTAATTTGTGTCGAGATACTTTAAGAAGTTTTTTTATCATTCATGTAACTGCCCGCTCATGAAACACTCATTACATTTGCTCCCTTACATCTTCTCTGTCTGAGTGCATATGTGTGAACGGTCTGATGAGAGAGAGGGATTTGGCTGCCATTTGTGTAATGTAAGGCCTGCAAATGGAAATGCGCCTGCTCCTCAAAATAGTCAAGGACCATCTCATGCTATCTTGCACCCAAACTTCCCTCCCTCTCTGCAGTATGTCTTTCCCTTTTCCTCCACATTGGCACAATGGAAAATTCCAATATATTGACCCAATGTCAAAATCGGCTAGAAGATAGTATAAGTGGTATCATGACGTTAGAACATGACAATATAACATGAAAGCAGTTTTCCAGGACAGAAAGTAAAACACAAAGTAATATAGACAATTGGTACAATTTTGTAGCAGTTTCTATGCCTAAAATATCCCTATACCTTAGATTCCCAGCTAACCTCAACTTCCACCTCTAAGCATCTTTTTCAAGCCAAACTCCAGCTTTAATTTCTCTATTTGCCCACTCTTGAATTTCCAAGCTTCTTAGTATCTGTTACCTTCAGAAAAGAATCCTATTCAGTTCAGTTCAGTCGCTCAGTTGTGTCCAACTCTTTGTGACCCCACTGACTGCAGCACACCAGGCCTCCCTGTCCATCACCAACTCCCGGAGCTTGCTCAAACTCATGTCCATTGAGTCAGTGATGCCATAACCATCTCATCCTCTGCTGCCCCCTTCCCTTCCTGCCTTCAATCTTTCCCAGCATCAGGGTCTTTTCCAATGAGTCAGTTCTTCACATTCTATAGGGTTTATCATTGTTTTAGCTCAAGATTCCTTGACCCAGGAGGAAGTGCACAGCACTTTTCAGAATCAGAAAGATTTCCTCACCATCCACCATACCCACCATGTTTATTTCCACTTCTGTGCTCTGTAATTTTCTTCTTTCCCCAAACCCAAATGTCACCCATATTTTACGATTCAACTCAAACTACATTTTCCTCATGGGATTCTCCTGGACATCTCCAGAATTTGCTAATCTCTCCTGTCTCTGAACTATAATATTTATATTCTATTCCTGCCATCAACTCAATGGACCTGAGTTTGAGCAAACTCCGGGAGGTAGTGAAGGACAGGGAAGCCTGGCATACTGCAGTCTATGGGGTCGCAAAGAGTTGAACATGACTGAGCAACTGAATAACAGTAACAATTTGTAGCTTCATCCAACTCCTTTTTTAAATATTATCTAAAAGAGTTGGCCTCTGAAAACATAGGCTATATTATATTGGCATTTTCCAGTGTTTTGACCTGGATTGCACACAGCGTATTTCCTCAGGAAATGCATGCTTGTTGATTTCATGTAAGATTAAGTGCATCAGTCTCGTTATGCTGAAAAAGCATCTTGACATTTAGATTTTTCTTTTGATAATTTCTACATGAAGAGAACAAAAATCCAACTTCCTGAATTACACACTACCTCAGACAACTGTGTGTGTGTGTGTGTGACTGTGTGTGTGTGTTTGTGTTTATATGTTCTGTGGTTATGCCCAGACTCCCTGCCTTCCAGAAAGTTCTACGTCCAATTCTGACTCATCTCCCTTCTCACCACAGGGCTCACTCTCACCCAGGGCTGCAGAGGATGATGAAGTCCAGCTTGTCAGGATTTGTTATTTGCTAGCTATATATTCACACCTTTGACAGAGCTGTCAGATTACTGTCTCCAAACCAAACGAGCACACAAACTGATTTTCCTCTCTCCAGACTGGAGGGCAGTCCACTAAGTCAACTCTCAGAAATAGTTCAAGCAAGTGGCTATGTACCAACCAAAGCCAAAAGAGGGTAGCTCTTCATCTAGTGTTCATCAGACTCCGGACAAAGGTTTCACCACATTTTTCGTCTTTAAAATTTTTGACCATGCTTCCAGCATGTGAGACTTTAGTTCCCTGACTAGGGATCAGACCAGCAACCGCTGCATTGGAAGGCAGAGTCTTAACCACTGGACCACAGGGGAAGTGCACTTACATTAAAAAAAAAAAAAAAAAAATTTCATGTCCTTCCCTAGAAGGGGGCAATGCAAGTGGTAAAGGGAGGCTGGAGGTCAGACCATGTGAATGCTTAATGCCTTGACAAATGACATGGAATCAGTCCAGTCTGTGTTTTTACAATGAATGAAGAAGCTAGGTTAAAAATACCCTCAGAGACTTACAGAGACCAATTTGTAAAAGAACAAATAAGAAAATATTGCTAGTAATTAATATTTATAAAGTTAAAATATACTCTAAATAGGAAAATATGAGTTGGAAATACAAAAACAGTACAAGATCTACCAAAGTAAGGTAGACGAAAGTGAATTTCCAAGTAAATGCAGGCTCAGATCATTTTTTAACATTAGATTTAAAAATCAGATAATTTTTAAAACATCATATAAAACATTACTTGTAATGATTTTTATTTCTAATAGCTACAAGGTAAATATTAACAGGAAAAATTTATTTAAGAAAAAATTTTATACAGTACTGTTCTCCAAGAGTCTGTTGTAGCTTGCCATTTAGATTGATGGTAGAATATTTGCTGTTACATTTTCAGGAGCCAGGAGGAGAAGTAAGGGGGGCAACGTACCATAGTCTATTTTATATAAATGTTAAAAGTCAAAATTCAAGCTGACATGTTGCTAAATGGCGGGTATTCTCTTTCTCTCTCTGAATTGAAGTGCATAAATATTTTATTTTAAATATTTTACAGGTCTTGAAATTTTGCTTCCACTCACAGTATTTTTTTAATAAATAATTTTATAAAATAAAAATATCCAATTAGTGAACTATAAAAAAAGAAAGATTTTAGGTGGATAATTCTGGGAATAAACAGAAGCCTCAACATGCCGGCCCTCTGGAGCCATCTTCAAGCGAAAAAGACATCGCTCTTGAGCTGGAAGCTCTTGGTGTTCATAGACCAGTAGGGCCTGGAGGGTAGAGAGAGCAGATGCAAGACTTTTCTCCTGGTTAATGTCTGGCCTGTAGAACATGAATTGGAGAGAAAAGCAATGCTGAGCTGCAAGAGCTTTCTTATAAGAGACACTGAGGAGTTCTGAACAAGTAGACTGAGTCCTATTAACTCTCACAGCTTGGACAACACACACTTGAAGATGAAGAACGGGAAAACTATGTCTTAACAAATACAGGAATATGTATTTGATTACATCGGTTAGGATTGAAAAGCGGAATTATAAAACCTGAAAATAATAGAACTTCTAAATTTAAAAAGGTGGAAAAAGGAATGAATAGCAATTTGGTCAAACCAGAGAAAAAGGAAGATAAAGGGATAAAAGAAACAACGAATTGAATAAATATCAAATAGAAATATGATAGTACAAGTAATATCAAGATTATCAGTTGTAAAACTAAAGATAAATGAGTTGAATTATTCTAGTGAGAGAATGTTGAGCCATGATGTGTCAAAAAGAAAAACTTAGTCATATCATTTATAAGAAACACCTTTTCAAAAAGTGATTTTAAAAATCTCAAAGGCAACAGGATAGGCAATGAACTATCTAGTACATATAAAAGAAGAAGGAGGAGAAGAAGAAGAGAGAGAGGAGGGGGAGAAAGTAGAAGTGATGTGAAAGTCAGGCAAGGAGAAAAATAAAATCCAAAGAACTAAGCAGAATAAAGAGAGAGTATCTACAATAATAATAAAAGGCAACTTGCAAAGAAGATATAAAAGTAATAAACATGTGTGTATCAAACAGTAGAGCAGCTAAATATACAGAGTGAAACATCTAAAAAAATAACAGCTAAACATACTCATTGTGGGTAATTTAAATATGCATCTTTTATAATTGGATGACTATAGACAAAAATAACTAAGGACATACATCAAAGAATTAGAAATTACAACCAATAAATTTAATATACTATGAATAAAGAACATACTTTGCTTTTATATTTCCATAAAGTGTTAACAAAAACTGGTTGTGTCTTTGAGCAAAAAGTGACTTTAAAGTTCACATCCTCTAATTATAACCCAACACAATTGTAAATAAATAATAAAAAGATGATCCCCCCCAATCCTCACTTTACAAAATACTCTTTAGGTTGGAAGAAGAATATTTAGAAAGCAATGAAAAGATGTATTTCACAGAGGACAACTGTAAATCTAGGACAGTTTATGGCTTTAATAACATTTATTATAAAAATTCAGAGTGGAAATCAATTGACTTAGTCATTTTAAAAGATATTTTTAAAAATCTGTCAAAGTAAAACAGCAGCAACAAAGAGGGAGAAGATAAAAGTTGCAAGAAATGAAATAGAAAATAATTAGTAGAATTAAAAAAATTTAAATCCTGACTATTTTAAAAAATAAAAAGAGAACTGATCAAATATATAAATGCCTGGGAACTCAAGGAAAAAGAGAAAAAGCAAAAATAATCAAAATTAGTACAAGAAAGGAGTCATAACCACAAATACAGAAGAGATTGGACATAAAGTTTAACACTGGATTAAATCTATTGAGAATAAAGACAAAAGAAAATGTAGAAAAATAAATGGTTTCTTAGCAAAAAATAAATAAATAATAAAAATGATTCCAAGGAGCAGAAAGTTTGAAGTAGCATAGAAAATGTTAAAAGGTTATTATTAATGGTCTACCCTCAAGAAGGCACCAGATTTTTTTTTAAGATGCAAATATAAACACTTTTCATATTGTTATATGAAAAACCTTAACATTAAACAGATTCTAGTTTCCCCAAAACTAATCTGTAAATTTATCACAATCTTAATTAAAATTAAAGTGCAAAAGAAAGTTATATTTTTGAGGAACTCAAAAAATGCATTCTAAATTCAAATCAATAATTTAAAAATTGTAGAGGGAAAAAATAAACTTTAAAAATTAACTAAGCTTTGAAAAATAAGAGTGAAAAGGGGAGACAACTTACAGGAAATAAAGATTTGCTAAAACAAACAAAAAAAAAAACCATGGTACAACTCAATAATGGACAAATAGTTCAATGGGCAGAACAGAATTTTTTGGTCCAAACCCATAAAAGCTTAGTTTTTGATAAAACGGTACCACAAATTTGTGTTGAAAGAGCAGACAATATAGAGATGGAGTTGACTCGCTCTACAGAGAAAAATAAAATATGGTCTCTATTTAACCTCAAATACAATGACAGACTCAAAATGAATCAGAGAAATAAATGTAGAAGATAAGGTTATCAAGTTAACAGAAGACAATGTAAAGGAAAAATTTTTGTTATTTAGAGGTAAACCCTAAATAAATCGGGAACAACAGAGGGTGTATGCCACTGCCATTCTTATTCACCATTGCTTTTAAGGTTTCACTGTTTACAAAAAGAAATAAAATGATCAGTATAAATTTTTGAAAAGAAAAAACATATTTTATTTCGTCGTTATACAACACAAGCTGCTGCAGAGACACACCCTGAAATTTCAGAAAATTTGAGAGATTCAAAATTTTTAAAAAGCTGCTAGAGTTAATATTGGAATTCTAGGTAAGGTGGCTTGATGAAAGACAAATATTTTTAAAGTCAGTAATTTTTCTTTATTCTAGAAATGACTAGGTATAAATAAAAGTGAGAAAAATGTTTCACTTGTTAATTGACAGACGATTAACAAATACTTAAAACTATTAAGAAAGCTACAAAACGTCTACTAGAAAAACGAATTTATTCAAAGGACATAAAAGAAGAACGAAACAATAGAAAAATGTATTAGTTTGGGTAGTGCTATAGACTGTTCGGGGCTTCCCTGGTGGCTAAGACAGCAAAGAATCTGCCTGCAGTGCAGGAGACCTGGGTTTGATCCCTGGGTGGGGAAGATCCCCTGGAGCAGGGAATGGCAACCCACTCCAGTATTCTTGCCTAGAGAATCCCATGGACAGAGGAGCCTGGAGCACTACAGTCCATGGACTCAGAAAGAATTGGACACTACTGAGCGACTCACACACACACGTACACAGACTGTTTGTGTCCCTTCAAAATTCATATCTTGAAACCTAACCCCCAATGTGATGGTATTTGGAGGCAGAGCCTTTGGGAGGTGATAGGGTCATGAGAGTATATCCCTCATGAATGGGATTAACACTCTTATGAAAGAGACACAAGAAGGCTCTCTTGCCTCTTCCTGCATGTAAGGAAATACTTAAAGGATGGCCATCTGTGAACCAGAAGGCAAGTCCTCACCAGACACTGACTCTGCTGGCACCTTGAAACTGGACATCCCAGTCTATAAGAACTCTGAAAATCAATTTCAGTCGTTTGTAAGTCACTCAGTTCATGATATTTCATTATAGTAATTGTAACTGACTAAGACAGGTAGGAAGACATAAAATAATAAAATATCAACTTAAAAAACTAATATAGATATAATTAATGAAGATCTACTTAGAATCCAAACAGAAACTTTCCTTGGTTGTCTTTTAAACCAGCAATATTCCAAAGACAAAAAATTAGGCTAGAAGAGCCAAGACAAATACGAGAGAAAAGTGGCAATGAAAAATTGTTATAATTTTTTAATCAAAACAATATGAATTGGAAGAGGATTAGCCAAATGGACCAGAGGACAAAATATAAAGTTCAGAAATAATTCCTGGGAAATAGTGAAATTTATTTACAATCAATTTTGATTCATCCTGATTTTTAAAAAAGAAAACAAATTTTCAAGTAAATTTAGGAGACTACATAAATAACCTGGAGAACGTAGGCAGAAAGAAAACTGAGAAGTTAGAAACATTTATGACATAAATATTTATTTAATTTGGTATGGCAAAATATATCATAAAGGAAGTAACACTAATGTCATCTAACCTGTTCTTGAGTATTTGACATGACAAGCACTGTTCAAGTGTTGCTGATTCATATCATATTAATGATAGTTATCACAGGATTGTGAAATTTCAGGTGATTTTGACTTTCTTTTATTGATTGGTTGGCTTTAAATTTTTTTTTAATGAACAGGTGTTGTTTATATAAATCAGAAAGAAGCAAAACTAGTTGTATTGTGGAGAAAAGATAAATTTCCTTCATGGTATAAGTTTCCTTGCTCCCATCCTTCATTTTGGGGTCTTGCTGAGAAAATAGTTAAGGATACTGACACAGTTCATGTCAAATTGCCAATCAATAAAACTGTAACCCTGCCATGGATATTTAATTTTCAGTACATAAATTTATTTCTAGTTTTCTGTTCTGTAATATGTGCTTGTAGCTGGGAGTTAATACTATTCATTGAATATTTACTGTATGTCAGATCTCTTAGGCCCATGATCTCAACTCATTCTCAGGTATGAATAATTATCTTCACTGTTTAAGATGAGAAAATTAACACACAAGTTAAATTAAAATGAAAAGAAAATGAACACAGAAGTAAACAGCTAGTTAGTATCACAGTCTTCAATCTAGTCCTGACTAATTTCAGAGGTTGTACCCTTTATCATTGTGCTCTGTCACTAAGTTTACAAAAATAGATACAAATCCTTGCCCTTGCATGCCTGCAGTTTGTCTATTTATCTGCAGAGGAAGCTCATAAGTAGACATCAGCTCATTTAATCCTCAGAGCATCCCCATGAGGTAGAAATGTCTATTTTTAGAGATGAAGCAATTAAAACCCAGAGAGAAGTTAAGCTCTTCCCAACACTTCATGGGCAGAAGACAAGTGATGGACCTTCGGTGGAAAATTGTTCCTATGCATCATTTTATTCTGCCTGGAACTTATGTGTTTTGAGGTTTCTTTTACAGATTTATGCCTTAAAACAATTTCTCCAGGGGTCTACAACTCTAGAGAACTTTGCAACTCATCCCACACTAAAAATGAATAATTAGGCTGCAAAAGGACTGATGAATTCCTTCCAAATTATCAGTGCCACTCTAGACTTCATAAACCATCTTTTTTCTCAAGCGCTTGGGGGCTTTCCTTGTCATCGGAATAAACAAAAACACGATTTTGCCTCTTGTGCAGACAGAAAGAAATTTAAAAGTACTGAGTCGACCATAAATGCGCTTTGCTGTTCGAGTGCAATTGACATTTCTCCATCCAGAGTCAAGCCCGTGCTGAAATAGAATGGACCAAACAGGAGAGTCATACGTGGCCGGTGGATATACCTCAGGTCACAGATGACCTACCCATCTGAATAGGGTGTCCTAGATTTATTTTCGCTCAAGGAAAACAAATCTATGGGATATTTGGGGAAAGGAAGTAAGGATGGAAGCTGGTTACCACGTTTATATTTCTAACGACCTCTGTTTAGCTGTGGGTTATTTGCGAACGAGCCACTTTGTGTCCATGAGGAGTTGCCCCAGCCCTCACCAAGCCCCCAGCCCCCATCCCCTCCACCAGCTCTGGCCCAGGCCCCTCTTGCAGGGTCTGAGGCCTGTGTTCATCACCTGGAGTGAAGGCTGACAGCAATGAGCGCAGGCAGGGAGCAGCCAGACCCGCACGCATTGTCATGCATGACTGGCCAGCAGCCATCAACCGCAATTAAGCCTGGATAGCGCGGGATCTTTTTCGACAGGTTCAAGTTCCCTGGCACTGCTGTGATTAGATGTTTTGCACTGTTTCCCTGTAGTCAGGATGTGACATATCCCCTCCCTCTTGCTCTTTTTTCATCTCTTTTGTGTTGTCCTGGTGCGGCCCCATCACCCAACACAGACGTTTCGATAACTTCATTTCCACGGGAGTAGGGTTGAAGCAGATAGAAGAATAAACACGTCAGAAGTGGTTCTCAATTCAGGGAAATCAGTTTTTTTTTTTTATGTTATATTATTTTCCAGATGCATGAATTTTAGCTTAGTGGGTATCACCTGGCAAGGGAGAATTCCGGCTGCTATTTCCTTTTCTTTGTGGTAATTTGCATCCTGAATTGGATTCTGCAATTTGGCGTCTATAGAACGCTGCTGTTTTTAAGAGAACTAAGAGAATTGCTAAGCTGTGCTTTTTAAGTGTCTCTGGTCACTTAATTCTCAGATTGAAATAGGTTGCTATGGTTCTTAAGATGACTGTGTCACCCACCACGATTCTTCACCTCCTTAATCAATGGAAACTGGTAAGGGGCCAGGTGAGAAATTCAGACAGGGCTTTACTGGGACTCCAGCTGCAGCATGAGGGAGCGGAAGCCAGTAACAGGTTCTGTTGCTTGTTCCTGGCAGGGTCAAGACAGGGTGAGCTGGTCCCTTAAACAGGGTCAGAGTAGGGGGGGCAGGTCCAGGGCTCAGGCCAAAGAGGGGTAGTCTGCGGGGAGGGATCATGCTCAGTCCCCTGCTTTTGCTCCAGACACCTCAGAAGTGGCAGTTGCTTTTGGACTTTTTTGTACCTTGTTCATAATTTGCTCCAACTGTTCATATACACAGTTATTTTTAGTCCCTTAGTTTCTTTGTGTTCTATTGCTCAAGGAGACTTTTGTCCAGGTGCAAGCCTGCACCAAAGGGTCCCAGGTCCCAGATGCCAGCTTCCCAGCCTGTTTCAGCTGGTATGTAAGTGAGCAGACTTACATTTATGAAGTTGGAAAAGAAACTGGCTTATTTTAATAAGGTTGTATGTATGTGCATGCACTCAGTTGTGTCCAACTTTATGCGACCCCGTGGACTGTAGCCCGCCAGGCTCCTCTGTCTGTGGGATTTTCCAGGCAAGAATACTGGAGTGGGGTGCCATGCCCTCCTCCAGGGGATCTTCCTGACCCAGGAATTGAACCTGCATCTCTGTCTCTCCTGCAGTGGCAGGTGAATTCTTTACCAACTGTGCCACCTGGAAAGCATCATTCCAAAGTTTGGAATATTAGGGCAAAGAAATTGATGAAAGAAAGGAACCCTGCCTCTTAAAAGATAAATAAAAATAGAGGAAGGGAACTGTCATTGGTCTCCTGCCCTTAAGAGCCACTTGCAGTCATGATGAACCTTCCTTACTTTGATCATTACCATTGTTCCTCCATTAATTCATTCACATTATTTAGAGAATGTCCTGTATGTGCAAAGTAGAAAGTGTGCGGAGTAGGGATACAAAAAGGTATAATACAGTGTGACACTGTAAGCCCCTGCGTGTGTCAAGAACTGTCTTAGCCACTGGGATACAATGAAAACTAAAGTCAAGTGTCAGCTGTGGAGGAGGGGACACCAAAAGATCTACACGTGAGTGCAAACACGAGGACCTGGGAAGTGGGGCTCCAGGAGGTGAGATGATAAAATCACAAAATCATGAAGGCCTCTGGCGCAGTGGGTAAGAATCCTCCTACCAATGCAGGGGGCACGGGTTCAATCCCTGGTCTGGGGAGAGTCCAGATGCCGTGGAGCAATTAAGCGACAACTACTGAGCCTGTGTGCCTAGAGCCTGTGCTCCACAACAAGAGAAGCGACCACAAGGAGAAGCCCCAATTCCACAACCAGGAGCAGCCCCCACTTGCTGCAACTAGAGAAAGCCCACGAGCAGCAACAAAGACCCAGTGCAACCAAAAAAAAAAAAAAAATTTAAAGGTCTCTGGATATGGAGAAGATAGAGAACAAATATTGGGTTGGCCAAAAAGTTCATTTGAAGTTTTCTGTAAGATGGCATGCAAAAACCCAAACAAACTTTTTGGCCAACTCCAGTATCTGTCAGATGCAATGAAGTGAACTGAGTTTATAAGGCCATAACTGAGGGGGAAGGGCGATACTACATGGAACTAGAAGATATGAGATGATCAATTAAGTAAAATTAAAAGCACAGTGTTCAGTTTTACTACTTTCGAAAAGTGTGAAATGTCACTAACAGAGATGCATGTCCTGTGCATTGGTCTCTTACTGGGGGCATAAAATGTATTTATAAAAGCTGTTCCTAGCTTCAAGGCTAACCTCTCTAAGTTTCTAAATACTGAGCCCTCCTTTGAGGATTTTTTTTTTAAGGAATTTAATTCAGAAATTGGGGAAGGTCCTATTGTATTTTATCTGGCTCTGCGTTAGAAAAAAAAAATGCATCCGGTTCATGGCTTAACGTATTCCCTTCTGCCTGCTCAAAACTCAGGTTGAAAAGCAAATGCTGCAGACAAATAGGAGGCTTTTCTAGGGGTATTCCAGGGATAACAGACTTAAGCTGTTTGAAAGTGAAATCGCTTACATGTTGATACATGACAGAGACTGCTTTCGTGCTAAGGAACAGTCCCCACGGGTATTCTTGGATGTGGGGTTCATGATCTGCATCCTTAATATGTGGAAGGAAACGGGAATTGCGTTGCAGTCGATCCAAGGGAGAAAAATGCTAGATGAGAAAGCTCGTTGGCTCACCCTGGCTCGAATTTCAGTTCTCTGCCTGAGTAGCTATGTGGGTTGGGACTAGTTTCTTAACTTCTCCAGGCGTTAGTCACTCGGTCGCGGCCAACTCTTTGTGAGCCCATGGATTGTGGCCTCTGTCCATGAAATTCTCCAGGCAAGAATACTGGAGTGGGTGGTGATTCCCTTCTCCAGGTTATCTTTTCAACCCAGGGATCAAACCCAGACCTCCCGCATTGCCGGCAGATTGTTTAGTATCTCAGCCACCAGAGAAGCTCCGCTGTATTAGGTAAGTATACCTGTTAGTAGAGTTATTGCAGCAGCAGAGATACGGATGTGAATAACGCCTAACATTTAGAGATGATCAATAAATACTATCAATAATTATTGTGATGATTATTGTGTGGTAGTTCTAACAACTGCAGTCTTGTAACAGTCTACATTTTTTTGGTGTAAGTTGATAGCTGCTGGTTAGAAAATATGACGGAAATGAATGAAATTGGAATCTGGCTTTATTAATTTTGTAAGCCCTATTTAAGCTCAGGCTTACAGTTTTGAAGTCCAGCTTTCAGGAACTGTCTGCACATCCTTAACTTCCTAATTCCTTCCTAAACATTTTTAGTGGTTGTTCCCTTGAAAAATGTCTAAGGAGGATTGATCTCTAACGCATGGGATCTAAAGAATTAAGCCTGTCAGGGCATCAATACTAGAAAAGCCTCTTGGCATTGATCTTTCCTCTCTGTGAAATGGGGATAAATGGGTCATTCACTAATGAAGTGCACCCGTGAAGCAGCAAACAAGCCTAGAAAGCAACGTAGGAAGCATCATGAATATGTAAGGTGGGTTTTTGCTGTGGAACAAAACATCCCAGAACTTAGTGATTTAAAACAACAGTCATGACACTCCCTGGTGGTCCAGGGGTAAAGACGTCACCTTCCAATGGAGGGGCTTCCAGTTCCATCCCTGGTCAGGGAGCTAAGTCCCACAAGTCTTAGAGCCAAAAACCCCAAACATAAAACAAACAGAAGAAGCAATATTGTAACAAATGCAATAAGGATTTAAACTAAAACATCACAAAAGTGTTTAAAAATCTTTAAAAAAAAATAGAACCGCAGTCATTTGTTAGCTCACAATTCTGTGGGTGGGCAATTTGGGCCGGGTTCATTTGGGCAATTCTTTTAAAATTCTCACCTGAGCTCACTCATAGGTCTGCAGTCATTTGGCAGACAGACTGAGAGCCGGGGGCTTAGGGTGGCTCCACTCACGTGTCTGGCAGTTGGGAGGCAACCAGTCAGGGTGCTCAGGTTTTTCTTTAGGTAGCCTTTCCAGAAGGCTAGAGTATGCCTTTCATATGGTGGTCTCAGGATTTCAACTGCAACAAGAGAAAGCAAACCATAATGCCACCAGCATTTTTTGAGCCTCTGTTTGAAAAACGTTTGTCAGTATCCCATTGGCCAAAGCAAGTCGGATGGCTAAGCCCAGATTTATGAAACAGACATGTATATGTATGGCTGAGTCCATTTGCTGTCCATCTGAAACTATCACAACATTGTTTAACTGGCTATACTCTAATATAAAATAAAAAGTTAAAAAAAAGAAATAGAATCCAATGGAGAAATGGATTCTACCTCTTTATGGAAGGAGCTGCAAAATAGTATGGCCATTTTTACCAATCAACCTCAGTTAGGAAATGTCAATGAAAAATGAGCTCCCGATTTATCATCCAGGCAGGAAAGCAGAAGTAGAAAGAGCGGGACAATTAACAGAGAGCCTGATAAGACTAGAGTTGATTGGGATGACAAAAGTAAAACTTGACAAAGAAAAGATTTTTTGAGCAGAACGTCGCTGAATGGGGTGAATGAGGGGAGAGTCTGCTTTGTATAGCAGAGACAGCGAGGATTTGTTATTGCTGTTGTCAACAAACTGTGTGTTGTTGGTTTGGTTTGCTGGAGTGGAGCATTCAAGTACAATCATGGGGAAGCTGGACAACCCAGTTTATAAGTGCCAGTGGCAGGAGGCTCATTGATTGATGCTTACTCCTCTGGAAGCCAAAAGGCTTAGCTTCTACTCCTGGCTTTACCAATCATTAAAAAATGAAACCTTGTACAAACTATGTCACACTTCTTTGAACACTTACCTACAAAATGAAAATTATGGAATAAATAATCTCAATTTTATTTGTGCTCTAAGAATGGATTTTCCCTTTCATACGAGTTCACTCAGTTAATGTATTTAGACTCTGCCTCTTAGAGCATACAGAATAATGTAGAAATAGACCATTCATTCCTCCAGTGCATATTTATTGGATGGACCCTGTGCTAGGAACTGGGAGACATCAGTGAACAAGATGGACAAGATCCAATGTGTAGTGGGTAGATGTGGGACTGGGGAGGGGGTTCAGGGAGAGAAAGAACATATGGGGAAGCAAACCAGTCAACAGGCCAAGTACCAACCATGCTAAGTACCATGAGAGTAATAAATAGGGTGATGAGATCAAGTGTGTGAGTAGGTGGATGGGCACATATATATCAAAGGCTACATTAATTATTATAACCATGAAGGTCCTTTCTGAGGATATAGTATTAAAACAAAGACACAGACATGAGAAAGAGCCTGATATGTAAAGAATAGATATAAAAGAAAGTTCTAGGCAGGGAGATCAGAAAGTTTAAAAGTCTTAAGTGATAAGCAAGCAGTAAAAAACAGGGAATTACGGTGGGGGAAGTTCAGTCCACTCCTATGAACTTTTGTAATATCAAAGAAGCGCACCTCAAGCATAGAAAGAGATTTTCTCCATGAGCCAAGCTCTTAAGCACCTAATAGTCCTGTGAACAAAGACTAAAAGAAATCCTAAAAGACACTCTAGGCAGTTGAGAGCCAGTATGAGATTAAATTCTACCTTAATTACATGCAATGCCAATTACCAAA
The DNA here is from genome assembly GCF_910594005.1 of Cervus elaphus. NCBI lineage: Eukaryota > Metazoa > Chordata > Mammalia > Artiodactyla > Cervidae > Cervus > Cervus elaphus. The sequence continues at coordinate 23,149,221 of NC_057828.1, read as the reverse complement.
AGATGTTGGGAGATTAGGTTACAGAAACCAATATAGCTGACTAGATAAAGAAAACTCTGATGAACTCAAATATAAAACTGCAAGAAGATAGGCCTAGAAAGACTGAGCCCAACAGTGGGTCAAGTTTATGAAACTGGAGAGAACAATAAAAGAAAAATCTAACTATATTTGGAGCCAGCAGGACAAAGAAAAAAGATGCATATTTGAGGATGTTTGGCATAATATTTAGTGGGTAGTTATAGGAAGCAAGTCAAGTTATTCAACTCCCATTTGAGTTCTATCTTTTACATCAAGTAGAATGATACTCAAAAACTAAACCTGTAGAACAAGAGTGTTGAAAAAAACATTGAGAGACCTCCCTGGTGGTCCAATGGTTAAGAATCTGTCTTCTAACGTAAGGGAGTCAGGTTTGATGCCTGGCCAGAGAACTGAGATCCCACATGCCACAACTAAGGGTCTGAGTGCTACAACTAAAAATCTCCCATGCTGCAGGGAAAATCGAAGACCACATCCTGCTCACTGCAACTAAGCCCCGGCACAAATACATAAATAAATAAACTATCTATCCATTTCTACCACCATTTATCACAAAGCTTAGTCATTTTCTTTCAAGACGGACTAAGGTACTTGCTTTGAGCTAATAACTTATCATCATCATCATCACCACCACCATCTTAAAATTCCATGGATGGTATACTGCTCTGGCATATTTTATTTTATGTGAGCTTTACATCTACTGTACAAGGCAGGCAGGGTGGGTATGATTTTACCCCCTTTCGCAGGTGAGAAAGAAAAGGCTCAAGAAGTGTGAGAAATACATCCTGATAGCAGAGCTCATGTTAACTCACATAAATTCAAAATCAAATGTTCACATTCCATGTCCAGTAATCTTTCTACTTTCCCATGTTATGTTAATTAACATAAATGCATCTCACTCCTCCCTCCAAAAATGTGGAATAAAGAATTCACAAATTTTAACCTATGAATGTATTGTCTGTGTTCAGAGGATTGGTCTAGGTTACATGTGAATTGCAACATAAAGAAACTAATGTCCCTGATTTGTCTCATTCTTGTGCTCTGAACCTATATGCTGCTCCCCTGATGAAGATATTAATATTTCTCAGGTCTGGTTTTGCCTCAAAGATGAAAGGTTCACTGGGATCCAACCCAGAGTTATTAAGATCCTGTGACCATGTGCTTTGCGATGCTATGTGGTTGGGAGGCTTGATGCAGTCACTGTCTATGGGCACCTGCTCACAGGGCTAGAGCTAGGAAGATAAGCATCTTAATAGAACAGGTCTGTCAGATCTCTGTTATCACTCCAGGGGACCCAGTTCCTGGGTAATCCTCTGCTTTTGCCTCATCTCACCAAATCCCTCTCTAAAACACAACACTGTTCTCATACGACCAGATAATCTGTAGGGGGAAACGTAAAATTGAAAAGGGAAATGGAGGAGAGCCTGGCATTTCTTGTTAATTTGCTAGTTCTGTCTTAAACAAACAACTCACAGGCAGTTGAAATGAGTTATTTATTTTGTCTCACAACAAAAGCAAATGTACTATTAATTCTCATTTGCAACACTAGTTTGCTTCTGATTTCCATCTCAATTTACTTTTATGCTTTGTGGTGGAGTGGGTGTGTATTTAGGATCAGGAGATGTTACCATACAAAGACTGAATTGTATGAAAACAAAAGCTTAGGAGGCTTTTTGCTTTGTTTTTATATTCTACCTGTCTTTTGTTAAGTTTCCCACAATCTATAATATATCATTAATTTGGTGACACCCTTTGAAAAGTGACGCCCCCACTTTCTCTCTCTCTTTTTTTTTAAAGAACCTCTGAGTATTCCATTAACTGCTAGATTGGTTCCACAATGTCTTTGTAATGGCTTTTTGCCTCTTGGGAGATTTCTCTCTATCTTATATCCTTAATTAATAAGTTCTTTACCAATTGCCACACAATAATAGAGTATTCTTTTAAGTTTAGCAGATGTGTTGGTGCTTGTTAACTCATTCTAGGTCTCTATCCTGGAAAGACTATGTTGACACCATGGATGGAATTTCTGTGCACATAACAGTCAGTGTTCTAATCCTAAGAGAAAAGGATGACACAGTTGATTCCCCAGCCTCCAGATGACCTTGGGAAGGTAACCACCTACGGAGGAGAAAGGCCAAGAAGCAAATGACTGCCATAGCTGTAGGAGAACAAAGGTTTAGAAAAACATTTCGCTTAAGAGTTCTCAAGGAAAGAAAAAAACAAAAGATGCTGTTAACCAGTTTCTTGTCATAAAGCATCTGACCAGAACTTCCCAGTGGCCAAAAAGCTACAGTCCAAGGGATGTCTCCCCTCATCAAAGCATTTACTCATTCATTCATTTGTCCCTCATAGTTGTGTGAGCTATGCCAAGCTTGCATTGGCAAAGGGGAGTAAGACACAATTCTTACTCATAAGAAAAAAAAAAAATCTATGTCGGGGTCTCCCTAGAAGACCCAATGAATAAGAGAAAAGTAGAGGGAAGATATCGTCAGTTGAATATCTTCAGATGGCATAGGGAACACGACTCCACCCTGTACCCTAAGGGATCTATACACTATACGTGAATGAATGTTAGCCTGAAATTCTCCAAAGAATTAAGGGAGTCCAAAGCAGGAAACTGAAGTGTCACCACCAAATGAGGTGGAGGAGGGGTGGGGAAACGACGAAGAGAGACCTTTCTCACGTACTGAGAATTTGCTAAGATTAGAGAACCCTAAAATACTAGGAATGAATGGCACTGAAAGGATAGTTAAGGTCATTTATTCTGTAGAGGTGGAAACAGATGGAGAGGTTAAGTACTCTGGGCTTCCCTGGTAGCTCAGATGGTAAATAATCTGCCTGCAATACAGGAGACCTGGGTTCGATCCTTGGTTCAGGAAGATCCCTTGGAGAAGGGAATGGCAACCCACTCCAGTATTCTTGCCTGGAGGAACCCATGGACAGAGGACCCTGGTGGGCTACAGTCCATGGGGTTGCAAAGAGTTGGACACAACTGAGCAACTAACACTTTGTCCACTAAGGTGGAATAGCTCATCAGTAATGACATTCTTGCCTTGCCTTTTCAACTCACTCCAGCGATGTCCTATCAAATATTTCTTCATGTCTTTTCTTAACATTCCCCTTCCTGTTGGGTTGGCCAAAAAGTTCATTTGTATTTGAACATTCTTGCCAACCCAGTATTTCAGTCCCTCACTGTCTGCCATCCTGACAGTACAGTCACCTTTTTTATTTTCTTCTCCTAGTATTTTTCTCTGTCCTTTACACAGCCCCCACCCAGAACTGTCTTTCTTATTAAGAGCTTCCAATCCAAAACAATCCATGCCCTAGTGAATAAAGACCATTGGGACAGCATTCAAAAGCATCCTAGATTTACCTCCAGCCTTTCTTGACTCTTTCTATGTTTTCTTATGAATCCTGCACCCCAGTGGCCCCAATCATGCCTTTTATAGACCAACTCTAAGTGTTTCCCCTTTGCTGCTATTCAACTAATATCTGCAAAGTACCATCCTAGGTGTTGGGAATATAAAGCTGACCACAATACCCAAAGTCTCTGTTCTCTTGGGGAGCATGTTCTTACACAGAGCCTTTGACCAGTGTCCTGTGTAAATATTATTATTTTCTTCATGTCTTATGATCCAATAAAAATTGGGAAACACTGAAACACTGTTTCAGTAAGTGATTTTAAGGGCCTTTCACTTCTTTCCTGATCTATCAAGATCATATCCATTCCTGAGACTGAATTCAATCATTGAATTCAACCAGAGAATTCAAAGATCAGATGCAAACCTCTGTATGAAGCTGTCCTCAATTCTCCTCATTGGCAATTTACCTTCCATATGTTTGTGCTTAAGTCCTTTATACATTCAATAATCCTAATAACAAACATTTATTGGCCTCCCACTGTAAATGCCAGGCGTGGATCTAGGTATTAGGACGACAGCATTGAAGAAGAACATATGACTCTGGGACTTCCCTGGTGGCCCAGTATAAGAATCCATCTTGCAATGCAGAGGACATGGATTCAATCTCTGGTCGGGGAACCAAGATCCCACAGGCCATGGAGCGACTAAACCCATGTGCCGGGACTTCTGAGCCTGAGAACAGCTAGAGGGTCCTTGCGCCACAATGAAAGATCCACCCTGATGCAACTAAGACCTCACCTGGCCAAATAAATTAATTTGAAAAAAACTACATTAAAAAATTAAGAGAAAAGGACATTTGACTCCTTCATAGTCACAAGTGTACTGAGGGCAAGACCATTGCTTAGTTACCTTGGTATCCTCATTTTATACGAGAGATATTTTGAGTATTTCATTACCTTCTTAGAAGATCAATTCCACAATATATATGTTTGCTTAATATTTAGTGTTTTATAATAAAATAGTAACTTGTAATAACAGTAGTAGTAGTGACTTTCCATGCACTCCCAATAAATCATCAAAACAATCTTATGAAGTAGCTATTCTTATCATCCTCAAGCTGCAAATAAGAAAACCAAACCACGAAACTGTTAGTAACTTCCTCAAGGTGACTTAGATGGAAGGGAAGGGGACATAGTCATTCAATAAATGCTTCATGGGTTGGAGTGTATCACATAATCGATCACAGTTTGATGATCTGGTGATATTTAAAATATAATTACTGAGAAATTGCTGGCATGTTTTAGAGATTTTTGGGTCCAAATGACCAAAAACGTCTACAGTGCCTTTGTCCCAAAGCAAAATCCAGATCATAGCGCTGGGAAACCAAACAATAGACTGTCAATCAAACACAAGCAACAGGCTGGACTGGCAACACCCAAGCCGTAGGGGTCCCATTTAAGGATACATTCAAATCATTTGCCCAAAGAGTAATAAAACCGGCTGTCTCACTGCAGAGGGTCATGGGAGACTTTATACCAAGAAGTCAGTGGATAACATCAGAGGTTTGATCACACACCTCCCTGAGGGAGGGGTCTCATGAGGGCATCTCCTAAGGCCTCTCATTCTCCAGGGTTCTGCTCTGGTCAGCATGGCTCCGTCACCTTTATTTCGCACCTGCAATTCTTCTGAAGATAATACACAGAGCCAGTGGGCCCACCCTCTCTGCCCTCTTGCGGAAAGGCAAAATCTCTTCAGAAAACTGCCACATCAAGAGCAAAACACCACAAAAACTAAAAAAAAATTAAAAAAAGAAAAATCACAAGAAGACCTATGAAAGGACTAAATTTGCCAGGGGGATCTGGGTAAGGGAGAATGTAATTACCTGAGCTGGAATTTAGCCAGCATACAAAGGATTAATGCAGAGACAGGAAAGCTTCCATTTGTGAGACGTTCCAAGCAAGCTTTTGGGACCAGAGGTGGTCAGGGCCTGCATTTTATGTTTCACTTGATTTCTGCCGTCTCTGGGAGCACATCTCTGGCCCTTTGCTGAAACATTCCTTCCACACTGACTGGAGGAATAGCAGTGCTCACTGAAGCACCAGCATTCTCAATTACTCGGGACAGTCTAGGCAGCAAAAGGGATTTAAGTGTTGGCAGGATTATGAAAGGCAGCCCAGGGTGTGAGAAGGAGAGAGGACAGATTGTGCTTAGAAACTCCCTAGTGGCTCTCTAATCTTCCTATCCCTTCCCAAATCCACCAACAGTTTGAGCTTTTTCCTGGTATTTTTGCCTGGATTGTTGCTACACAAGCACTGAACTCCAGGGGGAGCTCACGCTCCCCCCGTGGGTTCCGCGCTCTAGGCTGGGAGGAGAAACGTGTTTGTTTGTTTTATTTATATTGGAGTATAGTTGATTTGGGCTTCCCTGGTGGCTCAGATGGTAAAGAATCTGCCTGCAATGTGGGAGACCTGGATTCGATCCCTGGGTTGGAAAGCTCCCCTGGAGGAGGACATGGCAACCCCCTCCAGAATCCTTGCCTGGAGAATTCCCACGGACAGAGGAGCCTGGTGGGCTATGGTCCATGGGGTCACAAAGAGTCAGACACGACTGAGCGACTAAGCACAGCACATAGTTGATTATTGCTGCCCTGGTGGCTCAGACGATAAAGAATCTGCCCACAATGCAGGAGACCCAGGTTCAAACCTCGGTTCGGGAAGCTCCCCTGGAGAAGGGAATGGCTGTCCACGCCAGGATTTTTGCCTGGAGAATCCCATAGAGAGAGGAGTCTGGAGGCCTACAGTCCATGGGGTCGCAGAGTGGGACATGACTGAGGTACTAAGCGTGCGTGGTTTATTTAAAGTGTTGTGTTAGTTTCAGGTAGGTGTACAGAAAAGTGAATCAGTTATACATATATCCATTATTATTATTATTTTAGATTCTGTTCCCATACAGACCATTATAGAGTATTAAGGAGAGTTCCCTGTGCTATATAGTATGTTCTTACTAGTTACTTACTCTATGTGTAGAGTGTATACATCAGTCCCAATCTCCTAACTATTTCACCCACCCCATCTCTTGGTAACTATAAGTTTGTTTTCAATACCTGTGACTCTACTTCTGTTTTGTAAATAGGTTCATTTGTATCCTTTTATTTTAGATTCCACAGATAAGTGATATCATGTATTTGTCTCTCTGTGTCTGACTTACTTGGCTCAGTATGACAAACTCGAGGTCCATCCATGTCGCTGCAAACAGCATTACATCATCCTTTCTTGTGGCTGAGTAGTATTCCATTGGCTAAATGTACCACGGCTTCTCTATCCATTCCTCTGTTGATGGACATTGACATGGCTTCCATGTCTTTGCTATTGTAAATTGTGCTGCAATGAACATCGGGGTGCATGAGACTTCTTGAATTATGAATAATAAGGCTCATTAACTTTGCAGTTTGAAGTCACATCTGAGAGAAATGAGCCTCATGGCAAGAACCAAAAAACTGATGGCTGTCCCTCTGTCCGGAGTTGTCTATTGGATAGCTCTATCTATTGCATGCTGTTGGAAAATCAGCCTGAGGCTTATACATGAAAGGCAAAAACAATTCAATGACCTCAAACAAAGGCAGGTGATCAGGGGCTGGGGGCAGGAGAAGTTACTGTTTCATGGGCTCAGAGTTACAGGCTGGGTTGATGGCTGAGATCTGGCGATGGACAGTGGTAAAGGTTGCACGACAATGGAAATGTACTTGATGCCATTAAGGGTAGTCTCAGACACAGTTAAGATAGTAAGTTTTAGGTTATGTGTATTTTACTGCAATTAAAACTGCATTTTGTCATAGGTTTGGTTGGATTCAAAGATTTCAAGTTCTGGTGTACTGTCCTGTTGGCACATTTAAATAAAGCTTTAAATAAAGCTAAGATCTCACTCTTTAATACAAATAGACAGATGGCATTGGAAGCATATGTAGCTTTTCAAGTGAAGCACCCTCCAAACTCATCCGCTTCATGGGATACGTGCGTGGAATACACCGAGGCTGGAGACCACCCTCTCGTCTTGCAGAGGAGGAAACCGGGACTAAGCAATTGCTCTAAACCTCAGTCTTGTGTCCCAGAGTCCTGAAATCTTCATCCACATGCCGATGCTCTTCTCCATCTCCATACTTGGCTGAGGCTGCTCTCCAGACTCTCACCTCCTAGTGCCCTGTGTGGCTACTTTATCCCTTCAAGGCTCAACTCAGGTGTCGCCTTTCCTAATGAGATGCATTAGACACCTCTTCTCCATGCTTACCTGTGATATTGCCTTTCTCACTAAATTAGACAGTAAGCATCTAGAGTGTAAGGACTGTCCTTACATCCCCAATACATAAGGCAGTATATGACACATAGTAGATACCCTCAAATATCTGTCAAGTTCATATCAAATGAATCCTCTAAACAAACCTCATTCCCCAGTCCCCACAAAGACATCAGAATGACTGAGCTTAGAGGATGACCCACCCTGTACAAGGAGAACTCAGATTCCTGCAAGGAGATCTCTGGAGAAACACACAGGCGAGAGAACCAGGGTGTGGGGTGGAACCAAACACCGAATCCTAAGGATGACTCTGAACAGGAAGCCTGCTTCACAGAAAGGCAGTCCTCTACCACGGACTAGTTCATGTGACTGTTTCATTCACTCCTTCATCCACTTGATGTCACTCTCACTGTCCTGTAGAACTCTGTGTCAAAAGCCTTGGTTCACAGGGTTTTTCCACTAGTAACCTTTGTAGGAGCATGGTTGAACCATGTTTGGGAGCAGGTGGGGTTCCCCGATGACAGAGAACTTCCTGCAATGCGTCATCCTGCCTGGACTCTCTCCTCTTTCTCCAAGATCTCCTCCCCTCGTTTTGTTTCCAGGTTCTTTGTCCTGAAGACAATCCAGACAGAGATCCAGTACTCTCGGGGCTTGGCACGGAGCCAGGCAAGTCAGGGCAAATGCCGCTGCTTGTCTGAGCCAGGGATGTGGTTTAGGGACGAATTCAGGAGCTTTTTCTTCCTGTTTTCTATAGGGACTTCTTTTACTGCAGCAAACTCTCCAATTTATGAATTGACCAAGTCAGTCTTTCCCCGAGAGAGAAGTTTACTGCAGGCTAATTTGTGATTTCTGAGAATGCAAAAGTAAAATAAGAAACCTAACCTGGTCCATTATGAAAGGTAAAAGAGTTGGACTGTCTGGGTTCTCTTCCTGGCCCTGGTACTCACTTGCTAGGTGACCTTGAATGTGTCACTTAAGGAGGCTGTGTTTTTTAAACCAGATAGCTACGTGGATCATCCCAGGGTCACAGTGAGCAAAATGTGACAATCCTTCTAGAGGACCTCTAAGGAACACGCACAGTAGAAAGCCTGGCTGGAATTCCATTCTGAACCTGATCAGTAACTTATAACTTTGGAAATTCACAGCCATACCTAGGTGGGAGCTGAAATCACCAATGAAACTTCCCTTCTCCTCTCTTTCACTGTGTGTGTGTTTGTGTGTGTGTGTGTGTGTCTGTGTGTCTGTGTGTGTGCGCGCATGCATGCGCTCAGTCGTGTCCAGCGCTTTGCGATCTCAGGGACTGTAGCCCTCTAGGCTCCTCTGTCTATGGAATTTTCCAGGCAAGAATACTGGAGTGGGCTGCCATCTCCTCCTCCAGGGCTTTCACCCTGTCTCATCAAAGCCACGAGACCGAGGATGATGCTCTTAGCTTCTTTAAGCCTGGATGCAAACAACCGCTCACAGCAGAACCCAGCTCCCCCTGGTGAGCCGTTCGTTGCCAAGCCCACCAGCGAGGAAGGAGTACTTTGGGGACAGCCGTCCACCGCTCTGAGCTGTGACCCTCTCGCTGCTGCCTGCTTGTAGCCGGAACAGCTAACACTGGTCTGTTCACAGTCATCTCTCCATGTCGGGGTCCAATCAGATCTGAGGCTGCTGCAGAATCGTGTTTCTTGTTCCCCTCCAGCCTAGGGGCGACTGCGTTCTTTTTCTTCGCTGCTCCTTCCTGATCATCAGGGCTCTTGGGCTCTCAGATGGCTCAGAAGAGGGTCTAAGAAGCCCTAGGATAAACGAGCTGGATGACTCAGCAATGCCTGCTGTTCTCTTGGGCCTGTGGCTCTCGGAGATACCCAGACAGATGTTATCCACATATTCTCAGCTGAAAAGGTGCAGTTTCCAGGGAACTGTATTCAACTGCCCCGTGATTAACCATAATGCAAAAGAATATGAAGAAGAAAATATATGTAGACTTCCCAGGTAAAGAACCTGCCTGTCAGTGCAGGAGACATGAGGGACGCGGGTTCACTCCCTGCATAGGGATAATCCCTTGGAGGTGGGCATGGCAACCCACTCCAGTATTCTTGCCTAGAGAATCCCATGGACAGAGGAGCCTGGTGGGCTACAGTTCATAGGGTCACAAAGAGTTGGACACAACTGAAGTGACTTAGCATGCATATACATGTATAAGTGAATCACTTTGCGTACAGCAGAAATTAACACAATGTTGTAAATCAACTATATTTCAATAAAATAAATGTAAACAAAAAGGAGCCTGGCGGGCTACAGTCCATGGGGTCACCAAATGTTGGACATGACTAAGTGACTAACACAGAGTTTCCAAAAATAAATAAATAAAACACTTTTTAAAAGATGCAGTTTTGTTAACCACAATGGTAAATCAAGAGAATCACAGACAAGTTCAAGCTGCTTAAGAAATGAAAAGTTTTCCAAAAACTTTTCCTTCAAAAGCATTTACCCTCGGTAATCTGTAACTATGTATTTTGTTTGTTTAAAACTGTTTCCCACGCAGCTGGTGAATTCCACAACAACAAGGACCACACCTATTTCGTCCTCCTCTAACTCCAGGGCCAAGGATGTTCATGGGCTGTTATCACAGGGGAAAAAAAAAAATCAAGAAATCTTCAAAAATCTTTCTTCTTTTACCCTGTAAAGGAGTCAAAACTGGCAAGAGAGCTTTATTGATTATCTTCTTCAACTTCCCTCTTTCACAGACCAGGAAATTGAGTCCAAAGGAGTGAAGTGACTTACCTAAGATCGCAAAATACATTGATGGTGAAGGAGTCTGATTCTGGAAGTTCATTGCCTTGGGATCTGTTGTATTCCCTCTGCCTCTCCAAGGCTCAGATAGTCCCTAGTCTGTGGTAGGTGTCCAGACGTGGTTCCAGGGAATGCGGTTTGAGATCTGCCAGTCTCACACCATCGCACTTCTTGTGTTTAGCTGAGACGTCATATATTTCCCCCAAACATCTGGGGCTTGCTCTGCCTTCATCCTCCCACGCCGTTTCTGGTCTCAGGATCACCAGTGTATACTCGTGGTGGCAGTAGTCTTAGTCGCTCAGTCGTGTCCGCCTCTTTGCGACCCCACCAACTGTAGCCTGCCGGGCTCCTCTGTCCATGGGATTAGCCAGGCAAGAATGCTGAAGCGGATTGCCATTCCCTTCTCCAGAGGATCCTCCTGACCCAGGGGTTGAACCCAGGTCTCCTGCATTGCAGGCAGATTCTTTACCATCTGAGCCGTAGGGTATACACATACATGGCAGCATTTATCATATTAGAATGAGACCCACTCTGCTTGCCAGTCTGCTCCAGCTCACTCCTTTCTGCAAGCTCCTCCAGGAAAGTCATCTTAGTCCTGACCCCACGGTCAGCATAGCCCCATCCCTGGGACCTAACGCCTAAGGGGAGCTCCACTGATATGCATCACAGGGAAAAGAATTGGAGAGAGTTGTGACCAATCATGGAGAAGGCAATGGCACCCCACTCCAGTACTCTTGCCTGGAAAATCCCATGGATGGAGGAGCCTGGTGGGCTGCAGTCCATGGGGTCGCAAAGAGTCGGCCATGACTGAGCGACTTCACTTTCACTTTTCATTTTTATGCATTGGAGAAGGAAATGGCAACCCATTCCAGTGTTCTTGCCTTGAAAATCCCAGGGATGGGGTCGCACAGAGTCGGACATGACTGAAGTGACTTAGCAGCACACATTCGTTCAGACACCTGTACCAAAGCTGTAGCTTCTTCTCCCCCTGGTCTTTCCATCACCACAGACACCAGAGAACAGTCTAAGATCATTAACACTGCGGGGAACATCTGCCAGGGCGCTTGTACCCTGACACCCAAAACACACATCCTGTGTGTTCAACGAGGGAAAATAGGGTGTGAAAGTGCCGGAGGAACAGGAGAAAAGAGGAAGGATTAAGATAAATGAGGCGATTTCCTGGCCTGGAGACCTACTCTCCTGCGTGCTGTTGGTGTTGTTTACTGTGAATAGTGAATCCTTCAGGCCCATTAGCCAACTTTCAAAATAAGTAATTTACAATGGTGTTTCCACTCTGGCTTAAACTGCAGCAGTGAAATCCTGGCAAACAGGTAGAGGAATCATACCCCAGCCTCTGGGGTGGGGCTGGTGCGTGCCTAACCTCTGAATAAGACTGTGAATATTCAGACATCAGGAGTGCTGGCCAGGGCAGGGATTTGATGTCAGAGCCCACTTCAAATCACACCCACCTCTGCTATTTTCGGACTATGTGACCAGAGCAAGTTGCTTACCCTTTGAGCTTTAGATACTTCATCAGTGAAATGGAGCTAAAATCGTGGCCAGAGGATCAGGTGAAGTAATGAAGACAAAGAGCCCCACACTGGGCAGGACAGGTGGTAGATATTGAATAAATGGCAGTTACTCTTATTCCACAGATAACTCCAGAATCCTCTTTATAATTATATAATCACAGGGATTTTTTTACATACGTTAAATGGATTACCTTAATATATATATACATATATATAATTTATTTTTAATTGAAGGATAATTGCTTTACAGTATTGTATTGGCTTCTGCCAAACATCAGCATGAATCATCCACAGGTAGACCCATGTCCCCTCCCCTATCTTGATGTTTTTAACAAAAAAAACAATTAGAAGGACCTCAATCAAATAATGAAAACACAATGCTAGGCCTAGCTGGGAGGGGAGTTTGGAGGAGAATAGATATACATGTATATGTGTGACTGAGTCCCTTCCCTGGTCACCTGAAACTATCACAGCACTGTTTGTTAATCCGCTATATACCCCAATACAAAATAAAAAGTTAAAAAAAAATCCACACTGCCACCTTCCCATGGTGGGAACACCACCATCAATCCTCAAGGAAAGCTCCAGTACATTTATTTGGATGACATCATTATTTTGTCAATACGAGAGTGAAAATTGTCCCTCAAGATAAATCCAAAGTTGAAGTAGAAAATGACCATGTTATTATTAATAACTCTCACTCAATGAGTGCCTAATATGTAGCAAACAATGTGCAGAGAGCTGTTTAATCATAACTTCCACGAGCTCTTCCTGCGAATTACGAGGGACTTACTCTTATTATGAGGTTGGTTCTTTGAAGTAGGTACTGTTAGTATTCTATGCAGTAGGAATCATGACCTCCCTCCCTTTAGAGATGAAGAAGGTGAGACTTGGAGACAAGAAGTTCAGATGAACCCAGAGATGAACACATGTGACAACAGCAACTCACCAAGGTCACTGGCAAACAGTGCCTGGGGCCAGGACTCAATCCCCGGTAAGCCTGACTCATAAGCTCACAGCCTTCCGAGGCAGCAGTCTCTAACCGTTTTTGCACTGGGGACCAGCTTTACAGAAGACAATTTTTTCACAGACATGGGGGTCGTGGTATGCTTTGGGGATGATTCAAATGCATTACATGTATTATGCTGCTGCTGATCTGACAGGAGGTGAAGCTGAGGTTGTAACGTGAGTGACTGTGGGGGGCGGGGGTTTGCTGTAAATACAGAGGAAGCTTTGCTTGCTCACCCACTGCTCACCTCCTGCTGTGCGGCCCAGTTCCTAACAGGCCCTTGGCCCAGGGTTGGGGACCCCAGCTATATGGCTTCCCCACAGAGTGGAATAATTCCATTATACCTAAAGTCATTAGTCCTACGTTTCTTAAATCCCTAAGCTTTGCTGATTTCATTTCAGGAACACTGAATGGAGTGGTACTTTGTCTAAAGCTCTGTGCTTGCTGCAGTGGAGAACTTAACGATGGCAGGTCCTAATTTCATCTTCAAAGCAATTGACAAATGACAAAATGTATAATAAGAAAGCAAAACCCGGTACGAAGTTAGGTGTGGGCAAGGAGCAGACGTGCAGAGTAGGCAAGGAGCAGAGTAAGGGGCTTCCCTGGTGGCTCAGTGGTAAAGAATCTGCCTGCCAATGCCGGAGACTCCGGTTGGATCCCTGGGTCGGGAAGCTGCCTTGGAGCAGCTAAGCCTGTGTGCACAACTACTGTGCCCGCGCTCTAGAGCCCGGGGACCGCGACTACTGAAGCCCACTCACCCTACAGCCGGTGCTCCACAACAGCTGAAGCCACTGTGATGACAAGCCCAAGCCCTGCAACTAGACCTGATCGCCACAGCTAGAGAAAAGCCCGCGTGCAGCAGTGAAGATCCAACGCAGCCATAAATAAATAAATAATAAATCCTAAAAAAAAAAAGTAAGTTCTGAGTAAGAAGGAGCAGCTTCTAGCTTCCAAATTGGAAATTTTGCTCTAGCCTGGGCTTCTTTTAACTCCCTGAGTGGCACAGTTCAAGACAGGCTTTTACTGAAGTCTGGGGGAAGACGGGCTGGAGGGACTGCTTTTAAATCCACAAACTCCCCCACGTCTAGCCCATCAATCCAGAATGTTGTTTCTTCCCAAGATAACTCAGGCACAGCTATCTTGGCAACAATGCTGCGTATCTGAGTTGAAATCATAGGTTCAACTCTGGCGCTATCTTCCTGGTAAGTTGGTTTCTCACCTTTCCCCCTCTCTGTCTTTTAAAAATGTCAGCTTCTCATCTTGGCTGTTAACAGAGTGTCTTAGGAAACTCTTCTCACACTGTGTACACTTCCTCGGGGTTTCTGACTTCAAGGCACCTGGACTAAGCCTGGCTGGTTAGAAGTGAGCCTAGATTCGGCTGATTTGCAAAGTTCCTTCAATGCATTAACACACCTGCTGTGTATGTAAGGACTGAACTCACTAATTTTATGTGGCTGCTCTCAGAAATGCGGAGAAGGCAATGGCACCCCACTCCAGTACTCTTGCCTGGAAAATCCCATAGACAGAGGAGCCTGGTGGGCTGCAGTCCATGGGGGTCACTAAGAGTTGGACACTGAGCGACTTCATTTTCACTTTTCACTTTCATGAACTGGAGAAGGAAATGGCAACCCACTCCAGTGTTCTTGCCTGGAGAATCCCAGGGATGGGGGAGCCTGGTGGGCTGCCGTCTATGGGGTCGCACAGAGTCGGACACGACTGAAGCGACTTAGCAGCAGCAGCTCTCAGAAATGAGTGTGTGATTGACTTCTTTGTGTCTGGCTTTATTTTTATTCAAACACTGGTTTCGGTTAGAAGTGAAGGCAAAAACTTCACTTCAGTGAAATGAATCAAGGTAATGATACATATATATGGGCTTCCCAGGTGGTGCCAGTGGTAAGAAATCTGCCTGCCCATACAGGAGACATAGGAGATGTGAGTTCATTCCCTGGGTTGGAAAGATCCCCTGGAGGAGGGAATGACAACCCTCTCCAGTATTCTTGACAGGGTCCCCATGGACAGAGGAGCCTGGAGGGCTACGTCCACAGGGTTGCAAAGAGTTGGACACGACTGAAGTGTCTTAGCATGTATGCAAACAGTAATGTATGTATCACAAGGTCTTGATACAAATATGCAGAGAATATCACAGCATATCTTTTGCCCAATAACTGGCGTCCATGAGTGTGGAACAGTGGGAAATACAGGAAGCAAACCTACAAGGATAAGAAACTTGCAAGGGGAGTTTCTGTGTTCTTGGGGGGACCTGGACAATATCAAGACAACATGGTAATAAGACTGCTTTTCGAGGCCAGTGAAATAACACTGGAAGCAAAGGAGTGAAAAAGAAACAGACCCACCTGGACAGGAGAGGGGAATAATGCTTGAGAGAAGGAGGATGCAAGGAACAAATTCCTGTTTTCTTAGGTCAAGAGGTATTAGAGTAGTAACAACAGTCACACACCACCACCACCACCATCATCATCATAATCACCACCACCACCATCATCATCACCATAACCATCATCATAATCACCACCACAACCATCAATATCATCACCATCATAATTACCACCACTAAACTACTGGAGGTGATGGAATTCCAGTTGGGTTATTTCAAATCCTGAAAGATGATGCTGTGAAAGTGCTGCACTCAATATGCCAGCAAATTTGGAAAACTCAGCAGTGGCCACAGGACTGGAAAAGGTCAGTTTTCATTTCAATCCCAAAGAAAGGCAATGCCAAAGAATGCTCAAACTACCACATAGTTGTACTCATCTCACACGCTAATAAAGTAATGCTCAAAATTCTCTAAGCCAGGCTTCAGCAATATGTGAACCGTGAACTTCCAGATGTTCAAGCTGGTTTTAGAAAAGGCAGAGGAACCAGAGATCAAATTCCCAACATCCGCTGGGTCATCAAAAAAGCAAGAGAGTTCCAGAAAAACATCTATTTCTGCTTTATTGACTATGCCAAAGCCTTTGACTGTGGGATCACAATAAACTGTGGAAAATTCTGAAAGAGATGGGAATACCAGACCACCTGACCTGCCTCTTGGGAAACCTGTATGCAGCTCAGGAAGCAACAGTTAGAACTGGACATGGACCAACAGACTGGTTCCAAATAGGAAAAGGAGTATGTCAAGGCTGTATATTGTCACCCTGCTTATTTAACTTATATGCAGAGTACATCATGAGAAATGCTGGGCTGGAGAAAGCAAAAGCTGGAATCAAGACTGCCAGGAGAAATATCAGCAGATGACCCCACCTTTATGGCAGAAAGTGAAGAAGAACTAAAGAGCCTCTTGATGAAAGTGAAATAGGAGAGTGAAAAAGTTGGCTTAAAGCTCAACTTTCAGAAAACTGAGATCATGGCATTCGGTCCCATCACTTCATGGCAAATAGATGGGGAAATGGTGCAAACAGTGTCAGACTTTACTTTTGGGGGCTCCAAAATCACTGCAGATGGTGATTGCAGCCATGAAATTAAGACACTTACTCCTTGGAAGGAAAGTTATGATCAACCCAGACAGCATATTAAAAAGCAGAGACATTATTTTGCCAACAAAGGTCTGTCAAGTCAAGGCTATGGTTTTTCCAGTAGTCATGTATAGATGTGAGAGTTTGACTATAAAGAAAACTGAGTGCAGAATTGATGCTTTTGAACTGTGGTGTTGGAGAAGACTCTTGAGAGTCCCTTGCAAGAGTTGCAAGGAGATCCAACGAGTCCATCCTAAAGGAGATTAGTCCCGGGTGTTCATTGGAAGGACTGATGTTGAAGCTGAAACTCCAATACTCTGGCCACCTGATGCAAAGAGCTGACTCATTGGAAAAGACCCTGATGCTGGGAAATATTGAGGGCAGGAGGAGAAGGGGACGACAGAGGATGAGATGGTTGGATGGCATCACTGACTCAGTGAACATGGGTTTGGGTGGACTCCAGGAGTTGGTGATGGACAGGGAGGCCTGGCATGCTGCGGTCCATGGGGTTGCAAAGAATCTGACATGACTGAGTGACTGAATTGAAATGAACCATCCTCATCACCATCATCATAGTCACCACTGTAATCAGCACTTCCTTGATTCCTTATAACCACCCTACACTGTAAATAAAAACTATATTCCCCTGCAGAAACTGAGGCCCAGAGCCAAAATTCAAAGCCAACTCTCTATAAACTCAACATACTCACGAGACACCTTGAGAGCCAGGGGAGGGAGTAGGCAGCATCTGGTGTGCAGCTGGTGGTGAGGTGGTGAGGGCAGGGACCATCGCCCCTTTAAACCCCACTCACCATGCAATACACAGAGCCCAGCACAGAGGATCATGGTGCTGGAAGGGGCTTTGAGGATCTGCTGGTCCTCCAGTTTCATCCTTGTTGACTCAGAGAGAGGAAGGACTCAGGTTTCCAGACTGCTGGTCCCAAGCTTTTATTTATTAATACTTCTCTAAAATTGTTTTCCTCTCCAATAGTTACAGTTTATTGAGCATTTATTAATCCACTAAGTTGCACAATTTATTTCACTGAATCCTCACAACGTTTTGTTAGTATTCCTATTTTACCAACTAAGAAGCTGAGGCTTGGGGGAAACCTCCTCTTTGATGATAAAAAAGAATCAAAATAAAAACTTTAAAAATTCTCTATAAAATCATCAGAATTTTCTTGCCTCCTCTGACAAAACTCAGTCCTTGATTACAATCCTCTTTGGCATGCAGGCCTCTACTATTTTATGCTATGTGGGTCCTGTTGCCATTTATTAATTTATTGCCTTTGTTTTACTTATTTTGCATGAATGGCCCTTACTCACCACTGACTATATGCTTCTTTAGCCTATGCCACATCACATGGTGCATGAAGTTACAAAGGCAGTAAGTGTTCAATAAATATTTTAATTTAGTGTTTACTATGAACCTTCTATGTACCAAACTTTATATACAGGGACCCTGCCCCTTCTAGACCCTACTCACAATGCACGACACAGTACACAGTTTGGCACCTTACTTATGCTGTTTCACTTACTTCTCACAGCAATGTTATGAGACAATATTATTTCCATTTGGTAAATAAGGAAATCCAGGTTCAGGATGGTGAAATAGCCAGCCAAAGCTTGTCTGATGCCAGTCAGGTCTGAAGAAAGAGAGGACTGGTAAATGAGACCTCCAGTAAAAACCAAGAACCCCACGAAAGAAATCTGTGTCTCTCAAGTTAGATAAGGGCCTTCTGTCATCCTAATGTTTAAATCAATCAGAAATTTTCATTGGCTAGGAAAATACAGGTTCTTCTTCAACCCAGAGATCAAGCCCAGGTCTCCCGCATTGCAGGTGGATTCTTTACCAGCTGAGCCACAAGGGAAGCCCAAGAATACTGGAGTGGGTAGCTTATCCCTTCTCCAGTGGATCTTCCCCACCCAGGAATCAAATAAGGGTCTCCTGTATTGCAGGCAGATTCTTTACCAACTGGGCTATCAGGGAAGCCCTAATATAATGTAAAACAATGGCCAAATATTATAAGACAATTATCAAAAATTCAGATCACATCTAGAGTAAAGATTACAATACATGCTTCAATATACTCTCAGGCCAGGCTGTTACACCCTGTTCTCTCTAGAAGGGACATTCATTAAAGTTATTATATCCTCAGTTGTGTGATTACCGTTCCTTTTGTACTGGTCAGCCAAAATGAAAGAAAAACTTTATTTATGCTATCTAAAATGAAAACAGTGGGTATTCTCTGCATCTTTAAGGGAAGAACTTGGGTAAGAGAATAAAAACTAGATACCCTAGGTGTCCATGAGCCAAAGCTGCAGATCTATCCACACTGGAGTACTGACTTTCAGAGGATAAAAAGCTCCTGTTTCTGCCTCTACTGGGCATGTTGAACTCTATACAGTTTTTAAACAAATGAGTGTGTGGGTCCCAGAGAAAGTCTTGGGGGTTAACTTGGTCAGTCTGTCACCACGACTGAGAAAAGTTCTTGCCAGTAATTTAGTTGGCACTGCTGCTTTGTAGATGAAGGACAGAACAGATGCAAAGCCAAACCTCACTCATTTGAATTTCATTTGAGCATCAGACACTGTTGAGAAAAACTACTCGGTCTTAGACAATGGGCCAGGAAGTCCCTGGATGGATGAAGATGAATCAGCAAGGTTCTAGACTTCAAACAGCTCAAGGTCTAGTCAGGGAGGACTACTCTGCATTGGTGAAAAAATATGAATTAAAAATTAGTTTTTAAAGTCTTGATTTCCTTTCAGAAAAGGAAAAGCAGCCAACCTGAATGGCTCAGTTAGAGACATACATTCTTGAGTCCCACCAACTGAATTAGAAATTCTGTAGGGCCCAGAAATCTGCTTCTTAACCAGCTCTCCGGATACTTCTGGTGCAGCTAAAGTTTAAGAACTGTCTTCAGAACATGTGACACAGTGGTTGCAGAAGATAAGCAGGTGTCGCCAGGTGGCATAGCCTGGAGACACTTGGGTGACATGTAAGGAAATCTGGCAAAGAGATGACACCGAGAAGTCTTTAAGCTAGAGAGTAGCATGGTCCTGTTTGTGTGTTAAAGACAGCAAGGAGAGAAATACACTGATATTTTCCCTACTTTAGTGATACCCACTTGTGGATATTCCCTTCATGGCTGGCCTGGCAGAAGCTCAGAAGGGACCCAAGCAAAGCTGAAAGGCAACAATGGGGACTCCTTTGGGCTCTAGGGAAATCCCCCAGGAGTAATTTAGAAGTTTAGCCATTTAGAGACTCAGAAGATTACTTGTTATTTCTTCAGTGCAGCATCTGTCTCAGAGCATGTTTAAGTCAAGTGGTGGCTGAACCCCTTCTAAAGTGTCTGCAAGATATTCCACTACAGATGTCATCCCGGAAGCCCTTTATGTATATTTGACTCATCTAATTCTCACAATGACCTTATGAAGTCCTTATGAAGACCTTAAGTGCTTTTATCACTTGATAGGGAAACTGAGGCACAGAGGGATCAAGTAACTTGTTCAGTCACACAGCACAGAAAGATGAAATGACTTGCTCAGAGGTCACACAGCTACCTTACAACAGAGCTGGGGTTTGAACCCAGACCAGAGCCTAACTTTTCACCATTGCACCAAACATACCTTTCTGGTTTCTACTCTTTGTGCATGAGAATCAGTATGCCTATGTCTTGTGTTGGGGCAGGGATGGGGGAAGAACAGGAATCCTGGAGGCATCTAGGCGTTTGCTAGAAGGTGAGTGTGATTTATTCACACTATGTTTGAAGGCTTCCTGAGGCCCACAGGGAGCAGACAGAGACAACATCTCTAAGAAATTTTGTCCACTGGCTCATGATCTTAGCTTATTCACCTGCACTGGGAATCCGTACCAACCTGTGACAAGTGCCTCACTAAAGGAGCCAGAGAACTGAATTCCTTCTGCTCTGAATAATTTCTAACATGCCCCAGGTAAGAGCCACAGTCTCTCTCTTTTTTTAAATTTGGGGGTTCTTGCCTGGAGAACACCCCTCCCTGACAGAGAAGCCTGGCAGGCCACAGTCTATGAGGTCGCAGAGTCGGAC
Organism: Cervus elaphus; assembly: GCF_910594005.1. Lineage (NCBI taxonomy): Eukaryota > Metazoa > Chordata > Mammalia > Artiodactyla > Cervidae > Cervus > Cervus elaphus. The sequence continues at coordinate 23,128,677 of NC_057828.1, read as the reverse complement.
ACGACCGAAGTGACCCTGCGCACATAGGGCAAGGCTTTTTTTTACCTGCGGCAGCTCTGCCCCAGAGAGAGTTGAGCATGAAGATGGCGCAGCTGCTTGGCTTGTGGGGACCCTGGCAGCACCAACTGTGCGGGAACATGGACTGCCTCCGCAGCCGGAGTCATGGCCCTGTTAGAGTCTTTTTCCAGGCCTCTTTGGCTAGTCTTTCTCCGTAGCTTGACCCATTCAGGTACTCTGAGGGCTCCCTTGCCTGGGGGCCTTCTCTGTTGTTCCGGCACGTCAGTCACATAGAGGGGCCCCCTGACTGGGGTCCTTCTCTGTAGACTGGAGCGTCAGGCACTTAAAGGGGCACCTGCGTGGGGTCCTACTCTGTAGTTCAGTGCGTCAGGCGTTTGATGGGCCAGCCTCTCTATTGTTCAGCTGCCGATGCTGGCTGTGGGGGGAGAGAGGCTGTGGTGATGGCTCCACCCCCTACGTGTGACTCAGCAGTATCGCCCTGCTTCCATGGCTGCCTGGCTTTCCTCCACAGGCATTTCCCACCACAATCTCCTCCCTCATATCCCCTCAATAGGTCTCTCTGCAGTCAACAGCAGCCCCCGCCCTGGGATTTCTCCACAATCCCTAAACTCCAGCTCCCAGCTGCTGCACCTTCCAGCAGACTTGCATCCCTGTCCGGGGAATGTGTGGCTGTGGCAAGGACTGTCTGATTCTCATTCCATTTAGGCTGCCACAGATCAGCTGTTTCACTCTCAGCCTTAAATGTTTCTCCTCTGACTCAGTTGCCCCGATGGGGATCAGACCCCTGCTTCAGTTCCCCCACCCTCTGAGGGCAGGTCCAGTCCTACTAACACTGCTGTTTTTTCCTCCTAGTTCCTTCATCCTACGGAGTTTTGCATGAGTCTATATATTCTTTTCCGATGGTCAGGTACTCCTGTCCACTCTCCGCTGGTGTTCTGCATGCACTTCTGGGTCTGAAGGTGCGTTCCTGATGCATCTGTGGGGAGAGATGTACTTCACATCCACCTACTCCTCCACCATCTTGTTCTCCACAGCCTCTTCTGCGCAGAGTTTCCTCTGCATAAATAGACCATGGGCCTATGAAAGGGGCCCAGTATCCCTAAGGACTTATTATTATCCATTCCTTATGCTAAGCATTTTAAACAACATTTTATGCAATAATCACAACAATCAGATAGAGATAAAAATCACTCTTTCTATATTACCTGAGAACCTGAGGCTAGCTGACTTGCAGCAGATAATAAATAATAGACTGGGATTTGGAATTTAATCCCATCTAAAATAATCTAAGGGTCGCAAAGAGTCTAACACAGTGGAGCAGCTGAGCATGCAAGAGCACACAAAATAGACTACTTGGGCTTTCCCGGTGGTTCAGTAGTTGGAACTTCACTTTCTATGCAGGGGTTGAGGGTTCAATCCCTGGTCGGGGAACTAAGATCCCACATGCTTTGTGGCCAAAGGGTCAAAACATAAAACAGAAGCAATATTGTAACGGGTTCATTAAAGACTTTGAAGATGATCCACATAAAAAAAAAATCTTTTTAAAAAAGCATAAAATAAACTATTTGCTCATTCAAGTTACTGTATTTGACAGGCAATTTTACTTGTCTATCCAGAGCACTCCTATCCCGCATCCCTGCTGACAGAATCTAGTTATGTTTGGGGTCAGCAAAACTCTAGGTTAATTTGGTCACAGTCAATCACGATGACCCTGATCCTGGATTTCTCAGCCTCCCTTGCAGCTGGAGGTGGTCATGTGATGCACCCTGAAGTCTGCTGGGAAATATTTCTGGGAAAGTTTTTGTCTCCTGCATAAAAGGAGACAGATGTGACTGACGTGGATCCTTCTTCCTACCTTGGATGGTGATACACAGCTGGGTGCAAAGAAGCCATCTTAGAATATCAGGGAAAAGCCAAAGGAACCGGAGCCATGTGAGCGCCAACGTGGTTGAACTGCTGAATGGGTACCAGAAATCATTTACTTTTTGACCTTCCTTTTAAAAATTTCCTTTTTTATTTTTATTTTTTTAATTTCCTTTTTTAAAAATTGAGATATAGTTGATTTACAATGTCTTATTAAATTCAAGGGTATAACAAACTTTCAGTTATATATATATTTTTTTTTTCAGATCCTTTCCCATTATAGGTTATTACAAGATAACACATAGTTATTTATGCTATACAATAGGTCCTTTTTAAAAAAAAAATCTATATTATATGCAGTAGTGTGTATCTGTAGATTTCTTTTTATTGGAGTCTAATTGCCCTACAGGGCTTTCCAGGTGGCTCAGTGGTAAAGAATCCACCTGCTAATGCAGGGGACACGGGTTCAATCCCACGGTCTGGAATATGCCAGATACTAGAGTGGGTTGCCACTCTAGTATCCTTACCTGGGAAATCCCATGGACAGAGGAGGTTGGTGGGCTACAGATCATGGGGTCAAAAAGAGTCAGACACGACTTAACAACTAAAAAACAAAATTGCCATACAACAATCACCATACAATGTTGTAAGATGTATAACATGTTGATTTGGTACATTCACATACTGCAGTATGATTACCATCATATTTAGCATCTCTATCACCTTACATAATTATAATTTCTTTTTTTATGTGGTAGAAATAATTAAGATCTAGTCTGTTAGTAACTTTGAAGCTTATAATACAGTATTGTTGGCTACAAGCAGGATGCAGTGAATTAAACCTTCAGGACTTAGGACTTATCAACTTGGTTTTGAGTTAATACCCTTAAACAACATCTCCCCAATTTCTCCTGCCCCAGCCCTTGGTAACCATCATTCGACTCAGTTTTTACAAGTTTGGTTTCCTTTTCATTTCACACGTAAGTGACATCATTCAGTATTTTTCTTTCACTTACTTTTTATGCCAGAAAAATATACTACCATAAATCAGGGTTTCAGGGTTTCTTTACTTTCAGTCAAATATAATTTGCACATACTAAGCACTATTCTACCACTGAGATCTCTCTTCCTGAAATCACATGTTCACTGAACTGTGATCACATATGACTCCTTTGGTCCCCAACATAAAGAAGAAATATTATCTATGGACAGGACAACACTATGCCTCACAGACAATGAAGAGGTAAAGACCTTGCCCTTTCAGGCCCAAATCTGGCTCCACAAAGATACTGTGGTTTATCAAAAGGAAGCCCAGATTTTCTTTCTGTAAAACATAAGGAGACTCCAGGCATCCACTTTACCATTAGAATCTCTTTTTTCCCCCTTAATTCTAGATAGAATGTGCTTCAGTGCAACCAAGTAAAAGCAAGTTTTTGAAAGCAGAAGCAACTGGATGACATGCAGAGGTATTTGAGCTCGCAGCTCCGCTCCCCTGCTGCCATTTATGAGGCACTGGTGGGGCCTTCCATTATGCTCCATCTAGATCTGTGCTCTGTGGTCCTATACTCAAGGCAGGCCAGGACATCCCCAGTTCTCACATCGAGGGTGGTGCCTTCACAGATAAAAAGAAAACGCCTTTTTCAGTTTGTAGAATTCTTTATAAAGGACATTTTCTTTCTAAAAAATTATAAAATGTGGATTTGAGAGCAGCCTTGGGAGTCATTTGGTTCAATCTCTGATATCAGATAAATCAAAATGAAAATCAGATTATCTTTATAAAAAAAGTTCCTTGAGGAGACAGATAACACAGTCATCTTTGGCAGTAAAAGTATTTCTTTCTTTGGCTTAATTGCACGTTTTTTCTTCAATTAAAAATAAAAAGAGAGAGAGAGAGAGAAACCAGAATGTTATTTATTCTCAAAATAGTATTTTATAGATTGCAAATAAGTAATAATGTGCCTGTCCTTCTTTCTTTTCCTGAATGGAATAAGTCCAAATAAGAATCCTGTTAGAATCTTTCCATTTCCTCTGCTATTAAGAAGAATCACATAGAAAAAATAAATAAATAAATAAAAAGAATCACATAGAAGGAGAACAAGATGGCAGAGCAGTAGGTGGACGTGGAGTACATCTCTCCCCACGGATGCATCAGGAATACACCTTCAGACACAGAAGTGCATGCAGAACACTAGCTGAGCGCAGACAGGAGTACCTGACCATGGGAAAAGAATACGTAGACCCACACAAAACTCCGTAGGATGAAGGAACTAGGGGGGAAAATGGGAGTGTTAGTAGGCCTGGACCTGCCCTCAGCAGGTGAGGGAACTGAAGCAGGGGTCCGATCCCCACATCGGGGCAATTGCCTGAGTCAGAGGAGACCATTTAAGGCTGAGAGTGAAACAGCTCACCTGTGGCAGCCTAAATGGAATGAGAATCAGACAGTCCTTGCTGCAGCCACACATGCCCCGGACAGGGACGCAAGTCTGCTGGAAGGGGCAGCGGCCGGGAACTGGAGTTTAGGGATTGTGGAATGATCCCAGGGCGGGGGCTGCTGTTGACTCCGGAGAGATGAATCTGGGAGATGTGAGGGAGGAGATTGTAATAGGAAATGCCTGTGGAGGAAAGCCAGGCAGCCATGGAAACAAGGCGATACTGCTGAGTCAAGCCAGGGGGTGGAGCCATCACCATAGCCTCTCTTTCCCCCCACACGCCAGCATCGGCAACTGAACAATAGAGAGGCTGGCCCATGGAACACCTGACGCACTGAACTACAGAGTAGGACCCCATGCAGGCGCCCCTTTAAGTGCCTGACATGCAGATCCACAGAGTGGGACCCCAGGCAGGGGGGCCCTCTATGTGACTGAGGGGGTGAAAAACAGAGAAGGACCCCAGGCAAGAAAGCCCTCTAAGTGCCTGCGTGAGAGCAGCTACGGAGAAGGGCTGGCCAAAGAGGCCTCCTGATGGCCAGCTACGAGAGACTCGAAAAAAGACTGTGATCGAGTCATAACTCCTGCTGCGGAGGCAGTCCGTGTCCCTGCATACTTGGCACTGCCAAGGTCTGCGCAAGCCAAGCAGCTGCACCACCTTCATGCTTCACTCTCACTGGGGCAGAGTTGCTACAGGCAAATAAAAGTCTTGCGTCTATGCACACAGGGTCGCTTTGGTCCTGTCCAACTCTTTGCAACCCTGTAGACTGTGGCCTGCCAGGCTTCTCTGTCGGGGTGGGGGTGGGGGTTCTCAGCAAGAACACTGGAGTGTATTGGCCAATGCTGGTTGCCATACCCTTCTAGAGCATTATATTTCCTGCTGCCCTAGCCGCCAACTCCCCTGAGTACCTGATGCTGCCAGAACCCCTGCGACCCAAGCAGCCGCACCACCTCCACACCTGGCCCTCTCAGGGGCAAACCCAAGTCCTCCAGGGCAGCCTCAGGAGCAAACCCCAGTGGACGACCCACATGCAGAGGTGGAAATAAAAACCCAGTTGAAACCCAGGGGCAGGGTGGTTAAGGAAGAAGACCCAAAAACCATCCCACCAGCTGTGCAAGCTGCAGATTAAATCCACACAATCAAGTAGGCAAACTCTGTGTCTGTGGAATATATAACAGGTCATTGAGAGCTCCCACAGAAGAAAAGGCGCTAGTTCTGATAGCTATGGACGCTGGAGGCAAGAACACACAGGAGTAGGACCAGATTAGAGTCTGAGCTGCCCCCTCAGCAGGTCCAGAGACCAGCACAGTGTTGGAGGGCATCCTAGGGAGGTGAGGTGGACTGTGACTCCCAGTGAGGGAAAGGACTCTGACAGCAGTGACTCAAGAAAAACATTTATTGTTCTTATGTCTTGACTTGTTCTGTAGATTCTTTTGGATTTTTTCTTTTTTATCCCCCTTTATTCCCCCCGCTCTGTTGTAGTTGTCAATTTTATTGGCACTATGAAATCTAATTAAGCATTTGAGCTCTTTTTTCCCTCAGTCACTTTTTTTATTGTTGTTATAAACCTCTGCCTCTACATTGGGCTTTTGCAGTTCTGTGGAGTTTTCCTTTTTTTCCTCTTTTTTTAATTTTAATTTTTAATATTTTAAACTTATTATTATTTTTTCTACATTTATTCCTCTGTTTGCTTTTCCTACTGTTCTTTTCACCTTGCAGTTAATCTTTGATGTATATAAATCTTCTTTATCTACTAATTCTGCATATCTATTTTCTCTTTCTTTTCTTTCTTTCCTTTCCCCTCAATATATTTGTTAGTTTTATTTTCATTGCTTTATTCCCTCATTGGCACCCTGCTTTTAGCTTTGTTTTCCAGTTTGTGCTTTACTTAATTTTGTTCTTAACTGATAGATATAATTTTTTGTTTTGTTTGTTTGCCAGGTAAATCTATTGTACTTTATTTTTGTCAGACTGTTTTGATTTTGCTGATGGGTGTATATGTATATGTGTATTTTCAGTCACACTTTTTATTGCTGTTGTAAACATCTGCCTCTACATTGGGCTTTTGCAGTGCTGTGGCGTTTTCCTTTATTCCCCCTTTTTCTATCTCTTCTTTTTTTTCCCCCTTTTTTTATAATTTCAATTTTTAATTTTTTTCTACATTTATTCCTTTGCTTTCCTTTCCTATTGTTCTTTTCCATGAGCGGTTAATCTTTAAAGTATATGAATCTTCTTCCCCTACCTCTATTTAACTTTGTATATCTATTCTTTCTTTCTTTTCTTTCCTCTCAACATATTTGTTAGTTTCATTTTCATTGCCTTTTTCCCAGTTGGCACCTTGCTTTAGTTTTGTTTCCCAGTTTGGGCTTTAGTTAGTTTTGTTCTTAACTGGTAAATATAATTTGTTTTCCTTTGTTCACCAGGTAAATCTACTGTACTTTATTTTTCTTGGACTGTTTTGACTTTGCCCATTAGTGTATATGATATGTGTATATTCCATTATTTTAATTATTATTTGCCTGATTTTTAATTGCCATTTGTCTGTAGTTCATTTTTGGTTTCTCATTTTTTGATTTTTTTAAAAAAAAATCTCACTCAATGCTCTAACAAACCACTTGTGAAATCTTTGTTCCTATCAGAGATGAAGCCCTGAGCCTTTGGAGTGGGAGCACTGACTCCAAGACCCTAGGCTACCAGAGAACTAACCCTAGGGAGTATTAAGTAGTGAGAACTCACACAGAGGAAACCGCTTGAATATAAGACCCAGCATCACCCAACCACCAGTAGCACCCTGTGCAGGATGCCTCATCTAAACAACAAACAAAACAAAAATACAAACCCAGTCATCAGCAGACAGGATTACCACCTCACTCAGCCTTGCCCATCAGAGGAAAAACAAGCTAACAAACAAAAACTCAGCACTAATCTCACCCTATAGGAAGCTTACACAAACCACTGGATCAACCTTAGGAGGGCAGGAACCAAAAGGAAGAAAGAATTCAACCTTGACGCCTGGGAAAAGGAGACCTCAAACACAATAAGTTAAAATAAAAAAATAATGAAAAGGCAGAGAAATAGCACACAAATGAAGGAACAAACTAGAAACACAGAAGTCCAAATAAATGAAGAGGAAACAGGCAAACCACCCGAAAAAGAACTCAGAATAATGACAGTAAAGATGGTCAAAAACCTTGAAAACAAAATGGAGAAAATGCAAGAATCAATTAACAAAGACCTAGAAGAATTAAAGAATAAACAGACAGATACAAACAACACAATTACTGAAATTAAAAATACTCTAGAGGGAATCAATCCCAGAATATCTGAAGCAGAAGAACGAATCAGTGAACTGGAAGCGAAAATGGTGAGAATAACTTCTGAAGAGCAGAATAAAGTAAAAAGAATGAAAAGAACTGAGGATAGTATCAGAGACCACTGGGGCAATATCAAGTGCACCAACATTCGAATTATAGGGGTCCCAGAAGAAGAAGAGAATAAGAAAGGGTATGAGAAAATTTTTGAGGAGATTATAGTTGAAAATTTCCCCAACATGGAAAAGGAAATAGTCAAGCAAGTCCAAGAGGCACAAGGAGTCTCATATAGTGTAAACCCAAGGAGAAACACACCAAGACACATACTAATCAAACTAACAAAGATGAAACACAAAGAAAGAATATTAAAAGCAGCAAGGGAGAAGTAACAAGTAACATACAAGGGAAACCCCATACACTTAACAGCTGATCTTTCAGCAGAAACTCTGCAGGCTAGAAGGGAATGGCAGGATATATTTAAAGTACTGACATGGAAAAATCTACAACCAAGATTACTGTACCCAGCAAGGATCTCATTAAAAATTGATGGAAAAATAAAAAGCTTTCCAGACAAGCAAAAGTTAAGAGAATTCAGTACCACCAAACCAGCCTTACAATAAATGTTAAAAGGACTTATATAGTCAGGAAATACAAGAAAAAAGATCTACAAAATCAACCCCAAATAATTAAGAAAATGGCAATAGGAACATATATATAAATAATCACTGTAAATGTAAGTGGATTAAATACTCCAACCAAAAGATACAGACTGGCTTAATTGATACAAAAACAAGACCCAAATATATGCTGTCTACCCACTTCAGACCTAAAGACATATATAGACTGAAAGTGAGAGGATAGAAAAATATATTCCATACCAATGGGAAGCAAAAGAAAGCTGGAGTAGCAATCCTCATATCAGACAAAATAGACCTTAAAATAAAGAAGATTACAAGAGATAAAGAAGGGCACTACATAATGATCAAGGGATCAATCCAATAGGAAGATGTACAGTTGTAAATATCTATGCACCCAACATAGGAGCACCTCAATACATAAGACAAACACTAACAGACATAAAAGGAGAAATTGACAGTAGCACAATCATAGCAAGAGACTTTAACACCCCACTCATACCAATGGAAAGATCATCAAAACAGAAAATTAATAAGGAAACACAATCTTAAATGAAACATTAGATGAGATGGATCTCATTGATATCTCCAGAACATTCCATCCAAAGGCAGAAGAATACACCTTCTTCTCAACTGCACATGGAACATTCTCCAGGATAGACCACATTTTGGGTCACAAATCAAACCTCAGTAAATTTAAGAATATTGAAATCGTATCAAAGTATCTTCTCTGACCACAACACTATGAGACTAGCTATCAGTTACAAGAAAAAAACTCTAAGAAACACAAACACATGGAGATTAAACAACACGTTTCTAAATAACCAACAGGTTACTGAAGAAATCAAAAGGGAAATAAAAAAATTTCTAGAAACAAATGACAGTGAAAACAGGACAACTCAAAACCTATGGGATACAGCAAAAGCAGTCCTAAGAGGGAAGTTTATAGCAATACAAACCAACATCAAGAAACAAGAAAAACATCGAACAGACAACCTAACTTTACACCTAGAACAACTGGAAAAAGAACAAAAACCCCAAAAATCAGTAGAAGGAAAGAAATCATAAACATCTGAGCAGAAATAAATGAAAAAGAAATGAGAGAAACAATAGTAAAGATTAGTAAAACTAAAAGCTGGTTCTTTGAGAAGATAAAATTGACAAACCTTTAGCCAGACTCATCAAGAAAAAAAAAGAGAAGCATCAAATCAACAAAATTAGAAACGAAAAAAGAAGAGGTTACAACACACAATGCAGAAACACAAAGGATTATAAGAGACTATTATGAACAACTATATGGTAAAATGGATAACCTGGAAGAAATAGACAGATTCCTAGAAAAGTTCAATCTTCCAAGACTGAACCAGGAAGAAATAGAAAATTATGAACAACCCAATTACAAGCACTGAAATTGAAGCTGTGATCAAAAATCTCCCAAAAAACAAAAGCCCAGAACCAGATGACTTCACAGGAGAATTCTATCAAACATTTAGAGAAGAGCTAATCCCTATCCTTCTAAAACTCTTTCAAAAAATTGCGGATGAAGGAATACTTTGAAACTCATTCTATGAGGCCATCACCCTGATAACAAAACCAGACAAAGACAACACAAAAAAGGAAAACTACAGGCCAATATCACTGATGAACATAGATGCAAAAATCCTCAACAAAATTTTAGCAAACAGAATTCAGCAACACATTAAAAAGTTCGTTCACTTGATCAAGTTGGGTTTATTCCAAGAATGCAAGAATTCTTCAATATATGCAAATCAATCAATGTGATATGCCATATTAACAAATTGAAAGATCAAACCCATATGATCATCTCAATAGATGCAGAAAAAGCCTTTGACAAAATTCAGCACCCATTTATGATGAAAAGTGTTCAAAAATTGGGCATAGTAGGAACCTACCTCAACATAGTAAAGGCCAGAAATGATAAGCCCACAGCAAACATTGTTCTCAATGATGAAAAACTGAAAGCATTCCCCCCTAAGATCAGGAACAAGACAAGAGTGTCCACTTTCACCACTATTATTCAACATAGTTCTGGAAGTCCTAGCTACAGCAATCAGAGGAGAAACAGAAATAAAAGGAATCCAGATTGGAAAAGAAGAAGTAAAGTGTTCACTGTTTGCAGATGACATGATACTATACATAGAAAACCCTAAAGATAGTGTTGGAAAATTACTAGAGCTAATCAGTGAATTTAGCAAATTGCAGGATACAAAATCAATACACAGAAATCACTTGCATTTTTATATACTAACAATGAAAAATCAGAAAGAAAAATTAAGGAATCAATCCCACTCACCATTGCAACAAAAAGAATTAAATATCTAGGAATAAACTTACCTAAGGAGACGAAAGAACTGTACACTGGAAATTATAAGACACTGATGAAAGAAATCAAAGATGACATAAACAGATGGAGAGATATTCCATGTTCCTGGGCAGGAAGCATCCATATTGTGAAAATGACCATACTACCAAATGCAGTCTGCAGATTCAATGTGATCCCTATCAAATTACCAACAGCATTTTTCATAGAACTAGAACAAAAAAATTTTACAATTCATATGGAAACACAAAGACCCCGAATAGCCAAAGCAGTCTTGAGAAAGAAGAATGGAGCTGGAGGAATCAAGCTTCCTGACTTCAGATTATACTGCAGAGTTACCGTCATCAAGACAGTATGGTACTGGCACAAAAACAGAAATACAAACCAATGGAACAAGACAGAAAGCCAGAAATAAACCCACTCACCTATGGGCACCTTATTTTTGACAAAGTAGGCAAGAATGTACAATGGGGCAATGATAGTCTCTTCAAAAAATGGTGCTGGGAAAACTGGACAGCTACATGTAAAAGAATGAAATTAGAACACTCCTACACAAAGATAAACTCAAAATGGAGCAAAGACCTAAATCTAAGACCAGAAACTATAAAACTCTTAGAGGAAAACATAGGCAGAACATTTGATGACATAAATCAAGGCAAGATCTCTATGACCCTCTTCCTAGAGTAACAGAGATAAAAACAAAATAAAAGTGGGACCTGATTAAATCCAAAAGCTTTTGCACAGCAAAGGAAACTATAAGCAAGGTGAAAAGACAGCCCGCAGAATGGGAGAAAATAACAGCAAATGAAACAACTGACAAAGGATTAATTTCCAAAATATACAAGCAGCTCATACAACTCAATGCCAGAAAAACAAACAACCCAGTCGAAAAGTGGGGGAAATACCTAAACAGACATTTCTCCAAAGAAGACATACAGAGGCTAACAAACACATGAAAAGATGCTCAGCATCGCTCATTATTAGAGAAATGCAAATCAAAACTACAATGAGATATCACCTCACACTGGTCAGAATGGCCATCATCAAAAAGTCTACAGACAATAAATGCTGGAGAGGGTGTGGAGAAAAGGGAATGCTCTTGCACTGTTGGTGGGAATGTAAATTGATACAGCCACTATGGAATATGGTATGGAGATTCCTTAGAAACTAGGAATAAAACCACCATATGACCCAGCAATCCCACTCCTAAACACACACCCTAAGGAAACCAAAATTGAAAAAGACATATGTATCCCATTGTTCACTGCAGCACTAGAACATGGAAGCCACCTAGATGTCCATCCACAGATGAATGGCTAAAGAAGTTGTGGTACACATACACAATGGAATATTACTCAGCCATAAAAAGGAATGCATTTGAGTCAGTTCTGATGAGGTGGATGAACCTAGAACCTATTATACAGAGTGAAGTGAGTCAGAAAGAGAAAGGTAAACATTATATTCTAACACACATATATGGAATCTAGAAAAATGGTAGTGAAGGATTTACTTACAGGGTAGCAATGGAGAAACAGACATAGAGAATAGACTTATGGACGTGGGGAGAGGCGAGGAGAGGGTGAGATGTATGTAAAGAGTAACATGGAAACTTAACATTACCATATGTAAAATAGGTAGCCAACGGGAATTTTCTGTATGTTTCAGGAAACTCAAGCAGGGCCTCTGTATCAACCTACAGGAGTGGGATGGGGAGGGAGATGGGAGGGAGGGTTAAAAGGGAGGGGACATATGTATACCTATGGCTGATTCATGCTGAGGTTTGACAGAAAACAACAAAATTCTCTAAAGCAATTATCCTTCAATAAAAAATTAAATTTAACTTTAAAAAAAGAATGAAATAATGCCATTTGCAGCAAATGGATGGATGGAGAGATTACCATACTAAGTGAAGTAACTTAGAAACAGACAAAAACTATATGATATCACTTACAGGTCAAACTCAAAATATGACATAAATGAATGTATCTACGGAAAGGAAACCGACTCACAGACATAGAGAACAGATTTGTGATTGCCAAGGAGGAGAAGGGGTGGAGGATAGATAGAGTAGGAGTTTGGGATGTGAACTATTATACACAGAGTGCATCAACAAGGTCCTACTGTATAGCACAGTGAACCATAATCAATATCTTGTGATAAACCATACTAGAAAAAATATGAAAAAGAACATGTATGTGTGTGTTAAGTCACGACAGTCATGTCCGACTCTTTGCGACCCTAGCCCGTGAGGCTCCTTTGTCAATGAGATTCTCCAGGCAAGAATACTGGAGTGGATTGCCGTGCCCTCCTCCAGGAGATCTTCCCCACCAAGGGCTCGAACCTGTATTTCCTGCAGTTCTTGCATGGCAGGTGGATTCTTTGCTGCTGAGTATGTATGTCTACTCAAGTTTATGTGTAACTGAGGCACTTTGCTATACAGCAGAAATTGACACAACGTTGTAAATCAACTCTACTTTGATAATTAAAAAAAAAATAATAATCCTTCCATTTACCTCTTTCAGAATTAGGTTCAGGTAATGTAAAATTGGGATGGGAGGTCCACACAGCCATACTCCACTCACCTCCCAACTCACTTTCCACACCTCTGTCTCCTGCTCTGCAGCCCTCATCCTTCCTTCACCCTAAGCACACACAGACACACATCTCCCATGTTCTGGGGGATCCCCAGCTCCCTGTGTATCTGAATGGAGAGTGAACATGCTTCCCTGAGACCCTCCAAATATTCCCCACAGGCCTCTGCACACTCAGCCTTCAACTAGTTTGACTGTTTTCCTTTGACACTTTCCTTTGCTCATCTGCTCGTGGCCTCCATGATAACCAGAAAGATCGCTATTTTCTTTTCTTTTCTTTTCTTTTTTTAACATAGCCATTCAAACCAGAGAGGATTTGGTTATATCCAAAGGATAGAAGCCTGATAATTTCCTGCCTTTCCCCCCTGGTCTTTACTCCTTTTCAGTATGAGAAAATGCATTTGACCACCAACCCAGGTGGCCCCATCCATCAGGCTCGGTATTGTCAGGGTAGGAGAAAGAGAGTCTAAAAGTAGGGCTCATTTCAGAACTAAGTGCAGGCTGAGCCAGTGTTATCGACAGCAACTCTCTCCCTCATAATTGGTCTGCAGATACCCTCAGAGACTTGGAAGGCCTCAGGCTTTGAAGAGGAGCCACGAGGTAAAGCCGTGTCCTGGCCCAGCCAGCCGTCACTCTTTGAGCGGTGGGTGGGCCTTGACAGTCGTCTGTCAGCACTGTCTTTGCTGCCATCCCCAGAGACCAAAGCAAGCGCAAAAGCTAAGAAAATCTAGAACTCATTGTATAGCAGAAACCAGCATAGTATTGTAAATCAATTATACTCCAATTAAAACAAAAAGAAAATAAAATTATTTTTAATTAAAAAAAAAGCAAATGGACGTGATCAGACATGTTCAGGGTGGTGTGCATGAGTGTATGTGTGTGCGTGCTCAGTCGTATCTGACTCTTTGTGACACCCATGGACTGTAGCCCGCCAGGCTCCTCTGTCCATGGGATTTCCCAAGCTAGAATACTGGAATGGGTTGACACTTCCTTCTCCAGGGGATCTTCCCAACCCAGGGATCGAACCCATGTCTCTTTCATCTCCTACATTGGCAGGTGGACTCTTTACCACAGAGCCGCCTGGGAAGCCTCAAGGTGATATGGTCACAGACAAATACTCATATGTGGAATTTAACTTGTTTTTAAAAATGAAACAAATGAACTTATTTTGGGGACAGACTTTCAAATATTGAAAACAAAGGGGAAATGTAGAGGAGGATAAATCAGGAGCCTGGGGTGAATATACATACACTACTCTACATAAGATGGGCTTCCCTGGTGGCTCAGATGGTAAAGAATTCGCCTGCAATGGGGGAGACCTGGGTTCTATCCTTGGATTGGGAAGATCCCTTGGAGGAGGGCATAGCAACCCACTCCAGTATTCTTGCCTGGAGAGCTCCCACGGACAGAGAAGCCTGGCCGGCTACAGTCCATGGAGTCACAGAGTCAGACATGACTGAGCAACTAAGCAGAACATAGCTCTATACATAAGATAACCAACAAGGAACTACTATGGAGCACAGGGTACTCTACTTAATATTCTAGGATAACCTGTATGGAAAAAGAATCTAAAAAAGAATGAATATACATATAACTGAATCACTTGGCTATACACCTGAAATTAACACAACACTGTAAATCAACTCTACACCAATACAAAAAAAAAAAAGGCAAATGTATTCACTCTCAAGATGTCATAGTAGATTCCTTCTTGGAATGTGGCTGATTTTCCTTTGCATCTCAGCCTAGAAGAGAAGGGCCCAACAGTCTTGTCTCTGAAGACAGAGTGTTTCTAATGTTATACACTCCCAAACCTGTCTTTTCCCTGGGGTAAACATTTCTCTTCTCTTTATTTACCTTTTCCCCAAGCAGAAAACTTACAGGGAACTGCAGTAAAGACCACGACATACATCTCTGCTTTTTATTGTCTGTGTCTTTCCCCCTTCTCTGGTGCTACTTTATCACAGTATCCATGAGGATTCTCACAATCTTATTAATATTTAACATTTATTGTTAGTCTCTTGAGCCACCACAGAGACATATATTATCTCTTTGCAAGATTTAATGTCACCCTTTGTGATTCATATTCTCCATGGTATGCTTTCTACTTAGGGGAAAAAAAATCTTCTTCATCTCCAAATTAAAGCATTCTGTGCCCAGCCGCAGTTCCAACGCTTGGGCAGAAGGAACGGGTGATAGGCAATTAGGTTATTTATACTTTGTCCACCAGGGATCAAAAGTTTTTTTACAGAAATTTTTGGGATTATTCAGCTCACATCCTTTATTTGTATATCTTTTGAAGTGCCTTAAAATATAGACTTTAATTAAATGAAAAACTTAAAGAAGACAGACTCATTTAACTTTGCACTGTCTTACACGCAAAGTTTGCTCAGCAAGCAAATGCATACTATAAACTCAATGTCATGGGACTCATTTACCTATCAAAGGGAGCAAATTATTTTTAATATTTTAGCAGAAGAATGTACCATAGCATATAATTAGAAGGAACATTGACAATACATTCATGAGAAGTTTTGAAGAATGAATTTATATTGGTGTTTTTCTACCTTCTGAATTTGCTTCCTTTTTTTAAAGATTTTTTTGTTTTTTATGTGGACCATTTTTAAAGTCATTATTGAGTTTGTTACAGTACTGCTTCTGTTTTTGTTTTTTGTTTTTTTTTGGCCATGAGGCATGTGGGATCTTACTGGCCAGGGATCAAACCCACACCCCCTGAATTGGAAGATGAAGTTTTAACCACTGGATGCCATGGAAGTTCCCTGAATTTTGTTCTTAAATAAGCAACATATGAGAAAATTAAATGTATAATGTCTCCTAATTATGAGCCCTGCATGAGAATTGAAAAGTACATGCAAACAAAATAGGTGAAAAATCAGTATGTTCTGTGTTTTTAAATGTCAAAGTTTATGCAGGGTTACTTTGGTTATAATACAATGATCATAAATGATGAAATTTAATAAACATTTTCTCCAACATTACAAAAACACTATATACCAATAATTAATATGTTTAAATGAAAACGATTCTTCTTTATTCTATTGACAGATCTCATTTGGAAATCAGTTGTTGGCTTACTTTGAGTAATGGGAATTCCAAAGACATAAGTCTGCCTTTTTTGTGTACTTTTTTTTTTTTTGCCAACACCATTTGGCATGTGGAACCTTAGTTCCCTGACCAGAGATCGAGCCTCCATTGCTTGCATTGGAAGCTCAGCGTCTTAACCACTGGACTGCCAGGGAAGTCCAATCTGACTTATTTTTTTTTTAATATTTTCTAGTGCTGATTCCTATATTCCAAATTAGTCAAATTTCCTATATTCCATAGGAATATAGGAATTAGTCACAATTCCTATATTCCAAATTTGCCTCACTAGTGTTTTTGGTTCCAACCCCACAATAAGAATGTGAATTTACTCTATACAGTTCAAAGCATCTAGATTTAGACGGCAGGCAGGCCTTGTTCTAATATTGACATCATCTTTTACTTGCTGTATGACCTATATGACAAGCATTTACTCTTTTAAAAATATTAATTAGCATAATTCCAAGATAACAACTGTACTTATTGAGCTGTAACTATGTTTTAGTAACTTTCAGTGGCGTGTCAGTCAGTCACTCCTGAGGGATGGGGACTGAGTCAGGAAACCTTGGCCACATCCCTGAGTCTTCACAAAGCCACATTCTGACCCCACACTGCAGCAGCTTCCCCCACCTCATGAAGGCCAGATGCAAAGCTTGGTGTATTTCATAAAGGACGGAAATTTCTCACGATCCAAGGTAAGTGTTTTGTTGCTTTAGGTAGTAAAGTCATTATCATTGGTTTTCAAGAGAACTATAATGAGATATCACCTCACACATTCAGAATGGCCATGGTTAAAGTCTACAAGTAATAAATACTGGAGAGGGTGTAGACAAAAGGGCACCCTCTTACACTGTTGGCAGGAATGTAAATTGATGCTGTTACTATGGAAAACAATACAGAGGTTCCTTAAAAAAATACAGGTAACATATGATCCTGCAATCCTATTCCTGGGCATATATCTGGAGAAAACTCTATTTTGAGAAGGTACATGCATCCCAATGTTCATAGCAGCACTATTTATAATAGCCAAGACATGAAAGCAAACTAAAAGTCCATCAACATATGAATGGCTAAAGAAGATATGGTACACACACACAATGGAATATTACTCAGCCATAAAAAAGAATGCCATAATGCAATTTGCAGCAACATGGATGGCCCTAGAGATTCTCATATTAATTAAGTCAGACAGAGAAAGACAAATATAATATGGTATCACTTATTTGTAGAATCTAAAAAAATGATACAAATGAACTTATTTTCAAAACAGAGATAGACCCACAGACATAGAAAACAAACAAAAGGGATAGTTGAGGGTCAGCAGGGAGAGATAAATTAGGAATTTCAAATTTACATATATCACTATTATATATAAAATAGGTTAAAAAAATGATCTACTGTATAACACAGGGAACTATACTCAAATATCTTGTAGTAACCTATAATGAAAAATAATCTGGAAAATAATATATGTAAATGCATAACTGAATCACTGCTGTATACTTGAAACTAACACAACATTGCAAATTAACTATGGAAGTGAAAGTGAAAGTCGCTCTGACTCTTTGCGACCCCATGGACCATACAGTCCATGGAATTCTCCAGGCCAGAATACTGGAGTGGGTAGCCTTTCCTTTCTCCAGGGGATCTTACCAACCATGGATAGAACCCAGGTCTCCCGCGTTGCAGGTGGATTCTTTACCAGCTGAACTGTTATGCCCGATGTCCAAATCCCCGAGCGGGAAGAGAGAAGGCTTCCAAGACAATGCAACTGGCAAAAAGGGGAAGTTTATTACTGACTCGAGCCAGGGCTCTCCGCCGCAACCAACGCAGTGGTGTGAGTCAGAGAGCCCCGAGCCCAAGCTGTTACACAAATTTATAGGGTGAGCACACGCCGTTGGTAGTTGGTTTAAGTGGATTGGTTACAAGTTTGCAAAGCAATTTCATTGGTCAAAACTTTCACACAGGCGGGACTTTCCTGGGGGTTTCCGCCCCGTTCCTAATTTCCTAATTGGCAAACAGGGGTCAGTGTTAAGTGAAAGCTAATTGGTTGTATCCAGGTGGCCTGATAATCTTACCAAGTAGGAAGGCCTACTCCTAATCTAAGCTGCGTTACTTCTGCTCACCTCACAGAACCACCAGTGAAGTCCAAGAATACTGAAGTGGGTAGCCTATCCCTTCTCCAGGAGATCTTCCCGACCCAGGAATAGAACTGGGGTCTCCTGCATTGCAGGCGGATTCTTTACCGACTGAGCTATCAGGGAAGCCCAAAATTAAGAAGCATCTTCTCTTTTTGCAGATGATCTTAAAGAGGGAGAGCATTTCACCTCCAACTATTCAGCCTGTGATTTAGGAGTATCTCTGTTATGTCTTCCTTTCCAGTCACTTAGGGCTCCCCTTTCATCTGGTAGAATTGGCTGTGGCATTTGTTTTTCTTTCAGATCTTTAAGATAAACTGCCCTAACCCCGAGAATTAGCCAGGCAGATATCAGGAGTTTGAACAGAAAGAAAGGGGGCATAAGAGAACAATCTACTTTTCTGGATGTTCTCTTTCTTTTCATAGAGATTGAATTATTTGTCCAAGCTTACACAGCTTACAAGGCACAGAGCCAAGATTCACCCAGGACACATTACCTCTTGAGCTGGAGTTTGTAAATTTTAGCCCATCTTGCCTCCTTCTCTAATTAAGAAAAACCTCACTTTAGCTCCTTTTGTTTTATTTTCTCACTTGAGATTCTATATCCTCCTCTCCGGTATACCCCATGGGAACAAATTATCATGTTCCTACCAGTCTTTCCCACTTTTTTTTCTCGATAAGCGTTAGTTAGGGTCTTCTCAGTATAGGTTAGTCATAAATCGCCAGGGAACTATACCTCCTCCAAACAGCTCCTTCATGGAATCATCCGAAATCTGGGTTTGTGGGGGAGGACTGCATAAGCAACACACTTCTTGCTTTTCCAAGTTCATAATCAATTGTGATATGGATACAGGAGACAGACAGACATGTATTCTAGTTGAGGTGTTTGTTTTCTTGTTGAGTTTTATGAGTGCTTTGTAATTTGGGATACCAGTTATTTATCAGATGTTCATTTTACAAGTATTTTCTCCCAGTCTGTGGCTTGTCTTCTCATTTTTTAAAACAGCCTTTTTTTTTTGCAGGGCAGCAATTTTTAATTTTAATGAAGCCAAATATGTCGATATTTTTCTTTCATGGATCATGTTTTTGATGTTGTACCAAAAAAGTCGTTACCAAATCCAAGGTCACCTAGATTTTCTCCTGTGTTATCTTCTAGGAGTTCTATAGTTTTGCATTTTACATTTAGGTCTATGATCCAGTTTGAGCTAATTTTTGTGAAAAGTGTAAGGTCTGGGTCTAGATTCTATTTTTTTCTTTGCATGTGGAGGATCAATTCAGTGGTTCCAGCAACATTTGTTGGAGTCACTGTCTTTGCTCTGTTTTTCTGCCTTTGCTCCTCTGCCAGAGATCCATTGACTGTATTTAAGTAGGTATATTTCTGGGCTCCCTGTTCTATTCAATTGATCTGTTTGTCTATTCCTTCTCCAATATCACCCTCTTTTGATGACTAACTTTATAGTCAGTTTTGAAGTCAGGTAGTGTCAGTTCTCTGACTTTGTTCTTCTCCTTCAATATCATGCTGACTATTCTGGGTCTTTTGCCTTTCTGTATAAACTTTAAAATCAGTTTGTCAATATCCACAAAATAACTTGCTGAGAATTTGATTGGGATTGTGGTGAATCTATAGATCAAGTTGGGAAGGACTGACATCTTGACAATACTGAGTCTTCTTATATACATAGGTGGCAAATCTCTCCATTTATTCAGATCTTCTTTAATTTCTTTTTATCAGAATTTTATATTCCTTTTCATATAGATCTCATCCATATTTTATTACATTTATACCTAATGCATATTTTTGTCTTTGGTGAACATACTAATGATGTTGTATTTTTAATTTCGAATTCCAATTATTTACTGGTGGCATATAAAAAAACAATGACTATTGTGTATTAGAAATATATGTGAAAGATCAGATTTGTTACTCAGCAAAGCTGGATAGGGCTTCCCAGGTGGTGTTAGTGGTAAGGAACCCACCTGCTTCAATGCAGGAGGCATAAGAGATGCAGGTTCAATCCCTGGGTTGGCATGGCAGGAGGGTATGCAACCCCTGGAGGAGGGCATGGCAACCCACTCCAGCATCCTTGCCTGGAGAGTCCCATGGACAGAGGAGCCTGGCAGGTTACGATCCATAGCATTGCAAAGAGTCAGACACAACTGAAGTGACTTAGCATGCAAGCACACATACAAAGCTGGATATGATAATACGGACACAACTGAGACGTTAAACCTGTGTAGTGGATTAGATCGTCCTGTCTCTCCACTTTGGACACAGTTCAACAGCCCCAGGTAATCACCAGACTGGCCCAGGTAACCACCAGGGAGATCACTACAGGGAGGAGATGAGAATGCATCCCAGGGACAGGCCTTGGCGTGAACAGAGAGGAAACAGGAGGGGCAGAGTCAGCCTTACTATCAGATAAGTCTCAGAGTCAGGAGTGGACTAGGGACGAAGAGAACCAGGAACAAGACTTTATTTATTTACTTTTGGCCACGCTGGGTCGTCGTTGCTGTGCAGGTTTTCCTCAAGTTGCAACCAGAGGGGCCTGCTCTCTAGTTGCGGTGCACATGCTTCTCATTGAGGTGGTTTCTCTTGTTGCAGAGCATGGGCTCTAGGGCGTGCGGGCTTCAGTGGTTGTAGCTCCTGGGCTCTAGAGCACAGGCTCAGTAGTTTAGCACATGGGCTTAGTTGTCCTGCAGCATGCAAGATCTTCCCGGACCAGGGATCAGACCTGTATCTCCTGCACTGGCAGGCAGGATTATTTGCCACTGAGCCACCAGCAAGCCCAGGAACATGACTTTAGTAGGAGCTGCCAATCAAGGAAACATGAGACTGCAGACTAGAAATTCCTCCAAAATTCCACACAAGCCCCTCCAAATTTGAAAAGGTTTTTAAAAATCAAGACAGAGATCCAAAGCTAAGTTACCTCAAAATGTAATTTGCTGTGTGTTTCTGTGTGTGCTTGTATGTGTGTACATCCCTTATATCATGTACATCAAAAGTCCGCAAAAGGAATCCTATTTAAAATACAGTCTCCAAAGATATGAGCTTCTACATACATGGTATCTCACCAAAAGTTCTGCTTTTTTTCTCTTTTTAAGCAATGTGCCACTTAATAATATATTATTAACCTTAACACGTAGACCCAAAGCACAAATACGAATTAAAAAACTACTTGTTGTATTACCACTCAGAATTCAAAATTTTCTTCTATGCAGATATATATATATATATAACATGTATTTTTAAAAGAAGATTGTAATAGATGAAAGTGAAAGTCCCTCAGTTGTGTCCGACTCTTTGCAACCCCAAGGACTATACAGTCCATGGAATTCTCCAGGCCAGAATACTGGAGTGGGCAGCCTTTTCCTTCTCCAGGGGATCTTCCCAACCCAGGGACTGAACCCAGGTCTCCAGCATTACAGGTGAATTCTTTACCAGCTGAGCCACAAGGAAAACCCTATTGTAATGGATATGTATTCTTAAAACCTGCTTTTTAAACCTCATATATTTTGAAAATACCTACATCATTAAACAGTCTTCTACAAGATGCCTTTAGTGTCTGGATAGTATTCTTTTATACGGATATGGGGATGTACTATAATTTATTGTCAGCTCCTCTGCTAGGCTATTAGATTGTTTACAGGTTTTTCTCTATCTTAAACAATCCAAGATGATCATCTACATCCATAAATCTCTGCACAGTCGTCTAATTATTTCCCGAAGTTACAATCCTAAAAATGAACTTCCTGTATCACTAGCCATGTCCATTTTTCAGTCTTTCCAAACATACTATCCAATTTTGCTCTCACCACTCTTCTCTCATTCTCTTAGTTCCCCAGTTATCCTGTTTGTAAATTTGCCACCTTTGGAAACTTTTTAGTCATTTGGGTCCTGTTTAGACCATGGAAACAAGGATTTATTCAAATCATGCTAGAAAAATAATTGAATTCCTGTAGATTCTAAATTTATTAAGGAGTTAAGATAGAGAGCTAGCATGCTGAATACCATGGTGCATGCAAGCCTGTGCTTTTCTCCAACTTTCTGAACTTCTCAGAGGAACTGAGACTGCTTCTTTGGATAAAATGCTGTATGGAGAGAAACTCCTTAAGCTCTGAAATACCTTTTACCTAGATCCTGATAGACAGCAAAATCTGTGGTGTGACAAATGGCATCTGACATCCAGGAAGGAACATATCCTGAGAAATAAATCCATATCTCTCATCCATCTCTAATTTCAGGGGACAGGCTCTCGTGCAAGATCCATATCTACCTCTGCCTTCCACAAACACCGCATTTTCCTTTCCTGGCCCTGTAATCAACTTGGTTGAAACACAGCTACCACCCAATCTGAGTTACACTTTGCTCCCGTGAGAGCCAAGATATAGTGCTTGTTGAAAACTGATTTCTAAAGAGAAAAATATAAGTAAGTATTCATTTAAAGAACACATATTTTTGCTGGGTTTTTAAAAAGGAGTTTAAAGAATCTTTATTTTTTTCTTTCATGTATATAGCCAATATTTATAAAAGACATTGGGTACCCAGGACTGCTCTTGTGAGTAATTCAAAGCACAGTTCTGTTAAAAACTAAATATATATTCATTCCATTTATAAAAATTATTGCCTTCCTATTATGTGGGCTTTCTTGGTGGTTCAGATGGTAAAGAATCTGCACGCAATATGAGATACCCAGGTTCAATCCCTGGGTTGGAAAGATACCCTGGAAAAAGAAATGGCAATCCACTCCAGTATTCTTGCCTGGAGAATTCCATGGACAGTGGAGCCTGGCAGGCTACAGTCCATGGGGTTGCAAAGAGTCGGACATGACTGAGTGACCAATATTTTCTCTTTCTAGTATGTGCCAGTGTGTATTTGATACTGGAGATAGTAAAATAAATAATATTTTTGCCCCAAACTTTAGAATCCCCCCCATCTAGGTGAAATAATGCTCAACATCATTAGTCATGAGGAACTCATGATGAGTTGAGGGACTCTTCATTAGGGAAAGCAGATCAAAACCACAGTAAAATAGCACTTCATCTTCACTAGGATTAGTATGGTAAAAAAGGATGGACCTTAGCAAGTGTTGCCAAGGGTGCAGTGAAATTAGAACCATCATGGGTTGTTGGTGGAATTTTAAAGTGGTACAACCACTTGGGACAACAGTTTGGCAGTTCCTCAAAATGTTAAGCACAGATTTATCATGTGGCCGGGGTATATACTCAAGATAACTGAAAATGTATGTCTATACCAAATTTGTACATGACTGCTCATGGCAGCATCATTCATAATAGCCCCAAAGCAGAAACAACCCAAATTATCATCAATTGATGAATGAATAAAAAATGTGGGGAAATCTGTGCAGTGGAATATCATTTGGCAATGGAAAGGAATGATATACTATAATATGTTGTTGTTGTTCAGTTGCTAAGTCAAGTCTGACTCTTTGCAACACCATGGGCTGCAGCATGCCAGGCTTTCCTGTACTTCACTATCTCCTGAAATTTGCTCAAACACATACTATCCAACTCATCCTCTGTCATCCCCTTCTCCTCCTGCCCTATGCTGTAACATGGAGGAGCCTTAAAAACTTTATGCTTAAGTGAAAGAAGCCAGCAACAAAAGACCACATATCATGACTCCATTGTATGAAATGTCCAGTGTAGGTACATCCACAGAGACAGAAAGGGATTTGGTGGTTGCCAGGAGCTGAGGAAAGGGGGAAGAGTGAGTGATAAAGATTTGGAACTTGTTTTGGGGAAAGGTGGTGAAAATGGTCTGGAATTAGTGGTGATCAGTGCACAACCTTGCAAGTATATGAAATGCACAGAACTTTAACCCTACAAAGGATGAAATTTATGATATTGGAATAGTATCTCAATAAAGATGTTATTTAAAAAAAAAATTCCAGGATAATGTGATTCATTCTACTACTAAGGTAGATTAAAAATAGGGTGGGGAGAGGCTTCATGAAGAAACTAATATCTGCCCTAACTATTCAAGGATGAGTAGGAATAAAGTTGATAGGGAACAGAAAAGGACATCTATAAAAAGGGATTATACAAGCACCTGTGCATGCGTGCTCAGTCCTGTCCAACTCTTTGCAACCTAACTCATGGACTGTAGCGTGCCAGCTTCCTCTGTCTATGGGATTTCGCAGGCAAGAATATTGCTGTGGGTTGTCACCTTCTCCTCCAGGAGATCTTCCCCACCCAGGACTGAAACCACATCTCCTGTGTCTTCTGCATTGGCAGGTGGATTCTTTACCACTGCACCATCTTGGAAGACCATACAAGAACTTAGTAGATACTAAATAAATGTGTTTGAATGAATTTATGATTAAAGAATGACTTGATTTAAAAATGTCATGAAAGCCACCTCTCCAGATGGCATGATATGAGACATGCCAAACCACACAACCAAACACCATTCTTTGGCAGATTACACAATGACAAAGTTATGATCTTACTAGTTTCCTTTGATACAAAACACCTTTAAATTTTCCTCTGTGTCTCTTAATGGATGGATCATTGATGAGCTCTTAGAAGAGATTATTGCTGTTGCTTTTTATTCTAGAGTGTGTCTATTGGTAGGACTTCCCAGGTGACTCAGTGATAAAGAATTCAGCTGCCAAACAGGAGATGAAGGTTCAATCCCTGGGTCAGGAAGATCCCCTGGAGGAGGAAATGGCGATCCATTCCAGTGTTCTTGGTGGGAATATCCCAAGGACAGAGTAGTCTGGCAGGCCACAGTCCATGGGGTCACAAAGAGTCAGACACAACTTAGCAGCTAAATAGCAACAGCAGCAGTGTCTATCAGTATAAAGTCAGATGAAATATTAAGCAAAAGCTAATCATCTCACATCATATACACAGGCAGAATTAAATTTAATATTTTCTAACTTCCAACCAGCTTCTTTTGAATAGACAACTATAAACTCATGTCTATAAATTCTATGCATTATCTTAATTTTGAGTAATGTTATAGAATCCACCACTAATCTCTTCTATTCCTAGATCTCAAGAACATTTAAATAAGTGAAATGTTTAAAATATATGAAAATGAAATTCAAAAAACACAATTTACCAGAAAGTTTTCAGCTATGGAAAAATTAAAAAAAAAAAAAAGAAACAGTGATGGTAGGAGATGGCAATTAAATGAAGTTGGGTGCTACATAATTTAACTTTAAGAAAAATGTAATTAACCTGCATATCATTCTACACAATTGATTATTTTTTAAGGAAGATTTGGGGCTGGGATAATAAGAAGAACCAACCTAGGTAAAGACATTTTACCTAGAAGAAACTGTCAGTGGTTTGCAAACATGAAGAGAAGAGAATAGATGTCTGAAAGGTGGGTTCGAAGGTAATAGGATTTTGCCCTACTATGGAAACTTAAGCTTCAGATTGGAAAGCTTTTATATGATATTGCCTTTTGAGTGACAACTGTCGATAGAAGTTGAACAGTGGTGAGGTCAGTATGGATTTTTTTTTCCAGGTCTCTCAGCTGCCATTACCTGTCATGAGACATTGCATGTCATTTTCAAATCACTTACATACATTCAGCTATTTTCCTCTACCAGTATGTAGCAAAAACATTAGGGTAGTGATAACTATTTCAAACTTTTTTTATCTCAATGCATGTCAGGTTAGGAAATTCTCTGAATGCCAGTTAAAACCTCTTGCCTTAAAAATAGGTTAATAACCTGCAAGTAATTGTTTTTCAAAGATTTAGATAATTCAGCCTTAGAGTGTACTTGTGTTTCATTTAATGAACAGAAAATTACTTTTGTTTAAAAGACTTCCATTTACTCTATTGTATATTTTTCATCTGATGCAGAGAAAAATCAATTATTTTAAGAATTAAGTCCTTTCTGGCAGTTCATTTAAGTAAATCCTACTAAGTTAAATGACCATCAGTATTTTCCCCTTATTTATCAACTCCAAGAAAAGTGCTATAATGTACAGAAGTGGAATATAATTTGCTGTTGAGGAAATGGCATTGATTTTCCTGTCAGTTAAAGATTGCTGGTTGGAATGCAAGAATAATATGTTAACTTCTACTTGACAAAATTTACTTGATAAGAATTATTCTAGAATTGGAAAATGAGGTGGCTATTCCTAGATCTTGAATAACCAGCTTATGCCTGATGTAATAAATGCTCGGGTGAGAAGATTTGAAAATAAATGAACAGAGAAAAGATGTCAAGTTTGGAATGTGCTATGACCAAAATAATAGCTTACAATTTATATGTACATAATGTTTTAAAATATTTAAAACACGTTTACATGCATGACATAATTACTAACACAGGAATTTTTTGTAGTCAGGTAACTGGATGGCTAAAGGGAAAGACTACTTTCATACTGTAAATTAAATTACATAATACGTCTTAGGGCTTATCTGCATTTGATCAGAACACATAGTAAACCTCTACCTGCTTCATTTCATGAGGTAAAAACATTTGATCAGATGTCCACAAAACTGTCAAAATATATAAACTATCAAAATATAAAAGCTAGCCAAACATATAAACTTCTCAAGGGTGGAGAGCTTATCTTTTCATTTGTTGATTTTTCTTTACTTGTCCAGATATTGAAGTGACATGATCACTAACTATTCTGTGTGCTATCCTTCTCCCCCTCCCAAAGGCACTCAATCATGCAGACATATTTGTTGGAACTGTCGGGGGTTCCCAAAGAGCTGCCCTCTCTTCCAGCTGGATTCAGGGTCAATAGAAGGAGTTCTGGGAGAATGTGGTCAGTTGTGCAAGAACAATGGGCTCCCTGACTCCCTCACCCAGCCTCTAGGAAACCAAAGGACTCGGGTCTGCTGAGGTAAAAACTGTGGCACAGGGGGCAGAGGTGAAAGACATTCGTAGTGGAATGAGTCAGGCTTTAAGTCTCGTTTTTCCTTCCAAACTCAGCAATGTGATGTTTCAGAGGTGTGAGCAAAGTGGCAGAGAGAAGCCCAAGGAACTCAAGTGGGCGTCCCACCACATCAAAGTCTCACCATTTGCAAGCCTGAGGCAAGCACGCTGTGGAAAATAGGATGGAGGGTCCTTAGAAAACTAAAAATACAGCTACCATGTTATCCAGCAATCACACCCCTGGGCATATATTCAGACAAAGCTATAGTTTAAAAAATGCGTGCCCTCCTAGTTCATAACAGCACTACTCACAACAGCCAATAGATGCAAACAGCCTAAATATCCATCAATAGGGGAACGGGTAAAGAAGATGTGGTACATACACCCAATGGACTATTACTCAGGCATAACAATAAGGATGAAATAATGCCATCTGCAGCAACATATATGGACCTAGAGAGTATCATACTAAGTGAAGTCAGCCAGAAAAAGACAAATACCATATGACATCACTTATGTGCGGAATCTGAACTATGACACAAATGAACTTACCTATGAAACAGAAACAAATTCACATAGAGAACACACACAGAGACTTGTGATTGCCAAGGAGGAGAGGAGTGGGGGAGGGATGACTGGGAGTTTATGATTAGCAGATGCAAACGATCATACATACAAGGTCCCACTGTAGAGTACTTTGGCCACCTGATGCGAAGAGCTGACTCATTAGAAAAGACCCTGATGCTGGGAAAGATTGAAGGCAGGAGGAGAAGGGGATGCAGAGGATGAGGTGGTTGGATGGCATCACCGACTCGATGGACATGAGTTTGAGCAAGCTCCAGGAGTTGGTGATGGACAGGGAAGCCTGGCATGCTGTAGTCCATGGGGTCACAAAGAGTCAGACATGACTGAGTGACTGAAATGAACTGAACTGTATAGTACAGTGAACTATAGTCAATATCTTATGATAAAAAATAATGGAAAGGAATATGAAAAAGAATGTATATATATGTATGTATATATATATATATATATATATGTATAGCTGAATTACTTTGCTATACATCTGAGACTAAAAAAATATTGTAAATCAACTATACTTCAATAAAATAAATTTTTAAAAACCCTGAGGCATGCATATGAGAAAGTTAGTTAAGTCACTCAGTCGTGTCCAACTCTTTGCAACCCCATGGACTGTAGCCCACCAGGCTCCTCCATCCATGGGATTCTCCAGGCAAGAATACTGGAGTGGGTTGCCATTTCCTTCTCCAATGCATATGAGAAGGCACCCCTAATTACTATCATTAATGTTGTTGTTGCTATTTAGTTGCTAAGTCATGTTCGACTCTTTTGCAACCCAACTGATTGTAACCCTCTGGGCTCCTCTGTCCATGGCATTTCCCAGGCAAGAATACTGGAGTGGGTTGCAATTTCCTTCTCCAGGGGATCTTTCCAACCCAGGGATCAAACCCATGTCTCCTGCACTGGCTGGCGGATTCTTTACCACTGAGCCTACAAAGAAGCCCAGCTAACTAAAATATACATGTTAAATAAAGGCCATGACATTGAGATCCTTAAAGACACGAGGCTTTGGAGTTTACTTTTGTAATGTCTTCTGAGATAAATGTTTTAGACCAAGCTTTCCTGGAACCAGTTCCTATCCCTTAAGGTAGTCTTTGAATTTTATTTAGAAATGAAACCAGAAACTCATACTGATAACTGGTGACTGTCATCTGAAGACCAGACATGAATTAGAACCAACTCCCATCAAGCCACTGGTAATGCGTGGCCACAGTGTTTATCCTTTATCCTCTTTGGATAGTTAAGTGCTGGAGTTGGAGGGACCCTAGAGGTTAGATAGCTCAGAGGTTCCCCTTCACCATCAGAATATCAGAACCTCTTGAGAGATTTTTAAATACACATGTTCCTTGGCCCTAGAACAGATGAACCAGTGGGAGAAGCAGATACTAATTTCTAGACTTGAAATCCTGGAAGAGAGTTGGGTGACTGATTATACTGCATAAAAAACAAATCCTGTGTAGAAATTTTTAGCCTGTTTATACTCGCTAGTGGGCTTGAAAAATTCTTCCATTAGGGTTGGGTGTGCTGGTTTTCCCTGCTCTTTCTAGGATGTTCCATCTCCTCCTCCCCAATATTAATGTTCCTCTAACTCACTTCATTGTAGCAAGATGAATCTCAGTGTCCAAGTGTGCAAAAAACACAGGTGACTTTCTCTACAACTGAATTTAATCTTTATTTTAAGCTACCATTCCACCAGGGCATGGAAATCCAGTCTCAGGCAACTCAGAAATTCTAAGAACTTCAGGGGCCTTTTGAAACACAAAGACATCATAGTGGGGGTGAGCGAAGAATCCTGACTTCACAGCATCTACCCTGTTGGCATTCTTTATTCCTGTGTTCTATGGGCACCCCCACCTCCGCTCGCCATTGGCCATTTTTCAGCGTTTGGTTAAGGTCACCAATGCCCTCTTTATTACTAAATTCAAGAGATATTTTTTCAGTCTCATCATACTTAGACACTCATCAGCTTTTGACCTAGTTGGCCACATCTCCTTAAACCAATTCTTTCCCTTGGCTTGCACACACCATTGCCACCTCGTTTTCCTCTGATCTTTCTTGCCATATTTTTAAAAGCCTATCTCCATATCCTTCAGGAGTGCTTCTGTTCTGCAAGTCTTCTCTCTCTCCATTCTCTCCCTAGATGATGTTTTTTATTCCCATTGCTTCAAATACAAATTAATTCTGATGACTTGGAATTTACATCTTCAGGCCAACGAGAGCATCTCAACTTTAGCCCTGTATATTCAATGACCAACATTACATCTGTGCTTAGATGTCACAAAGACATTTCTGGAAACAAACCCAAAAGTAAACTCAGGGTCACTGAATCCATAAAACATGTTCCTCTTCCAGTTTTTCCAAGCAAATATTTTTTTGACATCTGTCCATTTCACTCCTTCCTCTAGACATGAAGTCCTATGCCTTCTTTCCCTCAA
Source organism: Cervus elaphus (assembly GCF_910594005.1). Classification (NCBI taxonomy): domain Eukaryota; kingdom Metazoa; phylum Chordata; class Mammalia; order Artiodactyla; family Cervidae; genus Cervus; species Cervus elaphus. Next base: position 23,098,365 of record NC_057828.1, on the reverse strand, counting down.
ATGTATCTTAAATCCATTCACACCTCTAACTCCACTACCATGATCTTGACTCTAGGACACCCTATTTCTTTTCCGAACCACTGCAGTGGCCTTCTACATGGTGACTGACACTCATGCTTACCTTCCTCCAACTCCTTGTCTACAGAATAACTAGACTAATCTTTTAAAAATGACTTGAATCATAAGACAAGTCAATCACAATACAATCCCAATCACAATACAACACCCTTTAAAAAATTCTTCACAAGACTTGTGATTGCACTTAGAATAATGTCTGATATTTGACAAAAACCTACAAGGACCTGTATGATGTCATCCCTGACTGCATCTCCAGGATTACCTTGTGTCACTGATCGACCTTTGGTCGATCTGGGTCGATCCCTGACCCAGACACATTTTCCCAACCAAGCTCCTATATATCTCAGAGTGCTGAAATTTTCCTTAAAGTTTTTGGCTTTCTTCTATTGCAATGGTCTCCATTACCTTCCCTGTTTACCTGGACAACTGCACATAGCTGGACTACCCTACCCATTGCTTGCTTCATTTGTGGCTAAGTCTTTCTCAAACCCTCAAGCTACACCACTTAGCTTATACTCTCACAGCTTTATAAGTACTGCATTTGGTTAATGTCTCTCTTATGTATTAAGATATACCTAGTAATGGACTAGGTATTACTAGGGATATACCTAGCATTGGCTTCCCAGGTAGCTCAGCAGTAATGAATCCTCCTGCCAATGCAGGAGAAGCAGGTTTGATCCCTGGGTTGGGAAGCTCTCCTAGGGAAGGGAATGGCAACCCACTCCAATATTCTTGCCTGGGAAATCTCATGGACCAAAGGAGCCTGGTGGGCTACAGTCCATGGGGTCACAAAACAGTTGGACAAAACTTAGCCACTAAACAACAAAAACAAGTACCTATCATAGTACTCGGCAAATAGGGAGCACTTAGTAAATAATTATTTGGATACACAAATATGCAACCTGTAGAGTCTCTTGCAGGTGTCATAATAAATGACCAGAAATTTGGTAGCTTAAAACAGAAGAAATGTATCCTCTTGATTCTGGAAGCTAGAAGTTTGAAATCACAGGGTCAGCAAGAACATGCTCCCTTTGAAGTTTCTAGGGAAGAATCCTTTCAGGCCTCTTCCAATTCTGGTGACCCCAGACATCCTTGGCTTGTGGCTGCATCACTCCAATCTCTGCCTCTCTCACATGGCTGTCTTCTCCTGTGTCTCTCTGTGTCTTCTCTTCTTCTCCATTAAAAAAAAATTATTTATTTATTTGGCTGTACCAGGTCTTAGCTGCAGCACATGGGATCTTTGATTTTCATTGCAGCATGTGGAATCATTAATTGTGGCATGCATACGCTTAGTTGCAGCATGGGGGATCTTATTCCCTGACCAGGGATTGAAACCTGGGCCCCTGCATTGGAGCATGGAGTCTTAGCCACTAGACCACCTGAAATGTGCCCTTTCCTCTTCTTCTAAGGTATCAGTTACTGGATTTAAGTGTTGTTGTTTAGTCGCCAAGTCCTCTCCAACTCTTTTGCCACCCTATGAACTGTAGACTGCCAGGCTTCTTTGTCCACTGGATTTCCCAGGCAACAATAGAGGAGTGGGTTGCCATTTCCTCCTCCAGAGGATCTTCCTGATCCAGGAACCAAACCTGTGTCTCTTGCACTGCAGGTGGCTTCTTTACCACTGAGCCATCAGTTAGTCGCACTGAATTTAAGTCCCACAGTAAATCCAGATAATTTCATCCTTGATTAATTACATCTAAAAAGACCTTATTTCTAAATAAGGTTATATTCTAAGGGTCCATATAAACATGAATTTGGAGGTCACTATTCTTGGTGGTCACTAATTGCTGAGTCCACTCCCAACATGTCTTGCTGTTCTCCTCTTTCTCCTGGCCCCTCATCAGCTGGAATTCATTAGAAAAGCTGGCTCCATCATTAACACTTACAGCAGGATCTTTCTCAGCTGCTCAATTACAGCTTAATTCCTGAAATCAAAATAACACCTTAGGGGGGAAAAGTCCCCTGTGATTATTCTCATTGGTGAAACAGGGAATATCTTTAGAAAATAGATATACTCTGGAGAAGGGAGAGAATTACTTAGCTTTCTAAGAGGCTGAGCATGCAAATGCCACATGATACTCTGATTTTATGTATCTCATTTCCAAACAAGAAGTGAACTTAAATATAATATGGATTTCAGTTGCATGTGTGAATGTGAAAGAGGTGTACACTTTTTTAAATCCACAGCCATGTAATCAGCTGTGAATAATGAAGGGAAGAAAAACTTTCAGTCCAAAAACAAGTAATAGTACAGCTAATTTTCCACTTTGCGAATGTGTCTTGGGATAAACACTCTATGAGAAAGATCTTCCCATTCATAAAAATATCTAGTCAGAAGCACTCAGGGTACAAAATTCATTAAGGGCCCCTAACTCTCTCTCCCCAAAGGTGCTAGACTTCCACCATTGATGGTCATGTGTAACTATCACAAGATACTAATGTCCAAGGCAGGCAAGCAGACGGTGAAGTTCTTCCATTCTTTTGTTTCGCTGGCAGTAAAATTATTTTTAAAGTGATTTCAGAAGACAGTATGGTACTGGCACAAAGACAGAAATATAGATCAATGGAACAGAATAGAAAGCCCAGAGATAAATCCACGGACCTATGGACACCTTATCTTTGACAAAGGAGGCAAGGATATACAATGGAAAAAAGACAACCTCTTTAACAAGTGGTGCTGGGATAACTGGTCAACCACTTGTAAAAGAATGAAACTAGAACACTTTCTAACACCATACACAAAAATAAACTCAAAATGGATTAAAGATCTAAATGTAAGACCAGAAACTATAAAACTCCTAGAGGAGAACATAGGCAAAACACTCTCCGACATAAATCACAGCAAGATCCTCTATGACCCACCTCCCAGAATATTGGAAATAAAAGCAAAACTAAACAAATGGGACCTAATGAAACTTAAAAGCTTTTGCACTACAAAGGAAACTATAAGTAAGGTGAAAAGACAGCCCTCAGATTGGGAGAAAATAATAGCAAATGAAGCAACAGACAAAGGATTAATCTCAAAAATATACAAGCAACTCCTGAAGCTCAATTCCAGAAAAATAAATGACCCAATCAAAAAACGGGCCAAAGAACTAAACAGACATTTCTCCAAAGAAGACATACAGATGGCTAACAAACACATGAAAAGATGCTCAACATCACTCATTATTAGAGAAATGCAAATCAAAACCACAATGAGGTACCATTACACGCCAGTCAGGATGGCTGCTATCCAAAAGTCTACAAGCAATAAATGCTGGAGAGGCTGTGGAGAAAAGGGAACCCTCTTACACTGTTGGTGGGAATGCAAACTAGTACAGCCACTATGGAAAACAGTGTGGAGATTTCTTAAAAAACTGGAAATAGAACTGCCATATGACCCAGCAATCCCACTTCTGGGCATACACACTGAGGAAACCAGATCTGAAAGAGACACGTGCACCCCAATGTTCATCGCAGCACTGTTTATAATAGCCAGGACATGGAAGCAACCTAGATGCCCATCAGCAGATGAATGGATAAGGAAGCTGTGGTACATATACACCATGGAATATTACTCAGCCGTTAAAAAGAATTCATTTGAATCAGTTCTAATGAGATGGATGAAACTGGAGCCCATAATACAGAGTGAAGTAAGCCAGAAAGATAAAGAACATTACAGCATACTAACACATATATATGGAATTTAGAAAGATGGTAATGACAACCCTATATGCAAAACAGAAAAAGAGACACAGAAGTACAGAACAGACTTTTGAACTCTGTGGGAGAAGGTGAGGGTGGGATGTTTCGAGAGAACAGCATGTATACTATCTACGGTGAAACAGATCACCAGCTCAGGTGGGAAGCATGAGACAAGTGCTCGGGCCTGGTGCACTGGGAAGACCCAGAGGAATTGGGTGGAGAGGGAGGTGGGAGGGGGGATCGGGATGGGGAATATGTGTAACTCTATGGCTGATTCATATCAATGTATGACAAAACCCACTGAAATGTTGTGAAGTAATTAGCCTCCAACTAATAAAAAATTTTAAAAAAAATAAAGTGATTTCAGGATATATCTTTTAAAGATATAAAATTAATGGTTTATGCCTTCCAAATTGAAGAGATTTAGAAACATTTAGATAGTATATTAAGAAGCAGAGACATTACTTTGCCAACAATGGTCCGTCTGGTCAAGGTTATGGTTTTTCCAATAGTCATGTATGGACGTGAGAGTTGGACTATAAGGAAAGCTGCGTGTCAAAAGAATTGGTGCTTTTGAACTGTGGAGTTGGAGAAGACTCTTAAGAGTTCCTTGGACTACAAGGAGATCCAACCAGTCCATCGTAAAGGAAATCAGTCCTGAATATTCATTGGAAGGACTGATGCTGAAGTTGAAACTCCAATACTTTGGCCACCTGATGTGAAGAGCTGACTCATTGGAAAAGACCCTGATGCTGGGAAAGATTGAAGGCGGAAGGAGAAGGGGATGACAGAGGATGAGATGGTTGGATGGCATCACCAATTCGATGGACATGAGTTTGAGTAGGCTCCGGAAGTTGGGATGGACAGAGAGGCCTGGTGTGCTGCAGTCCATGGGGTCGCAAAGAGTCGGACACGACTGAACTGAACTGAGAAACATTTACTGAATATGAACCAGGCTTGGTGGTAGGCAGGAGGGGGACAGAGGTTAATGAGGACTGGCTTCTGACTTCAAGGAGCTCCAGTTCCATAGGGGCGACAGACATGTAAGTAATTATAACATAGAAGTGAAGTGAAGTGAAAGTTGCTCAGTCATGTTCAGCTCTTTGCAACCCCATGAACTATACAGTCCATGGAATTCTCCAGGCCAGAATACTGGAGTGGGTAACCTTTCCCTTCTCCAGGGGATCCTCCCAAGTATCAAACCTAGGTCTCCCACATTGCAGGCAGATTCTTTACCAGCTGAACCACAAGGGAACCCTTTACAACACAGAGGAAAAGGTTAAATAATATAACTGTCCTGGCTCAGAGATGTTACCAAATACAACAACAGCAACTCAAAACAACAAAGAAGGAATATGCTGAATCTGTGTGCAAAGCAGAGAAAGCTTCTCAGGGGAGGTATCTGAACAGTTTTAAAGGATGAATGAAGATTTTTTCCAGACAGGTAATCTGGCAGAGGAAAAGGAAAGAAAGCAGTGATTTGGGGAAAGGGTATTCCATTTGCAAAAGCTGGAAACGGGACTAACAGGAATTGTCCTGGGAACTGTGAATAACCTGATAATCCTGGGACATAAACTTGAATTTGGTGATCAAGGGATTGTCTTCAGAAGTAGACAAGGCTGGGTATGAAGTCTTGTGCATCATGCAAGGACCATGGACTTGGACCAATGAGGATTTATTGATGAGATTTAAGGGTGTGTGTGTGTGTGTGTTTGGTGTGTGTGTGGTGGTGATGGCGATTGGTGGTTAGAGAGTGAGATGGTCATATTTATAACTCATTAATATCATTCCTGTACTACCAAAAAATATCTAAAAAGGTAAAAAATCCTTTATTCATAATAATATAATGGTAGTCCAAAACAAAAAGAGACTATTAAATTCTTACAAATCAAACTAAGGAAATACTATGTTACAGTTGAAACATAGTAAGATTTTATAGCCAAATGGCGAAAATTACATATTCTCAAGCATGTCTTATTATAAATAAGATGAGGTGCAGTACTCATAAACTGTGAAGTTATTCTTTTATCTAATTCCTTGATTTTCTATTGAATTTCAGATCTGTATATAAATGTCTTAGTGAACAAAAAATGTTTTATAGCCAATGTTTATGGATACCATTTATTAATAGCATTTTTTAATATAAAATTCACCTTTTAAAAGAAAATTCTCAACTTTTATCATATGCTTATCCATTCAAACATGTTCAAATGTCTCTCACTGTTGGTGCCAATGAATGATTATTGTCTGCAATAATGACTACACATATACGCCCAAGAGAAATAAGTGAATGTAAATCACAAGGTTCAATTCCTTTCATTTGTATACTGCTTTGAAATTTGTAAAAAAAAAAAAAAAGCTTTAACATGCCTTTTTTTTTTTTTCTTTGGCCTTGCTATGCAGATTTAGAATCACGGTTCCCTGATCAGGGATCGAATCCCTGAAAGCATGAAGTCCTAACCACTGGACTGCCAGGGGATTCCCAACACATTATTAAAGCATGTGTCTAAGGCACAGGTATTTGCATGAGTGAACTGCTTATTAAACAAGTTTAGTCCTTGCCTGGGAAATTAAGACTGCTTGATTATTCAAGAACAGAATTGAGTTTGTCTGGGTTCCACCTTCAAACCAGTCTGAGTGCTGAGGCTACTGCTCCTTCAGCCCTTCTCAAAGGAACATGCAGTGTCTGAATTCTCCACGAAAGAACCACTATACATCCCACCCTCCTGGGTATGGCTGAAATGAAGCAGGACCCAGTGGGTCTCCTGGGCACTAAAGCTTTTCTATGTTCCCCATTTCTTGATTACAGGAAGTAGGCTTCATACAGCCTCCAAGACCTTCCCTGGGACCCAAAGGGCAGGTTCAAACAGTTGCTAATCAGTGAAGGGAGGAGATGCAGAGACAAGGGAGGAGCGGTCAGAAACAATAGTACAGCCTTGGGACAGGGTTCTGGTTTCCCTTCAAGTGATACACATAACAGTATCTTTGGGTTATTTTGCAGATACTGAAACCCCCCACCAGTTGGAAGAAGTTAAGAGCATGCTGTCTACAAGCACATGGACCCCAGGCCATTTGGAGCCAGAAGGTTGATGATCCTGACTCCAGATTACTTCACCACCAGCCAATCAGAAAAATCAGATCAGTCCTTGAGCTGATCACACTCTCCACTTTGAACTATTACTATAAAACTCTTCACTACTTCTCTCAGGTCAGGACACACAGTTTTGAGGGCATTAACCCAGGTGGCTCAGATGGTAAAGTATCTCCTTGCAATGAAGGAGACCCAGGTTCTATCCCAACAGCAGCCTAGTCCAGTATTCTTGCCCAGAGAATTCCATGAACAGAGGAACCAAGAGTCGGACACCACTGAGTGACTAATACACAGCCGTCTCTAGTCCCCTCTGCCTGGCAAAGCAAAAAGACTATTCTTTTCTATTTCATCCAAAACTCTTTCTCTGAGATTTAATTTGGTACCACAGTGCAGAGACTGAATTTCAGCTACATGGCCTCTCAGGAGATTGGATACTCACATTGCCAGGAAAAGTCTCACATTGTGATGGACTTGGGTTTTTTTTTTTTCATTTATTTTTATTAGTTGGAGGCTAATTACTCTACAGTACTGTAGTGGGACTTGGGTTTTGAACAGCAGTTCAAGTGAGTCAACTATAATGAGAAGGGCTACTAAGGTACTTAAATATCTATGATTAGTTTATTCATTCTTTCTGGGGATTTATTGGCTACCTAGTAACACCCAGCATCATGTCTGGAGCTAGATGGGAATCAAAAGAGATGTATAAAATTTCATAAATTTACCAAAATTTTCAAATGGTACACACACCATAGGTGAAATTCATGGGACGTAAATTACAATTCAATAGAGCTATTGAAGAAGGAGAGGAAGGGAAGGGCAGAGGGTGGGAGACAGGTGACTCCAATTACCCAGTTGTTGCAGAGGGCATTCCAAAAGGAAGAGAGAAGTGTGGAATACAGTCACTTTAACCAAATTTTAATCATTCATTGGTAACTTTCTAATATTCACCTTATCGTTTAATATCTGTATTTTAATTTATTGAATAGTTGTCTATTTGGGGCTATTATCTTTTAAAAACATATACCATCTTTATTGTTAATATTTCTTTCTAAGCCAGATTGTCTTTTTCTAACCTAAACTGGTTAATTTTAGAAGGAAAAGGAAAAAGAGATGATTTTGCCCCTCTAAGAGCTGACAATGTAGCTAGTGGAGATAACATATGTAAATGTGCATCCAGGTAAAGTAAACTGTATAACAAATCAATGGTTTCCCTGGTGGTTCAGCGGTAAAGAATCCACCTGCCAGTGCAGGAGATGCGGGTTTGATCCCTGGGTCAGGAAGATCCCTTGGAGAAGGAAATGGCAACCCACTCCAGTATTCTTGCCAGGGAAATCTCATGGACAGAGGAATCTTGTGAGCTGAAGTCCATGGGGTCGCAAAAGAGTTGGACACAACTTAGAGACTAAGCAACAACAATTTAGGTTCTTCCTAATTGTTGCTGTTAAAACTCTGAGATTAAAAAAAAAACAACTCTGAGATACACATCTTCAATTTGAAATGGTTTTGCACATCTTTGTTTCCTTAGGGAAAAACTCCTGGATATGTAATCTCTGGGTTAAAGAAAATGAAATATTTCTAAGACTCTCCATTCATATTTCAGAAATAAGCCTGGAAAAGATTGTATTAGTTTAAACCCCAACTGTCTTTGAGTGCTACTTTTTCACATCATTTCTAAACCATATTTCTCACAAACCACGGATATCATCATTTATGTGTGTATACATACTTGTCAACTTCTTATACAAAGAAATGGTATTTCATTCATTTCATTGAAATCAGATTGACATTTTATATTTCTTGATCACTTTTCCTCTTTTATAAATTTCCTCTTTTATAAATTACTTTTAAAAATAACTTTTACAAATTGATAATAACACTTCCTATTGGGATATTTGCTATTTTTCTCATTGACTTATTAGAATTCTCCCTTTGTAGTGATAAAAAATTCCATCATATATGTTGTGAATACTTTCCCTAATTTTCATGGATACTTTAAGGTTTTGCCATAAGGTAATCTATAAACTTTTATCATATTGCCTCTTATATTTATGTTAGAAATGCCCATCAAAGCAGATAATTTTTAAAGATTTATTATTTTATTTTGATATATAATATGAGACAAATGATTTTTTAAATTCATTTATTTTAATTGGAGGCTAATTACAATATTGTGGAGGTTTTTGCCATACACCGACATGAATCAGCCATGGGTGCACATGTGTCCCCCATCCTGAAACCCCCTCCCACTCCTTCCCCACCCCATCCCTCTGGGTTGTCCCAGAGTACTGGCTTTGAGTGCCCTGCTGCATGCATTGAACTTGCACTGGTTATCTATTTTATATATGGTAATACACATGTTTCAATGCTATTCTCTCAAATTATCCCACCCTCGCCTTCTCCCACAGAGTCTAAAAGTCTGTTCTTTACATCTGTGTCTCTTTGGCTGTCTTGCATATAGGGTCATCGTTACCATCTTTCTAAACTCCACATATATGCATTAATATACTGCATTGGTGTTTCTCTTTCTGACTTACTTCATTCTGTGTAATAGGCTCCAGTTTCACCCACCTCATTAGAACTGATATAAATGCATTCTTTTTTTTTATAGTTGAGTAATATTCCTTTGTGTATATGTACCACAACTTCCTCATCCATTCATCTGCCAGTGGACATCTAGGTGGCTTCTGTGTCCTAGATATTGTAAACAGCGCTGCAATGAACATTGAGGTACATGTGTCTCTTTCGTTTCTGGTTTCCTCAGTTGTATGCCCAGCAGTGGGATTGCTGGGTCACATGGCAGTTCTATTCCCAGTTTTTTAAGGAATCTCCACGCTGTTCTCCGTAGTGGCTGTAGTAGTTTGCATTCCCATCAACACTGTAAGAGGGTTCCCTTTTTTCAACACCCTCTCCAGCATTTATTGTTTGTAGATTTTTAATGACAGGCATTCTGACCAGCATGAGATAGTACCTCATTGTGGTTTTGATTTGCATATCTCTGATAATGATACAAATGATTTTATAAGTTAATTTGCCCAAGTTGAAGTAGTAAGTGGCAAAGCTACTATCATACCTGAGGAAGAGTGATTACAGAGCACAGTCTCTTAAACCCTTAATGTTTCATCATAAATATCATTTTGACACTTAGTTTGAGATAGATACTTCCATTAAAGGAAATAGCTTTCTATTTCTAATCTAAGTCACTTTTAAAAATCATAAATTTATGGTGAATTTTATTAAATCTCTTTTTATCATCAATTAAGCTATCTTTTTGTTATCTATTGAGCCATCCTTGCATTCCTAGAATAAATTTGTCTGGCCATAACATATTATTTTTTTAATATACTGATGATATGATTCACCTAAATTATTTTATGAATAGGCTATATCTTCCCTAAATTTTTCTGCTTCTCCTATCAAAAGTAAGAGAGAGATGTTGAAATTTCTTAAATGTAATGAAGATTTTAAAAATGTATACCTCAATTTCTATCAATATTTACCTTTTACATTTTTAGGCTATTTTAATGGGGATGAAGTGAAAGTGAAGTTAAGTGTTAGTTACTCAGTCGAGTCTGACTCTTTGTTACCCCCATGGACTGACTGTAGCCTGTCAAGCCACTCTGTCCATGGGATTTCCCAAGTAAGAATACTGGAGTGGGTAGCCATTCCCTTCTCTAGGGCATCTTCTCAACCCAGCAACTGAACCCATGTCTCTTGTGTCTCTGGCATTGGCGGGCAGATTCTTTACCATCTGAGCCACCAAGGAAGCCGATTTTAATGGGGATGCACAAATTTAAAACTCTTGTCTCCCTGGCAAATTAAGCCTTTTGTAATTGAGTACATGACCTTTAATAATCCTTTTTGTCTCAAAGTCGGTTTTGTCTGGCAATGATATAGTTAAATTAGCTTATTTTTTTTTGAATGATAAATTTCTCCTTTCTTTTTCTTTCTATACTTTTTAAATGTTCTTTTATTTTTGGTGTGTCCATTGTAAATAGAATATACAGGATATTTTTGTCTACCATGATAATATATTTTAATGAGCTTGATCTCTTTAAGTGTATTAAGAGTAATCATATAGCTGAATATTGTTGAAATTTTTCTCCCATCTATTCTCTGATTTCTATTTTACCTTTGTTTTTGTTTCTTCATTTTGTCCTCCATTCTTGATATTGATTTATTTGTTATTTTTGTTTATTGTTTTCTCTTAACCATTATTTTCCTATGTTAGTTTAGAAACTTTATACTTTGTCTTTTTTTTAATGTTTATTCTACAAAATATATATTCATACTATCTTGCTTCATACAACCTTACTCCATCCTCTCCCTTTGAATTATGACTATTGTAGTACAGTATTTTGATTCTGCTCTTAATTCTTCTAAATATTAAGCTTATTATCTTATGCAGATGATGTTTTTTCAGTTACATGTTTTGATTACTATTTTATATACTCATTGTTTCCTTTTGTATGTCAGATGACATTTTTGTAAATAATTACTTAATTCTCAAAGTGTATTCTTAAAAGCTCCAGCAGCACAGGCTTATTGGTGGGATATATTTTCATTATAAAATTGTAAAGTAAAATACTTTCATTATAAAATAAAATGTCTTTATTTTACTCTCGTTTTTGAAAGGTCATTTTTCTGAATACTCAATTGTAATCTGATAGTCATTTTCTATCAGCACCCTGAAATTATTATTCCCCAAATTTTGGCTCCTTTGTTGCTGCTGAGAGGTCTGTTGTCACTGTAATTGTCATTTTTTTCTAGGTGACCTTACTTTTCTCTGCAATTACTTTTAAAAAGCAATCTTTGTCTTTGGTGTTCTGCAGCGTCACTATGCTGTGTCTAGGTATGGATTTCTTTTTATTTATTCTGCTTGAGAAGTGTTAAATTTCCTGAATGTATATTTATGTTTATATTAGTTATGGAAAAATCCTCAGTAATTATGACTTCAAATTATTTTTATGATCTTCTTTTGGAACTCAGATTGCTTATATATTAGAATTCATTATCTCTCTTAATTTCTATTTCATGTTTTATACCTTCTTGTTAGTTTGTGCTGTATTCTTATTTTTTCAGATGTATCTTTTGGGGAGCTATTTATTTCTTTAATTGTATTTAATCTTCTGTTTAATCCATTTGTTGAGGGATTTGTTTGACAATTAAATTTTCACTTCTGAACCTCCATTTTTTTCCTTTTTAGATCTATGTAGTCATTTGGAGATCGCTGATAGCTTGCCTATTTTTTTGTGATTCCACCCTTCAGTTCTTCATGCATTTCATACATGACTGCTTAATATGCCGTTTATGATGATTCAAGTATACAAAGACAAGGTAATCTAAACCTGTTGTTTTTAAATCCCCCTGCCTCTATCTTTTTCCCCAATGGAATCTTATTCTCTTTTGTGATCAATGATCTTTGTAAACTCCAAATTGTCCAATCTTTATCTGTGGAGATTTTATAGGGTTCAATTAGAGATATTTTCTTTCAGGTAAAATACGTATTTATCTCTGCTATGAGCAGATGTTGCCATCAATCAGTCCACCCTGTAGCTCCTTTCCAGGGTTCTGTCTTAATGAAAAGGTGTCCAGTTCCACTCCTACACTTGGCTACTGACTCAAAGCACTGCGTCTTATTTGTAGGGTTGTGGGACTGTCATTGGTATTGCTGTCAGTATAGGACTGATCCTCCGCCCACTCACTGTACCTAGCAGTGAGTCCAGGGTTTGTCTCTGTGATTCGTTCCCCCTCTTCTAAAGTAGCATTGTGGGAAGAGACTTGGAAATGATTCCTTTTTCCTCTAAGCCCAGCAATCACAAGTATGTTTTGCAGTAGGAAGGCCCCTCAGAATTTCTGGTGTGCCAAACTTCTGAATGTGGAAAATGTTCATTTGATTTTCAGTAGGGAAGTTATATACCTTGAATATAAAAATAAGAATAAAAGTTATCATTGGCATTGTGTGAAATACAAATAAGGTCCTGTTGTAACATAGTTTGAAATACAGTACAAATAATTTGACTCTGCCTGAATTATAAAACTTACGTGGTGTGATTAAAAAGCACCTCTACTTATAAACAGTTCAGATGTTGAAAGGCTTGTCCTAATTCCGTTTGTTGGCAATTCAATGTGATACATTTCAATTGACTGGAGCATGCATGCCTGCCAAGTCGCTTCAGTCATGTCTGACTCTCTGTGACCCCATGGACTGTTGCCTGCCAGGCCCCGCTGTCCCTGGGATTCTCCAGGCAAGAATACTGGAGTGGGTTGTCATGCTTTTCTGCAGGGGATCTTCCTGACCCAGGGATTGAACCCATATCTCTTATGTCTCCTTACCTCTAGCACCACCTGGGAAGTCCTGATTGGAGCATCGTACCTTGCTGTTTCACTTCTATTTCTATCATGATTGCTTATGTCTTCCAATCCTTTCACGTTTTTTTACATTTCTGTTTGGCTCAATAACTCCCCAATATGTACAAAGGCAGTGGATATGCTGTAGACTAACACTTAGCTCAATGGCTAAAACTATACAGTGTCTCCTTCTTGACAATCCTTTGTGAGGACAGTGAAGGCAGTGCTCTGGCCATAGCTTTGTTCCAGCTACAACCCTCTTTACTTCTCATAGCCTCAAAACTAGACTTTTTAATTGTTAATGTACAAATAGATGGAGAAATAATAGCCACTGGAGAAGGAAGGTGGGTACAAGCCAAGCTGAGTTTGGTCAGAGCACATGTATTGATACACCCTTTAATTACATGTAATACATGCTAAATACTATACTACATAATTACACTGACAAGCTCTTTGGAAACAAGAAGTATGCAATATAAATCAGAATATATGTAGTATGTATAAGAACTACAGAGAAAAGATTAAAATATTAATTTTTTCCAGAATAAGGTATTTATATCCACTACAGACTAACAATGTATGAATTTTGGAAGCAGACAGGAGGTGATATTCACTTTGGGAAGAAAATCAAGGTCTAGAATGGAAATCTAAACTGAGCTGGGTTGACAAGAAATTATCGGTAGTTTTGTACCAATTCACACTGTGAAGAAGGGAACATTTTCCACTCAATGTTTCCATCACTGCCAGTGAAACAAGATACTATAACTCCTGGTTCTTCTTCAAACCTTGACTCACTTTTAGGGAGGTGGAGTAACCACCAATAAAATTCGTTTCCCATAGACAGAAGATGCTCCACTAGGCCCCTCCTTTCTCTATCGTGGGAGCAAGCTGCTCACAGGGAATGGGCATTCACCTGGGCTCCAGCAGACTGGTTCTTCTCTCATCACATGAAGGCTGGTGGCAAGAGATGAGGTCGTCATCATTTGGTCCTGCCTTAGATCTGGCAAGTAAGCGTACCTGATTCACTGGTTCAGTTAACAGGGCAGTTTGGCTCAAAACACTGTATGTTCTGCATTGCCAAACACCCTTTATCAGTAATAGAAGTGATATTTTTTACTTCGATCTGTGGTCTCTTGTCTTCTTCTTCAACTGGCTCAGAGTTATGGAGGCAAGAGGAGTGCTTTTCTTTTTTTCATCAGTAGTAGAACACAGCCATTCTTTTTGTATCGTTTTGCTTTTTTACCTTTCTCCTGTGCAATCATAAACCAAAGTGCCATTTGTAAAATACTCTAAGAAATGTGCTGCGGGATCACAGTGTCAGCAGGACTCACTTGCGCAGTTGGCCCTTAGTCTCCGATAGTCAGCATGTGCTTCTTAGTTCAGTTCGTTGTCTATGCACCTCCAGCACTGTCTACGTGGTTGCTTTTGTGTGGCCTATTTGATGCATTCTATCACTCCAGGACAGATCCAAGTTTGCTTTCCACATTCAGTCTGCAACAAGAGCTCTTCTTGTTGCATCTCTAACTGTACTGACTGTCAGAACATTTAGAGAGAGGCTGCACTGATAATTTTTCTTATCATAATTTGTGATAGTTTGCTGAATATATTCCCTCTTGAGACAGGGTTTAGAGAAAAGCAAAGAAAAAAATTGAATTTTACACTAATAAATATAGGATAAAATCTATAAATATTCAGACCCCAAGAGCATTTCTTCACTGCTCAGGATTTGCTATTGGTGGTATTAGTCGCTAAGTTGTGTCCGACTCTTTGCGATCCCATGGACTGTAGTCTTCCCTGTCCTTCACTGTCTCCCAGAGTTTGCTCGAATTCATGTCCATTGAGTCAGTGATGCTATCTAATCATCTCATCCTCTGTCACCCCCTTCTTTTGCCTTCAATTTTTCCAAGCATCAGGGTCTTTTCCAATGAGTCAATTCTTCACATCTGGTGGCCAAAGTATTGGAGCTTCAGCTTTAGCATCAGTCCTTCCAATGAATATTCAGGACTGATCTCCTTTAGGATTGACTGGTTTGATCTCCTTGCAGTCCAAGGGACTCTCAGAGTCTTCTCCAACACCACAGTTTGAAAGCATAAATTCTTCAGCACTCAGCCTTCTTTATGGACTCTCACATCCATACACGACTACTGGAAAAACCACAGCTTTGACTATACAGACCTTTGTCAGCAAAGTGATGTCTCTACTTCTTAATATGCTGTCTAGGTTTGTCACAGCTTTTCTTCCAAGGAGCAAGCATCTTTTAATTTCATGACTGCAGTCAGGGGCCTGTGTAACTCAGTGAAGCTATGAGCCATGCCGTGCTGGTCCACCCAAGATGGATGGGTCATAGTGAAGAGTTCTGACAAAAACGTGGTACACTGGAGAAGGGAATGGAACCCACTCCAGTATTCTTGACTGGAGAGCCCATGGACAGTAAAGCAAGGGAGTTCCAGGAAAACACCTACTGCTCAGGGTAGTCTGTCTAGTTTTATGGCTGCAAAGAACTACTTGGGGAAGAGAAATATTTTTCCCATGGCTAAAAATTCTGACTTTTTCTGATACTCCTCAAATCAGGACTGTGAATCTCTTGCCATGTTTAGAAGCTGATTTCACCTTCAGCTGCATTTTGCTCTCTACTTCTTTTTCCAGTTCACTGGAACGTGATGTAGTAGTTCTGTTGTCTGTGGCAGAAAACCTTCCTTTGGCTTGTTAATTATCATAAGTGGGGTCTAATGGATGTTTCATACAAGATATTAATTCAACTAGTTGATTTTAAAGTGGGATTACTGTACAATTGACCCTATTTTGCAGGGTCAAATGAGTAAATAGCCACCATATTGCTGATGTTAAAGCTGACTCACCTTGGCTCTATATACTTAGCTTAATAGTTCAGTTCCATAGACATTCACTGAGTTATTATTACATGCCATACACAGTGCGAGGGCAGAAACAAATGTGCATCCCCCTCGGTGTCGATCAAGTAAACAGTTACTTTTAAGTCAGTTTGATTTGTTGGCATTCTAAAAAAAATATTTTTATCTGTTTAGAGATTTTCTTTTCTATTTCATGCAAACTGCAGCTAATTGCTCCTTGTTGTTTATCTGAAAGTTTACCTATTATGCACTGGGTCAAGGTCAGTTCCTAGGGTTGCCAAGAGGGCTATGGATGGGCAATTCGGGGATTAAAATTTTTGGTTAGAAAACAATTTTTATTTTTTTGGCCGTACTGTGTGGCTCATGGAATCTTAATTCCCCAAGAGGGACTGAACCCAGTACCACTGTGGTGAAAGCAGGGAATCCTAACCACTGGACCGCCAGAGAATTCCTTAGATGAAATTTACACTTTCTTTATTTCAAGCAAATTTGTGTGTGTTGTGTTAGTTTGTGTGTGTTTTAGTCGCTCAGTCATGTCTGACTCTTTTTGACCCTGTGGATTGTAGCTCACCAAGCTCCACTGTCCGTGGAATTCTTTAGGCAAGAATACTGGAGTGGGCTGTCATTCCCTTCTCCAGGGAATCTTCCTGACCCAGGTATCAAATCCAGGTCTTTTGCACTGTGAGCAGATTATTTGCAGTCTGAACTACTAGGGAAGCCCTAGTTTAGCTTAAAATATAGGTTTCTCTGATTGTGTTTTATTTTCCATTGTGTTTCCAGTCTGTGAAGTATATCTATACACAAGTGTAGCAAGAAGTGTGTATATACCTACAAGTCTCAGTTAGAGACCTTGTCTAATGCAGTTGTATAGTGACCCAAGAAACCCTCCTGCTTTTGTGTTTTACAGACAAACACATACACAGCCCCCCCACCCAGAATAAGTATGAAGAAAATAAAGTATAATAAAGCTAAGAAACAAAAAACTAGTATTATAAGGGAAAAGATAAATAAATATTACTTTTTAAATAACCTTTTATGAGCCTAAAGACCACATAAACTTTCTCAAATGCCAGTGTTCAAACACCATACAATGATCTAATAAGAAATTCAAACCATATTACTCATCATGTAATGAGAACTATTACTTTTTTTAACTGTTTTCCAGAAGAGGTGGAAATAATTTACCCATTCATTTACTTTTTCAACTTTTATTTAATATTTACTGTGTGCGAGATTTCATGAGAAATATTGCAAATAGAAAGTAAAATCAACTTCCTAGCTGCAGAGGTAGGGCCACTCAAGACAGACAGGTCATGGTGGAGAGTTCTGACAAACACGGTCCACTGGAGAAGGGAATGGTAAACCACTTCAGTATTCTTGCCTTGAGAACCCCATGAACAGTATGAAAAGGCAAAAAGATAGGACACTGAAGGATGAACTCCCCAGGTCAGTAGGTACCCAATATGCTACTGGAGTAGACAAATAACTCCAGAAAGAATGAACAGACGGAGCCAAAGAGAAAACAAAGCCCAGTTGTGGATGTGACTGGTGATCGAAGCAAGGTCCGATGCTGTAAAGAGCAATATTGCGTAGGAACCTGGTCCTATGAATTAGGTCCATGAATCAAGGCAAATTAAAAGTGGTCAAATGGGAGATAGCAGGAGTGGTCATCGACATTTTAGGAATCAGTGAGCTAAAATGGACTGGATGGGCAAATTTAATTCAGATGACCATTATATCTACTACTGTAGACAAGAATCCCTTAGAAGAAATAGAGTAGCCATCATAGTCAACAAAAGAGTCTGAAATGCTGTAGTTGGGTGCAATCTCAAAAAATGACAGAATCATCTCTGTTCATTTCCAAGACAAACCATTCAATATCACAGTAATCCAAGTCTATGCCCTGACCAGTAATGCTGAAGAAGCTGAAGTTGGACAGCTCTATGTAGACCTACAAGACCTTCAACTAACACCCAAAAAAGATGTCCTTTTCATTATATGGGACTGGAATGCAAAAGTAGGAAGTCAAGAAACACCTGGAGTAAAAGGCAAATTTGGCTTTGGAGTACAAAATTAATCAGGGCAAAGGCTAACAGAGTTTTGCCAAGAGAACGCACTGCTCATAGCAAACACCCTCTTCCAACAACACAAGAGAAGACTCTACACATGGACATTACCAGCTAGTCAATACTGAAATCAGATTGATTATATCCTTTGCAGACAAAGATGGAGAAGCTCTATACAGTCAGCAAAAACAAGACCAGGAGCTGACTGTGGCTCAGATCATGAACTCCTTATTGCCAAATTCAGACTTAAATTGAAGAAGGAAAACCACTAGACCATTCAGGTATGACCTAAATCAAATCCCTTACGATTATACAGTGGAAGTGACAAATAGATTCAAGGGATTAGATCTGATAGACAGAGTGCCTGAAGAACTGTGGACAGAGGTTTGTGACACTGTACAGGAGGCAGTGATCAAGACCATCCCCAAGAAAAAGAAATGCAAACAGGCAAAGTGGTTGTCTGAAGAGGTCTTATAAATAGCTGAGAAAAGAAAAGACAAAGGCAAAGGAGAAAAGGAAAGACACACCAATTTGAATGCCGAGTTCCAAAGAATAGAAAGGAGAGATAAGAAAGCTTTCCTCAGTGATCAGTGCAAAGAAATAGAGGAAAACAATTGAATGGGAAAGACTAGAGATCTCTTCAAGAAAATTAGAGATACCAAGGGAATATTTCATGCAAAGATGGGCACAGTAAAAGACAGAAATGGTATGGACCTAACAGAAGCAGAAGATATTAAGAGGTGGCAAGAATACACAGAAGAACTATACAAAAATCAATCTTCATGACCCAGATAACCATGATGGTGTGATCACTCACCTAGAGTCAGACACCATGGAATGTGAAGTCAAGTGGGCCTTAGAAAGCATCACTACAAAGCTAGTGGAGGTGATGAGATTCCACTTGAGCTATTTCAAACCCTAAAAGATGATGCTGTGAAAGTGCTGCACTCAATATGCCAGCAAATTTGGAAAACTCAGCAGTGGCCACAGAACTAGAAAAGATCAGTTTTCATTCCAGTTCCAAAGAAAAGCAATGCCAAAGAATGTTCAAACTATCGCACAATTGCACTCACCTCACATTCTAGCAAGTAATGCTGAAAATCTGCAAGCCAGGCTTTAGTAGTACATGAACCATTAACTTCCACATGTTCAAGCTGGATTTAGAAAAGGCAGAGGAGCCAGAGATCAAATTGCCACATCCACTGGGTCATCGAAAAAGCTAGAGAGTTCCAGAAAAACATCTACTTCTGCTTTATTGACTACGCCAAAGCCTTTGACTATATGGATCACAGCAAACTGTGGAAAATTCTTAAAGAGTTGGGAATACCAGAACCCCTGACCTGCCTCTGGAGAAATCTGCATTCAGGTCAAGAAGAAACAGTTAAAACCAGACATGGAACAATGAACTGGCTTCAAATTGAGAAAGGAGTTGGTCAAGGCTGTATATTGTCATCCTGCTTATTTAACTTATATGCAGAGTACATCACGCAAAATGCTGGGCTGGATGAAGCACAAGCTGGAATCAAGATTGCCAGAAGATATATCAATAGCCTCAGATATGCCACCCTTATGGAAGAAAACAAAGAAGAACTAAAGAGCTTCTTGATGAAAGTGAAAGAGGAGAGGGGAAAAGTTGGCTTAAAAGTCAACATTCAGAAAACTAAGAACATGGCATCTGGTCTCATCACTTCATGGCAAATAGATGGGAAAACAATGGAAACAGTGACAAACTTTATTTTTGGGGGCTCCAAAATCACTGCAGATGGTGACTGCAGCCATGAAATTAAAAGACACTTGCTCCTTAGAAGAAAAGCTATGACCAACCTAGACAGCATATTAAAAAGCAGAGACTTTACTTTGCCACTGGAGAAGGGAATGGCAAACCACTTCAGTATTCTTGTCTTGAGAACCCCATGAACAGTATGAGAAGGCAAAATGATAGGATACTGAAAGAGAAACTCCCCAGGTCAGTAGGTGCCCAATATGCTACTGGAGATCAGTGGAGAAATAACTCCAGAAAGAATGAAGGGATGGAGCCAAAGCAAAAACAACACCCAGTTGTGGATGTGACTGGTGATCGAAGCAAGGTCCAATTCTGTAAAGAGCAATATTGCATAGGAACCTGGAATGTTAGGTCCATGAATCAAGGCAAATTGGAAGTGGTCAAACAGGAGATGGCAAGAGTGAATGTCGACGTTCTAGGAATCAGCGAACTAAAATGGACTGGAATGGGTGAATTTAACTTAGATCATTCTATGTACTACTGTGGGCAGGAATCCCTGAGAAGAGATGGAGTAGCCATCATGGTCAACAAAAGAGTCCAAAATGCAGTACTTGGATGCAATCTCAAAAATGACAGAATGATCTCTGTTCATTTCCAAGGCAAACCATTCAATATTACAGTAATCCAAGCCTATGCCCCAACCAGTAACGCTGAAGAAGCTGAAGTTGAACTGTTCTATGAAGACCTACAAGACCTTTTAGAATTAACACCCCAAAAAATGTCCCTTTCATTATAAGGGAACTGGAATGCAAAAGTAGGAAGTCAAGAAACACCTGGAGTAACAAGCAAATTTGGCTTTGGAGTACGGAATGAAGCAGGGCAAAGGCTAATAGAATTTTGCCAAGAGAACGCACTGGACATAGCAAACACCCTCTTCCAACAACACAAGAGAAGACTCTACACATGGACATCACCAGATGGTCAACACCGAAATCAGATTGATTATATCCTTTGCAGCCAAAGATGGAGAAGCTCTATACAGTCAGGAAAAACAAGACCAGGAGCTGACTGTGGCTCAGATCATCAACTCCTTATTGCCAAATTCAGACTTAAACTGAAGAAAGTAGGGAAAACCACTAGACCACTCAGGTATGACATAAATCAAATCCCTTATGACTATACAGTGGAAGTGAGAAATAGATTTAAGGGACTATATCTTATAGACAGAGAGCCTGATGAACTATGGACAGAGGTTCGTGACATTGTTCAGGAGACAGGGATCAAGACCATCCCCATGGAAAAGAAATGCAAAAAGGGAAAATGGTTGTCTGAGGAGGCCTTACAAATAGCTGTGAAAAGAAGAGAAGCAAAAAGCAAAGGAGAAAAGGAAAGATATTCCCATTTGAATGCAGAGTTCCAAAGAATAGCCAGGAGAGATAAGAAAGCCTTCCTCAGCAATCAATGCAAAGAAATACAGGAAAACAGCAGAATGGCAAAGACTAGAGATCTCTTCAAGAAAATCAGAGATATCCAGGGAATATTTCAGGCAAAGATGGGTTAGATAAATGACAAAAATGGTATGGACCTAACAGAAGCAGAAGATATTAAGAAGAGGTGGCAAGAATACACAGAAGAACTGTACAAAAAAGATCTTCATGACCCAGATAATCACAATGGTGTGATCACTCACCTAGAGCCAGACATCCTGGAATGTAAAGTCAAGTGGGCCTTACAAAGCATCATCACGAATAAAGCTAGTGGATGTGATAGAACTCCAGTTGAGCTATTTCAAATCCTGAAAGATGATGCTGTGAAAGTGCTGCACTCAATATGCAAGCAAATTTGGAAAACTCAGCAGTGGCCACAGAACTGCAAAAGTTCAGTTTTCATTCCAATCCCTAAGAAAGGCAATCCCAAAGAATGCTCAAACTACTGCACAATTGCACTCTTCTCACATGCTAATAAAGTAATGCTCAAAATTGTCCAAGCCAGGCTTCAGCAATACATGAACCATGAACTTCCAGGTGTTCAAGCTGGTTTAGAAAAGGCAGAGGAACCAGAGATCAAATTGCCAACATCCGCTGGGTCATCAAAAAAGCAAGAGAGTTCCAGAAAAACATCTATTTCTGCTTTACTGACTATGTCAAAGCCTTCGACTGTGTGGATCACAATAAAATATGGAAAATTCTGAAAGAGATGGGAATACCAGACCACCTGACCCACCTCTTGAGAAACCTGTATGCAGGTCAGGAAGCAACAGTTAGAACTGGACATGGAACAACAGACTAGTTCCAAATAGGAAAAGGAGTACGTCAAGGCTGTATATTGTCACCCTGCTTATTTAACTTATATGCAGAGTACATCATGAGAAATGCTGGGCTGGAAGAAGCACAGTCAGGAATCAAGATTGCCAGGAGAAATATCAATAACCTCAGATGTGCAGATGACACCACCCTTATGGCAGAAAGTGAAGAGGAACTAAAAAGCCTATTGAAAGTGAAAGAGGAGAGTGAAAAAGTTGGCTTAAAGCTCATCATTCAGAAAACTAAGATCATGGCATCTGGTCCCATCACCTCATGGGAAATAGATGGGGAGACAGTGGAAACAGTGACAGACTTTATATTTTTGGGCTCCAAAATCACTACGGATGGAGATTGCACCCATGAAATTAAAAGACGCTTACTCCTTGGAAGGAAAGTTATGACCAACCTAGACAGCATATTAAAAAGCAGAGACATTACTTTGCCAACAAAGGTCCATCTAGTCAAGGCTATAGTTTTTCCAGTGGTCATGTATGGATGTGAGGGTTGACTATGAAGAAAGCTGAGCACCGAAGAATTGAGGCTTTTGATCTGTGGTGTTGGAGAAGACTCTTGAGAGTCCCTTGGACTGCAAGGGGATCCAACCAGTCCATCCTAAAGGAGATCAGTCCTGGGTGTTCATTGGAAGGACTGATGTTGAAGCTGAAACTCCAGTACTTTGGCCACCTGATGCAAAGAGCTGACTCATTGGAAAAGACCCTGATGCTGGGAAAGACTGAAAGCAGGAGGAGAAGAGGACGACAGAGGATGAGATGGTGGTTGGCATCACTGACTCGATGGATATGAGTTTGAGCAAGTTCCGGGAGTTGGTGATGGACAGGGAAGGCTGCTGTGCTGCAGTCCATGGGCTCTCAAAGAGTCGGACATGACTGAGCAACTGATCTGCACTGAAAGGTCTGTTAGGAAGGATGTATGTGTTAGTTGCTCAGTTGTGTTTGACTGTTTGCAACCCCACACACTGTAGCTCGCCAGGCCCCCCCGACCATGGCCTTCTCCTGGCAAGAATACCAGAGTGGGTAGTCATTCCCTTCTCCAGGGGAAATTTGTGACCCAGGGATTACACCAGGTCTCCTGCACTGCAGGCAGATTCTTTACCATCTGCACCACCAGGGAAGCCCACATTTTGAAGGATAGACATCTAAGTTCACAAAAACAATTATATATAATTTGAGCGATAAAAATGGCTACTGATTTGTAAGTCAGTCAGTCGTGTCTAACTTTTTGTGACCCCATGGACTGTAGCCTATCAGGCTCCTCTGTCCATGGGATTCTCTAGCCAAGAATACTGGAGCAGGTTGCCATTTCACTGATGATGGTTTAAATTTCATATGTCGTATGCTTTGCTTTAAAATCTTCAAAAACTCTGACTCAAAATAACCAATCAGGAATGGAGAAACAAACATAGAGAACAGACCTATGGACATGGGGGAGGGGAAGAGGGTGATTGTGAGATGGAAAAACAGTCAGGAAAAGCTAATCATTACACACTTCCTTAATTCTAGGGGACTATGGAATTTTAATGGGGAGATTATTCTTCTTTAATTTTATAATCCCCCAAGGCTCCCTAAAATGGTTGAAAATGTACAAATATCTTATTTATACCCCTGTATATGAGATCTTTGGCGAGCTGTGGCTTTCTAGAAAATTTCCAAGTTTATTTTGCACTTTCAACTACTACGACTAGCTTATATTTATTGAGCAATTATTATGTGCAAGCTTCTATACACACAGAAGCTTAAATAAGATAGGCTTATTTAAACCTTATAACAACTCTATGAAGTAGGATTTTTACAGATGAGATGCCTGAAGCTTGAAGAGTTTGAGTAACTTTCCCAGGCTTCCACAAGTAATAAATGCTGTCCTTAGTTGCTCTGTCATGGCCAACTCCTTGTTACCTTATGAACTGTAGCCCACAAGGCTCCTCTATCCATGGAGATTTGCCAGGCAAGAATACTGGAGTGGGCTACCATGCCCTTCTCCAGGGGATTTTCCCAACCCAGGGATAACACCCAGGTCTCCTGCATTGCAGGTGGATTTTTTTACCATCTGAGCTACTAGCAAATGGTGAAGCAAATAATTGAACCAACTTTTGCCTTAGTCTAAAGTCTGCTCTTAATCATTAGATTTATTTCCTCCCTTTTGGTACAGAAGTTTCCATCAGCTTCTCTGCAGTTTTGAGAAATGAGTGGAAAAATGTAAATGAAAGGAATGAAGTACACAAGTTCTGTTGGTAATTTAATAAGTTAGAAACTGTTTAAATTGCTGGGAACTACAAAAAGTACAATAAAGGGCTTCCATTCATATGTATCTTCGTGGTAATTGATTGTTGTTTTATTGAAACACACATCTTTCTTCAGCCCAGTAAAGCAAGAATTAGACTAGTGGTTCCTCTCGACCTTTTAGAAATGTCTCTGCATCCTTGTTTTGAGGAATGTAGTGGGTGTGAAGGTTTTAAATAATGTTGATCCAGAGTGAGATGTCTGATGGGAGACTTCAGTTCTCTGAAACAGATTGTTTCTTGTAATATCCAAGACAGGGCACAAGATGCACTTGGAGTTCTGCTTTAAGACCTGAAAATGAGTCTGGCTGGAGAGCCTATTTATAAAGTAAAGCTTTTGATAAAAATGTATCTTGCAGCACATCTGGTTTGATTTAGCAAAATCCACAGAAACACTGTATTTTCCCTAGAAGCCTGATCTCTAGAGGTTTTGGCATACTGAATTATCTATGAATGTTATCTGGACATGAATAATACAATATTCTTGCCTTTATTAGCTGCCTGAATCACTAGTCATGAGCATTTTTGTCAATGTTAGTCATAACATTTTGCTGCATCATGTTACTTTTCTGATGAGTCACGTAACTTTATGGTGCTCTTTGGCAGGGAAGAGGCATGTCATTTTGCTGAAATGAGTTACAGCTGGACACTGAAATACTCCATAAAATACAGAACCTATAATAGTTAGAAAACTCACCTGATCAATAGACCTAAAATATCAAACTGCAATGAAAACTACAGGATGTTTACATTGTGAGAAAACAAATAGCCCTCATCCAGCACACTGTTCCCTCTGCAGTCCTTTCAAGGCCTGAAAAGGATGCCAAGTTTTCAGATTCTAATACTGCCTTTTAACAATTCACTCTATTTTTAAAATATTTTTTAATTGAGGTATAGTTAATTTTCAGTGATTCAAGTGTACAGCAAAGTGATTCAGTTACACATACATTCTTTTTCATATTCTTTTCCACTATAGGTTATTACAAGACCCTGAGTATAGTTCCCTGTGCTATACAGTGGGTCCTTGTTTATTTTATTTGTAGTAGTGTGAATCTGTTAATCCCAAATTCCCAATTTATTCTCCCTCTTTTCCCCTTTGGAAACTATAACTTTGTTTTCTATGTCTGCATCTCCCTGTACTTTAAAACAATAAATTACCTCCCATTTCCCAAATGCCGAACAACATCTTAGATTAAAAAGAACCTAGTCTGGGGGCTTTCCTGGTGGCTCAGTGGTAAAAAAAAAAAATCCACTTGCCAATGCAGGAGACAGGTTGGATCCCTGATTCAGGAAGATTCCACATGACATGGAGCAAATAAACCCGTGGGCCACACCTGTTGTGCTCTAGAACCCAGGAGCCTCAACTACTGAAGCCCATGTGCCCTAGAGTCCGCACTCCACAACAAGAGAAGTCAGCGCCATGAGAAGCCCAAGCACTGCAACCAGAGACTAGCCCCTGTTCGCTGCAACAAGAGAAGAGCCCATGCACTTAACAAAGACCCAGCACAGCCAAAAATAGATAAAGTTTTAAAATTATTTTAACAAAGAACCTAGTTTGGAGTCAGAAAAACGAGGGTTCCAAATTCAGACAGGCTCTTTACTAGTTCTGACTTCAGCTTCTACATCCTTCTCTAAAACTCTGCAGAGCTATCAAGTATTTTGAAAGAGAGACTAGATGTAAAATGCCTAACACAATGTCTGGGGTGGTGATGAATAAGTGGGAGTGATTTTATACTTTCATAGATCGATAAGCAGGTATCTCTCTCCACGCTTTATATTTAGTCAATTCAATCAACATTTTATTTCTCTTTTTAGACTATCAATCACGAAATTGTGGGAAAAAGGGACGCAGGCCAAAAGCCATGAATCAGAACTCCTCCTAATCATGTGTGTCCACGAATGAGTCATCTGCTCATCAGGAATTCCATTTTCTCAATAATATGTGGGAAGTGGAGATTAAGTCTGAAGGTTCCTTCTAGCTCCGACTGGCTATAACTTTGTGATTTGAACTCTCGAAAGAGTTAAAACCAGGTCAAGGAACGGTTGAGTCCTGGTTACTCCTTAAAAACTAATATCAGCTGGTTAGTGTTCGGTTCGTGAAACAAGCCTATTTGATGAAAGATTCCCGTAGTCAGAGAAACTTATCAGATGGCACAGGGGCAAGGCCCACAGCAAGGCTATAAGTGGGTGGGCAGAGACAAAGAAAACTATTCCAGACCTGTGACTTCTTGTCAGTATGGAAAATCTTACGGGCATGTTGAAAAGGAAGATAAGATCCTTGGTGGACAAACTGAAGTTGTCTACAATGATGGCTTTCCTGGTGACTCAGTGGTAAAGAACCCACCTACAATGCAGAGGATACAGCAGAGCTGAGGGCTTGATCCCCGGGTTAGGAAGATCCCCTGGAAAAGGAAATGACAACCCGCTCCAGTCTTCTTGCCTGGGAAATGCCATGGACAGTCCATGGGGTCGAAAGAGAGTTGGACATGACTTAGTGACTAAACAACAATGATGATGGCTAATTGATACTCATAACAAAAACTTGATATAATTGACAGGAAGTGCTAAAAATGAAGACTGATAATTAGGTTCTATTCTGAGGCTCTGTTCTTTCACCATTAGAAGCAACAATAATGCTAGGGACTTCCACTGGACCCTTCCACTGCTAGGGGCATGGGTTCAATCCCTGGTCAAGGAACTAAGATCCCACATGCCACATGGCATAGCCAAAAAAAAAAAAAAAAAAAGTAAATCTTATTATTTAAGAAGTATCAGCAGTCTTCAACACTGAGCACATTTTCCAACTGGCATGTTCACCAAACAGTGTTTATTCTTTAAGATAGAGCATTTCACAGGGAAAGTGAACATGGGTACCCACTGGATGAAGACTGTATCTTTAAGAAGAATCACATTATGAAACATTAATCTACACAGGACTGAGACCCATGAGGGAAAATATTACACTATGTAAAAGCCATCTGGGTGTAGGACTCTGAAATTCTGGAGAACTTCCTTCAGTGTCAACATTCCGGAGACATGACTCGCTAATGGGTAGTTACAGTCTTGGTAATAATGTACTTAGCAGCACATTGGAAGCCTACTTTTATCTGTAAAATAAGGGATAGTAAGAGGATCTACTTTACAAGATTGCTATGAGAATTAAATAAGATACAGCTTTACCCATAGGAAGCACTCAAGAAGTGTAAGCTATTATTAGTAGTAAGATCATGTACTACTAAGGAGTACTTGGGAAATTTTCTAGAAATCAAAGTTTCCCAAAGATCTCATATTCAAGAATCTAAACAATATATTTATAAGATTTGTAATTCCTCAATCACATTAGAATTTTGGGAGGTAGATCCTATACCAGCGGTCCCCAACCTTTTTGGCACAAGGGACCAGTTTTGTGGAAGACAATTTTTCCATGGACTGGAGGTGGGGGAGGATGGTTTCAGGATGATTCTTATTAGGAACAAACACAACCTAGATCCCTCCCAGACACAGTTCACAGTAGGGTTCGTAGTCTTATGAGAATCTATTGCCAGCACCACTGACCTGACAAGAGGCAGAATTCAGGCAGTAATCCCAGTGATGGGAAGCGGCTGTAAGTACAGATGAAGCTTCACTTGCTTGCCTGGTGATCACCTCCTGCTCTACAGCCCAGTTCCTAACAGCCCATGGACAGGTTCTGGTGTTGGGGACCCCTGTCCAACACTAAGGATATACAGCAATAGGCCTCTTGAGAAGGTTCTGTGTGTACTCTAGAGTTAAGAATATTCTTAATAAGTATAAATTCTGACAGTTTATTTTTGAGAATCTATAATTTGGAAAAGGGTGGAGTAAGGGCGGAGTGTGGTACTTGAGCTTGTTGGAGAAGTAAATAACAGTAACATGCAAAGTCTCTTAGGATCCTGCATAAATTGTAATGTAGGGAAGACCAGTCCTGGCTTCTGATTGGCCTTCTTAAATTTAGAGCACAAAGTTGAACCAAACTTTAAGGAAGCAATTACCTAATCCTTAGCCTGTTTCTGTAATTCAGCTAAGGAAACAGCCCTACTAAGGAAAGGGGTATCCCTTTATGTTAAAGAAATGTCACCGATTGTGGGAGAGATCTGTATGATGAAAGCACTTTTTTCCTACATAAGCTTTCTGAACAGTTAATTTACTACACTGAATTTGCTTCTGGAAATTCAGGTAAAACTAATAATCTGTTAGGAAAATTTCAAGCTACATAATAAAAACGTTGACTTACATCTCTCTTGAGAGCTGGGAAAACACAGGTGTAGGATGTCTGCTTCTTAAACAATTGCTTACAAAATTTCATATCATTTGATGATAACAGAGAGAAAACCATTACCACAGTTCAAATCAGAGATGATGAGACAGCAGAAAAGCACTAATAAAATTTTCCTTGAGTGTCCATACATAGTGATGATTGAAGAAATAACTCCTTTTGAATCAACTCAAACAGGATTTGAATATAAGAGAGTAGTTTATTGAAGTGACCTTTTTTGTTTTTTGAAACACAAATTATATGGTTTCCTTATGTGCTCATTTTGTCCTTGTAGAATTCTGGTTTTATTTTTTCTCATTTTTCTCCAGGATTGAATGAGACATCTACAAGAGATTGGTGAAGGCACCCCAGAACACTTCACTGCTTTGTCTTACCTGGCTCTTTTTCTAGATCATCATCCTGACTGGTTCTTTTATGACTCCTCTGGGGCTTCCCTGATGCCTCAGACAGTAAAGAATCTGCCTGCAATGCAGGAGACTCTGATTCAATCCCTGTGCCAGAAAGACTCCCTGGAGAAGGGAATGGTTACCCACTCCAGTATTCTTCCCTGGAGAATTCCAAGGACAGAGGAGCCTAGTGGGCCAAAGTCCATGGTGTTGCAAAGAGTCGGACATGGCTGGGTGACTAACACTTCACATCATGACTCCTCTGAATATTATAAAACTTGGATTCACAGAAGCAAAGATAGTGTCACCATTGCTCTTGCAGAGAGAGGTAGAAGTCCCTCTCTTCTTTCCAGGGGCCACCCAAACACCAGTTTCCACCAAGTGCCACATGGAGATATATACTCTTTGAACCCTTTAAACATCAACAGACAAATGGATGTGTGCTATTAAATTTCACATGAGATTGGGACATTATCTTTTATAAATTCCGAATCCATCATAAGTATTATATCTTTGTGGAGTACAAGTTGGGGCACTAGCAGTCATTGGGTTTTTAGGGATTGTTTTCCACTCTTTTGAAATGATTCGGTCATTTTCTAGGGAGTCAGAAACCCTAGACCAGAGCCTATTGTTTCCCTGATAAGATCCTTAAGTAGAAAAAATAATCCTAAAACATTACCTGATGTCTTTTTCAATTTCTGGTTGCTCTTAAAGTTTTCTCATTGGCCTATGCAGAGCTTTCCACTCACTAAATTATTATTATTCATAGCTTCAAAGAGAAGGCAGGGTTTCTGAGTTTTTCAAAGCCCATAAGAGAGAGAATGGTCTGAAAGCTCAAAGCTTTGGTTTAAAGTGTCAAGTTTATGAGAGAGATATGGAGACATGTTTGGTGTGGAGTCTAAAAACATAGTTTCCCTCATTTTATCTTAAAACTAAGTCTAGGAATCTTTGGCCTATGGGTTCTATGTTTTCTCTGTACTCATTAATTATTGAAGTGTATTGAAGCTGGTGGCAGGAGGCAGAGGAGTGGTGTGTTGTTTCCTCTAGCTCGAAGCAGTAGACCATGAATATGGGTGAATGGAGGCCTTTAAAAGAAGATGAAGCTAAATAGGGAGGCAGAGGTCAGATGATGAAGTGTCCTTCATGCCATCCTAAGGAATTTGGATTTGATTCCAAAGAGTGATAGGGACCCATTGAAGATTTAAAGCTAAAGAGTAACATGAGATTTCCTTTTAGCAGGGCTTCTCTGGCTACAGTGAGGGTAATTCACCGAGAGATGTGGGTGTTACTCAAAGCATTAGGAAGTGCAGTCATCCAGAGGGGGATGACTGGGGCCCAAATGAAGACAATGGAACTGGAGGAGGAAGATGGTAAGACAGATTCTTTAGGCATAAAATCTGTGGGCCCCCGTGACTGAGAATGTAGGGGGGAAAAGGGAAAAGAATGACTGACTCCAGTATTTCCATCTCAACAACTGATTGTCCCATTCGTGGAACTGTGGAATGGAGGGCAGACAAAGAAGTTGGTGGGTGGTATTTGGTTGAAGATGGCATGAATTTTGGACATCTTAGGTCTGAGTAGGCAGTTGAAAGGAGCTAAGAATTTAGATTTGGGAATCTACATTTGGTGCCAGATAGCCAACCAGCTGGGTGAGATTTTTGACTATATACCCTCTCCTGCTCTGAGTCAATACTGCTTCTCTTTTTTTAGATAGGAAATCACCTTAATGTTTTCATCCAGTGTAGAGTGGCAAACATTCGGTAAACTGCTTTGAATTTCCTTAGGACATAGGAATCAGGTAAATAGCCCCATTATTTTCCAAAACAGTCTTTTTTATTATTATATCTGATTCAATCCAAGTCCTCCTAAGGTAGAAAAAAATGCATCTGCATATATTTCAAGCATACACTATTTCTGCATGCCCAAACTTCATTTCTATGTTCATTTTTTTGGTGGTTTTTATTTGCTTGTTTGTTTCCTGGACTTCATTTATTTATTTATTTTAGTTTCTAAGAATGAGTTTTGAATTGGACCCAAAATCTACTTAAATTCACTTTATAGGTGAGGAAATTCAGCCTTTACCTCAGTTCCCCTTCAGAAGGTCAACCTTCAGCCAGGACATCTTATTTTCTCTTCTCTGCTCATCTACAGCTGAGCTATTTCCACTTACAGTTCTTACAACATTACGCATCTTTTTAATCTATTTCTTTTTCTTCTCCCTCAATGCTTCTTCAAGCATTCTCTAGAACAAACTGTCCATCAATGAAAAATTAGATGATGACAATATGTGTCAATAATATTTGACATCTTTACAATGAAATGATGTTTCCTCTTTGAGTTATAATAAGTAAATACCTTACCTGCTATCCTTTAAAAATAAAAAAGAGCATTTTGAACCTACTGTTTGTTATGACATAGCTCCATTTATGAATTCGTGTACATTGAAAGAGTCTGATGAGTGTTTTTATATCTACAATATGGTGTTGAAGTTGGGTCTGGATGATGTATAGTGGTACTGATATATTTTTTATGCTTCATGTACTAAATTTTTTAGAAGTTACACCTGCAGATTTTTATCTGTGTTCCATCAGCATAAACGCTCCAGGATCAGCACTTTTCAGTCCTCCCATGAAAAGTGATGAGGTCTCGCCAGGGCTGGGGTCATATGATCTGTCTCAGTGCTGTCTTAAATGGTGCCAGAAGCTAGGGCATAAAGTGAATGCTATTTTGGCCACACTTTATTGAATTCCCTCTCCAGATGCTTCACATATTTCACAGCAGAATTAGCAACAGCAATCATTGTAGAAGATCATAAATGTCCCATCTTCTCTCTCAATCCCCAAACCAGTTCACAGCTATGACTAGCTGAAGATGATGACAAACTTATTCTATCTACCTGACGGTGCAAAAAAACCATGTGCTGGAGGGCCGTGGGCTTCTAAGGGCGATAAGAGGAAGGTTACAGAGAATGTCGTGGGAATGCAAGAAGTTTGGCTTTGAAGCCTGAGACTTTTCCTTGCTTGACATTCTATAGGTTTTATAGGGCCTAAGAGGGCAGCCAATAACCCTCAACCAAGGTTCCTACTTGAGCTTCAAGCTGGACTTGTCATTTTCATCACAAATTCACATAATCCTCCCAGAAGCCATTGCAACAAAATCCATTGTAGCAGGTAATTTGCATAGCCAAACATTTCTTGAAAACTCTCTCTGGGGTGAGCTTACCTGGGAATCTCTACGGTGTCATCAGAAATAAAGTGACCAGGATTTTAGATTTCATTTAAAACTGCAATCTAGCTCAGCAGTTCCGTCAAAGTGATGTTAATGCAGAGTAATATTCATAAGAGCCTGCTGTCTTGTGGGAAGGTATATTTAGACGTTTTGCTTTCTGTGCAGCTATTTCAGTCTCCTTAGCATGGCATCCCCTCAAATATAGTAAAGGACTGTCAGCAAATACGTACCAAAGTCAAACTAAATTTTCATTTTCATGCTCTAAGATGGAAGCAAAGCACACCTGAACTTCAGGACTCTGCAGTGGTCTTTATAATTGCTTATCTGTGTGGCCAACATGACCTGCTGAGAGCCTTCAGATATGTTTCTCCAATATTTATTTTCCTCATCAAACTCTATGAAAACTCTGAGCACTTTCCATCTCCATGTCCATCAATAATTTTATGCCTTCAGAACCTGACTTGTCTCTAACATCCGCCCTCTGAAGAATCAGAAGTGCTAGAAGATTCACTGATAAGTATTTTAAAAACATCCTTTGTCTCTCTAATTAGTAGTATCTTGGTGTTTAGACTTTTGGAGTCAGACTATAATTTTTGGCCAAAAAATGTCAGGTTCTCTCATTATTTTAAGAGGCATCCACTAATTTCCCCTAGCTATTTAGACTATTGTGATCATAAGATCTTGGATTATAACCCAGATGAAATTTGTCATGTGGAAAAAGCTTTGAGTTTAAACAAATTCAGATTACTGCCTGCTTGACTCAATGGATTAAATCATTTAAGGTGCTGGAAGAAATGAATTGATGGAAAAACAGTCACTACAGTGGCATTGAGTCACATTGCTTTCCATCTGATTTTAATTTATTTGTTTACAAGTTCAAGTCATAGGTTCTGTTAATTACAGAAGAAACATGTTTTCCGCCACCCTTAAATCTCTATGAGAGGACTTCCCTGGTGGTCCACTGGTTCAGAATCTGCCTGCCAACGCAGGGGACATGGGTTTGCTCCCTGGTCCAAGAAGATCCCACATGCCTTGGGGCAGCCACAGCTACTGAGGTGGCGTGTGCAACTGTTGACGCCCACGTGCCTAGAGGCTGTGTGCTCCAAAACAAGAGAAGCCGCCCAATGAGAAGCCCCCGCCAGCCCCAAATAGGGAAAGCTCACACACAGCAATGAAGACCCAGCACAGCCAAAAATAACTAATTAATTTTAAAAATAAGAACATCATAGATTCTTTGATTTAGAAGTTATCTAAATGCTCAGCCCATAAACTGCCTCCATTAGAAACACATTTATATCAGATATATATCTGCCTGCTTTTATTTTAAGCCTCAAGAAAGGGCAGTTTCATAGCAGCATCCAATGCCCATTCCAAGCTTCCTTTTCTACATCCAAAATGGCATATCTTCTCTACTTTAAGGCTTGTGCTTCCCATCGCGTAAATACACACACACACACACACACACACTCTACCCCACACAGTTGTAGCCAATTTTCTGCATTTTCATCCTTTACAGAAACCTTTGTATATAACACTGAGTTTACAGCGGTTGAAAATACATCCTAGGTTTTTATACGGCCTTCTCCTTTGGCTGGGGTGGTGAGGATGTCAATAGTGAAAGCTGGGGGTGGAGTGAGGCCCCTGTTATCATGCAAGCAATTGCTAACCGTGGACCTCTGACTTTGTAATTTGTTCTTTATGGACTCGCCTGCAGCCAATAAGCAAAATCAATAGTCTTCACTGAAAAGTAAGCAAGTGCCAGCATGCTGTGTGGCAGGTGAAGATACATGTGCTTACCAGGGGTCAGGGGGCCACATCAAATTTCTCTCTGACTTCTTTTTCAAAAAGCTCAATCCATTTAGGGAGTATTCGTCACTGGAAAATGTTGCAGCAGGGAATCAGAAAGGCGGCTGCTTTTCTTTTCTCATTTAACGATGTTTGTTTTCAACAGCCTGTTCAATAATGTCACTGAGAAGAAATTATGTGAGAAGAATAAAGTGCTTAGAGTCTATTTATTTATTCATTCATTCATTTCTGTAGAATAACACTAGCGTTGCTTTCTCATGTATATTAATACGGCAGCAGTTGTCCAAACATTTGTTTGTTCTGTTCCCTCTCAAGAAATAGGTAAGTCTCTTTCTATTGCCATGCAGTTGATTACCTGTACTTTAAGTCAGAGGGAAGGTTATATGAGCTTGATGGGAGACATACATATCTCTAAGCCAACATTATAGGAGAATGTAAATCTACTCAATAATTTGGCTTCTGATCAGATGCCAAGAACCTTTTCTGCTGTCTCCTCAGAACCATCAGACATCAGGCAATTTTGGAGAAGGATATAAAATAAAAGACTAATGAGTGAAAGTGGATTCAAAAGAACTAAAATAAAATGGGCTTTTAATCTCGGATATTTTATCACTGCGTTTCTCCATTTGGCTTCTCCTATTCCAATGTGTTTGAATGATCAGCTCAAAAAACAAGGTTTCACTCTGAGGCAGAATTTCTTTACCTGATGTTAAACTGAGACAAGTAATTGAACAGGGAGTTTTCTCTTCTTTTTTATTCAGGAAATTTTTGCAGAAGTTGCAAACAACCATAAACCTACAAATCCAGCAGTAACCAGGGACTTCCCCGGTAGTCCACTGGTTAAGACTTTACCTTCTGATGCAGGGGGTGCAGGTTCAATCCCTGATTGCTACATGCCAAAATCAAAATGTAAAACATAAGCAATGTTGTAACAAATTCAATAAAGGCTTTAAAAATGGTCCACATTAAAAAAAAAAAATCTAGCAGTAACCAGGTGAGGTTGTAAAAGGAGAGAGAACTATGCAAAGGCCCTGTGGCCACCTGCTGGCAGGGTCTGATAATATGGTTTGATGGGCATGTAGTCTGCTACTGTGACTCGGAAATTCTTCTAGAGGAAAAATTAAACTTAGGACATGTTTGTGTTCAAATATAGCTTGATTTTAGTGGCTTCTGTGGTTCATAGTAGTTACTTTGATTTTTTTCTTGTTTAATCATCATAATCTCTATTTTTGCAGTTGTGTCATTCCAAGGGCTAATGTATATGCTTTGTTAAGAATTGACATAAAACTAAGATAACAACCAGCAAGAACTGTTTTAGTGGTGTCATGAATTGCTTTGAAATCCTTTGAAAAATCAAAAACATCTATGGCATCAGAATTGGTACTCAGTAAGAATACAAGTCATCTCATTACCTGAACTTGTTACAACGAAAATTCTTACTGGCCAACAGGACATGCAAATCCCAGCTAGTATCCTGCTTATTTCATGTTATATTTATGTTAATAAAATTCCAGTGTGCCAAATTATTTTGGGCAGTATCTTAGAGCTCACTGGGGCCCCGTGCATTTCTCCCTAAGTTAACAGCGTAAATTCCTAGAGGAAAGGGATCATGTGTCTTCCATTTCTTTGTATCCCCTATATTTCAGCTACCAATTCAGTCTCACATGAGCAAAACCAGAATCTGAATTTGAGACTGACATTTGAATTTGAGACACACAAATGTGTCTGCTATACATAAAATATGTATATGAGATACCTAAAGCTATGTCAAAGTAAGATAGTCTGGTTCTGAATTAGGTAAAGCTATATATACCAGCTTAACTTCCACTGACACATAATCATTCTTACTTTGTATTTATACTGATAATAACTATAATATTTAGAAATGGAAGGGAAATCTTTAGGGCATTCAGCACCCATTCCAGGAGGTTTCCTCCTGGAATTATAGAGAAATAATGGAGGAATTATAGAGGAATAGATACTCTTCTAATATAGAGATACATAAACTGCCAGAGAGACTATAAAGCTACATTATCCAATGTAGCAGCCATATGTGGTCACTGAGCATTAGGAATGTGGTCAGTTAAAACTGACTGAAGTGGGAAATACACACTGAGTTTGAAGACAGTATGAAAAGCACAATGTTAAATAACTCATTCATTATTACTTCATTGTTTAGATGTTGACTTGACAGTATTTGGAATA